>NC_090702.1:35666012-36916012 GCF_040954835.1 Lepisosteus oculatus | reverse complement strand
TGTCTTCAAACTCTAGTTACACAGCGGATACTCCCAAGTTCCCCTCTTATTATAAGCAGAAGGGCAAAAATTGCATCCTTCCTTCAGTCACTCCCTTGTTACCTTCTCCCTCTGATACAGTACATCTCATAGATTCTGCTTTCCTCTGGTATATCAGAGGCTAACAACCCAGGAAGCTTGTGCTTCTTTGTTTTTAAATGGCACCTTACAAACAATCTTCCAACAACAAGTGGGACACTGTGGGTCAGACAAAAATCTCCATCTTGTCTTCACCTAACTCCCTCTTTAATGTGTAATGCATCACTGGGGTACAGTTTTCTGTGCAGCAATGATTACCTAGTGCTCTCTGTGAAAAATACATGCTTGATGATGAAATCCTCTTTTTACATAGAAATTATTTATGAAGTGTAATCTTTGTCTTCACTCCATATGCCACATTAATGAGTAGGTGGATATTATTTTTTTCAGAATGGTTTTGCTTTTTTGTTTTACAATTTATGGATTTAAAGATTTAAGAATCCTTTCTTACATTTGGGAACATTTTACTCGCACCGGGTTTAGTACTAGATCCAACTTAAAACTAGGAATTCACCCGATATAAATTTCATCTACAGTATGTTGCACCTTATTGAACATAAGAGTATCTGTAGCAGCAGTAACAGCAAACAATAAGGAGAACCAATTCTGAGAGACAGAAGAATGATTTGAATGACAGACAATTGATTGGAAAATTTTGTGTTCATCAAGAATTATTGCTCTTAATTAAAGAATGTTCTAATGATTTAGAGAACAAATCAATCAGAAGGGATAATTCTCTCTCCAGCTATGCAGAATTGTAAGTTCTTTGCCAATGCTGTCAAGGATGTATTGTAGTCTCTTTTTCCTGCACCAAAGGAAATATGATGAATGTGTATAAATTAAAAATTTGGAAGTCTAATATCCCACCCATACAAAGAAAACAGTTACTTAATGTTACCAAACTATAAAAGTCTGTGAAGCTTCCTTGCACGATTCTCCTGTAAGATGGTTTATTAAAAATGCTTATTTTCTTCTTGCAACATTTCAGTCACAGAATTGTAGACTGAAAAGTGACTCATTTTAAAAATGAAAGAAAATCAATGCATAATTGACCCTTACCAATAGCACAAAGTCTGTTTATATATCTGTTTTACTTTTTTCTAACAAATATTTACAAGGTGTTAATTTTTTAAAACACTGGAACTTAAATGGTTCTGTCTGATAAAAGAGGTGAAATAACAGGAAAAAGCTGTCATGTTCATTTAGCTTTTAAAGAAAAATGTTAAGAAAAACCATGAACACTTGTGACTCTAAAATGTCACTTTATTAAACTTTTAAAAAGAGATACAGAAACTGAAATAATCTATGTATTCATAAACCAAAACACATGCTTTAGTTTTACAAGTTTTTTTTTTTAAAAGACAGCCCACAAAACACCTACAATTGTTATACTTTCTATTCTAAATTATGATTCATCAAACTTAAAAGATCTGGAAAAAAAGCAAAGCTTCTTGGCAGAAATAATATAAGTATTGTACAAAATCCTGTTATCAGAGACTGTTTCTGTTTGGGGAATATTCATCCATCCATTTTATAACCACTTCTTCTGATTCAGGGTTGCAGGGGAGACAAAGCCTATCCAGGCAAGCAAAAGGTACAAGGCAGGTTATATCCAAGTCCATCTCAGGGCAGGCACACAGACACAGGCACGCACACTTTCAGACACCAGACTCTTTCTCCCAGACACCAATTAACCGACCAGTATTTCTTTTGGACTGTGGGGATCACAGGAAAGTACATCCTGGAGGAAACTCACGTGAACACTGGGAAAACACACAAACTCTACACAGATAGCACCCCAAGTCCCGAATTCTCCCAGGTCCCCAGTGCTATGAGGCAGCAACGCTTATCCCTAGTACACTGTGCCACTTGTTTAGGTGATATTCCATCTTTTCCTCTAAAGAAGGTGACAATGGCATTTTACCACTAATCTTAAAAATGATTGAAATTAAGAACAATGATGAGGTAAACGATGGCTGCATGGATTAAAAATATCAGATTTGGCTAAAAATTCAATTTCATTTTTAGCTCCTACACTATTATTGAACATTCAGTTCATGCAAATATAGAGTATAATTTGACATTCTAATTTACATATTTCACTATTATTTTATGTTAGTAATTATGGTCAGATTAAATACATATATTTGGTATATGTCAGTTATTAACTACCATAGGTTTTCCCTCTTGGAAATATTCTGTAACACGGGAACAGAATACAAGCCTACCTGATTAAGACAACAGAATCCTTTAGGTTAGAAGTCAGTTTGGACGTTATAGAACCCTTTAGAAAGCATAGAAACACACAAGACCACAGGGGAAAGTGTACTAAGACCTTAATAGAACCATATTCAGAAAGAATGACATAATATGTACAATTACAGACTCGCACACACAGAAAAACATGCAAACACATGATGTTATCAATACTATTTTGCAAGCTTCTTTTACCAGGAAATATACAAAGTAGGAGAAGCATGTGTACTACCTAAAGGAAATATCCAACACTGTCACATTCAGATCCTGCCAGCATGGCATATGGATTAGAAATAACTGTATCAGCTAGTAGCTGTTGCATATATCAGCATCAGTAAGATTGTGGGCATTTTATAGCTTTACAGTTGTCAACATCTGCTGCAGGGAATAATGCATGGCAGTAGAAAACAGTACATGTTGGCACCAACCTCAAAATTAAACCTTGTAGGATTGCTGCAGTTCCTTAGACTTCATGCATATGTTAAACCCATTATGAATTGCTGTTTTGTTATTTTGCTTCTCGTTCCACCAAATTTGGTACTCTATATAGCAATGTGTAGAATACTGTACAGTACATAACAGTCATTAGCCTTTGCCTCACTGTGATGAAGACATCTTTTAAATAAAAGAAGACATCCCCTGTGAATAATGTGACATTTAACAAATAATTAAAATACAAAATCATTTAAACTGGCTGAATAACATAATTGTTCAGAGAAATCAGATTCCTGGGTCATTCTGGGTGTCTGTGGGTTTCCAGTGATGTCAGTAAGAGAAGCAACACTCATCTAATCACTATACTACTCACCGTAAGGCATGAAGCTTGCAGTATCCCAAATAAATATATATATATATGTGATCAGTGAGCAAACAGAGAAACAGACCTTTTTCTCCACTTTTACTTTTAAGGGTATGCTAACTAACTGTTGATTTCACATTTGGTGGATTTTAATACAAAAATATTTGAAGATTTCATTACAGCATACTGTATGATTATTTGTTTGAAGTCACATATCCTGGGACCTTAAAATGTAATATGTTGATTGGACCGATATTGATTGTAAACAATTGATTAAAATACTCATATTCCTGCTTGAATAATTAGGTCCTCAGGGAGGTTTAGATGATCTGTACTGTGAGCTAAAGTTGTAGAATCAATTAAATTGTCTAATATATTTCTCCTGTCCTTGATATTTGGCATAGAGGCACCTTAAAGCTGACGCCAGAACTGAGAGTTCCAGATCCTGATAAGAGATGAGAGCAGCTGGTGAAGGAACCAGATGGAACCCTACTTGCCCCAAGGCATCGATCCCTCCTTGGGGGGTACTAAGTAATGAACCAAGGAGCAGTCAGCAGGAAATTCTTGAGGACAGGGAATATTTTAGACTTTTTATTAAATTCTCTAGTGTCTCTAATGATCCCCCAGATCTTCAAAATCTCCAAATCTAGTGACTTACTGTAGTTGGTTGCATTGTTTTTGTTGCAATTGTTCTTCAAGGTACAGATCACAATACATATGAGAATAATATCTTTACATTTATAGTGTTATCCTGGGCACTCTACTCAAAATACCACACAGGTGATGTGTACTCCCCTCCAAAGCGTGCCAATATACTCACCACACATCTACTATCAGGGGGGAGGAGAACAGAGTGATGAAGCCAATCGATAATTGGGGATTATTAGGAGGCCATGATTGATAAAAGCCAGGGGGCAACTTTGGCCAGAACACCAAGGTTAACTTCCTGGCATTTCACACCCCGTGGCTTTCGTTACTTCCTCTTTCCGTCTTGGCTACCTTTGTCTGGATTATTGTCTGTCTATGGGTTTTAGTCAGTGTTCCATATTGCAAAATGTTAACAGCATCCTGTGGTTTATCTCATAGAAACCTCATAGAGGAGGGCCTTCATGTGTTCATCTGAATGTTGACAAGCTACATTGTTAAATAAAATTACTGAGTTAACTGGACCTCTCGTAGTAGCTTTTCTTAGCACTTAAGGTGATGCTGTGTTAAAGAGACCTTGAAAACCTGCAGACACACTGCCCTCTAGGACCAGGATAGGGCATCCCTAGTTTAGATGAATCAGCTGCTAATTAAAACACAACTATTAAACTTACAGGACCCTAACCCTCAAGGACTGTTGCTCATCTGTGGCCTAAAGGCCCAAATATGCAGCTTTTGGAGCCAACACATACTGACACAGCTTCCCACTTAAATCTAAATTATTTAAATTAAAATGAAAAACAGCAGGTTTTAAAACTGATGCACCAGCCCTACCATCCTGAAGACCCCACAATTTGGATTACGAGTCTACACATACTGTATAAGGGTTAATATTAACAAATTGCTAATAAAGAAGCTGTATGAATGATTGCATTCATATGCCCCATGTGCTACAAGGGAGGTAAAACTTGAATATGTTCATTATAGTCAGTTAACGAAGCATACGTTTACCAGTTGAGCAGCATGGTAGTTCAGTTGTAAGCATTTGCTGCCTCACAGTGCAAGAGCCCTGGGTTCAGTTCCAGACCTTTAATCTTGGTGCTCTGGTTTCCTCTGACTCTCCAAAAGACATTCTGGTAGGTTAACTGGCTTCTGGAAAAATTGGCCCTAAGTGGTATTGCGTGCATGCCCGTGTCAGTGTGTCAGCCCTGGGATGGACTAGCATCTCTCCAGGGTATATCGTGCCTTGTGCCCATTGTTTGGCGGGATTCCAAAATATCTTCTTCCCCAGAGCCGTCAAACTGGTGACACCCTCACTCCATACTATGATCTTTCCCCACTTCTTCCTGTACCCACAATGACTGTACTCCTACACCACTACATACACAACAACTGAATGTAAGCTGAAATTGTACTTAAAACTTTACTAGTTGTACTATTTCTTAATCATTCAGGTGGGTAGCTGCGTCAGCATACGTAGGCTGCAAAGGAACAAGTAATAGGTTTATTCCATGCTGAAAAAAAGAAGAAAGAGAACACAACGTTTTGGCCGTGGAGCCTTCTTCAGGTGTGAGAGAGACAGGGCAGTAGGCAAAGGTAATGTAGCGGGAGAACAAAGGTTGGGAGGGAGGAGGAGTGAGAGGCGGGAGCAGTGGACTACCGCCTACAGCTGCTGCGACCCACTATGCCTTCCTCCAAATCTTTTTCTAGATCTCTTCGTCATAACTTCTCTTCCTCCCTGGGCCACTTGCCCGCTTCTCTCACTTAACCAGCATTCCGTCTCTTCACAGCTATCTGTTCCAAGACCAGGCTTTCTAACCACCTTCTATTCCTTTACAGATGTCGTCGACATATCATCCCTAAAGGATTTCACCTTAAATTTAATACCTTTTCTTTTGACTCTGATACCACCCAGAGTAACACTCAGAGACTTCAAAACAATTTTCTAGGAAACTAATGCTCTCTACCATTTTCTCCCTCAAAAAACAGATTATCCTTTCCGACAACAACATCAAAGAGGCTAAGGAATTTCTACGGCTGACAGCTCCACATCATCTTCCCTTCATAACTAACCTCATTAGATCTCTCGACTCTAAACTCTACCAGTTTCTCACTACAGAGAAGGACAAAAAACTCAGTCATCTTCTACAGAAGAAAACCATTAACACCCCGAACACCCTCACCAACCCTAACCTTGTTGTCACCATACCTTCTGACCTTTCCCTTTCACAGGATGAGCGATCCCTCCTCAGCAAAGGGCTCAGTTTTGTACCAGTTCCCAGGAAGCTGGACATCCCCCAGACCAATGTCGACCTTAACCGCTTTTACCACAGGATCCATCTCAGAGCACATTTTGCCGACAATTCCTCTTCACAGGCAGCTGATAACAACCCGGTTATTGATGTCATTAACAACATTAATCCCAAACAGAGCTGTTGGACTCCCTCCTCTGGCCGTTTTCCACCAGTTGATTATTTCATCAACCAATGCACTAGTCAAGCTCCCAAGGCACTCTCTATACCCAGTAAACATAGGTCTAACCTCACCCAGGGAGAAAATCAGGCGCTCCAGTCTCTCCGCAACAGGGATGATATCGTCATCAAACCAGCGGACAAAGGAGGTGCTGTTGTGGTGTGGCGTAAGGATCTATATATCTTTGAAGCCTCTAGACAACTAACTGACACTTATGCCTACCTCCCTCTCCAACAGGACCCTACCACTGACTACCAAAAGGAAGTGGTATCCACCATTTATCTTCTTATCAGCAGTAATGAGCTCCCCCAGGAGGCAAACCGGCTCATCATGGAACATCCACAGGTATCTCAATTTTACCTCCTCCCCAAAATCCACAAACCGGACACCCCTGGACGCCCCATTGTATCAGCATGTAACTGTCCAACTACTTACATCTCAGCCTTTCTCGACAGCCTCATGAGACCGCTGGTTGAAGATCTTCCCTCATACATCAAAGACACCAACCACGCACTCCAACTTTTTAATGATTTCCAATTTCAGGGTACCGAATGCTACATTTTTACCATGGACATCACATCTCTGTACACTGTCATTCCCCATAATGACGGCCTTACATCCCTCAAGCACACAGTGCTTGATCCACCCACTCACACCCTGGTACGCCTTGCAGAATTGGTCCTCACACTGAACGCATTCTCTTTCAATAATCTTTTTTACCAACAGGTCAGTGGAGTTGCCATGGGCACCAGAATGGGATCCAGTTATGCCAACATTTTTGTCGGTTGGGTAGAAGAACGCTTCTTCGCTTCCTACACTGGCTATGTCCCTGACCAATACAAACGATATATTGATGACTGCGTCGGTGCCGCCACATGTTCCAACGATCAGCTTGAGTTCTTCCTGCACCATTTCACCAACTTCCACCCGTCCCTCAAATATACGGTTAACATATCTTCCACTACTCTTCCGTTTCTAGACATCAACTTCTCTATCAACTACCCCCGACTGTCCACTTCAGTTTATTACAAACCCACGGATTCACACAGCTACCTCCTGTCCAGCTCATTTCACCCCAACCACACTAAAAACTCTTCCTCTTTCACAGTTCCTTAGGTTACGACGATTATGCAACGACGACATCGACTTTGAGAACCAAGCCCTCGAAATGTACTCATTTTTCATCAACAGAGGATACCCCAGCAGTGTGATTGACAGGGCGCCTTGTTCACAGCTCCCTTGACCGCCCTCAACAACCATCCACACCAGGCACTTTCCCTTGCAACAGAGCTCGCTGTATCACCTGCAAGTACACAGCCACCACCACACTCATTCAAGGCCCCTCAGGACAATTCTGGATCACCCAGACAGCATCTTGTACGTCCAGCAACCTTATTTACTGTATCTCTTGCAGTAAATGCCCAGCCATCTACATTGGAGAAACAGGAAGGAGACTTGGAGACCGCTTCAGAGAACACGTCAGGGCTGTGAAGATTAAAGATCTCTCCAAGCCCATTGTTTCTCATTTCACCTCTGACGGCCACGACCACTCTAATCTCTCCATCTGTGTTCTCAAAGACGGTTTTCCGAACTCATACACCAGAAAGACCACCGAAACTAAAATTATTCTGCAGCTAGGATAACATTCTCCCTTCCCTTAACGACAGACTACTGTTCTATTACTATTACTTGTTCCTATTTCTTAATTGCCATGTTACTTTTGCACTGTTTTTGTCCTGTTTGTATACTTTTCTCTGTTTGTGTATTTGCACAGCTTTTGACAATTGTGCACTGGCACCATACTATTGTTTTCACTGTTATTGCTATTGTATTACTATCTATTGTCTTGTCTGCTGTTCTATTTGTATATTGCACCTGAGAGACAAATGAGAAACAATTTTCACTATACTATGCACCGTGTAAGTATAATGACAAATAAAGCTGAATTGAAGTGAATTAACTCCTGCTCCCCTGCGACCCTGAACTGGAAGTAGAGATAAGAAAATAGATGGAATGAAGATTACCAGTCAGTATTATAATTCTTACTTCTAATGAGTAAGATATATTAAATAGACTTGAAGATAAAATTTCAAAAGTATACTGCGAGTTGTGAGTTTTGAACCAGAAGCATTTGTAATTCTTTTTAAATACAAATTCTTTTTAATGCTTCTCCAGAGGAAGAAAAAAACCTTTTCGCCAACAAATTAAAATCTATAGTAAATGTGCAGATTTTTTTCTATAATTCTATTATCTGAATAACAGTTTGATTTTTATTCTTTTTTGAGAATTCTTATTTATCACAGTATTTGTATTTGAACTGCTATTTTCATCTAAATTTAATTTAGCATACTTAACTGAAATAGTTGAATATTTATTTCTGCAGGTGAAAAATTGAAACGTATAAAAATCATTAAATATATAATTGAAACATTATAAATTCTGACTTCCGGCTAAATGGAAACGTGTTTACCTCGTGCTCTTGCACACTTTTCTTTTTTTACCTTTAAAACCCTGAATTATTTTAACTATTCTTTGTGTCCCTGTTAATACTGTTTTTACAGTACTTAACATTCTTTAACATAATGTCTTAATCTTAAGCTAAACAAGATAGTTCGACCTCAGATGAAGGAGTTGGCCCAACTGTGAAGCCCTCATTTTCTTTGACCAATATTCAGTAGTTGCAGCTTGATGGTGGCTCTATTTCCAGAACTGGAAAAATTCCAGAATTTCCTTTCCACCGAGTTTCAGAACTCGGGCCTCCAAACATTGTCAGAAGGAAAGAGCAGACTAAGGGGAGCCAGGCTGTACCATATCATTAGGGTGCTTCAGAATTAACACATTTTTACAATGTTCATGTCTTTGTTCCAAACCCGGTATACGTTTCATGTCAGAGTGGCCCCTTTTAGCTGTATTTCAAAGCTTTTACACAGCGGTCCAAGCTCCTCAGTCAAAGAAACAGAAACATCTTTCCTTTTATTTTTATCTTTGTTACTGCTTCCTCTTGAGTTTTGGTTGAATTTGTTTCTAAATTGATTTATTGCACTTTTATTGCCTTTTTGCTATACTACGCTCTATGGGTTAGCATAGGAGGGGATCTTGAGTCGGTAATTTAAAGGATTTATAACTTTGTTCATTTGTTTATTTTGATGTATGAAAAACCTCAATAAAAGAGCTAAGAACCATAAATGCTGAAAGTAAAAGAACATAATTTCCAAGTGTTGAAACCTTTTACAGTTTTTTTCTTACTCTGCTTCAATGACCTGTATTCAAGTGATTGATTTCAACGTGTTTTGCATTTTCTTTGATAGAAAACGTCATCAATCTACTGATAGTCACTTTAATCAATAGTTGCATTGACTATTGCTGTTGGCCAGGAATTGATGTCATCAGGTGGAACCCAGCATTCATCAGGCATTTCAACCCTTATCCATAGTGCCCTCCTGCTGGTGGGTCAGCAGAGATACCCAGTCACTGCCCATTTCCTTCCAGCCTCCAGCTTAACCCCTCTCCCCTGTGTTAAACTGCAGCCAGATGGAAGATAACCCATGGCATTTTGAGTAATGAAGGAATCCATATGCATGACAGAGGCTGGTTTATTGAAATAAGCCAATAATACAAGGAGCAAAGGCCTGATGTACTGTAGCTAAAAGGATAAGGTCTAACAGAAACACCTGAAGATTCCCAGGCAAAGGCTGATGGAACATTCAAAAGCAGATCTAGAAGAATGGTCTGCAGCTGGAGTGATGCAGGCAGGTGACTGCACAGAAATACAGGACTGGACTAGATAACCAGGAAGCAAGACCAGACTGGAAGAGACTGCCAGGCAAGCAGGACTGGACTTAGAACAGAAACCGGAATACACAGGATTACCAGCAAGCAAAATGCAACTGAAATCGAGCTCACAAATAAGGACAGAGAGTGAGTAAGTGCAGTTCAATAACAGAGCACTGAGCATTGGTGTTTAGGGGCTTCAAATACTGAGTTCATCATGGTTAACAGACAGCAGATGGCTGGAACACATACTGCATGTTATCTGTTGCATGTAGTACTGGGTGGGGTTGAGCTCCTTGTGCGAATGTGACTGGTCGTCGGGGAAACCAGGTGCTGAGAGCTCAGACACACCTGGGAGTAACACCCTATTCCAGAAGGCAGCATGAGGCTCTCTCTGCTGCCTCTCCATACTTTCAGATTGCTGTTTTTCTATCCCTTCCAGTCAGCTCATCAACTGTTAGAATTCTTTACATCGACATATCAAACAGCAACTTTTGGCCCATGACTGAAGTAATAGCAAATTAAACTATATTCCTGCAGTGCAAAACAATGTATATGATAAAACATGCATAACATATGCACACACCAGCAGAATTCGGTTCCAGTTCATAAGGAAACCAGTGAAGCAGGTGTCATGTATTACCAGTAAATTCTTAATAGTTTGTGTATAAACATAATGTTATCTACAGTAAATGTTTACCACACAAATGCTTTGAATCAGGGAGCGCTACCAAAGTCATTGTTATGTGTTGTTAGAATGTTTCAACATGATGCCTCTGGCAGCAGCCAGTAAGTCCAAATAGAAAAGCTAAATTTATATTCTTTTTTTAAATATAAATTAAATGCATTTTAAATATAAAGTGGTCAGAAACTTTAAACATTGAAACATTTTAAAAATACAAAGTCATAACTGTTGCAAAATGGCTGCATTATGAAATGAATGATATTATCAAAGAATCAACTTGTAAAGTCTGGAGTTGGTTTCTTGATATTACACAGGTCTGCCTACTGAAGTGAAAGCCTTTGGTGCCCAGCTGTTTCTGGCGGTAATCTAATGCAAGTAATAAAAACAATGGTATCAACAGCATTGCATTGCTCTGAGCAAATCTGATTGTGGTAAAAGCAGCATTTCTTTGAGAGAATACACACACTATGTACCACTAAACACATGATCCCTTTTATAATTGTTTATATACAGAACTGTTTATAAATAGATAAACTGTAAATTGTGATCCTCTTTTTTTTTAAAAAAGCGGATGCAAATTAGACAAATACAGTATGAAAACAGAAATCACATACACACATACAACAGATTGCAGTTTTCTACAGAATATATATTTTTATAGAAAATAATAATATAAAATGTATGTGTGGAAATCTTGCCTGATTGGCAAGAGTACCAATTTATGTTAAATGAATCAGCTATTTTATGGTGCTTCCAAGTAATTTTTGTTACTGGTTTATTTAAGACTTTCTACAAGAATATTCATCATGGTATTTTTTGCCAGTGCAGCACAGCACAGCTTTCATTTAGAAGCAATCAACACAACAATCCTAAGTCTTTGTGAACTAATGAGTTGCCACTTTCCAATTATTGAATAAAAGGATGCATGTCCTTTTTGGGAATTATGAATAAAAATGTGGTAAGTGAAACACATCTCCATTGTCTATTACTAGTTTGAAAATGGAATTTAAAGTTAAACCACATCAATCTGAAATCAAAGTTTTTTTCTATCAATGAAAGGAGCTAATACTGTACCTCTTCCTAGAAGCACAGAATAGAGCTTTTAAAATCCCAATGGACACAATGTTCGCATTTTTCAGAGTTCAGTACAACTATCTAATAGAATCAAATCAATATTATTCTACACAATATTATTGACCTTGATTATTGAATAATAATGTTCTACCTTTACTGTCTTGACAAGATTTATATATAATACGATGAGTCAATTTTCTCCTCCATGAGACAACATTGGTTACTAAATATGGGTGCCTAACATGAAATCCTATCACCTTCAGGGATAATTAAAAGTGATTCATCAGAAGGATACAAGAGGCGATTAAAATATTTAAAAAATAAATTGTTTTGGATTATTTTAATTAACAATTATATTAGTGATACGCTTTTAAGATAATGTTATTACTGGTGGAGCATAATGCTTTGCATTGCAACCAGACTCATTTCCCTTGCATTAGTCTTTACAGGAACTTCGTTTCTAATTGCTTTTGAAAGATTAAAAAAGACGTTTTAATATTCGTCCTACTCATTTCAATTTATTCCTCCTACACATAATCTGCTCCCTTTTTTAGACATAAAAATCTTACTTCTTATTGAACATTATATTTAACTCTCGGAGGTAATTGCCACTTGATTTGCATTTTTCTACAGTCTTTATTAACTGTACAAATTCATTTTAACCTAGTCCAAGTAGCCCAGTTTTTACAGTATTATGCTGACACACATTTTGTTACTTAATACATAATTTATCTTTTTACATTTTTATTGCTTTGTTTGACCTGAAAGTTGTGTGGAATTTCCAGCATTAAAATATATATTTAGTTATTATATGTATACAACCCTTCCTTCTTATTCAAGGTATTATACTTACGGTGTCTCGAAGCTTCTAAAGCAATCTCACACATGCCCAAAGCTTTTCAAACCTTCTCTAAGGTTTAATTAAAAATTCTCACGTGTTTTCCTCTGTGTTACTTATCTAATCTTTTCTACTTCCTGACTATTACGGAAATCGATCACTGTAAAGGTCTGTGGTTTATGCTTGTGCTTATGATATTCTGTTTATAATAGAAAACAGTAAATACAGTAGAGTATTTTATTTATTTTTTGTTATGTTTATTATTTGTACATACGGTACACGCGCATTTTAAGGTTCCTGATGTGGCGCATATTCACCAAACCGCGTATAATCACATCAGTCGCCTTTAGACCCCCCTACTATTCTCCTCCCTTAAACAAGTAAAATCAATCGTTAGTGTATTAGTATGAGGCCAAGTCGTGTTTTTGTATTTCCCATTGGCCCTTACCCATCATGGCCACCTTATAATCCCCATCAACGAATTGGCTTCATTACTCTGTTCTTCTCCCCACTAGCTGATGTGTGTTGAGCATTCAGTATGGCTGCCATCGCATCACCCAGGTGGATGCTGCACATTGAGGACTGGATATGCTGTATATATATATAATTTTAAGAAGGAATGATACATGACAATGTGCCCACAACTGTTCATGATTTCCATTGATTTATGGGACAAAAATATTCTGGGTCTGGCAAAAGACCCTCAGCTTGAAATTAACATTGCGGATATTCAAAAATTGACAGTTATTATCAGGAATAATTTAATAGAGTTGGAGGCTCAGTAAGTTGCAGAGGAAACATATGAAAAAAAAGACACTGAAAACCATATAAAGAAGGTCACTACAAAGGGGTTGGCTAAAGCTTTCAAGTTTTTGCATGGTGCAATGCAGCTTTGTAGGAGATAAAGCCAAATGTAGAAAGATTAATAGAAAATAGCCTTGTTGAACATGCCATAGCATCACCTGCTACAGAATCATCTATGATGTGAAAGTAGGGTATCTGTGCAATCCACTCTAGATGTTTTCTCTTAAGAAAAAACACTAACAGTAAGAGTCAACTCCAACTACGACTTACCAGTATGTGTGTGCCAATTAATATTGCATTTGTTCTATGATTGTGTTTAATCATTTTCTTTTTCAGATAGACAGAAATATGTCACGTAGATTGCAATTTTAGATATGAACATATTAGATCTTGTCACCACATACAGTATACACAATTAAGTTTCTGTCTGTGCTTTAAATATCACATCACAATGTAATTTTATCTACGGTATAAATACATTGAGTTGTGTCTCTAACACATAGGTTTAATGTAGGTGTTAGGCTCAATACGTATAGTAATTGTTTATGTACACTGTAAATGTGTTGTAAATCGCGATTTACATAGAATTCAGTTCATTTAGCAGGTTCAGGAACATAACCCCTACGTAACTTGTTGACTGTCTATACCATGTTGGCATTAAATGGATGTGGTGTCGATGGACCAGTAAGTGGTTTTCTTCCCTCAAACTAAATAAACATGGCACCAATAATGGCTATACTGTAGTAGTGATGTGTTGGATGAGATGTTAAACTGAGGTCACTAAAGTCACTAAAGATCCCAAGACACTCTTCGTAAAAGTAGGAGGGTTAACAATGATATCCTAGCTAAATCCAAATTTGAAGTGAAGTACTTTCCCATTTGCTTGAACCTGGGCTATATCTTTAGCTGGCTGTGTTCATGATTTCTGTAATGATGATGCACGATGGGTTTTAACATTTTGGGGTGAATTTCATTTGACCAGATTATTCTCGGTTTGCAGTGCACAAGTGTACAGGCAGTTATTGGCATATGTGAGCTTGCAATGATGCCAAATTGGCAAGATATGAAAATATTTGTTAAAGACAAGATAAATAAACTATACACAGTTTAATTAGATTACATACTGTATGCTTGGGTGACTGTGATGAAAATCATTGCAAACAAATCTGAAAATGTTTATTCTCTGGTTTGCTCCTGCTATCATGATATTCATGTTGATAATAAAGTAATCATTGTAGTCAGGTTTACTAATATTCTCAATGCAGAACAGAGAAATTCTACCACCAAACATCACAGCTGTTCTGATGGTGTGCAAAGCGCAAAAAAAGCGTTCTAAGCAGTCAATACCAATTACACAAATGAAACATCTAATCTGTTTTATACTACAGCCAGTTCAAATCTAATCACCAACATCAAAGACATTTTAAATGTTTTCTAAAGTGAATATTTACTCCCCAGAAAGAGATGCAGTTAATTTAACATATTAACAAAAATAATAAAATGTATTCTATCTGTACAGTAACCCCTCAAGCAGCACCTGGAAAAGTATTTTGTCACATCTCAGAAATCAGAAGCCCCCCCCCACACACACACACTTGACATACACAAAATACACACTTCAGAAATGCTTTGCCATTTGTATTTTCAGCACTTAATTAACAAAATTGCTCCTTAGGGTTCCATGTGAATAGCTTGCATATAACTGTCACCTGCCATTCCTGCTGGGATGCCTGAGAGGACAGAAAATCTCTAGCAAGCCCTTGGAGGTTTCCACTTCTTCTGAGACTTTGCCTGCCTCCTTAAGCCTGCATGTAACTTTTTAGCAAGTTACATCTTCATTTACAGATGTCTACTTCATCTTGAGAGGAGATTAAATATTTAAAACTTAAAACCATTCGAAGAGAGAAGAAATATTTTATGAAGACTTGAAATAGTTCATAAATTTATGCTGACACTTGACTCTACAAGTTTCATACAGAAACATTATCCTACTGTGAAAGGTATTTCACTCCAAGCATAACATAGCACGTTGCTGGAAACTGGACTACAGCCTATGTGGACATTCCATTCAGTTCATTTTTATATAGCACCTTTCACAACAAGGCTGCCCCAAGGCACTTAACAAAGCTGTGTGACATTACATTATATTATAATACAATACATGGTGAAAACATGTTGCACATAGAGACTAATTCAAACCTAAGATTCCAGAGCTGTGAAGTGATAACACTATCCACTGTATTACTCTCATTATAAGCCATATCAATTTTAAACACAAATTAAATATAAATTACTAAGGGTTAAAAATAGATGTTAGCACCGAGCTGCCTTGGATTAGGATGTACATTATACTATGTAAAATATATAATAATAAGATAATATAATTTAAATATGTCCTACTGGTCAATCTAAGGTGGCATTATGAACAGCTTTTGAACGACATGAAATCTATGTTTCATTGCTCTCTACATTTGTAACCTAATATTTGATTTTGGCTTGTCTTCTCACTAGCAGCCTATCAGTTGATACATACAGTATAAAGGTTCTGACAGCTGCCTGCCTGCAATTGGGCAAGATTTGATATGTGAAAATAATTCAAATTTTGAAAATGGAATAGGATGTTGATGAAGCCTATAAAAATTGACCAGTCACACAGACAGGTGTGCAGTGCAGGAGAAATGAACTTTCAGGTTTAATGATCCCACAATAAGGTAGCTATGATTCTGAAATGTAAAGTCTGTTGGATGCAAAATTCAGGGAATATGACTAGTTTCATCTTTTTATCTTCACAAGCATCTGGTGAATTATATTTAGATTTCTTGTTAGAATAAGCATGAAACTGTGGGTGATCTGGATTACATGAAATACAACTTTAAAGCTACTATTTGGCACTTAAGCTTCATCATTAAATTTTTTCTGCCCCTACGTGGGCATTTCTCCTTTGTTTCACACTTACTTAATCAACAAGCAGGTATTTTTAACATAGCCAATTATTCAGAAACCACAATGGTATTTTTAACTGTTTTCATTTGATATTTCCTTTCTGGTTTCCATGACATTCCTACTATATACT
This sequence comes from Lepisosteus oculatus, assembly GCF_040954835.1. Lineage (NCBI taxonomy): Eukaryota > Metazoa > Chordata > Actinopteri > Semionotiformes > Lepisosteidae > Lepisosteus > Lepisosteus oculatus. Next base: position 36,899,517 of record NC_090702.1, on the reverse strand, counting down.
TACATAATGACTATAGTTTGTAAATTGCACAGCTTGGATATTTTATTGAAAGGAGTACACACTTCCATACTTTAAGTGTAGTTCCTCCATTTATACAAACTAAGCATAATATTTTGGAACTGTTAAAATAAAGTTCAATAATAAACCCTTTATTAATCCTTTATTTTATTTTCGTAGACAACAATTCCATAATAGCTATTAATAGACTAGTTATAATTGCAGTCATTAATGCCTACTCACATGGACACATTTTACGTACTTTGACAAGGATGTACATGAACGTTAAGCTTTTTTTGTGTGATTACTGTAACATCTTGTCTCTGATATTAATGCAGAAAAACATTTTACAAACTCTATTTCATAAACATATATACATATATATTTGCTATTACAAGTTTAATACAACACATTTTCTTTGTTCATGGCACAGTTTGGTAATAAAGTAATAAAAAACAAATATATATTACAATAATTTACACAAATACATACCATACAATATTTCACAGCTATGTACAGATCTTTACAGTCCTATTCTTTTACAGAAATCTTTGTATATTTGCAACATACATGCTATACAGGGGTAGTGATGCGAGGGGTTTAATTTACTATAACAATTAGAAATTTGAGCAGGAAATTGTGAGAGTTCTTGAAGACTGTTAGAAATCACAGTAATTTACAGTCTTATACATGGATTCTAAACTTACAATTTCTTTATATAAAACCAAAACAATAAATATAATAGAACGTATTTATGAAATGATGTGCAGTGTTTGGGGATTACAAAAATTTGAGTTAATAACTTCAGAGTTAAAATAAATTGACTATAATGTGTTATTGTCTACCTCATAGGTTTCAAAGGAACAGGTAACGGGTTTATTCCATGCTGAGGAGAAAAGAAAGGAAACAACATTTTGGCCGTGGAGCCTTCTTCAGGTGTGATAAAAAACTCATAGGTTTTATCAGTCTCATATAATTACAACACATCCATATTCTTACATACAAGTATTATATATGTTTACTATCATGAACTAAACAATCAAATGTGTTTGGAATAAAAGTTTCACTCTCGAGAATTCTAATGCAAATACATTTTATACTCAAAGATCTGTCGGACAAATATCCTTGATTAGTTTAAATTTTCTGCTCAGAAAAGGGGGCTGGGCTGGTTTTCTGTGGTCTGACATAGCAAATGCTTGCTTTGAGCTCAGAGTGTCTTAGAGAGAAGAAAATTAAGGCAGAGAGCTTTGACTAGCTTTGCTGAGGTCAGCTGTGCAAGTAAGTTAGCATCATGCTGAACTTCTGTAATTAGATGGTTTAGCGCTGGACACAGATTTACAATGTCTCTTATCAGAAAGGCCTCTTAGCTTCAATCACCTGCATTTACAAAGAGGCCTAAGCTGCTTCTTCAAGGCACAGAAAGATTATTAGAAATTTTAATAACACTTAAATCTGTGAAATAATATACCTTGCTGATACATAGGAAAAAAAAAGGAACAAATGTTTTATATATAACATAGTCTCACTCGGGACTAAATCATCTATAAAATGGGAGCTAAACAAAGCAGAATTTACTATAATACCCTGCCCAAAGTAATGCATCATTAAACAGATTTCTTCCAGAATGAAGGATAATATAGAAAGGAAATCAGTATTTCCAACTAATGTAATATAAGCTCCTTTCTTAAGGAATAGAACCCAGCCCTCTTGTAGTGCTCAAATAAATTAGGAACTCTGTTCTTTTGGTCTGTTGAAGGGGATTTCTTTCACAGCAGATTCTTATCTCTTCCATTTTCTCCAGTGTCTATTTCTCTCTCTTTACCTATGTCTTTCTTCTTTTGACCCTTTCTTTGGACTAATGTTCCAAGAGAGTGTCATGGGTTCTTTAATGTCAGGTATACAGCAGTAGATATTGTAGCTGCCAGATTATTTGACTGTAATAGAAATTGTAATTATATAGTATGACTGTCATGTCTGGTCTATGAATGGAAGATATGAAAAACCTGTTGTGGGGATAAAGAGGTCCTAGCACCCTTAAAGTGGCTCTGATTGGTTATTAAATCTCAGTATCAAAATAAATTAACTGATGGTATCACAAAGTTTTACAAATTTTGAACTCAGTCTAAAATCGGGAACTATGTGAAAGTACTGTATGGTTGCCATGATGTCATCGCTGGTTTCGCCATGTGAGGGAGAAAGCGAATGTTCCCGCAAATTGTGAAGTGAAAGCAGTCTTTCCTGCTCACTAGTCACTGTAAGCAAATGAGAAACATGGTTTCTTATTAACATTATTATGAGTGGATTTTAGTTCGTTGGCAGGTTGCATTCTTTTTGCAATTCTTAAAAGTATCTTAAAAACATTACCTTGTACGTATCGGTTTCATGAAAATATTTACTATTTATATAGTAGCAAAATTTGCTTGGCTTACAATATAATAGGGAGGCTTGACATAGAAAAATTTGTAGCCTTGTTCTGAATCACAGATAGTGTTGACAATATGGTGCTATTCATATGTCTCTTTTGTGATGTAAATTGGAGGATTTACACCTTACCGTGTACTTGGTAGTTTCATTGTGGTTGGAAATGCACTTATCATTGCTGATTTGTTATAACCACAAATGTAAAAATTGTGTTTCAGCTCCCGTTTAAAATTGCTAGGTAGAGTAGCTGGCTGCAAAGCAAAAGCAGTTCCTGCATTTAGGGATCACTATCCGTGACACCTACAATTTTTTTCAGCAAAGAATGGGTTAGTGATTTTCTTTTATAGCACAGTCTAATGTCACACTCATTTCTAAATGTAAGCTGACAAATCAAGTTTATGTACTGTACAGTACATGTAATGCATGCAAGACTGATCATTTTCAGGAATATTTAGCCATATGGTTTCTCCAAAGCTGTACAGTGTGTAATCACTCTCAAAGAAGCAGTAGAAATAATTTGATCAAAAGCTTTTAGACCAATTAAAGCATTAGAATTTACTAAACACAAGTTGTACTATATATATGAATAGATAATGTAGATGCATTAAGAAACAGTTTACAATTGTCCAAAATACCTTTTTAAAATACTCAATGATTATTTAAATTCATAATTTATGAATGCAGGAGAATAGGGAAAACTGTGTGGAAGTGCTTTTAAAATGAGCCTGGAACAAGTTACTCAGCATTGCATTTGAACTCACTATTTTGTCCTTCTTCAAGAAATGGCATGATAACTCCCAGACCGATCAGATGTGCCAAATGGCCTTCTTTTGTTTGTATGTATGCTTATGTTCTTACTTTATTTTTATAGCATTCATTTTAGCTTTCCTTTGATGGAAACCATTTTTGTACATTTTTAAATGAAAAACACAGAAGGAACTACCATGTGCCTCAGTCTATAAAGGCACTTGCAAGTTTGAGCCACAGCCATATGCTCATTTGTTAAGAGTATCTTCAGCTTGCCAAGCAACAGCAATCCCTGAAATATGAGAAAATATGAAAAATCCTCATTCACCAGGGGACCAATCCTGGGGTGTTTATCAAATAAACAAGTCAAGGGATGCACAAATGGTCAAAAACTAAGACAATATGTTATCCAACAAAGTGGCACAGTGGTAAGAATTGCTGCCTCGCAGTGCTGGGGCCCTGGATTAAATTCCAGACTTGGGGTGCTATCTGCATGGAGTTTTTATGTTCTTACTGTTTGCATCGGTTTCCCCTGGGTGCTGTGAAATGAATGGATAATGATTGACAGTGTATGATTTGTATGGATGGATCTTAATCTCTATCCTTGTTTATTGGGAAACCTGAATTATATAGAAAATTGATGTATATACGGTATACATGCCTATTTGAGTGAGAAAGACATATGGGCTTTAATTATTGCAGTAGAATCATTTTAACAACTGTGCAATGAAAGGAAACGTAACAGTAGAACAAGTGTTAAAATGCACAGTGATAACAGTAGTTCATAAATGTCTTTTAGAAAGTCTTTAAAATCTGAAGCCTGCAAAATGAAAAACTGAAAAATCAAAAATTCCTTATGCCAGATTATTAAGTTGAAATAATACTGAAAATAGAGTTAAAGTTACGTGCCCTGTATACATGATGTTCTCTTTTGTCCTATACTTTTACAACACTTAATTTATACCAAAAATAAAAAAATAAAGGGCCAAGAGAGATGTTTAAAATCAGGTCCTAAAATGCAATGCTTGTAAAGAAAAAGGAAAAGTGTGCAATAAGGTATTGAAATAAAGTACACATTTTCCTAACATAATGAATGAAAAATTATGCAGACTTATTTTGTGAACTGTGTTTTTGTGCTCTTGAATCTCATCCCCTCAAACCTTTTTCTCTAATGGATTAAGGAACCTGATCCTATAGGGTTTAAGAGAGGATATTATTTAATAATAAATACTTTGAAATATTAATGAACCTTTAAGGTGTATAAGATTGAGTTGTTCATGTAAAAATATTTCTGATACATGGAACATTATCAATCTTGTTTTAGAAGTTTTTCATAAATATCATTTAAACTTGAGAAATTACACTTTTCAGCTCTGTACTGTTTGTAGGTTATGCCCTACAGCTTATGCTGCCAAAGACAAAACCCGAGGAATTCAAAAGGCTGACTACAGTAGCCAACGTTACCCGATTAAAACATCATACAGTATATAACAGATGTGAAATGGATCCGCTCTATTGTTTGGACTATCAACACTCAACAGCTGACATGTGGGGTGGAAACAAAAACAGCCTAATATTTACTGTTCCACAGGTGCTAACCCTTCCGTGTTAGAGTATCTGTATGAATATGACAAAATAAAACGCAAAAATAAAACATACCACATATATCATTTTTGCTGAGGCCAGTCACATACTGAACAGTATATTGTCTCCAAAATACGCCAAATAAAAGTTTGTAGTTCAATTATTACAGGTGATGTGAATGGTATTTCAAGAAAGGAGCTAATCATAATGAAAGAGCAAGAAACTCACATCAGAAACAAAATAAAATAATATCTGATCTGATGGAAAGCAGCTTCTCATTCACTGAATATGTTTTTTTAAGAATAACAGTAGTTTATAATTAGATTTTCTTTTCTTCATTTTAGATTTTTCTTACAATGTTATGAAGTGGATTTCTATAAAATCTAATGGTGTCATTTGGGCTTAATTGTTTTCAAGGACAAAATTGAGGCTCACGTCAAAAGGACAACAGAAAGGCATATTATGAACAGACAAAAAAAATTTTGACCTTCAGCAGGAAGAGGAAAAAATATAATATGATAAACAGACAATATGTTGTCAAAATAATGCTTTGTTCCTAGAATGAAACATGAATTAGGTCATATGTACTGTGTTTTATTGAGTTCGGATTAGGGCTCTGCGGAACACAGTAAAAATGTAATGCCTTTTTATTGTATGTTGAAGATATTTTGGCCATGTAGGAAATGGTACTGTCCCTCTGAAATGTGTGAATAAGACTGTAAAACACGTTGATGGAAGAGTGGAAAGTGGTGGTTTTGTAGATTAATGTTGCAACTATTTAAATTACCATAAATGTAAACAAGGTTTGCTTTTCACACTACTTTATAGAAGCCCACGCCATGACAGTGATCATGTTCGACAGCCGGAATTCATCCCCTGTCATTTTCCATACCTTTACATCTCTGCTTTGACTGGATTGCTGAAAACAGAATTCAGGCTGCTGACCTCTGGAATGCCACATGATGGTGACATACTTCAGTGGACAAGGACTGTCACTGTTTTTTAAGATGTAGCTGAAAAAAGCTTTCTCCTAGCTACATGCCTTTTGTGGCACTTATGTAGGATTCAACAAACTTATCTTCGCTTGTGTCTCTCATTTCTGCACACTGTAGATTTTTTCAGACTTGTCTTATTAATGCTCTTTTGGTATATGGTATAATGCTTGATGGACATTGATGTTTGTCTGATGAAATCCCATTGTCATTAAACTGGGTGACGTTAAGTACACATCTATTTGACAGGGTAAGAGCTCATACTCTGGTCAAATTCAAAGTGATCTGCCACATGATCTCTGGTAAAGGGTGAAACTTTGCTAGTATTATATATTGAATTCTAATTGCATATCTCATTTTTTTTCCTTCACACACAATGCAGTATGAGTAATTGGCAGCTCCACTATTTTAAGGGGTGATGATCTTGTTTTTCTGCATGAGAACAGTACCATCCCAAGTACTAAAAAGATGGTTTGCATTGGACATACAGCTTTACTGTTCTAATTGTATGAAATAAAAAAATAAGTTGAATGAAATAACAGTAAATCTATACATTCAAAAAATCAAATATGTATCTGCAGTAAGAACTCAATATGCCATCTATTATTTCATTCTGTTCCTACAGAAATGCAAAACTGAAATACATAGAAACAAACATAAATCAAAATAAATAAAATATAATAATTAGCTTCATGACACACCTGCAAAATTGATAGCTGTTACCTAAATGACCTCAATATCTACTGAACCGGTCATATGACAAAAACCATATTGTAATTTAAAATATGTCAGTGGTAAATATTAAATATCAAGAAATTGGCAATGACAGGAATTAGCATCTAAGGGCCCATTGCATGACATTTGAGAATAAGGAAACAAAATGTAAGGCTTTATGGATAAAAATAAGCCCTACATTTAGCCACTCTCTGAACATCTTTTCCTCCTGAACTGTACTGTCGTCACCTGTCTTGTCATTTCCTGCACTCCCATCTCTTCCACACTTTGACCACCATACTCCCAGTTCTCTACTCCAGTGCTGGAGACTGGAACATGCCATCTCTGAGCTACTCAGGCTGTTCATAGTCAACATCTCATCTATTGCAATGTAGTCTCTCTATCTTACCTTTTTTCTGAGCTAGTACTCGGATAGTTAAATAAAAAAACCTCAAACTTTTATAACAGACATCTTCTTTTGTATATGTAGAAAGCAATAGTTATGTGTTTGTGTAACTAACAAGACAGGGCAGAAAGAACTGTCACAGGTGAATCAGTTCATCAGACAGGGTGCTTTAGCTTCAAACCTAGTCAGAATGTAAATCTTGAATGCTTTCTGCCATTTAAAATAGGTCTTGGGACCAGAATGAATAAATCAATCACCTATGCACCAAATAATCTATGATTCCTGCTGAATTGGATTCTGAATCCTGGGGAATGGTTTATGAATGCAGGGCATGAAGGATTCAGTAAATGAACTGAATGAGACAAAACACTGTGGATTACAGATCTCTTGCAACCCTGACTGGATGGATGACAAATCAGAATAAGGGATTACAGGGATTGTCACACCTGGGCTGAGGTGTTCTTATTAAGGAGTTTCGAGAGGATGCTCTAATGGAAAAATGAACACAATGTCATCAGAGTTATCTCTCACCTTTAATCAGCATTGAGTTCTGGTTGGACAGTTCAGAAAAAAATCATCTTTTGTTCAAAGCCTTAAGTCTGATTTTTCAAAAAATGGAAGAATATTTTTGCTTCTACATTTTTATTTGAAAATACAGTACTGTAGTGCCCCCCAGTGGAAGATTGGCATTACAAGGGCTCTAGTGAAGAAAGCTCATTCCTTCCTAGTAATTTTAAAAATAAATAATATTCCTTACACTTAGTGCTTTTCTGGACACTCCACTCAAAACGCTTTACAGGTACATTATATATTATACAATTATACATTTAGATGGGAAGACTCTTTAATGCTTCTTAAAAATATGGAAAATATATCATTACATATAAATGAACAACATTTTTAGACAGACCTATTTCTTTTATTCCTTTTGATGTTTAGAATAAATCTCAATAAATATATGCCTGTCTTAAACCAAACAACAGAAAACTCCAATTTGAACTGAATTCCAATTTAACTTCTAAAGATTTAACCACAGGGTTAATTAAAAACAAAACAAAAAAATATACATTTAACATTTGAGGCAGAATCCAGCAGAAGCAAAGAGCCATCCATACAGTGGAAGGAAGTTATACCTACAGTAAAAACAACAACAACAATAATAATTCCTTATTATTATTATAACTCAAAGCTCTTTACAGGTAATGGGAACCCACCTCCACCACCACCACCAATGTGTAGCCCCTCCTGGTTGATGTGATGGCAACAAAATTCACGAGTATGCTCACCACACACCAGCTATCAGTGGGGAGGAGAACAAAGTGATGAAGTCAGATCAGAGATGGAGATTATTAAGAGGTCATGGTAAAGACTACTGGGAAATTTGGCCAGGAAGCTGAGGGTCAGAACTCGTTTTTACATCTCATCCAAAGGACAGGTGGTGTACAATATGGGTGGTGTACAGGTACAGTAGGTGGTGCAAGAAGACAGGAACAGTATGGGTCATAATGTTGAGTTTGAAGGCCGAAGAGTTGATTCTTAGTAACACTTCTTATCCAAAAGTAATTTCTATAAACTTGCACATAAAGACTTATACAACAGGACCTCAACATTCGCAAGAGTTTTGTGCAGAGAACTCTCACAAATAGCCAAAAGTACACCCCTGTACCATTGTGTAATTTACTACAGTATTTACTGACGTATGTATGGTCAAAAGACATATGTAAGCCTCCCTTATATGGTAAGTAATGTACTATTGCATTGGCTTTAAGTTAATTTAAACAACATTGATCAACTAAAATAAACAGTAATTACAAGCTTATAGTTAGTGATTAAAATAAATAATATGAATGATGCTTCCTCTATGTGCTGCTTGCACTTTCTCTCTCTACCTCTCGTTGCTAGCATGCCCCCACTGTAATGAAACGGGCAGTAAAATTATCAGTAAACCTGTAAATTCATCTCCAGCTTGTCATTGTCCACACCCCGGATGTAGAACCGGGAGCCTTCGTTACCATACAAAAACAATGCCATGTTCAGATGCAGATGCTAGGTACTTGTACCACCAATTTGAAAGCTGTGGTTAAAGATTTCAGCTCTTCTTCCACCCAAGACCCTGTCAGCCAGACAGACCTTTTCTAGACACTCTACTCAAAGCACACATAATGGGGACTCCCAACCACCACCACCAATGTGCAACACCTACCTAGATTATGTGACAGCAGCCATAGTTCACCAATACGCTCACCACACATCATCCATCAGTTGAGAGGAGAAAAAAATTATGAAACCCAATTCATAGATGTGGATGAGGCCATGATTGGTAAAGCTTAAAGGGAAATTTGGCCAGGACACTGGGGTTACACCCCTACTGTTTTCAAGAAACACCCTGGGCTTTTTAATAAACACAGAGAGCCAGAACCTCAGTTTTACGTCTCATTCGAAGAACGGTACCTTTTTACAGTATAGTATAGTTTTTTATGGCAATAGCCTGCTCACACGCAGTCAGGTTTACTAAATTTACACAGTAAAATTAAGAATGTATTGAGTAATGTATGGTCAAATGAATAAAAGATGACCCAGTACTAAACACCCTTTGCATTACGTTTCACATCCACACCATCTGAAAGCAAATATAAGAATAAAAGTACACAAGAAGGGCACCAAACAAAAAACGTCCATGCAGTCCTTCTAGCTCATTTGATAGTAGCTAATTGATCTAGGCAGTTCAGGCTCAAAAGAAAGAGCATGACTATTTTACTAAGTTAGAATCTAGATCGCTGGTATAAAATATTATAAAACTTCACAGTTGTAGCTCATCCTCTAACAGCCAGAACAGCTGTGGCTACTAAGGCAATGTGTCGCCCTTCATCCAGGGCCCCACCTCCACACTGATCACACCCCCGCATAAAGCCACAATAGTTATCTATAAATCAAATTAGTGTGCCTGTAAACCATTAAATTTAAGAAATGGCCTGGATTTTATAACTTGCTTAACCCTCTATAGGCAGATATTCATTGTGCTTATTACTTGATATTTGCGAATGGTTTACAAATACATTTTTCATGAACTTATTCTAATCATTCAGAAATATAAGACAAATCACAACATATGATTTGCATGGGTGGATCTCAATCTGCATCCTTGTTCCTTGGGAAAACTCTGTCAAAAGGTGTTTTAATATTGGCAATGAAACAAAAACAACAAACACTGTAAGAAAAGTTAGGTTTCTATCAAATGAGCACGGAAAAATTGTAATACTCCTCAGATTTAGGTAACAGATTACTTATGAATGTTTTCTGAATACAATATTTAAGATTAATGGGTATTCAAATGTCAGCTCTCAAACACAGCATGGGTTTTATAAAGTTTGTAAAGCTGACCTATATACGAGGGGTCTGAGCAATTATAATAATTATAATTTTGCAGATTTAACTTTTTAAACTGAATGTTAGTTTACTTTCTAAGATAAAATGAAATAATGTAACCTATTATCCAAAAACAGCATTGCATAAATTCCATTATTTGTTATTTAAGGTGATGCAAAGTGGTTTCAAACTGAAACAATTTCTACTTGATCATGGATCAGTTTCTGTATTCCCTTCTTTAATTACACTAATGTTCTCCCATAAAGAACAGTCGTTTCAAACAAAAAAATAGTTTTTGAGATGACGGCTTCTGATCGCACTGAACAGGGTGTGAGATGCTTTAATACAGTATCCCCAAACCTTTAGCCAGCATCAACAAGATTTAAGCATCAACTAAATAAAACTACTGTATATTCATCATTGTCTATCATATAATGCAAATGAAAATGTCCATTATACTTAAAACATGACAATGGAGAAAATAGAAAACAAAAAGAAAACAATTACATAATAAAGACAGAATATCACAGTATAGCAAAGTCAAAAGGAAAGAACCAGTCATTGATCAAATACTGTTACTCCACAGTAAAAACTTACAATGTCAAGTTCAGTACCTTCAGTGCACAATCCAAGTACTGGAGTCCTGTTACAAGTTATTGCTAAATAATGTGTCCCTTTTGTACTGCATTAATAAATAAGGGATCTGCTTAAGTGTTTCTCCACCTGAAACATTTTAGGAATTCTTTTAAAAAATCATCTTTTGGTTGGTTTCACAGATGTCAATTATTAAAAATAATTTATTTTGTGCAACATATAACAAATTACTTGGTCACTCTTGCATTTCTTAAAGGGAATATCTAAATTAATACAATATCTAAATCTAACCTCTTCAATATCCTTCTGACATAAAACAGTTACCACATAAACCTCTGCAAGTCTGTACTATCAGGCCAGTTGAAGGTTTTATTCAAAAAAATGTAAATGGTCACTGTATTCACAGTTGTGTAAAAACCTATCTCTAAAATTAACCTGAAGATGGATGGTACTGGTATGTTAAGTCTGTAGATTAAATAGGGCAGTATAAAGTATCGAAATTCCAACAATTTTTGGGGAACTGATGCTGCTGATAGACATGCAAAAAACATGAGGTTCCAGAAAAGAGATTTGGATTTCAGTGCTTCAAACAAAATCCACACTGCAAAAACATAGCCTGGAACCAACAAAAAGCGCACCAGTTCATGCCTCTGGAAGATCTTCTTCCATATATAAAAGGGATAATGTCGGTTGTCTGCAAGTAAATACTTGTGAACAAAAGTAAACTTCCAGACCATGAATAAGGAGAGGGCAGTCAGGAAGAGAAACAACAAAGGGTACTTTTTCAGAAAACGAAAGAAATTTACAATCTTTTGACAGGAAAGTGTGTCAAAAACTGAGAAGACCAAAGCAAATGAGAAAAAGTAAAATAACTGTGGGAAGTTCAGACAGGCTTCATGGCTACTTCTGTCTCCTACCACTATCCCTCTATTTAAAATAATGAAAACAAGAAAGCCCACTGCTACAGTGGCATACGGCCATGTCAATCTGATCACAACTGTTACATTTTTTGGAGTCAATAGGAATTCCAACAAAAAACGTATAATTTTTCTGGCCCCAGCAAGGGAACCCGGTATTGGGCTGGGGGACTTTTCGTCCTTTTTCTTTGTCTGGTCAGTCTTCCACGCCTCTTCCATTTTCTGGGCTAGCACTGTGCCCGCACAAAATGCCACCCAAATGACATTGGTTTGGCGAAACATAATGGCACAAAAGCCAAGAAGTGCTGATAATTTGTGACTTCCATATAGACACATCAAGTAAGCAAAGAGGATGAAAAATGTGGACCCAGCATCTGTGTAGTAGAGGAACGTGAAGAAATACAACACTGGAAAAGACGAGAGGGCCAGAGATGACAAAAGTCTCCGAAAAGCAGATGCAGCCTGGAAAAGATGGTAAAAATATCGGTTAACTGTCAATGCTTTGTATAACGGACCTAGAACAAGAACTGTAATGGGTGATTCCTTGGCATTTGCTTTCAATCAAATCCCCCCCCCCCCCCAGACTTTTTCACATTTTGTGTTGGGGGGTTTTGCCATTGATTGACACAAAAAAATTGTTAAAATGTTATATGGTTGTCTAGTACAAATGTATTGCACTCTCTACCCATTATTACTTTCTGCATTTGTCTTAAAATTTTATTTTTTTTTAATTTCATGCAAGTTTGAAGACTTTACTTTCCATTAATAATTTGCACAGCTTTATTTAAACATAATATAGTATAATCTCAAATTATGTTTCCTAAAACTCTTTGCATTAGTTATTGAATAAAAATAATTACTATACCTTATCTTTTCGGTGTAGTTCACATGTAATAAGATAAATCAGGTATAGGTTTCCACTACTGAACAGCAAATTTATAAAGCGCAGCATAGCCGTGGAGCACACGACCTCTCCAGTCCATCCAGCCAGCCATACTGATGGTTTAATAATTCCAACAGAGATCAGGTACAATCCAGGAAGTGTTGTAATCATAGGATCCCACTTTAGAGAAACAAAGGTATTGTTGTATAGTAAGCGGTTTATAAGATACAAGACACAGACAACGTCACCTTTTTTTAGCGGTAGATGACTTTTTTTTCATTATTTCATTTTGAACCTTTGGTGAAATAAATTAACAAAGAAAACAAAAGAAAATAAAAAGGGCTCCGTTAAAATAAATACATTTTGTATACGGGAATAACGTTCTTGTGAAACATTAACGTTTTCTGCTACACTCTGAGCAGTGTGGAGAAAAGTTTAGGGCTTTTGTTTCCTAGTTGTATGGATGAGGGTTTAAGCTGGAGTAGGGCACTGGTGTTTTAAATTTGAGTAAAGGCAACTAAGATTCCTCCAGTCAAATGCATATCGGTATATCCCAATGAAGACGCCTTGGAGAGAGGCATCAACCAAACAACAATACAAATACTAAAATAACATCTTTGAAATGAAATAGTTATGACTAACACCCATGAGCTAGGAAAAATACATCATTTCACTCAGCGAACATTTCCTAAAAGTAGCTCAGGACAAATAAGCATTATCTTGGATCTAACGCTAATCGAGGTTAGCAATGCATAACTGTTGAGTTTTTTTTTTAATTTGCAATATATGCAGTCTAACAACGTAGGAATACATAACCTACCTCGTTGAATCTTCCTTCGCAATACTTTTGTGCTTGCGGTACGTGAAAAATCTCATCCATGTAAGGTTCTCTTTGCTCTCGGGTAATTTTTGAGAATAGAATACAAGAAACAAGAAAATAAACACTGCACAGAGTGGAAAAAATGTACATTTCAAACCTCTCCATTATTGTTCACTTATTTTTTTAAACCCTATACTCAAACAAAGCTTGATCTAAACACGTATATATTCAAATAAACATTTAAAGCGTGCTAAAAACACCACTATTGTTATCTCAATGCATTAAGCAACATACTCCACAACGTTGGGTTTTTTAAAATGGTTTTTAAAAAATAGGTCCGCGATTTAAGTATTCCGTCAGGGAACATGGGTGCTTAATATCTCCTAGAATAATAATGGTGCATCTTTAAACATAGCATAATAAAACATCAGTTTTGCGATTAGTGATTTAAAAAAAATCAATATGCTAAAAAACTAAGTTATAATACATTTTAGATTGATATAAACCAATAAATATCATGTACAGTATTCTAGTTTTCAGGGGATGTTGTTCTGATCGGACCTGTGAGACTGTGCGGGCACTTACTGAAGCATTCAGCGTGTTGTTAAAGTAGGAAGCTGGGGCTTGTTTTGAGAGCAATAAAATGTCTAAACCTTAAAAAGTACTCATTAAATATTTATATGAATCACGTGTTTTTTTACGCTACAATATCACGTCATTGGTTTATGTTTTTAGAGTGCTCTTGCCAGTTGGTTAAAGTACCTTTGGAATAAGCCTTAATAAAATAGAACATACTATTTATGAACTCGGGATTTCGGGAGTCTACCGACAGCACTGCTGAGATACGGTCTAACTTGGACTGTGTCTAAGTAAAACATTAGGTATTGCTGTAGTAATGTGAAGAAATGTATTTAACTCAGCAGTTAGAGCTGTTTCCAGAATGTGTCGTGACACAGGTGTTGTTTAAAGATGTTAGAAATGCTGCAGAACTAAGAAAAAAAGCGATGGAAGGTGATATTGATGGCGCGTTAATAAACCCGAGAATGGTATGTATTAATGTGCATTTTATTCGCAATTTGTTTTAGTGTTCCCAGAATTTCACCAGTAAAAGCTCCATTATTTCTTTATGTTGGTTAAATCCATATTTATTTCACTGAATCCGCTAGGAAAATTGGCCTGGTATTCTGGCAACTATTTAGTGGAGAGAAGGTCGTGTTTTAAATTATGCAGGCACTCATAAGTATGTTTTGCATTTTATGGCAGAAAAATGTCAGATGTCTGCAAAACAAATACAGTTTGTTGATTGCATTCGTATTCACCCAAGTGCAGAATTAATTTTTGAAAAGTAACACAACGGGTTGAATGGACGCTGGGTGTAATGTTAGTGCTTCACATTTCAGAATAAATTCTGTATAACTCTTTTCCTCCCATGCAGGTTCTTCAGAGGTTTCCTAAGCGAATAATCACGATCGTATGTTGGTAGTTTCAAGCCTTGAAAAAACTTGAGATTCTAAAGGACCTCTGTTTCCTCTGGGTTTCCCTTGAGCTGAAATTTAAACTGAAGAAACCTAGTTGACTCATTTAGTCATTTTCATTTGCATTAAGCTCTTAAAAGGGATACAACTCTTGAGGTTGGTGTTGAATTAATTAGCCAACATTTAAAATGGAACCAAAACCAGAAGGACGAGGGGTAGTTCAGATGTTACATATTACCTGCCATGCATGTATTTTTAATTAGAGACTTTATTGATCCCGTGAGGGAAATTGCAGTGCAACAGCAGCTTTACACAGACAACACAGCCACAGTGTAACGAATGATACAATAATAATAATAGTACAATACATAGAATACAATCAGTACAGTGAGGGGTAGCAGTAAAAGAGTTACTCACAGTCCTGACACACAGAACAAACTAGAACAGAACAGAACAGTACGCAGACAAATTGTATCACACATATGAATATAGATATAGATGTAGATATAGATATAAATGTATTGCTTATACATAAATGTATTGCACGGGTCCCTGGCATATATTGCACAAAAAAACGTTTTAAACAGGAAAAGAAAGAGAACAGATGTAGCAGTAGATGTGTTCAGTCCAGAAACAGGTCACTGTCAATGTTGCCTTTGCCCAGACGCAAGGTGGATGCGTTGTACAGTCTTATGGCAGACGGCAAGAATGACCTCCTGTAGCGCTCCCTGCCGCACCGTGGATGAATCAGTCTGTTGTTGAACGTGCTCTTCATTTCTACAAGCCTGTCATAGAGGGGATTGGAGATGTTGTCCATGATGGCCTCTAGTTTGGACACCTTTCTCCTCTCAGCCACTACCTCCAAGGGGTCCAGGGCAGACCCAATGACAGAGCTTGCTCTCCTGATGAGCTTGCTCAGCCTTTTAGAATCCAATGCTCTAATCCCAGGGCCCCAGCACACCACTGCGTAGAAAATGGCGCTCGCAACCACCGACTGATAGAACATATGTAGCATCTTACTACATACATTGAAGGACCTGAGCCTCCTCAAGAAGTAAAGTCGGCTCTGTCCCTTCTTATAGATGGTCTCTATAAGAATTATTCAATTCCAGATTGGGTCTTTAATATCATTGAGACCTTGATTGTACTTGTATCTTTATTTCTCAGATTGGAAATACACTGCATAACTAATTTAAACTTTGTACCATCATTATAGAAGAATGATGTACTATTTAATACCGTCTTACAAATACCATTAAACATTTTGTGTGTAGAATTTATTGGAATATTTTTAAAAGTTGTATCCATCTGATATACTTTTACGGTGTTGATACGTTTTAAGATACTCATATTACAACTTCAGATGTGAAACATTTGTTTTTTGTTCTTTTTTGTTGCAGGTAATCGACCCTTTCCAAGTACTAGTAGCTACCAACAAGGCTGTTCACTTGCAAAAGACTGGCAAAATGAAGACCAGAACACTTTATTCTGAAATTATATTTAATATTTCACCTACAAATAATGTGAGTTTCATTTATATACAGTTATTGAAAAAGGCAGCACACACAGATATGGAAGAAATGTTCTTTCGAAACTGAAATCTAAACTTTCAAGCACAGGAAAAAGAGTTCAAGACCTACAGTATAACCGCAATGCCTTAAGGTGGGGTTTGTATGAAGAATACAGCAGTGAGATTAGTTTTGCTTTATTTGATGTGTGGATAGAAAAGTATACAGCATATAGTGTGTATTGAAATTAAAGAAAATAACAGGACTTGATGGCCAAATGTTAATAAGTGCTGTTATTGACCGTGGCAGTCTGCAGTAATTTGCAAACACATACACTGGAAAATTATATTTCTAAATCACATGTGAATATGCTTTTTTTGCATGAAATTATTTAAGATCTTATTTTTATTTCTAGATTTCTGATGCTTTTAAAAAATTTGGCATTTCTGAGAATGACACCGCAGTTCTGATTGTACTGGTGCATGAAAAAGATGGGAGAAACACCCTGGAGGAAACTGTGTCCAAGGTGGAAGGCCAGCAGATACCCCTTGATGAAATCCTATCCTTGAGTGACGTCAATAAAATTAAAAAGGTCTGTCAATAAACTGTAAAAGTGCTGAGAATGCTTTATTAGCAGATTCCCAGGGTCTTCTAGAATCATCTGGACAAGTTATTTGGGTAAGAAAGCTACAGCTAACCAAATGAAGAAGATGGGCAGAATGGTCAATTCTAATGTTTAACTTTCCTAATGTTCAAACCCAGAAGCCTCCAATCCTGTCTGCAAACTCCGAATACATTATATTTTATAGGTGACCCTAACTCATTTTAGATGCTTACGCACACTTAATTTAATTTTTGATCAATTATCAATTAACTCAGATCATTCATTGCTGAAGATTTTTGTTCCTAATGATCTATAAATAATTTAGCAAATTGCCTGCAGTTTTATACAGTTGTGGGCAGGACGCTGGGGCTAGTTCCAGACTTGGGGTGCTATCTGCGTGAAGTGTGTATGTTCTCACTTCCAAAATCCAAAGTTATACTGGTAGGTTAATTGGCTTCTGGGAAAATTTGCCCTAGTGTGAGTATGCACGTCTGTGTGTGCCATGCGAAAGACTGGCGTACATCCAGTACCCCGCCTTGCACCCATCGCTTGCCGAGTTAGGCTTTGGCTCCCCCATGACCTCTAATTGGATGAAGGGATTAGAAAACGGATAGCTGGATGAACACAGTTGTTCCATGTCTTTAATAATTGGCATGTTAATGATATACTATTGGAGCTTTTCATGGTCAGACTTAGTGGCGCCTGTTTTAACTGGCCTGTGATAATACAGAGGTGAAGATCTTTGTATCCTTCTCTAGTGGATACCGATTATGCTAGTGCCCTCGGTTTGTATTGTTCTCCTTGGAAATTTACTGCCTGTAATCCTACTTGTATTTGCACAAACCTTAGTGCTCAAAGTTTTCAGTGTTTATTTTTTAACTGCACAGAATTCCTTTTATTATTACCATAGGCTAAATATATTTCCCAGTTAAAAACACTAAACTGTTTTTTCAGCAGTCTCCCGAGACAAAATTTTCAAGTGATGGTAATCACTAATCGAAGATAATAATAATTCTTGGTTTCATTTGTCTAGTATGTTTCGTACATTGTTATAGCATGTTTAACTCATATTTCAGTACTATGGATGTACAGCATAGTCTAGAGTTCATTTTTTAAGATTTTTACACTTCTGTCGTTCTGTTTATTTTCAATAGCATTTAAATTACATGTCTGTATGAATATTTTTTCACACTATATAGTGATGTGTTCAGTGCAGAATAATTTCAAGTACATTTTGTAAATCAAATATTAATAAAGAATGAATCAACATTTCAGGGGGTAACTGAACTGGGATCTAGTAAGGATTCCGTTACGATCAATTACCATTAATTAATTTCTTGCAGGTAAAAAATGCCCAACCCATGGTACTGTTTTATATTACAGTGAGGTGCATAGTCTAGCTAATTTAGCTCTATTGTAGTATCATTTTAAATTGGTAAAGTTATGGCTGATGAGCGGTGTATTTTCTTTCAGATATACAAACTCACCTCTCAGGAGGAAAAGATTGGAACACTGCTGGATGCTGTTGTTTGCAGGATGGCTGTAAAAGATGTTGTGTAACAGACCACCCTGGATTGTGAGAACTGCCAAGCACAATTTCCTGTATGGGATTTAAAGCAAGACTGGAGCTGTTTATTCATTAAAAAAACCTGAAGTGTACAGTATATAAACCTTGTAATACTGTTCTCTGTTCCCGATACCTTTCTAGAAATGGAGAGGGTTTACACACGGGAGTGAGTAATTCAAAATAAATAATACAATTTGTTTTACTAAGATTCTGTGTTACATTTCTTGTTTGTGCGCCCTGCGATGGACTGGTGTTCTGTTCAGAATAATGGTAAGACAAATATATACTGTATCTCTTGAACACAAGTCATTGTACTGTATTTTATGGCCCAGTTTAAGAGCAAATCCAGTTTTTGGATTAAAAAAATAAACGCCATGAACTGATATAATTTCTACTGTTCATAACTATAGTTTATTTCGGTTAACTCCACATAAGTAAAAGATCCTTTTCAAATAATCATCCATAATTCTTTTCAGACACCCTTATTTTAATAAAGAAGAGTGCAGGAACATGTGAACAGAGAAAACATTGAGTACTGTTTGCGAAAAGCTGATTTTCTTATTACAAAATATATGCATACATTAGATGGTCTGTGGCGGTATTCTCTACCCATACACTATTGCTAATAGCAAAAACACCCTGCAACAGTAACGCAACAAAACTAAGAATTATAAAAAAATACCTTCGAATAGAGTTCTATTTCGACCTTCACAAGTGGAAATATCAGACCTGAACAATAGCCTGTGCAAGGTTTTCTTCGAATATAGAATTATGTCAGAAGACTTCAAGTATGCCATTTATTTTCAAAACTGAGACCATCGCAGAGATTATTAAATTACGTTTTGTGTGAAGACGGCACCCAAGAAGGCAGGGCTAGTGAAAGCAGCTCTCGACTGGGTTTTGCATAAAGTTTCAAGCGATGTAGAGAGCATGATGATGTTCTTTTCTGTTCTGAGAAATTAATAATGCCCAGACAAGTCTCCCACAAGTGGAAAAAATAAAACAGCCAGTAGTTTGGAATACAGATATATACAGAATACTATATATATGCTTCGTTCTGTCCCTCGACAATAAAACACTAAAATTCATACTTTTAACTGAACAGGAATAATTTAGCATAGTTTGGGCAGTACTGTACTCATTATGTTTAAGCAAGAAGCATTCTGCATTCACTAAAGCTACATACCGTAATTCCTTCTATTACTGTGTGTAAAAATGATTTGCGAATATTTTTGAGAATGCGAATATTTTTGAAAACCTGTATGGTTATATATTTCTCGAAAACACAATTATTATAGTTGATTCATTAATAGTTATCGTTAAAACAATAAAAAGCTCGCCTAAACTAGTGACTCGTCTCTACAAAACTACAATTCCCAGAACTCTCTGTAACCCTCCATCCTGAACGAGAAACTTGGCTTTCCGCGAGATTCTACTCACCAATGCAGAGTGGCATTTTTAGACACATGACCGTTTAAACGTAGGTATCAGTATTTGAATTTTTGTTTTGGTAGTATTCCGGTTGAAGAGGCTCAATTGTTATGTAGTTATATATGCTTCGTCAGTATTATAATCACCGTTGTATATAAAAAAAACCTTGATTATATAATTTATGATCTTCTATAAAATTTAAGTGTTTTGTTCCGTGTAGTTTACTTCTGTAACTACCGTGAGTTACAGAAGTAACTCAGTTTTACGCCTACATAAAGGATACAAATTTAAATTGTTTAATGTTTTATTTAGGCAGCTAATGTACGTCGCTTAACGCTTTGTATAATATATCAAAAGAGGTTTACAAAAGCATTTTGTCTGTTTTTGCGCATTTTTGCCCAGACTATATCTGAGGCAGGCGGCCTGTACTACGCTGGCGAATCTCTTAGTTTCGGTGAGTCTAAGCTTTTTTTTAAGTATCTTTATGTAAATTATAGGATATTTTGTTTTATTACTCTAGTATTGAAATATACTGTATATTACCATACTATGGTTCTAATTCATCATGTTGTCTTAGAATCCTAGTCAAGTGGAATATTGTGTCATTCTAAAAATAACAATGTATTTGTTGCGATCATATTAGCGTTAGTATACATTTACTGTACATGTTTGTATTTACTTATATGTGTGTTAAAGTTAAGTTATAAACTAGCTCTTAATTTTATCTTGCAGCTGGATTTCTCTTTTACTTAAGGCAATACTTTCTGAAAATGGATTCTCTGATCAACAATGGTAATTTTTTGTTATGCAGATTGACTTGGATGATAAATTGTAAGAATAATCTAAAAACAGCATAGCGCTAATTCTTAGGCTGTACCTTGTAATTTCTTCAAATGGAAACAGCTGTAGGGAAGACTCCAGTACTTATGGGCCTTAATTCAACTTTCAGACTTTCAATTTTGTTAATCTTTTTAACCAATTGCCTGCAGTTGTTCCATACTCCATATAAAATTATAATTTAATTGCTGCCTAAAAAATGCAGGATTGCAGCTTTCTAGGAGGTGGCCGAAAGATCTTAAATCTACTTTAGAAAATTCTGACTTGTACAACAAATTTACAGCAGCTCTCCTGTTTTGGAATTTTGATCCCCTGTAAAAGATAATGTTGACTGCTTTAATGATGGGTGCATGTGAATCTGTTCACTGCCATATTAATCTAACAATATGTTTCTCTAACCTTTATTAATGCTGAAAATGAATAACTCTTTTTTTCTAGATTTTGTGCTCCTTACTGATGAGAGGTTTGACTTCGACATTTCATTGTCACCTGCAAGGTACAGTAGTGGTGTAGTATAATTGTAATGTTTATGCATGACTGAAACAGTTAAAAATGAAAATATGACTGTTTACATACTGTGACTTTTTTCCCCTGTACAGTGGAAATGGCGATGACGAGAACGACGACGAAGTATTTGTGGGTCCAGTCTGTCACAAAGAGAAATGTGTTGCAGCTGGAATTAAGGTCCAAGTGAAAGAAAAAGAAAATTGTCAAATGGAACAGAGTGATGAGTGTGCAAATTGGAGTCCATTGACTGGGGATAAGTTTGTTGAGATTTTTAAAGAAGCCCATTTACTGGCCAGGCAATTTGAAAAAAGCAGTGATAGCATACACAAAAAAGAACTCAACGGTGGTAAAAATGAAGTGGTTGAAAAGTTTGTTGAAGATTCTAAATCTAAAATAAACATATTTAATACACCAAAGAACGCTGCTTTAAGTCCAATCAAGAGAGAAACATTTTGTGTTCAGGACAGCCCTTTACAGCAGCTTCCTCCAGTGGTTCAGCGACGTCTCTTGGGGTCAAACTCTGCTAAAAGTCCTTCACAAAAGACTTCCAGTGGGCATAGTCCAGCCAGGCTATGTAAAAACCAAGGACAGAAACAAAATCTAGGACGTAAGGCTGCATTATCCAATGGCCACACCAGTCGAGTGCTTCCCAGCAGACCACTAGCTCCAGCAGTGAGTGGACAAAATATAAGAGGACACTTGGCTGTAGAGAAGGTTTGTGTTTTTCTCATTTTAAGATCTTAAATAGATAAAATCAAACTCTTTTGTGGTCAAATGAAACATGTCTTTCAATGTGATAAGACAATGGAATGATGGTGCTTTTGTATTAATTGGTGGAGGGCCATCAGTTGCTGAGCTTTTGGCTTAAAGCACGTAGTATGTGATCCTGTAAATGGTAATGGTTATACAATTGATGTCATTTTTTTTCAAAGGGTGTGGAAGAAATGTATGCTAGTTATTACCTGTGTTGTTGTTGTTCACTTCTGCAGAAAGCTGTTCTGAAACACAGTCCAACAAGAGGTTGTTACAGTGGTGCAGACTCTTCTGAGGATCTCCATTCCAACAACATTACTACTGCTTCAAATGTGAGTGAAACATCCTTAAAATCCAGTATTTTGGAAAAGAAGAACGTTCCAGTGCCCAAAAAGGTACTTGTATGTAAAAATGACCAATGACTAAAACATCTAAAACAGTAAAATATCAAAACATTATGTAGTTAAAGACTTAGTTGGTTTGATTATAAAAAGTATTGTTAAATAACTGGACTTGTTTTATCGTTTTATTGTTATGATGACACCACCTCCACTCTTTTGTTGATAATGAAAATCATCTTATTCATATTTGTGGGAATTCTGTGTGTTTCTGAGTGCAGAGTATGGCATATATAACGTTTTTGCATATAATTCATATAACAGGTCAAATAAAGCGTTGATATGCTGGCAAGAAGTATATAAATAATTAAAAACAGGTAAAAAGAGAAAGGGTACTTTGCTTTAGACCCTGATTTGTTTATCACCTTTAAAAATATTGAGAAGGTTAGTGTTCCCACCCTGGTTCTGGGGAGCCACAAACCTGCTAATTTTCAAGACGTTCAGTTTCAGTTAAGCTCTTTACTTAATTGAATCCTTAATTGAACTAAGAATAATTGGAACATTTCAGATTATATTTCCAGAAATCGGAGATCATAAATTAGTTGTGCAAAAAGTTAAAAGAAAGCCTCCACCATAATTAGGAACCAAAACATAGCTGGAAACATCTGGGTTAATGGATAATTTAAAGCTTATTATAAACTAAATGTCTTAGAACATTTCAGATCAAGAGTTACCATTGTGCAAAGGGCACAAATTGAGACTATTGAAATGCATTTCTAACAAAGGAAGAAGGCATTTATTTATGCAAAGTGTTGTGGAAGTATGGCGTAAGCTATTCAGTCATGTTATTAAAGCTGGTATCTGGGTTTCTTTCAAAGAAAATATATTTGGATTAGTTAGATACTGTTTGACAAATGGGCCTGTTCTTTTAAGAATTCTTGTGTTCTTAGGCTTAAGGAGGTCAGATTTTCCTTACATTTTCTCCTATGCTGCTCATTACAGTGAATGGTGTATGAATTGATCAGCTTGTTTAAATGTGCCCAAATTTGTCATTGTCATTTGCTTTCTGGTGTTGATGCCTTTAGAGAAAATTGTTAGCTGGATTGCATTTTTCTTTTCTGCTTTTCTCTAGGTGGGATTGGTTAAACCACAGGCAATTAAACCACCAGAAGTACAGAATAGAAGTACTGGTGGTGAAAAAAGAAATAAAACATCTTCCTCTTCCTCTTCTTCAGTGTCAAGCCTTAACTCTAGCCTTTCCATATCCCCTCTTGGAAATGGTAGGACAATATCTTGATTTACACATTTGTATGCTTAAATACACTAAAATACAAGGAACTATGTGTGTCCTGCAACTTCAAGTTAAAGCACCTTTTTGTAATACATGTTTACAAATTAAATACATTATCAGTTAAACCTGGAATAGCTGGAATTGCACGTAGTTGTTGAATTTTGATTTTTTTATTTGAAGTAGTAAAGTATTTTATTTTAGTTGTAAAATAAGTGTAATGTATTTTGTATTTTCTTCATTTGTCATTGTTAAAATTGATATAAAATGATGTGTTATGATGAAAATTTACTTTTAGTCCATTGTTTTTCTTATAATTTGTCTGCAGGTAAACCTAATGCATCAGTAAATCTGATGAATAAAACAAAGACTCGGATATCTTCTAATGTAAATGGACAACAACCACCTTTGGCTGGTGGAAAATTATCCATGTCATCCCAACTTAAAAAATCTGTGGTCCTTCCTTCAAAACTTGTAAAATCCACAAGCCTAAATAAGCTTTCAACTCCACTGAAAAAACAACATTCTACAAATCCTCATCAAACTCCTGCAAAAACAAATGCAGACCGGTTAAGTTCACTTCCAAGTATGCTTCATTCATCAACACAAAACAAAACTGAAAGTGGAGTAAAAAGAAGTCCAAAACTTAAAGAATTTATAGCACCTACACCAACAGGGTACATTAAAGGACCTCATCCTTCAGGGGGTAAGAGCCTATTAACATCCCAACAAAACATTTATTCTGAAATGTGGATATGTTTGTGTCTACTGAATTTATTTTACGTCATTTTTACCTGCTTAAATATATTGGTGCAGTTTCGTGCAGCAAGACCAATAACACTTATTCTCCAATGTACCTGTCACTTCCACCGTACATTAAGACAAATGGGGCACTTTCAGTATTTAATAGATCCTTAAATTGTCAGTATAAAAGCATTGCTTTATTGCCTTATTGCATATACACAAATTCACTTCCACAAATGTTTTACAAAATTGTTAAAACTATACCTTTGATAGATGGTATTTATAAAAAGTGAAATCACATTTATCAAAAAGAGGGAATACACAGTATGTATACTTTTTGTACCATTTAAATTTGACCTTAATTGAATTGAGTTGGAATCGTTTACACTCCTTTTTTTGTCTTTTCAAATTAGTTTCTTCTCCTGAAAATGCATCAAGAATTATGAAGCCAAAAAGACTGATGTCATGTGGTAATAATGAAAGGTCAGTAGCTAATTTAATGTTTTTTTTAATGGATTGCATGTACATTTAAATACGATAATATACATAAAGACATTGTTAAATGATTCTGCCAATCATTTGAATAGTTTCCATAATTAGACTTAGGAACAGCAAGACATATTATGTCTTGCAATAATTTGCAATAAATATTCAATTTTTTGCCTTCCAGTGATGGTCAGCAAAACGTGGCTACAAATATTTCAGCAGATTCTTTTCAAATTCTTAATCTACCTGCAAAATCTGTTTTGGCAATGTCAAAACTGAGGCGCTCTTCTGCTTTGCCAACTCCGGTAAAAAGACGGGTGTCTGGAATCCCAGCACCGACCCCCAAAAGTGCAACAAGACGTTCAGTGTTCAGTCTTACATGTGAAAAATTAGAAGCACCTCTGTCTACCAAGAAGGATAATTTCAGAAGGTAAGCAATTGGTGTTTTTTTAATCTGGAAATACCAGAAGAGATCTAAAGCATTTTTAAACTGAACAGCTACAGATGTGTTCAGTTAATGTACTTACTAGCCATATAGTGGAGAATGTAGACAATGACTTGGCTCAGGCTTGTTTGTTATGCCGATTCCGTCACCACAAGTATTAACGGATCTAGAGCAGAAGTTTCCAACCCAAGTGCTGGGGACCCACTACCTACTGGTTTTCATTCCTGATGAGCACTTAATTAATCCTTTATTGAACTAACAGGTTGTTTGTTCAGAACTTTTCAGAGATAGAATGCAAGATCCAACATTTTAGGAAGTGAAAGCAGAATTTGAACTAATCCTTATAAATAAAAAGCAAGGAAATAAGATGCATATTATAAATTTTTAAGCACTTGGTAGTAGACAATACCATGAGAATAGAAATAATACAAATAAGTTGCAATTTTTTTTACTTAAAAATTGCAATTTATTTCTTGAATTTAAATTATCCGCATTATGTTAAAATTAATCTGCTGGTATATTAAATCAGGTTTCTGTGTTTAAACCACTTTTCTATTGTTATTAGGAACGTACACTATTAATTTTTCTTTTTATTTTCACACTTTATTTTCAAGTCCATTACAAGCAAAGGAAACACCTCAAAAAGTTAATCTTCCGTCCAGCTCCGAGCCTGTAAAAGAGCCTTATTACCTTTCACCAATACCACTATGCTCTCTGGATTTTTCACCGGAAAAACCTGTTAAACCTGATGCATCTGCTAAAGCAGTGAGCCCACAAACACCTGCACAGACTTCAGTCAAGAATTGTGATGAAACATCTGCAAACATAGCAGTTCAGAGTCCTGACATACCTGAAGACTTTTCAAAAGAGAATACATTTAAGAGTGCTGATAAGGTAACCTTTATCTGTTCCTATTAGTGTAATTTAATAATTTCTTAGTTATAAAATAGATTCTTTTTTTAACTCAAATATGGAATACAGAATATTCAATTCCAGTAAATTTACTTATTTAAAACTATATTTTAATCAAAGATGCTCTTAAAGTAAGGAGGCATAGCATGCTTTGCCTGGATTTTAAGATTCAGCCAGTAAATAGGTATTGCAATAATCTGTACCATTTTGGCAGTTTTGGGCCATTATTTGTACTGAACGCTATGTGCATTAGGTGGTCCAGTTAGGATTTCTGTACTGTCCTTTTGTGTCATAATTAATTTGTATATTGTTTGCACCAGTGTTTTAGAGTCTACTTTTCTTAACAGATTTTGCTTATTGAAGTGGATGCTCCACCTCCTGTTAGGTTGGAAGACAGACCACTGATTGACCTTTCCAACACACTAGACTTGATTAAACTAGTGCCAATTAAGCCAGCTGAGCACGGACAGGTAATTACTTTTTTGTTACACAGGAAAATATGCTCATAGTAAGACTCGCGGTATAATGAAATGAACTTCCAAGTCAGCATATATACCACAGAACTGATACACAGTCTCTTCTAGTTTACAAACAAGTGCAATCAGCCAGGTAGTGATGTTTTGATTTCATGCTACGTGAATCTTTCTTATAATAATAAACTTACTGTGCTTTGACACTTGTTGTGATGGGGGGATATAATGATAGAATGTTGCGTGCTTCACTGAGATTAACTCACAGTATTCCAAATCTGAAACATTTGCTTTCATTGTGAATTTAACTTTTTAAGAGTACTTTGAGATTTAAACTGTTTTAAGTTTTATTGGTTTTAGATAGTCCATACCATTAAGTCTAAACCATACCTCATAATATCTGTGATGGCTTTTAGCACTGACATTCACCGACTTCCTAAAAATGTGTACAACTCTTTACTAGGTGTCTTTGGAGCATTTCAGAATGATTTAGCTCTGGGGCAAAGAAAGACATCATATTACCATCCAATATTCTAGGTTAACAACAGTTACACCACAGTTTTGGAATAACAACCAATTACATTGCTCTTTATTGTATCTTACTAAAGCTGGGAAATATCAGTACATATTTCATGAGAGGAATGAATTTGTTCAGTCCTCCCCTAGTTTTTACACACGAAGACAGGAACAGAATTTACTATGCAATGTGTAATTTGATTTTTTTGTTTTTCCTTTTTATTTTTTTATGCAGCTAATTGACCTGAGTTCTCCACTAATAACTTTGAGTCCTGTGGCCAGAAAGGAAAACAAAATGGATTCACCATTGATCAAGTTTTAATGTTTTAAAATGTTATTGTAAGAAGACTAAAAGCTAATGATTAACACATACTGTAACAGTGACATGATTATGAAACTATAATTGAATTTGCTAAAATTGAGTTTTTATGCATATTTTATTAAATCAGGTGAATTTATAAAATTAGTGAATTAAAAACTCTTAGAACTTTAAGGATGCGGCTGGATATTTTTGCCTTTTACTTTATTTTTCAGTGTCTTGTACTTCTCTGTCTTGTATAAAATGTCACCTGAACTTTCTTTATATGGTTTACTGGTACAATAAACCCATCTCTGAAGCCAGTAAAGTATAGCATTTTTTACAAACCTATTAGGAAACCTATTTAATCAGGGAAGTTTTGCAATTCATCTTTTCCAATGTTGCCACCACTTATGACAACAATTACATTTTTTCCTTTGATGTCTGGAATCCTTTTCTCTGTTATGGCTGCAAAGGCCGCTGCCCCTGAAGGTTCTACCACAATGCCAGCCTTGTACAGAGCAGAAACTGCAGCTTTAATTTCCTCATCTGTGACAAGCACAACCTCTTCTACATGCTGTCTGCAAATCTCATATGTGAGTTGACCTAGAAAATATAAAATGAAAATACCATGCTTTATGGCTTTATCACATCTTCTTTAACAGTAGACTACATCTCATGATTCTATTCATTGTTAAATTATAGTTATGTCAGATTTTGTATATCTATCCAGAGGCTGTTATCCTTTAGCCTTCCAGCAGAAATGTAAAAAATGTTATTTTAATGCTGAGACTGGCAGCAAGTAGAAACATTTAATTTGTTACAACCTTACCTGCGACAGGGGGAGCGAGCCCAGCAGCAATGCTTTTTGTATCCATTGATACAGGCTTCTTCTCAAGAAAGCTTTTGAACATGGTACAGGCTGTTAAATAATCAAAACATCAATTCATAAATTCACTGCAGAAAATCTTTGCTCTAAGTCTTATCTTATCTTATTGGATGGCCTTTTGAATACCATTGTTCTACATAGCATTATATTTTTCAAATTCTAATTACATTAACATTTGTCTTAAAATCCAGATAAACTATTTAACTATTATAAACAATTTTATGTTGCTGAAATGTATACAATAGCTCAATTTGTAAAACGTGTGAAATCTCTGTATGGAGAAAAAAAAAACTAAATGGTAACTTAAATATCAGATTGTAGTAGTAAACACTGTAGATTTCACTAAGGTCAAATCTAACCTTGCTAAAATAGTGTTCTGTTAATAAGACAGTTTTACCTCCTTCTGGTTCCACTCCATATATCTTTGTGTTGCCACAGTTGGAAAGTTTAATGGCAGCAGCAACCCCAGCAAGCAATCCTCCACCTCCACAGCACACAACTATGACATCTGGGTTAGGGATGGTTTCCAGGATTTCCAAACCAAGACTACAAGGAATATACAGTGTTCAAACTTTTTGCAATACAGTTCTAGGTCGTTATATTCATAGACTGTGATATTCTGTTGTACATTAAATGAAGGCAGTTTTTGTCACACATAAGTAATAAACGTTTTATCTTATGTATGATTTATTGGTAAGTTTTGTTTTAGGTGACTTTTTAGTGAAAAACGGTGATTTGCAATATACTAACACTTTTAAAAGTACATTTGGAAAAACAATGTACCAAAATGCTAAAAAACTGTGTACGAAGTCTAGTTTCTTCTGACATTTGACTCACATTCGGTTATTACAGTTATTGGGTGTTTTTGTTAATTGCTGCAATCTAGAATAAAATTCCATTAGTTCTTAATGATTTCTAAATATATAATTTGGGGGTAAAATCATTTCTTTATATTGGCACAAATTTGAATAATATAGCCACCTAGCTCAACATGCACTCTCGATGAAACTACAGTGGTCCCTGTTATACGGTACATTGGGGGTAGGGATTAGAAAGCTGCAATGTGTAAAAAAATATATATATATATAAAAGTGAATTTTCCCACATAAGACCAATATAGAGAGTTCAGAGCCATTTTATGTTGAGTTCCTCAGTTCATCAATGACATAAAAGAGGGGCAATTTATAATGGGAATGCCTCTGCAACTTTTCTCATTGTGAGTTTCATCGTGCTTACAGCAATGTTCATTAGATGGAGGACTGCTGCTGTTTTCATTGGTAATATCTTGCCTCCAGTGATATTCAGCACTACCTTTACTTTTTTGACTTGGGCAGTTTGGATCTATTTGACTGACTGCAGGTTTGAGTCACATTAAAAGATATTAAAATGTCCTTCCTTTTAGCATTTTAGAAATATTGCAAACATCAATAGATATAAAGTTCTTATCTCTTTCTGATTCTAAGAATGTAATGTAATGATTTTAAATCATCTAGAGTGAACAACTGTAATGCTTTATTTTCCTAAGAATGCATCTAGTGGGGTTCTTGGTAAATAATAGTTAAACAATTTCATGAGTTCTTTTCAAGAAGCTCAAAACACTGTGCAAAAGCACACTCAATACATAAGATGCATGCAAAATGATAGAAAAAGACAGCAAAAAGATTTAGAGAAGAAGAGGAAAATGGCAGAGGCACAGTTTGTCCAACTGACCTAGTTTTTAGACAAGAGTAACTGACTTTATTAGGTTGTACCTCCCATGCCCAGCAATTAGGTCTATGTCATCATAAGAATGCAGAAACAGCATATTATCTTCTCGTACACAACGGTCCACAGCATTTAGCAAAGAGGTTGTTGGTACGCGTTCCACTTCAACTCCAAAACTCTGTATTATTGGTAAAGATGTAAGAAGTGATTTACTGATAATGTGATACAACCAAAGTACAAAACTCTTATTTTCATAGTTGGAAAATGTATCTAAAAGAACAGAATGAGTAACTTGGTCCATGCTGCTTTCTTTAAAGAAACAGCTGGATGAGGTCCTTGGATTATTTAGCTACTAGAAACGAAATTGAGAGATTTCCTGAGGAGCTTCTTGATTGTTAACCTTTCTTATTGTCTTTACAATTTCATTATAACTTCTTTCCCTAAACAAATGTGAGCTTTTTATGTTTTTACTACTTCAAAACGTCTAGGCAACAGTTCATGAAATAATCTATGGTTAGTGTAATCGAAAAAGAAATAAAAGATTAATTATCTGTGCTTGTAGAATATTTTCGCAACTTAATCACCACTTTCATTTAATTTCAAATGGATGAAGCGGTTAGAAAATGGGTGGATGGATGTAATTCTTAATATTGAATTGCAAACTTCTTTACCACTTTAGTCAAAACTTTGTTTTACACTATGCAAAATTTAATGTGAAAACATTGCATTTTGTTAAATATTGTTTTCAACGTTTCATTAGACAGTCACACATGTATTTACATTTTATTTTTTATATTACTTTTTGAATCTGAGTCCTTCACAATTGGATACCAATTACTCACAGCAATCACAGAGGACCTAGATGAAGGGGCTGTTTCCGGCATCACTACTTTTCCTCGACAGCCATAGAGTTGTGAAGCATAGGCAAATGCCTTGCCATAGTTCCCAGCAGACATGGTAACAAAATGACCTCCTTTTGGTCTTCTGGCAAACTGATTCGCCACACCTCTGATTTTAAAGGAACCTGTCCATTGACAAAATATAGTAGTATATAGGTCATACAAGAAAAAAGTAAAAGATCCCACATTCATCTGTGTGTAGAAATTACAAGTTACTTATGATTTTTTTAATGATTTTTAAAAGTTCCAAGCAACTTTTAAAATCTATCACATGTTCTTATAGATATCTTTACTTTTCAATTTATTTTCATTTATTTTTAAGTGAAATATAGGAAATAACAATCAAGGAATAAAACCAACCGGTTCTTTGCATATTTTCCATCTTGATATAAAGATTGCATTCCACATTGAGAGGTAATGTTGTTTGATGCAAGGGAATCAATGGTGTTTTGACGACTCTTAACGGACTTGACATCACAGTCTCTCTAGCTTCCTTCAGCATCTCCAAACTGATGACCTTTCCAGATTCCATGCTGTGTAAGAATAGGAATTTTACCGAATCGAAATCCAAACTGTTCCTGTATTAACCTGTACAGCACTCGCTTTAATACAGATGACACCGGTTTTTAAACAAATATACGGGTACGGGCGCTGTACATCAGTTTGCTGCGAAGTATGTACTTTACTAAATTAAGTATTCATCAACAAGGCAGAAATACAAAACCTGACAAAGCAAAATATTTGAATATTAAACACGTTTAATGGTAATGCTAAGAAAAAGCAGTATTTTTTAATAAAGTAAGTTTACTTTGAGACATTCTTTACAAAAAGGCAATAAACACGTATACAGGAGTACTGAATACCTTTACTGTCCTGCAATAGCAATGGAAAACAAAGGAAGTTACTTTTCGTTAATGGAGGTTGTTTCCCATGGAACATATTTGATAGTGGGACTGTGAGATATGGCGGCTTCCAAGTGCTGCTACAACATGCCCGAGGAGTGTATATCTTATTTAGCTTATTAGTTGACCCCGTACTGCTTTTCTGTAGTTGATCATTTATTTTGTACAGTATGCACGCTGTGAGACACGTAGTGTGTGCAATGTCTGGCGGAGTGGATAGCTCCGTGGCAGCACTGCTGTTGAAAAGAAGAGGTAAGAATAAGAATTACTTAATGTGTGTATTGATTTTGATGTTTATCGTTGTTACGTGTGAGATAGATTACTTCACACTTACTTTTCAATAAGAGTTCTACAACAAAAGAAAGGGGGAAATGAATGATTGTGTTTGAGTGATTTCACTTATTTCACTATTTCATATTCATAAAGCTTTAAAAAGCCGAAGAAACTTTCTATTACGCAAGAGGACTCAAACGCTGGTCGCAAAAAGTCCAGTCTAGTAAAGTTTTCCGGGTTTTTAAGGTAGCCTTATAATTTATAATGGCTTTGAACAGTTTTACCGTGATCAGTTAAAAATGGTGGAGTTTGTGTGTTTAAGTAATTTAGAGATAATTTGGAACCGAAATCGAAATATCCTTCAGCCGTCATGGACCAGTGTTCCTTTCAATTAAATCTTACCTGCTTAATTAATTCCTTAAACAAGTGTTACTGATCTCTAAATAAGAGGTGGTTTAGGATAACCTACGTATAAGAATAACTAGATTGAAGTCGTCCCTCCGGCCACTATTTAGTGGTAATTTATTTGTTTCTACATTATGTTGTATTGTAGCGCTCTGCACGAACCCGTAATCGTTATAGTTTTATATTAATAATTATGATTAAATAATTCACATTATGTATATTCATCTTTAGGTTACCAGCTAACTGGTGTCTTTATGCGGAATTGGGACTCCTTGGATGAACAAGGTGTTTGTACCTCAGAGCGGGACTGTGAGGATGCTTATAAAGTCTGTCACATGCTGGACATTCCTTTTCATCAGGTCTCTTATGTTAAAGAGTACTGGCATGAAGTTTTCAGGTAATCCAAATCTCAAAACAATGGTTTTTCTTTGCACAGTTTAAGAATAAATGAATTGCTTAATAAAAATCCTTACTGGTTGTACTTTTTCAAAGTACTTTACAAAGTCATGACCTTTAGATCTATCTATCTATCTTTACTGGGTTGCATTAAGAAGGCTACACATGGTGTTACTTTGAGTTAAATTAAAGAATAATATTAAAGCATGGAAAACAAAATATCAAGAAACAAGTCTTCTTTTCTGTAGTGCCTAGTAACTTCTGATTGTTCACTCGAGCACTTAATTGAAGAACTAACCTTTATTTTCTTAGACTTTTTCTTAAACATTAAATGTCTTTTACACCTGATAACTAAAAACATTTACTTGTTTAAAGGTTGAATTACCTGTAAAACACCCTGAAGTCTGGTTAGAAGTATTGCAACTATGTAATTGTTTAAATAATGAGACCACTTGTGTCACTGTATGATAGCTGGAGTGGCACAGAAGACACCAGGCCCTGTATGGATTGAGTCTGAGACCATGGTGCTAAAAAAATCTGAACAATTGTACATGCAAAACAGTGATGGCATGGTATTGTCAGACAGTGTAGACAGTCTTCAAATATATAAAAATCACAGTGTTTGTTTTTAAGTCTCAGTAAATGTTCTTGATGTAGCCCAGTGAATGAAGAATGAATGATCGATATTCACATCTCTTCATATCTGTTACCTGAAATGTAAGATACAGTGTATTAAAAAACTTATTTAAATTTATATTTTATAATGAAAAATCTTACATTTGTTATTAGATTATAAAGAGCAGATGTTTTGATCTCTGCGTGTTTGTGTGTATTAGTGCATATCATGTATTCTGTTTTGTAGTAATCTTTTAAAGGAATACCAGAAAGGAAGAACTCCGAATCCTGATATATTGTGTAATAAGCATATTAAGTTTAAACACTTCTTCAATTATGCTGTCAACAGTTTGGGTAGGTAATGCCTCTTCTGTGTTCTATTTTTGTTTTCAACAACATAAGGACAAATAAGTAGTTAAAGTAGGTAGCTGCGTCAGCATATGTAGGCTGCAAAGGAACAAGTAAAGGTTTATTCCATGCTAAAAAGAGAAGAAAAACACAACCGAAGAAGGCTCCACAGCCGAAACGTTGTGTTTTTTTCTTCTCTTTTCAACATGCAATAAACCTTTACTTGTCCATTTAAAGAAAGAAGATAAGTTGTATTTTTTCAGAAGCAAATCATACTAAGCACCAATTGTATAAGGAGCTGTTAAAATTACCAATTGATTTGTTATCCATTTTATGGTGATTTTTAGATTATGTTAAGTAACTTATTTTAACTATAACTGAAAATATGGAGGATCCTAGATTTAATTTGTTTCAACTGTTACAGGAGCAGACGCTATAGCTACTGGTCACTATGCAAGAACATCTCTGGAAGATGAAGATGTGTTTCAACAGAGACATTATACAACACCTCAATCACTCTTCAGAGATAGATTTGAGATAAGAAATTGTAAGCACATAAAACTTAATGCCTTTATATTTTTCTTGAAGAGACTCTAATCGACAGCCCATTTATGTTATGAATCTTATTCTATTAGGAACATAAGAAAGAAAGAAAGTGAGAGGAAACCTTGTGGGTCATCTTCCTAATTTCACTAGTAGTTTTATATTCAAGGATCTTTCACAGCCATTTCTTGAAAAATCATAGGGAAGCTCTTTCATTAACATAGTTAGGCAGCAATTTCCAATCTCTGCAACCCTACATGATAAGAATGCTTACAAATTTGCATCTTCTGCATCAATATATTTGCTGTGGTTTATATTTAGGGTGCTAGGTTTTCCGAAATAACTGCTTCAGAAAGCTAAATAAAGGAAAATATATTAACATAGGTGTATTTTTCAATTTTACTCTGCCATAAGGTATTTCTTTATGAATAGTTGAAAGCATTGTGAAGATTCTTCTACCATTTGACAATAAACTTTTGAAATGTAGCTTACATATTTAATTATCTTGGCACATAAGAATTAAGCTTCACTGACAAAGGAAAATCTAGAAAAATGTTAGACAATTACTTTAACATTTTCTAGTTTTACATAAATAAGTCTTAGTTACTAAATTAAAAAAATAAAAGGATTATACTCTCAAGAAAAAGATTTAAGACTTAATAATCAAACCTTACATCAAATATGTAAATTGTTAATTGTAAATACCTTTAAAGTTTCTCTAGAATGTATTCTACTGAAACACTATCCTAGGCTGAAACATGTTTGTTTAATCCAGAATATTTTGTGTCACATTCACTTCATTCATATGAATAGTGACTTTTGTTACTTCTTGATCTTTTTATCAAAGCTGTAAGACTGTATCAGGCGGCTGACCTCTTTAAGGACCAGACATTTTTCCTCAGTCAGATATCCCAGAATGCACTACGAAGGACAATCTTCCCCTTAGCAGGACTCACTAAGGATTTTGTCAAGAAAGTGGCAGCCGAGGCAGGCTTTAGACACATTCTCAGGAAAAAGGAGGTACTCCGTCCAGATTTGCTCCATATGTTTATGTTGTCCTACTGGCCATACAGATTTACCATGTACTTCACAAATGCCTTATTTGCTTTTTGTCTGTTCTGTTTTGAGACATTATCTTTAATCAACATTTCACCACATCTTCCGATAAATGGTAGAATGTGGACTTAAATCTGTGCAGTTTGCACAGCAGATAACAAATAGTTACAGCATATAAGAATATTTTACTGACAAAGGAAGTTTAGGTTCTTTAATAGTTAAATTTATTAAACATAATCAGTCCTGACACCAGCTTCATTAGAAGGCTTCTTTAACGGTTCATGCACAATTGGTGGTGGAGAAAGGAACGGGCAATAAAGACAAATATTTATTACAGAACTCGCATAGAAACAAAACACCAAGACAACTGAAGTTACTAGTGCTATTTACAGTATGTTTGAGTTCTGAGAGTCTACCATTGTGGACAGTAGCCATCGTAAGGCACTCAGGAGTAGACTCAAATCTTTGTAAGCATTACTTAAACTGTTCTCATGATTTGAATAATCCCAAAAAAATACATAAGGGATTGATTTAAAAAAGAAACATTAATGGTTCCACCAATATAAAAATACAGAGTTTTTTCCTGATTTAATTGTATGTCCCTTAAGTACTCAGTTCTTGTTAAGTTAAGGACGAAACCAAAGATAAAGGTGGGAGTGTAGACTAACTCACTCTTTCCTGCTCTCCTGCCAGAATCTCTGTATTCTGTTATTCTGTTCCTTGCTGTTTTTTGTGACTACATTACGTGGTTTCATTGTTGCTAGTTGCTAGTAATTTTATGGAAAGTGCCATCCTGGTCCATCCTCCTGTCTCCAAAAGATCAGACTGATGACTTAGTTGGATGTAATTGTAGGATTGATACCCAGTTTGTCTGGTGACCCCAGATACACTGGAGCATGGAGTTGGAGGTTCTCCTTCACAATAGGTACTACTTATTATAGGCATTTTTTAAGACACACCTATCATGGAACAATACTGAATGTGATTGAATTGTGAATTAGATTACTACATTTTAAACTTAAAATATTTTTTCTTGATCAGAGCATGGGGATATGTTTCATTGGAGAAAGAAATTTTGAGAAGTTTATTCTTGAGGTAAGGAAATTCTTAGTATATTGCAGCATTAATGTGACTCAGATTCTTTGATATAATGCACATACTGCATTTTGACTGTAACACAGGTCCATCTGGGTTTAACTAAAATAAGTAAATAAGTTTTACATTAGACATTGTTTCTTTTACTTTAAGGAAAATAAGCAACTGAATTCTTTCTTTTTAGTATTTAGAACCTCATCCTGGAAATTTTGTTTCAATAGAAGATGGAAAGATTATGGGAACCCACAAAGGTACAAACATGCCATAGTAAAATCAATGTGTCGAGAAGATGTAGAGATCAGAGTAGATGCTCTTAATAAACCCAGTCCTAATTGAGATTAATTTGGCAAGTTGTTATTTTGATCTTGTTAAATTGTGAGCCTCATGGTTGCTTGATATGTTTACATTCCTAGAGCATTGTGAAGATTCTTTTTTAGGGTTCTGTAAAATTACAAAATACTTCTCCACTTCAACAAGAAAGGACTGGAAAAAAGATTCATTGTTTTCATGTTAACCATTTCTAAGCCTTTTAATCTTAGTTTAAAAATACGTATTTTTAATATTAACGTAATGCTTTTAGACACTGTATGTGTTGTACATTATAATGGTATGTTTTAATGATTTGAAAATGGACATAATTTTGTGGAGCATTTAGCACTTGACTGTTAGTGTATTTACACATATGATATAAGAAAAATAGGAATTATTTGTTTCATCCCCAATCGTTCGTCAGTGTCTCTTTTCAATACATAATGTAAGCAGACACCTGTTTGCGTGGTGGGTATCAATGAAAATATCTGGCTTATTGCATGTATGGACATACACAAAATGGATAAGTTAAGGCAGACATTTTTCAGCCCACAACAGGGAATAGAACATGACCAAACTTTTAACCAGAAAGAGTAGAAAGTTGAATTTC
Source organism: Lepisosteus oculatus (assembly GCF_040954835.1). Taxonomy (NCBI): domain Eukaryota; kingdom Metazoa; phylum Chordata; class Actinopteri; order Semionotiformes; family Lepisosteidae; genus Lepisosteus; species Lepisosteus oculatus. The sequence goes on along the minus strand of NC_090702.1, from coordinate 36,861,853 downwards.
ATGAGGGGTTCCTAGTAGGTTTTTAATTGAAAAAGGGCTGTAAAATCATTCATTCTTTTGCAGTTCTCCTTGTTCTTACACTACTCTGGTCCTCCTCTATAGGTTGGTTCACTTTCACCTTGGGACAGAGAGCCAGAATTGGTGGTCAAAGAGATGCCTGGTTTGTTGTGGATAAGGATGTAACTACTGGAGATGTCTTTGTGGTAAGGATATGTTAAGCCATTAAGGATATTCTAAGCCATTAAGCACTGTACATTCCTAACTCTTCTTTTTTAGAGGCATTTGTGAAATAAGAATATAAGAAAGATTGCAAACAGAGGAAGTCATTCAGCCCATCTAGCTTGTTTAGTTATGAATATGGATCCTTCCATCCATATTCTAACCTGTTTTTCCACAATACAGGGTTGTGGTGGAGCCAGAGCCTATCCCAGCAAGCAATGGGCACAAGGCAGGATACATCCTGGACAGGATGCCAGTCTATCAAAGTTGTTAGTACTGTAGCTTATTGAAGTGAAGATAAGAGAAATAAAGAATATCCCTCATATCTGCTTTTCAAGAAAACTACAAATTCCTAATGAATTCAGTGGTCCATACCAAGCCTGTAATACTTTTTAACTCAAATATTTATGTTTTAACTTTTTTAAACGTATTGCTTCTCTAGCAAGTGACAGATCTAAGATTTACTTTGCCCTGCTCTTTGTATAAATTAGATGGATTTAAGATGCTATTGGAGATACTTACAGCAGCTCAGATTTTTGTGTTTTCTGTGTTTTATTTTTCTAGGCACCAACAACCAACCACCCAGCTATGTTCAGAGACAATTTGCGTACTGACAGATTTCACTGGATTGCTGAAGAACCTCCAGCAGAGCTCATTAGGACAAAAATGATGGAATGTCATTTCCGATTCCTGCACCAGATGCCACTTAGTAAGACACTCTTGTGCCCATACGTCTGATCATCAGAACCCAATAATTCCAAATACAGTTTTTCTTGTGAATGGCAATGCAGAGGACCTGGCAGAATGAAAAACTGTTTTGAAAAAAATAAACCTGTTTCAAGCAAAAGGAGGAATTTCTCCTTCAATATGCAGGTGATCTGGTCAGTTTTATTACCATTAATTTGAATGTAGATAATTCTTCTTTCTCATAGTAGTAATGGTACTCATAATAACTATAATGATATTAGTGTTTGTAATAACAGCAAGAATAACAAAACAGTTCCATAATATATAGTGGTTTTCTCTTTGTCTTTCTTTACAGTGCCATGTACTGTAACCCTTAACCAGGATGGAACAGTTTGGGTCACATTAGCTAAGCCGGTTAGAGCACTCACACCTGGGCAGGTAACTACAAAGATAAACTGCTCATGTAAATCATCATCATATAACTAGTGAAAACAACACTTAAGTATTCACATTTAAATTCCAATAGTTCTTTCACAGAAATGACCTGTCTAGCATCTAATTATTAACCCTTCACTCTCTTCCAAAACCAAGAAAACTCAAGGTTTTCTGAAAATAAAGGGTTTTCAAAGAGTGTGTTCCAGCACCTTGATTAGCTACAAACAAACATGGAAGCAATGTTAGCAGGATTTCTAAAGTTAAGTGTTAATCCAACATTTTGAAGTTTATGATTTCATGATGTTTTATTTGTTTTTATAGAGACTTAATACATATATCGTTAGGAGACCAGGGTTATCTATGACAAGGCCTTTTAAATTCAAGTTGATTTCTGTGAGATTACTGTTCTTTGCTCTGAGAGAATTATTTTATTATTGAGAAAGTTTTGTAATTAAAGCGATTAAGACAGTCTATGCCAGTGTGCTAATTACTTGGCTCTAGTTAAGCTCACTCTTTTCTTTAAAACATATCTCCTAACTAGCTCCTGGGAGACCTGATGGAAATCTTTTGGCTTTGTCTACAGTACTGGGCCAGAGGCCAGATACTGTTAAAATGATTTGGCAACTGAAGGTACTAGAAACATCATTTTTGGTCATTGGTCTTTTTAAACAAAGCTCTTCAGTGTGTTGCAGACAAGATCAGTTTTGTTTTACTTTATTCCACAGTCAGCAGAGTTCTCATCCTTCAGCGTATAATTCACAGCCTGTGACGGGGATTTGCTGTCTGTCTTTCAGTTTGCTGTGTTCTACAAGGGCGACGAGTGTCTTGGAAGTGGGAAAATTGTTCGGCTGGGCCCCTCTATGCACACTTTGCAGCTAGGCAGAGAAAAACTCGGAGAAACAGAAAAATTTCCTTTTGAAACTGGACAAAACTCAAAACCAGCTGGATAATTTTAAAAGAATAAATTAAGTATCAATTTTAAGTATCAAGTGTAATTTTACTCTGCACACCACAAAATACTGTTTTGCCTTTACAAAATGTTTCCAGAGAAATTTCTTTTAGGTAGTATTAATGTTAGCTTATGTCACAGGGAAATATTTTACAGAGAGATGATTGTTTAAAATGTGTTCATGTTTTTTCATTTAACTGTGCATAAAATGTCTAAGCTCTTAAATTATTTAAGCTTTCTGGTGTTTCTTGTAGCAACCCTTTAATTATGGAATATGCCAGTAAGATCCAGGGAATAACATTAAACTGTATAGATTCATAGTTATTAGTTAGAAATTACTTAAATGTGTGTAGCGGTTTAAATCCCTTAGCCCTATAGAAGGGGACCCACTCCTTCTGCTGCTGAACACTGAAGTGCTGCCCCCAGTGGATGATGCAGCAGCCATTCTATGTCAGCAGCCCCACTATCCAGCAGACCAGGTGGAGAAGTAAGAAATTATGTCACTAAATGAATTAAGGACCAAAATATCAGGACCTCATTTTAAAAGCTCTGTCAAAGGATGGTACCTCCTAAAGCACAGTGTCTCCAGTCATTATGCTGAAGTCTGTTACTTTGGGGAATTCTGTCGGGGTGGAAAGAGTGCCCCCTACTGGTCCACCAGCACCACTTACAGCTGCCCTCTTACATATCTCCCATTCCAGTATTGATTAAACCAAACCTTGCTTAGCTTCTAGGTTCTGATGAGATCTTTTCATTATAAAAGACACAAACTACAGACATGATATAATATAACATGATACAGGCCTGAACTAGGGAGCCTCAGTGCAGCTAGTCTTATAGGTCAACTTTTTTTTAACACTGGGAAAAGAGATCCTGAAGAACTGATCAATTAACCTAGCAGTTTGTTCCATTAAGGGATCTCTTTTACTTGAGGGCTAAAAGTTATTCATTTATTTTCTGAGTCATCCATAAATTACATGTCATTTTTTATACATTGTGGATTATACCCCCATTTAAAAGGTTTGTAAAAATAATGCTGAAAAGGAAAAAAATCATAAAGGCATACCACCATAGGCACAACGGAACACTAATCGTGTTTACTCATTATCCTGCATTGCAGTGAACTAACATTGGGCACAGCTATTCAGTATTGCTTAATGTAAAGAGGATTTCTACAACAACACATTTATATTACCCTTTTGAGGCCAGGAATATTTATAGAACTTAAAAATTGAATATCTTGTGAAGTTGATCATTTCAAAGGGAAGTATAGTGCTGAATAATGTGTTGACCAGAGATATTGACAGAATGGAGAGTGACATGCTCTGGCTCATGCAATGCAAATAAGATGACTGCCTGTGAAGAATTCGTGTCCTGTGTTTGATAGAAAAAGTCATTTTTTATTGCAGATTATTATTGGTTTTGCTCACATTAAGTCTCCCAATATGATAGTTTTATTACGATATTTCATTAAAAATGTCATTTTAAAAATATTGTCCACAAGAGGGCGTTCAATTATTATTTTTATTTTTAGCTCTCTGGCGCGCTACAGTTGTTTCTTGTTTTTAGCCTGGACATATTGCTATGTTGTACATTAAACTGTGTACATCTGTGATCTGTAGTGAAGTTGGACAACTCAGACCTCAGGATGTGCAGAGTGGAGATAAAAGAAACATTATAATTGTTAATAATCTGATGCTGCTAAGGAAATGGAGAGGTTAGTTTAAACATTGTTGTGAAATGGGGGTGTTGATAAATGGAGTTTAAAACAAAAACATGAGAACAGTTATAAACGAGAGGAGGCCATTTGACCTATATAGCCCATTTGGCAGTATTAACTCAATCAAAATGAATAGTTTATTGATCCATTAGCAGTCAATCATTATTGGTTAATTGAACAAAATTAATCAATTGCAGCAATGGAATATGCAGATAAAATAGATGGCAAATATGAACCAACATTTATTAAATAAAACTAGACCCTTCTTCAGTAAATTCCCAAAAGAAAAAATACTATAAAAAATTACAAATATAATTAAATATTACAAAAATATTTACAAACTATAGCAAATGCAAGGACTCTCAAAATTCTCTGACTTAATTCTCAAACTGGCTCAAGAAATGTCATTACACCAGACACGTTTAGGTAATAAAATAATACCCAAATTCAGAGGTACAAAGATTATGACCTTTCTAATCCAATCGAATATTTTCCAGCCAGATCTGGAGTTATTAAATTAGCAATTAACAGGATCAAGATCCTCAGTGGAGCAAAATTCTGCAATGGAGCAGATTGGAATGTCCACAGGTTAGGTAGCAATGGCCTGTAACTGCTGCATACAAATGCATCCAAACAGATGACAAAGATTTGTAACAGATTCGAGGAAATACATGTATATCCACAGTTATGAAATACATACATCCCAGTTTCTAAATGTATTCAGTGGCAGGTTTTAAGTACCTGCTAAATGTAATCATTTTTTCTTGTATTAAAGAAACTCTCCTGTCTTCATTTATTCTCATCTGGCTTACCTTTAACTTAAATACTGGATTTCTAAAAAAAATGCTCTTGCCCTCTGATTGGTCAAAGATAACCCTATGGCTGATAGGTTACAGATAACCTTTGACTGATGTAAACAGACCAGAAAATCTCAGTGGCATTGAGTAACACCTCAAGATAAGAACATTGGCACATAATATTTAAAGTTCTATGGTATGATACACAGGGGGGTCAAAGACACAAAGACATCTCAGCCAACTCAAGCTCAAACCTAGCGGCATTCTGTCTATTGTGTGCCACTCCTTGGGGTAATGCCTGTCACATCAACTAATGACACAATAATTACAGAGCTCAGCCTGTGCTCTAAGTGAGTGCCTTTACTTGTCGAGCCACTTAGAAGTGCCAAGGTGTATTAGTTTTGAAATTACAATGGGAGCACTACAATTGCAATCAAAACCAATTTTCTTTTATTTTTCTTTGTTACCATATTATTTTATTTTTGCATCAACTTTAACTTACTGTTTTGGCTTAATTTGTTTTCTGTTTTATCCTGTGAATTGAGATATTCTGCACAGCATAAAACATTCATTCAAATAAAGCCCCCAATCAATCCTTGTGACAGCTAAATCAAACTCTGTCATTTGGATTTCATCCAGGAATTTTTGACGGTTACAAGTTATTTCTCTAATGCTATTAACACATCCAGATGGTTGAAAGTGCAAACACAGAATCTCTGCCTTTTTTCAGAACATTGAACATAATTGTATTTACAGTTCCCTTTTTCAACATGCTTTTACAGGATTTTAAAAGATATTCTCTATTGCAATCAATGACAGATCATTTAAAACAAAAATACTTCAATATGGTTGATGTATGGCATTTAGGTGAGGAATTTAAATTTTTAACATTGCTCTTCATGTAAATATCAAAGGCAAAGCTCTCTCTAATGCTTAGTTATTATTTAAAAAAATCTTTAAAATATCCGTGTTGTCTGGAGAACCAAAAAAAAATTGATAGTGCTATTGCTATTGGAGATTTAAATCACTAAAGGAACAGACATCTCTCAAAACGATTTTATCAGCCTTCCAACATTGATAACTGAATAACAGAAATGCTGTCCTTTCAAATCAGTGAAAAACACATTCAATAAAAAAGCAGAGTACGTTTATTGTGCAAGTGCATTTAGCTTCACTTCACATCAGAATGATGTTCTCATTTGGTTTCAAAGTCAGGTTCAAATGAAAGACTGAGGTTAAATCACTGGTCTGTGGAGAGTTTAGAATTGTAGCCAACAAAGTTCAGTGCCATAAATTAGTAATATCTCTACTTACCCACTTGGCATTTCAGCATGCTTCACATAGTTGAGGTTTTGAAAAATACAGGAATACATGTTAGAGGGGAAACAACTAAAATGACTGGGTAGGTGGATTACAATGTAATGGCTCAAATGCTGAGGCAAACCTATTTAGTGATTTTAACAAAGAAAAAACAGACATAAAGATACAGAAAATATAACTTCTTTTCACACCCTTCACCTTTTTTAAAACAAATCACATTTGAATGTTAAAATACTGATCCATGTAATCCATAGCTCTGCTTATTAAATTATTTCTGTAGTCAGTCCCCTGGCCTCAAAGTATTTTTAAGAGTTCATAGCAAAGGCATGGCATTTAATTGTAAAATAATGGACAGACAAAATAAGATGTAAGAATCTGCACCAATGACCATTCAAATAGAAATGATGTTAATTCATGCAAGAACAATAATACAACCATGTCCTGCTTGGATAATGGTGATTCCCTGGTTGCTGTGGCTATAACTGAAGGCAGGCCTGTTTGTCAGAGCAGTTCCAGAAATCAGCAGAGCAGTCCAGAGCTCCATGATAGGAGCCCCAGCAAGGCAGAGAGTCCCCACACCAGTCCAGGATCATCATCTCAGCCTGATCCATCTCTGCAATGGTTTCTAGGCTGTAGTGGTTACAGCATTAGACATTCCAGGAAGAAATAACCCATGCATCGGTAGAATGACTGGAACTTGCGATCTGTATTGGCAACATGAGGGGGTGGAGGAGTGTTACATTGACCAAAGAATGCCATTTTGCCCTTGACAGACATGATGGATCACAACTTGTGTGGAGATGTCGTGGTGAGGGTTATGCTAATTGTTAGCATTATTCAGGCCAAGCAGTGGGAGCAATGGAAGTGTGATGATGTGTGGAGGCATTTTCTTTAATACAAAAAAGTCTTTGTTGCATGTTCAAGTTGGCTCCCAAGATTGAAAAAAAAAAATGTTGGCTCAAGGACTTAATGCTTTTTGCTAAGCAGGAAGATTGCCCTCAAAGTGTTGATTTTCCAACAGGAGAGTTAAAGACCACCCAGTTCTAGGATTACAATGACACAACGTGAAGAAAGCAAAATCAAGGTCTTGATGAAGCCATCTTTTTCTTCTAACTTGAGTCTGACAGAACCTCTGTGGAGCCTGCTCACCAATACTATCAATGTATCGAAATCATGATTATGATTATGTTAATACCTGGGGAGGTTACACCCTGTTCTAACTTTGTAATTCCCCAGTGTCATGTCTCATACTGAAATCTTATAAGGATTCTTTGATCTGCAATTGTGTTCTCATTTTGTATTAAATGTTTAAAATATTTTATTAAATCCATTAGATCCCAGTGTTGCCTTTGGAAAATCAGTATACAAGTTTTATATCTATAACAGCTTTAGAAAGATACCAGTACTTTGATAAAGAACTTGGATTATTACGTTAACGTTTTATGTTTTTTTGGCCCATGCTACAAATACATTATGAGTCCATTAAAAGCATTGTTCACATTGTGGAAACTAAATCACCACATCCACTAAACATTCCAGTGGATCTGGATATTTTCCAGGGGTAATATTTTTGTCATCTTGTGAGAAATGTAACCCTGGTTATAACTGCATCACTAAACCAAAAATACTGCCATGGACTATAAATAATCATATTTTATAATTAAATTGTGCCATGTAACCTATACACAAATACACAGAATGTCCTATTGTGAATTTTATCATTGAAAGATCTGTCTCTTACAAAGACTGTAAGAAACATTATTTCTTTGACTAATGAAGAAAAGTGAACTACATTTTTTGTCTTACGTATTAATAGATTTCTATTAGGAACACTCCCCAATTTGACCATCTTAAATGTTTTTGATAAGTACATGAACAAAGACTGTTACATTTTGTACAACAAAATCTTTTTATCTAGTATTCAAATTGGAGAGAATGTGTAGTGCAGTAAACATGAAAAGCGATTTAGATGCAAATTATATATAAGGATAAGGGTATAAGGTATAAGGATGCCAATATGACCAACATTCGCGAAAATAATTTATATAATCTCTATATCTATTTAAAAATTAATTTCCATTTGAACATACTCTACTTTGACATTAGTTGAAATGATCTGAAACTAGAATTGGTTTCCAAATTGTTTCCTCTTTAAATATCTTTAATTACATGCTTTGAAAAAATATAACCTACCCGACTTTAGTATGTTTTTTTAAAGCATGTATGAGTCATTTGAATTAGATTTAATAAGACAAGGCCATTTTAATTGAATTTAAGTTTGTTGTGTTTAGATACTGTACTGTATGTTCCCAAATCTAAATAAAAACTATATCCTATAACTGACACTAAACATAACCCTAACTACAGTATAACTCTTTTACCTTAATCCTAACTCTTACCTTAGTGCTGGAATGTCAATCCTCATTTCAACCTGATCTATAACTGTGTGCTTAGCCCTCTGTACTATACATTTAATCCATTACAGAGATCATCAAAAAAAGTTGCTCAGATTTTTTTCAACTTTAAATATTTACAATTCAGTGAATGAAATCTCAGGATATTTTTCAACTGATAGTATTCACCATTATTAACATTATTCATTGTGCAGTTTATAAGATTTCCACAATTGCCAGTGTGAATTTCTTTTCACATAAATAGATGGGAAAATACATTGATACATTTGGTTGTGGGAGATAAGATTCTAAAATCAATTAGCTAGTTACCAAAAGAACTAGAAAATTGACTCATCTCATTTGTAACTCTTTGGTTCTTATGTACTGTAGTTACATGGACCAGGAACAAAGGAAGACAGGCAGTTCCAGAAAACAATAATCCGAGAACTATGTGTATTTGGGCATAAACTTGAGACAGTTTTATAAACATTATATTATTAAAGGATTAGACTAAAGTCTCCAACCATATCCCTGGAGAGACCCAATCCAGTTACTGTTATAGGTTACCTGCTTCTAAAGATTGGGAATACCTGTGAATTACTGAACAATTAAGAAACTAATCCAAATTAAGAGCTCTCTGGTCCTCAAAAGATAAAGATACACTCAAGAGTTTGGTTTAATAAATTTTAAACAATTTTAATTTAACAATTGATCATAGTGAAATGCTTAAAAATTGGTAAGCCATTAAAGTTCCAACACCAACATTGGAGACCCCTATATTAAAATGAACCTCCACTTTGACTTTTCAAGTCCTAGAAACAATGAAGACTATAATCATATTGAGGAAGAAAATATATTTTAAAGCAATTATTTAAATGTGTTCTAAAACAACAAAATCACGATGTGGAAACAATATGTATAGGTACTTAGCTTACATAGTGTATGAAAATAATATAAAGCTTTGTAAATGTAGATGAGGAACTATTACAATGAAATAGAATCTTGACACAATGTTTATAATAATTGGCCAAGTTATTTAGTTAAATACACTTTATCCTTCAAGGATCACTGAGATGATGTGTTAGGATTATATAGGATGGGTATTACATTGTTTTCATGGAAATGGAAAGGTTATTATAAACCCCCTTTAAGACAGAGGCAAAGGTTTAAAATCTTTTTTAACAGAAAGGTTAGTGACTTCATATTTTCTCCCTCCAGTACACCTCAGAATAAAGAGTTTCAGTTTATCTGGATATTTTTCTAATGTGGTCATGTGTAATACTGCCGTTTGTAGAGGGGTATACTCAACAATTGTTTTCTCTTCGTAGTAATCAGTTGGCACTGACAATGAGAAAGCGTGAATCAGTGCTAGAGCTGTATAGTATAGTTTGTAAAGGACATTGTTTCATATGAAAGGAAAGGTTTTGTTGTGCTGGTTTCATAGAGCTAGTTTTAGTATTGTCATTTCTGCATGATGATCACAATTTGAAGAGAATAACAAGTGGGAATTCTGAGTAGTTCAAACTTCAATAGATTAACACATCTAGTGTGTTTGAGAAATATGAACTCACCACAACAGACAAATATTTTTCTGTTTTTCACATAAGGAAGGACTGCAATGCAAAAGTTAAGCTTTGTAGCCATTACCAAATTACCCTGATTTCCAAATGCTCTAATACTAACTGTTGTGGAGATCATGTACAGTCAAAGCCTATATAACACAAAAGTCACAGACCGCAAGACTTTCAAACAGGAGTCCAAGATAAAATGTGCCTTTTGTTAACATGGTGACTGACATGTCAAAGCCATTTGTAACCGGATATATAAATATAATGTTTCAGTCAAAAAAAATGCAAGCATTGCTGAAGAATTTTAAGATATTTTGCATCTCCTCTTTACAGCCTGAGGCCTTTACAGCATGATTACTTAGGAATGCCTTTATTATCGTACAGGTTACTATAACTTCGTTTAGTGAAATACTTGAGATTTTTCTGTCCGGGAGGCATTATTGGCAAAAGTTATTTTGTCTGCACTTTTTAGAGTTATAATAAAAGGCATTTATAAGTAGTTAAATCTAATACTAAAACAACTTAATTCTTGCTGATGCCGATTTGAAAAAAGGATGTGAAAAGGGATAACTAATCTATTTCATGGTGGGGCTGAAAATATTTGAAAGTGTTAAATGTCAAGCTTGTTTTAATAGCCTATCCTCACAACATGTTAAACATAGAGATTATAAAGTAACTGTTTCACAGTAAAAGATCACATCTGCAAATAAATCTACTTATTTTTCAGGACGGCAACTACTAAAACTTGGAGACAATTGACTTTAAGGACTGATAGATATGCCTTTGCTACCTGGCTAAATTTGTTATATTCTCTATCTCCCTAAACTACACAAATACAGAATCTCCTGAATTAAACATGTGCTCCAATCTGTGCTGTTTTAATTGTCTATAAAGCAATTCTTTGTGTTAATCCCAGTAGATAAATCCTGGCCTGATACAGGTGTGTTTGAACAGACACCATGACCCAAGGGACAGCTTTATTTTTTAAATCTAGGACAGACATAAAAAGTAACAGGAAGTTCCACATTCTGAATCGCATCCTATATTCATATAGAAATCCTGGCAGCATCTCTTCTGGTAACTATGCCCATCCCTTATCAGAAAGTATTTTAATTCTGGGAAAGGGCTGTTTCAACAAGAGCACAGGGCTGGGCTACATCCTGGATATGATACCTTTCCATGGCAGGACATGTACTGTATAGACACAGACAGACAGGACCTGCATATCATTGAAGGGTGGAAGAAAACTGCAGCTTCTAGAAAAACTAAGCAAACAAAAGGAGATTATAGAAACTCAAGGTGGTGCATCAATCCATTATCAAACTCAGAACCCAGAGGCTGCACAGACCGCCAAAACACAGTGCTGCCCAATAAATACAATAGTATTTAAATTCAAGTTTGCCCTTGAAGAGCAGCAGTTAAAAGTTGAGCAATCAAAAATAAAAGAGTACGATAAGATTTCAACATTTCTATATTAAAAGTTAAACAATGGTTGGAAAACATTGAATAGCACTGAATCAAATGCAAAGCTGTAAAAATAATGTTCACATATATTCACAAAATTCAGATTTGTTAAATCCCTGCAACTATGTATAAATGTGATAAACTGAATTCCAATATTATTTAGTCACGTGGTAGTTTCACAAAAATGGACAATGGACAATACATTATCGTCTCATATGGAATTCTGAGGGTAGTCCAAAATAAAACATTTTGACCTAAAAAAAAAGTTGCCAAAAACTTTAAAAAATCTATTAGATATCCCAAATTCAAGGTTCTTCTTGCATGCAGTTCAGGCTTTGTATCCTGTGGCATGTATTGTAATACAATTAAACTGGGACACATAATAGTGTCCAAGACATTTAAAGCTAATGTGATGGATGCTAACTTGAAGAGAATGTAAGAATGTTTTACCCAAAAGCACAGCCTGAAAAGTTGCTTGGAAGGATAACGCTCACCCAGGGGCAGCAATTGGGAATCTTCAAAATCAGGAGACAATGTCTCCGAAGGCTAGAGGCATTTGAGTTTGTCCTCATGAGTCTGAAGTCTGTGGCAGAGCTCCATGGCAACAAAAAAAATAAAGACTTGAATTTGCCAAACAGCACCTAATCAACTCTCAAGCTAAATTAAACTATTATGTGGCTGGAATTCAAAACACAAATTGAAAATCTATAAACACCCTCACCAGGAGTATTATGAGAACAGAAAAGTGAAATTAATGTTGATAGAAAACATCCCTTTAAAGAAAAATATAAATGGCCCCATTCTTCTTCAGTGTAGGATTTCATCCTCTTCCCTTGGTCTCTTGGACAGCCTGAGGATGAGATGGTTTATAAAATTTACTTAGATATTTTATTAAAAAATGGGTGTCTTCAGCCACAAAGTTTGACCTTGAACACACATAGACTTTACAACAGCAAACAGATTTTACAAAAGTACAAAGCTTTCATCAAGCCCAATGACCAAATGGTTAAGAATGTGTGAAAAGCAGCATAGACTGTCTGTCATAGTCTCTATCTAGTCTCTCTATCATAGCAGAACATCTATGATATGAGCTGAAGAAAGCAGATCACAAGCAAAATGTGCATAACCTGAAAGAGATGGAGAGGTTCATGGAAGAGTGGTCAGATGTCCCTTGAGCAATTTAGTAACCCATTAAAAGGCTACAGAAAGTACCCCTCAAGGTTATCAAAACCAAAGGAAGGTTCACAAAATCCTCATTGCCATAGTATGATTAATTCTGACAACAAAGCTTTTAAAAACACATGTAATATATTTGACCAATGTATTGTTTATACACATACTATTAAAAGTAACACAAGCCCTTAGTTCAGATTTTTTTACATCAAAGAATATGGAAAATAATATTTTTATCTGAATAGTCATGCTGTATGAATCCAGGAATACATTTGGAGGCTATTGGAATTTTATGAAAATGATGAAACCTTCATATGTAGCAAAGTAAATCATATTTACAAGCAGACTGTTGTTAAGTACTGAGGGTTAAGTAGCTTTTTCATGTCTGATGAAAAATGTACTATTCCTGTTCACAGATCCTATTAAATTCAATGCATATAAACCATACAGTGCTGTTGTTAATAAAAAGATTAGTAGAGCTGGAACCTAAAAGTCCCAATGCATTTAAGCATGATTTGCAATGCATTCATAGTTGTGCCTGGCACGGTTAAAAGGGGATTTATAGTCTTAAGTTACTTTACCTTTTAGGGATAATTCTTGTGAGAGTTATATAATGTTTCAGTGTGGGAGTAAGAACCTGAAATACAGACAGAAGTAGCTTCTGGTTGTTTTCTTTTTTGGATTGCTTTGTGTTTTCTTAGAAAAACAAAAAAAATACATACAGTAGCTGCTTAATGACAACAGTGTGAACACAATGCTTTGGTGATCAGGTAAGTCATTTCTGTAGATAAAAAGACAAAAAGCTTAAAAATTCAAAACTTTATTTTACAATCTTACATTGTTTTCCAGTGTTTTGTAAAACAATAAATATACATATGTTACAAAAATTCCAGTGTCTATCATAAAAATTAAAAATAGTTAAAAAACTAATGAATAAAAATCAAGAAAAAATATACATACACTGGGTCAAAATGTACACGAGAATTGCTGCAAGTGTGTAATATTTACTGGAGAGTTGCAGACTGAACTGAACATAAAGTGACAACTGAAGGTGTTAGACTACATTCAGATCTGTGGTTTTGAAACACGTTCTTTCATGCAGTTCAGGCATTGTCTTCTGTGGCATTTAATTCAATTAAACTGGGCCACAAAAAATGTATTTTCATGGAGGCTGGGTAAGAAACCTTGTTTTTCAGATAAAGCATTTCTTACAAATGTAGTTGTGGCTACACACAACTATTTAGGAGAAGAGAATGAAACATCCCATTGACTGTACATTTCAGATATCAATGTTGATAAATTTCCTTTTTAGTGGTAAAGACCCAACATCTTTTTTTTTTACAATATGAAGACTGCAGTTTTGTAAAACATACGGAACAGAATTACACAGAATGCTGTTATCATATTACCACAATGAGTGTGCTACTGTGAAAGATAAAAACAGCAAACTTTTGTATAAACCACAATCTTGTTGTGATAATGACAATTAGGTATGCATTTCCACTTACAAAAACTACTTTCTGGGGAGTTATGAATATTAAAGAAGAACAAGATGTGAATGTATTTAAGACAAAAATGAAACATTCACATGTGCCTGAACTTCTGATACTGTATTGCTCTTAAGCTTTTGGGATATAGCTGCCATATTTTGAAACCAAATAGCACCTCATTTAAATTTAAATGGATGATATCTGATGATAGATCAATTGAATCACTTCCAAAAAGCTGTGCAATGTATTTAACAAGTCATCATAGCAGGTAAGGCATTTTTGTATTCCTTAATGAGTGCTTTGCAAACAGCCTGAGGGTAATGAACAGCCACACTTCACAAAATGGCCTCAGACTCCACCTTGGCAACAAGGGCGTATTTTCTTCTATGGAGCACTGCACCAGCGAATTCAGAACATCTCCACTTTAAACACCTACAGCTGTACAAAAACTTGACCAAAACTTTTTATTACATAGAATGGTCCATCTACACCCATTACTATTGCTTTTATCTAGTTGTCAGCTGTTTTTAAAGTACCTTAAGGCAACAGATGAATATTTGGCTTATATGTGAGTATTAAGTTCCAGACTTTGCAATTACATATACCACCATCCTTCAAAATAACTTCAGTGGAGCTACTCGTTTTCCATATCCCACATTTTCCATCACTGAGAAGGTGTGTAAATCCCTTAAAAATTTCACAATCTTCTGCCCACAGAATTCCGAAAAAAAAAACAAAAAAAAAAAAAAAAACCCTCTCTGATTTCATTGTCTGATGAGGGTGCAAAACTCCAAATACTTCCTCATTAAAACAATTTAATGACTGTAAATCATACAGCACAGCAACTTCAAGTACAATTGTGCAACCAACAGTAGGAGATTCGTTTAAGTACAGAAGCTCCTGTAGCAACACATATTAAAATGCGAAGTACAGTATAGACGCTAGCTTTTCTTTTTCTCCTAAGAAACGGATATGATAAAAAACAGGATAAAAAAACATATCTACAATTTCTTTTTACATAAAATGCATTCATTTAAGACTGTTTCTCTCTCCCAAAGCCAGAGACAACATGACACATTGGTGTGCTTTGCAGTTCACTGGGGCAAGGCTGCAGCGTGTCACAGAAACCCTCAGTCATCATTAGCAGACTTTACTGAGGTTCTTTCAGTAATGCTTCAGCGTTGTTAATGTTTCTGCTTCCCATCACAGATTTGTTTACCACAGTCAGCTCCTCGGATAAACAATAGCAGAGTAGTATCGCCAAGTGACAGCAGCATGGGGCAGCACATTGGCTACCGATGTCGTTTATTAAGTGATCGCTTCAATTGCCTCGATCCACCTTGTTGCATAGTGGCCTTTCACTTCCGCTTATTGTTTGGCACTGTTCACAAATACACCATGACAAAACCTCCTGCTGGTGCAGTCACATACATTCCCTTTTCTAGCAGGTAAAAGTCTGCAGTAATATTCTTCTCCATAGGAGCTGATGCAACAAAGTGTCTTGTTCACAGGCTTTACTTGAGCCGAGAATGGGGAGTCCCTCATGAGTGTAATACCCCCTTAGGGTTCCTGGTGAATCAGATTGAAGTTTCATTACTTCCTCTGGGCAGGAGAGAAAAGAGGAAAAGTAGACATGCAGGATTAGGGGGATGCAGTGGCAGGCAGGCAGGCAATGTCTGACTTGACTGAACAAATGCAATCGTTTAGTAAGATGTCATGCAATGTGTTTAGACACGTTCTGTTAAACTAGAGAGAATATCTTAGAACTCTGAATGGAGCACGCAATCTTTTCAGCGAGTACACAGAGTTTCCGCATTTCCCCCCTTTTTTTAAATTACTGCAGATTTTTTAACCTGAGATACTCATTTCTCCATTTACACTTCAGATGGCTTGCACAATGGGCCGAAGGAGAAGCTCTGTAATTTTATATGATGGGTTTCAGTTTATTTCTTGCCAAATGGCACAATGTGCATTCTATTCGAAACCCACTTTGCTTTTCATCAAAACAAACAGGGATGATGTAACTCTATATTGGTCTGAGAATCACTACAGGAAAATCACAGAACTGTTCTTTGAAACAAAAATTACAAATCTACAAAATGTTAGTTTTTTAAACGTTCATCACATTAACAGTCGTTGCTTTTTAATTAAACATCTGATTAAAGCTATGTGAGCTTTCAGCTGGACAAAAAAGGCTGACAGGTAATCAAGTTTACAAAAGGCAATGATTGCACGGTTAAAGACTCTGCTCTCAAAGGCTAATTTTCTAACAATTAAGTGTACTCATAGAAAAGTGTAGTCTCAAAGTAGGAGAAATCATTATCACAGTAAAATTTAAAAGAACCAAGAACATGTCAAAGTATAACTGGAATATTGATACAGCTTAATCCTACACTATCAAAAAATGCATTCAGCCAAATAATTGTCAACCCTTTGCCTGTGAAGTGAGAAACATGCAGACAAATATGAAGGCCAGAAATAATCATGCACATGAATATATGTATTCTCGCACTCATGCAGGTAATGTATGGTCTTACTAAGCATGCAGATTTATCTGAATATATAAATTAGTACAATTATTGACACCTAACTAATACAACCTGTATTGCATTATTTCAGAGTTAGCCATATGTAAGTTGTGTGTTTTCATAGCAGCACAATATTTGATGTGAGGGCCAATGCTATCATGTACTCACTCCGAGTCCGACGTGTCTCGGTTTATTGTGCCTGCTCGGACATTCATGGCCACTCCATTCTGCTGCTCTCTCAACTGCTGCCTGGCTGGCTGCTTCACAAGGACATTACTGCCAGCGGCTGGACGGATGCCTTCACTCGACCCTATGGACGAGGTCCGCGATGAAATTGTCGGTGGATTGTAATCGGATAGCTTTTCTCGAAGACGGTTTTTCATGTTCTTGTCTGACAGAGGTGGTGGGTAAGTGATTTTGTTTTTCAGGATTCCTGCAGTTTCAAAGGAAAACAAGAAGAATAAATCAATGGCAATTCTGGCACAGTACTATTTAAAACATACAAAGCAGCAGGGTAACGATAAGTAGTATGGCAATGAATGTGAATACCTTATAATTTTTTTATAATGCTATCTTAAAAACATTGTAGGAGAAATCTTATTTTAACTCTGGTCTGGTATCTGTCTATGTGAAGACTGGTAATAACTTTCTTAAAAGTCATCCAGAGAGTGATATCAAGAACAAAAATAGATTTTGTATTTTATACATCTTAAACATTTTCTGCACTTATTGAATGCTGAATTTGAATTTGAATCGTAGGAATCTTTCATGAGGAGGCTTGGCTTGCCTTTTCTCTGCTCGGGTTGATGATTGGAGTTTGGCTGGCTTGCTGGTACACTTTCTTTCAGTGGTTCTTTCTCTTGTGGCACCTCCCCAGTGTGGTTCAGTTTGTTTTCCTGGTGTAGCTCCACATTCACTTTGGTCTCCACCCTGAGCTTTTCTGTGGCCCCTGGGTCCTCACTGTCACTGGCTGTTGCACACTCTGTGGGCCAGTAAGGTTTTACATGATTGGGAACAGCATCTACAAAATCACATAAGGAATGGCATGAGTGATCATTACTGTTAAAAGTACATTTTTACATTTTTTTAACCTGTGTAGTTTGTACACTGCAGAAAAATTAATAATAAATACCATTCTTAGATAATGAATGAATGAACAATATTCATCTATCTTGTTTAAAAGCAGATGACACAAAAATGTATACTGATCAGGCTTCTTCTTTCAAGGATGTCTATTTTTTTTAAATCAACAAATTGACAAATTATACAGTTAAGTGTTGCAAGATTTCAGCTCTCATAATAATATGAAGAATAACACAAAAACCTGAACAGGCTCACATACAACACATGCAGTTGGTATTGGTATTGCAAGAAGTGATGTATTACAGTATTTTGGTAAAAAAAAAAATACTTCAAAAAGCTATTTTCCCATTTAAAAATAATGAATCGGCAATAACTTATATAATTAATTCATATCTAAGATTAGTTGTCATGACAATGAACAATTATTAACCACACTAAACAGAAATAGGACATGCAGCACACAATGTGATTTGTGAGCAGTGACGATTTAACAATTGAAGGCAGAGTGACTCAACCACCCTTGAGCAGATTCTGACTTAACAATTAACTGTGTATTAATTGTTTTCTGAATTCCCAAAGAAATTAATTCAATATTATAGTGGAGGAAA
The DNA here is from genome assembly GCF_040954835.1 of Lepisosteus oculatus. Lineage (NCBI taxonomy): Eukaryota > Metazoa > Chordata > Actinopteri > Semionotiformes > Lepisosteidae > Lepisosteus > Lepisosteus oculatus. Next base: position 36,843,419 of record NC_090702.1, on the reverse strand, counting down.
AGAAACTGACCACACTATGTGATTTGTCTCATGATTTAAACATTTCTTTGAACCATTCAGAAGCACACAGGAGTGAAACATTTTGTGGAAAAGGCAATTTAGAAGCTGCTGTGTTACTACTCTACTCCTTCTGCAGCCTCTCTTACCTTTAGGGGTGCTGTGCAGAGGCTGCCTCTCATTATTTTTCGGTGTGTTTGGATTCCACCTCGGCTTCACGTCCACCTCGTCATCTTCACTGTCTGAGGAGTGGGAGGACGCATAAGAGCTGCTGTGCTCATCCACCGAGAGCTCACTGTCTGAATCAGAATCTGAGGATTACAAAAACAAATCAAATCTCACCCTTGGCTACCCAGACATTTTGAACAGTAGCAGTGGAGCTAATTGAGCTTCTGTGAAGCCCACAAGATAGGAGAGAGAAGAATGTACGGGTTAAGAGTCGGAATAAATTGATGAATGTAATGATTTTTATTTTATCTAAGAATAGTTCTACAAAATCCTTATTTCATCTCTGAGATTAAAAAAAAGAATCTTTAACTTTTAACAATTTTAGTGGAGGCTGGTATTTTTGTAGGAAACAGCTTTTATAGGATAATAAATTCCTGAAATTAACAAATAAAATTTACTGAACAGCTGTAGTCTGGAATTCCATGAAAATATAACCAACATCTATTCTAATTATAAGCAAAAGTGATGCACATAAAATACAAAAATATGTAAACAAATGAGGTCACTTGTTGGACTATGAAGAAGAAATGAAATCAGTGTAATGTCCATTTTCTCAATTTAGTAAATTCTGTGATAAAATGCTAATTAAGATTAATATTAATGTGTATTTAAAAATGTTTTTTTCTGTAGATTTAAGCTTTCAGGACATAAGGAATATTGATATATTCTTCATACAAGACTGACTATACCAATGTAATAATTTACATCTAAGCTCTGGTCCATCTCTGTGGAATCAGGAACATTCCACAACACCAGGAGGTTAAAACTTCTTTCCCTTCTCAAACAGATGTATTTTACAACTAATTTGAGTCTTCATCAGATCTGTTTACATTAAAGTAAAAGTTGTCAGAAATTCTACCTATCCTAGTGGTTCAACCATTTGAACACCACTGTAAACGAGTAAAAGAAAGAAAGTCATGATTTTTACATGAACACTACTTGCCATTAATTTGCTTTATAGTTTTCCACATTAACAAAGCAAGGGAACAGCACTTTTAAATTATTGTGGGTTTTAGCTGTCATCTGTGGGAATTCAAGAATTCACATGACCCAAACTATATCAGAGAGTGCACAGCTAGAATGCAACTATATCTAGAATGCATAAATGAATGTTTGAAAAAAAAGAGAATGATGTTCTGCTTGAATACTAGGAGAAATAAGCATGATACGACTAAATCCAGGAGCTGTGTAAAACAGAAATTCAGCCATACCTTCATGCTTGGTTTTACTGCGGTGGAATATAGATGAATCTCCTTCAGGGAGACCCACTCTTGCTGTACTAGAAGATACACTTGGCTTTTGCCCAGAGTCATCCCTAATACCAAAAAAGTTCAAGAACAGATATAAAAACTACAGAGAATATATCCTTTGATTATACAACATATATCATGAGAAGAAGACAGAACATTTTACTGCAGAAAAAAACCCTTTCAATTCAATATTGTTCACATTGTTCACAGTGTCTCTTGCCTGTCTAACAGCTGAGAATTCAGGATTAGGCAAAACTGGCAACAACATGCTCATGATGGTAAATATTACTTTTCCATCACTTCACAGCAGAATATTCCTCTTTGGGATACAGCAGAAACTTTGTGCTATCTGAATGGATATTTATATAGCAGACTTCTTTAGGTGAAGAAATTTGCTTCAGGCATTGAAAAGCATTCCATCAACTGGTCTGATAAAAATAGATTAGCTCAAACTGGAAGAGAGCCAGTTAGCCAGAGGTAAATATATATTCTGGCTAAACAAAGGGCTAGTGCTTCTGTATATATTGCTTTCTTCTGCTTCATGTAAAAATGTTAATTGTAACAGGTGTTTTCCAAAGAAAAAAAAACCCAAACCTTCACACAAAGACATTCTAGTTTGTTGTGGCATGAGATCTTAAGCCATAGTAAAATTAGCTTACATTTAATAAGACTCAAGCCTGTTTACTTATTCAATGTAAACAGCAAACTCTACATCACTAACTAAAGGGTTAATAATGTGAGAAGTCTATCAATTCATCACACAGTGGTGCAGAACCACTTTTCCTGGCAACTCTTTTAGAAGTACAATGCCAGTGGCTTACTTTAGAAAGTGAATGTTCAAAGGTGTCCAAAGCATCTAACAGGAAACATTGCGATGAAATGTACAGGGCAAAGTAGACTGCAGAGATAGGTTTGCAACAGGAATGGTTCTGCAACCGGCCGTGCAGTTAGTTATGTTAGCAGTGAATTGGAAAATGAAAACGTCAGAGCGCCATGCACCCATCACCTGATTACCTGAGCATATAAGCAAGATAGCTACTGTGGCTCTTGGCTGACCTGACAGTGCTCTCGAGCGACACAGTGGACTCTCCAATGGGCGTCCGGTACAAGTTTGGCTCTTCCGTGTACGTGTTGTTACAGTTCAGAGATCGCTAAAAAGAACAAGCCATCAATATGAAACAGTCATACCTACGTTGAAACGCCAAAAGCAAAAACATTGTGTAATCTTTAGCTTTGCTGTTTAACATAAACACAGCACATGTACAGTATGTGAAGTACAATTAGCTTTCCAAATGAAAAAGTATCGGTAACTTACCGTTAATAGAGAGGCTCGTGTTGTACTAGATTCATCAGGTAATGATTTCTTTGCAGTGAAAACGTTCTTTAAATTTTTTCTCACTTCTTTATTAAATATGCAGTGGAAGAAGAAAATGAATATACCCTGGAAAGGAGATGAAGATTGTTAGTATAAGACTGTACCCTTTTTAAATGTATTCCTGTACAGATTAGTTGGGAGCTGAAGGTGACCTGAATCTCAGCAATGCTGTAAAGCTAACGGTGTCCACTGCAGGCTTAATGAAGCTAAGCTGGAAAGTTATAAAAATGACAACGAAAGCTTATTTCGCTGACTCTGTCAGTTCTGAGAAATAAAATGTCTTCCTGCATTCCTTGATTTTATTTGCTAATGATGATTCCTTATTTTTTAACTTATAAAAACTGCTTTAACACTAATTCAAACTCTGTGAAATACGTCATAGAGTAAAAAATGAGGGGAACTCATCAATATTTTATTGAATCCATAGCTTTTAAGGGAGATCTTTATAGTTTAGTATTTCAGAGAAGGATTGTATTTACAGCACCTGGAGACAGCTGAAGACGGCAAACAGGTAATGGAAGGTCATGACATGACTGTTGACTGCCATCAGGCCTAGCAGCCAGGTGGCACTGATCAGCAGGAGGAGGACAAAAGCAGTGCGCAGAGCAGAGCTATAATAGAACAAACAAATCATTCCCACATTACATAAACCTTTTAAATCCAAAACGTTTCACACAAGACCAGAATTGTTTATAAATGTATCCTTAGGAGATGTGCTTCAAATGTGTGAAAAACAAGAATTCAAGAAAAGCTAAACAATTACATAAATGGCTTTGCCAGTTCTGAAATCTAAAGTGCAGATTGCTGGATCAACTGAAACCATCCTCTACATTACACTGACTTTTCACGTACAGTTCTCAGAGGGTATATCAGCAGATCAGTAATAACCTCACGTCTAATGTTGATAATAATACAATTAAGTACATAAGAAAGGAATTAAGTGGGAAGGCCACATCTGTCCATTAATCATTAATCAAATTACAATCAAATTAAGAATTTTTTAAAAGTTTCCTACAGTTTCATTAACAAAAGTTTCCAGTTGTTTAATGTTATTACTGCTGCATTTGAAGTGTTCAAGGTATTACCTATAAACGTATGGGGGGGTATCTTTGTCTTTGACTCTAATCTTTATTCCTTCTGAGCTCTGAATGCTCTGCTGAGGTAATTATTTACTTTTCAAGTTTTTATGTTGTTTAAAGATACCTATACAACATTCCAGATTGCACAGCTTGAGGAACAGGACAGCACAGCCTTAAATGAAAAGCAACTATTAAAGACAGAAGTTTCCAAAGACAAACCATGACTAAGCTAACTCAATTGCCACATCACACATGCTGTAGCTAGCCTGTACTGTAATTTCCCAAGAAAATGTAATGATTTTACATTGCAAATTAATATTATGTACAATGTGAACCAAACTTGACTTCAACAGAGTAGTAAATTACTAAAACCACATTTGCCTTCAAGTGAGTGTCCTGTTGCTGCATGCTATTGTACTCACATGACTCCTGTCTTCTCAAATGTTCGGTGCTTTCTTCCACAAGAGGCCTTTGCAGCTAATATAAAGATCACAATGTTGACCTGTGAATGAAGACAAACACACAAACATGTTCAGATTTCACTCCTTTATACAAAAAAGAACATGTATTTATTTTCTTTAAATCTTCTTTGAAACAAAGGGATAAAAACATTAAATATCCAAGACACTCACAAGCACTACAATGGAAATGGGTCCTGCAAAACTCCATATTAGGGTATCGTGAACAGACAGCCAGCAGAAGTCAGGATTACCATAACCTTGTGGATCCAGGCCTACAGCAAGACCTGTTAAAACAAAGACGAATAGCAGTGCCTTGCTTATGAAAGAAAAAAAGTTTATGTTAAGAAATTTCATCATAATCTCAATCTCAAGTTTGGGCATGTGCCAGACACTTTATACCGACAACTAGTGCCACACTAGGTTATGAAAATCAACACACTGAATCGTCCTAGAAAAGATGACTTTTTGCTTTAGATATGTTTACAACATTTCATTTTGATTATACTGTATATCTCCCGATGATGTCACCTCCATTTAAAAAAACAGGATTTTGCCTGTGATTGTGTATTGCTTACCTGTGATGATGGCTGGTATCCCCCAGCCAATGGCATAGTAGAACCTCATGTGTCCATGGTTTATGTTTCTCACTTCAGTAAGCATGCGGTAGATGTGAAGTCCTTCCACAAACATCCACGCAAAAGTACACATATAGAAATAGTGCAGTAGGATGGCGATCACAGTGCAGACAAACTGGAACAAGCAGAGACAGTTTTTCAGGACACACATCTATACTTACTCACTACAGAAACAATTAGCACCACACCTATAAATGTGGAGACACACCATTATTTCACATAATTTGATACAGAAATAAAAAAAAATACAACAGGGAAAATCCCTATACTTAAGTCATATCTATAGAAAAACTGCAAGGTGACCATAAATCTTTGTATCTTTCAAAACTGAATATTAATTTGCCCACTAAAATTTCAATGAAGAAACTAGAGAAGGTGACTTCCCCAATTATAATCTGTGTTCTTTTGTAGAACTAGATTTTCGTTGTGGTTTCTTCCAAATATTATACATTTACCTTTAGGTGCCTTACGAGTCTTACTACATAGCAACACCAGTTTGTGCATGTTTTCAGATAAATCTGTAAAGCCCCATGGTGTACTTAAAAAAAGCAAATACAGAAAAAATGTCATATCATTAATCAACTGAACAATTGATAATGTACAGGGATTTAGAGCCACTCCCTAAAAGTCCATTATTGCCTAACTAAAACTAATAGAGACTAGGCCATGCGCCAGACACCCTTGAAATATTTGTGAGTTGTGATTCGGACACTTTTTTAATTCTGGGTAAGCAGAAAATGAATCGTTTAGACTGTCCTCGTAAAAAAAAGCAGACTAAAACTTCAAACAGCCTTGTCTGTCATACACAATAGGTAATTGTGGACTTAAATTTTGTAATATTTTCTAACTCTGCATTCATGTGTATATAACAGATTCTGTTATACATTTCCCAGTGGTAACGTAGTATATTATTCCTAAATTGACACAAATAAACACAAATGTAATTTGTTGAAGCAACTGTTTCAATCTTTTGAAAAACCTTTGTGTATTGAAATGACATGTAAAACTGATGAAAAAAATGCACAAATAATCCTTTGTATTGCAATTGTATATCCTGATTCTTTTTAAATGCATTGTTCCCCAGGAACACAAAAAGCAAGCAATACATTAGAGGTTCCATTTTAAAAAACTCTGAAATTAAGATGAGCAGGTTGCTCCTAAACATGTGCATACCATGTCTATTGGCCTTCTTTCAGCAACAATTATTTTCTAACTGTAATATAAAGAATCTTATTTAAACATAAAAAGTTAGTTAATGATTTTTTAGCAATACTTTAAGCTTCTCTTTTCTATTTCCTGTAGAGAAAACACAAGAAAAGTGCACTGACAGATACAATCTCAATGTTGATATATCTCCTTCATGTCAAGTAGGCATCTGTCATGATGACTATTTAAAGTGCTGAATGCTATCAAAGCTCTCATCTCTGAAGGTTTGGAAATTCCTTCTTTGAAAACATAACCCTACTAAGGTCCTCTTTGGCCAGCCATAGGCAAATCAGAAATATTATTAAGTACAGTATTTTCATTAGACAGATACAGCATATCAGCCCTTCTCTTGAAATGCTTATTCACAAAAGAAAAAAAAAAACTTTCTACACAAAGTAACTAAAGCTGCTTTTAAGCAAATAGCAATGCAGTGACATTAACATTGGAGAAATGGAAATCATTCCTGTGGATTATGACTTGTTCAATAAAAAAAATAAATCAAATAAAGCTGTACATGATTAAGGGTGTATGATGTACAGCCAATATGGTATTTTCCTTTTATTAGGAAATAAAAAAACCTTCTACTGAAGACAGTCTAAAGCAAGCAATTGTAATGCAATAAATAATCCATTTCTTAAACCTGGTTTCAAGGCGATTTAGCAGATAAGTCTAAGGATAGGTTTTCTAGTTTGCTCTGAACAACACTGTTGATTCTTAAGCAGATGAAATTTCTGAAGACGATTGGCAAAGTGTTCTTTACAGTTAAATATATAATTAAAACAAAGTGCATGCATCTGGATGAAAAAGGTGTAGTAAACTCTTAAGATCACAAGACTTTTTTGTTGCACAAAATGAAGTTTCATTGGCCAACCAATCGCTCTTATAATATGATCTTATCACCCTTAGTTTTCTACATTCCACTGCTTTTTGAACAGGTAACTTCCTGCACTTCTAAAACTATTGTATGATATGCACAAAGACACAAAGCTACTACAAGTAAAGGTACACTGTGTTATTTATTTCTTAACTGTAAAGCACCTGGAGGAGAAGCAAATTCTGACTTTTGTTTTGGTCTTGATATGTTCATTTTATGCCAGAGACTTACCGGATTGTCAGTTTGATTGATCCCTATGAGGAAGACAAGCTCAGAGAAGAAAAGAGCCCCAACTAGGTTCTTATGGATGTTGTGAAGATTAGACCTCAGCTTCCTAATGATGACCAGTAGCAAGAATGTCACCAGTAAAGCCACAAGAGATATGGCTATAGTAGTGTAACTGACAATCTTCAATGGCAGTACTTCTCCATACTGTAAAAAAAACAACAACAAATGTATGGGGAATATTTAAAAAGCAAAGATTAAACAATTTCTCAGAAACAGGAAACATCATTAATACTCTGATCTGTTATAATTATTTATGTTTTTTTTAAAATTAATATCAGTTAACATGAAAAGGTGCCAAGAATGTATGGCAAATGCAGATTTAAGATTCTGTTCCAGACAGGCTACAGCAGGTGCAGAGGATAATTCCTTGAGTGACTGCACTGCAAAATAGGAAAGATCATTTAAAATGTGACTAAGCATGAAGTGAATTAACATGATAATATAAGATATTACAACAATAGGCATATAAATAAATAAGGTTGAATAAACAATGTGATTTCAGAATTACAAAGGTACTTTTATTATGGAAGTATATGGTACCTCTCGTTTCGAGATGTCCATGAGCACTGCAAAGCTGGTCATGTGGTTGCATTGGCAACTAATATGAGACTGGTTCCTAGAAACAAGCTCACAGCCCTTTGAGGACCAGCCCCCAGTCCCACCGATCCTGAAAAAATACAAAAGAGCAATGGTATCAGCCAGCCAGGGATAGGATCCACCTTGTCAAAGTGGCTGATTAATATTTTCAATGTGCACTACTTAAAAGAACAAGCCTGAGACCACAAGTAAGGTAAATTCCTACCACTGGCTGCATCATTTAATAATTTATTATTTAACTAACCTATTTGCTGTTTTTAAAATTAAAGCAATGGAAACAAAAAAAGATTTATCAACATTTGCTCAATATTTCCATCTTAACTGAAGCAGTTCTGATCAGATAATTAATTGGAGTTTTTTTGGCTTAAATACTGCATAGTGAATTATATCTGACTTATATAAATGTATGAGAAATTGTACATATATTAAATTAATTTTAAAAACCACTCCGAAAAAAATCACCATTCAGGAATTCTTAGTGGAGTCATTTGTTTCTTCAAGCTTACTGACAGAAATAAACCAGGGCAAATAAAAGTATTCTGAAGCAATCAACAACCCTAAATATTTTGTAGTCAATTTTAGTGAGTGAAACAAACTTTTTTTAAAATTCTGGACTAATGCACCTAAATATGAAAGACGTGTAAGAGAGTGATAGGTTCAGACAAGATCTTATTTGCACCACATTCCCCAGAAAGAAGTGGGGATTGATCTCCCTTCCCCTATCACCCTACATGTTGGTTGGCAAAAAGGGTTAGGTATCAGTTAAGATCAGGAAGTGGACAGTGCAGAGGTCAGTGCGTATCTGATATCAAGGAAAAGATAATCTGGTACAGTGCATAACTAACACCTAAAATGAGATGGATGACATGAATGTGATAGCAGAACAACCTACATAATAAGAAGTAAGTAACCCCCTTAAAGTTTACTTTTTTACCAGAATAATAACATGATCTCTATAGTGGAATGGTGTCCATTTTTGCAGAAATGAACTAATACTGAAAACCAGTTATTGTGCTTGTACTGACCTTAGAATGCTAGATTATGATCTTGATTAATATAACCCTATTCAGTCTTCAATGATAAAATCATTTTTTAATTTGTCAAGAATATTGCAGACTATGATGTTTCTCATATGAACAATACTATTAGCATTATTTACAATCTGATGCACTTCTTGCAATTTTGTTTTCAATAAAATTTAATTTAAAAATGACAACTGATATTTACAGAAAGCCTGAAGAAAAGCCATTCCACTAGTGAATCCACCATTTCAAATTGAAACCAATTTTTGAAAAAGTGTAATTATGTTATCTGCAAGCATACCTTAATCAAAATGTGTTACTTCTTTCTGGGATGTCCTTCCTAAGAATTTTCTAATTATATCCGATTCTCTAAATAGTGCTAAATAGCGCAATACCTTCAAACCACATTTAAGATAATGTAATTCATTCCAGAACACAGAACAGCTCATTGAGCCAGAGCTCCAGCATTCAGTAGTGTTAAGCAGACTAAAGAGCATGTTACTCCTTGTTTGGATGGACCACTGGTCCATCACTGGAATTGCCCCCAGCAATGCTGGTCCCTACTCATATCGCTGGATGGACTGGACCAACTGGGGTAACATCCCCCGCACAAGGCTGCAACAGCAGTGTCTGCACCAGGGTCATGAACCTGCAGTCAGATACACATCCACAATCTTACCCATTAAGCAAAGCTACCACCACATATGAACTATACGATGAAATAATTAATTAACGTTACGCCTATTCTCAAACATAAATTATACAGATTACAACATATTATAAAACAACCACCTTTAAATCGGAAAAAAAGAAGCACTGTATGAATCTCCACCCTCAGTCTGACACTGAAATTTAAGATGACAAATTCTTCAGTTGTTGAACCTTTCAGGCCTGGAGACGAGTCTGCAGAGGTGCAGCACTTTAACAAAAATGAAAGACTTACGCAATGGAATGGTTCCAGAAGACACACACAGGCTTGGTCCTCTCCTCCGTCTCCAGGAGGTTGTAGTCCATGGTGATTGGCATCTCCAGTGGAATGGAAAGAGCGCCCCCCTCACAGTGCACTGTGGTGCTGACTATCGGGGTGTTAATGACTGGCCGGTTGGGAAGCCTAATCCAACACAGACAAAGAGCACTTCTTTACATTCTGCTTATCTGGCAAATTGTCAGGATGCTGTCTCCAAAGGTTTTGAACCGAAACAGTTGAAACATACAACTTAAGCTCTGAAAGCCTTCAAGAAGTACACCATGTCACAGGGTTTCAGTAAATTTACTTTATCTATATAAATGTATACATCTGCAGTCAAACTGTTATGACACATTAAATGTGCAAAACCATAACCCTTTCCCTGAATATTTGATCAAATTACCATACCAAAGGCTAGAATCTCTTTTAAAAATGAGTAAGAAGTGTTAAAAACGATATGAGAAGTCTCATTTTCTAATTAGAGTAAGCCACTCTAGGGGTAGCGCCGAGAACTACATTACCTCAGGCTCCTGCGGTCAGGGTCAAAGTGCTCAGGCAGAAGTTGTCCTAGAGATCTGTAGATGATCACCACAGCAACCGTGTGTGGGCTAGCACCTTCAGTATGACGTTTCTTTTTTAGGGGAACCGCATCGTCATTTTCATCAAAATCTCTCTGGCTAGACGGTTGACTTGTGGGCTTAACTAGAAGATATAAATAATAGAATGTTGACATTTATGCATTTAGATTAACATGACTGACTTTAGAATTGATTAGGTCAGAAGAAAATATATGTCAAGGTATACTGATGGTGTAAGTCAAGAACAGTGAGCTGTACGGCAGACTCCTCTTTAAATGGATATGGAGATGTTCTTTGCAAGGATGCTTGCTGTGATAAATTACATAAAAATAAATGTTCACCTTGGTTTTCTCGTTGCCTGAAAATGGCCTCTGGAAAATGAACGGTGGACTCCAGGTCTTTAGGATAGTCTTCACGGATCTCCGCAAAGTGAGGCAATACAACGCTGTCCGGGCTTGAGTTATCCAGGAAATCAACAGCAATAACTTTGAATGGAGAATTTACAGAAAGAATGTGTGAAATATACTTACTCACTATTTTATCTCTTTGTACACTAAAACCAAATGCAAGTGAATGTGTAAAAACAATATTAAATTACACAAAAAATATCCTTAGTCATATACAATACATTAAAACAATGACCTGAACTTACTCATGTTTGGAGTGACTATGGTGAAGGGTTTGAGATAGGTCTTCCTCATGTTCTGTGCCACTGTGCTGGCATACTCCTCATAATGTTTCAGGAGATGAGCGGTGCCACCCTCTGTACGTTGGATCTGCTCCCAGTGGACTTTGTTGCTAGGGTCCAGGATGGCACTGCCAGCTTTAATAATATTCTGCAACAATAAAAACACGCAAATCTCAGCAGAACATGGACAAAAGCTCTGCTTTGGTTTTCGTAGAGCACTGGACTAATTCTTCTTGACACCTGTGCTTTCTGGCACAGCCTTGAAATCAGTTCATGGACCGGTGCAGTCATGGTAAATGATCAGCAGCACAGGTCTCAGCAATGCTGGCAGAGCAAAAACCCATGCAGTGTCTGCCAGAGCCACTGGTACTCTGCCCGCAAACATCAGGTTCTGGAGCAGTTACTGAGGCACCTTTAATACAGGAAGAACAGAGGCCATTGGCACCTTGTGTGTAATACAGCATCAGAGTCAGTGCCAGGAAAACATGGAGGCAGTTTTAATCCAGGCCGTATCACTCAGAACAAGTATATTAGTCACTGCCTGCTGTATTACTTACAGATAATCCTTTAAGCTTTTCTTTCTGCTGGGGAAAAATATTTCAGCAGAAAAGGCCTTCATACACACCGCAGTGAGTGACCCATACAAAAATTAGTATTGCTTAACTTGTATAAATTCTGTATAACTGTTGACTAAGAACTTGAGTACATATTATAGATCACTGTAATTATACAATACTTCTCAATAGAATAGATGGGATCCATAAAATAATTACTTGAGGTTCCATGTTTTCATCATTCTGCTTAATTTGTCAACCTAGATCATACTGACTTATAACAAACGGTAAGACAGCAACTAATGAAAGATGTAAAGAGAAAAAAAAGCTATAAATCCCTCTCTGAAATCACGGGGGTTTAGGAAGTTTATCTCACTCCAAAAATTGTTACAGTGAACTTGTTAGGCATGTGTTTTCATGAACAGCTCACCTAATTATGTGAGATGATTAAATCTTACTTTATTTACTTACATGTCAAAGGTAGTGTGGAACAAGATGCTGGGAAAATGTAATATACTGCAATAAGAAATATTATTCAATGTTTTAAGAGCTGAAGCCATATTTAAAAATACTGAAATGATTAAGAACTCAGCAGAAGCAAAAAACAGAAGACACAGTGGTACCCCCAAGACTAGAGATGGGATCCACAGATTGAGATCGCACACTTTGCCCAAACAAAACTTTTTTCAAACAACTGCTGTTTGCTTCTGTTTGTTTTTACTACTAGAAATAGAAAAGTGTGCGCATGTTAATGCATGTGTGATATTGGGGAGCTTTTAGCTTATTTTGTTAGATATAGAAATACTGATGTTTCTTCCTCGCAAAGGTGCTACACAGAATGAGAGTAGGAGCTGTCGTTCTCTGCAAAGGTGAAAGATGTTGGAGTGTCCCAGAGTGATGAGTTTCAGATACTTATATGAGCTGTATTTGATTACGTGTGTGAGTAGGTTACTAGAGATATGGAAAATATAATCCTTAAAACAGGTCATACCTTAATCCATTTTAAGAAAATAATCAGAAGGACAAAAATTACATAAGAATATGTGAGCCTGAACCAACAAAATTAAAAATAGTCATGATTCTGAATATGCAGAGGAAAATCTTTGTGTAAACATAAAATGTAAGATTTCCTCTATAAAGACTGAAATAAAGTTCAGTTAATGCTGCATAGAACAGTGTTTCTCAATCGTAGGCATGGAGAACCCTTGTGCCTGCTATTTGCACCTGTTCAGCTGTGAATCTCCAGTACTGGTTCATGAATTTTATTCAATCTACACACGTTAAGCTACATGCTTGTCGAGACTTTTTGTTTACTTTTTTTTGTGCTCAGTCTTGAATCTAGGAATTCAACCGTAACTTAACGTGTCGCTCCTCAACGCACGCACCCTTATTTCTATGTAGCTTAAATAGATTGTCACTTTATGATAAACAGATGGAAATGTAAATATATCGACAATCATAACATTTTCCTTCCATAGAGATCCTGTTGGTTACATATCAGGTAAGATATGTCTGAGGGGAGATTGGAAACTCAGGAATCGATACAGAATTGATACCAATTACAAATCACATTCTATATGTTGATCAAAATCCACATTTAAAAATATGCCTGCAAATAGAAAATTGAAATCAACTAGTCTGTGACTTGTGACTGGGAACTCGGCTGACCCCAGCATCAGGGGTGGGAAGCAATAATCGTGTTAACGATTTTGAAGAGATAATTATATCAGTATCAAGCGTGAGACAAACCAGCAGATGTCACCATTATTCCTGTGAGTCTAGGTACAAACCACCCCACGACAGGCAAGAATGTAACACATGGGGTAACTGCCACAAAGACTTGAGTGAATGTGAAGAAACAATGGAGATGCCTACCTCATTGAATTCAGCGTCTCTTGTTGCTGCCAGATCAAAGCCATGCTGTTTGCTTTCATACTGCAGGACTTGCACGATTAACTGGTAAGCAGTCTTCACATCATTTCCATAAAAACTACTTGTACTATTGGTGGCATTCTGCAGCATCCTTGCAATATTCTTTGACTTTTCACCATCCATTTTTGTGCCATTGTGATGCAACTCCTCATTCTGTTAAAATGAAAATTCAAAAACAGTCTAGAAAAAACGTATGCTTTTATTTAAACAGGTTCAGCGCTATAATCAGGCGTCTGCACATATGTACCAAAGTTTACTAAGTTTGTTCTTGTTTATTGTGCAAAGTACAAATCTAGTTTAACCTAGAGCAGCACAAAAGGTGGAAACAGAATGGAAGGATATGATCTTTGAGAGCAATTATAATAATTCTGTCCCTTAACAGGCACTTTTAAGGCACCTTTGTAGTTGAAAGTTAGCATTTACCATAGCATGAGACCAGAAGCAAAAGTAATGTGCAGCAGGGCAATGAAAAAACACAATCTGACAAATATCTTCAACTGTAGAAAACACTTACCAAGGTTTTTAGCTTTGAGAATGTGATGGTAGTACAATTGAAGAGTTCTGGGGGAAGCCAGCCTTTTTCCTCATTGCAATGGCGGATTGCAGTGCCTAAGGTTTGGAAAAAGATGAGAAGGGTTATAAAGAACCCATTGATCTTTATTAAAACTTGCTATGAAGGGTAAAAACAGGGCCTGGGTGCCCTAAAGTAGTCCTGGTTAGGGTTCTGGACTACTTTAGGGATTTATTCCAGCTGAGTTCTAAATCTCCAGTGATAACAGATCAATTTAATTAATCTGTCTCTTGTTTATATGGTTACCTTGTTCCTATACTCATTCGTGAATATATATGACTTTAGCCATATTGGGTCCAACAACTTATTTATTCAGACTTTGTAGAAACCTCTCCTCAACTTCCTTAACCATTAAAGCTCTTATGATGTGATCAATGTATGATGAACAGACAAAAATGGGAATTAAAATCTATCATACATTCCCACAATGATCTTTTTCTGAAAGGCAGTTCCAAAACTGCCTGAGAAATTGGTACAGGGTTGATAACAATTATGAATCCTATTCAAACTTCAAAGAGCTAAAAGCACATTTATAAAAAATAAAATAGAAATCAATTTGCCTTTGATTAAGAAATCAAGCTGGTACTTGAGCAGTTCTCAGTAAAACCCTCTGACCAGAGAGGGGAACCAATGTACTAAAGTGATGATCACTGCCAAGTGAAGACATGCAGCTGCTTGAAAGTGAACTAACATTATGCAGGAACAGCGCGGAATAATCAAGTACAGAATGTGGGCTTCGTGGTACATTTGCAGGAGAAAACCAAATATTGCAGCCTGTAAAAGAAAATAGGTCCACAAACTCATGTCTGTAGTACCTTGCTTTGTATTTATGCCAGCATTAGACAATCTGAAACAAGATACTGATGCCCTGCCCATCTCTCAAAATGTGTATTCATACACAAAGAGCTATTTGGTTACATTGTGTACTGGTTTATAACATAGTCGCAGGTTTTTCTAGAGGTCGTGCCAGGTCTGCCCTACAATGCTGGGATCTGTCTGTATCATACTTCAGTAACCATTTTCATTAGCATGCAACTGCAATGAGAATGGCTTTTAAAACAAAGCATTAATAATTGAACTTGAAGCCATGTTGGCAGACGGCCTCAACAGAAAACAATTTAGTTTCTGTCTATTACAAATTGACTTCAAATACGTTCTTCTTTCTCCGTAGCCGAAACATATGTCAACAACACATTTGGATTCTAAAAGCACTCTTTGTCAGGGGCAAACTAATGACATTCAAGTATTAAATTGATTACTGGGAGCAAATGTTGCTGGTGCCAGTTACATGGGTTTGATTGTTGGTATATGAAAGAGACAAATATAGGTGGGTAGCTGCGTCAGCATGCGTAGTCTGCAAAGGAACAAGTAATAGGTTTATTCCATGCTGAAAAGAAAAGAGAGAAAACACAACGTTTCGACTGTGAAGCCTTCTTCAGGTCACGCCTGAAGGTCACACCTTAAGAAGGCTTCACAGCTGAAACAGTGTGTTTTCTCTCTTTGTTTTTTTTCAGCATGGAAGACACAAATATATGTAAATATCTCATAATGATATGAAGAAGAAAGTCAGAAAATTCATGTTAGGAGAGAAAAGAACCATAAAGAGCAAAGATGTTTTCTTCATATCTGTAAAGAAAAACTGAAGAGATACATTGGCTTTCTGCATACTTTGAAATAGTATGTTCACATTAAGATAATGCATGTTGTTTATAATTTCTGAGGTTCAGGGTTTCCTGCAGTTTTACACAGGCCAGGCAGGCCACCTGGCCAAACAAATGCATGAAAACTAACAATGTATACAACAATCCATACTGAAATACTGTTTCATAGTAATACACTGCAAGATTATGCATTGAGCCCAAATCACAATGCCTCATACCTTTGTCTGAAAATCTTGCGACATAAACATATTCATACATATTCATATACATAAACTAGGCAGATATATATATAATATGTATTATAATTAATTTCTGTACATTTCTAAAAATGTATTACTACATTTTATCCACTTACAAGACTATAAGAAATGAATTTTGCACCTTCAGTTATGTTACTCGGCTCCTTGATAGTACACCACTGTTTGGTGCCACAGAGTGGAGATATTGGGAGTAAGTGACTTCCAGATTTCTAAATCCAGATTGGGAGCACCTTTAAGCAATATTAACCCTTAGCTGTATCAGGCTGTATAATTTGAAATGAAATGAAAGAAATGAACGTTTCTGTCTTATAACTGGTTTATATGTAAGAAATAAAGTTAATAAAACGTGTATTTGTATTTTAATTATCAGGATACCTTTGATAATATTTTTACAATTTAAAAGTTCATAAAATTAAGAGAACAATGGGTAGAAACTGAGCTGTTAACTCTAGAAGGGCTGGGAGAGACAAAGGATGAAAAAGAATCTTCTACTCTGGTTAAACATGATGAAGAATAAATATTTAGCACAGAAAATAATGTAAAAGGTTACAGGAGAGAGACGGGGAATTAATAGAAGGAAGAAGCACCAGGTGAGCAGACCTCGTTCTGGTCTTGGATTCCAGTACTAAAGAACTACTGAACTTTGTGAAAATAAACTCAGTTTTCTAAACATTATTTTGCACTGTGCATTCTTTTAAGTTTTAGCTAGTATACCTAGCTAATTGAGGGTGTAGCTTCTCAAAGCTAAAATTGATAAAAATATATATTTGTGTTCAACTCTCATGCAAGAGAAACTTGTTGGATTTGCCAGTAAACTTTGCAGGCAACAGCTGGAAAACTAGAATATAAAATAACCAGTGAATCTGCAAAACTAAAGGCAAGAAAAATCATGTTTAAAGAATGTTTTTTATTTTGCATTTTTTCATTGAAGAATTTTCTTTCTGCATGGGATTTATTGCTAACGGCAGTTAAAGAAAGATAAGATAGTTTGATGAATGATTTCAGATGTCTAAAAAAATTATAATTAACATTCATTTTTGATAATGACCTAAGACTTTGATTAATCCTATATTACCAAACTAACTTTTGCACTCAAATAATGTCTTTTTCAGGAAAATATTGTTAAATTACAAAAATAAGATAGCTAGTGAGATTGCAAGCTAGTACAGTATCTACAGTAGGTGTTGGATAGCTTGGGGGAGAGAGGGGGGTGAGGAGGGAAGGAGAAAGCTAATGTTAATGTCTCACTTATGTCATCTGTGGGAGGTTACCACCTGGCCCAAGCTTTTTCATGCGGGAAACCCTGAGGTTCTTTTTAAAGATACTCATTTGCATAGTATGCATACTTTTAAAACAGCTTCAGGGTTTATATTCTATACATCAAATGAAACTTGACATGGAAATCATGTATATTGTGTGGAATGTTGTATTTTGAAAGTTGATAAATAGCTTTTGGTGTCTTTTTGATTAATTGGTCATTCAGAACTGATTTGATGCATTTAAGCAACTTTTTGGGGGCACTACTTTTTTGGTTGGCTGTGGAGAAGTAATGTGATTTCGCTTGTTGAATGTCAAGCCTAGAGAAAAACACAAAAAAGAACCAATATGTTCTGCTTTTCAAGAGAACAATCTCAGTGTTGGAGGGTGAACTAAGTTAGCACACAGTTGGGATGTCATAGCCAGTTTTCTAACCTAGCAAGGTGTTACTGGCAAACAATCTGGGCCGCAATCTTTGAGACCATGTGTCAAAACACCTCACGAAGATTGATCTGGAGATGAGAACATAATTATTTGGCAGGAAGTATCTAGTTGTAGAACTCCACCTTCAGTGACTGATGGCACACTGATCAAGTACTGGGACTTCACTAGGTCTCCTTTCTCATCCTGGGCTCATCCTCATGTGACAAAGTTCCAATATTCCATTGCTTTTGTGAGAGATGAGAATGTGACAGTTATATTATCGATGTCCCACTTGCCAGTGAACATTTGAACCTTTGGTAAATGAGCTCGGATGATGTGTGGAATCTGGGGCTCAAGTACCAGAGAACAGGAACATGATAGTCAGGCTCTAAGAAAGGTATGGCACGAAATTCCACAAGATGGGATCTGCAACTTGGTGCAAAGTAGGATTTAAGATTTTACTGTTTTCCTGATGATAATGTTATGAATCTGTTACAGTTATAAGCTTCTTTTAGGCTCTGCACACCATGTACATACGATGAGACATCGCTGGAAAACGCAATACAACTGCAGTCCATTTCCATATGAGTTATTCTATATTTTATTTTAAAATTATCCAAAGGAAGTATTTATTATGAAATGAAATTGACCCAATATGTCAGTGCCTTAGATTAAAATTTTATATTGAGAAAAATGTACTTTAAACATAATACAATTTGTACCAATTGAATCATGTTACAAGATTCAGGGTTGTGTGACTATAAAGTATACAGTACTTACATCTGTACATCTGTTACTTAGTAAAATGTTAGCAGCTGAAAAATTAGTTTGTGCTCACCAATAGATCCTTTGGGACAGTTCATCGCAGCTGGCCTTCCAAACTTTGTTTTAGGCCACCAGATACCTGCTTCAAATGACTTGGGACAACCTTCATAAATCACTGTAATAGAAAAACATGGTCACATTCATTGTAGTACACAGTCTTTAGTCTCGCATTTTAAATGTTTCTGGCAAGCTAAGGAATGCTGAATTCTTTACTGCATGTTCCTAAACAGCAGGCCAACAAACACTACATCTGGTCATTCAATTTTGCTAAATAAAACAAGTAAAAGAAAAACAAGATAATAGTCAAAGGACACAGGACAAAATATTAGAATTACTTCTCTTAAGCTATTACAAATAATTTTCCATATAACATTAAAGCATTTATTTTCTAATAAATGAAACCCAAATATTTTATGTGGGAAGCTTTCAATAAATGAAGTTGGTTTCCCTGTTGTCTCTGCTATGCTGTTTATCAATGAGTCTCAAATATCCAAGATTTATCTGAGATCCTGAGATCTATGTACTTTTGTAATGCAGAACTTCTTGCCTGGTCACAAGGTTAACTACATACAACAATATGTCAGAAAAACATAATAGCTGTTAACCCTATTTAAATAGCCCAAGAGTTTTTTGAAGCCCTAAGAAACTTGAAATATAACACCAGTTGTTCACCAAAGAAAAACAGTGTGTTCAGGGAAACACAAAAAGCTTCTGTTCCCCCTACTGCTCTCTTGTCTTTAAACTGTATCAGGACCATTGTCTGAACAAGACCACTTAGAATTGACATACCTTGGCATCCCTCAGATGTGACCTCAGCAAAGGGGTTGTCACAGCGATTGCACTGCCGGCCAATAACTCCAGACTTGCATGTGCACAGGCCTGTCTGGGTGTGACAGGTCCGTGTTTTAGATCCCAGGGAGAAACAGTCGCAAGGATAGCAGGTGTCACTGCCCTCTGGTCTGTAGTAATTATCCTGCAGATATCAACCAAGTTCAAACACGTCAAAAGCACAGCAGATCTTTCATTTATATTAAAACTAACCTGAAGAAAAAAAAGTCTGAAGTGTGTGTTGGTTTGCAAAATACTTCTATGCAGAAGCAAAGCATTTGTGACAATTTGGATGTTTTTTATATTTCTAAGCTTTAAAGTCCTAAGGACTTCCAAACATGCTTTTCTGATAATAATCTCCTATCACAGATTTTTTGTAACTGGACGTTTTTTTTAAAGGATGGGAAGCAGTCGGCCAGTTTCACTTATGTAATAGTCTTTCCTGTCTTTGATACGCGGTTTAAATTTAATTTAAATCCATATATATATAGGATTCTTCCATTGACTTAAATTGGTCTTATTTTATTAGAGAATGCCTCGCTGACAAATAACATTCCTAAAACTGCATATTTGCCACTTTCTGTGAAAAAAAAATAGTGAACATACACATTTTTGTGCCTTTTTTGGACATGAGTCCAAATACCACATTGAAGTTACAGCAAAAGACTGTGATAATTATATCACATAACTTCTGAAAGCCTGATGGTGCACCCCTGGGCAGACATACCAAACACTGCAAGCATCAGCAGCAGTGTCAAAATAAGGCTAATCCTTACCTTGCACCTGCACTCTCCAGTAGTTTTGTTACAGTCGGGATCAAATCCCTTATTAATGTCACAATTGCAAGGCCCACAGTTGGAGTTTCCCCACCAGCCTCGGGGACAAGGTTGATCAATCCTGAGAAAAGAAAAATATTTTTGTCATTCTGTACAGAACTGAAAGATAGAATATTACATTGGCTCAGATTCACATTGCCTCTTTTTAGTTACAATTACACAAATTCTAATCAAAACTGTCATAAAGTCTGACAAGTCACCACTGTAAACAGAAAGATACAGCAAATAGTCATAGTTATAAGTTATGCAATGGAACTTGCATTTGCCTCAGATAAACAGATAATACACAAATCTTCTTCTTTTGACAGAAACATACATTCAAATATATACTGAATCTGGATATAAATGCCTACACCCAATGCTATATAGTACTGAAACGTGGGATATTAAATTGGCCTAAAACAAAATGGTAGAACTATCCAATAAAACCAACCATTTCCTCAGCTTGGCCAAAATAATAAAATTCCATTTCAAATTAAATCCAGCCCTGGAATCTTTCATGCAATAAAAGCTACCATAGCAAACGGGAACACATCTGCAGCAAATTATCAAGATGCAAGGCATTTGAGTTAATTAATGACAGACTCATTATAGTGGCACCATAAACCATTTACCTGTGGAAGATGAACAATTTATGGAATAATACATTAACAAATGTTTTTGTACTGTGTATATTTTGTAAGTTTTGTATTAATACCGAATGCCTTGCAAAATAATAATTTCAGAAAGAATGACAGAGAAAAGGAGAGTGTTGAACAGACTTTAGAATAAGGGGAATCATACTTGTTTTCACAGTACTGTCCCTTGTAACTGTCCCCACACTCGCAGATATATCCATGGGAGGAACTCGGCTTGTGGACACAGGTAGAGACATGCTCACATGGGTTAAGCTGACATGCATCCACACAATGTTTGCCAAAGTAGCCTTGACATAGGTGGAAGAGAAAGAGAAATCAATTACTGTATGTCAATAATGTTTCCTGACAAAATAGCTAAACGCATCTTTTGTTACTGTATTGAATTTTTATATAAAAAATCTTGTAAAAACAAATATTCTGAGTTTGATGGATTGAAGGCAAAACTATCTTAAAATTATATAGATTTTTTAGCATTCTGGTAAAAAAATATGCAATACTGTTGTCTGTGGGGCAGATTTTGTTAAGAATACCTGGATCACAAATACAGGAATAGGCATTCCATTCATCGCTGCAGGTGCTGTGTTCAGGGCAGATGTTGGAGTCGCATGGATCTTCAATATCGCAGCCATCTTCCACACGAATCTTTAGGCCCTGGTTCATGTTCACATTGGCTATACTGGTAGAGGTTTCTCCCATTCTCACACCCTGTAAGGCATTTCAGAACGGGCCCATTAAAGAGGAAAGCCTCTCTTGGATAAATATGAACTGCAACAGTAATGAACATTAGGTGAAGAACCAGCATAGCACTCACCTGCATACAGCCAAGAAATCCTTGCTCAACGGACCCGTCTTTCCCCAAAAGTCCCCCTACAAACAGGCTTTTCACTTTCAGTCCCGGTACCTCATTCCCAATTTCCACACTTTTCTGTTGGAAAGAAGCATAATCAAATGTGAATTAAATGTGAAATTCCATCTTTTACTTTCACCTCACCACGCAAACAACAGGATTTTCAAAAGCAGTTCTCTGTTCCACTTGTGAACCACATTCAGGCTTAGTAAATGATAACATTCAGAGAAACTGTATAATTTACTAAAAGAATGATAAACCTGTCTTGTTTCTGCTTGGTGTCAAGTTTTTTCCAAAATTACACAATTTGTTTTACACAGCGATACGCTGCAGACCACACAGAAGGCAATATTTATTAAACCAGCAGACAAGCTGGAATTAATAAAGTGTAACACTTTCTACAGGCAACCTTACACATCCTTCTTCTTATAATATACACATTTACAAATGTAAAGACTTTCAGATCTCATAAATCTCTCCATAGACATAGACCCTGACCATCCCTGGAAATCCACATAAATCATAGGTATTTATAAATCCATTCAAACTGAAAATAAAATACAGACATGTGAAAAATACCAGTAATAGGAATACTACAAATGCAAATGAAAAGGGATATACCATTTTTGATCAACTATGACATTAATGCTAAGGGGAAAAAGAAAGTAAAAGTGTTCACCATTTTTGTAATATTTTAAATAGCATGTAAAACTAAAACTAAAAGTTATTCAACACCTTAAAGAGAAAATCTTTCCAAACTGAAACCTATAAACACAATGAAAGCCATAACAAATACATTAGATTTCATTAGCAATAAAATCTCTCTACAACTTTGTAAAATAAAGACTAATTATGTTTGCACTCATAAAAAAAGTTTGACTTTTCTCAACTTTATTCCTATCTGGCTTGGCTGATTAATTTTAAAATATTTTAATATTTTTGAAGAAGTTAAGGTTTATTTTAGTTATTAAAGAGAGATAACCCTTTTTATAAATGAACAAAATACATTAGTTGTGACAAAAAGTAATGGTGTAATTAGCCACAGTGTCTTTTTGGACATAAGGCTAAGGATATCTAAAGATATTAGATATGCATATTACTATTTGTGTGTAACTCCTTTTGACAAAAGCACTGATCGCCACTTCAGTTTTATTGGCCTTAATGTTATTAAATCCCCATGCCGTATTGTTTTTTTATCCATCATCAGACAAAGGAACCAACAATTGCTTAGGTTTGCATTCAGTCCTCTTGTTTGCCTGAAAACATCTAACTGCTTCTGTCTCTTCAAGAAGGTCAGCCTTCCCTGATATCTCCACTTTTTAATTTTATATGCACTGAGAATCCTTACATGCCTGTTACATGCTTTTTTATCCAGCTCAACTAAGGGAGTATCAATAAAGGAAAAAAAAATTCTGTAATTTTGGAACCTGTATGTTTACCTGAAACATTCCGTAGTCAAGAGAAACTACTGCCATGTATTTGGTATCTTTGCCATCTTTAGTGCTTTTTATCTCAATCAGCAAATGGTGCCACTCTCCATCATTCACTCTGGCCTCTGTGAACTTCAAAATGGCCACCAGACTGACCCCGTAGTACACTTCAAACTGCACGTGCTTGTTACTTACCTGCAAAGAAAACATTTCAGTTACAAATAATTTTTCCATTCATCACACCAGCTTCGTAACACACAACAAAACAAACCATGTACATACGTTTGAAGAAACATACTAAATATAATAATAATAATAATAATAATAATAATAATAATAATTATTATTATTATTATTATTATTATTAATTAATAATTACTTACACTTATATAGTGCTTTTTCTGGACACTCCACTCAAAGCGCTTTACAGGTAATGGGGACTCCCCTCCACCACCAATGTGTTGCATCCACCTGGATGATTCGACGGCGGCCATTGTGCGCCAGAATGCTCACCACACATCGGGGATGTGTGGGGAGGAGAGCAGAGCAATGAAGCCAATTCATAGATGGGGATTATTAGGAGGCCATGATTGGTGAGGGCCAATGGGAAATTTGCAGCAACCTTAGTTTTTCCCAGGAGGTATCCCATCCAGGTACTGACCAGGCTCACTCCTGCTTAGCTTCAGTGGGTTGTCAGTTGTGAGTTGCAGAGTGATATGGCTGCTGGCTACAAATATGAAAAGACCACCCACAAGCAGGGCCCTGAATTTTTTATACCCATGTCACCGTTGAAGGATGGTATGTTATTTAAATTTCTATCTACCTCTAGATTGTTACTATGTATATTTGATGTACATAGCTCTGAAAACGCGTAAAGAATGTTATCCCAGATAAACAGATCATTTGTTCTAGGAATATGTCACTCACTAGTATGTTGATCTTGGAAGACAGTCCAGCATTTGTCTGCATTAACATCCCACTGCTCTGCCGGGTTCTGAACATCAATCCTATGTACCAGGGAATTGCAATGGTGATGTCTGGCTCACTCCACGATACCATACTGTGGCCTTCAAAGTACTGAGGAGAAGGCATTGCTGGAAACAACATGGAATGTGGGCATGTCAGTTCATAGTGCATTGGGCCTTCCTTTCCAGCAGTTATGTAATTTTGAACTATACAAAATGTTTTATTTTAAACACAGTTGTTTCTATCGAAGTGATTTTACAAGAAGGCTAAGTGTAAACACTATACATTTTAGTATCATTAACAGTATCATACATTTTGGTATCATTTGCTAGACCTCTATCTTACCACATTGGCATCTTTGAAATTGTATTAAGGTGAGTAGTCTCACACTGTCAAAACAAACAGGATGCAATAGAAATATGACAATTGTAAAGTTCAATTAGTGAAGCCTTTTCTGATAGACTTAGTCTGTCTCTTATCTAAAATACATGGAAACAAGGTTCCATCATCAATCCTTTAAGGTATCTAGCATAGCACATACAAATGGCTTTAACAAACATCATAGCATAAATAACACAGTACATAATAAAATAAATAATAGAACTCACAATTGTTGATGTTAATGGCCAACTGTAGAAAGATGTTTTTACTTTTTCTGAATGGGTAGGATGAAACCTAATTGTTTTATATGGCTGCCTGCAGCCATAAAATGTAAAACATTTGGACCATAATACATCTTTCAATTGATCGAATACAATAATTTAAATAAACAGTAATTCATATTTTGACATTAACGAAGGAGGTAGCAGTTGGGACAAAAAAATGCTACTTTTTAATATTAATATATTTAAAAGTCCCTAAACAAGGAGATTTACCTTCCTAATTAAGGCAGTATACAGTAGGTACAATGATTAATCAACATTTTCTAAACTGTTTTAATAGTGGTAATTATGTGAAACCTTTGTATATGGTAAAATGCAACACATGTATTTAGTGAACCACCTACAAAATAATTCTAGGACCAAAAGTATCAATGCACTGGATTCTGGATGTCAGAATCTTGCTTTCATGAAAGAGTCCTAGAAGCTTCTGTATTCTCCTGTCTAAGTTTGCTCCCAATTAAATTTTACAAGGGTCAGAAGACACTGCACATTAATGGTAATGTGCTAATAGAAGTAGATCTAGTTATTTTCAGTGACAGCAGTGATGAAATCAGAAATCATGCACTCTGCATTTGAGAAAAATTATAATTGAGGTGTGATCTAATACAAGCATATACAGACAGGAAAATAAGAGAGACGTGCATATATGTTCTTTAATTTATCACTTTAGAAAGGAAACATTCCATTCACAACAGTCATCTATGAGACTGGAAAAAGATACTCTCGTATTTCTTTTAAAAGTCAAACAATTGTCTTTAAGAACAACCAGGACAAGTAAGATTTCTATAACATAGCATTTGATATGTTTTTTGTATCAGATCTTGTTTGATATTTCATCCGTACTTTAATGAGTGCTACAGTAAGTAGGGTTTCATATTGGATTAATTTAAACTTCAGTGAAGACATTGATTTTCTTTATTCTTATTACCTCTGCATAGTAGATTCCTGTAAATATATTTTAACATATACTAAACCAACATGAACTGAAAGGGCAATAAAAGCATTTAACCATTACAGTAACCCTTTCTGAGCTTTAGTTTTAGTTTACACCCCTGATTACAAAAAAAAGGCAATAACTTCAAAAACCTTTCATTAAAAATGTTAATCAAATGTATTCATTTTTCAGTCAACAAATAAATGATGTGAGAGATCTGAAGGTAAGGGATTGCAAAACAAAGTTATTAAACCAGAACCACAAACTGACAACCTGTAAAATTTCAGTCCTGCTTCTTACCTCAGCCCCTTCTGAGGCAGAGTGCATAATAAAACCCACCTTCCCTAACCCTTATTCATAAAACACCGATATGGACTGAACATTTAAACCCATTTCATTCTCGTGCCCTTCAATGGACTATTTCGAATTTCTAATTCTGTAGATATGTCTTTCCTTTTATTGAAGGAAGGTTTAGGAGATACTTTGAAAATACATTGGCATCCCATGTGAAAATAAAGTCCTGTGAAAGTAAAGTCCTGATTAAAACAGGATTAAGACAACCTGGATTATATTTTTTTTTATGTAGGAAGTCAGAATATTTTTGAAGCTTGTGGTTGTGGTTTTTTCCATTTGTAAAGCATAATTTTCACTGTTGCTAATGCTTAACCACTGCACACAAAATATTTAGGCATTTATGCTCACCATTCAAGAATGTGCTAAAGACTAAATTACTCTATAAAGTATCTCACATTTACCAATATGGTTTTAAGGAAGCAAAATGATACTATAATTACATCAAAGAGCTGTCATTTATAGTACATAGTTTGTGAAGTTTTCCACAAAATAAGTCCAAAACACTACTACGTATAGGATAATTTTCTAAAAATGTAAAGTTCCCACAACTCTTGTTTCTAGACATACAGGTATTTACAATCACTTTAAAGTACAGCACTATGTAACCACATCTTATTTAAATCTCAATTGTGTGACAACCAACACACATGAGGAGTGTTCAGGTTTTTTTTTTTTATGGATGAACCAGAATGCTAAACAATACAAAAAAATTAAATATAATTGTCCTTGATTCATACCCAAACAATACAGTATTGTTCTAGTCAACAACAATATTGACAAGAGCCAATCACAAATCTACACATAATTGTATTGTTACTAGATAAATAATATATGAAAGTTAATTACATGATAAATTAATAATGAGGAAAGGAAAAAAAATCAAGCCTTTTCACGTCAAACTGCAAAAGCTCCAAACACAACTCCGACTATAGTGCTGCTAAGCATTTCTGATGAGTCGTTTTTCAAACGACAGTACATCATTAGGTATTAACAGGAAGGAGTCAAAAACCACTTTCAACAAACACAAAAACAATCCTAGCAGACATTTTTCTCTCCAATGCAATGCAGAGTAAATGAACCATGAAACTGAAACACCTGTTACCCTTCTAAGATTCACTCAAAGGCTTGCAATGCAGCACAAAGACAATTACGTGTGTTAACACAGGACATAACTCTTTAACATGTATTCAGCAGTATACATCACTAAAACTGAAAACATGAGGGCAGGAGCCCTGCAATTCCCTCATATTTCCAAAGCTGTTTGATGAAAAGATAGTATCCTAGCAGATATTAGTGAATATGTAAAAAGACATGACAGTGCCGGGTTCAAAATATCACTTCTGGTTTAAAGCTCTTTAATGGCCCTTCATGAGCTGCGATCTATTACTCCATTATTCTACAAATAACATAGAAAGGAAACACACCTGAAAAATGACTTAATTCTAAAGTCTATTCAAGCAATTTAACATACAAGTTAAAAACATCCAGCATTTAGCAGTTACGGGAATTGTTATTCCAGTGTAGTGTCTTTTCCAATATGACAAATAATTGTGTGTTCACTGGTCTGACAATATGCTTATAGCATTTACTTTGATAAGCTAAGATCTGTGTAGTGTTCACAAATTTCCATTCCTCTAAGAGGATACTCAAAAAACAGTAGTCTCCAGCTCATTCTAGGACACTGTCGGCTGACTTTTAACATCTTGCTTTTTATTACCTTTAAAAAAAAAGGTTTATCACACAATGACTTCCTTGACCCTCTCCCTCCTGATACTTCTTTCTCCCACAGATAATTTATTTAATTATTTAATTTCACTACACGTCATGTTATGTTTACATTTCTGCTCTTAATACTGGATAGTTTTAACTGCCGGCCTCTGAGAGGTTTCCTTTAAAGGGAGCTCTGTTATATTATCTGCCCACACCTGCTTCCTTACAATATGCCTGCAAGAATCAAAAGTCAAACTGTCAGCAGTAAATTAACAAAAACAGCATGACACTTGTGTTCCAGTCCCATCAAACCACTTGTGACAGATGATCTGCAGAAACTCATTGTGTTTCCCTTAAGTGCAGAGCAAACTACTGGCCTGGTGTTCTGCTATACACAAGGGATCAGCACAATACCAGCTGAACTCCTTGCCAGATTAAATATATAACCTCAGAGGAAGCAAAGCAGGACCTTTTAGTTGTTATTTGATGGAGACTCACCTTGTTCACAGTTTTTGCCACCATAATACAGTGGGCACTCACAGCCATAGGTATTCCATTTATTTATACAGGTCCCTCCGTTCTGGCATAGATTTGGACTGCAGAAATTCTTCTTAGCTGTACAACCTACATTTCATGAAAAAATAATGGGTTTCAAAGACCTTGTCAGCAATTATACTTCTAAAAATGTGTGGCTGTAATTTAATTCAAATATGCAACAATAAACTCTCGGGCGTATAAAACCTTGTCGTTGACCTCACCTTTATCAGATGTTTTGCTACATTTTATTGTGTTTTGCCAAAATCCCTGTGTATTTAATTTCTCTTGTAAAACCCAAGAAGCCTGGGGGAAAACATCTATCCAGCAATACCACAATATCGTTTTTACAAAGAGGACGACGAAGAAGAGACAGGGGGTGCCTTCTGGCTATAGCACATATCACTGTTATGGGCAACACTCTTAGCCCTTTTGTTCAACAGAAGCTTCCCACAAGACATAATACCAATAAGCAAACTAACTAGAATTTGTTGACTAGTTGAGTTGAGACTAGAAATCAAAATCATTCCAAAAATGTATTTTTAAATGAAGTCCTACACCCTTCTTCTTAATCATTTAATTAAAATGAAATCATTTTTTTCTTCCTGAATATTCAATATAACTATGATAACTAGTTAGAAAAATAAGCTAACCTGCTGTGGTGCCATTATTCGCTATGAAACTGGCCATATCAATGGGTTTGCTGTCAATGGTCAGGTTCCTCATGCAGCCCACAAACTCCCGGTTTCGGACAGGGAAATCCTCTGGGAGGTTTGGAACCCCTCCAAGAAGCAAAGGCCCTGTAAGGTCCAAGGACCTGGAGAGAAAAGATGGTACTTTACTTATTAATAATCTGTGCATATTTGAATCCTGCAGGTGTTGCTGTGCTTCAACCAATGACAAACAACATAAAAACATCATTTAAACAAGGGTTTGAACTTCAATATATGTAAAGCTGAGTAAAAATTTGAGTTCATGTGATTTGAGATAATTGAGGTTAAAGATCAAAGAAGATTTTCACTTTGTGTTTATCAATGATGAGGACATAGATGTCATTCAAAATCAAAAGAAGTGAGGTCAGCAAGTAAATGATTTCATATGGAATGACCCACTGTTAACAGTTAGGATTAGATAATCGGTTTTCACACAAAGTACTAGACGATAAAATATGAGTTAATTCTTGAGAAACGTGATGAACTTGAGAGTGTGAGTTGTAGTCTTTTGATGGCATCTAATGAGATAAGGTGTGTGCCCTTTATGAAGCATCTTTTTACTTTATTGTCTTCTGATTAAAATTAAAGGCCCTACAAAATCTCGGATGATTAAGATTTACTGTAAAATGGAAGCTATGTGAGAGGTTAGCCATCTTTCAAGGAATCACTGAAAAATTTCAATAACATGGATTAGCACCGTTTTAAAAATGAAATGTGAACATTGATATTAATAGCAAAAATCATCAGCACCAAAGTAACTCTCAGAGCCTTTAACTTTCATCAGAGCTTAAGAAAGGGTTTTTATTTTAGTGAGTATGTATATCCTGTTAGGTCTGCCCTTGAAATGACAGCTGCAGGCTCACAGCCAGAGAACTCACTTCTTTGGGCCAGTTTGAGTTCCCTGAGCAGCACAGGAGTAGTTTCCAATGTGGCTGCCAAAACGAACAGCCATTGCAATGTCACAGTCATCCACTGCTACTACAGCCACCTTCTCTCCAGAGGGCCCATGTGGAATACCTAGTCGTCCGATGTTGGGCTGGAACACAGAACAACAATGAACTGACTTATGCACAAATCCAATAAAGAGACAAAGGGAAAACATTATAAGCAAAAACCAACTGATTGCACAAGATCAGATAAGCAAAACGGTGCCAGACACAAGGGTCATTAAAATTTGCTGAAATTGGCTTTTAAAGATAGGACAGAATTTCAGCTATGTTCATTTTAAATCGTACAGAGCTATCCTCAGGAAGTCTATGTGGGCTATTAGAATTGACTCTAAAAATAAGCAATCCCTTAGTGCTTTTCAGAGAAAGTTCACAATACTTTAAGTACTGTTGTTCTAAAGCTATAAAAAGCAATGTGTGCTTATGACAAATGTGATATGCTGCAATGGAATCAACTGAATCATCTGGCTTTTCCAATGTCTGTGATTACATTCACATAAGCTCCAAAGATTTAGATCCTGACGTTCAAATTGACTAATATAATTAGTTCAGAAATATGTAGAAAATGTGAGAGAATTGGTCTTTCAGTTAAAGGCTATTAAACTATGATGATGCCATTACAACTGCAATTTGACATAGTAAAATTATCATTTTTGTGCACTGTTAAGTTTAAAAAGCCCTTATGCTTAGGTCAAGAGATAGAATATCTTTTGCTCAAGGGATATAAAGATCTCCCTTATCACATGAGTACTATACTACAAGCAATATAGATCAAAGCTCAAAATATGGAAAGTTGTTTAGAGAAGGTATGTGGATTTTAATCCTGAAAACATGAGCAAACTGCCCATTTTAGATCAACAGTTATAATTCTCCAGAGAACTGAATATTGTGCTACTTTGGTTAATTATAATGCCTAATTATATTATGGCTAAGTTGAAAGTGCTCATTCTTTGTCTATCCTTTTATAGAGAATGACAATTTTCCACTTTTTGGTAATACAAATGTGTGGTGTGCCATAAGCCATCAAGATAAAATCTGTGAAGCTTTTATGTACATTTTCCATACAACTTAATTTTTTTTTTACAGTGAAACAAGTACAAATACCATCCCTTTCCCTTGAGAAAGGAAATCCCACATATCTCAAAGACACAGCAGCACAGCTACTTTGTAAAGTTTCAAAATGTTTTCAGGTTGTCAAAAGTCATTGTTTATAGGTTGCTGCCCCTTGTCCTGAATGTAATGAGTAATATTCCAGATGTCTACATATTCATGCAATTCTTTAACTTTCCATCAGCATTTTCATTTACACAACACCATTTTAGCTGCAAGCAAGGTTTAATTCCTTGTAAAGATCAATTAGTTTTCTGTTAACTGTGAAAAGGAAAAACCCTGCTATGATGCACTTTGGTTTCATTACTGTAGCAGTTTGTGGAGCAGATGATTAGAAATATAATTTTTGTACAAACTGTACAATGCATAACTTGGTATATTTTCTGACTAACTTACTCTACTTGTCAAGTTCAGCTTTGAGCCTGTTTTAGACATAACTTTTCCACAAAAACCAAACAAAATTTCAGAGTGTTGGGTGACAATGGGAAAAGCTTTTAAGAGTATGCAGCTGCAAAGCCATAGTCCTGGCCTTGGCCTTCAAGAGAGCACCAGCTCAGTTTAATAATATAAAGGATTACTGGTAGTAAGGCAGTCTGAAGTGGCTCCTCCATTTAACTTTAGGACAGAAACAGGCAGTACAAGTCCAATAATTCATCGAGCTTTGAAGACTTTAAAGGGAAGCACACAGTGCACAAATCTAATTAAAATACTGGCGACCTGCCAACAATCATATGAAAAAGAAAAAGCACTTTAAAAGCACAAACAGCCTGCCGTTGGCACAGGGCCTTTCCATGAGCTCCACCCGCTTATGGCTGCTGTTTATAAAGTCTTTCACACAATTGAACACCCAAGCTACAGCTGCCTCCACAGTAAATATGAGGCGTTCCACAGATCAGAGGATAACGCAAGTGCTGACAGATAAACACAGACTGTGGCCAATGCTTCACATCTATAAAAAAAAAGAATACTGTTCCGAAGGCAAACCTGAATATCAAAACCTCTACCACATGTACAGTACAAAGCTTCATGCAGTTAATCTCAATTACATTTATGTCATAGCAGTGAATGTGAATTCTTATCTATTTTTATATCCTTGCTGTGATGAAAGCAAAACTGTAGCACTTGAGGAGAGAAAAATATTGCCCAGCTCTATGTAATCTTTATACGAAGACCAAACAAGGAGAAAGGCTGCCCAGCTCAGGAGAAAATTGCTTTTTTATATTGTTTGCTTAAAGCAGTCCACAGTTATTTATCAGGTTTCTCTGGCTCAATCAATGGCAATAAATGAAAATGTACAACTCAGATTTATCTTCCAAAAAAAAAACTTATGTTGACCTAAATGAAAAAGCAGTGACTACTACACTTTTCATTCTTCAGCCCTTAACCTGCACAAAAGTATTTGAAACACTCATGTTGAAATTCACTGCATGCTATATCATTACATGTCTGGAATGTGTGAATATTGTTTATATGCATTTAAATTGCAGTCTGAATCTTGCCTTTCAACTACAAGAGAAATACCAAAATGAGACTTCCAGGCTCAGTCAAAAACTAGGAATTTGAGTGCACAATGCTTGAGTAATGGCAGTTCTAAGTTTCAATATATATAGAATCTAAAAAAAAATTGTAACGCCAGAGCTATTAACCACCAAGGGCACTGACACTGGATGAACACTGAACTGGCAATGATCCACACAATGAGAGCATCACTATTCGACTGTGACTGGGATTCCCTGAGCAGATGAGCACAATTCACTATTTTAAATAAAAAATGAAGAATGACAAGCACTGCCCTTGAGTATTTTTAATACATTTTTTCAGTTATGGTTTGAAATAGTTACAGCAACTAACTATTGTGAGAAATAAGGACTGCTGGTTACATCCCAGTGCCAATGCAATCCCTTTTCTCAGTTCAGACATGATCTCCTTTGGAAGCCAGCCAACAAACCAAGCCTTCTTAGCTCTTTCATTAACCTGTTGGCCTTCAACCAACAGACCAGAGAAAAATATCTGGATTCGCCAACAATACTTCACCACTCTAGAGGAAAAGGCTCGTTAACTGCCAGTTACTCATATCTTTTCTTTTTGTGTTGGTTCTAGTTGGGAAATTCTGTTTTTGCCCCAACTCACACCTTACATTCAAGCAAATAAAAAAATAAATAAAGAGAGGTCAAAAATGATTGACAGAGATTAAACAAAACTAAAGCATGTATTATCTGGCCTTAGTGTTTAAAAAACAGCCAAGTACATTTAAAGAGTTGGAAGAATATAACCCACTTAGAGAAAGCAACCTGTAATGTTGGAGTCTCATTACCCTGTGTATTTACTTTTTAATAACTCACTTTAAACATCCTATCCAAATTATTGTGTTGTCATCAAATATAAAAAGTACAATATTTAAAAAATGAAGCCATGCCTGTTACAGCTATTTCATTTAAAAATCTAAAACTACCTGCAGCAGAAGTGTGTGTATGCAATAGAGATAAGAATCAAAGGATCGCTTTCGAACTAGTTTTGTGGAAATGTCACACATATAATTTTTGTTTGTAGACAAAAACTGTTCTGCCTAAGAACTGTTGCATCTTATAATCAGTGGCTTGTGCTGTCAAGTAACTCCTATATGAATTTTCATAACAGGAGTTGTTAAGGCAAGAGGAACTTCTATTTAATAAAATAGAGGATTAGCTATATAGTTTCTCCTCAATGTCTGGAATTCCAGGTTTATCTATATTTTTTAGAACAATGTTGTACTATTATGTCTGAGAAAAGGACAAACAGTGTACTCTAAACAGGTAGATTAGTGAAGCAGGCCAACACAAGACTATGTTTGTAGAACAGTTAAAACAACCTTAAGAAATTAAGGGGATTCAGTCCACATTTTCCAGTTTCATTACGCATAGATGAAGAGCTTTGTTCACTCTAGTTATATAAGCTCATTTAATTGGTCTAGTGCTTTTGGCATAATACATGATGATAAGGCCACCCCTACAATAAGTCTGTATAAGTACTTCAGATTTCCAGGGCTTGATATGCACAGTAGATTTACAATAAATGTAAGACAAGAGCTCTTGAATCATTAATTTTGTGTCTGCCGTGTCTGCTTTATTCTCTTTATTTAACTGTCCTTCAGGTGTGACGTTTCTTGGCTGTCAATTTAAGAACTGACAAGCTTTGTGCATTCAGAAAATTATTTGAGAGAGAAGAAAACACTTCAAAAATCATTACCATTATCAGAGGCTTCTAAAAGCCTTATCCTTAATGTGAATGCAATGGTAACTTCAAATTTAGTTAAGTCCTCTAAAGAGGGTGCTTGTGCTTTTTTTTTTACTTTTTCAGTGCTAGGTGTATCAATGGTGAATCTCTTTCTTCATTACAAATCCTTTCAATAGAAACTTTTGTTAATGTGCCTAACTTGACCATGACTTCATGAAGCAATCCATTTGTAGCAATGATTTCATTAACATATCCGACATAACATTAATGTCTCCTTTGAGGTGAAAAAATCCAAATGAAGAGGTTACATCACGTTAAAAAGTGTAACTTAGTCTATAACTTCCTCATGGTAGAAGCAGAATAGGACCCATATTTCAATACTCTCTCCCAGTGTTAGGGAATACTGTGACTTGAAACTTAGAAGCACAGTTATGCCAGCTGCATGTATAATTACATTTTCAAGAACATAACGAAAAACTTCTTTTTTATGCAGTTTCACTCATGTACTGTATATGAAGGAATAATCATCAACATTAATCAGCTAGGAAAATTATAACAAAGGACTTTGACATTATATACTAAAGGCAGGATGATAAGTCTAGCGTTGTAATTGGATACATAGAAATGTGTGTTTGCATTACTGCCTCACAGCTTGAAACGCTGGTTGAATTCCAGCCCAGGGCACATTCTGTGTGGAGTTTGCACATTCTGCTTGCATCTGTGTGTTTGCTCTGAGTACTCAGGTTTCCTAGTGTCTTAAAATGATCACTGTGAGGGTATGAATGTGCTTTCCAATGGAGTGGCGTCCTGTGTTGCACTTTATGCTTCTAATACGGACTCCAGGAGCTTTATCAGTAACGCACATCTTTCAGATAACGAACAGATATGTGTATGTATACCTACAACGACAGTGCCCCTTCTAGTAATCTCATTCTATTGCCCCTAGATAGCAGGATGGTGACAAAAAGTAGAGTGGCACCCACAGATTCTGGAAAGTTAAACCATTTTTTTTAAATGAAGCCAGTTTATTTAAAACACTGACAGCCATGGAAAGACAAGACCTGTACAGATGGTCCACATCAGGTTTTCTTCACAGCTGTGACCACATCGCAGCTGTCACAGTGACAGCAGACTTTACTATACTATGTAAATCCACGCTGAACATTTCTTTCCTCGCATGGGTTTAGGCCTCAGGACATGAACCGAAGTTTAACACACAGAGGTAAGAGTCAACTTACAATGCCACTCTAATTCTCAGGCTCCACTTCAATAATGAATGTGTATAGGGCAAAGGCAATGAACCCTTACACAGGGTGTTTGAGTTTTTCAGCTATGATCCTGTTCTGATCACAAGCATTGTACAAAACCACACAGTGACCTCAATGCGTGATCAAGAATACAAGCTGAAAGTAAGAAATAACACCATATGAAGAACAAGGCATTATTTGCCAAGAAACCAGTCTTTTCTAAGGAGACCTACTTAAAATAGCAACATTTCCATAAATGAGTGTTCCCAAATTCAGCCCGGTAAAGAGTCCAGAGCAGGAATTTCCACAGCAAAAGACAGTAGGCTACCAAGTTTGTCAACACTGAATTTTGCTTCACAAACTCAAGCTGGCAAAAACACTACATGTCATTATACACATACTGTACCTCATGTTATGCCGAATTGGAGAATCCAGTCATTTGAAAAAAAGTCACTGGTTGTTTACCTTGAGAACATCAAACCTAAAATGTTCAAAATGTCCTAAAATTTTACTTCTGTACTTATACAAATCTGCTTGTACAAATGGAGCAATGTAAAGTGCCAAAAAGTAAACTTGAAGCAAGAGTGTTACCTCATTCTTTGTGTAAAACAATAAAATCAGATACATTGAGACATTGTACAGTATGTTAAATAAAGCAAAAGTATGAATCTTTGTGCCATTGTGAATACAAGTTCATTTATGTACATATTGGTACATAAAGTACAGATGAAGTGGTGAAAATCTAAAATATGCAAACTTTAAGTTGCATAAATTTAAATGTTGTCACAGCAATTTTAACTATGGTTTACAATGGTTTTGTGGTCCAAATGCACAAAAATGTTTTCCCTTATTAAAAAGTTTACTGCACTACATTTTTTTCCTCTTTAAAATGCTCATAATGTGCACACAGAGTTACCTTTTTGAACTGTAGCTTTTTCATAATCTTTCTTTATTTAGCTACTTTCATGGCGCCATCTGAAGTTTTTCACAGTTAAAGAAATGTAAAGAAAATATCTATTACTAAAAAAAAATAAAAGTGTACATTTGTTACTCCATCACTAAACAGTTAACTTGCAGCAAAAGCAGTTGTCTTTCCTCAGGAGTGACACTTCTGTTTTTCTGAGGACTGCAGGCAATTCTCTTGTTAATTGTCAATTCTGGTTTTTGGAGAAAAGATAGGCTTACTGGAGCCATGGTAACACATTTGATGTTCTGAGGCTCCACAGAAATAAGAAAAGGTCAATGAATACAAATTGGTCTCCCTACTGACAGCTGCTCAGGATTGCTCTGGGAGCTATTGCAGAGCTTTACTAGACCATGCTTATTGCCCCGTCCCTCGTTATCACACTTGCAAGGATATCTGGAACCTCGAGGAAATGGTGGAAGTTTAGAATTTCTCTTGTTTGACCAGAGAACAGAGAGCACATTCTCTAATGATGACCTGACCAAGAGGCTTACACAACTGTAGTCCAGAAAACAAAGCAGTGAAAGACAAAATAATGTTAACCATAAAATGTTAATAACTGGGCATGACATAAAAATATGTAGGAATGCTAACAAGTATTAGAGGCAGGCAGAAATTATTTAAATAGGTAGTATAATTAACTAACACATTTTGTTTTTGTTTTTTTTTCCTTTTTCTGATCTAACAGTGTTAGTACATATCCTAATTTCTCATAAAGTGAAAAAAACACCCGGTTCATCATAAGAGTTCTTAAAGGTTAAAAGCAACTGAAGTTAACACAAAGTAACACAAAGTTGTGTTACTATGTATATAAGAGAATATCAGCTGCAATGTTTTATCTGCACTACAGCAGAACAGCTCCATTTCTGCAAAGGCATGTGCAAGCACCAAAACAAATCAGTGATGCAAAAATATTAAAAGTTCCCTTATGCTGTCATTAAGCTTTAAAGTACTTGTAATCTTCTTTTACTCCCATTTGCTGTGCCTTAAGTGTGTAGAAAGTGCCAAAAGAAGTGTGATCTATATTGGGATGGAGGACGAGCTATCACATAATTAATTCTTGAAAGGTGGTGTTTATAAATGAGATTACAGAGTCCTGATTTTGTTTGGGTTTTCAAAAG
The DNA here is from genome assembly GCF_040954835.1 of Lepisosteus oculatus. Classification (NCBI taxonomy): domain Eukaryota; kingdom Metazoa; phylum Chordata; class Actinopteri; order Semionotiformes; family Lepisosteidae; genus Lepisosteus; species Lepisosteus oculatus. The sequence continues at coordinate 36,805,637 of NC_090702.1, read as the reverse complement.
GAAATGCGATTGGCTATCTTTCTGGTCTGCTGAAATTTCATTTTTGATGAGTGATTCAGCGCATTTAAAAAATAGAAGGCCCACAAGTTCTGCTTTCTGTGGTTTCAGGACACCATACCAAAATATGCATCAGTCCTGTCAACTTATAAGATCTTCATTGTGCCTTTGGCTGTGTTGTACTTTATCACTGTTCCATCACAGCAGGTCCCACAACGTACACAAAGCTGATTGAATTACTGAACAAAACTTTCATTGCTATACAGCAGCCTTTTTCTGCCTTTAGGGTGTACATAAAGACTGTTGTTGTATTACCCAAAGGAAAAGCAGCACATTTCAAACCTATACTTTACAACAGTCCCTTTTCTCACTCTCACTCTAGTAAAAATGCAATTATCTGCTCTCTATTTGTCAGTGAAGCAGAAGCAAATATTTTGTTTCACATGATGATTTTCTTGTTGGTGTCTAATGGTCCGCTGCAGAATTTAAGTACACCTCATGTTTCAACTGTTACATGTTACAATTGTTTTCATTGTTATCGCATCCTAGCCAAATTTCCCATTGGCCCTTACCATTCATGGCCTCCTAATAATCCCCATCTATGAATTAGCTTCATTACTCTGCTCTCCTCCCCAGTGATAGCTGATGTGTGGTGAGCGTTCTGGCGCACTATGGCTGCCGTCGCATCATCCAGGTGGGACTGCACATTGGTGGTGGTGGAGGGGTATCCCCATTATCTGTAAAGCGCTTTGAGTGTCCAGAAAAGCACTATATAAGTGTAAGCAATTATTATTATGTAAATAACAGTGACAGCCCATAAAATGTAATAATGGCAAATCACCTGACTAATACAATGAAAATCAATTTGTTTTCAGAACGGTTATGATTCCAAAGGAACAGACAAGTATAAACAATGGTACATTTAAAATACAACTCCGACACCTCTAAAGTTCTAATACAAATACTCTTTTAGACTGGCACGTCCCAACAAACCCAGATAATCAAGATGCCAACACAAAAAAACACCTATTATGGAATAGATTTACAGGAATGACTAATTTCTTGGAATGAGAAGTTGATTCATTCAATATGTATGTTTTGTCATGGTGCATAAACTATGTGGAATCTTACTGTATATTGTATATGGAGATAGGAAGGTGAATCAATCAAAGAAACTGGAGAATAAGAATCCACATGCAGGTGATAAGTGAAGCCTTACTCAGCCAACATGCTGAGTGAACAGTGTGCAGTCAGGAAGTCTTAAGTTTGATTTGAGAAGGAAACTATTACAGCCCCTGTCCCAAAAACAGAAGTTGCAATAGTTTTCAGATCTACATCCACCAGGCATAAATATCAGTCTTCTTTTTATGAGTCATATGGATAGGATAACAGCTGTTAGATGTTTTTGGTTTCTTTGCAGCATTTTAAAAAGCAATACTAGAAAATGCAGTCTAAAGTCCTCATTACAGACAGGCGCTAAAGGACTTCAAAAACCTTGCATAGATTGCAAAATAGAACTAGTAATAGTATTATTACATTACAAAATGTCACTGTCACACATGTTCTTGAAGGGAAACACTCCAAAAGTATTATTTTCCAAAGCTGGAGGAAAAAAAAATTTCTTACAAAGAGAAAAATAAAGAATGAACCTTCAAACTTGTGTGTGATAATGAGGCTAGTGTGACAGAATCCACAAATAAATAATCCTTCTAACAACTAATCGTCCCAAAAATCCATTTTTGTTTCAAGAGTACCAAGCTAAGTGATACTCTGTGACCCAGAGGCTATGAAATGGAATAGGAGAAATGGAATAGGAGAAGATTTATTATTTTAGCATAACATTTATCATAATGTTACGAATAGCTTGGCAAAAAAAATCAAAATTCTCCATTCTGTGATGATTTCTTACTTACATATTTTTGGGAATTTACACACGTTTGGAGGTTCATATACATATTAAAGGGAGAAATTTATTTTAAAGTAAATAAAATTACTGTATAGGCTCACTAATTAAATCTTGTAGGTATGCTTGGCAAATTCTTCAGAGAATAAAGTAAATGTTCAATATTCTTGACTTTCAGGAGCCGACCGCGTATGTTGAGAATGCATGAGTTACAAGTCGACTGCATTGATAACTAATAAAATATGGAAAGATACAATGAAAAGAATCTGTAAACTTCTCCAATTCAGCCAAACATAACTACTGATGTCTTTCTATATTGGTATTCAAGTTTTAGTTTTAACAAACATTAATTATGTCTCTTATCATTATGGCCTGTGTGAGCCAAAATGATTTCAGATTCAAATATGTTTGTGTGAGATCAATTAGTAACTACAATTACAAAAACAGTTACACACACAGTATTTTTGTTTATATACAATTTATGACTTCTACCAAGTTAATAAAGTAACAGACATTTTGTACAACAGACTAATTAATAATATACAGATGTTGAAAATTCCATAATCTGGGAAATCCTTTGTAAAAAAAGACTATTTCTACTGTATATCTTTCTATGTAAAAAAAAAAAACAAATAAAAAGGAGAGCTAAAGATAATCACAAATGATCTGTCAAACTTTAGTTAAAAGTACAAAGGATAAAAATACAGACAAATCATGTGAGAATTCCTAAAAAAATATTCACTAATATTCACTTAAGATAAAATTCAACAGGAGATAATAAGAACTGAGGTCTTCTCATATACATTCTAAATAGAATAAAGTGCTACAAGCCTGAGGCCATCACAGCAGTTTTGTGAGTTGTGGTTTAGTCTGGATTAGATGGTTGTGATTATCAGTATACTGTCTCTTCAGTATACAATCGCACACAGCGACTACAAGAAGAAAAACAAATCGGTGGGGGTGATGTCTCTACAATTACTCATAATAAACGTGACTAGGAAATATACTTTCAATCTCCAAATTGCATTCAAAAGAATGTTTCCGTATTAAACTTGCATCATTCACAAATTTGGAAAATTTAAAATGTTTAGAAAAAGTGAAACAAAGTATGGTTGAAATCCTAAGGTATTTATCAGTTATATATTTTCCAAGACAGACCAATGAGCTGAAATAATTGTGTATGTCTGAATATCTTGAGCTCTTTGTCTCTCAGTTCCTTCCTTAGAAGAACATAGGCTACATCCCCAAAACTTAACCACAGGGCTCGTCTCTGTAACAGGCTGACATTTGAGAGGGCCAAGCTAGATAAAATTCCTTGTCGTGATTAATACTTGTTGTTCCACAAGTCACCTGACCTCCTCTGTTATAGGAAATATGTCATGTGGAAAGCCGATACTGTACTAATGTATAACTGCCATTTCTACTCAAGTAAATAAATGCATGAAACCTGACTCATGTAAACTATCAATAAACCATTCCTCTTTTACCTGTTTCAGCCTTTTCTTCCACATTATTATGAACAAGTTTATGACTTTTGTTTTCCATGCATCTATAATGTATAATAAGTGCCATGCAGTTATAAAAATATGTTAAGATGGAAACATTTTCAAAGCTATACCTTGTTTAGATTTATATAGTACAGAGATGTGTCGTGTTTTCACAGTTTTTAAAGTCTCCCTCATTGTAGATATCAGTCACAAGTCATAGTTATTTTAAGCTGTAAAGATTGTTTTACTTACACAACCATGTAATGAATTAGTTCTACGTGTGGTTTGAGGTAAATGTTCTTATTTACAGGAAGACATTTTTCTAAACCACCTATGCTTTCTGATTCAGTTAAAGTTTTTTATTTGGTATTATGCAACCTTAATGGTACTATAAACAGAATGAAAGCAGGAAGGTTTACAATATTTTATTAATATGTTTTCTACAGCTCAAAAGAATCCACAGTTGCAAAATAATTATCTACACTTAATGCGTTTAAATTAGTTAATTCACTTTATCACCTGGTAGAATACATGATTTTCAGTAAATGTTGAAGGAAATGCAACATTTGAAATGAAAGAGTAATTCAAAAAAATTTAATTACTTAATTGATGGATATAGTTTTGTCTCTACTAATTATATTTAATGGTTAGATACTGTGAATTAAATACCAGCTAAATAAGAAGCCTGTTATGAACAAAACTGCCAGTAAAGATCAAATCATTTTTACCCACAAGTGGGAGCAACATCCACTGATTTACTGACTTTTACAACCAGACAAGAGAACAACATAAATGTTTTTTCCCCTCTCTGAACATTCCACAAAAACATCCCATAAATCCAGTTCCCGTACTATCTTCTTGTCTGCAACAGGCAGTAGTTAAAATGCAAACCTTTGTACATGTTCTATCAAAGAAAGTGCTAAAAACATGGCTTTTCAGCAGGAAGTTATAAATTTCCCCTGCAAATCAAATACATTCACCAGATACAACAGTGCAAAGGTCACACAAAAGATTCCAAGGATAAAGAGAGCAAAAGAATTTGCCTGCAGTAGCCTAAAATGATTTAGTATCCCTGTTTCTGTATAGTTTTATTTATGAAGTATTATAAAAAATATAATATTTCAATATTATTTTATGTCGCTAGACAGCAACCCATGATAGGGACTTTTGACAACCACAAATAATACCAAGAAAAAAGTTACAAAAGAAGATAAACTATTTATATTAGAATTAATAGCACTTCTATACATTACACAATATTTTATATTGTATTTCTGAGATAATGAGTATTGCCTGTTTGTTTTCACTTTTACAGAAAGATGATTCCTTGCAAGCATTCCTTTTATATTAAGACCGCACAACATAGCCAGATCTGTACAAATGATGTCTGAAGACCGCTCTAATAAGCCATTTGGTATGTTATACTGAAAACAAGGTCTGTTTCAAATGCACAACATTAGACTTTTCAGAGACAAAAATAAACCATACCCATCTGGAACAAATATGTTTCTATGCATATATGAGTGGTATTAGCTTCACAGTAAATGTTATATCATAGTGATGTGGGCCTTGTGGACTACAGTAACTAATGGAGGCAGAGTAGCCTAGTGGTCAGAGCTGTGAACTGGAGGCCAGAGAATCCTGGACTCCAGACCCAGGTAAGGCACTGACTTTGCTATGACCTTGGCTACGTCACTTTACCTCCTTATGTTTCAGTTCCAGCCATGCTGTATATATGGGTACATGCAGGACCCCACTGGAATCAAGGAGATGCAGGCTATCCTGGGTAGATAATTGGAAAAAGTTTAATTAGATCCTCTTTAATCCTATAGTCCAACTTCAATAATTCATAGAAAACAAAACTGAGGAATCCTGCAGATCAGTCCTTCGGCGAGACAGTAGGTTACCCTCCCAACTTCCATGGAGGTAGGGCGTTGAAGGCTTGAAGTGTAAATGGGAAGTAAAGGTCATACATTTGTATTTGACCAATTCTACTTGCATCTTTTACAGGCTTTAACTAAGATTAAACATTCATCTCTTCTTATGCTTAGAAAATATTATAGAATAACTTTACCTTGGCAGAAATAAACAAAGGTATAAGCTCATATGAAAAGGGAAAAAAACATTTGAGTAATTTCTAATTAAAATCCACAATGGTAGGAGTCCTACACTGAATGAAACCTGAAGGTATAACTATTCGGTATGGACAGTAAAGTATGGTCTCCATTTACAAAATGCCACACAAAATGAATTACAGCAAAGACTTCTCTACATCTCTTTCTATGATGGAGAGCTTTGAAATAACTTAGTAGAAATACACTTATTCCTGATGATTACTGTATAAAAAATAGTATTTCTTAAGCCCTAAAGATTCCTCACCTTGCTCTTGTAGTTGCCACAACAATAAACATTTTATTTAGTGGATTATGTTGGGTTAAATATGCGTTTACAAAATGGATCTTTTTAATAAGACAATATTGTCTCCTTAAATTTTTTTAAGACTCTCTCTGTTCCAGCTATTGCCCCCTGTCCTTAATACATTCGATCAAACTGTGTGATAGGTATTTATGCATAAATGTATTATGTGAATTAAGTAATTCAACATGATTAAACAGAATCTGTCAAGGCCCCATTGGTGATGAAACATATTAAGTGCCTCCTTCTTATTATTAAGACTGCCACTTATCACAAACTGTACCAACTATCTGGTTCTAAAATTACATTTGCCCTTCAAGCATGGGACTATGTTGGGTTAGGGACAAATCTAAATTTTCACTGCATTCCAATGCTTTAATTATGGTTCTTTTAGGTGCCATTTCGTTCCCTTCAGTTCTCTAGGTCTAAAGGTATGTGCCAAGATTGCACTTCACTCTGCAATTATTTGCCATCTCATTAGAATCAGTATGCCAGTCGACAGTTATAAATATTGTAGTAGTTCAGGTGGGTAGCTGCATCAGCATGCGTAGGCTGCAAAGGAACAAGTAATAGGCTTATTCCATGCTGAAAAAAATCTAGAATCACACCTTCCCCCTTCTCATAATGACAGACTACTTTTCTTCTAAATTTTCTCCATTCGTTGGAGGTTTCATTTCACACCTCTCTACACCTATTCACACCTCTTGATTGGCCTCTCTTTCTGTCCCCTGTTCCTGCCTCTCGCTCCTCCTCTCTCCGAGCCTTTGTTCTCCCGCTACATTACCTTTGCCAACTGCCTTGTCTTTCTCACACATGAAGAAGGCTCCACGGCTGAAACGTTGTGTTGTCTTTCTTCTTTTTTTCAGCATGGAATAAACCTATTACTTGCTACTTTGCATCATAAATATTGAGATCACAGCATTATCTTCCACCTTATGCTGATGATAGCCATTTGTTTTTAGAAAAGGTGGCTCAATCACTTTTTTCTTTCCTTGATATCTTTACAGTTTAAGTGTGCTACAGGGAAATAAAACTTACTTTGCTCCCCCTGAATATTACATTGTAACATATAGCTCTACCTCTACATTCCGACGGTCAGGTTATTTTAAATACCTTGGACTGAAATTTATCCTCGTTTAAAATCAACTGCATAAACCAACTTTAATGATACTTTGTAGAAAAATTGAGATGGATCTCACCCGACCCTGATCATTAGCCAATTAATTTAAAGGATGTCATTAACAGATTTTCACAGATGTTTTTTAATGCATATTGCTGACTCCCAACAGGAAGCTGTGTGCCCCCAACACAGCAACAGACCCATTTTGTATATGATAAGGATATTTCTACCATGATATGATATTTCTACTGTAGCAGAAATGAAGGTGGCTGGCTTCCATTACCATTCCCAAAAATTGCTTTGTATCAATGGGCCTTTGCCTTTCTTGACTCTGTTTTTTCTGTAACTATCTACTGCTTGTGTCCACAGAGCTGATAAAGGAATTGTGTGACCCTGAGAAATGGCAGCTGATGCTAGGAAACTTCACCATCCTCCTGCATTCACCGATTTAGATTCCCAGGCTTTCTTTGTAGGACAATTCGGGGGCAGTGCACTGATACGTGGAGGAGGGGGAGGGGGGATTTGAGGGCCAGTGGAATTGTTTTCTGCATTTTGTTACAGTTGCATAAAGTTGTGCTGCAGTGTATGCTGGGGATGCATTTCTTGAAGAGTACACTGTACAGTAAATCCAAACACACAAAAATCAATATTGCACAAAACAATTAATGCAAAGGTGTGGGAGGGTAGGCTCTGATAAATACAATCTACATGACTGCACAAGAAGCATTTTGACACATTTATTCTTCTCCTTAATGCAGTAATAGTAGATAAAATGTAAGTTATTCATTAATTAAAGTTTCTGCTGTTGCTTCATACAAAATCTTTAAAGCACTATTAAAGGCATTACACTATAAATAACAATTTGTGAATATAGTCTGGTAATATACATAAGTAAAACTGTGTTTACAATGAAATGTAGCATAATCCGATGAGTTGATGTCATCTGTTGCAAATGACTGGCTGGAGAAATGTGGGAAAAGAAAACCAAATCTTGGTATGCTGTAAGTATAGTGGCAAAGTATTTGTAAAAAAAAATTGAAAATCAATGTGTAGTGGGAAATTGCTGTATAAACATTTGGGAATTCTTCATTTTGTTAATATCCCTTTAAAGTAGCAAAATGTGTAAAGTTCCTGAAAATTAGTAGAGGTTGATGCATTGGGCTTTGTCAGAATTTGCTGGTGTCCTCTAATAAATGTCTTTAATGTGACAAGTGTATTGTTAACCCTTCCTGCAAGGCTGTGAAAAATCTGCTTTACAACTTACAAAAGAAAAACAATTGCATTTCCGTAAATTAATCACACAAGACACTGAAAGAGTATTTGACTTCCATAATTTAAACCCATTGACATGTACAGGAAAAGAAAATACTGGGATTTCAGGAACTTGCCTAAAGGCAAAGAAAACACCGCAGGATATCAAAAGTAGGACTAAAGTCTCTTCTTGTGTTCTGCACAGGACTATGAGTCATGTTTAAGGCTCACAGGTAAAGATCACAGTAGGTGAGGCTGTTTAAAATAATGAGCCATGCTCCACTGTGGTATTTCCAAGCTGTTTCACATTCAAGCATGGGTGGTCTATTTTATATATATATACACGCAAATATTTTGCAAATTGCTCCTGTTGCCTTTTGATAGAATGGCTACAGGATATATCAATCATGGTTTTATTTTTGCCTATTATTTTTAATTTTACATTAACAACTTTTAAAAATTATTTTGTATAAATTTATTTTAAATGCTTAAAAGAACATTTTTAAAGAATAAATAAGTTACGACATTCTTTGCTTAAAATTTTTAGCTACTCTACATAAGAGAAAAAATGGGAATTCTTATATTGTGACTACTCTTCTGGTCTACCATTAAAAATGCACATGTAAGCCAAACCAGACCCTAGCGAGGTTTTATATGTTCAAAATTGTTACTACAAAGCTAATGTACTTAATCATTTCAGAAAAACATACACCTATAAGGTTCCAGGCAACAATTAGTATCTAACGGGGGCAATAGCTCAGATGTGAAGTAAGGAAAAAGTTGATTTCTCATAAATTCCCACCAGGAGTTTCTACTTCTAGACGTTTAGTTTTGAAAAAACACCTTCAAGTACACTGAAAAGGTTTGTCTTCTAATCAAAATGAAGGGACTGACAGTAACTAAGAATTTATAAGACATAAAAGGGGCACATGGTTAACATTTCAGCATGTAACAAGAGCTATACTTTCCATGCCTGTCCCTTTCAAAATGTAACATTCGCACAGCCTAAACAGAGGACAATTTCAGTCTTCTAACGAATGGTTATAGATCAAAAAGACATGGCAATTAGAGGATTTGTGTGCTAATCCTTCCTGTAAACATCAACACTGATTACATAGCAGGCCCATGCTCACGCTTTCACAGTAAACAGTTCTTCAGCAGACAGGGCAATGATGCAGCTTTCCCTGCCAGACAGCTACTTTCTGACATCACCCTCAGTTAGGTTCCAAGTAATGACAGGCTTCAGCACAAATGCATACATTCTTCAGTATAAATAAATATAAATAACAATAAATAAGTGACTACTGATAAATCGTTTTTAGTTTTATACCAAAGTGCAACGACAGAAATAAGTCTCGCAAGTATGAAGAAAGCAGACTTAACTGAAAGCAAAATACACACCAATAAAAACAAAACTATGATTACGTCCAGTATCCATGGAAACCAGCTTTTTTGTAATGTGTAATAGTTTGTAATTGAACGCCCAAAGTCTTTAATAAACGCCTGTCTTGAAAGTGGCAAACAATGATTACAGAAGAGAAACAGAAAAACAAATTCAAAGCTACAGTAAATCCGACGTAGGCAACGTCCCTGCAGCTCGAAAGGGGAGAGAATGTTTAAAAAAGACATAGGATGATAACATCAAATATAAAAATGTTAAATATAGAAGTATACATAGTAAAATAATTCAAGAGAAAGATACAGCATACACAGGAATTTAAGGTTTATGAAACTTTTTTTTGATAAAACTCCATACATTTATTGTGAGCAAAATATTTGAATTTGCCCATAGATAGAAATTAAACCTTTTACTAGAAACCATAAAAGGAAATAGTTTAACTATGCTCTAACCTATAATACAATGTTTGAATAAATAACAAAAAATTTACATTTAGCAAGGATAAAGGATTCAAATCAAATAGATGCCATCACCCAGGATGAACTCATTTCTGACTTACGAAAAAAGAAAACTGAGTTAAACATTAAAAATAATGTACTTTATCATAACAACATAAGAAAAATGTAGACATTGTCAGATATTCTACCTTTTAAATTGAAAGAAAAAATGGTATTACCAAATGTAATGTCAAATGTCATACTACTGCCAGTTCTTTAAAATGAATTTAATTCACCAGCAACACATAATCATAACACATGGGCCACTGTCTATTATCACATTTTGACCTCATAAATTACTTTAGTTCTTCAAAGGTCATTCTGCCACTTACTTCTTCTTTAGAAAGACTCTAATCTTAGTGGTTTTTTACAAACACCATCAAAGGCTTGGTCAGATTTAATAGATTTTTGGAGGGCCTTTAAGGAGAAGAAAGTTAAACAATCTTAAATTAAGTGAAAGAAACTGTCAAAATTCAAAAGCTGGTCTTGCTCAAGCTGAATATAGTCAATAATTAGGGTTAATTCTAATTCTATTTCTTGTGGTGGTCGTATTCCTAGAAAATACACATACATTATTAAATAACACCGTACAAAACTGTTGCCTATGACATTAAATACTATTTGAAGTAAAAGTTTCTCCTTTTCCTCTTTTTATTTACACTGTTATAACAAACAACATGAATTTTTACTTAGCCAGATGTCTAATCACAAAGCATCACTGTTACACAGTTGTTTACAATGAAGCCTTACTGAGTGCATTGAAGGGCCAGAAGTGAAACATTTAACATACAAAATAAACACATGAAAAAGAAAGGAATACATTAGAACTGGCACCACATCAGTTAATCTCATTGGGTCCAAATAACCTTTTTAAAAATATTATTTTTTCTTTTAGGAAAGGTTTGGAGGACCTAACATTTGATTCCTGTTGATCTATATTGACATGTATTGAAATCTGATTAATGGTGTTGCATAAAGCTATTTGACAGAGGGAATTTAATCAGAAAAAAATCACTAAATAAACGTTGTATTGACATTTAGCATATTATCTTACTCCACAGTTCATCACGTTACAAAAACAATTTTAGTCACATTTCCCTTTTGATGGAAAGAGTGAGTAGTCCACGTCCCAGAAAATACTGACAAGATCAGAAACCATAAACAATCAGAGGTGAAAATAAAGCAGTTATAAAATTGACAACTCACACACTGTACTACTGATAAAACAAATAAAACAGAAAGTTTTGCTACTGTACATCCAAAACAAACATTCTGATAACTGACCTTTTGCTGGCTAAGTTGTTCAGCTAAGTGTTTCTGAACAGGCCATTAAAAATATGAAACTGAAAAGATCTTATGTTCCAGATTCCTGGAAAAACACTGCGAATGTACAGGGAAAATAATTGACAAAGCAGAACTATTATTAGTTCAGGCTCATATTTCTGCTTACATTACTGTTGGACCAAAGATCTCATCTCACAAATTATGTAGCAACAACTTTCAGAAATTATTATAAAGTGCAACACTCAAACTTGTAATAGATGTGCTCACGTAGTTGTATTTGAATTGTGGCTCTTAGCAAAAGAAGGTAGAAGGAAAAAGGGTGTGCTGGCGATATAGAAGTTCATAAAGCTACACAGTCCAAACTAATACAGGCAATTTTGAGGTTTTAAGTCATGGAGTGTTGCATATGTTTTTAAACCACCTCATCTTCCATCATTTTACATTTCACAATACATTACAAGTGGATGATTGAGGAAGATAAAATATAAAAAAAACATGAGATGTGCAGTGCAAACAGAATTCACAACATATGGAGAAGCACCTCTAATCTTTTATCTTTCACTTTGAACTAGCAACCAGCTGTAAATAGTTATAGAGCTAGTTGGAAAAAATTCCAACCCCAGTCAAGATCAAATTTGTGTTTGATGGGCTCCATCATCCAGGTGAACGATGAATAAAATAATGTTTTGTGAAGTACTATACGTAGAATAACTGCTCTGAAGCTCATGCTGTGCTGCTACTTGCATGGCCTCAGTCATAACCTGAATATACAGAGACTCCTCAAATAATCAAAAGCAAACAGTAGCCATCTCTTACTTTGTTATAGTAATGCAGCTGGATGGAATGCCACTGGCCATCGCTGACGCCTCCTGGAACAAATGGTGCTACAGTGGTTTTGGCCTCTCCTGGAATTTACAACAGGGATAAATGTGAAAAGTGAGGTGGGCATAAAACTCCCATGTAGCATTTTTCAGATTTAACAACTGAACAATATAGGCAATACCAACAAGTTTAACATGGATGCTTTACAACATGGTCATGCTTTTCATTTGATTATACCTTGTCTTTTTGGAACAGCCTGTTGCAAAAATGTCAGAGCTTTACCTCACTGCTGTTAAATAAATGAGTCACAGATTTCCTCTATAGATTAAAAAGGTGCTTGGACTTTTGTTTTTCCTTTCAGTAACATTCACTTGGAAGAAGCTGGATGCAACTGACTGGTTTGCAGAAAGGTTAATCAGTGTTTAACAAGGGCTGAAGTTTCCTTGGCAGGAATTTACTTTCAGACAATGCAAACAGTAAGCCAACACATAAAATATAGCTATGTTTACTTTTTCCATCGAAGGTTTCAGTGTGAATGATTGTTTAATTCTGTGATTTTATTCATCTTACCCAATTTTATTTTCACTTCCATTCCTCATTACAGAACCCATCTAGCACAATGAATATGTACCGTAAACTGTTGATTGACACACTGATTTACAGTTTAGAATTTTCTCAACACTGTCATAAGTTGAGTAAGTTCCACTATGTAATACAGAATCCTTTAAAGTATTTTTACTAGAATGTAAACATAGGATGGACTACAAAGTAAAGAGGCTTTCAATACTACAAAAGCAACCAGCATCTGAACTTCAGTACCTAAACTAAAACTTGTAATTTAAATGTTCAGACCATCATTGCTTATTTCTTTAATTCTAAGTCTAATGTGTACAACAAGAGATTACCTCCTAGGTCAAGATCATAACTGATAAAATACATGAATGCTCCATCTTATATTCTAGTAGTCATTTTGAGAAAGGTCAAAATCCATTGTAATTGATAGCAATATTTTGTCCTCCGTTAACAAATACCAGAAATCTGTTTAAGGAGAGAATTCTCTGTGTTGAGAAATACATTCTCGCAATATAATACAAAGCCATATTATTGCTATACTATTTAGCATTTCTATCGATAACTGCAAAAAGCTTATAGAAACCAACTTTAAAACATCTCTTAGATACACCTCTTATATGCTTATTTTCACATCTTTCTGAGCACACTAGCACCACAGTTGTGAAATGTTTTTTTTTCAAAACAGGTTTATGATGTTCTACAGCAACAAAGATGAAAGGTATTCTTGCTATCCTAGTTGATATCCTGAGTTTCTAACGCGCAAGAATTCAAAACACAGATACAACATATCAGGTCTGTCTCACATGACTGTTTATTTGTGCTGTAACCTCAGGGTTAAAGGAAAACAGGATTTACAGACCAGTGGTGTTTTATTGTAGCAGGCAGCTGCTGTTCAATTAACTGAAACAGAGTGATGAATGATACCCTTAACACTTAGTAACTGAAAAATCATTGATGTCTAAATCTAGCCAATATGTTAACCAGAAAATATCAAAAGCCATGAGAAAGATGTTATTTCAATTGAAAGTAACAGAGTCCATTTGTAACAATCTCAGCATTGGAACAGGCAGTTGAAATAGTGAGGTTTAATAATACAGTATTTGAACCATTCTTTAAAATTAACTCCTTAGGTTACATAATCTGCCTTATAACCTCTGCTGTGATTTACATTATTGTGATTTACATTATTAATCAGCATTTTACTACTTAGGATGTAATATCCACGTCAAAGTGGTTTGCTCATAGTAACAACAAGGAAAACATGTTATGGCACTTAAATATTTATATAATATAAAAGAGAATTAAAATCATATATCTGAACACAATTTATATAAAACCCACTTAAAATTAAATTAACTGTATTCACAAAATATTTAGATTTTCCACAAATACCCATATTTTTCTCACTTTAACAACTACATATTAATTTAAAAATAATTGAAGAAAGTATGTAACATTTAGATTTCCATCATTTTGAAATTAAAGAAGAAACTGATTTATGATCTTATGCAAATTACTGTCATCCCAAGAAAAAGTAGCTCATTCATTTTGACATATTTATATACACTACTACTTAAACATGTCATCTTTCTGTGCATGTTGCTGGAACAATGAAAAGGTATCAATCCATAGTCTGAACTAAAAAGTAGCCTGCTGCTTCACATATTGCTCGTTGATGAATATTCACATTATTCACTCTGTTAATGGAAAGTCTAGTGCTCTATTTTACAAGCGACACAACTGTCTGGCCATCTTACCTGCTGAGAACGTCAACTGGACCTGCTCATCAATGATTTCTAGCGCAATAAAGTCATGCTTTTCATTAAAACGGCCATTGTAAAGAAGCAAAGCATTCCTTTCCCTGGTAGCAAACCTGTAAAGAAAGCACAGCATTTGAATTTTATTGGACCACATAGCTGGAGTTCACTACCACAATCCTATTTATTCCCTATGACAACAGAACAAAACTCTAGGAGGGAGAATCAGCCAGGATGTCCAGAGCATAAAACTAGAAAATCTATGATTTAAAGAAGGTCCATATCGTTTCACAAACACAAAAGGAAAGTTTATACATAATTGAAGATTGGCATAATTATGTGCAAACTTCATTAAACCATGAGTTTTTGTTTTTTGCTAAATGTATTAATATAGAATTTCCTTGCATCATAACAAATAAAACAAAGTCCTTTGCAGTGCATACAAAGTGTATATTTACATGTGATAATCAATTACTGCTCAATCAACATTTAGAAAATGTTATTGCTTTAAACAGAAAAATATGTCCTAAAAGAATTACATTTTTTGATTTTCTATTCTATTTCAATTTTCTATAAATCTAGGACAGGTGGATTTGTAAATGCTCTTCTAGACACTAAAACTAAAAAAATCTTAATGGAAAGAAATTCGCTATTGTTCTACTAAACTTGGGTTATCGTTTACATAGCATGCTGCATCACAATGTTACGTGTAATTTATTCATAGGACACAGGGCTCTGTGTCAAGATTGCAAGTTCCATTGGATATTTTAGAAACAATAAATGTACAACAGTAACCACACGAGTACGGGTGTGATCTGTAACTGCAGGAAATGGGTTTTCCAAACCTGGCAACATCAACATTGTCTTTCGGACTAGAGCAATAATGCGAGAACAGACAGACAGCAAATCTGATGTTGCCTTTTTGGCCGGATACAAAGGCCAGTAAAGTCAAATACAAAACTCAGTGAGTGATTAGACAGAACATCCTGGAGCATTTTTTAAATCCTGTTGCGAAAAAAACAGGAATGTGGTAATGTAGTTCAATTTATGTTATTAATCATAAAAAATTTAAAATAATCACAGTTCTCAGATGCTATGAAATATGTGCAAGGAAGCTATTTGTGCCATGTTATTTCCAGTTTTTCTAGAGGCAACACTTATATTAACACTTATTTTTATTAGGGTTTCAAGAACTATAAAACCACACATATACAGTATATGCATTGTGGGTATATATGTTTTGTAACACTTTAAAGCATACAATTATATATATATAGTTGTATTCAAATGTTTGGGCACCTCTGTCCAAATTACATGTTTTATTGGTTTTCTAAGTGAAAAGAAGTTAACACAACCTCTACAGAAACCAAACTTAAACTTGACATATTTCTGCAACTTTTAATACACAGATACTATTTATTTGCTGAATTTAACAGATTGAAAAAAATAAAACAGTAAATGTGGCATGTGCAAAAGTTTGGGCACTAGTGTTATTTTTTTGTAAGGTCTCAGAACTTCATTGACTCATTAGGCCTTAATCTAAGTCAGGTGATGACAATTCCAGAGCTTCATAAATTCTCTGAGTCTTTGACCCTCTCAGTGTGTTGTGGTCAACAACCATGGGCTCCTCTAAGCAGCTGACTGAGGATCAGAAAATAAACGTGATCTTTATCCAATACCTCCAATCCATTTTAGTACAAGCCACCAGGCCTGTACTGGAAGTTGTAGGTTTGAGCTCACATTTTTCAAGCAGGCTCTTGGTTTACAAGAATAAATGAACATAAACGAACCTGGCAAAAGGAGCGCTATCTCACAGGAGGTTATTCGAGCCTTTTTAAATCCTGATGCAAAAGAAGGAATGCAGAAGAACTAAAGGTTATGTAAATGGCCGAAATACTACCACAAGAGCAAGCCTAGTAATTCAAGGGACCCAACATACGTGAGAGAGACTGTGAAGTGGAACCTCTGCCGCAGGCCCTTGAAGGTGACGAAGGATTGAGGTGGGAAGCTCCTGGTGGTCATCTCGCAGTACGGCCTCTCGTACTCCCCCGGGGGACACTCGCATTTGAAGCCTCCCACCAGGAGATTGATGCAGGTCCCCCCATTTTTACAAACCCCAGGGGCACATCTTCCTGAGCGGGCATTGACCTCGCAGTGCTCTCCTGTGGATCAACAGCACGAGACACCAACCAAATTTAGACTAGTCTGCTGATGGTGGCTAAGATGTCCTTCTACAATCTTTGAAATATATACCCTGTAAAGTACAACACAGGTATAATACCCTTCCTACTTGAAAACACCCTAAAATATTACCCTGTATTTAATATTTAAAGTTAAATTACACTGAGGTTATGGACAACAAAATAATATATAACACCCCTGTAGTTTTTAATTAATTATTGTAAAAGCATATTTTAGTTAATCAATTTCCCTACAGGATTAATAAAGTATTATCTATCTATCTATCTTTATCATGGCCAAAACCACGAGTTCAATGACAGACACAAGACGCAGTTAAAATCCCTGCTGCTTTCAAATGTGAATTTCTTCCTAACTCAATTTATGAAAATCTCTTTGTTATATTGTATGAAACAAACAGGAATTTTTTGGCAAATGGTCATTTTAGGAATGTTGTTTAATGTATGATAGTGTTAAGGCTTTTCCTATAAAGCACTTGCCACAAAGATGTGAAAAATGAAAACCTCAAGTGTTTAGTTTAACAAGAGGGCTCTACTGGGCATCGCATACAGCACGTGTCTGTGTTTAACCTGCTAGTTTCTTGTCAAGAATAATATTTGATTTGTTTGGCAATCTCATTTCTATTCAAAGGCTAGTTGCTGCATGTAAATTATTAAAACACTGAAAGATATTACACAAGGCAAAAGACAAAACAGCATGAGACGCCAATAGGAAAAGGCTGAATTATTAGTACATGAAGAAATCACCAGTGTTTTCTTAACTTTTTAATCAATATGGGGATGAAAATGCTAACGTCCTCCTATTATAAGAGCTAATATGAAAATTAGAAGCAGAGGAATATGACATCTTTTCCACATAACACTTTAAAGGAATACAATCTCCCTCTACTCATTTCATTTTGTTCCTCTGGAATAGAGTATATGACCATTTGAACAAAGTCTGGTTTACTGATTTACTGCAAGCATGAGTTACAGTAGTATTCAATTACAGAGTTTTTGGTCTTTATATCTGAAAACAGACACTGTTTAGACCAAGGCTAAATCTCAACTTCAATTTCTCCATTTTATCTCTCATGTGCTAGTAATGAAGATTCACATCATCACTATTAAAAGAAATATGGGACATAGAGCACACATACTTTTTGAAGTGCAGGAAGTTAGGTGAAGCGCTGGTAATTATTTAATTGCCAGCTGGTTAATCCATCTTCAGAAACTATTACTGGGATCCATTTTCATTTAATGTCAGAAACAGAAGGCGAATGCAGACAGTTCTGCTGTCATCACCCCCACAAAATGATACGTAACTACCTGGACTTGAACTGTGACCTTCAAAGCAATGCCTTAGAAATGTTTCTACATTATTATCCCATAATAGCTCTACGGAGGAAGTGGTCGTTAGTTTCAGGCATGCCTGCCATTATGGTCGAATAAGTTCTCAGGTGAATTATGTGCTATCATCAAGTTCTAGAGGCTGTCAAATTAAATGAAAGATTGTAATAGTAATTTATTTCCTAAATACACCTGTTGTCTTCAAGAATGTGAAACTTGAGATTCCACGAGAGGAACTGAATTCCTTAAGGAACTGCATCTCCAGGATGAATAACCAAGTGCTCAAAACACATCACAGGTGGCCTCAGTGATTAATGTTAATGTGTAAACAATGCACCTCAGCCTTCCTGCTAGGCTACATTCCTTAAAATGATAGCATATTAAAGCTACAGTAAAACAGCACTACAAATTTTCAAAGGGTCAGAGTTCACAGTAAAACACATTATCACCTAATTTCAATATTTCTTTATAATAACGAGTATGACTAATCCATGAGATTATAGTTTATATTGTAAACTGCAAGTTTGTAAATATTGTAAACTTAGAAACTGCATTTCATGGCACTTTACAGTTTGAAATTTTATCAATGAAGCAATAACCCAAAACGTCATTATGTTATCTGAATTGAAACACAAAAAATCACATCAAGCAGCAATATACTGTACTACAGGTTTAAACAGAAGCAATAACCATGACATTAATCTCTTGAATGCAATGACAAAAGTGTTATATATATATAGTATACCAAGGTTTACTCGGTAATGTATATTTGCAATAACAAAATTACAACTTAAAAATTACACTCTAACAAGGTATGGTATATCAAGATAAGGCTGTTAATAAGAGTGTTTAAAAAATGGATAACTATTTTGTATTTAAAGGTGAACCTCCTTTATATATAGGTATTCTTTAAGATCAGTGGTGTGGAAGTTTTAAAAATATTCTGAAATCTATTATTTTTGACCAGGTATACCCTTAGTTGGATCAGTAATACTGATACTGTCACTGGTTGAGTGAGTTGACATGAAGGAAGAGAGCTTGGAACTGCTTTCTCTGAAACCATCAAGCTGATAAATATTATAATCAATAAAATTAAAATCAACAAAATGCAGTTAAAGCACTGGCATAGCACTCTCAACACCTAGTCCTGCAGTAATACTGAGCAATAAAACAAAAGGTCCCCTGTCTGAATATCTCCCACCTCAATCCTTGCAATGGATGGACTAATTCTGCGCTGCCAGCGAGGGCGCCAGACCAGTCAGAGAGTGGCATAGCCTGGTTCCAAGTCTCCCGACAAACCACAGGGGTCAAGCTGAACTAAGTGTGTACTCACCGGGTCCTAAAGAGCCTCCCATTGGAGTGAAAGACTGAAACACCAGGCCTCCGAACAGAAAAGAGCCATTAACTTCAGCCCAGATTAGCTCACCTGTAAAATCCTCGGGACACTCACAGGTGTATCCCCCCTCTCTGCTCCTACACGTCCCACTGTTGAAGCACGGCTCCGAGTAGCAGAGGTTAATCTCGGTCTCACAGTAATCCCCAGTGAATCCAGGCGGGCACCTGCAGCGGAGGCCATTGATGGGATGAATGGGACGGAACAGCACGGTGTTGGAGCTGATGAAGGGAGCGGAGCTGTCAAATTTGAGCACGGAGACGCATTTCATGTAATTCTCACAGGGCTCGCGCAGGCAAATGTTGTCATCGAACGGCAGCACCCGCTGCGTGGAGATCATGGTGAGGAGGGTCCTGTTGAGGTAGATCTGCTCCTGCAGGTCTTCGGAGGGGAAGTACTGGTTGCGCAGCCCCCCCGGGAGCAGAGCGGAGAAAGTGACGTTGAGGATGTTCCCGTGCACGTCGGTGTCATTCTGGATGTTGAAGACGAAGATGCCATCCCGGGTGGTGGAAAGGACAGCGGCCACCCCATCCACGAAGAGTGAGAGAAGAGGAGAGAGGAACTTCTCCTGGGACATGTTCTCCAGCCGCACTGTGATGCTGTTGGTCAGCATGTCATCAGTGATGATGGTGACCCGCAGCGTGCACACCGCAGTGATACGATGAATACCATCTGAAAAACACAGCAGCACCAGAGTGACCTCTGTGAACACGTTCTTAATACCTGCACATAAAGAATCTTTAAAAAACACTTAAAACACTTTGTGGCAATTCTGAGATCAATCAGATAGACATCTTCACATACTTATGTTATGGAACAAGATTTTTTCTTACTTAATTGCACAGAATACAAAATTTTAACAGATGCTATTAGATACTAGAAAAATGAAGCTTTGGGAAGTCATTGAAATTAGCATACATTTTGTACTGTTTACTAATTAAGTGTTCTATTTTGTTTTAAAATTCTGGCCATGTTTATCTCTCATTCTCTTTAGAGTTTCTTTCATAATTTTAAAACTAAAAGTTTGTCAAAAGTAATTGCATCATATTGAGTTATATTCATATTATACTCATTCAAATACTTTATTCAAATTTCTGATAAAAAATTAGAAAATGTTGCTCAAAATATTTTTTGAGAAAAATAGAAATACTGATTAAATACCAAACAACTTAACTAAAAATTGAGATTTTTTGTTAGTGTTAGCTTGTTTTCATGTAGATACACTTTCTCTATTTATTCCTTAGCAAAACTAGTTGAGGAGAGATGGAAATTCAGTTTCCTATAATCTGAAACACCTGCCATGCAGCAGTAATATATATATTCCCAAACAATAACCTTATATAAAACTGCTGGAAGCCACAAACCTAAACAGTCATTAATATTGGGCTGTCAAATCACACAACAGCACTGACTCTCACTGAAGCTGTCCTGACACTGTTAATAAATCACAATGAAAAGGCCAGTTCCTGAAATCTGACATCCTGAGCATTCACTGCCTAGTCAAATGCACACTGATAAAAGATCTCTTAAGGTCTGAACTGTTATTCCTATTGTCACTCCATTGTTAAAAAAGACTGTGGAACCTTCTATTTTGCTTGCACTGCTCTGACAGATTTGATATTATAAAAACAATGCGAGGCATAATTATGGTCCAAAAAAGAGAACTGGTATTTTCATTCATTTACAGTGTCTACTCATATACTGTCAAATGTACAATGCATAAAGCCTGCATAACACTGAAAAATAAGATTCATTTTTGTTTATTGTGGAAAAATCTAGAAAACAGTTTGAATTCACAAAAAGAATATCACACAAGTGAAAATATGAATTCTTGGTCTGAGGTTGTTTTTGAAAAAGGTAAAAAAAGAAACATTATGCAGCATGGTAGAAGGCTTGAATAGATTAAGATGTATTCTATGCATACACATATATTTATTAAAATTCAGTTTAAAAACGTATTTAGTACACAATAGTCTTGCTGTTGTAACATTCATTGAAATACAAATCTTCTTAATCTATTTTCTTTCTTGCATTTCTAAACACCAGAGTATAGGCAACATCTGTTTTACATGTCAGTTGCCCATCTTCCAGATGTCATATTAGTGAGATTTACACTCCAATGACTTTTCCCAAATGTACTTTTAAAAACTGACCACATCTAAAAGCACTGGCACTCTGCATAAGAAAACATTCTCATTAAAAAATGTCATTATCCATATTGCACATGCTGTCAACACTATAAAGAGCTAGGAAATAGTTATAAAGATATCAAGGCACACACAGTCCAAAACTGCAGATGGTGTAATGTAGATTTCATTTGTGCACATCTTGGGATAAAGATAAAGTGCAAACAATTGCAGACACTTGTTCAGAAAGACCAACTAACAAGGTTCAGGAGTCATTCAGGGAATTTCTCTATGAGCATTCCAGCAGCTACTATGTGTATGAGTGAATTTAGCTGCAGAGAATCCAACAATAGGATAATGCCTCAAGGAATACCTCAAGCTGTCAAGCCTAGATAAAAACAGTAAAACAAATGAGGTTAAGGTTCACACTAATGAATGTTTTCACCTATGAACAAATTAGCAGACCAATGTATCTCTGAAGATGTATGAAGGACAGTCATTCTATTCTAGTGAGTGCTTCCTGCACAATCTCAAAAGATACTTTTCAAATCAAATAAGTAATGTTTGCGGTTCTATTCTGTAATAATTACGGCTTTTAAGGCCTTTGTAAATAGGGAAATATTAATACAGTATAAAGTATATTTTTGGAGCACAGTAACACCACTTTTTTGCTAAAATATGCACAAATGAACATAGATATTGGACACATTTAAATTTATCAAGATTTGGGTGTCATTTTAATTGATCACTCATATCATACTGTGACTACTGAATATCAAGCAACAAAAACACAGAAAGAAACCAATATCTCTCACTTATTAAGAAAGGGCCACTTTCATACCATCAATGTGTCAGAGATTGAACTTAATCAGCACAATGTCACTCGCTGTCTTGTTCTTTGCAAGAAGTTACAGAGCTACAGAGCCACAAAGGCCCATCGCTGATGGACTATCAAAAATGAAATCTGGAAGACCGCAAGGCATTACACTTTGCAGGGTTTCATTGTGAAATCCAAGTGCGATGGTGCTGCACGAGTGTCTAGAATCTGCGGCGTGGTGCAAAGCAGGTGTCACAAGTACAGCTCTACTCAGCCCCTGCAGGGAATTGATCATGGCGGCTTGCAGGCCGAGAGCATACATAGAAACACTTCCAACACAGCTGCAAACTCCACTATGCCAAAAGACCAGGTCGTTTGCTGCAGTATAATTCTACACTCTATAGGTTTCAAGAAGATGACGTCACAAAATTTCAGTTATGGCACTACTGTGACAGCAACAGCTTTGCCGTAAAGAATGTGCAACACCATTTTCTAGACAGTGGTGAACTCCGCTATGCCTATAGACTAGTTCATTGCTGTGGAAGAATTTTACATTGTCTAGGTATCTAGAGAAGTAACACCAAATCTGGATTATATTCGGTGCAATGACCTCTGTTACACATGCATCACAGATGTACAGAGTGTCATAGCCAGAGTAATTCTAAGAGAAAACAAAACAAAAAAAATAAAACTTGGTATCTGTCAGTAGGGTGAAATGTATGTTTGCAAATATGGTGAAAATATCACTCCTTTTTCACTGATAACACAATGCCAATATCAATTATCAACTATATTAACTTCACATTATCAATGCATTAAATAGAGATAATATTGTTTTAATGTTTTGTTTGGACTGCATTTGGACCATGTTCCCATTACTCTATCAATCTTTAATTAGTAAGCTGAGAAGCAAGAAACAGCTGACAACCACTCACCAGGATACCTGCTTGCTGGTAAACTAGTGCGTATATTTGGACTCAAGAGGCATCAGGCTACAAAGGCTAAAGTTGTCTTTAAAACAGTTACAAATGTTCCATCAGCCTGTTTGTTTAGATATGTAAGCCTAAGAAAAATAAATTCCATTCCCTTTAAATTGCTCTGACCTCACAGCTGTTATGACCTGTGGCATGGGCTTCTCCTGACTCTGCTCAGCCATGGCTTGTGACAGCTGCCTGTTTCCATATAGCAGCCTGACAGGCTAACTCGCACACTGATGGGATCATCCCAGAACAGCAAGGAAAGAGGTCCCCATTGCAGTCGCAACATTCCTCTCTAACAACTCATCTCCCAGCTCACAAGCCTCCCTCCTGGGGGTCTCATTCATACTCATCTATCTCTTGTTTCTGGATGAAAACTGATAGCCATCCAGAGGAGATTACTAAGGAGTATTTCATTTGGAACAGTGGTGCATTGTTCAGAACAGTAGTTGAGGAGTATTTAAACCGGGGAACAGATCATTTCTGGTTGGAACAAAAAAAACCCTGGGCAACAGCAAGAACAAATTCAAAACAACTCATCCATTTGTAAACATTCATTACCTCTTAGATGAGGAAGCATAAGAAAAAAATCAAGAACTGCATTAGTCAGGAACTATGAGATCAAGGGAATAACTCAAACATCCTCATTAGGGATGAGGAACACAAATATATATTAAGGGTACCCACTTTTATAGAAATGGGGAGGACAGAAGATGGGCTACTCTGGGGTAATATTTTTAAAATAACCTTTGAGTTAGAGAATGTAAGCAAGAGGATATGGGCATTTTAGAATTGCTAATGTTTAAAATGGAAAATATTAATTCAAAGGACATATTAATAGGTGTATGGACCAACCAATGATGATGGGTACACAAAACATAATTTATGATGAGATCAAGCAGATATTTAGCAAAGGTGATGTTATATTGCTTATTTTCCACACAAAGTGGGATATAGTGATGGGGAACACAGGTGCTGAAATTGGTTAATGATTCCTTATTAAGCTTGTTAAAGCACTAATAGGCAAGATGACTTAATATTTTCCCACACAAGAACAATATAATAAAAGGAAATGATGTAATGGAACCACTAGGAAATTGTGTCCATAATATGTTATATTTTGACATATAATTTAAAACTCAAAAACATGAGAATCTAAAAGTAGCATTTACAGTTTTAGAAAAACAGATAAAGAATGAGGCAAATCTTAAAAGCAGTGAACTGGGAACATAGCATAAGGATGGTCATATTTAAAAAATAACATAAAAGACTCAAAACAGATTAACTCCTAAAGTTTTGAAGTCTAAATCTGGGAAAATATGGCCTAAATGGTTCAATGATGATATTAAGAAAAAAAAAAGAAAGGAAAAGAGCATTACCACAGACTATGTATATGGGTCCATTATTCAGAGATATTGCTTTTCCTGATCTGTATCAACAACCTAGATTCTGGTATAGTTAGCAAACTAGTCCAATTCATTTACTAGTCAAATAATACTAAAATAGGAGGAGTGGCAAACAGTAACAGCAGGAAAGCAGTTACAAAATATAAAATTATGGATTAAGCTGACACTTGGCAAATTAAATTCAACATGATCAGTGCACACGATCCACACTGGTGGTAGGGAAAAACACTACACTGTACATATTGTATGGGTGCTTCTTTATATTTATATATTTATATATCATATGGGTGCTTCTTTATATTACATAGCCAAAGGAAGTTAAACACGAAAGGGATCTGGGCATTTATGTAAATTCTTCCATGTCCTCGTCACAACATTGTCGGGAAGCAATAAACAAAGCAAACTGAAAGCTTGGACACAAGAGTTGAATTCATAAGCTCAAGATTAAACTCTACAATGCACTAGTAAGACCTCATCTAGAAAACCATATTCAGCTAAAGAAAGAGTTCAAAGAAGGGGCACAAAAATGATTCCTGGTCTCAGGGGACTGTCAAATACTAACAGGCTGCAGGAGCTAAGAAGTCTGGAAAAAAAGGGTGATTGAGAGGAGATATGAGCCAAATATACAAAATCCTAAATGGGGTAAATAGATTCAACCCAGAAGACTTCTACACTCTGGGCGCCTTTAAGAAATGGCTGGATGAAAGACCAGATTACCTACTAAACTAACAAATGAGGAAGATGAGCTGAATAACCCCCTCTTATTGGCAAACATTTATTCTAACTCTCTTTTAGGTAGACAGGAATAACTTTATTGAAGGCTCACAACATTCTGCCAAACAAATGTTTTCAAGCATTCACTTCTCATTAGATCATCTGTGAACTGTTAACCCTTTGTCTGTTTTAATGGGCAGTTAATTAACACTCTTGTTAATTTCCATGAGGTGTGATACAATCATTATTTGCATAAACACAAAAAAACAAATCACAGGAAATGACAACTTTTCAAAATAAAAAAGTGCAGTCTCCCCAAGTTATATTTTAAAAATCTTTAGACATGTCACACACTATAACAGTGTTTCTATTAAGAATATATATTCTCTTTGCCATCTGAACATTGCACCTACATTTTGGAGTAAGATATATGACACAATCACAAAATAACAAAGAGGCCTAAATATTCTAGTTAAACTACATTCCTTAAATAACAAACCCTTCACATTCTCTTTACAAATGGCTGAGGCATCGTTTTACTTCAGAGGAACATTCAAATTTTCAAATAAAAACAAAGGTTAAAAGGCAACCGTTGCTAAGCTAATGGCTGTAACTGTTCACCTTCTTCCATTCAAAGAAAACCCCTGCATTTCCTGCCAGAAAAGTGTCTTTAGCTTAATTTACCTTTCAACTGAATTTCCAGTTTTACATCTAAAGAACAAAATGTCTTTGCTTCACCCAAGAACGATAAAAGATTAAGCTGGAGCATGTTACCACATTTGTCAAGAGCTTTTTTTCAGATTAACCTACAAACTACCGGCCTCGCCTCAAATATTTGATATTTCAAGTGTTTAAGCATTAAAAAGTTCAGTTACAAGACAAAATTATTTTGCATTGCAGTTACTGACATCCATTTTAATTTTTTCTTGCACAAAAAGTTGCATAAACTCACAAAAGTGCATTACCATTTTTGAATCCAATAACTATGTCAATTTTGTTAAAGTAAGTGCACAGACACTATTTTTTATAGCCACTCCTACAAGGATAAGAAATTAACTTTAACACAGGTGGGGAAATACTATGTACAAATGGTAGCCCTGAGAATAAAATATCAGATGCACAGGGAGCAAAACCTACACCCATACACATATATATATATATGTCTCATTCAACTATATAACTATTGAGGAGTTACTGCACCACTATAATACTATATAAACTTTATAAGGATATTGTTTCTACTTCTGATCGTTTTTCCATAACAACCAATAACACATACCATCCTATACAATCTGAGGCAAAAATGAAAACAAAAAGATGAAATCATATACCAACAGCAGATGGACACTAACAGACTTCCTGTATGTTTTGGCAGAAACTCTATTTGGTAGCCATGCAGAGAGTGTAATTCCTTATGTAAATACAGCAAAAGTCAAGTGGAAATTGAAACATGTTTTAATGTTTGTTGCCTTGTTTTAAATGGAGCTGATGTTGCAGATATGTTGTTTTGCAATTTCTAAATTAGGACATATTGCATGCAATTTATTTTCCTGCATTTCAAAACATATTAGGGAAGGGCATATTTTTATATATGTAACAATAAGACCAAAACAAAACTTGGGTAGAAGTGGTTGCTCTTGCATTACAATTTAATGAGCAAAAGTTCAAGATGTACAAAAATACTTCAACAAGAGACAAAACAGGTGCTCATCAATTTATCATTATCTGTCTACATTTGTTGGGGGAATTGTCAACAACTACCTTTACAGGTTAACAGGAAATTCCTCATACTGAAAAAGGAAATAAAGAACAGCCATATTCACGTGCTTCTTACAAAAAGGTCTTCATGTCAGTTTCTTTACTGATTAATATGTACATTAAAGATTTTGTGGTATGAATGGTTGTCCATTTCATAAAGAGCTTTCTTATTCCAAGAGCATATTTTTGTCATCACAATACTGGCTTGCTACAATACTATAAAGGCTGAATCACATTGTTTTGAAGTTCAGATAGTTTCTGTATCAACAAAGCCAAATTAAACCCTAATGGTAACAGGAGAAAGAATTACCGTTCAATTTCAGTATCTAATCTCAATAACTTTAAACCACAACAATTTCATTAAAATAGCAATAGAGCTCATGTTCCTTGTAAAAATTAGAATGTAATATTACACTGATAATGCAGTCAACATTTTTTATTATTTGCTGAAATGGTTGCCAAAATAAACAATATAGCAATGGCTATTAATTATATAACCACTTTGTTTGTTTGAATAATTATCCCCTGCTATTTGGTTTGCAATAATTAAACTAGACTGTGTCTTCAGATTATTAGGACAGAATAAATAATTTTAAATCTGCTCCCATGATTTTGTATCTTAAAGATAGACATACAATGCAAAAGTATCAGAAATTTATTATAAAAATAAATATAATTTACTCATTATTTTAAATATCAATTGTTTGCTTTCAGTTCAGTTCAGGCTTAATAATCTTAAAATATAAAACTGTCTGAAACTATGAGAGGGAGTACTCCAATTTTTCATTCTTAAACCTTGAGTAACTTCACAACAAAAAAGCGTTCTTGTTTTCTGAAAAGGGGTCTTTTACCATTCATTTAATTGTAGGCAGTTATTGAACATACACATTAAATAACCTTACATTTAATTCTAACCATTTAATTTCAAGAAAAACTCTTCTATCCAACCTATTAAGACAAAGAACTTTTTTTCTGTCTTAATGGCTTTGACATTTCTGGAGCTGAAGTGTTTGAAAATCGTTTCTCATGCTTTGTGTTCCTTATCAGTGTCAAAACAGACAATTTGTGGTGAATGAGCTTAGAAGCAGTGCCTTAAAACATGTTTTTCTTGTGGTTAACTCAGTTCCTAGGTGGGAAAAGGCACAGATTTGTCTCACAACAAAAGGTGTGTAAAACACTCTAGGATGGTCTTAAAGTCACAAGGAAGGCATTGCTGTACCAACTCTTGGCATTATACGACCTGGGAAACTTAAAGAAGCAAAAATTTGCAGAGGCACTATCAATATAGATAGAAATGCTAAAAAACACATACCTATTTTAAAGAAAATGATATTCAAACATCCAAACATTTTGGGATTAAATTGGCAACAGAGCACTTTACACTATGTCAAGAATTAGGAGATTTTCTTAACAGGAATGAATCTATCACCTGTTGTTGGAAAAGACGCTGCCTGCAGGGTCAACTGCTACTACGTTAAGCTCAGCAATTCAAGGCTCTTCTTATTTTGGGGTGGAACAGGATACCCAGTCCTTCATTCAGACATGGGCTCAATCAATGGGTGTCACATACTCTGCTGATTCCTAGCTGCTTTGTACATGTCCTGTAGACATCTTTGTTCTTGTTTATGTAGCCTATAGTTGAATGAAAAGATACAAGAAAAGATGCAAACGATAAAAATAATCTACTCAAGATAAAGGGTGATGCTTTGAAACAAGAAAACCCTTAAACTCGTAATCTATTTTTTAAGAAAATAACCCTTCTGTATGAAAAATACAAAACTGATTATTGAAATAAGTCGCACATATACAGTGCATATGTAGAAATCACCCTGTAGCGTTATTTTCTCAGATCACAGAAACTAGCAAGACTGGGGCTTGTCAATACTGAGAAGGTGTACCTCGAAAGGAAAACCAGGTTGCAGATGCATGTGTTGTAGGTGGACAAGTAGGCACTCTTTCCTAAAATTTTCCTAAAATTTCCAAAATGTAAAATCCAGCACCCTGAGTATTGTGACAGGAAACACTGTTCTGTATGGGGGTAGTATCCTTTACATGAGATGCTAAAACAGAGCTGATCACTACCTGATCTATCTGATCACTAAAGAATCCTTGGTACTGTTCATAAGAGCAATGGTTATAACCCCAGCATCCTGTGTAATTTCTAAGTTAGGCTTGCACTATCTGACCTACACAAAAGTTCCCCCTTTGCTTCCATAATTTGAATTATTTTTCTCACTTTTCTACTAAAGCACCATTGCACTTTAGACTGTTCGGTATGTATCAGAACTAACATGACTACAGATCAATAATATAGTCAATACAATAGCTTAGCCTCTGTTTCATTGCCATTTGTTGACCATGACCTCTCTAATCACAAAAAGTGTCTAAAACAGTTAAGGAACATCAGGTTCTGAGAAGAAAAGAAATTAAAAACTCTTCTGGAGTCAAGTACACACCCGATAAAGCAGTTATTTAAACAAACTGTCTAATCCAAGAAGTTACATTAATACAAAAGAGCTATTTTATCCTGTAACATGGAATTGTAAGTGGCAAAAGCAAGTTATATTCAAATTAATCCCCAAAACAGATGGGAAAAGATCTGGATGTATCAGGCTTGTCTGGCCTACTGTAATTCCACACACTTATCAGTCATCATAGCCCAACAAAGAGGTTTGTCTGGGTCCCTTAAGAATTAAAATTGGATAACTGAGAAACCTGAGGCTGTGCAACAAATGCTGTGCTCTTTATTGGGTTTTAAAAAGAAATTAACACACAAAGCACTCACTAATACAGGTCTCTGTGACATTTATCTTTAGCTCTAGGTGTGCTCATTAAAGCATTGAACCCTTTTTGCAGTAACTTGCTGTTACAGTTTAACATACACATAATATCATGGCTTAGACAAGAGCTTGATAGCTTTTAAGCTGATTGCAATTTCATTTTTGTTCCATGAAAGGGGACTATTTTAACTGAATTAAACAGGGATAGGGTGGCTTGGTGCCACAGTTAGCACAGCTGCCTCACAGCACCGTGACCCTCAGTTCAATTCTTTATCTGGGGTGCATGGAGTTTGTATGTTATCCACATGTCCAAGTAGGTTTCCTCCAGGTGCCCTGGTTTCTTCACACAGCCCAAAAACAAACTTGTAGCTTAACTTCAGAGAATTTTCTCGGGTGTGAGTGTTTGTGTCTTTCTGCTCTGTGATGGACTGGGATCCCATCCAGGGTATACCCTACCTTGTGCCCATTGCTTGCCAGGATAGGCTCCAGCTCCCCTGCAACCCTAAACTGAAAAGTACTTAGGAAATTGATGAACATGGATATTGTAGACTACACAGGGAGTAGACACTAAATGGATACAAAAGGCATCTTAAGTAATCGTGTGTCATTTTTAGCACAGCTTTGAATTAACATGATTGGTTCCATATTGATTCAATTACCTTGGGTTAAAAAAGCATCACGGGATGTTTTCACTTCCAGTTTTTATAAGGCCATGAATCAAAGAATGTCACAGAATTCCTAAGAAACTGTCAGTCTTAAAAATGTCAGACAATTAAAAATGTACCTAAAGTCCAATGTAATTGGAATTAAAGGAACATAAACCAGCACAATAATTTTTTTAATTATTAAAAAATGAATCTTAAATTCAGGATTTTCTCAGAATCCCACTCAAAAAATGCAAAACAGCAGAGAACTGACCTTTAGGTCACTTTTGAAGTGGTGTTTCCATTACTTAATAAATATTGTACAGTAAATCAAATGACACTTTGGCTCCTTTTTAAGTAAAGATACATACAGAATGATACTTATGCTTAAACAGCTCAATCAGAAGTATACATTTTCACATAACCAGTAGGAATAACCAGGAATTTTGTCAGGGTTGTATGCATCATGGTTGGACATGAATCCTTTGGAAAGGTCTTTTGTTTACGTTGCTTACTTTCATGCAGCAGGTAAAGGTTTTCAAAACTGAAACACTTTACAAGTTTTGTGATGGGCGCTGATAAAATTAGCCACGTGTTAACTATTTACTAAACAGATATCTGCTTTTACTCTTATAGCTTTTGTTTTATTTTACGTTACGTTCTTAATCTTTAAAATAAATTAAATACTACTGCACACTTACAACTTACAATCTTATTAAAACTATCATTTTGTATATTACAGTATCTTCACATACTTTGTTTCAAAACTAAACAATAACTGTCTTAAACTGGCAGTGAACTAAATCTTGAGCTTCTTTTCAATTAAAATTGATTACTTTGTTCATGAGATTATTTAAATGAAGGTTTTAAGAACCCTCACATGAAGTGTGTTGTAACGTATTCCAGAAGGGGATCTTAATTCAGAATTTAGTCATAATAAAGACATTACAATTTATGTTAGAAAAACAAGATCTATAAACCAGTTTTCTAGATAGTGAATGTATTTGTCTCAGAAAAAAAAAATTAAACATAAAAAGAGCCCAATGTTTGATCCAGGATTGAGACATTTTGGCCAAGTAATAAACCTGGCCCAGGCAACTACTTTGGATTGCTGACCTAATTAATCCCTTGCTGATCAGAGGAGAAGTTTGCACTGCTTGGAACTCTGCCAAAACCATACTAATGAACAGAAGAGGGGAATAATTCTGTGACTGAGAATGGCTGCCACGTTATTTTCTTCAACTGCTGAAAAGGGGGGACTAGTCTACACTGACTATACCCGCTGTGCTGTTTTCAATGAGGTCATATTTATCTACAGAGAAAGTACAAGAAAACAAGAAAACACAACCATTCATTAGCAAGTTTGTTTGCATGTTCTACAGGACTTTAACTGCACTATCATTGTAAGGATGGTCATTATTAATGCAAGAGGAACGTTAAAACTTATCTTATATTAAAGGTAATGCATATTTACCAAGTCTAAAGAACAATGTGAGAGATTGCAACCAGTGGGTTAAATACCAAAAGAAATTACAAACTACAGACATAACAAAATAGCCACTGAGCAGTTAAAGATTATTTTCCTGTCGCTTTTCTTTCAGTGCAACTTCCACTGAAGCCTGTAGCTACCAACCTAACGTATAAAAAATAAAGATTGTTTTAATATCTTGGTAACATGAAAATGTAATGAACTAAGATCTTTTCACTGTAAAAATACAATTATAGACACCCTGACTCATACACAGTTTTGGATTAAACAACGCCACAAAGAGGATACAGAGAACTGCAAAAAGTAAGTTAATACGACATAATCTATGACTGCCTAAAGCAATAGCCACCACAACAACAAAGCTAAAGAGTGTCCAATAAAATCAAAATAATGCAGGAAATATGTAAACAATAATATATGTGCTCGAGCAGCTATGTCAAAACAGTTTTAAGAGTAAAAATTCCTCTTTTTCATATCCCTATTTAACCATTTTTTATACATACAAACAGAAAGTAGTTCTCAAAGTGGCTCTCTTTGGACAAACATATGCCAAGGACATCAGACTACTGTGTCCAAGGCTCAGTGGAAAACAGAAACTCAAGGAAACGGAAAAAGATATGCTTGAGGCAGTTGATCTGTCATCGCTGTCATAACACAAGAAACACAAGCACGTTCACTATTTTATTTCAGTGAAATATTTGTCCAACAAGAAGACATTCATGCTCATCCTAGCCTTTGAAAACTTAAATATTGGAATTGGTTTGTGAGTCCTACCATGACATCCAAGCTCTAATGATACAGACAGAACTAGATGCATATAAAGATTTTTAAATATAAACGTAAATGATTTTCCTTTCAAATGTATAGGATTTCAAATGGTATAACAACCACCATTGCTAATTTTATTCACAAATAAAAAAACCTGATGGGAGTGAGAAAAGGGAAGTGCATGAATGTGTTATTTTTGGACTTGGAAAGAGCACAGAAGACTCCTTTGCAAAATCTAGTAAAT
This sequence comes from Lepisosteus oculatus, assembly GCF_040954835.1. NCBI lineage: Eukaryota > Metazoa > Chordata > Actinopteri > Semionotiformes > Lepisosteidae > Lepisosteus > Lepisosteus oculatus. Next base: position 36,772,489 of record NC_090702.1, on the reverse strand, counting down.
TATTTCCACAGAGTCACTGACATATCTGTTGATTATTCTTTCCTGCCTTCTCTTAACACCCCCTGGGTCTTGCATCCTCTCAACTCCTGCTTCAAACAACATCTGGATATGTCAGGCCTTCACAACTGACAAGCAATTAGTTTGCACTTCTACAAAACTTCTTTATTAGCTGCAGCAGAATGCATCTGTGTGGTAGGGGAAAACAGCTGTGTCTATACAAGAAAGACCAAAGTAAATTTCCATTAATGGGAGACTAAGGACAAAGCAGATGAGCTACTCTTTAAACACCCTAAAGTGTTCTTTAATCCTTGCACACTTCCATTTTGTTTTTTAGATGAAACCCATTAAAACAAAACACTTATGTACATCTTACACTGATCCTAACTTCTAAGTCTATAATGAAAAACTATTTTAAAATGACTTGAATGCTTTATTTTCAGACTTAAATGCTGATGAATTACAAAACCTATAAAGGATTCCATTCATAAATTAGATTACTTTCAAATTAAACCACATTTCACAATGCACTTGTGAGAAAGGCAGCACAAGAAAAATGGGATCACTTTCTCAACCATTCTCTCATTCTGAGATATTTCATTTTCCATTATGGATCTACACAGAAAAGGTGTTTTGCATTAAACTTGTTCAGAGTCTAGATGGAATGTCATCTTATCCGTTCTATTTGTATTCCATTTAAAATTGAATTGTGTACTTCTGTCGTTTCATTACTATTTGAAGGCATTTCATACAGATCATTTTCTTTCTGGTAGTATATACAGGTTTGGTTTATTTTGGAACAGAAATGTTGGTCAGGTCACATATTGAGGTTCTTGAGTAACACTGCATTGTTTTGTAAAAACTGTGATTCTGGACTTTTCCTACAAATTAACATTCCACTGTTCATGCCCACTTTCAAAGATGAGCCCTGACAATAAGCAAGTGACAGAAAAAGCCAAGTGGGATGTCAGCTTTGCTTTATCACAAGTGAAAAGAAGCACCTCACCTGAGTGGCTTCAGGTCACAGGAGGTTTTTGCCCATTCTATTCATTATGCTTTTCATGGGACAACAGATCCTTTTTCTACACTCTAAAAGTAGTAGTACTCTTCCATGAACTTTGGAAGAAGACACTGAACTTTCAACCTAGGATAACACTCTATATAAACACAAATGTGTACAATCTATATAACTGCACTTAATATATTGCTGAGAACACTGCAATCCTTTTAAATGTGATGAAGAGTGGACAATCCAACTTAAAATGCTTAACTTTAAATGTAAGAAAAAGCATATTAAACCAATCATGGAGAGATGATTTTAAACAACATGCAAGAATAGAGTGTACAGCTGAGAAGTTTCCCTGTTTTTATCTCATCTTTTTATGAAACGTTATCTGTTTTTTTGACTGATGACAGAAAAATTGCCAAACACCTCATGCCAATAAACTGAATGAGGTCATGTAATTCCTGTTTGTCATACCATCAATCAAAGGCTAAAATTACCTCTTCAATGGACCCTCAGGGGTGTGGGAGAACTAGGTAGACTGCCCCATAGATAAGAATGATTTCTCTCCGTGTTACCTTTACATTGCCCAACTTCACATGACCTTCCAATGCACAGGATTAATATATGTTAATTTGGTCTTAAGCAACTTGTTGGCTAATAGAAGTAATGTTAATGTACTACAGTTATCAACTATATCCTTTCTGAAAACCAGACTCATCCATCAGATAAATATTGGGGGAAAAAAACCCATTTAAGGTGATGAAACACAAAATGTTGATCAAAATGAAACTTTTAAAGAAGCCTGCTATTATTTTTACTTCTGTGTATTCATGCAGTTAGTGTGAATTGTTACTCACAGATAAATATATAAAACAGAAAAAATACGACTAATGTACACAACTGAAAATACTTCAAGCTGAATAACTGGAGTTGTATACTCTGAGGAAGAATGTTTTATTCACCAGCACAAATAACTAATCTTCCCTACTAATGGAACAATAAGTACACTTCAGTGCAAAAATAGATAGACAAAGATCAAATGGGAAATTGCAGAAGCAAATTAAAATTTCAGTCTCAAAACACACCTTCAAGAGAAAGCCTGACACTTAAACGGTTACACTGTTTAAATTAAAATACAGTTTAAATTATTGATTGCTGTTTTTACCTTATGCACTTTTTGTGTATTATATCGATGATGCATGATCTACTTCAAGTGTTTTCAGAGAACATTATCTGTAATGCTAACTTCATTTTTGGCAGAAATTCAACTCCTGAGTTTTAAACTGAATGAGAGGATGACATGGGAAAGTATATCAGAAACACCTTTTTTTACTTCAGAACATCATTGCACATTTTTACCATAAATCTGAGGTTATATGTAATACAAGCTCCTATGCAAGTTTCAAGTTATGCTTATAGAGACAATTGTTTTGTCTTACATAAGCCATTTAAATATTAATGCACACATAAACTAGCACTGCTTAATCCCAGATTGTCTTTACATTTAGTACGGTAAACTACACAGCCTAAAACAAGGTTGTGATGTGGCTCCTTACTGTGCCATAAAATATGTAATGTGTCCCTTTTGAGGTTAATTAAGGCAGAGTATTTGCAATAAACCCACCTAGATTTTGCCAAAAAGTCCAATAAAACTAATGAAAATGAAAAGCACATGTACACTTCAGTCATTTCCGTGCTTTCACTGCACCAAAGCAATGGCTAATTTTTAATCGATTGTAGAACAAAAGAGAGAAAATAAAAAGCACCTGGCTGTGGATCGACAATAATGCGCAATTAATTTGCTTTGGCCAATTCTAGACTTAATCAATGCCTTTCTTTTTACCCTACGGTCACTGTAAAGCATAGAGCTGAAACATACAAAAGGATTAAGCTTCACGGTGGACAGCCATTATATTTTCATCTTTAAACAAACTATTCAAAATAAGAATTGCGGTTCTAATGAAGACAGTTTTTCAAAGACTACTACCTCTAACACTAGTTTGGTGTTTTGACATTGCAGGGTCACCAAGTTTTGTTTTCTTAACAAAAGCCCAAAACAAGATCAGAAGACCTTGGTAATTAAACAAAACATAGATATTTTCATTCTTGCTTAACTATTCCATTTGAATACAGAGACAGGCTATTATGTAGGTAAGTTATATACATACTTTAATTCATGTGTCTGAAACATGGCATCTTGTTTTACTTGTTATGCTATAATGTATATTACTTATTTGTCTAGTTTTCATATTCTCCATTAGTTATATTTTCCACAAATCAAAGAACAAACCTGATGGAAAACCCACTAATTGCTGCATCACTAAATAGAAATCAATGGTATAATAAATAATTTTGTTTGGGGACAAAAGCATCTCTTTGGCCCTTGTGACATTTCTGTTTAGAATATGACCTGTAACATTTTTACACGGGACCATTGCAGAAGCACCCTAATTTTCACAGGATCTAATTTCGTCATTTAATGTGCACCCTCCTCCCCTCGGGGTACATGTGATTAAGGAAGTTCATTTCTGACCTGCATATGGGTCCAGACCCTTTAGCAATAAGGTGCTCTTTAAAAAAGGAAGCCAGGGTTTGAATCCTTGCTGAGAACTGCCTACCCCCTGAACATCTCATTGCAGACAGAAGCGAAACACCAAGGGATGAATGTGCTTGAAGGAAAGAGAGTGGATCTGGGCCTTTGGCAGTGAAGTGACACGCCCGCCTTTGGGACTGGGGACTGCGTTTCCATCCTTGCTTGGATCTGCCTTCCCCTCAAGCACTTCATTGCTGCTTCTTTTGCCTGTTGTTCATTTAAAGTCATTCTTTGCTCCTGCATTCAGTACACTACATACAACATGTTCAAGAACTTTAATAGATGCGAAAGGCTACATATCTGTTGTGACAATCTTAAATTTAAAAAGAGAGATCAAACGAAATAAATACAGCTTTTTCTATTTCTCATTACTCATGAAATAATTTACCAAGGGTGTCTCCTCCTGTAATCTTAGCTATTTTACCATTTACAGGAGATGACAGGCTTAATATGAAAATTAAGATCCTGTTCGATCTGTATTTTGCAGGACAAACTTCCCAGCCTTGTGAATAATGGGTACAAGGGAACAAATTAAACAATAAGCGCCTGACAGTCGGTTATTTGGATTCGATGGGTTAAAGTGATGAACTGACTACGACAATAATTTGCATTGGCAGATTACATACAGTTGTTGTGCTGATGTTTTTGAAGTTTCTGTTAGTGTGCAAAAAAAAATGCTGAATGATGAGCTTTGCTTCTTCTCTCTTAAATTAATCTGTATTATGGCTGCATTAAAAGAGAACGTGTGTGGATGCTTTGAGTAATTTCTTTATGCTGATAACATTTAAACGTCTCATTGTGTCCAAGTTGTAGACAACCTTTGGACAACAGTGTATATGTATAGTTATATATGTGTAAATGCATTTTTATATATATATATACAGCTGCCTCTCCTTCCATACCATACCAGAGATGAATGTGATGGTAGCTCAATAGCTTCTCCTTTTACTAAGAAAGTTGTACAAAAAGAATGCACGTTTTAAGGCTGTTAAGTGCCATTTAAGGCTGCTTAAATATAGTTTAAATCTTATTGGGAAAAGAATATAACTATTCAGGGAAACAAACAAGCAATCCCCACGCTGACATGTTAAACACCATGTACATCTACCACCCACAGGCTTCAAAATGTTCCCCAGTATAGGGAGAAGAAACTGTCTTGTCATTGCAACTGTGTTGCATTACAAAAGAGACATTTAAGTGTTCATGGATGCAAAGATATTGTAAAATCCAGGGATTACAGTGAGAAGGAAAATGGTTCTTGCTTTCTGTGAGTCTTTCAAACTTTTGAACTCCATTAATATGTGTGCACATGTGAGTGCATGAGCATGTGATTAGTGACTTTTTTTTTGCAGTACTTTGCTCATCTTTTGGGGTCAGGAACTCAACTAATTTTTTTATGACTTTTAAGATTCTGTCCAAGCACATCAATGAAGTGTTAACAGCTGCTTGGGCAGACTGTGGAACAATAGCAGTGGTCTTTCCCTCCATATTCTGCTCAGTACTTTTAGTTCTTCTCTAATATTCGTTAACATCTTTATAAGCTCCAAATAAAATATGAGGAAATGATTCCTTTTTAAATCCTGAAAAATATGTTTCATAGATAAAAGAAGTGTGAAAATGTACCGACAAGTTTACTGAGCTGACAAGTTTCTAATGTGTGATGGAGCACTTTAATTTGTAGAATTACAATCTGTGGAACTTCTAAATGTAGAGAGAATATTAAACAATAGCTACTGCAAATATGTCTTCTGTAAAAATGTTTTTTTTAAATAAGTGTTACATTTTTCTATTTGAATATTTTAAAAATAACCTGAAGCATGTTTTCTTGCAAACACACTGTTAATATCCCCTTCTTAGAATATACAAGCTAGAAATAAGCAATTAGTTGACCTTTGCAGTACTTTTGGTTAAATTAATTTTTCTTCTCACTCTGTATAACCTCAAATTCAAGTGATGACAGAAAACGCAAGAATGACAACCATGTAACTTTATCACAGTTCAAGGTCAAACATTAACACATAGAGGGTCACCAGCACAATACTTCACATAAACACATTACTCAATCAGGTCAGCTCTTTCCAAAAGTTTTTGGCATAGATTTAAAAAAAGAATCTGCACCTATTGTGAGGTCTAACCAAGTAGTTTCAGGTGAAGGGGGTGTTTCAACAGGGCTGGAGATGGAGGTCAGTTGACACCCTGTTGGATATGCACCTGTTACTCACAGCACCATTGTCAATAAGGGTTCATCTGCTCTTGCAGCATATTTTGAAGTAGCTGTGAAAACACCTCTGCACCCCTTGTGCAAGGCTGAGCTCTCAGTTTTCAAATTTACACAAGTCCTCTCATTCCCCTAGCAACCGGTTTTTGTGTGAAGAGGCCCAATCATTCACTGCCTGGCAACAAAGCACCCTGTTTATGAGTAACCAGAGGGAACAATGGCTACAATCAAACACTTGCGCTATTAAAGAGCAAGAAAAAAAATCTGATAGATACCAAATTTTACACACACACATTCTGTATACATAGACCTAGAGTGTGCAATCATTTATTTCATATTCAGAAAACGAATGTACTAAAGTATTCATCCATTCTTTGTCAGAAAGTAAATTCAAAATATATCCTGGAAGCAAAGTATACAAAGTCTGCACCTTCAATAGGATACCAATCCGTCAGAGCCCATACAAGCACATACACACATGAACACAGGGACAATTTAGAGACAGAAAAAATCCTAACCAGCATGTCTTAGGAAAGTAGATACTTCCTACCCATGAAGGAAGCAGAAAACATGCAGACTCCAACACACAAGGTATCCCAGTTCAGAGCCTAACCCAGAAACCAAGAGTTTTGAGGCAGCAGTGCTTACTGCCACACTGAGCTAAATAATACATCTTATTTTATCCATTTATACAGCTTCTCAAAAGTATAGTCCACATAATTGTTTAAAAAAAATCATTTACCCCCATTCATTTTAAGTACACATCACATGCACAGAACATTTATAGTGTCACTGCTTACTGACACACGCCTTCCCTTTAATTGTCATTCTAGCTTTCAAGGGATAGTGCTGGCTGCCGTTTATGAAGAAATTATTTTCATCATATTTGCAGACGTTTTTTTCACAAATTTAAGGACACTCTTGACACATAAATCCAGATGTGTAAAGTGTAAATAAGTAATAAGCATTTAACTTCCTTCATGGAACAGGCTACTTTTCCCAGTTCAGGGGATTTGCAAGCAGTGAACAGTGTGGATGACTGCAGGCTGAAGTACTCTCTGGGTAAAGAGATAATATGAGCAAGATTCCTGACTCTCCATTGATGTTCTCTGGTCAAGTAATGTTCCTTCCTGATGTGAGGAGTTCCCAAGCTGTGCTTTTCAAGTCCACACTGCTGGTTAGCCATTCACAGCTTCTATTAAGTCTCGGGGGCTAGGGACCAGCCACTGATCCATGTCTGAGCTGATGAAATGCCTCCCTATTGGTACTGACACAGAGAACAGAGCTCCTTTCAATTGCTTTTTGCCAATGAAAGTAATTTAAAAAAGCATTGATACACAAACAGCTCTCCAGAGATCTTTTGTTTTTAAGTGACAGAAATCTGCATGCAGACAAAAAACCCTGGTCTCCAGATTAAAAGAGTTTCTTAGCTGAACCACACTACAAAGGTCTATATTGCAACCTTCTTCCCTATTGAATGTCTTTGAGAATGTTTTGATTACCATAACAACCTCAATGAATGCCAGTTTTTTTTTATAGAATCCAGACAACTCTACGATCTGGTGCAGGCTAATTCCTAAGCCACCCTTTCAGTATCAGCCAAAGCCTTCATTGAAAATCAATGTAACGTGCTAGGTTACCTATTTGGCAAAACATTAAACATTTCAAACTGAAAAGGTCACACCGAATGTTATGCTCAAAAAGATTCATGTTTCAACATACAGCTTTTGAGCGATGAGCCCTAGTCTGCAGATTAACTCTCCAATAATGCACTAATATAGCACCCTACCAGGTAGGCATATTTTGTAATTGTTCAGACACATGACAAGCTTAAAAAGCATAAATAGGCTGTGTTGGCCTACACTGAATAAGGTCAACACAGCCTACTTCTGTTTCACCTAAGCAGTGCTATTTACATACTTCCAAGCAGTTTACATAAACCTTAAATCATTTACAATGACCCTTGGGTTCAACAATACTTTAGAATTAATGCATTTATGGGTATAAACACTCTTTATGCATCCCAAGATTAACCATTAACAGGTGGTTGGGTATAATTTATTCACTTAATCATTTACATTCAGGTTACTTTACTCAAATTTATTAAAATAAAATTGAAATTTTCTTGGATTATAAATACATTTAATCTGAGGTACTGTACCAGCAATGAATTGTTTTTGAAATTATAGTGGAAATAACTTTAAAGGAAATTCAAACTGTAACAGGCAGTATACGTAACTGATCTTGCTTTATTCAAAAGCATTTTTCAGAGGTAACATGAGAATTCCTTCATAGAAATGAAATGGCACAAAACAGCACCCTTTTTGCAGATGAAAGCAGAGTTCACTACGATTTGAATATGCTTCAGCAAAATTGTAACATTAGCTTTGTAATTGCTATATACACATGGGTAAGAGTGATGTCATACATGCCTAGAGGCTCTGGGTTTTGATTTTCATATACGAGATTATAAAAATGTTTTTTAATGTCTCCATATATGACCATTCCACATCAGATATATTAAATATCCAATGTGAATGCAACTAAATACCCACCTATATTATGTATTATATTGAAAAGTATTAAGTTTGATAACCCATTCCACTGTTATAAAATCAGTTAAAACCAAATAACTCCAAATGGTGCAATAATTTAAAGAAAACATATTAAAATAATATTTATGATAACCTTAACACTTGGCCACAGAATTTAAACAAAGAGAATTATGTTCGTAAAGCACTGTTTTGTTTTTTATACAAAATGTTTTTTTTTAATTCTGTGGATACAGTAGACAGTCTCTTCTTAGAACATGAAATGTGTAATAATCTTCCAAATATTCACATTGTATAAAGTAGATGAATACACAGTAAATATAATGTTTTTATTTAACAGGTATTCATGAACAGTTTTTGAATGAGTCATCATTATACATCTCAGGAAGCCCATCAAGTCTGCTTTGTTTTAAGCATCAAATTGATCCAAGGATCTCATCCAGCTGACTTATTTGGCCAAAAAAGTAATTAGGCTTATGAGAAAACTCTTATTCTTCCATTATCAGGAGGTAAGTATGTCAGCCCAAACCAATCGATTCATGCACCCATGTGGCACTACACTTACAGTCCCTTTCAAGTTTTAAAATCCTAGGCTGTCAGTCTGCATGGTCGGTAAAAAACTAAAAATAAAACATGGCAGAACTGACTGATACAAAAAAATCAAAAACAGCTGTACTCTTTTCGCTAAACTTACAGTGGCATACTGGCAGAATTAAATTAATTGAGGAGTCACCAAAAAAAAAGAAATAAGGCAAATCAGTCTTGGTGTTGATTTTGGATGTAAACCAGACATCATTCTGATGGAATGATCCGAGTTAAGCAGCTGCTTCTTTCCGTTATTGTGAAGTCTGACATTAATTATCATTGCTATGATCAAGTCGAGTTGAAAATTGCCTTTGATCAAATGTAATCTGTTCTCTACTGCACTACCTGTCATACGGTGAACAGTGATAGACTTTAAATAGTGATTGATGAAGAGAAAAAAAACATGAGCCGCAGTATTTAAGGAATTCCTTTTCCCTTGCACAGGCCTATCAGCTGTTGTCCTGGGCACCCCAGTATGGAAACTGTTATCATGGACAGCAGTGTGAGAGTTTCATTCCAATCATCACTAGAATGGCTGGCCTACATTGCTGGACCATTTGAGGTTATGGGAACAAGGAGTGTTCGAATGCCAAGGATATAAGATTTGAGATGGGGCACAAGGAATGCTATGAAAACTATGTTGCTTAACATAATATAAGTTATTTCAAGTCTTTTATAAGTCTTACAAAACCAAGATAAATGTAAACATTAAGTATGTAACAATCAAAGCTCCCTTTATAATATCTAAATGTAGGATACAAAAATCATGTATACTGTACAACAAATAATACAATGTGCATTCAGCAAATAATATTAACACGGTTTACTATGCAATGTAAGATCCTATGAAATCTTATCCTTTAAACATTTTCTGTGAGCATTACTATTATTTTTAACAATGTATTTTGTTTCAGTTTTCTGTACAACGGTTTTCACTGACACTTTGGTTTTGCTACTAGATAAGTGCTAAACAAGCTTTTTAAAACGTTTTCTGAAGCTTATTCTTTCAGTGTTACATTGGTACATCTCACCCTAATCTTGTCACACCGGTTTACCTATGCACAATTACTGGAGTGCAAATTCACACAGCCTGAAGAGCAAATAACACGGTGCTGTGTAACAGCAAGGGCTTGAAGAGAACACAGAGGTATTCCCATTACCATTCAGCACCCATCTGGCATGAGAAATAGGGACTTTGATTCTCCCCCACTGTTTAGATCGTCACACACTGATAGTAAGTGAGTCCATGAGACATCTCTGACCGTACTAATAAATGCAATGTAATAATGAGTGCCTGAACTGCTGAAACCTTTCAAATAAGCAGCAGGCTAACATCAGGTTAGCCTGTGATAACGATTACTTCAGCCAATAAATTAGTTTCTACCTTTCTCTGCAGCATATTTTATGCTTTCACAGAGATTCAGTGGTATGGTAAGCCTTACGTTAACATCTGCTCAATTCGTACAAGACTAATTAATTCTTTTGCCTTAACTTGTCACACAGCAGGAGCCAAGTGTCTTACAGAGAGCACCAGCATTTTACAACTATCAAGTTCTTAGAGGTGACCGAACTTGATCCTACAATAAAAAGCAATTTCAATAAAAGTTTAAAATGTTTATCACTCACTTAAAAGGGCATGTTAAAGCTCTGTTAATGCTTTTGATTTATCAGAATGTAAACACTTTATATTATTTACTCACAGATAATGCTTTACTTAAAACAGTATTTTATCAAAATGTGAATAAGTATAAATACTTCATATATTCACTACAGCTCATTTCACAGCTCTGCCTTGTCTTTGGAACCTCTAGCTCAAACTAATCCTCTATCTGCTGCTTCTACTCCTATTTTTATCAACACTGCATGTAGCTCTGTGTTGCCCAATCCCCTGTCTTTGATGATTGTGGTGCCTTTTCAAAGTATAAAATGAATTGGTACAAGTCTGCATTATAACCATTACATTTTACAACAGGAAAGCCAGTCTTCACTTTTTCTCCTGGTCAAACTCTTCAGATACCTTGCTATTGTTACCAGAGAACTTACATGAGAACGAATGACCATTTATATTAATGACCTTTTCAAGAGACTTACATCATTGTTAAACAGAAGACGAAACAATGAAAGAAAGAGTAACTTATTTATACGTCACCACAACAAACAAATTTAATAACATTTTGAAACAGTTAGATTTGAAAAGATTTGTCCCTTTGCCACTTCTTTTCAAGTTCATGTCTCCATGAAGAAAAATAAATGTTATTTTTCCTTTGACGTTTATTTTCTGGATTCCTCTTTCTCCCCTTTAATGGTATTGGTATAGATGGGATAATAGGACTTATGTCATATAGAAAATAACACGCAAATGTATTCATTTTCCATTTTATAGTTTGAAAGATATGCAAGAGAAACTAGCCGATAAATGTTAAATTGTATCCCCCCCCCCTTTGTTTTCAGATTGTCTTTAAATCTGACACTCCTGTAATTTTATATGGACTTGAATAAACATGGTTTCTCCACACAGACCTTAAAATAATTTATATTGGGTTTCTGCTTATTAGATTATTAATTGCATATTCCACCCAACACTACAATGTCCCATTACAACATGACATGCATGCCCATTCCATGCCTCTAGTTTCCATTATTATAAACTTCTTAAAAGTAATTCACTTTTCTCCACTTTGGACCAATATAAATATGTCCTCAAATTTGAATCTTTTTAATATGAATGGTCTTCTCATTCCATGACTTACAATCTCAAAACAAGCTACTTGGCTCTTCTTTTGAATTTTTTGACTTGCAACGTTGTTCTACAGTACATGGTACACCATGAAGGGCGAGGTTGTTGTGTATGATGCAATGCATAGTCTGCATGGCTTCAGGGGCATAACGAAGGGGTTGGCTTCTTTCCTTTGTTTTTTTATTACAGGTTTTATATTAACATTTAGCAGCGGTCACTATCTGGAAAGGGGGACATGACTGTCAAATGAAGACATTTCACTACACAACACTATGGCCAATCTAAATTCAGCTTCAAACATCCTAGTCAATGAATGCATCAGTGAATGTCCTGCAATGTGTTATGGGATTAAGGAAGTTGTCTCTTAAAGAACTGACACACCTGAAGAAGGCTCCACGGCCGAAACGTTGTGTTCTCTTTCTTCTTTTTTTCAGCATGGAATAAACCTATTACTTGTTCCTCTTAAAGAACTGGTCTTTCCAGTAATCACAAAGGTGTCTGTAGCACAGCTACAGAGTTAAAGGTAGCCAAAAAAGTTAAAAGTTAAAAAGAGCTTTTCTTTGGGAAATGGACCATGATGGACCATGATTCACATTTCATAAACATTTAACTACAGAGTTTATAAAATGTCTTGTCTTTAAGAATAAAAAATGTTTCCACTTAAAACAATGATTTAAATACTAAAGACCACTCACAAAACCACCTACCCCTAATGTGTGCTTTATAGTAACTGTGCAACTATTATTTGGTCTTCAACCATCAATGCAACGATACAAAGCAAAACAACATTAATCCAACGCATTAAACACATTAATCCAATGTGTTTCTTTTCTTCTCTTTTCAACCCGGAATAACCCTTTACTTGTTCCTTTGCAGCCTGTGCATGCTGACACAACTACCTACTTGAACATCAATCCATGTTTGAAAAGTGTCACCTTGCTGACACATTGACTCTAAAACCACTCTGGCACCAGAAGCCACAGGACATTACCATGACAATGTCATCTGCCTCCAGATGTGCAAAACTGTCTCATAGCAACAGCTTTTTGGTAATGTGCTTAACAACATTTTTACAAGCCTTTCTCTTTTGTCAGCCCCCTACTCAACTCTATGCAAAAGAGTGTCTTTCAGACAAAAATACTTCAATAGCATGGAGAGACCTATACATGGTGAAATAAACACCTTGACAAAACAACATAAAAAACATAGATCAACTTTTATTATTGAAATTTAAAAATTCCTTTTAATTCCTATGAATTAGAATATTCCTCAAAGTTGCCAAAAAAACCCAAACCAATTAAAAGGCTTGGCCTTTCTGTTTTTGGAACTTTTAATGCACTTTCTTTTAACTCTGTAATTTACGAGACCCTTTCTCTGTGAAGATTAATTTAGAACACCGTACTTGCACTTTCAATGGTCTGTTAGGAAATACACAATTTATTTTGAAATAATTAATCTGCTTTTCTCTCTTAGCAGGTAGCAGAGGTAAAGAGACTGAATCATATTAATTCATTCATATGATTCCCATATGTTCACGTGAAATACTTAAAAAAGCACAACTTTTGTTTTTACTTTTGTAGATTCTAACAACCTTAAATAACTGGACAGTGTGCTGAATGATTTGTTAATACTGTAATTGTTTTTACTTTAAATTGTAACATAATTAAAAAAACACTAGTATTATATATTTATACACATTTCTATATACTTTAAATTTCCTTTCTATTAATCTGGTTTAAAAAATATTTTATAAAGGTTTAATTAACTGCACTACTAATATTTTAACAATGCTTTAACAATCAATTATATTTGAATATTTAGCAGAAGGCTGATCATCTACTGCACTACAGATTACACAGTATATTTTAGACTATAGTCCAATCCCTGTTTGTGTCCATAATTTGTTTACATTAAGGTGCAGATAATATGGTTTACTGGCCTATACCAACTCTTCAGGTGATGTGAGTATTATTCATTTCCTTGGTGTTCACACATCAGACCTAAAGCATCCACTATGTGAATAATTTTTTCCCCCAACATCAAAAATCGAAAAAATTAGAAAACAAAAGCTGCTATGTAATGACATTTTCACATATTTATTAATCTATCACACATGAACAAGAGAAAAACTGTGACTCACAAAATTACTCACCATGCAAACACTGTGAGTCATAAAGTGATCATCCCTGTTGCTAGTGTAACAGCATTTCTGACACTTATAATATGAAGTTAATCAGGAACGAAGAGCATTCTGCACTTAAGTAATGTATTAACGACAAGCATAACTGCTTTCTAACTAGGAACAAAGCCAAGTGCTAGAGACTTAAACAAGCCCACTTCTATTAATGAAACATGCTACATTAAGTAAATATGCTTAAAGTTTACATTTTCAACTTTAAAATTTAAAGTTCACACTTCTTCCCACACCTGAAGAAGGCTCCAAGTCCGAAATGTTGTGTTTCCTTTCTTTTCTTTTCAGGATGAAATAAACCCGTTATTTTTTTTACTTGTTCCTTTTATTTTTCAGAAAAAAAAACAATTTTGTGTGACCATTACTTCTTCAGTTCCAGTTGCAAAGGTGTTTACAACTAAATCTCAGGAACAGTCACACATTGTAAAACTTAAAATGATGGAATTATATTCCACTATAAATACCATATTGGGCTGTATTAAAATATAAATTGACAACCTTGATGTTTCAGTTTAGATAATGAAAAGTAAAATAAATAATTTTCATAGATTTTGCGGGTCATTATTAGCCTGGTGTTATTGCTCAAGGAGCAAGCTATAGGACAAAAATAAAGATGGTGTTAATGTATTACTTTACCAACATTCCTAACTTCTGCTAGTGACCACTTAATCTATATAATGTCACTCTTTCTGCCACTGGCAGAATTAGGAGCTTTTCAATACCTAACAAAAGATCTTTTGTGCAAAAAAAGACACATTTCCTTTGTATAACACTGTAACAGGTTCCGGTAACAAGCATTAATGATCACTCTTTCAAAAAAATCCTATAGAGAATACAGAATGTGAAGAACCTCAGCTTTTTTTGTTCTTAAACTAAATGGTAGAGATGTCCTTAAAGTTTCCTCCTTCCCTCTGGCCAAATATCTTACATGTGCTATACAAGCTTAAGTTTCACATTTTTTTCCCCACTTTGTACCCCAACATGTATCTATTTCAAAATTTGTATACCTCCACCAACCAGCACAATACTTATGTTTTAAACTAACATATAGGACAAGCCTGTGTCCTCTACAATATCCTCTCAGGTGATGAATGTGAACTGTCCTGGAACTGTCCAGGTATATAAAGAGTGGTATTCACTCTTTTCACATTCATTCTCCCATTCGTCTTATGTAACACAAAGTTCCCAAGGACAAAAAAACATCTGGTTAACATTGATAACATGATAACATTTCCAATTCTGGCATTTTCAATTTTCAACCCATTTTCAACTCTTAAAATTACTCTCTGAGCTCAGCCCCTACTTCATTCCTATCATTAACACCACATTTTCTAAATCTATAATTCCCCTTTGTCTAATGCTATAATGTTTTTAAGAGGCAAGTAGTATTTACTACATGCCCTATTTAACAACTTTGAGTACTCAACTCCCACACCAAACCATTATAACAACTTTATTCATAGACTGCCCTTACACATTTCCCAGTTTGCAACTTTAAAAACAATGCACTTAATTTCTGAGTCATGGGATATGAAATTCTATGTACAGCACAATCTGGTATTATTTGACATTAAATTAAAAGTATCTAAGACACTGACACAAATTTGAACTCATATACTGTATAAGCCTTTAAACCTGCAATGCTTCTTTAAGTATTAACTTCAGAAAAACTTAAAAGAGGGTCTGCAATTAAGCCACAACCTACTTAATTGCTACGGTTGCTTCTCCAAGATAAGAAAAAAACAAAACTGGTCACAATAAACCAAGCGATGCACTGCACTGTAATCTCAGTATTAATAGTTCTGAAAATATTTGGTAACACACTGAAAGGCCTTGACATCTGTTTAAGGTATCAGCAACTCTTTCTTACTGAAATCAACTTATGCAAAAGGAATAAAAAAATTTAGATGAGAGCCCACATCTGTTTCATCTAATTCTCATCTCATTAACTGATTAGTCAACCATATCGATATCAATAGACAGTGATAATACTGCATTTAAGTCTACATTTATGCAAACTTCCTTGGTCAATACCAGCTTCATAAAAGAGGCAGTCATGCAAGAATAAATAAACTAATGCTTAATAACTTCAGCATTAAGTTCTAAGCATTTTTCTGAAAGAACAAATAAGTGTAATATATTATTTCATTATGCACTGAATTGTTCTGCAAACCCTATACAAAGCTTAAGTGAACCAAGTTTGCACAAGTACAGTTAGCAGGAAAACGTATTGTAATCTGTTGCTCTTTCTGGCAGGTGTGTTCACTAAAACTACCGTGTTTAACCGCCTTTAGCTCTTTGTTCTAGACACCTTATTCTTGGGTGTCTCATATGTTTTTCAAATGACTCTGCAAGATTAAACACGAAATCAAATTCCTTTCCCGATCATTAAACAAACACCCAAAGATAGCTGGAGTGGTTATTCTCAGTTAATTGATTGATGTTAAGCTTTCATTTGAAGCCCTTGTTGAGTTCTGACGCTCAGAGCAATGAAATTCAACGAGAAAGGTCACTCTTAAATCCTGAAAAACTAAACCAACATTTCAATGGGAAAAATGAGTTAACGAAACTGAAACCCAACTGAAAGGATGTTAGTTTTCATATTTTTGTCAGCACAAAATATCAATATTTTGGGTTTATTTTGGTTTTTGTTTACCTTTACCATTGCATTGTATTAAAAGAACATTTTTGGGGATACTGGAATTTAGTTTTGGGTTTCAAATCATATGATTGAATATTTTCATAAAGATAAGGCATTTCAACATTGCGGGGATATGTTCAGATGTTAGTCGTCTCAAAAGAAAAAAAACACATGAAAACATATTAGCTTTTATCTGAAATATAGACCCTTTGTCACTTGACCTGATATTGACTCAGGTGCATAATCAGTTCAATTGCAAATATTTAAACAAAGATTTACAATTCCACACTTCACATACAAGATTACAGTGGTTTTTGTGGGGTGTGTACCCTAAAGGATTCAAGATTTTTGATATATTTTTATAAAGAGTGCAGCTCAAATGAAATCAATCCAAATTTCTCAATGTATTATATTACCCAATAGTATGAATAGCATGGTGTGAAATAAAATAAAAGGTCACTGCTGGTTAGGGAATGTGATTTAGAGATTCTATTTAACACAATGTTCTCTGATAAATTGCTCCTCTGTGTAAAGTAGACTTGTGGGAATTTAAGAGGGAAGTCCTCTTAAGTTCCAAATACCATTTAATTTCAGCTCCTGTATAACCCAAAATCAGAGATGCATAGTAATTGTACTTGGGATGAAGACAGGGCCAAAACAAAATTCGCTCAAAGAGTCAACTCACACTTCCTTGCAATCTGAAAATATCAGAAGCAGAGGCTAACAGCTGTGGCCTATGGAAGAAAACAATAGGTCTTCATCCCCTGTGTGCATTTCAGACTAGTTATGATAATTTTTCATTACAATTGCTATATTAATTATTCTTATATAGTAACTCAGTATGAGTGAAAGCCTGGTAAAACAATCATTCCAAACTTAGGTACAGCATAAAAACACAGGGAGAATCTGTTAATATTTTAAAGAATTTGCAAAAATAGTTACAGAAATTTTAAGCAGTATAAAAATCTTTGTCTTGTTTATACCACTATGCTGTAAAGGAATAGGTACAGGTTTAATACATGCTGAAAGCAAAAGAGACA
Source organism: Lepisosteus oculatus (assembly GCF_040954835.1). Lineage (NCBI taxonomy): Eukaryota > Metazoa > Chordata > Actinopteri > Semionotiformes > Lepisosteidae > Lepisosteus > Lepisosteus oculatus. The sequence continues at coordinate 36,754,929 of NC_090702.1, read as the reverse complement.
GATTGTGGCTCTGGAGTCTTCTTCACACCTGATGAAGGCTCCACAGCCAAATCGTTGTGTCCCTTTTCTTTTCCTTTCAGTATGGAATAAACCTTTGCAGCCTACACGTGCTGATGCAGCTCCTACTTGAACTTCTTCACTACTGCATGTTTACGCACTGTGGTAAATGTGTGCAGTTCAATAATTATTTTAAATGAAAATTAGTTTAGATAAAGATATTAGTTCAATCATTATAAACCACCTGCACAGCACTGTCCTTACCTTTTCACACAGTGGTGTGCATCGGTGCTGTCTATACATGTTTTGAAAGAAATACCTATCCAATGGACTTCAACCTGCACATTTCATTTAGTCTTTTAAGTCTGCAATAGCCCTCAGAGGTTGTTTGGAGGGAAATATGTTCTCCACACCTGCTGACTAAGAGCACATAGCACACAGGTCCCAGAGGTGGAACAATTTCATACTACATTTATATGCTTGAGGCATTTAAATACATTGCAGTCATAACTAGCAATACCATGCCACTTGAAAACTGAACAACAAAAATAAAGACTGTATATTTCAAAACAGCTGGCATGTTACTTTCAATGCTTACAATATTGGCCAAACTGATCAATCATGTACTGTATTAGTTACCACAGCTGGGTTTCCTCACCCATTTTTCCTTCTTGCATATAAATACTCATACCCACAGTGGAGTTTTTTGCACCTCAATCTAAGTAATATAGAAGCTAAACAATAAAGCCGTAACCTACATTAATCTGTAGTATGCAAATCAAGAACTTTAAGTATTACAATTTCCTGAAAATAGTTTTAAATATAACAGATGATTTTGCATTGTTAGAGCCAAATCACACGTTTTCTGTTCTCTAACCTGGGTCATTGCTATTCCATATTTCAATTAAATCTCAAGAAATGAGATTAAAATGCAGTAGAAATTCATTTACAACAGTCTTGCTCAAATAATGAACCACTGTCACAAACACAAAATGGATACCGGTCTCTTCTTGTTTCCATGCTATATTCAAGTAATGAAAGGATATCTTTCAACTATTTCCTTTCGGGAAAGAAACATCTTTTTGCCAGTGCTACAAGCAACATAATTCCAAAAAATCTAAATAAATCTAAATATGTATCTCCCAAGTATTGAACATCTGGAACAGCAGAATATAGCATATGAATAAGCATAGTTTGCAATCTATATGATAGCCAAATAAAAAATACACAGACATACTGCACTGTAAGCTACAGTAAAAAAGTAACTTATTAACATACGTGCAAGAAAAGTGTCACAAGATAACCTTTTCTTCTTTAACACAAAATGAAATGCAACTTCCACAAGAAGATGTTTTTTTCATTTAAATCTGGGCACAGCAACAGCACATGCCATTGCAATTTCACAAATCTCATTATGGTCATTCTTGGCTTTACAAAAAAGCAATGTAGCACCAGCCTTCATGATTAGCAGTTTAAATATAATTCAACATCTTTTTTTTCCCATGTAATTTGATCCACATGGTAGGGAGAAATTCTAGATGACAGCAGACAAGCTACTAAATAAATCAGCTTTTACATCCACAACAACACATCTCACTTACACTTCTGACTTACTGACTGAGAAAGATCTGTGTGAACTGTGAGGGTTTTGGCTTTTGTCAGCAGTGCCAGCTTCTGAAATGTTGCTTATATGCAAATACAACTTAAATTGTCCTCTAGAATAAATTGTGTTGCAAACCTTGGGTAACAGTTTGACCTCTTAAAAACCTAAAAAGCAATACAGTTCACACATGAGCACTGTGTACATACTCAATGAAAACTATAAGTTTTTCTGTATTTAAGTGCCATCTCTGCTGGCACAATATAAATTACAATGAACAAAGAAATCCTAACTATTGTGATTCATGAAATGTGTTTTCAGGCATTTCCAAAAGTGTTTCAGAAAAAAAACACAAGTAAAAGTTACCTATCCAGTTTCAATTTCTTCTGCTTTATAAAATCATAAGCAATTTATGGTTTATATTACACTTTGTGTTGTACAGTCTGAAAAGTGAATATAGTACATAAAATAAGTGTAAACATAAAACCTGACATATGAGAAATGCAAAACCTGTATTTACAGATAGAATTCACCTTTCATTGAAAATTTATGGCAGCGCTTAAGGGAGAAGGATTTTCTACATGTAACAGCATGCTTTTAGTTGGAGAAGCATGGTACTGACTGGAAATGATGACTTGTCTTATACTCACTAATGATTCTTTCACACACACACTACACATGAGAAAGGACCAATGGAGATAGGTGATTCTTACATTAAGAATACAAAGGCTTTAGATTATACAATCTTTCCTTTCTACTATAAAGCTTGTCCTCTTAGGAATAAGACCTTACATCCACGACACTTCTAGATACAGTACTGCTAGAATAATACATTAGACTATTTTTGTAAAAATGGTCTAAAATACTAAAGTATTTATATATAATAAGATACATGACATTATATAAACAAAACACAAAAACAAAGGAGAAAATGACTTGGGTACTTGCTCATACTTAGTGAAAGAGAGCAAATATTGTACACCACTTATGGTGTTGTCCCATCAAAAAAAATGTTTTAAAGTAGGCAAATTATAACAAAATTATGAACCAATTAATCACAGACGAAAGTTTTCTTAACAGTTCTATTTTTTACCAGACAGTTAAGGAAAATGCTTTCGATAAAGCAGATCCACAATTGTGTGCTAAATAGTGAAAGACAAAGGGCAATAAAAACTTCTGTGACCAAATCTTTAAAGTCACATGAAAAAGGTTCTCTTACCTTTAAAAATTATTCAAGACTGCTTTTCATGAATGAAACCATTTCCTACACAAATATATATATACATTTACCTCTCGTCAAGTCCAGGGTTAAAAGGTCATTTTACCACCTTTAAGAGTTATCTAACACTTGACATCAGGGTGTGCCTGAATAGCTGCTCATTAAACTGGCAGAGACTTGGCTTCCTGGGGACAGCAGGGTAACCATTGTCACAGATTTACCCATTGGGACATCTTATTAATACCTGTAATAAACCCCTTTCAGGAAAATAATTGGCCGTAACCTTAAAAATTTACATAAGACTGATAACCAGAATTTATAGGATGAACAAAAGTTGTTTTCAAAGGAAATGAAAATGACTGATACAAAAGGGGGGGGGGGGAATGCTTGGAAAAGTTCAAGCTGAAGTATGTAAATTCAGGAACAAGTAATAGGTTTATTCCATGCTGAAAAGAGAAGAAAGAAAACACAACATTTTTGCCGTGGAGCCTCCTTCAGGTGTGAGTAAATTCAGTGATGTAAAGGAAAAAGCCACAGCAAGATGATGTGTGAAAAAGTCTATGATCAGATATCTCTATGGAATAATCAGGCACCGCAAAGAAATTTGTGAAAAAAAAAGGCAATTTGCTGAAAACAAAAGTAGGAAAAGTAAAAACTGGAAATGGTGGAATGAACCACACAATCGAGACGTTGATTTGATGTATCAATCAGATATTGTGACATTTTATTCAATAAATGTCAAAGTATACAATAAATGAAGGTAAGTCTACACACCAACAAAGTCTGTTCAATCCTTTTAATATACCTAACGACTGATATTCAGCAGTCCTGTGGGATGAACTAGAGTACTCAAAGTTAGCGACGGTGAAAAAAACATTCTTTTAACCTGGTTTACAGTTACAGAATAAAAAGGGATGAGCAGTTTACTTAGTTTAGTAGTTTACTTAGTACAGTATAACGTGAAAGCAAGACATTATTCTAAGTGACTATAAATTATGTAGATCTTCTATATCTGTAGATATAGAACTAACATTTGCAAACAAAATACTAAAACTAAATAACAGAAAAGTTTCGCATCTAATACACTATTAAAATAATACACTATTAAATTCTATGTAATATGCAACTATTCACCCTAAATAATAATTAAGAAAACATAAGTTATAGATTGTGGCTCCATAAAATTATGATTGATGAGAACTACTACAGCATGTGGAATTCATAAGTGACAGACTATAAGCAAAGTGTTGTTTTATTTTTTTTAAGTGAGCAACTTTAATTATTAGATTAATTTAGGAGATAGCATTTAGTTAGACTAACCTACAATAAATCTTCAAGATCTTCAGTTAGAGTTAAGGAAATGTAAGAAGATCAAAGTTATCACATAACATAAACACTTTCAAATAATACAACAAAATTACACTAGCTCAGAAGTCCTGTTAACTTCAGTTCATTTTGTTCTTGTCCACTTAGGAAATAAAATAATTTTATCTATTCTCAGCATCAGTCTTATAAGAATTGAAAAAGGTGAAAACTACAGCTTTATCTGATCACTATTGAGTGGTTAAATACCAGAATATTTTTTGAAAGTATTTTCAGTATAAGAAATGATCATTCTTGAGTTTAGTCTGATTATTAAACTAAATGGTAATCCCATAATAAAGACTTTTTTCTATATAATGGACTATGTTCAATTTTCTCAGTGTTCACCATGATCACCAAAACTATTTCCCAAAAATATAATAAATATAATAATTAATGCTGAACAAGATTTTACTTGATCACAGGTTAAATCATCACCTTCAACTATAGTAATATTATTCAATCGTGTCACAAATATTCCAACCAAACAGAATTAAACAGATTTAAAACTGACTGTTTTTAGTCTCCACAAATGTATAAAAAGCAGCCTGGACAGTAAATGTGTTTTGTTATCAACTTATTGACTATGTCACACATATATTAGTTAAACCTGATGGAATGCGAGGTGGCAGGACCAGTCAGAAGAAAGATTTGTAGGCCTGGGGCAAAACAACTGCTCATTTAAAAAAAATATTTCATTGTGCAACTGTAGATGCAGCTTGTGCTTCACAACATTACATTTTTCATCAATGTCAAATAACCATTTTGCAAAGAAAGCATAAATCAAAATGTTACTTATCAGCAGAAAACAACTGAAACCAGCATGTTAAAACACACCCTTTTGACATGTAGCAAAAGCTGCTCCTTTCTACAACCTAAAATAAAAGGTAAAGCTTTAAGAATTCTAAAATAAAGTAAAACAAGGAATTTGCAAACTTCGAGATCAATGAATAGGCACTTACCTGTGACGGACACTTTCATTCTGGCTTCCAAGGGCCTGTTATTATCCAAGTCTCTGCTTAGCTTCAGCTCTCCTGTGTCTTGGTTTAAAATCAAGAGACTTAGCTCATTACCCTCCACAAAGGTGTAATGAAGTTTATCTGAAACGTCGGGGTCATAAGCAGGAACCTTTCCAATTACCCCAGAAGGAAAGCTGTTGGACTTGTTGGTTACATAGTTGTTAAAAATGATTTCAAAGTCCTGCAGCACAGGATCATTGTCATTTATATCCACAAGCCGGATGTGAACAGTGGCTCGGCTCACTAATGGAGCAGATGTTGCCTGGACCACAATCAGATACTCTGTTTTAGTTTCATAATCTAAATCTGTTAAGGCAATTAGGTCTCCATTAAAAATATCCAGCTGGAAAACCTCTGGAATGTTTCCTTCCACAATCTGATACATGATTTGTGCATTGGATCCTTCATCTGGGTCTGTCGCAGTGATCCTTGCTACAGTAGAACCTACTGCACTGTTTTCTTCAACATAGATGTCAAATTCATCCTTTTCAAAAACAGGTGGGTTGTCATTTATATCTAGCACAGATATCTGGATGTTCACTGATGCTTTTAAAGGTGGAACCCCCTTGTCAACCGCATAAGCTTTCAAGTTGTAAACTGGCACATTTTCTCTGTCCAGCTTCCTAGCTGTCCTGACAATCCCAGAGGACTGCTCAATGAGAAAATCCCCATCTCCATCATCCCCACCTTGAAAAGTGTAGCTCACTCTTCCATTGGATGAGGAATCCCTGTCAGAAGCAGTTATTTGCAGGACGCTGGTGAACACAGGTGCATCCTCAAAAACACTGCCTGAGTAAATATCTGTTTGGAACTGAGGGGAGTTGTCATTGGCATCAACAACAATTATTTCAACGTAAGTTGTGTCTGACTTCTGAGGAATTCCATTATCCCTGGCTATAATTGCCAACGTGTAAGAAGCCTGATCCTCATAGTCAATTTCCATTTGAGTAGTTATTGCACCTGAATCAGGGTTGATTTTAAACTGTGGAACATTATCTTCCATAAGGTAAGTAATCCTTGCATTCTCACCAGTGTCTTCATCAGTTGCACTTATAACTACTACCGTAGAACCAATGGGCCTGTCCTCACTGATTTCCACCTGGTAATTAGCATTCTGAAAAACGGGCCTGTGTGTATTAGCATCAGTAACATTAATGTAGACCTGGGCTGTGTCAAAACGAGTGCCATCGGATGCAGTTACAGTCAGCACGTATTGCCTCTCTTGCTTATAATCCAGGGGTAAGGCTAATGTTATTAGACCACCACCACTCTGGCTCGTAATTGCGAACCTGTTCCTAGTGTTTCCACTTGAAATCTGGTATGTTACAACACTGTTAACATCTCTGTCAACAGCTGTAACAGTCAACACACTAGTCCCCACAACTGCATCTTCATTAATTCTAAGGTAATACTCTTTTTCAGTGAAAGCGGGGATGTTGTCATTCACATCTAAAACGGTTATGCTTACACTGGCAGAGGATGACATAACTGGGACCCCATGATCCCTTGCTTCAATACCAAAGTGATAATAATCAGTTGTCTCTCTATCTAGTTCTGCCGAAACTGTGATCCAGCCTGTGCTGTTATTAATTGCAAAGGGAAAATCTTGTGGCATGTCTGTCAGTCTGTATTGTAAGCGAGAATTCTCTCCAGAATCCGCATCAACAGCCTGAATGTGAATTACAGAATGTCCAACTGGGACGTTTTCCAAGACTGTGGCTTGGAATGGGGTGCTGACAAACATTGGAGCATTGTCATTCACATCAACAACTTGCACAACAACAAGACCAGTCCCATTTATCAAAGGGGGTCTACCCCCATCCTGTGCCTTAATTCGCAGATTATATTCCCTAATTATTTCATAATCTAGCGGGTTAATTACATCAATGACACCAGTAGGTGAATGAATATAAAACTGACCTTTTACATTTCCACTAATTATACTATAGTGCACTTTGGCATTGTTGCCTTCATCTTTATCAGTAGCTTCCACCTGTGCAACTTTGCTGTTCACTGGTATGTTTTCAGGTACCTTGACAACGTATCTTTTTTCACTAAACTGAGGATAGTTGTCATTTTCATCCTCTACGGTGATGTGCACAGTAGCTGTAGCAGTTTTTGGGCCAGGGTCTTTGCCTTGGTCATTGGCCTCAACTATTAGATGGTACTTTGCCATCGTTTCCCTGTCTGGACGCACCCTGATCTTAACAACTCCAGTTCTCGGATCAATTTCAAAAGCGGCGTTTGCCCCGTCACCGTTCACAATTCTATATATCATATTAGCGTTGGAAGGCGCATCTCCGTCTGTTGCCCTTACAGTCATCACTTCAAAGCCTTCTTCCATATTTTCGCGAATGCTAACCTTGTATTCAGTTTGCTCGAAAACCGGGCCGTGATCATTGGTATCACTAACAGTGACTGTGAGATACACTACCCCTGACCTCTTAGGTGTGCCGTTGTCAGTAGCAGTCACTTTGAATACATGAGTATCTTTTACTTCCCTGTCTAAAGGCTGTGTGGTTATAATGCTCCCGGTCTCTGGATCAATTTGAAAATAATCGTTGGATCTGCTATCAAACAGGGCTTCCATAGTATACTCAATTCTACCAGCATCGCCTTCATCTGGGTCAGTGGCTCTTAGCATAATAACCCACGTCCCAGCGGGCTCATTCTCTGGGACAGACACCTGATAGTTGCGCCACTGAAACTGGGGAGCGGTGTTCACGTTTCTTTTTCTGCGTTTGTTCCACGGGCCCATCTTATGACGTGCATGATCTGTGAATAAACCACGCTCGTCCGTTGTCATAAACCGTAATTTAACTCTAACAGTGATCTGATCATTTCGCCGGTCCTTGAGCGTACAAACTAAATCCACCTCACTCCTCTCTCCAGACCGTAGGCAGTGATCCCCATTCAGTGTTAAACTCCCATTGTTAAAGACCACTTTTAAATCCGCTTCAGTGCATGTGGAATTGGAAAACTCAAAATTCCTCGTAAAAACTGGTAAATGTTCCTTTATATTCATTAGCAATTTACCTGCGGAAAAGCAAGAAGCCGCATCCAGTCTTGAAAGGTAATTAATGTATATATTGGGCTGACCTGTTGTAGTCTTTCTTTTGTATTTGATAAAGCAGTCTTGCCCGTGGACAAAAGTGTTAAAATGCGTTAAAATTAAGTTTTCAGAATTTACAGACCTGAATTTGAAGTAAACCGGCGCAGGATTTTTTAGCAGGCGCGCACAGTCTATTTTCTGAGTAAGACGTAAGACTCCGGCTTGAGGGTCTATTTCCAAAAAGTTTCTCAGGTATTTTGGAGTTAAAGTTCTATCGATTTTGTATATCCAACCAGGTCCAAGAGACAAATTTGTTAATACAAATCCGGCATGTAAAGAGTCCGAAAGGTGCAAATCAAAACATCCCAACATTGGAAATTGAAATAGAAAACTAATCCAGATCACCCAGTGCACTGCCAGTTCCATGGCTCAAAACTCTGTAGATCCACACAAGTTATCCAGAACACCTGCATATACCATTAGCTCCCCTCCCGCCAGGACATCGTTTTTCGTTTATGTTCCATGTGAAGATTTTATTAACAAAAAGACGAAACTTAACATCTTGTATCCAGAGAGCTGAAACTCATTATTTCCACGTTAAGTTTAAATGATTACAAAATGGCTCCGCAACTCCTCTCCTCCTCCGAAACTGATTAGCATAAACCTGCTCTTATCACCCTACAGGGAACTTTCACAGGGCGCTTTTTCGTGAGTATTTACTAATCTCTCCAGGATACTTAGAAGTCCGCCTGTTAAATGCGTTGTTTTCTTGGAGAGAGAGATTATTATACAAGCACGTAACGCCAGATTTTTAAACTTCCACATTATTATTTATAAAATGTTATTGAAAGGTTTAATTTATATTGTGCAAAACTAACCATTTTTAAATATATAATATATATATATATGCATCAACTAGTTTGAAAACACAAATATGTACAATGTCATAAGCGCGTTTTAATAAAAAATGAGTTATGACAAATACTAAAAAACTGTCACGACTAGCAAATATACATTTCTCTAATGAAAAAAGTTGATGTGGAATACAATCCGCAGTTTTTCACTAAATAAAAACGTTTGAATCCCCGTTAGTATATCTTAATCTACAAAAGTGTTAACCTACAAAACATGTGTGACGGGTTTCATCTCCGTAGCAACATTGTAACTTTCAGCTTTAGACTTCTTTGCTGTGGTCTATAAAATACTCTCTGCAAGAGTGACATCTGGTGATCACCATTAGAAGTAAAAGTACCTGTATTTAAAGTTCCTCGACAGCTCGTAGAAAATACCAATGCGATGTTTCACATGACCGTTATTATACGAGATTGAATAAAAAAATATATATATACTTAATTTTTAGTTGTACAAACATGCTATTAAACCAACGAGAAATTAACGGGTTTAGTGTTTGTCTCAGAAATAATAATAATAATAATAATAATAATAATAATAATAATAATAATAATAACAATAATAATAATAATAATAATAATTTTCTCCTTTTACAAAATTTCTGATAATAACGTGTACAGATATTCAAATACTGTATCGGCTTTAGCAATACTGAATTCATGTTTAACTATTTAATTATTATTATTTATAAATAATTAGACATAAAACTCTTGGAAATCAATATAATTCGTAGCGTAGTAGTAAGGCTACAGACCATAGTGTCATAGGTTCAAATCCTGGGTAGGACGTTGGTATCATATCTGTGAACAAGGCATAAAAAGCACCAGTGAATGCCCTGTTGTGTAAATGAGTCTCCAGGTTGTCACTGAGTCAAAAATGAGAATTTGTTATTGTTAAGAACAATAACTTAACACAACTATTATTCACACTTCACTGCCATACATCAATGATATGTTGAATTATTGTTATTGAATAATACAAATTATTTAATTGTGGTAGCCTGTTATGAACTATTCATTGCACACGTATTTAACTAAAATAATTAATGAACATAAAGTGAAGGAAATTTTAATAAAAAGCCACTTTTGTTGAGTGTGGGTATTGCTGAAGACAATGGAATTAGAATCTATTGAAGAATTGAATAAAATAAATTATAAGAAAAAAAGAAATGGAAAAACAGAAGTGTTGAAACATTTTCAGTATTTTTAAATAAGAATAGGACAAAGAGCACATTTTAAATATTGTTTTGAGTTTCTAATCACATATTGCCCAGACGATTAATATAAAATGTGACATTATCTACTGGATGAACCATACATACATTAAATATGTATAAAGATCTCAAGCAACAAATCAGCCTTTTAAAAATCATTGTAGGACCTAGCTTTTATTTCTGACTGAAATAATGTTGTTTATCAAAGAACAGTATTCAGTGATGATCAAATGTATTTTCAGTATTAGTGAACAGTTTTATGAACACTGATACGGGACGCTATTGTTTTAAGAGAAACTATTTCATCATGATGAAATGATAAACAAAAAGCTTTATTGAGCACACTTTGTTGTCAGATGACATCAATATAGAGCTTTTATTCAAGAAGATATCCATAATGTGTATGGAGTAATGTGCAAAAAAAGACCACATGTCTGAATAATAGTTCAGAATTGTTCAGTCTTGTTATACATTTGCAATCCATTGCTTGGAAATGCTTTAATCATCAATTTGGCAATTACAATTTCATCTTCTAACATGATGACAGCTCTAAATGCATGCCAAAGACAACAGATGAAAGTTCGAAGAAGAAAGAAAAGGATTCCTGTTTTTGATTTGCCTTCCAAACTATTGCATTTGAATGCAATTGAGATTGTACAGACAGACATAAAGAAAGCTACTGCTCAATGACCAGAAAAAAGCGAACATTCCATCTACATACTGTCAATAAGGAACAAGTAATAGGTTTGTTCCATACTGAAAAGAGCAGAAAGAAAGAAAACACAACCTTTTGGCCGTGGAGCCTTCTTCAGCAGCTACCTACCTGAACTACTACATACTGTCAATAGTTGATTGAAAGCACTAATAATTTTAAGGAAGGCATATAATATATAAGAACATAACAAAGGTTACAAACTCTAAATTGTTCTTGTATCTTGTGGTGGATTGGGTCCAGCTCTTCATACGTGTTGCTCCTGGAATAGCCTCACTTTGTCCATTAGTGTTGGTGGGTTTTGAAAGTTAAGCAAGACCCAGTTTTTCTAAATAATAATAAGAATAAACTTTATTTTATATACCGCCATTGAAGGTGGCTTCTCAAAGCGCTTTACAGGATGACAATAACAATACATAAGAAGAATACAACAATAAATAAGGAGAATACACAAGATAAGACACAATTACAATATATAGAGGAGACCGTGGATGGTGGTACTAAGAAGAGCAGAGGGGTGAAGAATGGAACCAGTTAAGTAAAGGCTTTTCTGAAGATGAGGGTTTTGAGTCTGGATTTTAAGGAGTTTAGAGAAGGTGACTCTCTGATATCCTTGGGCAAAGAGTTCCAGAGCCTGGGGGCATAATAGGAGAAGGCCCTGTCACCCATACAATGTATACTTGCTGAGTACTCCATATAATAATATTTCTATAAAGTTAATTCACCAGTTGAGCTCTAATTAACATTTTCATAAACTAATGTAGGTTTCCAGAAGTTACCAGGAATAAGCACATTTCTGACCATAAATGGATGGATAAATGGATGGTCTGTTTCGATGCTCATCCTGAAGGTGTTGTCTTGTCAGTGCCTTTGAGGATGTTCATAACATAGCTCTCCTTCTATTATTTTCTTTTCCAGACCAAAAATGTTTAAATTATTGTTCCTGTCAGGGTAGGAAATTCATTTAAATCTTGGAATGTTACTTGTTTGCTCTTCCCTGGACTAAATCCAGAACAGCAATATGCTTTTCTGTAAAACGACTACTAAAATTGTACACAATATTCTAAGTGAGATATGGATAATCCACATATTTTGTAATAATATGCATCCCTGACTACTTTTCCAATTATGCCAGAATCTAGATCAGTGATATACTGTAAAATGGCAGTGGTCAAAATACATATCGCTCTCGAACCACATTTTCTTCACTCATCCCTTATTTCTTTGCATTCTATTCATTGACCACTTCTCAGCCGAGATACACATTAGAGTTTCTGGAGTGCTTGCCACCCACAATCGGAGAATTAATCTGTTATTAACTTTATCAAAAACCTTATTAAAACCTACATATAACACATATTGCACATTGTGCCCATTACTGCTGTTGGCTTTTGACAGTTAAGCAAGAACCAATTTTTGAAATCTTTCCCAAGTGCCCCATAAAATGAAATTTATATAAAGTTAATTCTCCAGTTAAGTTCAAATTATTGTTTTCATAAACTAATACAAGAAAAGAACTATTGATCTATAAATGCTTCTTTTGATGGGTGCTGCATTAGCAGTATTGGGTAACATCAATGGGTATTATCCCTGTCTTGAGAGACTGCTGGGAGAGTGTCACGACCGCCAGGCAGTCAAAATCAAATCGTAAGCGAGCTAATCAGCCCCAGCAGCGGGTGATTATTAACAAACGCCGCCGCACGAGTTAAACCACCTGCGCACACTCACGGTGCGGTGCGCACTGCTATTTTTACCCTCTTCACCTGTTTCCCACTGATCGGTATTGAGTCTACTCCTTGAGAGCTCTACCTGGCGTTTTTCCCCATACCACGTTTATTCTGGATTTTGGATTCCCCTTCTGCCTTTTCGACTTTGCACCTCGCCTCTCGTCTCGGACAGTCTGCTACCGGAGAACTTCCTGGATTACGACTTGCCTTTCGCCTTTTGACTACGACCTTGCCTCCTGTTTTGGTTTGTTCGCCTGCCTCATCTATCACCCGTGCCTGCGTCTGCACAGGATCCGTGTATCTTCCTACCAGGGATTCCTAACAGAATACCGAGCAAAAAGATGGATCCCGCGGACGCACAAGCTTTTTGCTCACTTTTCAATCGCCATTCCCAAGCTCTCACCCAGCTTCAATCTTCGCTTCACATTTTCTCCAATCACGTCGCTAACCTTCCGCCTTCACCTGTCCCTTCGCCTCCAGCACAGACCACTGCTCCGATCCCTGTAACCCCGCCCACCTCTCCCGTAGCCTCACCGTTTCTTCTCCCGGAAAGATATGACGGCAACACCGCGGGCTGTAGGGGTTTTATTGCGCAATGCTCCTTGACTTTCCAGTTGCATCCTGAGCATTTTTTTTCTCCCCGGGAGCAGATCAGTTTCGCCCTTTCCTTGCTCACTGGCAAGGCTCTGGACTGGGCAGCTGTGTTGCTTGCTAGGGGAGACTTTCAGTTTGCTGATTTCAAGCTTTTTGCTGACCAGCTCCAGGCACGTTTTTCTCCAGTCAACCCGGACCTGACTCATCTCCGGCTCGCCTCGCTTCGTCAGGGTGATGGATCTTTGAATGATTATGTGGCTGACTTCCAAGCCCTCGCCACGGAGTCTGACTGGAACCCTGAAGCCCTGATTTGCCTTTTTTATAAGGGTCTCTCTGAAGATCTAAAGGACCACCTGGTGCTCTCGCCACTTCACAACCGCTCTCTCGAATCGGCAATCGCTCAGGTGGTTGAACTGGACACCCGCATTCGGCTGCGGAGAGCAGAGAGTCATGATGGAAGCAGTCCTGGCCGTCCTGAAGGTACTACCCCCACGGTGCCCACTCGGCATCATGCACCCCTTTCCTCGGAGGAAAAGGAAAGGCGCCGTCGGGAGGGACTGTGTCTCTATTGCTCTGCACCTGATCACCTTCTCTCTGCTTGTCCCTTGAGACCCCCTTATCCCTCTCGAACCCTTCCGCAGCCTACTGTTAGAGTCAGTAGTGCTGTTTTTTCTCAAAACTCGTCAGGCCCTTTATTCCCAGCTGAAATTTCTTGGGCTGACGCACAACTTCCCCTTCTGGTTTTTGTTGACTCAGGGGCAGCGGGGAACTTTATAGACGTCACTTTTGCTAAGAAGTGGGATATTCCCCTGGCTCCAGTCTCACCCCCGATCTGTATTCAAGCTCTGGATGGATCCCTGATTGCACCTGGACGGATTACATGGCAGACCGTCCCTCTCTCTCTAACAGTTGGTGCTACTCATGTTGAGGAAATTTCACTCCTTCTCCTGGACTCGCCTGCCTACCCGGTAATCCTAGGTCTTCCCTGGCTCAAGAAGCACGATCCCCACATCTTCTGGGACAAGAACGAGCTCATTGCCTGGAGCCACTCCTGTCATGTCAACTGTTGTCGTCAGCCGGTTAAGGTTGCTGCTGCAGTAACCTCTATGGAGGAGCACTCTACCATCCCACCCCCATACAGGCATCTGAAACAAGCCTTTGATAAGCGGAAGGCTCTTTCGCTTCCACCTCACCGTACCTGTGACTGTGCTATAGAGTTGCTCCCGGGAACCCTTCCACCTAAAGGACGGATCTACCCTCTCACTCAGGCAGAGAATCAGGCTTTGCAAGACTATATTAAGGAAGCTCTGGAGTCAGGATTCATTCGTCCCTCCTCTTCTCCAGCCTGTGCGGGTTTTTTCTTTATTGGGAAGAAGGACGGCTCCTTGTGGCCGTGTATTGATTACAGAGGACTGAACTCCATTACGGTTAAACATCGTTACCCCCTGCCGTTAATTCCAGCCGCTTTGGAGTCCGTACGAGGAGCCTCCATCTTCTCGAAGTTAGATCTACGGGGGGCTTACAACCTAATCAGGATACGTGAAGGGGATGAGTGGAAGACGGCCTTTATGACCACCCATGGACATTATGAATATGGTCTTGTTAATGCCCCGGCTGTCTTCCAGTCATTCATGAATGACATCTTTAGGGACATTATTGGGAATTTTGTTTTGGTTTACCTGGATGATATCCTCATCTTTTCTGCCAACCCTAGGGATCATGTCCACCACGTCCAGGAGGTCCTGACTAGACTCATTAATAACAAACTCTACGCCAAGCTTGAGAAGTGCGTTTTCCACGCCTCTAAAATTCACTTTCTGGGTTACATCATTTCCTCATTTGGTGTAGAGATGGACTCTGCTAAGGTGGCGGCCATCAATGACTGGCCAGCCCCTCGTAACTTAAAGCAAATGCAACGTTTTCTAGGTTTTGCCAACTTTTATAGACGTTTCATCCGGAACTTTAGCTCCGTCGTGGCGCCAATCATCGCACTAACCCGCAATCGACCAGGCTTGGGTAAATGGAACCCGGAGGCTAACCAGGCGTTTTTACGCTTAAAACAACTCTTCAGTTCGGCACCACTTCTACGACACCCGGATCCCTCTCAGCCATTCATTGTGGAGGTTGACGCCTCAGCCTATGGGGTTGGGGCAGTCCTCTCTCAGCGCCACGGGGATAAGCACATTCCACATCCCTGTACCTTCTTTTCAAGGAAACTCTCCCCGGCCGAGGTTAATTATGATGTCGGTAATCGTGAACTCTTGGCTATCAAGCTGGCCCTGGAGGAATGGAGACACTGGTTGGAGGGGGCTCATCACCCCTTTGTCATTATCACGGACCATAAGAACCTGGCCTACATTCAGTCGGCCAAACGCCTCAATTCCCGTCAGGCCCGTTGGTCTCTTTTCTTTTCTCGATTTAATTTTGTGATCACCTATACGCCGGGCTCGAAGAATGGGAGGGCTGATGCTCTCTCTCGGCTCCATGATCCCCCTGATCTGGATTACACACCGGAACCAATCATTTCATCTAACAGAATCCTCGGGGCGATCCACTGCTCTATTGAAGATCAGATCAGACGTGCCCTCAAAGGAGCTATAGTTCCCTTGTGCTGCCCCCCGGATTAGCTTTTTGTACCGGACAACTTGCGTTCTGCTGTCCTGCAATGGGGGCATGACTCTCGGTTTGCAGGCCATCCCGGGTACAGACGCACTCTGGACCTACTCACCAGAGATTTCTGGTGGCCTTCCATGCGATCAGATGCTGCAGAGTACGTCCGAGCTTGCCCGGTCTGTGCCAGGATCAAGACTCCGCGTGCCAAGAAGACCGGTCTCCTTCACCCTCTTCCGATCCCACACTGCCCTTGGTCCCACATAGCCGTGGACTTCATTACGGACCTTCCTAGCAGTCAAGGTCATACGGTAATCTTGGTGATATCTGATCGTTTTTCCAAGGCAGCCCATTTCGTCCCCCTCCCAGGATTGCCCACAACCCAGGAAATGGCATCACTGTTTGTGCAACAGGTCGTTCGGATACATGGGTTGCCCAACGATGTGGTCTCAGACAGGGGACCTCAATTTGTCTCGGCCTTTTGGAAAGCGTTCTGCCAAGCTTTAGGGACCCATGTATCTCTGACTTCGGGTTATCATCCTGAGGCCAACGGTCAGGTGGAACGGACCAACCAAAGTCTCCTTACCTTTTTGAGAGCCTTCACCTCCAACTCGCAGGATGACTGGTCATCGCTACTTCCCTGGGCAGAATATGCCCATAATTCTCTTACCTCCTCCTCCACAGGTCTCTCTCCCTTCCTCTGTTCACTAGGTTATCAACCCACTCTCATTCCTGCCACCCCTCCGGACACGGCTGTGCCGTTGGTACGTCAATATATTTCCAAGCTGCGCAGGACCTGGAGAATGGTGAGGACGGCTCTCACCAAGTCAACCCAGCGCCAGGCCAAATTTGCAAACCGACACCGCAGACCAGCCCCACGTTTTCGCAGAGGACAGTTTGTTTGGCTTTCAACAAGGAACCTACCTCTACACCTGCCTTCCAAGAAGCTCGGGCCTAGGTATATCGGCCCCTTCAGGATACTCTCCCGGATCACCCCAGTTACCTTCCGTCTTGCACTTCCCTCCACCCTTAAAATCCACCCGTCTTTCCACGTCTCCCTCCTGAAACCCTTCTACCGCTCACCTCTTGCGGCTCCCCAACGTCGCCCGCCACCCCCGCGTCGCATTCGGGGGCACCAGGCATATACAGTCCACAAGATCCTCGACTCTAGATGGAACCGTGGCACCCTTCAGTATCTGGTTGACTGGGAGGGTTATGGCCCTGAAGAAAGATCGTGGGTTCCGGAGAGGGATATTTTGGACCCTACGCTAATCGGAGACTTCCACAGGGACTATCTCGATCGGCCGTCTCGGGCGTCGGGAGCCGCCCGTGAAGGGGGGGGTACTGTCACGACCGCCAGGCAGTCAAGATCAAATTGTAAGCGAGCTAATCAGCCCCAGCAGCGGGTGATTATTAACAAACGCCGCCGCACGAGTTAAACCACCTGCGCACACTCACGGTGCGGTGCGCACTGCTATTTATACCCTCTTCACCTGTTTCCCACTGATCGGTATTGAGTCTACTCCTTGAGAGCTCTACCTGGCGTTTTTCCCCGTACCACGTTTATACTGGATTTTGGATTCCCCTTCTGCCTTTTCGACTTTGCACCTCGCCTCTCGCCTCGGACTGTCTGCTACCGGAGAACTTCCTGGATTACGACTTGCCTTTCGCCTTTTGACTACGACCTTGCCTCCTGTTTTGGTTTGTTCGCCTGCCTCATCTATCACCCGTGCCTGCGTCTGCACAGGATCCGTGTATCTTCCTACCAGGGATTCCTAACAGAGAGTTTATTGCAGTCTATGGATATTTTTTGTTTTCTCGCATATCCTGGAGCAGACCCTGGGGATTTGTTATATATGCATTTCTATTCAATTGTATGAAAGGCTCCCATTATTTTTTCATAGACGTGTTGCTCCTTTACAGTTTTTACATTTCCTGAAGTGAAAACAAAAGTTTTACTTTTGCTGGCCATTATAACATACTTTTTTATACCCCTTTTGGAAGCTCCTGTCTTTAGGATGCCCTTTTGTGAACCTTTGTGCACGAACAGCACTACACATTGCTGAAAAAAAACAAAGGCCCAGGAGTTGGTCCTGACTTCACTGAAGACGAGATAAGCTAAAGCTGCAAGGAAGGCTTTTTCAAATGGGACACAGCTTAGAATTGCACACAGACTCTAAAAGCTGCATTACTAAAGCTAAAACAAGCTGAACTTTATACTGCACTCACCATTCACAAATTACACCGAATATGATGGGTACCATTACATTCAATTTGCGATAATATGAGCAGTGAATTATTTACACACAGGTGAGCTGTTTACAAAGTATGCAGAGATGACTCTTTGGCGGACTCTAGTGGCAGCATTGTGGTCACTACAGGACCTTCAGGCCAATCTGTAACACCTGTGCTGGTAATTAATTGTACTTTTCATTGTACGGTATTTTTAATTGTACATTTCATTAACTGGAAACTGTTTTTAATAATTTTATTAACTGCTTTCTTTCCCCTTATATTCCAATTAATTTATTGATTCGATTAGTCCATGGTTTTATAGAACATGATTTGCAAAATACAAAGTATTGAAGAATATTGGTGTGCTCACTTTTCCTTCCTAGAATGTATACTACCCCAAAAGAAAAACTGCATATGACAGATGTGTCCAATTTCTAAAATCCTGTTCAATTTTTTGATTCACATATTGTATGTTCATCTTTTTTGAGAAAACAGTAACAAAGAAAAACATTCAGAAATGACTGAATTCCTTGTATTGTAAAGTGCAGACACAATTTATTTTTTGAAATGTGTGGTGTTTGTCCAGTATTTTAGAAGCCATCTTGAGCAACATCTTGTGATGAGTGTAATCAAATTTTGGGTATGTATCAAATTGTACAATAAACTGGGAATCGAAAAGAAACTGTTGTAATTCCATTCGAATTTCACAGAAACACCATTAGTGCACTTTTGAGATATTGCAATGGTAATCATAACATCAGTGACAGTCTAGGGAATGTTCAGGACATCCATGTGTAATAATGCAGGTAAAAGACAGATGGATTTTGCTAACTGGTCTCCATAATTGCTTTCAGATGTTAGCTGTAGCAACTTCTAAACACAAATAATACAGACCCAATAAGGTACTGCATCTGTTTTTTCTGGTTTCTGTTTTTTCTGTATTTTTACTTTTCTAAAGCCAAAAAACACAAAACGTGAAACCCCCCAAAGTGCTGGTATTCATTTTTATACTGGTAACTTCTAAGCGCACAGAAAAAAAAATATTTGGGCCTATCAAAAATCATCCAGTTGACAACACTGACAATACACCATTTTACCATTCCAAGCATAGTTTCTACATGGAGGCAGCAGAGCTTTGTATAATTTCTTATTCATAATTTTGATTTTGGACTAAAAATGGCATTAAGGTTTAAAATTTGTAGCAGCATTCATTAATCCATTGAAACTATTTTGTTGAGTTCTTTTCAGTTGCTACTGTTTTTTGAAGGAGTGAAGACTGCCAATATGAAGGTAACTCTTCTCTCTGGCCTTCCATCTCTGACCAGAAAATGGCAGCTCTCCATCTTCTGGAGCTCAAATGGAGGCCTTAGACTGACCTACGTGAGATTTTAATTTCATGATCTCTCACGCTGGAGCATTGTGGAGCAAGCTAACAGTGACTTGGCAGCTGGCTACACCCCTTCTCTCCTGTCTTCTTAACGTTTGCCATGGAAATGCGTTTTGACTGGAAACCTGAATCACCTGCCAGAAATGTAAAATCCAGGATCCAGGATACTTAACGTCTACTCTCAGAGTACTCAGTTCTATTGTATAGAGTCTTCTCTAAAAAGGTCCTCTCTGTTCCTAGCTTTGTACCAGAGTTCCTAACATACTTTTTTTTCCTGTGTCTTGCTAATGTTTAGATTCTTGATCTGAGCTTCACCATGACTATGTCTCCTGGATTTGCCCACCTGTGCTCTGAACTGTGTTTCCCTGTATTTAATGGCTTTGGCTTTGGATTCATCTAGTGCTTCGCTACCATGTCTTCATGGCTCTAACTTCTGCTTCCCTGGACCACAACCCTGGACTGTGTTTCTGCCTGATTCCCTAGCTTGCTACTGCACCTTGCTTTCTTGTGAGCTCTTCACGACTCTACTGGGTTCTAGTCTGTTGCCACACCATGTCTACCTTCATGCCTAGCACTGCTCTGCCTGTGTCCCAAATAGCTATCACGCAGCTTGCTGCCTGCAGCTTCTCTGGCTCATCTCTCTCTCTCTCACCTAGTATGAGGGCTCTCTTTTCATCCCACTGATATGAACCACTACATCAGACCATCTTAAGAAGTGGATTATTTCATGTAGTCTTTAACATTATGGCTGTGGCACAGGCTCCTGGTGTTTAACTCACTGCCACTAAGTATGGGCAAAGTCCTCACCAGTCCATGTCTCACTTGGGAACAGTCCTTCCAGAGATGGACTACATGTACATATTGTTGACAACAGTCTCAGGTAGGTTTTGTCACAAGCTCTTATTGCTGACAGTTGCTATAAATTTGAAAAGCATCAATCCTGGCCTTGGAGAGTGATTACTTTCTGTATTCCCTATCAACGGTAGGATTCCCTGCTCCCCAACTGATGGTTGGATTTAATCAGGACTCCCAGTTCTCACATGTTTTGTGGAGGACAGAAAGATATTGCTCTAGGACATGCATGAAGATATATTTCAGCTTGTACCTACTGTACAGTACATACCTGTATGCTTTAGCATACTGTGTCAGCAAGTAGGTTGGTAGATAAGTATGCTTTAACTTGTGTGTCTCTGATGACACAATAAAGAAGTTTCAGAACTTACCTAAATCTGTGCAGTTAGGAAGTGGATTATATTTTTTTATCCCAATCTGAGTTGTATATTACTTTTAAAGAGTGCTTTCTAGTCTCCCAGGTACCTTCTGTAAAGAAATGACTCAGAAAGGAGGTACCCTGCTTGAGGCAAAAGTATTCTTGTCTTTTAGCCAGTCAGTGTGGGACCTTGCACCTGGGAATGTTTCTGTCCCTTCTTCTCTGGGCTGATTTGAGAACAAATATATATCTTTTTGTTTCACAGTGAACAAAATTTTCTTATTTTAAATGAGGATTTACGTTTGCATTGTACAATTTTAACACATCCCTCAATTTAAATTAATGGTTCTTTTCTCTGGGACATTTCCCTGCTTCCAAGCAAAACTCTCAGATTTAGAACTATACACATTATTTTACACATTTTACATGAGTGGCTTATAAATTTCTATGCATTGTATTAATTGGAATAGTCCATGCAGGAAGTTTGGACTATTTTCTCTTTATTTTAAACTATTTAAGACTCATGTTTTAGGATGTGCCTTTCATGTTTTAAGACAAAATATGATATTTGAAAATCTTATGTTATAAATGTTCCGTTCATTAAAATGTGAAAGTTTTATACAAGTTCTAGATAGCTTTTCTCTTTAACAGTGAAACTCCACCAGATCTCTCCAAGACAACAAGCACGATCACTGTTGGCTGCATTTCAGCTAACCTGCTCTGTGACTGCACACCCCTGGGAAAGTAAATATGAGGAACTCTAACCCAAACATTTACACTGCACAAATGATTCACTAATTGTTTAAGATTTACTTAAATCCATCCACACAAAGATAAACTTTTGATTTAAGTTAGTCACTTTTAACTTCAATAGGTTAAAATAAAAACTTTAATAGGGCACATCCAAAACCAACAGAAATGTAAGTACTCAAGGTTCAAAGAATCTCTTTAGAAGAAGCACTTATTTATTTTTTTCTGAAATGGAAAATAAATGCATAAATTGCTAAAAACAGCAACAACAAAAAGTGAAATAACATGCATTTATATATAGGTAAGGAATGAAATACCATTTTTTATGGTAGATTAATTGATTAATCAATGCACAATATGCATGTTATACATGCCACAGCTGTACATATGTTGCTGCAGAGGGGTTCAGGTCGGATCCCAAATGCTTGGGCTTGGGGAATTTAAGAGGGTTCTGGAAACGTCTGAATACTGAAGTTGGAGCTCACTAGAGAAGTCCGAAGGCTGAAGGGTTGGAGATCACTGGAGAAGCCTGAAAGCTGAGGCCTTGATTGATAAAGTTGTAGAATCAGCTGCCACGGAGGTGATGGATTGAAAGTAACTGTGACAGTCATTGCGATGATGACTGTCGACTTAATGAAGCAGAGGTTAATCAGTAATAGCAGTGATAGGCTACCAACTTGCCCTGGTCCGGCAGAGTTGAGATTGTTACAGCTGAGATGTGCTGCCAACTGGTAGTTAACAGGTGGAGATGTAGACTTTTCCATTAAACTGGTGTGGAGGCTGAATGCTAGTGTGTTGCAGGGAGTCAGAGCTGTAGATGATGCCACAGGCTATGTGGTGGAGAGCTGCTAGCTCATAGCTGGCAAGTGGTACTGTTGAAGCCATGGCAGTATGCAATTCTGCAGATACAGCAGCAGACTAGTGCAGGGACTAGTTGCTGAAGTGTAGCGGACCGGAGGACTATTGAAGTTGCAGCATGGGTTGGCTACCAACTCATTGTAGACCGGGGGCGCAGAGGAAACTGTGGTAGACTGATGAAGCTGACAAGACCACAGATGCCAAGAAAGGAGATTGACAGACGGCTTGTTGCAGACTAATGTTGCTGTAAGAGCTGTGACAGGCTGTGAAGCTAAAGGAACTGCAATGGCCTGGGACAGATGAGCAGATTACCTGGCTGTCATGTAAAGGCAGATAAGAGAGAGATTGTAGTCACAGCTGAAGCAGACTGTTGACTGGGACACCCGCAGAGGCTGGCTACCGACACGAGTAGTGGTGTTGGCAGTCACGGCAGGGGTTGGGTGTTAACTGGGGTAGTGGCTGACGCAGTTGTAATGGACACTGGCTGCTAACTGAATTTGATGACTCTGGGAAGGCACTCGGTATCTGAGGTGAAAACCAGTTCAAGAATCTGAGACTGTCAGAGAGATCTGCAGCAGGTCTAATGGTGATTGTGCCAATAATGGTAGTGCCTCTGGTAGCTGAGTGAGTTCAGTGATGGAGAGCCCCTTCAGTGGCGCTTCAACATTAAATAGGTGATGAACAAATGAGTGATCGGATGCCTGAATGGTAGAGCGAGTTGTGCCGCCGGAAAAGTGGCCTGACTGCATCCTTTAAGCTACGGGATGACTGTGACTCCTCATGGGAATGTTCCAGTTTTCATAACTGCGGATTGAGAGCTGCACAAAACTGCACAGTTAATCACTGCACAAGTGTGCAAAAATATCTTTAAAAATGATTTCCTAGAATATCAGATTAAAACTTAGTTTGTTTAAATATTCATTCAGTTCAGCACTGTAATCATTGTGACATTTCACTATACAGTATACTGTACATTTATATGTAAAACTACGGTATATTTTTCCCTTTTCAACTTATTTAATAAAAAATTCCCAAAATACAAAAAACTCATATTAAATGTATTATTCGTATGAGATTGGCTTCAAGTTTTAAGTTTTTTTTAATACATATACACTGTATAGTCTACTTAGCTGCATTTATGCTACTATAAGAAAGTGAGTCCATAAAGATTTTTGTCAACAAGATACCAAGTTAAATTTAATAATTATGTTGATTATTTCCATTTATATAGCGCTTTTCATCATCAAAAGATCCCATAAAATTAAATGACTTTATTCATCAATGAAGTGCAGCAGCCACCTGGTGATACCCATTATGTTCCTGCTGCCCCACTACACAACAGAGGAGCTAGTAATTGCTTCAACAAATCAATTAAGAGGGAACTTTAAGGAGGCTGGATTGTACAAACTCACAGTGGCATTTAGCCAGGATATTGGGATTAACCTACTTTTTGAAATGTGCTGTGAGATCTTTAATGACCAGCAGCCCTGCTACATAACAGAGAAGAGAGTAATTGCTTCCAAAAATGAATTAAGGGGGGAACTTTAGAAAGGCCTGATTGCACAAACTCAGAGTGGCATTTAGCCAGGACAATGGGATCACCTACTCTTTTGTAAAATGTCGTGGGAGCTTTAATGACAAAGCAGTTAGGGCTTTGGTTTAATATCTGCTCATGCTGCACAGAGTCACTGGTCACCATACTGGGGCTCTCTTTTAGAAACTGAAATTCCAGCAGAAATACTTACACTGTGGGCCCATCAGCACCAATTGCAGAAACAGGATAGTTTTTTTCTGACAGTCTCTCTTTCCAGTATTGACCAGGCCAAGCTTCGCTTAGCTCCTGAAATATGACAGGATCAGAATACAAGATGGAAAAACTATTATCTGTATATCTCTATATATATGTATTATCTATATATGGGGAAAAAATGGGTTAAGTGTTCTTCAAAGCTTTGCACTAGATCAAATTTGCTCTATTTATTACAAAAACACTTAAATCAAACGTAATAATGTAGAGACAATTATTTGATATTGAAATAGAATAATGTGTTTCATAAATATAATATGTTTTGCTATATGGAATATCTGATATTTTGAATGTGCTACCTGTAAGTATTCCTTCTGCTGTTTTCTGAACTGAGTTTAATTTTCAGAATTTTGAGTGTGCATGGTATCTCTAATCACCGCCACAAACGTTGTGACAATTCTAATCCCATTTCATTCTTATCAACGTTTTGTTTCTACAGAATGTTGTGAGTGGTGTTGCACTGTGTTTAGTTGCTCCGGGAATGCAGAACATTCCCATGAGGGATCGCAGCTCTCCTGCGGAGTTGAGGACTTGGGCCAGGGAGTTGGAGGCATAAAGGTCAAAAGTACAGAATGACATGGTGAAGATAAGGGATAAAAATAATACCAGAGTCTGACACTATCCCTTTAGCCATTTACAGAATGATACATTAAAGAGCACTTCAATGGTATTTTTTATATTTTGGGATTAGAAAGAATCAGCATTGATAAGTGCATTTCAAACCACAATAAAAGTAAAATATACACAATAATTTATAAAACCTGCAATTTACATCACAAAATAGATTACATTTCAAGGCATGCGCAGCACAATATTCTGTGATTTAGAATGAGGCAGCAAATGTCTGGTGACATAAAGCAGCCCAATTCCATTGTAAACAAGCAGGCTTCTATTTTAATTAAATAATTTAAAATGTAATCTAATATTGCTCTCAATTTTGAGATGGTTTCGCTGACATAAACTGCTCACTTGTTAATTCTGCATGAAGATCATGTTGGAAGATGTCTGCGGTGAATTGTCTGCTGCACAAAGTTATTCGCTCATGCATTACATGTCATAACCAGGCTGTGAAACTGGGACTGCAGTTCCCCTTTAAAAATAATTAAATATGAAAAATAAGTGTTTGACTTGCTTTCAATAATCAATTATACAATTCCAGCAAATCAATGTACTTACATGAACTCTATATCTATGAACCACTGGCTCAGACAGCCAGAGGAGGACTGGCCTACCTGGTGCAGTGTAATGTTCCAAGGTGAGGTGTAAAGGACAATCCAACCCTCAGCTGAGCTCCAATTCAGTTGCTATTGGTTCAGCAAGTAGACATGCCATGCCATCAGTGTGGGTATCTATAAGTGAAAAAACTGGCCCTCCTTACCTTGAAAGGCTTAGAAAACAAGAAAATTACAGACAAGTTGCTGTTGGTTGGAATGTTTCTGCTCATCTTCAGTCTCTTTTTATGTCATTTCTATTTTACTTCAGCCAAGGCTGCTCTGCCTTTAGCATGTGCTGCTTGTGCTACAAATTTAGCAGCAATGTTAACAAAAACATATTTATTAAAGGTCATGAAACATAAATAGATTTACACTATGCTAGAAAACCTTAAAATCTTCAAATACAGACCTAGGCACACAAACTGGCAAAAAGAACAGTTAATCATAATTAAATAATGCCTAATAATTTCAGTTTAAGTACAATAGAAAATATATAAGAAAATGTCAGGTAATGAGTTTAACATGCTCATTTAGAATTAATAGTGTTTTTATTAATGTAGTTATCAAATGAGTTGTCTTTACAAAGGCTTCCATTTGTATACCAAAGGTCTACCGTAGGTAGTAGCAGACACTTATTACTAGACTATTAGAAGCTTATTAGAAAGCAGACAAATAATAACATGAAAAACAGTTAAAAATGCATCACTTTTAATAACAATACCATAATTAAAATAACAAGTACATTCAGGTGGAAGGACTAGACAGATTTATCTACAGATTGATGTGGATTCAGCTATCCAAATTATTTTGTGCCAACATGATAAAAAGTGACGACTTGGCACACACTGTGGCTTTGCAGATTTTAGACTAGGGGATTACGTTGACACATTCTTGATATTGTTTGCAATGTTGTCACAACCACAATATAAAACTGACATAATGCTGCCACAATGTTCACTTGTTCATCTTATAATCTAAATCATATATTCATTGTAAATGAAATGAATGAAGTTCTAGGTGAGGGTTGGTAATAGTCACTTCTTCTAAAACAATCATTATCATTTGTTTTAATGTTATTTGGTTTGGTTTGGTTTGGTAGAGTTTGGTTTGTTTTGTTAAAACATTTTTAAAAAATGAAGCCAAGAATCCTCCTAGATTTTCAAAAACAGCTGTTTTTGTAATGTGGCTGAATGCATGACCTAACCAAATTTAAACTTTTGATAGTGCAAAAAACTTACTAAAATATCTTCTCTAGCATTACCAAACCAAAACAACAGCTTAAAAATTCTGATACATTGTGTGTTGACTGGGTACGAGTTTTTTACAAAATACAGATGTTGAAAAGAAAAGCTTGGTTATACCTGAAAGATTAATAATTCCAATATGTTTGATGCACATCTCAGAATTAATTATACTAACCTTATTGTTCCGGTCATGGATGCTAGTCTTTTAACACTTGTATAAGTTTACTTTTAAAAGTCTAAGTTTAATATAAGACAAAAAAACATTTCCTATGGTGGAACATGATGTACTTTGTAATCCTGTGTCATTGTCAACTATTTAGGATTAAATTATAAAAAACAATGATCAGAACCAAGCCTAGAACAGCATCCAGTTAAAAACTGCATTGTAAGAGAATAAACGTTGACATAGAAGAGGAAGAACACATCTGCTAGATTTCTTTGAACAAGTAACAAATGCAGTAGATTGATCATTTTAGGACACTGTAATATACAATAGTCTCCATATGTATTAATATTATTAATTAATTACAACTTAATTGAGTTAAATTGACTTAGCAAATAAAATGCAGGTTTACACCAAATGTTTTCGGCTTTTAGGAATTAAAATTTGATGTCTTCAAGGTTGATCTCTTCATGAATCTGTGGCAGAGATCCATGGCAGCATACAGTTAAAAAAAGCCAAGAATTTGTTAAATGGCAGCTAATTGACTCTGTAGGTAAATGTGACCACATGGTTGGGATTTGGACAGTATCACCAGGAGTATGTTTATCACAGATTAGTGTAGTTCATGTTAAAAAAGAGTTTTGAGAAGAACAGAAATCAATCTGTTCTGCTACAAGGTTGATTTGCATCTTCTGTTCTTAGCATCCTAGTTGGAACTACTGTAAAGGGCAAACGGAACAGACAGACCAAAAGCTTAAAAGGACTGAAAAATCAGTGTTCTTTAGTTTATAATACAGTATGCGCTGACAAGTAGATTGTAAGCACATGTCACACAATCTGGTGGAGCAGGTTAGGTTCTATGTGGAGGAGTGGTTAAGGATACTCATGTGTACTTTAAAAACCTATTACAAGCCTACAAAAGTGCCTCCTCAAGGTTATCAAAGTCAAGGGAAAGTTAATGTCATGGATCCATAAGCAGTTGTAGCCAACTGTGCCACCTAGCAATTTTAAGGGTGCTAGGACCCAACTCTTTGCAACAGGTTATTTGCATCCCCCAGAACCACCGGTGTACCCACAGACTAGTACAAGACAGTCATCCTACATAATTGCCTTTCTTTATTCCTCTAGCATTTACCTGTATAACAGCTACTGCTGTCTATCTACTACACAGTTCTAACAAAACAAAACATATCACAAGGGACGTAAACACAAAAGCAAACATTAATTTCATGAACACCAGTAACCGAAACCAAAACTCCTCCCCCTCAAAAAAGTCCAAAAGCTCTTGGACCCTCACAGATGTGCTCTGTCTTTTGGGTTGGCACACTTCTACAGCACACCAAAGAGAAGGAGGAAACTGTGTCCCTTGATGGCAAACAGCTTTCTTGCTAGACAGTCACAAACAATGTGGGCCTTTTCCCCCTACCCTGTCTCTCTGCAACCAATACAGGGTTGAGGGAGGAAGATCATGCCTGAGCCTTTCTCTGCTGCTCTCTATTCTCTGGTCTCTGAGTCCTCTCCTGTGTCCAATGGTGCAATCTGCCTCTCAAATCCTTCTCCTGGTGAGTCCTCCTGGCTGAGACTTATATAACCCTTCCTAGCCAAAGTTTAGGACTGAAATGAGGGATAGGAGAACTGACTGTATGTATGAGTTGTAAGAATGCATTGTCCCATTCTGGTGTTTCTTTTCTGTCTCAGTTCCATAACTGTATGCACCTGGTACATACAATCATATCATCCTGCAACTCACAACTTACACTGAAGCTAAGTAGTGAGCCTGTGAGCCTGGTCAGTACCTGCATGGAGAGTTTGGAAAAACTAAGGTTGCTGCTGGAAGAGGTCTTAGTGGGGCCAGCAGGGGGCATTCATCCTGTGGTCTATGTGGGTCCTAACGCTCCAGCAGACACTGTACTGTGAAATAGTGCTGTCTTTCAGATGAGATTTAAAACCGAGGTCCTGACTCTGTGTTCATTAAAAATTCCAGGGCGCTTCTCGAAAAGAGTAGGGTCCTGGCCAAATTTCCCATTGGCCTTTACCAATCAAGGCATCTTAAAAATCCCTATCTATGAATTGGCTTCATCACTCTCCTCTCCTCCCCACTGATAGCTGATGTGTGGTGAGAGTACTGGCGCACTATGGCTGCTGTTGCATAATCCAGGTAGATGCTGCACATTGGTAGTGGTGGGGAGCCCCCATTACCTGTAAAACGCTTTGAATGGAGTGTCCAGAAAAGTTCTTTATAAGTGTAAGGAATTATTATTATTATTATTATTATTATTATTATTATTATTATCCATGTAATGTATAATGAATATGACATGTCACCACTGAACTGTGTGGTAATTAACTGGTGGCTAGGAAAACAGTGGCTCATTAAATGTTTGTTGATTGCCAACTGTCCTACTGTTACCACTAGGAAGACCTGGAGACCTAGATTTAAAGAGAAGGGAAGCAGACAAATAAAGATAAAAAACACACTGGTCATTACATGCATGCATAAGACTTTTGTCACTCTGTAACATTACCAAAATATTAGTATCAGGCAGATGTTCCTTTATATATACAATATTAAATGTGTATCAAAAACATGGAGTGTACACCTGAATTTTCATGCTAAATCAACTTTGACTGAATTAATTGAATGAATGTGAAGGCTTCTATATGTTAGCTTTTGGAAAGCTTTTAATGAAGTACTTAACGAAATACCAATCCTCAAACATGAAGCAGTAGGAATCCAAGCAAATGATTAACTAGATATAATAATTGTCTAAATCGCAGAAATCAAAAGGTATTGAAAGGAGGAGTAACCTCAACCTGGAGTCAGGAAATAAAGAAATCAGTTATAGGAGCACTGCTCATCCTTATCTTGAATTATCTAGACACAGATAACGTACTATAAGTAAACTAGTCAAAGTGGCACTTGGTTCAAAAATAGGTTGTGATCCAAATAGTTTAACAACAGCACAAGCAATAGATGAGGATTTTAATAAACAGAACTGGATAGATACAAGGGAAATTCATTTTAACATTGTTACATAAAAATAATACCAATTAGGATTTGGGACTTGAAAGTAGCCTGGTAGTATGTGTTTCATGTTTACTGTGAATACAAGCTATAAGCAATTCCAGTTTGAGAGATATAAACATACTGAAAAGTAAACAATCAATTCCTCCACTCCAAAAGTAAAGAGAAATAAATCACAATATTTCGACATAACACAAAAGTGTTTTTTTTCTTTCTTTTTACTTTTCAGTGTAGGATTTGCATAATTGTTCCTTTGATGCTCACACAATGACACAGCTAATTATACAGTAAATTAGTTTTCTGCACTATAAATTTTAGATAAGGTTAGTGGGTTCCATACCACTCTCCACACATAAAATGATTCTAATTTTCGTACAGGTTTAGAAGTCTACTTTTCGATTATAAAGTGACTGTTTCGTGTAGCAGTGAACCAAAGCATCTCTCACAGCCTTAAAATCCAATATCTCTGAGAAATACCCAAGGTTTCTGTATCATGAAAAAACAATGAAGTTTGCTCAAGGCCTGCTCTTGGGAGAGAAAATTATGTGTAAAATAATGCAGGATTCATTACTCAACATTGAGCTCTGAAAATGAGATCAACCAATGTCAATACCATGCTATGAAATGATGAGCAGTGATTGCAGAATCACTGCTCATCATTTCATAGCGTGGTGTTGTAAATACACATTTAAATAATACCTATTGACCTTAAAAAATAATATTTACTAAAAATATATAAATGCTTACACGTAATATATTAAGGAACACTGTCCATATTGATAAATCCTAAATCATCTTTAAATTTAAATCATCTTTAAACCATTAATAATCTTTACATTTTTATTGAAATGAGGCGAACAATTCAAACAACACAATTCATCAACTACCATGATGCGGACATGTTTGTTACATACTTTGGGAACCTTATTTATTAAACTTCTGTACTATTCTTCATTATTCTTAATGCTATTACTGGGTTTTTTAGTCTAAGAGCAGTTCTTCCAGCATGTTTGCTGTACAGTTTTCTGTTTTTACTGTACCGTTAAAAAAAGTGACACATAAAAGCAAATGAGTTTATTATTTTACTTTGTGATACCTATTTTTCAGAGCATAAGTCAATGGAAATTGTATGGATATAATAAAGTATATTAAGTTAATATTTGTGAAAAGATCAAGAAAAGAAAAGACCCAACAAAAATCTCATTAATGCCTCTGTAGTTCACTCGCATTTCATATTACAGGTTTATTTTATTACCCTTCATGATGCGTCATGATTTCAATGATTTCAATAATACATGCTTTAGAAAGGTTTCTGTGATCGCCCTCCAGTGGCCGAACTGGAGATTGATCTGACGTCAAACGGTAAAGTTATTTTCAAACAGTTTTGTACAGACGTAAATAGTGATATAGAACGAATTATTTGATACTGTATTAACTACTGTATACAAATTAAGGTATTTTAATGTTTCTGTGTAGATATCTAAAAGAAAATGTTTAATGCAAATTATTCAGTACATATCGAAAAGATTATTTAAATTTGTATTAGTTAAAAAAGAATTAAATTGGTTGTTAATTCCCGATAGTTTTGCTGAAACCACATCCTTGGAAACCTGTTGCTATATATATATATCACAAACTTTGTAAGAATCCAAAAATATATTCCTTTCCCTCTAAACTTATGTATTTGTATTCTCAGTGAGATACAGATACTACAAATATAAAGTCCAAGAAAATACATATTGCTACAGTTAGGTAATACAATGTAGTTGATTTATATATATTGCATTTGTCATAACTTCCAAATGAACAGTTAGATATTACGTAAAATAAGCTTTCTTCTCAATTCTCAAGTTCAATAACAAATCTTACTGACATACTTAACATGTTTTTGCACAAATATTTTAATGTAGGTTATTAAATTAAATACAATATGAAATCATGATTAGGGTACTAACAATCATGCACAGGATACCATTTACATTATGATACTAACCTACATGACATTGCAGTGAAATCGAAATAAAATATTATGAGTTATATTTGAGGTTTGAAAATCAGACTCATTTCTGTCAGTATTTCTTATTTGAAAACAATAGCAGGTAGACAGCATATTTAAAAGACAAGTAAAGGTTTATTTCATGCTGAAATGGGAACAAAAACACAAGATTTCAGCTGTGCAGCCTTCTTCGGGTGTGAACATTCTTTTGCAGCCTACACATGCCGACATAGCTACCTACTTGAACATATTTAAATTACCATCTTTATAGCATTATTGTTCTAACTGTGCCTGTGATAAATCACACTCATTGATGAAAATATTAAATATAAAATGTATTTTTTTAAATTGCTTCTAAGCAGGAGCCTGGTTATATACTAAGGCCAATCGCTTAAAATAAATGACAGTGATTAATGGGTTCTTGAAAAATTAACTAATGTTTTGGGTACACAACAATAGCATGGTTGCTTGACTTAGAAGTAGAATGTATTAGAATATACACATGTAATTAGCATAACAACACTTCCATTGGTGTGTAACTTCCAAGCGTCTCCATGAAAGCCTAGAAACTAGTTCATTACAATTAGCTTTTTGTATGGTATTAGTGAAACCAGAGGGTTCTTCCTGTTTATCTTCCCCAGCCTCCAGGCTGGATTTGGAGGCTGGAGACATCCATATTAGATTGTTATTTCATACAATCCTAGATTGTATGATTGTTTAACATTGCTTTTTTGGAGGAGACAACTCTCATCTTCTTTCTGTGCCTAACGTTTTTATTTAATTAGCCTGTGGATCAATTAATATGAACGGTCTGAGAAATACAGTACAATGTCAGCCCTCTCCACATGGAGTTGCTGTAGCCCAGACATCTACTGGAGCTGGCTAACTGAATAGAGCTCACCCACGTCAGTGCTGCTTGTATAGCTTTGTGATATAGAAGTGTAGAGAGTGTGTGAGAGACTAAGATCTTACCCAAGCTATACTGTATGTGGTGTTAGGTGAATATCCTGTGGGCCTACTAATCTGTAGTAAGTCAGACTTCTAGATAAGCTTCCTTAAATGTCTATTCTTTAAGGTGTACCATTATTACCTACATGGATCTATGCTCAATAGGCATTTAGTCTCTGACCAATAAAACTATAACTATATATTGTTACTTTTTTCTATTTCTGTGTTATGTATTCTGTATAATACTTGAAAATTATTTCGCCCAGTTCCTCATTTGCCACCACTCAGTAGGTTAGTAAATGTTATTTAGCAATATTATAGGCATATTACTGCTTTCACATTGTAAGATTGTTGCTCTGTTTTTGTTTTACATTTTTGTAACTAATTTAACTTGAAATTACTTGAAGGGATTGAAGGGATATTCTTCTATTATATCATATATGTTTAGGATATTGTATACACTATATATGCAATACAGTATATATGAACAAGTAATAGGGTTATTCTATGCTGAAAAGAGAAGAAAGAAAACACAATGTTACTCACACCTGAAGAAGGCTCCATGGCCGAAACGTTGTGTTTTCTTTCTTCTCATTAATTTATTTAACTGACTGTGCTGACTATAATTTTAAATAGATAGCAAATTTAATTCATTTTCAATGGTTATAATGCTTTACCAAGATAAAGTATTTTACAAAACAAGCATTCATCTGGTATGAAAAATATTGCCATATCTGTCCAAAAATAATATTTGGATTTTTTTTAAATAACTGGTACAGTTAGGGGATTTTAAAAATATGTTTTAAGTACTCTTAAGTTATATTTTGTATTTCCAAATCTACATTTTGCCAGATTGTCTTTTAATATTGCTTTCAGAAAAGTTGCTTTGGAGCAGTAACTTGTAAGAACTACCCTTTATTGCTCTTTGTTAATCTTGAAACTGATGGAATAACAACGCTCGGACGTGATCTACTAAAAGCTAAGAGACAGACGGGCCGAATGGTGTCCTTTCATTGCTAACGTTTCTTACAGTATGTTCTTAACGAAGGTGAATATCAATCTTTTGGAATGTGAAAATATTTACTATATACAGTGATGTGAAAAAGTGTTTGTCCCCTTCCTGATTTCTTATTTTTTTGCATGTTTGTCACACTGATACGTTTCAGATTATAAAACAAATTGAAATATTAGACAAAGATAACACAAGTAAACACAAAATGCAGTTTTTAAATGAAGGTTTTTATTATTGAGGATATAAAAAATCCAAACCTACATGGCCCTGTGTGAAAAAGTGATTGCCCCCCCGTTAAAACATAAATCAACTGTGGTTTATCACATCTATGGAAAGCTGAGTTCAATTTCTCTAGCCACACCCAGGCCTGATTACTGCCACACCTGTTCCCAACCAAGAAATCACTTAAATAGGACCTGCCTGACAAAGTGAAGTAGACCAAAAGATCCTCAAAAGCTAGACATCAAGCTGTGATCCAAAGAAATTCAGGAACAAATGAGAAACAGAGTAATTAAGATTTATCAGTCTGGAAAAGGTTATAAAGCCATTTCTAAAGCTTTGGGACTCCAGCGAACCACAGTGAGAGCCATTATCCACAAATGGTGAAAACATGGAACAGTGGTAAACCTTCCCAGTGTAGATACATTGTATAAGTATATTATGTATTTTACATGTATATTTCCCCACACTGTGAAAATAAGAAATGCAACATAAATGTACAGTAGATGAAACACATGTAATGCATGTAAGACAGCCTTTTAACTGAAGACATTGAGCGCTGAAAGTCCGTCTGACATCCATTGTTGTGTTACTTCACTAATTCCAGTGATGTTTCTTTCTTCTCATACTTGTAGCAGTAAGAAACGGGTCTTTGACTTGTGCCTTTCACTTTCCATTCATCCCGTGGTTGAAAAAACAAATATTTATTTAGATTCCTGTATGACAAGATAGGTGTATGTCTGTTAAAGAAATGTAGATGTTACCGATTACTCCTGGCTCGTTGGAAGGCAATGGGTGGCTGCAATTAAAACGTTATCCTTATGTTTTTGTAATTCATATTTTGAAAACAATATTTATCTTATTTTAAAAATAACACTCCCTAATAAAAGGCACAGGTTTTATGTTAATTCTATGTACACATATGGTGGTTTGAGACCCCCTGTGCTTGGAGGATGTAGTAACACGAAATTCGGCCCCTTTAAGGATGTAGTCGCTGACATTGACGAAATTTCCTGGTCTGGTCCTTGTGTGCTTCACTGAAAATCAACAAGAGAAACTGAGACGGGTTTTTCACGGAGGGGATTGTCATTAATACAAAAGAACCAAGGCAAGGAACTGTTCAAACATCATTTTTGGATACCTAATGGGGAGATTGCATTTGTAAGGTCAAATGTTTATTTTTTTGTCCCGATAAATCTTCGTTTTCGGGATATTTATTTTAAAGCGCTCAGCAGGTGCAAGGGAGATAAACCTCTGAATCCGAAGCAATCTCAGTGTTAATGAAACTTTGCTCCGATTTCCGTGCTGGGTAAGAAAGTTTTTTTCTTTTATGCAATTAAATCAAAAGAATTGAGCAACAGGTTTGACAAGGTTTGATTTTTAAAGGAGTGTCTGCGTTGTTCGGTCACGACATGTTACAATTTATTGGTCGGATTGGGTGAAATCGTGGCGTAACACGATGCCACAGATTGTGGCGTCTCAGTGTTGTTCAGTAAACAACAAAGCAAAAGAATAATGATACATCTAACGTTGCGCTTAGTGCAGTCTGTTTTGATATGACGATGATTGCTATTTCCGTAAAATAATTATTTTAAATATATGTCTTATTATGTACGCGCGTTTGAATGCAGTGTCAGAGCCAACACCTTCTGTTGCTTTCCTTTGTTACTTTGTCGCATTTCTAACCACACTAGACGTGTTCTAGCTCAAGGATGTATTTCATTAATGATATACACTGTGTCAATTTTGAGGATTGGTAATCGTTGTCTTATTAAGAAGCATAACAGGAGCCCTAAAAAAAGTACTTGCTGTTTCCTGCTTCTTACTGTTACTATGGTGTGGAGGGCACATATTGATTCATTGCTTGAAACTAGTGAAAATGTATTCTATCTAGGGCCGGGGACAGCGGATGATAACAAATATTTCCTCTTAAAATATTTATAACGTATTTTAGTTGTTAGGAGACATTTCTTAACAAGTACAATTCAATCACCGACTTATGTGAAATGTAATATATATGATCTTTATAAATATTTAAGTTTAGGATGATGGCTTTGAACGTCCAAGACCTATTAACAGTTGTTATGTACCAAATGTTAAATTAATGCACAATTCACAGGGTTAGTCATGTTGAGTGTCACAAGCATACATTACTTATAAAAGGAGAATATATTTTCCCTCTTATTAATATTAGGCATAAAGATCCCCCCCACCCAGTAGACCCAGAAGGTAGTAACAAAAGATAATACACTTGGATTTAAACTATTTGTCATGTAATTCGGGAACTGTTATTTATCCGGTGAATATCTGAACAAATTGTAAAAATAAGTTATCAAATTAAGGAGTTTGGCTTGGAATAAAAATGTTTATGTGGATATATGAAGATATAGGAAAATAAACTACACTGACTTTTTTAACTTCAAATACTAACCCTTTTGTTCCTGACACAGTCTGGCTTTTAAAAAACCTAAACACATGTTCGATTGAACAGTGTAGAACAATGAGGCCCATAGTGTTAGGGACACCAAACTGTTGTATCCAAAAATAGCAAATAAGGTCAGAGTGTGATGTCTTACTTTAGGCTAAATAAAGGTTGTTAATCATTGTGGTTTGACGTATGCTCTACTAATCTAAGTGGTGTGCTGTCAGGTTTGTTATCAATTAAAGCATAAACTACAATGTAATTTTTTATTGTAACCGTGTAGCATTGTTTGCTTCATTACCTACTACTTTATAAAAATATCACGTTTTTAAGATGTCAGAGTAAGGAGTTGTACTGTTGTCTTGGTCCTGGTAATGTTGAGATAAATATTTCCCCCTTCCATTGTCAGAAAGCAGCTTATTTCTGCCAAAGATTTAAGAGGAGGAAAGGCGGGACTTTACTCTGGGTAGGTGCCAGTCCAACACAGAGTAGCAGCAATGCTAATAAGTTAAATATTAATAAATCTATATTTCTACATAGACTGACATCCTGTCCAGTGTGTATCCTGCCTCATGCTGGATAAGTCTCACTATGGCTCACTGTGCCACTGTATTGGACTAACCAGTTATTGAAATTGGATCAGTAGTTATTATTATATACAGTATGAGGGCAAAAAAAATAATTTTGCTCTCAGAAGTCAGTCATGCTCATGTGTGGTACTGAATCAGCAAGTGTGAATGTTTTTGTTTTACTACTTAGTACCTAACTTCCCCAAGTGTGGTGCTAGCAGTCATGCTGTAAAAGTGGCTGTTCCAGAACAAGAGGGCATTGTCATAGAGGAAGGATCATGGTTGTGAGGAAACATAGTTTTAGTTTGCTGAAGGTGTAAAACTGTGTGGTGTTCACAGGAGAGTTATGGCATAAATTGATATGAGCGAAATAATTTAAAATGAGTCAAGTGAACGGTTTAGAAAAGGACAGGTTTATCTTTTTTGTGTGATGAATAACAGTCTGAGTGACCAGTGTTTGATACCCCAGAGGACACTATGGCTGGGATTGATATGGTCTATATCAATAAATAGACTTGCTGCATTGTAGGTGGATCTCATGGTATAGTATTGTACATGGTGGAATAATTATAACTTTGTGTTTGTGCAAAAATGCCTACCAGGTGGGTGCAAAAATGCCCATTGATCAACACAAGTAGAGACATTTGTGAATATGTCAGTTTTCCCTAGAGGTATGAAACACAGGTGTTGTTCTGAAATATCACTGTGTTTTAAGATGCAATTAGACATTAGTTAATTGCTATGGCGGTGCCTTTATGAGAGGAGACTTGCTTCTTTTTTTGAGTTGTTTTTTGCGTGCTGCTATCTGAGTAATAATCACTTTAGTAATATGATGTTTAGTGATGCTTCGAGTGGTGTGTATTTAGGAGCTTGGTTTTGTACTGTTACCTCACCCAATTTACTGTCAGGTTCTCACACTGTTGGAGTTTCATCTTCTTTAGCCCAATGAAGGAAGCTGTCTGAGGGTGGAACCACAGTGATGACAAAGTTTCATGTAACAGTGCAGAAATGGTTCAGAAACCAACCAAATTCATTTTAACATAAGGGCATCCATAACTTAGTGAAGCTGTCTTGGAAGGGTGTGGATGTTCAAGGGGATCAATGAAATCTTTTCTACAAACAAAGTATATTTGATGTTTAACTGACTTACCCAACCATGCATCCGTTTTCTAACCACTTTATCCAGTACAGCTTCAGGGGGGAACCAGAACCTATCCCTGCAAGCAACAGGCACAAGGCTGGATACAACCTGGACAGGATACCAGTCTGTCGCAGGGCAGACAGACACAGACAAACATGCACACACTCACTCCAGGACCAATTTAACCAGAAGCCAATTAACCTGCAGTAAGTCTTGGACGGTGGGAAGAAACCAGAGTACCTGGTGAAAACGCACGTGAACATGGGGAGAAGAGGCAAACTTCACACATATAGCAACCAAGGTCTATAACTGGACCCAGGGCCCCAGTCCTGCAAAGCAGCAAGACTAACCACTGTGCCACTGTGCTGCTCCATTGTCTCATCATTGCATATAAATTATAATGTACACACTGCGGAATATTGGTACCAAGTACTAGGAATGTAACACTGATTGCCAGACCACAAATGTGCTATCATATTTCCAAATGGCCTGGATAGCCTGGCATTGTGCTAACTGGGCATTATGATTATCCTTGGAATTGTACCAGATGGCATGCACGCTTTAAAACATTCTTTAATGCAAAGTAAGTAAACACCACTTCAAGTAAAGCAGGGGGAAATAAAAAACCTAAATGATTTGTGAGGTTCTGGTTCTGGAATAATTGTTTTTTGAAAATTGGACAGGTTATCTGTCTCACATATGCTTCTTAATGTAAAATGAGCAATTGATGTCAGTATTCAGTAGCTAACAAGAAGAATTTGTTTTAAATCAATCTTAATTCAAACCGTTATTTCAATCCAAGTAACTGTACATGCCTTCAAATTAAAGAAGTGCTCACATGCAGTGACAGTGGCTGTTATTCTTATAATTTGTGTATCTGGAAGACTAGCAGCTGTAATGCTGTTCAAGTCTAAAGGCTAGCCAGTAGAAGTTCAAACAGTAACATACAGCTGGTTCATGGATGGATAGCTCAGTTACTCAATTTTTTTCACATACGGTACATGCTATAGTTGTATTTAAAACTCGATCGCATAGAGTTTCTCTGTCCTCCTGTGTGGGTGTGGGTTTTCTCTGGGTGCTCTAGTTTCCTCCCATAGTCCAAAGACATGCTAGAAGATTAATTGGCTTCTGGGAGAATTGGCCCTGGTGTGAGTGTGTGATGGACTCGCGTCACATCCTGCCTTGTGAGTGTATCATGCCTTTCACCCATTGCTTGCCGGAATAGACACCCCCATCACCCTGTACTGGATTAAGCAGTTAGAAAATGGATGGATGGGTAGTATATACCAGTGCTTTAAATAGTCAGGAGTGCCTAAGATCACTTGTCATTCATTGATCAAAAAGTACACAATTGATCATTCAGGCCTTTCTTTTAAAGCCATCCACAAAATGCTGTCTGGCATTTGGAAACCGGGATGGGTGGATAATAATTCTGTAATGGTAAATGGCAAAAACCCTTTCAGAAAAACTCTTAGCATGTGTGTTTCAATAGTTCTTTGTTTTTTTTCTGTTGTAGAGCTTCAGCAAAACAGAACACTTATAACATATACAAGACAGCAATGCAGTGAAAGAGCTTTTTTTTCGTAAAAGAAAGCAGAAAGAAGCAAATAAGCCCAGGGGCATCATTTGAATTTACCAGAATGCTCCCTTGAACTGCCACATGCCCTCTCGCTTCCAAGTATTAATTTTTCTGTAGTTTGTCGGCAATGCCAAGAAGCTTTACTTTCCTGTTTACATAAAAACAAACACAAGACCACAATCAAATGTGGCTGCAGCCGCCCAGCCAATGGCTTCTGAGAAATAGGAGGCACACTGCTCCTCAGTGTAATCCCCAGGATTAAGCAAGAATAGGAGAATTGGAGGGTAGCAACATGGAACAGGTGATCCCTTTTAGAAATGTGAAATCATATGATTATGTAGTCATGGTGAGCTGCGGTATAATATGAATAGATTTCTAGCACTTGAAGAGTTTATAGGCTGTTGACTTCTGAAGCTCCACACTTCAAAAGCAACTAATTTCCATCTAATTTTTTAAAGCTTTGACTTTAATTAACTGAACAGTTGTTGATATGTTTTTTTTATTTTCTTTTAATGTTTACTACTGACTGTATAATTTTTGTTGGGGGAAGTTTTAAAGCTGTCATGATTTATGCCAGATTATGCATAGTAGGATAGGAAAACACTGCTGTTCAAACGTCCTTTTTATCATTTCTCATGAAAACATGACATTGCAATGAGTAATCATTTTTGTGTTTGTTTTCATTATAATGTAGTCAGTTTTAAGAATTAACATTAAAAATGAAGTGCTTCAAATCAGCAAGATAATTTAGGTCTAAATTACAGTAAATCATCTTTAGCTCTTGAAATAGTCCAACTATTTTTCCAACTATTTTTTAAATTTGTACATTTGAATTAAAACCTTTACACAAGACTTTCACTCTAAAAAACAGGCCAGTTGGAAAAATCTATATGCTGATGGAGTGGCATTTATTTACGAAGAAACTGATTATCTCTGACCAATTGAGAGACTGACTATTCATCAGAGCTCTGCAGTAATAGAGGAGTGTTTAAAGTTCTGTTGTTTGACCTATATACAACTAACTGACTAACCAAGGTTACAATTTTTTGACTCGCAGTATGTTCATACTCTCATCCTTTTTTACAAATCATAGAGAGATATTACTGGAGCTGTTTCAACATTGCTG
This sequence comes from Lepisosteus oculatus, assembly GCF_040954835.1. NCBI lineage: Eukaryota > Metazoa > Chordata > Actinopteri > Semionotiformes > Lepisosteidae > Lepisosteus > Lepisosteus oculatus. Next base: position 36,714,007 of record NC_090702.1, on the reverse strand, counting down.
CTGCTCTATATAGTTGTTAAGCAGCAAGACCAGCTGAGAAACCACATATATATAAATAACTGTCACACTAAGGAGTGCTGTTAAGGATTCTAGCAGGATGTTTTTCTTTTAGAACTTGAAAGTTTCTGTGTATCAGAGATCACAAACTAGCTTGATAGAGCCTGAACAAGTTTGCAATAATGTATTGGCAAAAATTGCACTGTCCTGGTGTGCAAAGTTGGTATACACTCAAGAGGGCGAATGCTTAGGCAATCAACATATTTTAGTTTAGGATTTTCCTTGGCAGGTTTTGCTGACGTTTAACTATTGTTCAACCATATAAGTGTTCAGGTTAAGCATTTTTATACGCCTTTAAGAAATGTGTGTGCATCGTATGTTATTAAATGATTTTCATTTGCAATTAAATTTGACATAATTGGGAGGGATAGATCAATTTGTAAGGACTGTAGATGATTTATTAGTGAGGTTGTTCATTTGATTTTAATATTTTTAGTGATAGGAAAAGTGTACATTAATTTAAACCAAGTAACAAGTTGCAACAAGTAAGCAGAGATCAGGATAAAAAGTATTATCAATTGATTTCTGATTAAAATGATTTTTGATAATGTAACAAACATATTACATAATGTCATGTTTTTTTCCCCTTAAATGCAGTTTGAATTATTCTGCATTTAATTTGGTAAGCCTAAGCTACTGTACTGTTGCTTCAGTTTTGTTAATAGATGAAGACCATTGATGTTTTAAGTGACAGTTGTAGGAAAAATATGACAGTGACAAGAATTCAGAAAAAAAACTATAGAATAGCAAACATCTTATAGTGGACATCTAGTTTAAAGCTATCATTTTAGAATTGTTTTGATTCACTCTTTGGCAAATGTGAGCTACACACTGCTTAATTGAGATGACATTACTAGTTGTGTGTTGATAGGTTGTTTTTTACAATATGAATATTTAAAGCTTATTCTTCTTTCACAAATGTTTACAATAACAATATAAGCGTCAGACATGTGGAGCATTGTTTCTGCACCATTTTATACAAATTTGTGAATGGCTAACACTATCTACATATGTCTACTATGTCAGCTGGCAAGCTAATTTTCTGAGTTATACCCTTGGGGTTTGTTTTTGAGCTGCATACCCTGAAGTAAATAGATGTTATGTTTTAGGTCCATCATTCAAAGGATGATCAATTATAAATTTAGGTTGTGTCTTAGTGTTTGTTTTTACTAAATTTACATTTGCACTTTTAGATTTTTTTCACAGGTATATAAAATCCCTATGATCCTGCTTCTGTATGCTATGTATGTCTATTGTTCAAATACTGTTCTATACCAGGAAAACGGTAACTTAGTCTCTTTCTACACTTAGTAATACTTAATAGGAATACGATTTATATTTTCATAAAGTTAAGAATGTGGAGATCTAGTTGTTGTTGTTTTATTATTATAGCTCATATCTGTAGCTGTCCACTACTAATACTATTCTAATACTAATGATATATGTGGGTTATTCCATGGTAACTAAACCAAAAAGGGGCATTTTGTTACCTCAGATTTTATTAGAAAACCACCAAACCCCCAGTTTATGATGAGATGAAAAATGCTAGTCATTTAAAAACAATACACTTCAGTATGTGTCTTGACAAATGGCACCCCAAATTAAAAGGAAGTGGTCCTAAATATGCCTTTAAGATTCCAACTTGTTAAGGTACCGGTTTTCTAAAATTTGTAAAAGGTTCAGTTCATAAAATCTCCTCATTAATCCCTGATTACTCCATCCCTGCAGAGATTGTAGTTTTCTACCATGTTTAGGTGAATACAACCCATTGGTGATGTGCTGCTTGTGGGGGGTCACCAAGCAATTACCTATTTTCATTTATTTTGATGAGATCTATGAGAATCAAGCAAAACATTTAGTATCTATGAATGTTGCATGTCTGAAGTTGCAATAACCTTGTGTTCAAGCATTACTTAAGGTCATCTTGGCAAAGATAAAGTAATATAGTGCTAACAAAACTGGCAGTTGTCTTCCATTTTGCTCTGTGTAGGATCTATAAAAAAAGATCACAGGTTGCTCTGCCAGTGATAATGTTGTGAAACTAAGCTGTCATGAACTCATGTGGGAAATGTGTGCACTACAGCACGTTAGTATGTAAATAAAAGATTATCTTAGCAAAGTTTATGTAGTTGCTACATACTGGTAACTAGTATATCCTGCAAAAATAAACTTAATATAAATGGTATGTTTTTTTTTGGTTACAGGACAGTGTAATACGTACTACCTGGTACTCCAAGAAAGCTGAATAGTTTAGTAACCATTTTAAATAAGAACTTTAATAAACTTCTTTTTAGTTTATCAGACGTATTCATTTCAACGTGGTGACCGTGTTAAAACAGGCCATTGTCCTAGAAAGTCAATCTCAGCTATGTCTCGAAATTGAAATTGATGTATGGGTGATGGTGTGGTTTGACAATAAAGAGGTTCCTGGTGAAGTGGAGAACATCACAGTTGATGGAGCACACATAATAATCTACAGTGGTGTCCCATCCACTTTGGATTCTTGTAGAAGAGTACCTTGGTATTATAATTTATATCTGTTATTCTATAGGTTTTAAAATGCAGTGAGGTTCAGTTTTGGCTGTTCCAAATGTGTTGCAATAAAGCAATTTCCTCTTGTACGATTATAACCATTCATCTCGACAGGAAGCACAGTGCAAAGTTAAAGAAATGCCTCATTTTGTTTAGGACTGTGTCATACTTTGATTTAATCAAAGCGGCAACAGGCTGTTTTGACCATTTAAACATTTAATCATCCACGAACAAAAAGTTACTGACTAGGATGTTTTAGATTTCAATTTTAGACCTAAGTTTTTATGAAGGTATATCAAACAAAATATAACAAATATCTGTGGTACGTTTTGAAGGTTTCCCAAACAAAGGTTTTTAAACATGATATAAGAAAAATCCAATTTTCAGATGGGCTAAATTTTGGAAGACTGGCTCCGAGTGTGAATGATGACAAGGGGTACACAGGAATCCATATTGAAATACTGTTTCATAGTAACACACCTTAAGATCATTTGCCAGGCAGGCATCTCTCGTCTCGTGCCTTGGTCTGAAAATGTCACCTATCAGGTCTAGATTGATTAAAAAAATGTTGAAATTGTTGTAGAAACTTTAAATTCCTTTAATTAACCAATGTTACACGAATAGAAGAAACCATCAATACAAATAGTATGTAATCGCATTACCTCACGCATTAGTTTTTGACCCTTGAGTGCTATGTTAGTAATCAACATAGAAAAAGAACTCAGGGTTTCCTCACAGCTGGATGATCAGGTCACAAACAATTAATGTGTCCCTTTGTTGCTTTGTTGTAAAAAAGAGTTATTGCCTCAATGAGTGCAAAATCATAAACAGAGACTCAGTAGCAAAAAGAAAACAATGATCGCTTGATGTAACAGATAATAGCAAATAGCCATGCATTTAAAGCGTAAAGCTCTTCCTCAGGCAGCATCATGGGCAGCTTACATCAATCCTTTGATCAATCCTACATAATCAAAATAGTTGTTGTGGTCAAATGGTCAAGTAATGTCTTGTTTAGTTACAAGAATAAGATGGCTAGATAGTTCACAAGCTCATACAGTAATTAAGCTGTTTGATTGCTAAGAAGTGAGGGTAGGGACAGGGACAGGGACCTGAGGGTTTGGAGGCTACCACTTGGCCTAAGCTTTTTCCTGCCAAAAAAACCTGGATTAACAGCTACTGACATCTCACCTCAAGGATGGACCTAATAGAAGTTAAGCACTTTGAAAGCTTAAAGTTGAACCTGGACACCCCTCAGTAACAGGTCCTTTACCTGACACCAAAGCACCTGCTTTCAGTAAATAAGATATAAGAACATAAATTACAGAAATTCCTTTTCATTTTTTAACTTGTTTGTGAATTGCTGTTTTTTATTATAAGATTATTTTAATATTATTTACCAGTGCTACATTGATATTTTGAGTCTTGCTAATAAAAATGCCCTTTTCTGTACAGCATTTATTTACTGTTTGCTGTGTTTTGCTCAGATCAGTAGATTGTGTGTTTTGTGTTTGCACACCAATCAGTGTCTTTAATTTTATGCTGCGGCAACAGAAAATGCTGATAAGTGTAGTATTAAGTAATTAACCTGTATGATTTGTTGTTGAATTAGTTTACTGTACAATTGTTCCTTCTTTAAGATAGGTGATATGTACAGTTTTCAGTAAGCAGTCATTAATGACAGAAATATGTAGTCTGTGTGTTCTTTTGTTTTGCTCTTTGTGGAGTTGCATTTAAAACTGAAAATAGGAGGTACTGCTTTATTCAAAGAAGAATTTACCTTGCCACGTTATCGAATCCAGTACCCTGACTCTTTTCAAGAAATGGCTATGTAAGATCCTTGTATCAATTAAACACTAACTTCAAAACTGGTCGATAGGAGACCATTTGGCCTATCAGCTTTTGCTTTGCCTGTTTCTGCACTCAGTCATGAGTTTCTGAGTTTTAAAATTACCCTTATTCAAGCACATTGTTTACAATAACCTGCAACTTTAAACAAAACTTTAATCAGTCATTCCTCAGATTACTGACCCTTATTTCTTAGGAAACCATGATTATTAGATTATTAAACATGCTCATGAAGAACATTTTCAGAAGAGTTCCAAAGGATTTAAGTCATCACACCTGAATGAGGGGATTTAAACTAATAATTTGGTACGGAGTTGAAACCAGATATACATTCCCTCCAACGCTTCAAGAACTTAAAGCAAATTTTAATATTCCCCATCTATAAAAATCAGCCTGTGATTAGGAGCATGTCTGTATCAAAAAGCAAAAGGGACATCGGTCCTCCAGGACCGGGGTTGGGAACCACTGCTGTAGTTTGTGCCTGATTCTTGTTTCATTATTAAGACAGTTCATTGCAAATAACACTAGACATACAATTTATGGTTGGTATTCCCAATGTGGTGCTGCACTGCATAATTGCGGTGCTCTTTGGAGCTTGGGATCTGACTTCTCTATGTAGTTACAGGAGTTTAATTTTCACTCACGGATTGTAAGGCACACACAGACATTCTGTGGTTTAATGAGATTTTGCCTTAAAAAAAATCTTTAAAAGTGCAAGCCATTAAAAGTAACACAGCTATATAGTATAGCAAAAATATGTTTGAGCAACCTTTAAAGTAGTGATGCCTTTCTGTTTGGTTAATTGCACACTGTGTGTCTAATGGATAGAAAACTTTATAGGAAAATAAACTTTAGAAATATAGGGAAAATAAAGGTCTGAGAGCAGTACTTCAAGATCATAAAGGGAATTAATAAATATTCATAATGTTTGACTTACACTATAGTGGATTATGATATTGCTAAGTATTGTTTTGAAATCTAAAAGCAGTTAGAAACCACTTCAGGGAATCCCAGATGTTAAAAACAGACTTCCCTTCTGCATTATCGTATCCATTTCATTTCTAAAAGTGCTTTTTAGCCATAGTTTCTCTGTCAGGGCTTCATAAGTGTGACTTCACAGTCAGCCATTTCATCAGATTGATCATTTTCTCTTTGCAAAATGTTAAGATCTCCAGTGACTTGAAAAAGTATTCAGAATCTGCATGCTTTTCACATTTTGTTGCTTTAAATGTTGCAGCCATGACACCTTGAAATAGCAATTAATATTTGTTATATATTTACAGTACACATCCAAAGCAAATAAACAAGAAAAAAAGAAGTAAAAATTTTATTAGTTTGAAACAATGGAAAAGTCGTGCTTGTATAAGTATTGAAACACATTGCTGTAGGAAATGTAAATTAATTTATGTACACAAAATGACCTTAATGATAAGCAGAATCTCTCCATGCAGTACTAGTGGCTCTTGTGATTTCAAAATAAATACACCCATCTGTTTGGAGTTTCTTGGCCAGCTAGTGATTTTAACCAGAGCTGCAACCACGAAGATGAGGGAGCTTTCAAAGCAACTCAGGGAAGTTGTATGAAGTCGCAGATCAATACAAGAGTATTAAAACATTTCAAAGACTTTGAATATCTTTTTAAGAATGGTGAAACTATTTACGAAGACGTGTAAGGCAACCGGACACTGCCTAGATCTAGCCAGTGCCTCCAAACTGAGCAGCCGGGCAAGAGTTTTGTAACATTAATTCAAAGCACAAGGCCAAGGCTGCACTGGGGTCTCCTTAGGATAAGAAAGTGAATAATGTTCTTGAATGATCCAGTCAAATCAGGGAATCTGTGAAGAATCTTGAAATCTGCTGTCAGTAAGTGATCCTGAAGCAAACAAAAGTTTGAACATATCTGTCCAGAAGAATGGAAAAAAGTACACCAACTCAGTGCAGAGTGCAGAGTTGGTGGAGACTTACCCCAAAAGGAGTGTGGCTGTAATTGCTACGAAAGGTGACTACCTGAATTCTCCTGTAATCAATGTATTTCAGTACTTTTCTCTTTAGTTTTTTCTAATATTTGCTGAAGTCTTGCCCTTAAAAGTTTTTAATATCCACATGCAAGTTTTTAATAAAATATTAATAATAATTAATATATTAAATAAATACATGCATTGTTCAGTGTGTGATATAATATGCATAGTGATTAAATAATTTGTGCATAGCCTGAAATTGCTAAAACTGTGCAGTTTCACTGTAATTGGAAACATTGCATTATGATTTGGAAACTAAAACAAAATACATTTACAGCACTAGCAATATGCCCAGATCTCCAAAATCTAGCTGTCTTAAAAACAGGTCTCCTAAGGAAAACCACAGCCCAGGCTAGCTCAAGCATTGTCACTGTGGTCCTGAACTGTGGGTTTAAATGCTTGTTTTTATACCGGCTTCATGTGTCTCTGTTTTCTGTTATTTTGTGTTCCATCATGGATTAATAATAGCATCATCTTTAAATATTTCCTGTTACTTTGAAATCCACTCAGCTGAAAGTTTTGACACATTCTTCTTACCTTTTCTTCATTAAAGTATTAGCCAATTTGCGATTGATAAATGAGACACACAGGGAGGTGAGGGGGTGTGGGCTGGCACAGCTGATTCTTGTTTGTACAATCCAATACAAATAGCCAGGGAGGGATAATGACTTTTTGAGCCATGAAGTTCTGTCTGAGTAATGAAGAAATGTAGAGCATGTTTAATCAACATTGTATTTTAGCTCTCATTCTAATATGAACTGTTTGCACATTTGGTCTAGGTAAAAATGTTTGGAATAGCTTGTATGAACCTTGCTGTCATTTGCTGTTTTAAAGCAGTGAAACGTTGTGTTTACAGTAAGACTTTTTTCTCGAAGTTTCTATTTGTACTGTAAATGGTGAGAAAACACTGACAATTATGCTGCATTCACTGTATGCATTGTAAAGGTCAATAGGTAGATTAGGATATATAATGAAGTATTAGGATACAGTGTACAGTATGTTGAACAACTATTAATAAAAACTAATTTTTCATCATATGCCTTTAAACGTTATATAATTCCATTGTCCTGAAACAACCCAGTGGTATGATACTGCAGTGTGAACATACTGTACATTGAGTGTGTGTTATTCATGAAATTGAACAGAATGACGGTATTTATTTTGGAATGAATTTCAGAGGATTATCTTTTTAGTCTGCTGCCCCCAATGCATAGGTAGTAATAAACCAAAACGTATTATTATTACATACTAATTAGAATTTGTCTTCTAAACAAACATCTTCTCTTTAATTCTTCTCATTTAATATTGAGGTAAATTGATGAAATTCTTAAAACTTTATTCTTAGTCAGTTCCGTAACATTATTTCTACCAGGATGTTGATTTAAAGAAGCAATTTAGAATTCCACAGTAGAGTTTGTACATTCAAGCACATTCATGTTTTGTGCTTCTGTGTTCTCTGCTATGTTAATCTTTTCAGCTCTTGTTCTGATATCCTTTCTTTTTTCCTCTAGGGATGCCATTCATCATGTTAAGGTAAAGCAGAAGATCTCTCTTTTGAACATGCTAAAGCGATTGGACAAAATAAGGTTTAGAGGTCACAAGCGAGATGAATTCCTTGATCTAGCCGAATCTCCCAATGCATCTGACAATGAATGTAACGATGAAATTCCAGTGAAACCTCGGGCTTCTTTAAAAGACACTGAAGATATCAGAGACCCTGTAAGTACATTTTATGCCATTTTGTTATCTTACTATAACAGTTCTTACACATTGTTTTTATTCTTTACTGATGCATGAACAGTAAAGCATGTCTAGCATGGATAGTGTAGAATTAGGGTACAGTGTGTCTAGTTTATCTTATGTTTGTATGCCTCACACTTACGGTTAACTTAACTAATGTAGTAATCATTTGCTTAGATGTGCAGTTACATGCAGTTACATGTGTCACAAGCCTCTTTCATTCTTGTAAGTATTTAGTTCTGTGTCTTTATAATGGATTTTCTGTACACCATTAAATATGATGGATCAATTTTAGATGTAAATGTTTTTAATCAAATGTGGTATTAAGAGTTTTTAATTTTCTTGTTTATATGATGGAATTTTTACCTAAATATTTCATATTGTCATAACATGAAAGTGAATATGCTCATTGGGAATTAAATTGATATCACAACATATTTATGAAAAAAATGTGTTTTATTTTCAGATAATGTCCTGTGTCATGCAAGGTGTCTCTTGAGGCTGTTGCATAAAATCCCAAGTCAGAGAAATTCTAAAGAATTAGGGAGAAATTGTGAATATCGCAGTGCTACCGAACTGTGTTCATTTAAATACATTTTAATAGCATTATTATTAGTAGTAGTAGTAATTCAGGCTAAACATACTTTGTCAAGTGTTAAGATATGTGTAGTGAAACAATTTGTTATTAATACAATCAGAAAAGGCCAATTTCACTGATTGGTATTCAATATAAATGGTCAAATAAAGGCAGTTTAGGTTTCTTGAATTTTAATCTGTACTACACTTCCGTGAATGTATGTTTAATCTATTGCATATGGAGTAAAAATCACTTGAACTGAAATGACTGTCCCTGATACTTTGATACTTTTTTCATTCATTTGAGATTGACATGAACTTTTTTGTGTTGTCCCTTTTTATTCCTTTTCTGTTAATTTGAAACAGATGTGAGGCATATGTGGCGTTAGCATCTGTCGTCCTCTTTATTCTTTCTGCAGTTTAACTGTGAATATTTAATTAAATTCCATTTTAAAAGCTAAGCTATGGATTGTACTGTGAAAACAAAAACAAAAATTAGGGAGAGATTGTATAATAAATCACGTTATACAAATTTCATAACAAATCATTTGCTGCAATAGAAAGTCTCCACTACATGATGTCTGCTACACTTATAAAAATGCCAGTTCTGATTTGGACTACATTTGGACTGCAGTGCAATGTACCCAGCCTCTGACAGGGTCAGGGCTTGCTTATGTGGATTTAAAACCATGATCTCTTGCTTCTCAGGCGTCTCAGTCAAAGACTACAATGAGACGCTTTGCATTTGGTAGCAGCTTAATTAAAAGAATGCAGGGTGGACACAGCTCAGGAACTACTGAACCTATAACGCTAGTATCAGACTATGTTGAATTACTGGTCCTAAAGTTTTCATGGCAGTTCAGAGGAATTACATAACTGCAGTGTGGGTAATTGGGTGTACATGTTTCACCAAGTGCTGAGCTTATCATTTACAGGCAAAGGCCTGGAGAATGATACCTCAGACAGCTGCAGAAAGCATGATTAGTCACGTCCACAATAAATAGTATCCATACTCCCTGGCACTGTCCGTATGAAAAGCATAACCTTTTCCTAAAGGAGCTTACATTTAAGGGCAGTAAAAAAAGAAAACCTCTTACAATGTCAGTTAAGTTTTGATTCTTTCTCACTTACAAAGGAGAGAAGCCTGGGTGAAAAAAGATTATCTTTACAATTCACCCTTATTGCTGACTTTAGCTCTTTGGTATGCAAGCACAGGAAAACATGGAATACCACTGTTAAAATGAGTAATAACTCTTGCAGATTTAATTAAAATTAATTTTATGCACACTATTTTTTCCTCTCTCTAACATGAAAACACAAAACACACTTTTGTTTTCTTAAGAATGCAAAACTGTTGTGCACTTTGACATCTGCTTAGTATATATTTCCCAAAATCCTAGTTTATAATTATATAACATTATAATATAATATTATATTATGCAGTTTTATGAAACTCAGCACATTAAATTCTTAGTATAGCTGCATACATAATGTTTCATTGGAAGTTTACAGACTTTTTCGCCTAGAGCCAAAATTATACAACACAGCTTCAAGGAATGAAAGAACAAAAATGTATGAGGTGTTTATTTTCTCACATCACAGAGTGTTACATAATGCATCTTAAGTTTTTTTCTGTTATACCCTAGGCTGTTCTCTGTTCACCATACGCAATGAGCTTTTTCCATGGACACCATGGACACAAAAGTTGTGCAGTGGTGTTCATGATTGTGCAGATGTTAATGATTTGATCTGGAAATTAAGAAGGTACAAGAAGCGAAAAAAGTAGGGAAAACATGCCTGTTCCATATTATGGAAACACTACCATATTCATTATAACAGCAATATTCTCATTACTAATTTGTATTTACTGCCACATGTAATAAGATTTTCCAAATAAGCTACTGTCTTTATTAGATTAGGCAACTGAAGCATGTTGTCGTGTTTATAGAGCAGGGCATCCTCTTCTGATGGTGTCCTGCTTTGACTGTGCTTACGGATAATCCTGCAAATACAATGGCAGTGCATGACATCACAGATCTAATAAGTAACATCCTTGGTATTGTACTTAACTAAATCCATAATTGACAGATCTGATGCAGTATTGTTTTCAGAATAACAAAAATAACATCAAATGGTTATAAACAAAGGAGGAAATTAAGTTTAACCCATGATTGTTTCTCACCTTTACCATTACCAGACTTTCTTACAATATAATATAACTACTTTTTCTGATATACAAATCTAGCCTCAAAATAATTTTCGGGGGTATTCACTAGAAATCATTGGCATAGCATAGGCTTTGTTTTTTGTAATGCACTGACACCTTCATTTATTTTTTACACAACAAATATTGTTTCTGTTAGTATGTTTCTGATTTGAAAAACTGTTGTCCAAAACAGTAGGCACAGATCATATTTGCCATACAGTAGACTTGGCATTTTGCTTTTAAGACTAATGGCTTCAATAAGGATAAATCTAATGGAGAATTAAGCACTTAATAAAATTATTTCAAAACAATGGTGATTGGTGAAAGAAAATAAGTAGAGTCTATTGCAATCACAGGTAAAAAATTATATTAGAAAGACCAACAGAGATGAAAAGGAGTATTTTAGTGGAGGCTAAAATAAATAATAAAAGGTTCTTTCAATACTACGACTCTATATGATGGACAAGGACAATAATGTTACATCTCTGGACAGTGAGAGGGACATGAGTGATGCTGAAATAGTTTTTCGCAGAGGTATTCACTAAGGATGGTTAAGATGGGCTGAATGGCCTGTTCTCATTTATAGCTGTTCTTTTAGCTTTCCTTAATTTATCCAGTAGGTGTTTTTTAAAGTAAGTCCTAATGCTAAGTGTCAATGTGTTCTATAAGGGAAATTAATTGCCAGTCATTATTCCCTTTGCTCTTACGTAGTTCACTATTCTCACTACAGTGTGAACAACTTCTGCTGAGTGCCCTCTAGATGTTTAGTATAGTGCAAAGGCAGCCAGACCCATTCTCTTATAAATCAAGTGCCTTTGTTGTTCCTTTAGTTGATTTTACTGAAAAAAATTCCTTGGTAGTTTCATATTTGCCATTAATAATAAAGATTGAGAGCTGTGCTGTGTCCTTGATTCAGTGCTGTCTGCAAGAGCTTATTCATAACATAAAGCACTGCACGTTATTGTTCAACTTAGAAGCCAAATCTTACTTCTTCATGGCAAGTAATAGTTCTTTGTGACAAACTAATGCTCTTTAACTTTATTTGGGTGCAGAGAACAGCATGCCAGAAGATTTGACCATGCATTCTTTGATTAGCTTTAGCAAGCGTTTTATTTTAAGTGCTCTTAAATGCACTAACATAAAACTTGCCTTTGTAGCTGCTTTTTGAAATGCCACTTGTCTCACAAAAACATTTTGCTGAAATTAAGTTCACAGCAAGGTTATCAGCTTTCCTTGCTCATTCCTGAGCTGTTAAGCAGATGCCATAATTACCATGCTTCATTGTAAAATGTCTATAGAGATCATAGTCTTTGAACATGGCCATGTTATCCTGTCAAATCCAACATATAGCCTTCTTATTTTCATTTGTGAAAAAAAATGTATTTGTTAAAATGCAAACACAAACTTTTTTTGCAGTATTTTCATTGGTCACACTCAAATAAGAAAATGTCCGCCACTGTATCAGTAGCAATTTCACCAGATAGCATACAGGACATTTTAACGTGTAGATTGATGCAATAATCACTTTTAATACATATGAGCATTTGTAGTTAAAACCATTTGTCTTCTATCTTCTGCTTTTTCTAGCAATGGGATTTTGGAATTACTGTTGCAGCTCAAAATAGTTGACATGGGCAATATAATCTGATTGTATCTCAACTTTTTGTCTTTTAATTTTGGCTATTTTTAGGCAGATGCACAACTATATATATGTTATGTAATATAGTTTATCTATTCTTTGAATTAATTGATGATCATTTCATGCTTGCATAGGTTTTCTGTACATGCAGTGTAATGCAATTATGTTGGATTTCAGTGCATTTCAGTATTCAGTCTCATGTGAAGATTTGTCACATTGAATCTTTTTTTTTGTTTTTGAAGGGACTTAGTCATCTTCCCTTGAGTATTTGTTTAAGCTTACCTTTTGTGTTGATTTTAAATCAACATATTTAAATGAAACAGGGAGGAGATACCACTGACATCAGTGGAGAAAGTATAAAAAATGAATTTAAAAAAAACTCATGCTCAGAAGTCATTATAGTGTTACTGTTTCAATTTTCTTATTTATTGAAAGGTTGGATGTCAATAGCTACTTTTTTAAAACATTTTATTTTGTAAAATTAAAGAAGTGAAAATTTGGGTATAAGTACTTCATGGGCATATATCAGACAGTAGTGTCTTCTTCTGTTTCTTCATAATTAGAAACTATTAAAAGTCCAAATCATATCTATTTCATAAATAAAGATTAGTTGTGCAGCAATCGCTTTTTAAGCTTTAACTACAGTAAGACTTTACTGGTGCTGTTAAATGTTAGTAGTTTGTTACATTTTCAAAAGCATTACTATGTACAGTGTCCTTCAGATTTATTCATACCACCAATGAGATAGGAACAAAAAACATCATGTGATATAAGATCTACAGTTTTAGAGATTAGATTTTTGAAGTTTTTGGGGATATTCCAGTTTTCCTTATTGTGAAATCCTCAGGCTAAAGATGTTCTTTCCTAGTTCGATGGATGTCTAAGAGAGGGAGAGAGATTTTCTTTCACCTTTTGGCGTTTGTGCTGCAAGAGTACAGTAGATACAGATCCATATAGTGCTGGGTCATATTCTTTTATTTAAGATTTCAGGGTATTCCTCTTGTTGGACTGTCAAGGTATTGCATATGCTTTAAAGTTATAAGAACTAGCATCTGGGATGCTGGGTCTGTTGAAAATAGGCCTCTAGGATGCAGTGTTCTGCATATAGTGTAAATGTTGTAAGTGTCTAGTTTTGTGTTATTTTATTATTAGCAAATTATTGTCTATCAAATTGTTATGACTGTGCTAGGGAATAAGGAAAATTGTTCTACTCAAATGCTTGGATATCAGGTTTTAATTAATTCAAGAATATGAATAAATCTAGAAATGTTTCCAATGTTTTGATTAAATAATTGGTAACATTGATCAGCAGTTTCTGGAGCATGCAGAGTTCCTGTTTTCTGGAAGATAATCTATTTAACATTTGAAAGACTATAAAAACAACTATGAAAGGAATTGATGCTTAGAAGTCAAACCTGGAGAACCAACAATACTTTTTTTTTATAACATGGTCATGAACAAAATGATCACTTACAATCCTTTTTAGTTGTTTTAAGAAACAAATTATGTTTTTCTGGTGCTACTGTTAAACATGGCCATCTAACGTTGATAAAACATGGGAGATATCAATAATTTGGTTTTTGTAGTGTCTTTACAAGATCCTGGTAGATCTGTGATGTTCTGAATATAGTTCTGATTTTGCAAAGTTCCAGTTGTGTGAGCTGGGACCACGTCATCTTTCAGCCCAATACCGTATGCAGATTCCTTTAAAGAGACTTAAGACTTTCTGGTCAGCTCTCTTGATAAAAGTGATATTGCTATGGAAAGGGCTGCTTTTTTCCTGTAAAAAGTGAAATTTAAGGTAGTGAGTAGTTCAATAGCTAATATCTGTCAATTTCAATTTTGTAGATGTCAAATAAAGGGAGGAATACAGTTTTTAAGTATGGTGAATCAGTTGTATTAATGAATACATAGTTCAATTAAATATTAAACATCCTTCTATCCATTTTCTAAGAGCATTACTAAGTACATTACTGCAGGGCAGCTGGAGCCTGTCACTGTAAGCAACAGGCGCAAGACAGGATACACCCTAGTGGGACACCAGTCCATCCTAGGGCACACAGACACAAACACACACACTCACACCAGGGCCGGTTTTCCCAGAAACCAATGAAGCTTTCCGCATGACTTTGGACTGTGGGAGTAAAGTAAAGCACCTGTAGGAAACCCATGCAAACACGAGGAGGACATACAAACTCTATGCAGATGTCTCCCCAGGAATTGAACCTAAGGTCTGGGAGGAAGCAATCCTAAACACTGTGCCACTATGCTGCCCTAAATTAAGTGTTAGAAGTAAATGTAGGTAAAACAAAATGAGAAATTCTCATTAGAAATTTAATGGTTTGATTTTAAATCTGAAAAAAATATTTCATTGTTAGTATTTAGAAAGCTCACAACATAAAGTGCAGTTAGGGAGCTTAGGTTTATCTTGTTCACTATATACCAATATTTACCGGTATGTGCTGGCTAATTCCTTTCTGTTTAGTCTATAATGGTTGACCATTGTGTTTAATATCCCTGACTTGATTGTGCTGCATTGCTTCCATGCTGCAGATTTAAGAGAATGCAGCTCCCTGCTATCGGTTCTTTAGGAAGCAGCCACGTGATCCGTGCCTATTTTAAGATTAGTTTTCTTTAAAATACTGTAAAGAGTACCTCCCTCTTTTTATATATATTTTTTCATTAAACCAATGAAAATGCAGGAGCTATGGCTCGATTTTAAAGTAAAATAACCTGTTTGGGAACATTTGTTTTTCTTGGGCAATGATTTATGGTATATCCCTGCAGCATTCTCACTGGCTCCCTCCCTTGCTCAGCATAGAGCTGTGGTGATTCATTCTGAAGCAGCAAGGAACCTTAAAATGCTGTGGTTTATACTGAGAAAGAACTGATAACTCCAAAATGTTCTGATCTTACACCACTGTAAATCTTACAGTAGGCTTGGTTAAGAATCTTTCTTTGTCTGCATGTTCTTTTTGTTGTTATAGAACAGTTACTTAGCTCAGTGCAGATCTCTGTTTATCGCATATGAATAGCTAGTTTACAGAGCTGTCAAGAAAATTTGTAGCATGTCTGCATTTGAGCAATTGACTCATTAAGAAATATAAGAAGATTATAAGAGGTTTGTATAAGGTTTGTTTTAATCTTTTAGAGGTGCAAACCAAGGAATCTGTAAGTTTCTTTCTTAGTTATGCATGCCGATATTCACATTTCAATATGTGTTGGTATTTAGGCTGTCTAGCTAACCAATTTCATTAATATTTCATTTTTTTCCTTTGTCTCTGTGTTTAGGCTGGTACAGGAACTCTTGCTATGGCTTCAGCAATCCAAGATTTCCAGAGAACAGAATCTGAGAGGCTAAATGAGATCAAGGGTCATCTTGAAATTGCCTTACTGGAAAAACACTTCTTGCGTAAGTACTAAATGCTATTTATTTAAGCTCCTACAGTTATAAATGTGAAACAGAGATACTCTGACTGTTCTCTGCTGCCACAGATTTTGATAGTGTATTTTAGTATATACCTGTACTCCACCACAAAAATGTGCAGGAATTCTCTTTATTTTCATTTGGGTTCTTGAGAACTTGAGTTGTAACTTTGCAATTTATTTACAAATCAATTTATATACAAATACGTGCTTGTACAATATAAACTGAGCTGAAAGGTTTACATTTAGTTGGTAGTGTAAGGTGATTAGGGTATTATATCATATTGTACTGTACATGCAGGTATCTGCATATTCACAGTGCTACTACTACTGAGTAAATACAAAACACAGTTGCAACTCTTTTCATAGTTCTTAATGTTGTTGCACATTTTTAGGTGGAAGGTTCTGGGGTCAATGGCCACTGCTGTACCATTGAGTGAGGTACTTCACTTGAATTTCTCCAGTAAAATGTTTTGCTGTATAATTGGTTGTCAGACAAATACATTTCAACATTATTCTGTTTTCTTTTGCAGTGGTCTCATTAACCATCATATTATGTTCCTAAGTCCCAACATATCTTATTATTATATGTCTGTTTTTTTCCCCATGGGTGAAAGTTGACTAAACCATATTATCTTTGAGACACACAAAATGCTTTACTACTTTGCATGTATTCAGTGTTGACTTTAATAGACTGTATTCGGGATGTTGTGTTTATTTTTGTCAAGTGTATTCTATGGTTATCATGGTGAAAAATAGTATATGTTAATACACATATTAAGAAAATACCTGAATACGTGGTGCAGTTTTTAAGAAGGTAAAAAATGTCTTACTGTAATTTAATTCTCTGTTTTTCTTAGAACCTGATAAAGACAAGAGGAAATGAAATACAAATGAGAATGTTATTCATATGGTCTTTTATATGGCTTTGTGATTATAATTTTAAAACATTTCATAATTGTTTTCTTTTTCATTTTCCAATGTGAAAAATCGTAGTAAACAGATATCTTTTTCAACAGCCTGGCTGATTACCTAGTCCCTTTATTAAAAATGTGTATATTGAAGCAGGGCTGCAGTGAAGGCTCCTGTTTTACAAAACACTTGTAATAGAAGCTTCTTTCAACATGCTCTTTGTCTTCTGAGCTCGAGCAATATGCTTTTCAAGTTGCACAATGGTTGTACAAGAATTAGCATGCTCTTGGCAATCTGGTTAAGTGGCTGTCTGTTTAGCCTGTGGGAAAAACTGTGCTGCAGATATTATTTTACTGTTTGTTATAGAAGTAACAAGCTTTGGATCTTCTCAAAAGGTATATGCAGACATTTCAATTAAGACTTGGATGAATTGATTAGACCTCTGGGAGTAAAAGGGTCCTTTTCTCTTCATTTCAGACCTTGAGATGTACCAGTGACAAATAGTAAGGCATAAAATAGACCTAGAGAATTATATGTTAGCCAGGTTCTAATGATGCAGGTAGCAGCACTGCAGAGATGGGTAACTCATGGCAGTCTCTAGTGTACAGTGAAAAGAGACAACCTAGGCTGCATTCTCTGTGGGTTTTTTGTATGGAGCACAGTGCTCCCAGGTAATGGTGCAGTATCGTTTGAATTTAATCCTTATTTGTGCAGTCATCTCCACCAAAGGGAGCATTTTTATTACAATTTAAGTACCTTGACTAGTATTTTGCAAGTATACAATAAAATGAAGATTACAACCTTTAGCATGATTTTTTGTATTTCATTCAAAAACTTGCAGCATAACATGGATACTTGTTCTTTTCAAATATCAGCAAGTTACAGTATATTATGCTTTACAATCCTATATTAGCCCAAATTCTTTATGAAGCATTCAATCTTCATCTGTTTATGGAAGTTAATGAAATGCCTTCTTATTTATTTTTTTACTACAAATTTCTTGAATTTTTTGAGTTTCTCATAAAATTGTTTACAGGTGGTTAGATAATTTGATTCTAGTTCAGATTGCTCAGAAGTCTGAGTACATCTGATTATTGTCCTGGTATGTGTTCAAACTCATCAATGGATTCATGGGAGTCTGTAATGTTTCTTAATAATTAATCATAATTAATGATCCTACCTACATATTATAAATAATCATAAATAATGTAACAGTGTTTGACGTTTAGAGTAATAAGTCACGTCTCAACAAGAAGTATAAAGGCTTCTTATTCTGTACTTCAGCAATGTAGAACTGCCTGAACTAAGAGTAGTATCATTGTGGATGAACAACAACATAATTTGTTACCACTCTGTTTCAATACCAAGGTCCTTCCGGGACATTTATAAGAAGCTTTGTATTTTGCTTTCTTTTATTAACATAGAGGTATATTTTAATCACTAAGGATGACTTGAGAAGGAAAGTCTATTTTTGTAGAACATTTGTTGTGTACTCAAATATTCTACTAAACCATCAACTTAATACTTGGTCACCATCATAGACTATTATGCTTTTTGCTTCTTAGACTCTGGAACAACATTGATGGAATAAATGGTAGACAAACAGATAATGTAGTGGAAAAGGTCTTCTTTAGGTGTATTGTAACCCACAATTATAATTTGTAGTGTGAGCCATAAGTTTTTTAACTTTTATGAAACAAGTTCATTTGAAGGATTGCTCTTAAAAATGGGTAGGACTCTCCATTCGACTCCAGACAGTAAAGGTGCATATTCATAGTTAAGGTTGAGCTGTAGTTCTGACATTTCTTGAAGTGTAGGCTAAATCAATCCTGCTGTTAACAAGTTCACTGTTATAGAAACTGATGCACAATATGTCTGGACATCACGGGGATATGGATGGATTTGAGTTTGGTGTTCTCCTCTTGTGGTGCAACAGGCACTCCTGAGACTTGTCAGGTGTCTGGGAGCCTGCAGTGTTGTCAGCAAGAGCTTGATCTCCCCACCAGCTCTTTTCTTTTTTATGTTCTTCTTTCTGCAGTTCCACTTCTGATCAGCAAAACAAGATAATGCAGCAAGTAAATATTTACATACCATTATCAAGAGACTTATTGCAAATAATTTCCTTACCAAAGAAGTCACCTTTACTCACTTCTGTCCTCTCCCTAGTTTCTTGGAATATTGTTATGTTTAGCATGTAATATACTGTATTCTCTATTCTCTACTTTTTTCTTTCACTAATAAATCATTGTCCTGTATTTTTACTATGCCTCACTTCTTTACAAATAAATGGTTACTTAGCTTATTTTACATTAAACCTCGTGCTGGCTGTTTCAGTGCCTCTTGTTTGGGCGTTTTCAGGTGAGGAAGTCACACTTTTATTACCACTTATTTCCATCTCTTCCAGAAAAGATCTTGCTGCATCAGCACCTCATTGCCCTAATCAGACCTCAGTTCTGACCTTGGACAATAACATTCCATGCTTCAGTGAGCTCCTGTTCAAGCAAGGGTTTTGTATGCTGATGACCAGTGATATCCCAGAGGTATCCGTCCACACTTGATGAGGTTTATATCTTGATTTGTCAAAGAAAAGCTCGTCAGCTCATTAGATCTAATTCCAGCAGACATGTTGGCTAGCAAAATCTCATATATCTGGAATATATGTTTATTTTACAACCTGGTGAGGATGGATACCTCTTTCATGTAGATGTCACAAGGCCGTACTGGATCTAATGCTGCAATATTCAGGAAGTATGTATGCAGTTTGTTAAGCATTTTGAAAGTGATTGAAAGGATTTTCCTGGGCAGTTATTACTCTGTGTCTTCCACGTAGTATCAAGTCACATCTGATTGTAGTTGCTTGGCAGCATCTTCTGAGATTTCAAATAGTCTCGTTACACAACGTGCCATGTCTCAAATTGAGAGACCAGCTAATAGCATGCTATTGCTCTCCATTTACAATGACCATATAATCTGAATGACACAAATATGAGCTAGATTTGGACTTTTCCTGTTTTCTCACCTGATGCATGTCTAATCACTATGATCTAGACAAGCAAGTTAGTCTAGTTGTAAACAACTACAAATGAATTAAGAGTGCATGTTTGCACAGGGTCTCCTTAACCTTAAAAATAACTGAAATTTGCTTTAGTTGTTGTACAACAATATATTTATAGGCAAGAAAATTACAAGGGAGATACACTAATAGAATAATGATCCTTCTACAATGACTCAAATTCAGTAAAAATGGAGTCTATTTAATGTGTAGTGAAACTGAAAAAAACAGTCCTTTCCTTTTCTTTTTTGCAAAAGAAGATTTTGCATAGTGTGCACCTCAAATGTGCCCTAGATTCTGTTCTTTTAGGTTGTTTTAGACTTAGTTTTTTAGTGGCTCTTTGGGAGATGAATGCTGCCCAGTGTCTACCTCAATTCGGCTTTCTCATGTCTTTTGACAATACTTTGCATTCCCACTGGGACCGTAGCCCAGATTCAGAGTTCATAGACTTTTTTGTACTGATAGGACTTGCATGTCTCTACAGGCTGTAAAGTGTTAAGGACAAACTTAATGGTTTATTGTCACCATACCAGTAGGTACAATATGGTTTGTAGAAATATCCTGTCTTAATTATATTGTTAAATGAATGATATGGTTCACATATCTTGTGTAGTGTGTTAGTGTAGAAACACTGATTCCTACTAGGGAATACTAGGATGAATAGAATGTCTGTTCCAAGACAAAAAGGCAAAAACAAGGACATTGAATAACTTGCAGAGTGTGTTACTAATCCACTTCAAAAGAAGTGTCATCATTGCAAAGTTTAAATTGTGTCTTTGGATACCTTGGTATCATTGTGGAGCTTTTGTATGTTCGTACTGTAGATATCCTCAGGCAGTACCTACTTAAGATAAACAGTCTTTGTTCAAGGGCTGGTCTTCGGAATATGTAATATGTAGGGAATGACCCCTGTTTAATAGAGAACGAAAGAACATTCACCTTTAAATGCATAAATAAATGTGGAATATAAGAATCAGACTGAAGACTACTCATAGTAGTGTGTTTTTACTGCCTTGAAAATAATTAATAAAACATGAACCTTACAAATAATGCTGTGGTCTTATTTATTTTGAAGCAATTATTTTGTGCTGGGGAGAGAAGGAGTACATTTCCTACTGTGAATCCCCATCCACACCTGTTGATGAAGGTTGTTGTATAAGTGTAATAGATTTGTTATGAAATTCTTACTTTTGTGTATTCAGTACTTATTGTGTAGATAGGCTTGGTGTTAATACATGACATCTTGAAATCCACACCTATGGGTGACTCACAAAAGATGTGATCGAATTGATTTTGAAAGGCAAGATTTTTTGTTAATTTTATTTGCAGCATAGCTTGTTTCCCTGTTTTCTGGTACAGACTCATAATTTACTATATTGCAAAGTTTCAGTGTGGTGTGACCAACCAAGCTGATTTTGGTGGGTGCTATATGATGGATAACAGGATCTGTTTTTGCATTAGTTCTAGTTATTAGTTGCATTCTAAGCTATTGTTAAAAACCTGAAAAACTGTGTAGGTGTCCTAGGTAATTTATCATCTCCTACAGCTTCTCTTTCACACACTTCTTTGTGTAAAGTGGACATTTCTTGTGCTAATATTACATATTACATATTACATTGCATATAATATAATAAAGTGAAACTTAACACAATATTGAAGAATAATGTACAATTATCTAACACTATTGATTAAACATAAAATGAGTTTTTAGGCCTTGTAAGTTTAAAATAAAGGCCTCATATTTTTAAAATAACTATCACCAGGAATAATAAGTAATTTATAGTAAACTGAAGTTCATTACAAAAACTTGTTACTTGGGCAATGTGTACCTTAACTCGTTTCCTCCCACGATTCAATTCAATACCTTTCAGATTAATTAGGTTCTCAAACTTTCCCTCCATCTGCATGTGACTGTGGTCTGTGATAGGCTGACATTCGGTTCAGTCTGTAGTCCTGCCTAGTGCCCTGTAATTGTTAGATTAGATTCCAGCTCTGTGCAACCCTCAAAAGATAAAATAATTTACTGAAAATCAGTAGTTTGGATGTTGGTACTTTTTGATCATTTAATATTTTAGATTTTTTAAAATGTATTTCATTTTACATGAGAATGAACTTTGCCAAGGTTCCACTGTCTGTCTTGTGGATGTGCCTTTCAATTCAATTCAAAGTGGGTCAAAAAGACTGTTCCATTAAAATGCTTTCAATGGACAGGGAAGCAGTAATGGCATTCAAAAACCAGTGGGAACATATAGGACAAATTTGTAAGAGATTGGGAATAGGAATGGGGAACCCAGATGATAATCTGTAAATTCCATCAAATACTGTGCACTATAGAGCACAGGTATTTATTAACTTAAGAGAAGTCTCTATAGTTGTAATTTGTAATTTGATTTGGAAATGCATTTTCAAGATAGGAATTGCTCCTTCATCATTAACTATTCAGTTTATTAGTATTGTGGCAGGAGCATTTTGTACTAAACCAGTTTTGGACATGTTGAAACATGCTGTTTTACAGATATCTTGCACCTTTAAGGGCTTTTAACACTCAACACGCAGACTTTGTACTTAATAAGATTTTTTTTGTTTAGTTGAAATGTTGTTACACATGAACAGTTAAACAAGACATATTGTACTTTCCTTCCCCATTTTTAAATTTAGGAGCTGTCTGAGACAATTTTTAAACATGTTTATATATATTTATCAATACTGGATATTTCCAAAACAATTATAAAACTTTTTTTTTAAATATTGGGCATGCAGGGGCCATTTTGTATTCCATACTGCATATATCCCTGCCAGGTGCATTGCAGTTGTCTTAGATGCAATGAAGACGTAGAGAGAGAGATTATTCAAGTTGGACGTGTTTATCCACGTGTTGATGTGTTTAATCACATCAGAATAATAAGATGCATAGCTATACCAGGCAAATGGAAGTGGAAATGAAGAACATTTTCAGGGCATGATTTTGTCCACCATGGTGATTTGATATGTATTTATAATAAGAACAAAGAAAGACTAATATCATAAAACGTTATTGTCATTTTGAACATGCTGGGGCTTCAGCTGGTGTTACAGGAAATTTACCTTATGGCACTTAACGTTTCCTGCTGATGTAGAGAAATGGTGTTTCCTCAGCTGAGCAATAGATGATATTTAATAGGCATGGGAAATGTGCATAATGTAAAGTGATACATGGTACACAGTCAGGGATTTTTTCCCAATCTTTTGTTTCATGAAAGGTCTATAGTCACCATTTTCTGCAGCTTAGATAGGCATGGTTAACCATGCACATGATGTGAGAATGTGTTGTGGCTTTGTAGAGCAATATGCAAATAGTTTACTTACATAACTAAATAGGACATGCACTTAAAGCATCCAGCAAGTTACTGTACAGCATTACAGTTATAGTCCATTCACCAAGGGAGGCTCTGTCTTATTAGGAAATTACTTTTTTTCTTCCTGTGTTAGCTGCAAACATTGTTCATCTGGGAATCTGGCAGGAACTCAAAGCAAGCAGTCATGTTCTCACTGAAGGCACTGAGGAACACTGTGTGAACTGGCAGCCGGTTCAGAAAAGACTTTTGAAATGAGCATTGCCAGAAATCCTGGCTGCAAAAAAGTGCAAAAATTAGGGTAGTGGTTAATGTGGCTGAATCGAAAATGTTTGAACAGATCTACAGCAGAGCTTTTCCCTTTTTGCTTGGATTATTCTGTTGTTTCATTTTTTAAAGTGGCGTTTGTGTTTCTCCATCTCTCCCCTCCTGTCTCTTATCTATTCATTAGTCCACCGACTACATTAAGATGAAAAGCCTTGATGTGATCCGTCTAAGAATTACATTTTCAGTGCTACAGTATGAATTAAATTTTGGTTTGGAATATTAATCTTAATTGAATTTATGATATATAGATTACTGTCTCCATGCTAAAACTGATTTACAATACCTTTCTATTTTTTCTATATGAAAAGGAAAGCCTCCCAATCAGCCTCCAAAACTAAAACAGCTGGTCTTCTTATGAACCTCTGCAGCAACTGAACAATTAAATTTTTCTTAGCTTTATTCTCTTTATTCATTAAAAGTTGTACTTGTGGAGTATGGTGAAAAGGTGAATGGTCATTTGCTATTCATATCTTACATTTTTACTTTAATTTTCCTTGTAATTTTTATGATAAATGTAATTTGATGTGCATTATTCAGAACCATAATAAATTATTCTAGCTGTAAATAGTATGGCTTTTATCAAAGAGCCTTTAGGAGCAGGATGTGGTTCACCAAGTCACTGGCCTAATGTCAGCATTGTCACAAGATTGCTTATGAGATGAGGTTAATGTACATCCACTTCCTGCCTAAGATTCCACATTATTGCAGTTCTCCACCGGTTTGAATGAAAGAAATAACTTTCAGCTTTGCTACGTTTTTCTGTGAAAATACAGACACATCCTTTACAGCAAAAGATTGCTTAAAGTCTTCTGTTCCAAACCAAGGTTACCAACTGTTGTATTGTAAGCACATCCCACAGCTCCTTTGACAAGCTTTAATTTGTTATAGCTTGTGCTTTAATCTATTATTATGACAAATACAGGACATTTGCATTAATCGCACAAAATTAACCGTTGTCAAAATTAGTGACAATACTGACTGTGTGTAGTGAGACTTGCTTTGCACTTTGTTGTTTTTCAGCTGAGGTCCTGGGAAGTCCTTGATGAGACGATCTAAACTCAATCTGCTGTCTTTTCCTTTTTTTGATACTTGTGAAATGCAGATTCATCTCATGCAGTGTTCAAGAGAGTTTTATTGTGGGCTAAGGTGAATGAACCTTGTTCTAAAAAGCCTTAAGATTAGTTTTATACAAAGCATAAGAATATATTATTTTTAATATTTGTAAAATAACAGCTTAAATTAGTTCATTTAATAAACTTGCAGGGTCCTGTTGTTTAGCCAGAAGTAGAGAGGAAGCTTGTTAAGAGTTAAAATTTCCAGTTAAAATAATTTTACGATGGTGATGTAACACAACAGAGTCTGTGTGATTTGCCTGGGTGTCTTTTTGGTCATGACTTTTTATGTAACAGAGTGCTTTTATTTTTTTTAACATGAATTTAAAATGGATGGTATTATGAAGCATACTTGTGTACACATAAATGTATTTTTTGTTTGACAGCTAAATGTCTTTATTTAGCTTTTATCATGAGACCCTAAGAGGGTGAAAACTCAGTAATGTGATACCTCAGCCCTGAGTATGATGTTTTTTATATTGACAATAGAGAGGCAACTAACTAATATTCAAAATCCAGTGTCATCTGTCCAGCCCAGTTCTTTTTACCATCAGCATGTGTAGGCTGCAAAGGAACAGGTAACAGGTTTATTCCATGCTGAAAAGAAAAGAAACACAACTTTTCGGCTGTGGAGCCTTCTTCAAGTGTGAGCTCACGTTGTGTTTCCTTTCTTTTCAGCATGGAATAAACCCTTTACCTGTTCCTTATCTGCTATGAAGACCTCAAACAATTACCTGAAGTGGTCACATTCAGTTTTCACTATAACCTATCATCATACACAGTGCTATATATATTTAATACTGTAAGTGTATAACTTGTTTGTACTATATAAGGTCAATCAGTACATTTAAATATTATGTCACATTTTCTGAAGGCTGCTGCATAGATAGCAGGGCTATTTGTTCTGATATCTGTTTACTTTATCATCAGTCTCATTTCAGCTGTGGTGTAACCTGTGGTGCAAGGGAATAAATTACATTTTTTAACAACTACAAGAGTGTTTTCTGCTTTTGCAACGGGGGTCACTGCAGTTGGAGGCTAAGTGACAAACTTCATTTTAAATTCTATTCAGGAAATCTTTGGATTAAAATAGTTTTGTGAATAAACAGTTAGCACCTATGCAGTCAGCGCAGAAAACAGATCTAACTTGCAACTCTAGCCAGGGGATGAAAGTTTGATTAAATTAATCAAGCATGATTTAAGGACAAGGAGTGTCAAGTTCAGTTCCAGGAGGGACTAGTGTTTTCTGTTTTTTTTTATTCTAACTTGAATAGTCAGTTAACAATTAAACTGATTAATCTTAGTCATACATACTGTATTACTTCAGGTCTTGTACATCATTTATTTGATTAAATGTAGTTACATATTAAACACTGCTGGTTAGAAATATTACAATTGCACAATTAAATAATTAAACCAACTAGATCAGAAGACACCAAAGCTTCTGGGAATTGTACTTGAGATGCCCAATATTGATTCTGTAATAATAAAAGGTTGATGTGTGACCCAGTAGATTTCACAGCTGATACTATAATGTCATCATTCTGGAGTCACAGTTGCCATCAAAATCTCTGGTACAGTGATGGACAATAACGCTAGGTAAAAGTAAGTATGTTGCTTTTTGGAATGGATACTGTAAAAATCCACATACATTTATGTGGTATGGTATTCAGTGATTGTTTGGAGTTGTGCATGTGATTCCTTTTAATTGAATTAACAAATTGGCTCTAGCATTCAAGTATATGATGAGTGAAGTATTTTATGTACTGAAGTGCCTTTTAATCCCCCTCAAGCCCCAAAGTTCAAGCCCTGGCCTAGTAGTTATAGAGTGCTACTGTTACTTTCTGCTGATTTAAATTTCTGACCTTATTATACAGTAAGCATATTACAAAACACCATCTTTTGCTTCTGTGAAGCTTTTGTGCCACACTAATCAAATCTTCTCTGAAAGCATAATTTCTGCTAATGAATATGTTAGAGCAGAATGGTATTTCATGCTGTGCACGATATGGTATTCTGGACCTATGCTGGACTATGCTGTGGACTGTCAGAGATGTGTACTGTATTACTGGCACGGAGGGTAGTAATCTGTACCTTAAATTCCTGGAATCCTGGAAGATGGAAGTGGACTCTCAAGCAATTTAGTTTAGGTACTTAATCAAGGTCATGTGCACATGTACACAGTACATGTTCTTATATGGTGCATTTTTAAAGTAATTAATTTGATTTTCCCCATCTCCTTTTAATGCCAAATTTGTTTTGGGTATTTTCAGTAATTGTTTTAATTGCTTTCCTTACCCTGGGGTATTTAAAGATATCAGTTGTGACAACAAATTGACCATGCATGACACCAAGGAAGATTTCCTTTGGTTCTTGAGCAACAAGTGTTGACAACTTCAGTGATTTTTAGAAAGCTAAAAATGTACAAAGGTTAAACCTTTGCCAAAGGCCATTATTGGAGGATTGCTTGAATCACATCACATACAGTATAAACCACTATATTTACTATGCAGTCAAAGATCACTACATTTACTGTACAGTCAAGTTAACTGCTGATTTTATCCAGATTGACAATGTGACCAGGATCTACTGATTATGCTAGTCAGTTCAATACCAATTATACAACAGTATGGCTCTTCATGCTTGATCTGGAGTAATGCGATGGGTCATGAGAGGATCTGCTGTGATTAAACTCAGCTTTACCATAATTGTTTACTTGCTGAGGTGGGATTCAACTTGCAATTCCATGCAATGTCATAATAGGTTTAGCTGCATTCTTTGGCAAAGCATATGGTTGTGTAATGATCTGGTATTAGAAATAGGACTTTCAAAATGGTTGAGAAGCTTCCTTGTCTTTTACAGTTTAAGTCTCTGAGGTGAATGATGTGTTCATGGATGTGATTTTATCAGGCTTGAACCTTTCATAAGTAGAACAGTGATTATTTTTTTGTTTGTAGTTTTACAGCATACAGTATCTTCTGTTTAATGCCATTCAGGAAGTGAAAGGTCTACATTTCCCTAAATAATTGATGGTGGTTCTCATATTCACTCTTGCCTGTTAGCAAAATGTAACAGAATACCACATGCTGCATGCATAATTGAGGTCACAGTCTTTATAGTGCTCTCATGAATTGATTAGGTAATTCCTTTAGAAGCATTGTTTTAAATTTGTTAGGCCTGTTGGTTGTGATTCAAAAGAAAGCATATTATAAAAGGTGAATCCAAAAACTGTCAGTCATCATTCCCCCCCCCCAAAAAACAATGTTTTTTAGCAAGCCCAAAACGTCTAAAATGCTTGCCAGTCTCCTATAGCCTGTCTCACCACAGTGGGTGAAGTGCGCTCCTAATTAATTTCCTGTGACGTAGGTTGTTTACCCCTGCTAGATAATAAGAACTCTAGAAGGGTGTTAAGACTGGTCTTTCCCAGGTGTTCATTCTAAGTTTTAAATATTGCAGAAAAGCAGTCAATAAACAATTCCCCTAGGTCTTAGTAAGTAGTCAGACTCAAGATATTACCTGATATAAAACAATCCACGTTGTGTAAAATCCCCAATGCAAGGGACATGTGATGAGATCCCTTTACAATTTGAACTTCAGGATGTTGACTAGTCTTTTCAAACATATAAATAAAAGCCAGCTGTATCATCTGCACGTTTAACAATGAACCTTCATTTGTTTTCCATCTGTCTTTTCAGTTACTGCTTGCTGTTGTCAGCATATTTTAATGTGACTGCTTCCAACATAAATATTTTAAATGATGTCTGCTTATTAATATTGTATTACTGGGTTTAAATATAAAGTAAATTTTGTAACTGTTGCTACATATGAAGGTGTGGTTAAGGTTTGATGGTCTATATAGAATTTTATAGAATGAGGTCTATAAGAATTTAGAACAGATGTCAAAGTTGAAGTTGTAGTGTAGAATAGAAATGCATATTACAGAGTATAATTGTACATTTTTAATTTAGTTAATAGATGTTATGTAGACTTGCACTGTTAAATAAAACTGGATGCTTTGAATGCTTAGAAATAGTTGCCTGTGACATATCATAGTTCCTTGTAGCTACATTTAACTCTAGAATGTTTAATATTAAAATATGTTTGTAATATGAGATTTGAATATGAAAGTAGTAAGTTTAGCCTTTTTGAGAGTGTTGTATAAAGTTATATAAAGTTTAGCCTATAAAACCTAAGGTTAAGAATAATTGTGGTGCTTTGAATTGTTTTTGGCAATTTAGTTTAATTTCAGAAACATTAACATGATTCCAATTAATACCAAATCAGCTTGCATAAAAGATGGTGATATTTTGTTTCCCTTTCCTAACAGGACGAACAGGACATATGCAGGTTTACCATGCCTGTTGTTTCTATTTGAAAGGGAGTTCGGTTTGAAATTTTAATGAAAGCCAGCATGTTTTAATTGTTCCTTTTTCTGAAGAACAAAGGTGAAGGAAAAGTACTGGTCACATCTCTGCTGCTACCCTCAGGCTTACTTGGCATTATGCATTATAATTGAGTCATTAATATAAGAAAGCTCACAACGCAACAAAAATGAACTGAGATAATAACTTCTTGTGTTGATCCTGTTGCTCCTCTTCAGTTTTAAATGGTTAGTTCTTCCACTTGTGCCTTCTGCTTTGCGTTTTACCATTGATTCAGAAGCCTGCTGGTTTGACTTTAAGATCTCTGAACGATGCATTTAAATACTTTTCTAGAATTCAATGTGTCAACATTAGTTGCTGAAAGAACAAAGACCATACATCGGTGCTGCATGGATTTATGAGTATTTTGTCAAAATACTTTTAAGCCAAAGGGTGAAAAATGTATTAAAGTTCATAAAATTGCAACTGAACAGAATGCTTATAATGACATTTTAAACGATATGTTATAATTACCCTGTAGCTCTACTTGGCAGTATTTATAATATTTATATTTTACTTCTTGCCATACCATTTTAGATCTAAGAGTAGATATGTTTAAAGTTTGTCTTAAAAAGTTACAAATACGTTTCAGATAAGAACATCTGGAATATGAATATTAATTTTAAGGCACACTGTAATTTTGAACCATAAGGTTTACTGAGGGATGCAAAGGCTACTTAAAAGCTGCAGCTGCATGCTTTCTGCAATTTCCTGTTTCATCGTAGCTTATCTGAGTTAGAAAAGGCAAGAAAACTGTACCATTATACACTCGCTTTCTAAACAAATGATGTGGAAACATATCTGGCATGATATGAAATACTAAAATAAGAAACATTGTTTGGCCCTTCTACCTTGTTTGGTAGGAGATAATTAACAAGAATCTTATTTCTCAGAAGGAAGTGGGGGTGTCACTTTGACAACATGTCTGGGTAGCCTACTTGCACATTTTTTTGTCTAAAGATCCTGTTGCTCCTCTTCAGTTTTAAATGGCTTGTTCTTCCACTTGTGCCTTACCATTGATTCTGAAGCCTGTTGGTTTGACTTTGTTAAATTATTAGAGGACTGGAGTACTTGCATCAGGTTAAATTCATTGTTAAAGACTAAAAACATTTTTATTTTTATCATGTCAGTGTAGGATATTCTTCTGAGCCTTTGAAATGTATCTAGTCAGTCTTTTCTGTATTAATAAAAGACATTGTTAGGATGTCTTACTTGTTCATTGCAGAGCTTTAACTTAATAGTTTTTGAATTATATTAATAGTTTAAAGTAACATTATTTTTGCTTTGTATTACTTCACATTGTCTAGAAGACAAAACTTTAGCTTGGAGTTTCCCATTTTATAAATATGGATGTAGATCATCTTTGTACAGCTTGCATGTAACACTTATTTAAATTAGAAGTCATGTGCCAGATGTTTATTCAGTATTCTAACTAAATGGTTTGGAATTAGCCCTGCAAAAAAAATAGTCATAAATAAACCAAGTGATTTCACTTGCGTTGCATGTTGTAGAGATGTGCAAAACAGTCAGTCATTTTTATCATTTTTCCATTATCATGATCATTTTGTCATTTTCGCAATTTATTATATTTCATTATACTTTTTTTTTACATGCCATTAAAAATGCTTTTGTGTGCCAATAATAGCATATGTGCCCTAGATTGCCAACCCCTGATCTATGAGGTTGACTAATTTACTAACTATACCAGAATGTAGATCACAGATGTATACATTTAAACACGTAATTCATACTATTTATTATGAAGACCAGTGGTCATGGTACAGATCCTTGTGATACTCCACTAATTACATTCGTAGCATTTCCTACATTTTCTAATGCTGACCATATTATCTTCTAGTTTAGTTCTATCTAGGTTTTCTGTAATCTTACTTGTAATATATATATATAATCATAAATTATTTAATCCCACTTAACAATTGATATACAAACTTGGTGGTCTGTAACATACTCCTAACAATATGCCTTTTTTTTGTTTTCTACATCTGACTTATATAGTTGGTGCCGAGATCTGGTTAGATTTTGTTATGCCTCCTGCCTGCTGTTGTTTTACTATAAATACCATGCAGAAAGAAGACTACTCTTGTATTTACATGTGAGTGAATAGCTGTGGGAGTGAAAAAGCCATTTTGGACTTATAACCTATGATATCAATATCTCTACCCAGATATTTTTAAAGTAGAGTGGTATACCTCCACCGCTTGTATCATTCCTCTTTCTTCAGAATGCTGAGCATCTGTTTTGTATTGTTTACTGTCATTCTCTGTTAACCACGTTCCTGAGATTCTAGTTATATAAACTTGGTGTTTTACATTTTTTTATTTTAAAATGACACTCATTTTCTGAAATTTGTTACCATATACAAACCAAAAGATGCAGCATTGCCACCTTGTAGATCTCAGAAGCTAAGCAAGGCCTGGTCAGTTCTGGGAAGGGAGATCTCCAAGAAAAAATTAGGTTGATCCTGCAAGTCATTAAGTTAAGTGGTGAAGCAATTTCTTACTTTTCTGATCAAAAGATGCTGCTGCTGGTACTGTACATAATGGCTATTGTTTGTCAGGGGGGTCTGGCCCCCATTGATGAAGTGAGTCTGCTCCTATATGGCAGGCACTTTGAGATAATACTCAAACACACTATACAGGTATGTAGTGCAATGAACTATCTGCTTTCAATATAAAATATTGTTGTAATTTAAAATAGGGTCAGTTGGAGCTTTGAATGTTTGTCGTGTTAAATGAGTAGTTAAGTATTTTGTCAATTTAGGTTAAATGTCATCTGCGATCTTGAACCCAAATTGCAGGACAGATTTTTGTTGAATTAGTCTTCTCTGTGTCATTCTCTTTTGAAAGGATATGTTTCAGTAGTGTACTTTAAGATGCTAGAATTAATTTGCACTGCTTCTAACTAATAGTTTAGTGGAAAAACTCACAACAGCTATTGCTGCGTTACCAGACACATTAATATGTTATCAGTTTGAAAACTGATACTGCTGGTGACTGATGCAGTGGTCTAAATGACTAAATGTAATAAATCTGAGCCACTTGTATGTCAGATCTATAAATAGAGTAAGGACATTCTTTTGAGATGGAGTCTTGGAAAAAACAGATATGGAACCCCAAATCATAATAGAAATGAATGGAGAAATATAGCCCTAATACATTAAAAAACAGTCATATTTAATTTTTGTAGGATGTCTTTTCAGATTTGATGTTGGTAATGAGTCCTCAAGTTTCCTGGTGGCATAAATTGTTCATCTATCCATTTTCTAATCTGTTTATAAATCCAGTACAGATTTGCAGGTGTGGAGCCAGAGTCTAACTCGGTAAGCAAGAGGTGAAAGGTACCAAGGCAAGAATGTCAGTCCATCTCAGGGAAAATCACAGACATACAGTAAACACACACTCATACCGGGACCAATTTTACAGAAGATGTAGTTGCACTATTTTTGAGTTAATCCAACGATAAATATTTTCATGTGAATAATCCTTAGACTCAGTGGGCGGTGCCACCTTTTAGCAACAATATTTATCAGCCGTTATTGGCTTTGTAAATTCTGGCCCATTCTTCCTTACAGAACAGTTTGAAGTCAGTGATATTTTAAGGGTTCCTCGCATGAACTGCTCACTGCAGGTTTTGCCATAACATTTCAATGGGCAAGTGTGTATTGTCTTGCTGCATGGCCAACTTTCGTCTCAGCTTCATTTTGATCAATGACACTGGT
This sequence comes from Lepisosteus oculatus, assembly GCF_040954835.1. Classification (NCBI taxonomy): domain Eukaryota; kingdom Metazoa; phylum Chordata; class Actinopteri; order Semionotiformes; family Lepisosteidae; genus Lepisosteus; species Lepisosteus oculatus. Next base: position 36,681,073 of record NC_090702.1, on the reverse strand, counting down.
TTCATTAATGACAGTACGCTGTCTAGATACTAAGGCAGCAAAGCAGCTCCAAACCATAGTGCTCAAACCACCATACTTGACAGTTGGGAAGAGGTTCTTGTGTTGGAAGGCAGTGTTTGGTTTTTGCCCTGAGTATGTTTCTCATTAAGGCCAAAAAGTTAAACTTTTGACTTCTCTGGCCAACAAAGCATTCTTGCAGCACTCTTGTGGATCGTCTAGGTGCTCTTTGGTAAAACAGGCAGCAGTGTTCTTCTCAGAGAGCAGTGGTTTATTCCTGGCTATCCTCTCATGAAAACAATGCCTTAACTATCAGGAAAAGACTGAATGGGAATGAACACTGACCTTTGCTGTGGCAAGAGAGGCCTGTGAATCCTTAGATCCTTACTCAGGGGTTGTTTGTGACTTTCTGGATGATTTTCCAGGTTGCTGATCTTAGTAGGATGACCAGTTCTGTCTCTGTCTGTCTGATGGTGCGTGCATGAAGTCCCCAGATGTTTAGAAATGGTTGTGAACCTTCTCCAGACTGATGAGCATGAATTACTCTTTTTCTGAGGTTCTCTGAAATATTTTTATTGTGGCATGATGTTTCCACTTAACTGTATAGAAGGTTTCTGACTATTATATAGGACTTTTTGACTTATGATTCTAAGTTACTCGCATGATTCTAATTATTCACTTAATTGTGCTAGGTAAAGTGCACTTATTATGTCACACACAGATTTTTAATTATTAATTTTTTCTTCTTTAAAAAATGTTCTGCATTAATATGGATAATATGCAAATAAAATGCATCTTAGCAAATAACCTTTTGGTTATTTAAAAAAAGTTTTGATTTGAGATATGCATCATGGTAAGATTTCTTAAGATCAATAATGGACATTGTACTATAATGTATCTACTATTTACACTTTAAACAGTGTAAACTGTAGCAGCTGTGCACATAGAAATCAGAAAAGCAGTGCTGATTTTCTGGACAGAAACTGTTAATGGTTATGTGTTAAGGTTAGTTTGCCCTGCTCATTGTGAATCATTAACCTCTGTTTAAAGACACCATAATATGCAAGGGAACACTTAACATGCTTCTAAATAAAGAATGTGTATCATATACAGTAAATGAGAAGCAGGATAACTTACATAATTCTGCTTCTCAACTATACTATATGCCCCCTTAAGACAACATGAATAAAACTATTTTAGAATATTTGAATGCTTACAACATGAACAATTTGAACTTAAGATAATAATTGAAAAAGTTGAGTAAAACACAAGAATTACTAAATTGTCTTTGATAGTTCATTTTTTCCTTATCAATAGTTTTATAGTGTAATACAATTATGCATCATTCTAAAAGTAAAACCAAACTTAATGCTGATTATGTTGCACTGATGTGAAAAAATAGTAGTTTGTGTTTCTTCTCTGTAAGCAATATTTTCAGTAGTAAGTAGTGAAAACACTGTTTCACTTTAATAGTGTTTAAAAGTTAAAAGTTAAAAGTGTTTTAAATTTAAGTGAGTCATATATACACATATACCTTTCTCCTGTTCACATAACTCCTGTTCAGTGTAGTAATACTGTTAATATTATACTAAAATGTATACTTATACTGTAGGTTAAGATTTTGGAATGTTTTTTAATAAAATAGACAACATTTTAAATTGAGACAATTATGTAATTGAGCCACACCTTTAAATAAGGCTTATAATCACCGTATGCCTAGATTGGAAATTGTGATGCCTTAATATCTGTGACTGATTTAGAATTTTTTGAATTTTGAAGTTGTCATCACAACGCATACTCATCATTAAACATTTTCTACATTTTAACATTTAATAGGAACACTACTCTATTGTCCTGTTGAGACCATGTTTTTTATATGTAAAGTTAGAACAAAGATGCTCAACTAACACGATCAAATTCACTTTACCTACATAATTAATTAAAAACGGTGAACTCATACTTCACAGCAGTATGAAAACTAAGAAATTAGTTTTTACTTTTTAAAAGCAATATTTGGAAAGAAAAACAAGCTTTACAAGTTAATTGTATGCAATACATTTTAGACCTATGATGATGTCAAAACATGACTGCGTATTTCAGCTCAGTGACTGGATTTTATAAGCCAGTTGTTGCAATACATTTGTCATTCAGTAACATTTGGATCCTTAAAACTGACCACAAGAAACTGTAAAATCAGTTACACAAATATCTGGGCACCACAGTAGCCTGTTGATTAGCATGGCTTCCTCATAGCTCCTGATTTCCAGGTTTGATTCAGGCCTCAGATGCCTTCTATGGTTCCCTTTGACTGACCGGATATTATTTGGGTGTTCCAGTTTCGTTCCACTGTCCACAGACAAGACATAATGTCGAGGTTAATTTTTATCTCTATATTACCTCTCTGTATTACTGTGCGTATACCCTGCAGTGGACTGGTATCCCATTCATGTTGTAGTCCCGCCTTGCTCCTTGCTTGCTGTGTTTGGCTCTGGCTCATGGTGATAAAGTGGGTGGATACAGTATAATGCAATGTACTGTATATTATCTACTTCACATTCTCCCACAGTTATTAATATCTGTGTTTATTAATTGATGATAAAACTCCGTAATATTTAAATTTTACATTTGTGTTATAAGGCTTATATCTTCTTTTTCTCAAATCTGAAATTGTTATGGGGTTTTCATCTATTTTATATATTAATCTCTGATTAAGTAGAGCAATTTTGAGGAGTTCTACATTTGGAGGCCATTTGAAATGCCTAAACATTTTAAAATGAAACAAAAATGTATGAAAGGTACTGTATCTAGTTTTTTTTCAAGTTATGGTGATCTTTTATTTTTGATGTTAACTTCTTTCTTTCTTTTATTTGTCTTTTGTCATTTCAGAGGAAGAACTAAGAAAACTAAGAGAAGAAACTAATGTTGAGTCATTAAAACAGGAACTAGAAAAAGAAAGGCAAAAAAGAATAGAACTGGAGCAAAAAGTCAATGACGTTCTGAAATCAAGGTAGGAGTTAAAGTTCATTGTTTTACACTGTGAGTTTGTTACCATCAAGAATGACTATTTTCATACGACAGTGAAAGTTTTAATGTCTGTATACAAGTAGCTCTCGATTAATACCATACCCTAATTTAGGATTAAAGCAGACCTGAAGAAGGCTTCACAAGCTGAAACATTGTGTCTCTTCTCTTATCTTTTCAGCAAGAAATAAACGTTTACCTGTTCCTTAATTTATGCAACTATTTCTTAATTTAATGCACATGTGCTGGATTAGTAACAGGTAGTTTGCCTGTGCTAAGAGTGTATGAAATAATATGCATTGTGCATACCTAGTTATGAACCAGGATGATGTTCATCTCACTTCCTTTCTCCCTTACTCAAGCAGGGTTTGGTAAGCCTGTGTCATGTTCTGCATATATGTATTATAGGGTGGCACCATGGTGCTGTGGTTAGCATTGCAGCCTCGCAGTGCTGGGGCCCTGGGTTTAATTCCTGGACTGTTACCTGCATACAGTTTGTATGTTATTTGTACGTATTTGCGTGTTCACATGGGTTTGTACTGGGTGCTTCGATTTCCTCCCACTTCCAAAGACATACTAGCATGTTTGTCGGCCCCAGGGAAAATTGGCCCTACTCTGAATGTATCTGTGTTTCTGTTAGGAAACTTGGCTTACGAGACTAAGTGACATTCAGAAGGCTCACTGAGACTTAAAAAACAAAAGATAATTGCACAATCCAGATGTAGATTCGCCACCCACCCCTTCACATTTTACATGAAAATGATCATCATTAACATTTACTTTAAAAATAGATTTTAGTACAGCTATATAAAAATACATTAATAAGTGTGTGTAATTGTATTTAGTTGCCAGTTTAACCTTCTGGTTGGAAGTGGTTTCTGGACCCATCACCTGAACCCAGTTGCCATCTGTTTTTATGGGAAATTAGTCCTCAATGTGTGCATTTTTATTCCTGCAGCATTTGTCATGACTGTATCAACTAAATAAATCACAAACTACCTGTATTCTGTACAATCTTCATAGCTGCACTCTTTGGTTTTAATGATTATGATTTAATCATTAAAACAGAAGCCTAGGCTTAAAAGACATTTTCAATATGGAATACGATTGGAAAATATCAAATCAGAAGATCGGAAAGCTTAATCTATAACACAAAGCACTTTTTAGATGTGTAAATCTCACCATTACATAAATAAGTTGAGCATAATCAGCATAAGGCATTATTTTTCCCCTAGCTGATCAAAAAATAAAACCGAGGAGAATTTTGCTTTGCAGAATTCAATTAATACAACTAAAAGCAATTTAACATTGGTTGATGATGCTATTAGCATTTGAAATTTAATTAATTTGTAGAATGACTATTTCTTATAGCTTGGTGTTGCTGCTGCTGAAGTACTGTGTTTTTTGTGGGGAGTGAGTGTTGAAGTGCTGCGACTTTCATACGCTTCAGCGCTTGGTCCTGCTGAGAGTGTATTTTGTTGACTTGAAAATGGGTATATCTAAATGTTTAGTCCCCTACATTTCTAAATCATTAGCATAGATCCAAACGTAAATTATATAAATCAAAAGATCTTATTGAACCATATTTGTTTTTATCATTATCACTATACCTTTTAATGATGTGGTTCTATAATCCAGGGTGGGATCTGACTAACCATATCCTAATAAGGCTAATATGAAATTTAAATTAATCAATAATGATCCTGCTATTCAGGGCTTCAAAGCTGCTCAACCAGTAAAGGCACCTGTCAGGCATAAGATGAGCTCTTTAACCCTGGAGTCCAGAGGTTTGAGTCTGGGTCATGTCACTAGCCGACAGTGACCAGGATTGCCGAAGCAGCAGGGCGTATTGGCTGAATGCTGCCAAAGTTGCTCTACTAGTAAAACAGCGATTGCCTCTGGGTACCTGCAGGCTTGTGGTGATGTTGGTGAGGAAAGTACCTCTCCTACATTCGACATCACACTCCACGCACAGACAAAGTCGGTGCGGTGTAGCCTGCCATGTGTTCCAATGGCTCCAAGGTGGGCAGGCTGGAGGAGTCTGTTTGCTCCTCCTTGTTTTTCCCATTGCATCTTTCACAGGATTCGTAGCTGTGAGCTAAGGCCTGAGATACAAGCAGTTGGCAATACCAAATTGAGTTGGTGTGTATCAAATATAATTGGATAAAGTTTTTAAACGATTGCTCAGGTTTCCATACTTACATATCATGGGCAATATTATGCTTTGAATTTTTATTATTTTACATAGTTTGTTATTATTCTTGGGTTGCAAACCATTTTAAGGTAACAATTTGTGATATTAAAATGCTCTGAGGTATAGTGTTGCCGTACAGTACATGACTGTCCAGGACAAGTTAAAAATAGAATTGCTTGCTAACACATTGGCGGAGCATGTGAATTTCTCAAGGAGCAATTCTGCATGCCAATGAGTACAGCAATGTACTCATGCAAAACAAGTAACATACTAGCTTGATGTTTTTTCCACAGTGGTTATTGCACCCCAGTAATTATGTAATAGTTAATGTGATTAATTTCTGAACTTGTGAATCAGTTCAGTCTGTTTAACATATTTCATGGTTCTCCCAGATTTTGTGTAGCTACTTAATAAAGCACTGTAACTGAGAATTGTGGAAGCTTCTTGACTCCACTATATGCTTAACCTTCCTCTCTGCTCTCTACTCACTCAACTATTCTGGACTTCTTTTTTAATTTGTTTTTATCTGTTCATTAGAACATATGTAAGATTGCTATCCTTGTGAGTAGTGCTAGATTGTTAAAGGAAATACAAACTGTATTTTTGCATGTCTTAATTCACATTAATAAACAGAATATGTAATATGAGGTTAATTCACATGTAGTCCCCCCACAAATTATATTTAAAACTGCCTTGAGATTTTATTGTATTTAAAAATCAGTGATGAAAACAACAGTGCAGTACTTGAGAATACTTATGATGCTAAATTTCATAATGCTAAAATGGCCACAAACACAAAAGAAGACTTCCAATTTGAATTAAACCCTGTTAGGTTTTTGTTTAAAACATTAAACTGATTAGACTCCAGCATTTTTCCACCTAGGTGGGAGGATTGCACAGTGTGTTTGAGTGGAGTGGAGCTACAGTACTTTAGGCACAGGCTTAAAATTGGGTATATTAACATAAAGATGGAACTGAAGTTCGAACTAGTGTATGGAGTAAATAGGTTTGCAAAGGCAAAATGGGATAAAAACTGTTCTGTAAACTGTTCGGTATCAAATTTATCGTATATCGTTATGGTTATGGTCATAGACTGCTATGAACTGTGAACTATTCTGAACCAGTTCAGATTAATTGTTTTATATCTGCAACGAAACTGTAACACTACCTGTTGGAACCAGAGCAGGACTGGCTCAATACACTTCGTGTTAAAGGGTGAGCTTTTGGTTTTCAAAGATCAAACAGAATTTCATTTTTATTTCACAAATGAATTTAAGTTTTATGTTAACACCTAACTATATGCAATTATTCCACAGACACACATATTAGAGTGAAATTATAAGACCAAACATCACTTCTAGTAAAGTATTTAAAATGGTCAAAAGTCATCATGAAGTAATGATGACTTTGCCTCTGTTAAGGAAGCTACTGTACTTTTAATATTGTTTTCATGCTGCCACTTCTATACAGTCCTGTATTTCAGTAAAGGACTACAAATTAAAGTTATTAATGGGACATTCAGGACATTTTTTGTTGCTTGGTTACTGGTATCTGAATTATTCAGGTCAATTTTCAAGAAAGGTCTGTATAAAGTCTCCTACTTTTTCTTTCTTGAATGGTCCAAATATTACTGTTATGTATTTTTTGGTCCTCATATTGCAGGTTATGTTCTGTTTTAAAACTGAACTCCAAATCAATGTCTATTTCAAAGTCTTCATTAATTGGACCCTAACAGTTTGACTCCCAAATTCTGGGTGTGTTCTGATTTCTTATAAATATGTATTGAAGAGTGACTATATTTGATGTACGTCTCCAGTACCACTGTCCTTCATTGTGTTTTCTGTCTCTTTTTGGAAAAAAAGAACAGGTGAGAATTGATTTTGCTAGTTGTGAGTAGATGAATTGCATTAATCCAGAGTTTTTCATTTGATGTGAGAAATACTCTGTCTCCCTGGAATCATTCCTTACCCTTTGGCCTAGATTTTCAACAACAAAACTTTATTATGGTGTGCTTTAACCATTACTGTTACTGTTTACATCACTGCTGCCTCAAAGTTGGAAAAGCTTGTATTTACGAGGGTTAAGTTGTCTGCTGAATAATGTTTTTTGTTTTGAAATCCTCACAAATTGTAATTTCCTATTTTTTCTAGGAAAGTCATTTACAAAGCTCATGTGTTAGTATAAAAAATGATTTGCATCACAACAGGACAGGATACCTTCTTCCTGAGCTTTCAAATTCTTCATGTACAATATTAATCTCTCAGTACTAATGTTAATTGTCTTCAAATGAAAGTGTGTTCATAATCATTTAAAAAACATTTAATCTAGACGTTTATGAAGTTTCTTATCAGTGTATGGATTTGGGCACTATATTTGCTCAATTCAGTCAATTCAGTAGACTTTTTCAGTTCTTTAGAATAGACAGTGGAACATGAACTATGAGTCGAAGTTACATGGAAGTGCAGTTAGAACTGAGAACAGGCACTTCTTAATGTAAATTGTTGTGGGTGTATGGCACAAGCTACAGTATCTGGCCATGTTGTCGAAACCCTGTTGATACCCTGGCTTCATTCAAAAAACACTTGGATGAAATCATTAAAATAATTAGCTGCTACCACATGGGCTAGAGGATCCAAATGACCTTGTTCATTTGAAACATTGTCATATTTTCCATGTAAGATTTCTGTGATCACATACAGGCACCCAAGCAACCTTTAGTTTTAAATTGATCATTGCAGTGAATGTATTTTTCATTTAAATAAGTGGGATGATAATATTTTCATTTTTCATTACCATCTGCCAGAAATAATGCTGAAAGAATTCTTAAAGAAGATTCAACCATTTTTTTAAATTAAAAAATTAAACATTGTTTTCTAAAAGACGTTTACATGAATTGTTATTTCTCTTTAGAATGGAAGAATCCCAGCCACCTCCAAAAGCACAGCCAGCTCCTGTCAATGGAACAGGTAGAGTATTCTATAAAAGTCACATAGAAGAGTAGAAGACTATAGTGTCAGTCTACTGAGGTTTAAAAGGGGGTGCTCCCTGCTTTATGCATATTTATCTTTACTGTTTGTCACTATGCTGAAGTTGTTAGAATGTTTTAAGTTTTTAAATCATGTGCCAACTCCCACTTACTACAGATGTACCAAAAATGAATTATTTTGTTTCCTTCCCACAAGAGCCTCAATTGTGCTACACAAACAGCACCTTCTACCCCTGACAAGAAAGTTTTTAATTGTGGAATTGATTAGCCTAGAAACTGACACTGGTTTTAGGAGTTAAGTCCTGCTGGGACTGGAACTTGTAGTATTAGACTGCAGGATGCAGACACTGAAAGAGTGGGAGTTCAAAATGAAGTTTGTCTAGGACTTTGAAATGAAATTTGCCAACCATATCTAAGCCCTGATTAAAAAAAAAACATCCTTTCAGTGAAGGCTATGTAGTTCACTTTTCAGCTGGGAGTGGTGGTGTTTTAAAAAGAAAGGCTGTCTCAGCAGCACTGCATCAGGGGTTAGGAGGGGGTGTAAAAATTATGGGTCTGAGCAGATAAATCTTTGACATGCTGCTTTGCTTCCATTTCTTATTCAGTGTTTAAAATAAGGGAAAAGGGCTGATGGTATAGGTTTTCATAGACTAGCTTCTGTTGCCTTGTAGTTGGTTGATTCAGAACAGCAAGTGACTTTTTAGTCAGAATCTTTTTATCTACAATTTGTGTGGGTGAATGTGTACTAAGGCACCAATGGAAAATGACTGTTTTAATAAAAGTAGTCAGGTTGAGTTCTTGCAAAAAAAGTAGGATCTCACAAACATAAATGACTTAAGTAAATGTCAGACATATGGCACACTTTCATAGACAGATATGACTGGGACCATGATGGGTCTTGTTAACTGTTAATTTTCATAGTAATTTGAAAACAACTAAGGAACCAAAACATCTTTAAACTCCAGTATTACAGCAAATAGAAAAATGTAAAAACATTTTTGAAAAAATCTGTTGAGACAAGTTAACACTGCATTGGACATCACAATCTTATGACCTGCTAATTTGATGTCGTTCTGGCATATTTCAGTCACATTATATTTGAGAATGGATAAACTGTACAGAATGACCAAGGGTAAACAATTCTCTGTGTTTAAATATACAGTATAATTTTTCACCGAAAAGGGTTTTGATTGCTCAAGTGTCATACTGTACATACCGTTATTTCATATTTACCTACATTATCAAGTTTAACATTAGTGTGAACTGTATGTCTATTAAAAAGCTTTTATGATTTTAATAATTATTCATTTTTCCAAGCATAAGATTTATTTCATTTTTAATCCACCTTTTGCTTCAATTTTAATCCAGATAAAAGAAGTGAAACACTCTGTTCAAGAATACAGAAATGGCTATATGATAAGTTTGGGGCATATATAGAGGACTTCAGATTTCAACCAGAAGAAAACACTATAGAGACTGAAGAACCACTAAGTGCTAAACGGTAAGCATGAATCTAACCAGAGCAGTCAATCACATCATAGTGCACTTCCATCTTATTTGATGATTTGAAATCAGTCTTTCATATTATTTGACCACATTTTTAAAATATTCTCTCTCACATTTAATGGGAGCAGGCTATGAGGTTGTAACACTGCAGCAACATTTGTTTTATAACTTCACTGAGGTTTTGCACCTCAGTGGGGTTTTTCGGTCACTTTTGAGCAAACATCCTCACTTTAATAGTGAAAGTGCACCTGAGGCATTTTATGACTGATGGAAAGGTTGTATTTAACTTCCCTGCTGTTAAACTCCTCATTTCATACATAGGGCAAAAATGCAAAAATAATTAAATTAGGAATTAGGCAATTAACATATTTAAAGAGTGCTGTAAAAACAAGGGTGCCTTAGGTTGTTGAAACCAAAATTGATAAATTAATGTTTTTAATGAAAAATAGACCAGTGTATTTGTGATATTTATCTAAAAAAATCAAATTCCTACACAATTAAATTAGATGTTTGGTTTTACAGTATTGATTTCAAAGAGCCTGCAAAATATCTTTGAATATTTGTGATGTAACAATACATTGAACTCTGTAGCTATTACCTTCAACAGAGAGAATGCAGTATTAACTAGACCTGAAGATATCACAGAGTACATAACCGGACCTCTTCCCATGAAAACAAAACAGCACATTTCTTACTACAAAGCATACGATATGGTTATAAATAATGTGTTTATTGTCACTATGACGATTTGTGAAAAAATCAAGAATACTAATATCATTTGCATCTAAAATTAAACATGTACTGTATATATTAATGTTCAGATCATAATGTTTACAAGTCCAAGCACACCATGCAGGTTTATTTGTCATTAAGGACATTTTTGGCTGGATTGTTTCCAGTAACCTTTGTCTGTAGATTGAGAATGAACATTTCACATTTGTTTAATTTTCTTATCTGATGAAACTGGCATCTTGTGGTAGCTTGTATAAATAGCAGAGGGGTATGTCTGTATTTTGTACCCTGTATGAAACCTGACCTAATTTCTCACAAGTTAATAACATTCTTTTGGGATTCTTCACTGTGGTCCTGAGGCACTGCAGACACAGTGAGCCAGACCCTAAAGCAGTAAAAATGCTCTGGCTGTCTCGTATGTTGATATTGTTAAGCTTCTTCCCCCTTCCTGCATGGAGAAGCGTGGGTGCTTGGCAAACCACTGTTGATTCCCTGATTTCAAACTGTTCTGATGAGAGCGACTGAATTTCAATATTCTTTTTTTAGCCACTGTTGTTAGGTGATTTTATATAAAATGACTCACTGCAAGCTCATAAGAAATTCACTCTCCTTTCCAGCAGGCATTGATGTGTATTAAAATTTAGAGGGTAGCGTCTTATTGCATGCTTTTATTTCAGTAAATTTTATTCAGGAAAGAAAAGTGCAACACTGTTATTTGTGCCATTCTTTGTGCTGGCTGCAAACTTGAATTTTAAATTTTGTGAATTAACTTGAGCTATGTTTTTTTAGGTTAACTGAGAATATGAGACGACTCAGTAAGTATTTTGAAGTAAATCCTATTCTATCCATGCCTGGAAATTGTGCTTTATTAATCCACTTGTAATCTTTATAATTAGCTGACATTTGTATTTAAGAAGTGGGAAATACTATAGTATTTTTGAAGATATAAATACTGTTCTTTGTCTTCATGGTAGATTTTAAAACAGTACAGTATTTGTGGCTTAAGGAAATTGTTTAATAGAAATATGTTTTGAGAAAATAAAAATGTTTCTTAATTAATATGTGCTTCGCCTCATTCCAGAGCGAGGTGCCAAACCGGTAACAAATTTTTTAAGGAACCTTTCGGCCTTATCCAATTGGCACTCTGTGTACACGTCAGCAATTGCCTTCATAGTAAGTATCTCTGCTGCACATACTGTAAGACCTTGTTAGTTTACAGTAGAGTGTACAATTCAGATATTTTTTCTCCTGAAATACAGTTTACAGTGCTTGATTAATTAAGTGTATTTTATGATAGTCTCAGTGTGTCAGTTGCTTGTCATTACTAAATAATGTTTAAGAAGTGCAGATTTTTTCTCAAATCCAAACTTCTGTTTAGGTGGAAGTGTTCACATGGACAAAATGAGCTGCTTAGCAAAGGAAGTAAACTTTCTGTAATGTCCTTACAAAGCAGTTAGATTTGTAGTCTGTTGTGTTTTTGTATTAAACTATAAATCATGTTTAAATTAAATTATCTACTGTTGAGGCAAGGGGATGTTCTTGACTATAGAACATTAATAAAGAATAATATATTGTATATGCTCACTTTCCTTGATGCTAAAGGTACTTTTTCTTTCTCAAAAAAAGATTTACATGAATGCTGCATGGCATGGCTGGGCCATACCTATGTTCCTGTTTCTAGCCATTCTGAGGTTATCCTTAAATTACCTCATTGCAAGGTAAGAGTTCTTTCAGAGATAAGAAATTGAATTGGCTTTTTGTAGGTAGTGTTTAACCTTAATCGAAATGGATGATTTCCATTATGAACCCATCTAGATGTTTTGACTTATTTAAATAAAATTTAAGATTTAAGAAAATAATAAAATATATATCATTCAGAAGAATGTAGAAGTTTTAGGCCTTCATTGTTGCCATTTCAAATGAGATATGTCTAGTGTCTTACAGTATGTGATGTCAGTAACTATTAAACATTTCAAACCACTGCAAACTGTGATTTTAGTCTCTAGAATTAAAACAGTGACTGGATGGCAATCCTAGGTGTTCAAATTTGGATGAGGCTGCTTTTGGAAATTCTTTTTATTTTGATTCATTTAGAAATTGACTGTCAAATTAGATAGTATCAAATATTTAACAATGCCAGCTTTTAAAATGCTTTCATGTGCAGAACAATGCGTATTTGCGGTATTTAGTCTTAAAATTAAACTCCACCACCTTGCACTTCTTTTCAACTCGGTGCTGGAACAATCTTGGCCCAAAATAATATTTGTGAATTGAATTGTTTAACAATATTTGTAAATAATGAAGTCCAATTATACCCATCTGGTTCATTTAATGCTTTCATAAAAGACATATAACTGCTTTCAGCAACCCAGAAAATAAATACAATATTTAAACAGCTTTGCAGTCTCATAACCTAATTTTAATGCTAAATATTATAAATACATTTTGCTTTTATGGTCAGAAAAAATACACACCACCTCTTTAATGTATTACTGTATAGGAAATATGACATAAGCTACAGCATAAAACCATTGAGAAGATTAGACTTGGATAACATTGCTATGCATACAATATGTGTATATAAGCATCTCTTGATATTTACTATCTGAGCTTATAGAATTTTGATTCAATGTATTTCAAAGCAGTTCCTGTTTTTTGCAGGGGTTGGAGGATTCAGTGGAGCATTGTGCCTGAAGTTTCAGAACCTATGGTAAAGTAAATTATTTAAAACACATACAGAAAATGGTTACTTTTCATATTGAATGTGCCTTCTTACAAAATGTCAGTTAGTTGTACTTTGAGTCTTCAGAGCATTTCTTGTTCATGTGAATGGAGCAGAAAATTTCAGGCCAAAGTTGATTTTATGCTTTTGATCCAAATATGCTCCAGATATTTGGATCAAAAGCATAAAAGCAAATGCATAGCTAATGCCAAGCATAAAACCAAATTACATGACAGTGTAATAGGGTTTTTTACTAATTCTACTGAATGGCACTTTCTGATTTACATTTTAATTTCTAGGAACCTCCAAAGGAAGATCTTACAGTATCAGAAAAATTTCAACTAGTCCTTGATGTTGCACAGAAGGCACAGGTAATGCACATTATTTTGTGTATCAAAAGAGATTTTTAATTATGTGGCTTCGTTTATATTTCATCCATACAATATCTGGTTGAAGGATCTGGCACAGGTACAAATAAACTTTGTTCAGGCAGTATATCCTTGGAACTATAATTGTCTAAAAATTTGAAATTTTGTGACTAGTTTGGGGGCTTATACAGTAAATCTTGAATAGAAAAATGGGGGCCATTTTTTTCATATAAGTTACGCAACTTAATTGCTTAAGTATTACTTTAGGGCTGTGCTTAAAGCCTTCAGAAACCACTTGGTGATGTATTTTTACACCACACCAGTTGTGTTAGATAAACAAATAGTTGAGAGTATATGCATAGAATTTTGCATCCATAAGTGTGCTATAGTGCCTTTTGAGATGGAATTATTAGATATATTGTGTGTAGAGACAGGTGAACATGCACCTCAAATCAGATTTATAAATTGATTAGAACTAGGCTTTTTATTGCTGACATTTGCGTAACTGATCACTTTTTTAATAGCATAACTAAGAACTTTCTCTTACTCAGAACCTGTTTGGCAAGATGGCAGATGTCTTGGAAAAAATTAAAAAGTAAGTTGTTTGCTTACAAAACATTTCACACAGAAAATTCTGACTGCAGATGTCTTGTAAAGGAAGAAATGTCTGCACTTTTAATTCCTTATAGTCATTAAGTGTGATTTTTGTTTATTACTATTGTTGTTTGCAGTCTGTTCATGTGGGTTCAGCCAGAAATAACGCAGAAGCTTTACATAGGGCTCTGGGTGGCTTTCATTTCATCATGCTTCTTGCCCTACAAACTGATGGGCTTCATAATAGGTAAGACCTGTAACATTACTGTTGATTTTTGTTTGTTTGTGTGGGATTATGTTTTGAGTCTGTTGATGCTAGGCAGTACTAAGAGGGGGAGGGAAGCTGTTGTGAAGACTAGCCTGTGAAGTCTAGTGTGTTCTTCTGGCATGTTTCTGTGTTTTTTTAGGTGATTCTGCTTTTTTATTTCCTCAGTCTTGATCAGTCTACAGATAATTGCAGAAGCTAGAAATTAAACTGAAAAAGTATGACAGTTGATTTGCTTACAACGAGTGCTTCTTTTTTATTCTTACATTTTCATCATCGGTTTATGATGATCTCTTTCTCATTAATATATTTTACAGGAGAGTGGGGTGGAACTCAATTCATAGAGAATCACATATTTAGTGCTGCTACAATGCAATTTAAATATTGAAAACATTTAATTAAATTTGTAGTTACTCAAAAGAAAAAAGTAATCACTGAATATCCAGTTGCAAGAAAAAGTTTGTGAACCCTTTGGAATTACCTGGATTTCTGCATTAATTACTCATAAAAATGTGGTCTGATCTTCAAATAAGTCACAATAATAGACTAACACAATCTGCTTAAACTAATAACACACAAACAATTGTACTCCTTCTTGTCAATATTGAAAAGATTGTTTAAATATTCAGTCTTTTCTGCCAAAGAGTTCAACTTTGTCTCATCCGTCCACAGAACATTGTCTCAGAAGCATTGTGAAACATAAAGGTGGTCTTGTGCAAACTTGAGATGTGCACCAATATTTTTTTTTGAGAGAAGTGGTTTCCTCCATGGTGTTGTTCCATTAACACCATTCTTGTTGAGTGTTTTTCTTATAGTGGACACATGAACAGAGAGTTTGGCAAGATCAAGAGATTTCAGTTACCCTAGGGTTCTTTTTCACCTCCTTCAGCATTGCACACTGCGCTCTTGCCTTGATCTTAGCAGGACGCCCACTCCTAGGAAGTATAGCAACATTACTGAAATTCCTCCATTTTAGGACAATTTGTCTTACTGTGGATTGATGAACATCCAGGAATTTCGAAAGGTCTTTTGTAGTCTTTTCCAGCTTTATCCATATCTACTGTACAGTTCTTCTTCTAAGGCCGTCTGATATTCCTTTTGATCAGGACATTGTTCACATGAAAAGCTCTTTCTTGAGTTCTGTCAGTAACCAACCTTTGTGTGCCTTGTTTATAGGGTAGGGCACCTCTAACACACAACTCCCATCTCATCTCTTTGATTGGAACACCTGACTCCAATTAGCTTTTGAGGTTCACATTTTTTTCAAACCTAGAAAGTTTAAACGATGTACTCAGTACTGACAAGAAGAAGTACAATTGTTTGTGTGTTATTAGTTTAAGCAGATTATGTTTGTCTATTATTGTGACTTAGTGGAAGATCAGACCACATATTTATGAGTAATTAATGCAGAAATCCAGGTAAATCCAAAGGGTTCACAAACTTTTTCTTGCAACTGTATCTGTAAAACATGAATATTCTTTCGAATGTTTTAGTGTGACTAAAGGAAGAAGTTCTGTGTTTAATTTACTGTATGAAAGTCTTGCTATATATTTACATAAATTATCAACATGAGACAAATATCTGTATGGTTATTCCACTGTGAAATCTGGACTCATCAAACCTCGAGAATTTTGAGAGATTAACAGAGGTGCTTCAGTTGCAGATGAAACAGTTGATTCATACTCCTGATGAGGGAAGTAAAGGAAATCTACTGCTTTCACTGAAGCAGATCAGATAACTCGAAAGACAAAATGTTCTAAAATTCCTCATGTTCCACCTTGAGTGCTGAAAGTTTGAAAATTTGCAACAATTATTGGGGAATGACAATACATAATTTTTGTGAAACTTCAGACACAACAATGGGAGTTCTTCAGCCATGCAGGAATATGTCTTTTAAGCAAGAGTATCCGTGGCTCATGGCATGAACATTTACAATGGTTAAACGCCAATTTGTGTGTATCAAATAATTAACAGATGATCAAGAAATTTGCAGTCCTTTGATTTTTGTACTTTGTCAGATGCAAAAGTCAATTTTTATCAGGTAATGGTAATATTACTGTTAATAAACTTTTGGACTGTTTGTTAACCCAGACAGTTTTTGTTTGCATCTTACTCAAAGTCTAAAGACGTAAGTGTTCACAATATTTTGTGAGCCATTTAAAGTTTCTCATATATGACTGTTCTGCTCCTTAATATGAAATAATTATTCATAATTAATCTCTGGAAGAGGTATCAGTTTAGTCTTAATACTATGAGAACCAGTGCCTTTAGCAGTACAGTATATGTTCTGTTGTTTACTTCAACATTTGGTAGAATATTTTGAAAATATTTTGAAAAGCTCTAGAGAAGCAGTCATGATTAATGACATGCCACTAGGGATCACAAGAGCCAGGGAGGGCATGATGGCAGATATAAGTACAACCCACACAGCCCATGCTTTTACAATATGTCAGCATAGACTCAGGTTTCAATAAGTGGTGCCTCCCAGATGTTGGCAGCATTTTTTGAAAGCTGGTGCCAAAAAGCACAGCTTGTAACTGAGGAAGGGTTAAGAAAAAGTCCATAAAGTTTGTGTTGACCAAGGGAAAAGAAAACAAGCTACAGTGATCACAATCGAATGCATTCTGAGAAAGATATTCTGGTCTTACTTGGAATGTTTTGCAATCATCTAGAGATGAATCTAAGGAGAAAATTGAACAACAAAGCCAAGATTTTTATGTACTGTATACAGGCTGATCTATTTTATTTTGCTGTTCCAGTCTCTCCTTATGTCTATATTGCAGATTGGCTTTTTTGTCTCTGTAGAATTACCTGTGCTGCACTGTCTTTGCAGACTTTACTGACAATTTTATTTAAAAATTGTGACAGTAATTATTCCCTGCATAATCAAATCCCTGAAGATTCAGAAGAAATGATTGATCAGATGAGCTCTCCATTTAATCTGTAATTGAATACCCGGAAATTGTCAAAACTTCAGTATGAAGACAATCCCTCTTAGGTCTTAACTCTAATGTATGTCTTTTTTTTTCTCTTGACAGGGGTATATGCTGGAATAAAGTTTTTCATTATAGATTTTATCTTCAAACGCTGCCCAAAACTCAGAGACAAGTATGATACCCCCTATATTGTCTGGACGAGTTTACCAACAGACCCACAGCTCAAAGAAAGGACAAATGCCACAGTGTCAAGACGGGTAATCAAGATATTTTCCTGTTGTTTTTTTTTTCAGTTGAAAACATTCACCGTGTATGGCACATTTTGATCTGAAGCACACTGTCTTGTTTGCAAAATATTATTTGTCAAGTGTTACCAGGCAATCCATGCATTATTGAATACAGAAGTGTAGGAACTATAAAAGCCAGTTCGTTTAAATCCTGACAGCATCTGATGTACAAATACTCCCCAACTTTACGGAAAAATTTGACTTTGCGTAAAAAGTTACATGCAGCCTCAGTTGCCTCGTGTGCATTGTCTGAAATAATTTCCACTGTGTGTTTGCAGTGTTACCCTTTCAATCATGTCTGAAAAATGTTCAAGTGATGTGAAAGGTACCAGTGCTGTGAAAAGTGCCATTAAGTTACTCTGTAAGAGGTCTTTTATTATGAGTGCACACTATACTGTCATCATAGTATTGGAATAATGAAATTTTGTATTATTGCTGTACTGCAATAATGATAGCAGTTATAAGTGTGAACGCACAAGATACAGGTAAGAGTGCATTATAATTTACGTAAGGTTGTACAGATCATAACCCTTATGTAAGTCACCTGTAAATAACTGTCATTTCAAGATTAATCATCCAAAATGTCTTTAATTAGCTTTTGCAGCTTAGTATGATCGTCTATTTTTTTCTGGATGTTGAATATTAAGATCCATTTTTGTTTGATATGTAAATGGTATTGGTAAATACATACCACAGAACGTTGGTTATAGTTACTTATTAGAAAAGTATATATTTTTACAGTTTTTCAATAATCTATCATTCACCAATATTATAGATAAACATACTATAATGTTCATTTACTCAGCCATAAAAAACTATGCTAACAGGTTGTTCTACAATAAGCAGAATTATTAAATTAAGGGGTGACTGGTCAGTGAGTATCCATATTCAAAATATAAATGCATTAAAATATGAAAAACAGGTATAATAATTTTGAATTAATAATAATTGTTTACACTTATATAGTTCTTTTCTGGACACTCCACTCAAAGCGCTTTACAGGTAATGGGGACTCCCCTCCACCACCACCAATGTGCAGCATCCACCTGGATGCATGATGATATAGTGCATGATGATGACCAGATGCAATTTTGTATCATAAAAAATAATTTAAATTGATATCAGTGTTTACTTATTTTTTGATTCCCTTATGAATATAGTCCTTTACTGCAGACATGATATCTTTTTTATTTTTTGGGCTTTACATTAATGCAGTATATGTTTTTATTTTTCTTGTTACAAGTTTACAGTATGTTTCCTTTCAGTGTTGCTTTGTGGTCTAACATGCTTCTAGAGATAGTGGCTTTCTTTTAAAATGACCTTTGCTTCACTATACATGTTGTTCTTTGTACATGTTGTCTGTAAAGGGCTTTATCATGTGACTCAGTTCTTGTTTCATTTCTTATTCTGTGGCCTAACCATGGCACTTTTTTCTTTTGTCACTGTCACATTTGTGTTCTGTTATTTCTTTTCCTGCCAGCTGTCAGGGTACGAAAAGGTAGGGACTTGAATGTGTGCGACAGTTTTCTGCTTTAAAAGTGCCTGTGTGTAAGATGAACTGACATGTCATGTGTAATAGAAATTAGAAATTCGGGTAGTGTGTAGTGTATGTTTTTATGGATCAAAATGTGTCCCATGTGTTTTCACACTGACTGTGTAAAATGTGACTTAAAACAAGTCATTGTAAAATGAACCAAAAGCAGCACAGCTGTATCCCTAAGTCTGAATCACACCCTAGGGATCGATGTGCATTTCTTTGGTGTCTTTAACCATTCATTGTTTTTATGGTGTTCCATGTGGTAACATTTTTATCCATTTTCATGAAAGTATTATTACCAGCATTCTATTCCCAGTAGAAATACAGCTATCCAACCTAACATCCATGTAATATGGGTTGAATAAAATTGTGCCTCTGTAACTTTGATGGCTGGAATATACTAACAAAGGGTGAAATATACTGTTGCTCAGATCTTAGAATGTAATGTTTCTCCACATGTTTTTATTTTCTAATCATTCCTATGAAATTGCTTTTACTTTAATAATATAATTTATTAATTTGTTATTAATGTTTGTTGTTTTCCTGAACCCTCTCAACAGTATAACAGATTGGTGGCATTGTGGTATTTGCTCATAATACTATTTTACTCATAATAAATCTAGTAAAAAAAGCCAAATCTTTTTTTACTAGATACATACAGTACTACTGTAACCGTTGTATTGTAACCAAATGCATCTGGTATCACCTCACAACAGATACTTTTCTTACACACTCTGTCTATAAGGCTGCATTAACATTTTGTAAAGTAATGCATGTGAATTAAGGCAACACAAAACCAGGCTCACAGACTGGACTACATTCAGATACTAATATATGAAATTCCTTTGTTAATCTCTACATTTAAAAAATAATTAAATAAATATTTTAATAAATAATAATTGTTATAATTATTTGCTATTCATGGAGTAGAGCAAACAGATTCTGTCTATGCTTCTGCATCCTTGCACAAGAGCAATGGAACACATTTAAATAACATCACAAAACAGCAGTACTGTTGCGGTACTGTATATTAGAACCACCAATCAATTGAACAATATCAATACCAAGTGTGTATTCCCTGCTGAATAGAATAATTGATTAAAACAGCATTCCAAGCCCTCAAACAAACTTTCTACAAATAATTACATTATCAATTTGTTTTGCACATCACACATACAGTGGGTATAGAAAGTCACCACCCCCTTTCAAAGTGTTCACCTTTTGTTACCCTAAAGCTCAAAAAGAAGACAAATAAAATCAGACTTTTTCAAGTTTTATTTACAAATTGTACCTTGCAACATCCAAGTAATAAAAGAAAGCAAAATTTCTGAAAAAATAAAAAAACTAGAATAACTGGGTTGGATTAGAGAACTCGCTCCTGATTTAATACTTGGTGGAAGCACCTTTTGCAGCCTTGAGTCTTGCAGACTCAATTACAGCCTTGAGTCTGTTTGGATACATTGCTGCCAACTTTGCACACCTAGAGGGAGGAATATTTGCCCATTCCTCCTTACAGAATTGTTCAATCTTGGTAAAACAGCATGGTGACTGTCCTCTTCAAGTCATTCCAAAGATTTCCGATGGGATTTAAGTTGGGGCTCTGACTAGGCCAC
The DNA here is from genome assembly GCF_040954835.1 of Lepisosteus oculatus. Lineage (NCBI taxonomy): Eukaryota > Metazoa > Chordata > Actinopteri > Semionotiformes > Lepisosteidae > Lepisosteus > Lepisosteus oculatus. Next base: position 36,660,315 of record NC_090702.1, on the reverse strand, counting down.
TCAAGGACATTCACCTTCCTGTTCTTAAGCCACTGTACGGTTGCCTTGGCGGTGTGCTTTGGGTCATTGTCATGTTAAAGGTGAAGCATCTTCCCATTTTCATCTTCCTGGCTGAGGGCTGCAGGTTTTTCTTCAACAATTTGCCTGTATTTTGCACCATCCATCTTCCCTTCTATCCTGACAAGTGCCCCAGTCCCAGCTGAAGTGAAACACCCCCACAACAGGATGCTGCCATCACTGTGCTTTACTGTAGGAAGGGTGTTCTTTGGATGTATTGGGTTTTCGCCAGACTTACTGTTTTGCATTCTGGCCAAAAAGCTCGATTTTGGTCTCATCTGACCACAGCACCTTTAAGCAAAACATTAACGAGATTTGATATGGCTTTTTTTAAGGAGTGGCTTTTTTCTTGCCACCCTCCCATACAGGCCAGATTTGTGGAGCGTTTGTGATATTGTTGTCACATGCACACAATGACCAGTTGTTGCCATAAAGGCCTGTAGCTCATTTAAAGTTGCCATCGGCATCTTGGTAGCCTCTCTATCAGTCTCCTTCTTGTTCGGTCATCCAGTTTGAAGGGACAGCCTGATCTAGGCAAGGTCTGGGTGGTGCCATATACCTTCCAATTCTTAATGATAGTCTTGACTGTGCTTCATGGTATACTTAAAGCCTTTGAGATATTTTTATACCCATCTCCTGACTTGTGCCTTTCCACAAGTTTATCTTGAAGTTCTTTTGAATGTGCCTTTCCGCCCATAGTGGATTCTTTGCTTTGAATTGCACTTCCAAGCAGTGGAATCCTCTAGAAACAACTGCTTTTATTCTGAGCTGATCAAAATCACCACAATTGATCACAGGTGGGAGCCAATTAGTTTGTTGTGTGATATGTAAGGTGATTGGTTATACCTGAGCAAGTTAACAAATGCAATTACCGTATAAGGGGAGTGTTCACTTATCCAAATAAGGTATTTTACTGTTGTAGTATTATTTTTCAGAATGTTTTATAATTGGATTTTCACTTGGATAAGATAAGGTATACTGTGTGTAAATAAAAATGGAACAAGGCTAATTTAATTTGTTTTTATTTTCAGAGTGTCATACAACAAAAGGCACAAATTCTGAAAGGGGGTGGTGACTCTGTACCCACTGTGTCAATTACTTTGGTAACAAAAGTTTTGTCTAACTCATCTAGCATAAATCCTAATAAATTAAACAGTTTAAATGGGTAAAGATATAATTCAATTGAAGATAACAGAAAAATCCTAAATGTTTTAGCCACAACCCTCACCAGGACAAGCAGCCTGAAAATGGATGAATGCACAGTGTCAAAATACTCTGGATTCCCCGCTTACAAAATAACACAAAAGGGAGAGAGGATATTGAAAGTTGATTTTACAAACACTAATCAGCTCCTATTTTAAATTAGCCAGTCAAGGGTTATGTCTCATCAGAGTCTGAGAAACTATTGTAATGTAAAGAATTAGTTGGCATTCTGTGATTTCAGTTGTTTTCGTCAGGTAATTACCCACATTTAAATTGCAATCATTTCAATAATACAATCCCAACATATACACAACTTAGGTACTAAAAAACCTATAAACAGGAAGAATTACGTGCTAGTTAGGGTCATTAAAATGTTGAAGTTGTCAGGTAAATTAGTTTATGTGGGTAAAAAAATGAAAAACATGGGTATTAGTGAACTCAAAAGTAATATCAATTATCTTGTGGCTAGACATTTTTCAGTATTTAATCATCTATTTTCTAGTATTTATGAGGTTTATTTCAACAAATAATTGCACCATCAGTTTGTATCGCAAATCACGTTTACACATACCAATTACATTGGTAACGAAAGATTTGTCTTACATATCTAGCATAAATCCTTATAAATTATCCAGTATACAGGTAAATGATATCCCATATTTATGAGGTTTGTTGGTGTTCAAATAATTGACAGTCAGAAAAGTTCACATCCATGACCAGTTTGGAAATTTTACAGTGCTGACTTACCATTATTGTAAACTATTACAAATTATTTAAGTATACATTTCAAAATGAAACGCTGTATTTAATAAATAAATGAATTCTAATAAATCCCCCCAAATGAGAACTTGTTTGAACATAAATATATTTAATGGCACTATAGCCAAATACAAAACCTGTTCATGAAGCCTATGTGAGCAATTGCAAAAATGGTTGAAATGAATTACAAATTATGCAATGCTGTTTAATTAATCAAACAATGATGTGGTTTACTGCCTTATCAAGCCTTATGATATATTTTTGTTTGTGCTTCTTGGTAGTTAATGTCCAGTCTACAACAAAATCCATACAGATTGAACAAAGAGAAAGCAATAACCTCCTAGATGGTATTTTGAGCAAATACGACATTTTAAATATTGAACATAATCCAAGAATATTGGAGTAATAGGAATTTGTAGTGGTTGTCAAAAAAGTTACCCTGCATTTCTATTGTTCAGGACTTGGTGATGTTAAGGATTGAAGTCATGGTATTTATGAGCTGCAGTCATCATGCAGAAAATACCCTAATGTCTACAAACCTGAACTTTGACATCAGTTTTCTGATCATCTTTCTTTTTACGGCTTGAAATCACATTTTACTAAGTGTGTTGGGTAACCTTAATGTGTAACCTTAAAGTGTCTGGTTTCAATTTTTATTGTAGCAGATATTATCAAGAGCATGCAGAGCAGGTTTGAGTGGGGAAGCTTAATCAGCATGCAAGCTGCAAAAGAACAGGTTAATTCCATGCTAAAAAGTAGAAAGAAAAGACAGTGTTTTTCTAGGTTTTGTTTCACAGCCAAAATGTTGTTGTTAATTAATTCCTTACACTTATATAGCATTTTTCTTGACACTCCACTCAAAGCAATTTGCAGGTAATAGGGACTCCCCTCCACCACTACTTACGGTATGTGCCGCATACCTGGATGATGCGACGGCAGCCATAGTGCGCCAAAACACTCATCACACACCAGCTATTAGTGGGGAGGAGAACAGAGGGATGAAGCCAGTTCATGGGGATTATTAGGAGGCCATGATCAGTAAAGGCCAATGAGAAATTTGACAAGGACGCTGGGATAAAACTACTACTCTTTTTGAGAAACACCCTGGGATTCTTGATGACCACAAAGAGTCAGCACTTCCGTTTTATGTTACATCCAAAGGACCTAACCTTTTTACAATATACAGTAGTGTCCCTGTCAATATACTGGGGCATTAGGACCCACACAGACCACAGGGGGAGTGCACCCTGCTAGCCCCTCAAATACCTCTTTCAGCAGCAACCTTAGTTTTTTCTAAGGTTCAACTCAGTTGTAAATTTCAGCGTGATATGGCTGCTGGCAGTAGCACCATATATTGTTATGTTTCTTTTTACTTTTCAGTGTGGAATTTACCTCTGCTTGTTCTTTTATAACTAGGATTATTTTTTGTCTTTACTGCCAAACTGTAACCAGGGGGTCTTGTTGAAATCAGAGGAATTAAGGTGTTGCTATGATAGCACTACTTTATCCTTCGTAACTCAAAAATAATTAAGTAAACTGGAATCTGACAAATACTATAATTACCATATCTTATTTGTTCAGTGCAAGGAAGTTCATTGTTATCATCTCCTCTTGGAGTGAGGAATGCAGCTTTTGAGGAGGTGAGAGGTTATTGTGGTGTAGCTTTTGTCAAAATGTCATGAGAATGGTGTACCGTAGAGAAGTAGGGCTTATATATATAAGCCTTAAGTCTTTTTTTAAGATATTATCTGTGCTTTACTCACCACATGGTGCAAATATAGCATTATATAAACAGGATGTGCTCAGTGGTTTGGTCTTCAAGGTCATTTTGCAGAAATGTTTGGAAAACTAAAAGGTTAATAGTTTTGAAAAATGCATTCGAAACTAAGTTCTTTGTAATGAGACCTTTGTGAACATGTACAGGAAAGGTCTATGCGTTCACAGTTGTCAGCTTTTGGGAATCACATGTGACTACTAATGAATTCAACAAATATGCATTATAGTTCAGCGTACAATAATATAGATATATATATTAAAATGTTTAAGTACAAGATTTAACACATGTCCATGACAATGGATGGCATGTCATATTTAACTTCTTAACGGATTAAAAGTTGTTAATCTATGTAAGATCATTGCTGTCACCAAGAAAAAAAATGTTTAACATGTATCACTTAATTACATGATGATTATCGTATGTATTTATATGACATTATTACATAATAGTTCGAGGTAAAGTGCCACATCCAGTAATAGTGATTTATTTTGATAGAGCCTTTCTTGTTTATGGACGTTTGAGTGTCCTTATGCTTTTAATGGTTCTGTTGCTATGAATTTAAACATGCAAGATTTTCTTATGGCTAAATCCCAGTTGAATTTACTAATTCAGCATCTTTGGACATCCTCACAAACACTATAGTGAAAGGACTAGTTGAGCTGTATCAGTATCGTCATAGTTACAGTTGAGCTGTATGGTGCTGTGATTGCAAAATGTAATGTAGTTTCTTCATAAAATCAAATTATAATCACATAATAATGTTGGAAAGTTCAGGTGAACATGTAATAATCATAATGTTATTAGGTGAAGTTATTTTTTTTTCTTGGTGGCAGTGGTGCGCAACCATATTAGTCACACCAATTAAAGGACTGACACATTCTCTATACAGCCCTGTTTAGTTATTCTCATGCTGAATAATGTTAACTTTATTCCAAAGTAACCCCTTTCCACTACTGTACTCAGGTCTCTTTTCTCTTTCTACTGGACTTAAATTGAAATAAATTCAGGCCACATTCTAGTATTTTGAGAAGCTAAGTTATCTGTCTTCTTCTGAAACATCAGAGATGTATTTATCTGAATAATTAAATACTCCTTTTAATAATCTTTATTAGATGTCAGTTTATCTCCTAAACCATTTTATTTTCCGTGTGTAACTACACTAGCTAATGATGTCATCCTTAACTGACTAAATTAAAAATGACTTTTGTTGTAACTCTCCTGAAGATGCAGTCATTTTTCAGCCTTTTCAACTAATACAGTAGACTTAAAACACTTAGTATGATGAGTAATATAATGAGAACGATTCTTAAATTTTAAAAGACAAAAGAGAATATCAGAGCTAATAGATCTTTAAAATCTGTATTTTCATGATTAAGATGGTGAAACATGAATAAAGTCAAATGATTAATTTGACATTTTGTTTTGATGTTGCGTGTCTTCTGAAAACAAACTGTGATGTCACATTGTGACTCCAAAGGCACGTTCTCCTGTAACCATATTCAGTAATAATTAGCATGAATGGAAGTTTTTGCCCCAGGGTCTCAGCACTTTTTCTGACACTTTCTTAAATACAAAATATTAGGTGTTTTGTTTTAATGTGTTGGTCTAACCTACTGTATGTTGTTTTAGAATGTTAAGATACAAAAAGTTCTGATAACATTAACAGTACAGCTTTACACAACAGATTGGTGTTCCCAAGTGCTATATGCCATCTTTTTTTCAGCATGGACCCTTTGTTGGAAAATGTTTGCACTGGTTTGATTCTGTTTGGCAGGCTTTGCGGATGGCTTTTATTTGACAGCAAATGGTTCAAACACAAAACTTGTATGAACACAAACGTGCAATGTAAATACATTTGTTCTTAAATCTGTTACTTTGGTTCATTGACATTAAGATTACCAGTCAACAAAAACTACAAGAGCATGACGTGATATTTCACACCAGCCCTTTTTGAACTCTATGACATCTCTGGACTCTGAAATGGGAAAAATGGCAGATATAATGTTTGCCAAAGAGGATGTAGTTCAAATTTAAGTTTATTCATATTTTAAAATCGTTTTCAAAGATTTTGTCCCAAGACAAATTTTCTTTCTGCTGTTTACATTCTGTTCCTAATATAAGATGTTGTTTTTGTTCTTAGTAAATAGTAGGAAAGGGTTCTGTTTCTTCAAATACATTATCTGACATCATTTTTTGTTTTTTTGATATCATCTTAAGTAGTATCACATAACCCTTTGTACCTACTTTTCCCATCATATACTCTCAAAGGGATATGAGATATAGAATCATTTTTAATAACTGTCATGCTCTTGGCATTACTGATTTTTGTTGAGACTAACTTAGAAGTCACAATTTAGTATTTCTAAATCTATTATTCTAATTGATCATAATACAGAAAAAGAATACTCTCTGACTTTGTTGAAATGCTACATAAAAGAGTTGAATACAAACTTGTATTGCAAGTTTGCATTGTGCTTTGCATGAAATTAAAAACTAGTGGCAATGCATATTCTCAGAGACAAAAAAAATTAAAGTATTTGCGTAGCCTGTGTGCCAATTTAAAAGATTCTGTTTAGAAAGCAATGATCTATCAACAATTCTCTCTGCAACAAGGGATTGTGTTCACGTGTCTGCTGTTTCATTAAAAAACTATTTGGCTTTTAAATCGTTTAAAAACGTTAAGCTTTCTAGGTAATAATTATAGAGTTTACCACAACAATTAACCATTTCTTCTGTTGCATCGACCCACTACTGTGTGGCTTTTTTTTTTAATTTGCTAATTAGAATTCCTGGCTCTCTTTTGTTTTATAGGTTCAACCAGTTGCATCCAGAAGCAGTTTGGGAACCAATGCACCATGTGGGATCAATAGAGAAGAAGAAGGTGGGCGATCACACAGCACCAAAAAAGGCGCATTCCATGAAATCTTTAATTTAGCAGACACAGAACGCCCTCTGCCTGGTATGTAACTAATAAGAACTTTTTACTTAATCTCTCCTCTTATTTTCCCTTTCTTGTCTCATCACTCCATCAGACCTTATTGTCCTGAGACTGCAGCAGAATGTTGTGGACATGCAGTTGGGAAGGAATAGAAACACAGCAAATAATTTCTTAAATTTAAGTAACATGTTGGGAGAAACATTAAAATAGTCTTTCATTTGTCATCCCTTTATCAGAATTTTGGATGTTTTGCCTGCTGACCTAATAATTTTTGACTGAAATATGTCAAAAAAGATTAATTGATGGGCTTAATCCATTAAATATTATGTGTTTCTCATTGAAGTTCATTATTCTTTATTCAGTTCAATTCAGAGTACTTTGATCATCTCCAAAGGGCAATTTATGAGGTGGTAATTTAATTTAAAACATGTTAAATGGTTTATCTCATATTTTATTTAAATATGTGGTATGAGTAACTTAATTTTATTTTATTTACAGCTCAATTTGAATTTCACACACCTTGCTTTGTTTTACATTTGTTTCTCTGATGTTAGAACAAAGGAATACAATTTATAGTTTTTCCATAGCTACTGTATGAACATCTAGCATTCTACACTGACCCTTGGCTCATTGATTCCTAAAACTAAATACTACAATATAGTGATTCTAAAAAGTCTTCCACAGATAATCCATGCTGTTTCCACATTATGTGATTGTGTCACACACAGTTCTCTATTAAAACATTGCCATAACTGCATGGTGAAACCAGTCTTTGTGTACTTGTGGTCATTTTCTCATTAGCTGCTCAAATTAGCTCTCGTAGTCCCCAACCAATGTGTCGATAATATTTGTTTTATTTTGCTTTGTAAACATTTTGTTTGACTTTTTATCCTGTTGTCTCCTTTCATTATTAATTGAACAATTAAATTCAGCACTGTTCACAAAATTGGCCATAACTAACATGTTTGCATGATAGTGTATTTCTACCTTTCAGATGTGTTACAAACCATTAATTCGTCTCAATATGGGATTGCATTAGATTATCTGTAATATTAAAGAAAATTACCATATTTTAATATATTGTAGTTTTCCTATAATAAAGTCAGTTTTTGTTTTATATTTGAAAGCCTGTGAAAATGGTTGGCGTTGCTGCTTGATAAACAGAGACAGGAAGATGCCCACTGACTATATTCGGAATGGAGTGCTGTATGTAACAGAAAAGTAAGTAGAATTTCTATACAATTAGTACATTTTAGGATTAAATCTGTAAATGCTTAGCTTTTTCTGAGTGACCAGACTATACATAGCTAATTTAGTTCTGAAGAAAAAAATATCTCCACATAGCCATTATTGTATTGTTAATACATTTTAACAACATAAATTTGACTTTAACATAAAAGATTGTTAATTCATCACCAATTTGGAATGCTTTTAACACTACTTTTGTGGATTCCCATTGATGCTTCTTGTTCTTTGTTATTACCACTCTGTTTCACTAAGACTCCTGCTTTTCTACCCTGTAAGAGTAAGACTGTAGTCACACTACATTTGAAAGGTCAGCTGCTGGTATCTTCAGATCCTGACTCAGTAGTCACACTCCAGACACTCAGGGCTCAAATAGCTGCATTTCAGAGTTGGGAGAGTCAGTGACGGAAAACACACAGTACTGTATATCATTTATAGAAAGGTTTTTAAATATCTGAACCCTTGCCAGTGGGAAACTCCAGCTAAGCTGTCCCAGTAAAGTTAAGTCACAAATCCCTAGAGGGAATGTTAAAGAAATAATTCCTCCTTTTATTTTGTGTTATCTTGTTAGTGGTGTCATTATATTATTTGTAAAGGAACATTATAATCTCAAAAGTAACAGTAAAGAAATGATTTGATACAGTAGTAAGCAGACTGCCACACAAAAATCTAATGCGCCCTATTACATAGCAAACAAGGTACAATGTGAGATACACTATTAGGCAACTGCAGCACACCAGGTCTAGGAATACAGTTTGCTTGAACAGGAATCATGCTGCAGAAAAAGGGAGTTTGAACTGGTGATGACATTTCATAGGCTGGAAAGCTTATGGTTTTGCAGTGAGATGGAAATGGTTGAGGTTTTAAGCTAGAGATCTTAAGGTGGTTAGAGATTGTGCTGCAATCCTGTTCAAAGGTACTGTAGCTCGTTCTGACTGGACATGAGATTTAGGTGGTACAGAGAAATGGAAAGAGCAGTCCACAAAGGCAGGACTCTTGGATTGTTAGTGAGCAGAGACAATCAATTAAAAGTCCAAAGTAGAATTACCATAATGTCCATTGTTAAATTCTGTTCTGTATTGTTTATAATTTACAGTATTATACTCTTAATATTTAAGGTATGCAATAATACATTTTCATAGCTATTAGTATAGAAACTAAACTATGTTTATTGCTTATATGTACTCTTGTATATTTTAATATGCTTTCACTGTATACTGTATATGCAGTTATGTTTACATTGTTATGCATTCTCCATATTTAATTTGTTGTATTTTTAAGAAACTTGGTGTTTTTGACCTGTTTAGTATTGATCTAAGGTATTATGTATACTTATTTCTTTATGGAGTTTAATTTTTGTATTCATTTAATATTCAAATTGCATGCTTTCTACATCAGAATAAATGTTGAATAAATCCTGACTGATGATTTCATGGGCAGCAATCAGGAGTATCTTTTTGCCTTTCGGTCTTAATGTCAAAAGAACATTTTTGTGCAATATCCCCCATTTAACATACTTCCTTTGATTGTTTGATTTTCTTTTTCTAGTTATCTCTGTTTTGAAAGCTCCAAGTCAGGTTCATCGAAGAAAAATAAGGTGATAAAACTAAATGACATTACAGATATTCAAAAGGTACATTTAAGCTTCTTTTTGCATTTTATACATTATATATGGATGTTGTCTGTAGTGTTTTTAATTTATAATAGCATTTTCCACCTATTTGTACAGTGAAAAAAAAGAAACAATGTTATGTAATATTTAACTTTTTCTAAAGCACAATTTGTGTAAATTAAATTACGTGGGATTAAGAATTTTAAAGTATTAATGTTGTCATGATTTTTTTAAAACAGCCAATTTACAAAGATCTGTTATTTGTTTTGTTACTTGAGAAAGTAGTGACTATTTTTAGACCTTGAACCTAAATTTGTCCATTAATCAATGGACATATTTATTATTGAAAATATTTGAGTGATGGGTAAAGATGTAAGGACTGATAATGATGTGTTTTCATCTGAATACAAAAACACTGAAAGAAAATAAGTTTAAACAAATAAGGACTACCAGTCATGAAACATCAGATAATGACACATTATCAGTCATACTTTGAAAACATTTTTGTCTAATTTTCAAATTGCATTCTTTTTTTCATTCTAGTACAAAGTGCTGTCTGTTTTGCCAGGATCAGGAATGGGTATTTCAATAGCAACACCATCCACACAGAAGGTAACTGCTTCATACACTTATCCTACCCATGTTTATTGATTTTCATTTGTAATTACTTTTCAGAACCTTTGAGCATTTTTTTTGCTTGGTGGTTGTGTACTACAATGTGTAAATAAGGTAATATACATTCTGATTTATTGTGCCATGATTTCAGACATCATGTGTTAGATTGATAAGGGACTATGTATGATAATATTGGTCACATTTTGTTACTCTTAATAAAACAATGTCTGCAAAATAATTGTCTCTGAAGTTAAAAAAAACCAAGCAGATAATGGATCTGTGTTATAAATATAAAGTTTTAACGATAATATGTAATGTAATAAGTAGTTTTAAGCAAAAATGTTCCCTACTTGTGACAATATTTATAGAAAAAGAAGTAAAATATCATACAATTCACTTTTCAAAGGAACAAGTAGATGTTAATTCCATGCTAAAAAGAAAAACATATTTTGGCTGTTCAGCCTTCTTTATGTGCATGGGGTAATGAGACAGAAAGCAGAAATTATACAAGCTAGGTGAATACCATTTTCTGTTGGCATAAGAATTTATGTGCCAGATAGCATGTAATATAGACAATAATTTAATTTTGATTCTAGAGAATAAATATTTCCATTGCACTGTACGGTTATTGAAGGTGTAAGGGAGATGTGTGTACTGCCCAGATATAGTCACAAAGACTGAAAAGGTGGTAATTTTAGCAGGAATGTTTGATATCATTAAAGCAGCTGTAAATGACAAAGCTGTAAAAAACATTTTCCACACCATGTATACAACGTATTTAATACTTCATAAAGGATGTGGTCTAGTGATATGCTTTGCTAACATGTGGAGCATCCTGGAGATACCCCAAAGGTCACATGACAACACATTTTTAGATTTAAAAATAATTTTGGATTTTCACACCTCTCCAATTTCCTTTCATTAAGACACTCACACCTGCTCTGTGCCCATTTTCAAATACTTTGTTCTTTGTCCTTTTGTGCTTTTATATCCCTGCTACAGTACCTTTGTTACTCTCTCTCACTCCTGAAGAAGCTTCATTAGTTGAAACTTTGTATTATATCTTTCTACTTTTCAATGTGGGATTAACCTGTAATTGTTTGAAGTAATTACCTTCTCACTTCTTTTACATGTAATGTTATGGAAACGATTATTAAAATTAAACTGTACAATCACCATCATGGAAATAACATCCTAGGGAATAGTCAACATGGATTTAGCCTAGCCATCCTGTTGGAGTTATTGGTACAGGCATCAACAGTAATGGATACCCATGCAACATTTGATATGGTGTGTTTAAATTTACAGAAGGCTTTTTATGAAATTCCTCATAAAAGATAATCAAATTACAAATCTGGCATTTGGGGGACATGTGTGTTTGAACTAAGAATTAGTTAACAGAAAATAGTAAAAATAAGGAACTTTTACTGGGGTGATGCAATTAGTGGAGTACCACAGGGATCTGTACTAGAGACACTGCTCTCCTGTTTTTATATCAGTGATCCAGATTAGTAAACACTATAGAAGCTGCAAGTAAAATTCAAAACAAATGAGATAAAATAGCAAACTGGGCAAACACCTGACAGATGTTATTAAATGTAAACAAATGCTAAATATTTAGAATATTGTGCACAGCTATGTTCACCACATTATAGAAAAGATATACCTGCTCTGAAATCACTTCAGAAAAGAACAACCAGATTCTTTTTGGGTTTAAGAGCATGCCCTGCATTGATGGGCTGAAGGAATTGAATTTGAACAAAGAAGACTACAAAGAAATCTGACAAAAGTATTCAGATTACTCACAGGATTAACAAAGTCAAAGCTTTGACCTCTGCTTTTTTCAAGAAACAGCTGGATTAGGTCAATTAGATACTAGCTACCAAACTGGCTAGAAGGGTTTTATAGCCTTCTCTCATTTGCAACCATTCATATACTCTTATGAAATATGAGGTAAAGGGGTGGGTAAGGAGGACAAAATGAAAATATGAGAATGAGTAAAATAACATTTAAAAGACTCCACAATTGATAAGTATTTTTCAGCTTCTACTTATTAAAACAGTTCTTTTCGTTCAGGGTGAAATTAACCTGTACAAACGAATAGGATTTTTTTTGTAAAGCAGTTGCATGTGAAAAAATACTTTTACAAATTTGACTAATCCTTTCTTTTCTCATTTTCCTTTAGCCACTCGTGTTTGGTGCCATGATTCACAGAGATGAGGCCTTTGAGACAATTTTCACCCAGTACATGAAAATAATGTCATCAGCATCCAACAATGAAACCTAGCAGCCTGAGTGCAGAACATACTAATTTCCTCTGTGATTGTGGGAGGGGGCAGGATCTCCTTTGCCTGCTTTGCAATACTTTTTTTTCAGGTCGTGGAGATTTGTATTGTACAGATTGTGTATTTTGTACTTGCCTGTTTAATTTCTTCATTTTTAATTAACTGTAATTATCACTGCAAGCCTTGCACAGGAAGCACTTTTAGCATTTGTTTACAAGTGCTTTGAAAGTGTGAGAAAATAGAATTTAGGATTCACTTGGGCAAGACAAATTATAGCCTTTTTTAACTTGCATTTAAAATTGCAGTTTGTCAGCCATGCATATTTTGGAAACACTTTTGTTTGAGAACCTGGTATAGTTGGATACGAACAACAGATCAGCTTTTGTGAACCCAGTCATTTTAAAATATGTGACATATTTATTGCCTTTTCTTTTTGTATTAAAACATTTCACTCCATGATTATTGGAATGCCTTCTTTAATACCAAAAGATGAAAACATACCAATTGAAATGCTGATGATAATTCACAGCTTATTTTTTTTAATTATTGCAGTGGATCCTACTAATATTATTCAAATTATTTAACTGGAGACTTGAACCAAAGCAAATTTATTATTAACAACCAATATTCATTTTATTGCACTATTAAATGCCTAGAAACAGCTAGTTATTACAAATCAATCTTCATATATATATATTCCACTTTCTTAGCATGAATATATTACAATGGCACATTATTACGTATATTGTATAACTGATTTGTAGCACAATTCTTAAAATGTTTATACAATGTAATGATTTATGGAAAATTCCTAAACTAAAGTGTTACCAATATTTTATGGCTGAAAGGTCCAGATACTGACAATGCCTGTTGAATACAACGTATTTCAGATTGGTCCAACAATGTTTCAGAGTGCTTGCTTGATGAAATTAATTAGTCATCTTGACGTTTCTTTCATTGGGTGATTCTGTTTTCATCACACAATTCATACAAATAGCCAAAACTAAAGCAAAAATATTTGGTCATTTATATTATAACTGTCATTCAGTAGGTTGGAGGTGTCTGTTAATCTACAATTACATTACATATACAGTTCAAAATACGCTTTACTAGATTAGACCTTTCTGTTTAGTCAGGGTTTTACAGTACAGTAAGACAGAAACAGAAACTGCACACTCTGCAGTGCAACTACTGTATACGCCTTGTAGCATCTCTGCTTTAGAAGAGGTCCTTTAAGGTCATTTAAAAAGGTTCCCACTTTAAATTAGATAATACATATAATAAATGCCACAGCTAGAATATCAAAATGAGAAATACATTTATAGTACAACATTTCCTTGCACTACCACTATACTTGCTAACCTCTTGCACTGTACATAATGCCCATTTAATAAATTCATCATAGTGTCCCTTACAAACGTCAGAGGAAAAAGGTTTGACTTCATTTATGGGCAGTTACTGCTTTGCCATTCTGTATTAAAGCTGGTCTTTTTTTAAAGGAGGTTCTGACCTTTAGGACAAACATTGAACAGCTGACAGAGACATTAAACATTTATCAGTCCCATGCCAAAGCATTTACTGTGTCTTGCACTTTGTTTTAAAAGGCAGTTGTATTAATGGGTAGGTACTGTTGCACAGGTAACCACACTATTGACAGTTTCACATTGTCATTTACTGTATGTTTTGCTCAGTAGCTCAGGTGGTGGTCATTATGAATACCTTGGAAGAGCTCTCATGAAAAAAAAAACAATACGGGAACTCTCTTAAACAGTGATCAGATTCTTAGTGGTCCTGTATTCAGAATTGTGTGTTGAAAGCGTTTTTCCTTTTTTTTGCATCAAGAACAGGCCAGTTCAGTTCAGCAGTGCTTCACATATGAGCACTCTTTTAGAGTTTCATATAAATTGTGATCGTGCCATTTGCTTGTTTTCAGATTTTCAGTTTCAGAATTCCAATCACATTTGTATATATTACCAAAACAGCAAGTACATAAGTGAGTGCCCCCTTAACTTTTCAATGTATTCCCATTTTACTGGAGATCTTGCTAGCATACATCAAGGTGGTCTTCCAATTTTCTTGACTTGCGTTTGTGTGTCTCTGCAAAGGGAGTGAACACGGTAGCAGAAAGCATTGTCACATTCTAAACAATATGCCAAGTTTCGTTAGATCACCTTGCAAAAAATGTATGTTGTGATTTATTTACAAAAGCAAAAAGAAAAGATACTTATTAATGTGTTTATTCTAATCTGTAGATCCTAGGAAAAAAGACCTGTAGTCTAAATAAGGCTGTTCTGTTTAATGCTCATACCCAAAACCACTTAGCTGATACCACTAACCTTGAAACTGCCTTTGTATTCCCAGAATGCAAGCAGTGTAGAAGACCATACTAAAGAAGCACAGAATGTATTTTAAAAGGTATAGTTTTGCCAAATGCTAATTCTCATCTTTAGGTTACAGCTTGATTATGTTCTGCCTAAACTTAAATGTTTACAGAAGGTTTGTTTAAGCTCCACTGTTTGCAGCTTCTGTTACAGAAGTAAAGCTAGTTTGAATCCCATGAGTGGAACGGGGCATGATAACTGGCTATATATCTTTTTCTACTGAAACATCAGTGTGAATGTCAGTGTCCTTTCTGAATGGTCATAGACAATTCACAGGCCAATTTAAAAAAACATGTGTAACATGTTAACATGTGTGAACAGTGTAAATGAAAATGGTTTTACTGTAATTAAATATTTGCTTTTCTGACGTTTGTTTAATTCAGTCAAAGGTTCCTAGCAGTACTTTGTACAGCCATTAAGAAGACAGAATACATTATTAAAGGTATTAAGCCATACTAACGTCTGATAGTAGAACAGAATACGTGTAAGGCGATCTTGCATTATTTAAGGTTATTCTGAACTTTATATACTATATACTGAACTTTAATAATTTAATTGAAACATAGATAATGTCATGTGACATGAACACTTTCTTCTGCTGTTACGTTTTAAAACTCAAGATTTCTTGTTTTAACGAGACTGCAGTTCTGGTTTTTTTTAGGAAAAAAAGATTGCCATGACCATCCAGAAAGGTGCACAATATTGTTTTATAAATATGTGTAGTTCTTGGTGTTAACAAAGTATTAGTTCTATATGTGTGTAAATGTTGGCTATTTTCGTAATATTCCCGATCAGTATGAAAAATGAAAGATGACATTTCTTGAAGTCAATTTAAAAAGAGTTGTGAATACTTATTTGTAATCCATGTTGCCGGTGTCTGCAGACAAATGATGAAGCAGGAATTTATAAGAAATGTACAAAATTTCCCTGTAAAGTTTTTAAAGAGAATGATGTCTATTGTAAAAACTGTGTTGTACATTTTTTTAATTTAAGTAAATGAATTTAAACTACTAGTTGGTTGATTTCTTTTTTACTTGCTTCATACATTGTATATATTTTGGATTATAATTTCTTTATAGAATATTGAAATGTGAAACAGAAAAATGTATTTCATAGCCTGCTGTGATGATGCCTGGCAGGTTGATGAGAAGCAACCCTGAAGCTAGATTTTCCACAAAGCTTTTCTGTACAGCAGTTTTATTAAATCGAGAGATATTTTCCCTTACTGACAACTACTGTAGGTTTGATGTATATGCCATTGGCACATTGCGAGCAGTCTTTAAATGTGGGCAGCCTCAGTTACTGTATATTGAAAGGGTTCCATCAACCTTTGAGTCTCTTTGCTTGCAAGATATTAATCTTTTACTGTATACCCCCATAGGTATTTACTCTTTGCTAGTTTTTTTAATACCTTAGTATAGGGGTAAAAGTGAACATTCTTATCAATGTAAGGACTGTGACATTTTCTCATTTACTAAAAATGAACCTGTAAGGTACTGTACATCTAAAATAATAAGAGATCACACTGAAGTTTTCAAAAAGATGTACTAAAGTTCTCAATTTAGGACTGGCATACTTAGTTTGATCTGCATACTGGTGTATTTTTTATGTCACTTGTTATTCCAAAACATATTGAGAAGGAGAGTTACACTGCTTGGGATAACTTATCCTTTTGTATTTCTACACAAACATACAGGTAGGTTAATTACCTGCAGGTTTGTGTAAGTATGTAAAGTGTTCAATTATTTTCATAGAGAAAATTAAAGGATCTATAATTCCCAATGCACTGCTACTACTATAAGACAAAGCATAGGGTTACTGTCACATATGTATGAATATACACCATCAGAGGTCATACTTGGACACCTTTGTGGATAGTTCTTCATAATAAGGGAGACCCCAATGGAATATATGGTTCCTAGATCCATCATATGAACAGTAAATTTTCTTGGTTGAGAGTCATGTATGTAGGTGGTGTTTAGAAATAAATGTATGCCCATTTTGTGTCTAACAAACATCGCCGACTACAGAGAAGGTAAGATACAGCCTCGTATTTCCATAAGAAAAGGTGATGTTATCCATGTCTGCATAGTACTTTTTATGTCATACAATAGATTGCATTCCTGAACAAAGACAAATAAATTACAATTTCAGATGCAAATTCTAACATTTTTAAAATGGCACTGACGTTTTCTATTTTTTATGTACTCAAGAATGGAGGGCCTGTTATATCAGCCCTTCCCTGATCAAATTCGTTAGTTAAAACTCATGTCTTTGAAGGTATTATGAGGAAATAAGAAATTAAATGTCACTTCCTTTCCTGACTCATTACAATGTTTTTTGGTTATTAAGTTAGCATCAATTTGCTCTGTCTGGCTTTCTGGATATTATGACATTAATGTCAGTTGGATGAGATTGTTTTTAAAATAGTCCTTATGTGCAATTTACATTATGTAACATTATATTTTTAAACAATTGTAGATTAAATGTTGTTAAATGAAACTGTGTGCTAAGATCTGTCTTTTCCAGACACGTTTTCCAGACAAGGTATGTACATGAAAAAGCACTGATTGAATAGTTTTTCTGCCACAGCATATTACGCAATTTTTGGAATATTGTGCAATTTAAATGATGACCACATGGTGTCACTATTGGAAAAGATTAAGAAACACATTCAGATTACGATGTGGACATGACTACACATTAAATTTTTTCATGATTGCGTTTTCATTTTCAGCTATGCATAAAGGAATGCTACTGTACAGTATATTACAAGACTCATGTATTTAGATCATGAAATGAATTTAATTATGTAG
This sequence comes from Lepisosteus oculatus, assembly GCF_040954835.1. Lineage (NCBI taxonomy): Eukaryota > Metazoa > Chordata > Actinopteri > Semionotiformes > Lepisosteidae > Lepisosteus > Lepisosteus oculatus. Next base: position 36,642,627 of record NC_090702.1, on the reverse strand, counting down.
TAATAGTAACTTGATTTCACATACAGTATGTGGAACTAGCTTTTAGTGAATGCTTTTAGTCTAATGATAGCATTCAGAATACGCGAATAAAATATTGAATCAACATAAGAGAAGCTCACAATCTATTAATTCAAAGGGTTTTTTTCTGTATTAAAATACTTTTTACAAAAGGGTATCCTCCCCAAAAAACCTAATTATTTTAGTTCACATTTTGTTATGCAGCTAGAAAATAAGCTTTTTTTATTTTGTAAAAGTTATCAGATTTTGTATTAAACTTTCTAATTTTATCAAATATATTGTGTATTTTTTAAAAAAAGCCTATATATAGTTATGTGAGCTGTGCAGCTCCCTTTGATACATTCATATGAAAATTAAGTAAATTCAAATTATAATTGTTTTTTCAGTACATCCTATATATTCACTGTTCTATAAAATGATCAAATGTGGCTCTCTAAATAAATAAATGTTTACTAATATGCAATTATAGAAATTGCTTTACATTGCTACCCAAGTACAAAAAAACTGAGCTTCAGTTTATTAATGTACACTATTGCTTATGGAATACAAAGGAAGGTGCAGTACAAATTAATTTTCAAATACTTGGAACATACTTCATCTTGTTATTTGACAGAATGCCAGTTTATGTGCTGGAAGAAGACAAACTTTGAGCAGTGCCTCTCATGAGTCCGAGTGCCACTCCACTTGTTCCTTAGAGTTAAAACCAAAGGTAGACACCTGTCAAAGTCAGTAGGGTGGAGAGTTAGGCAAATATTCTTTGTTTCATTTAAATGCTACATCTCGGCAGTTGTGTTTGGAGGTACTGAAGCTATCCTTTGCTGCCCTTAGAATTGAATTCTTAGTGAAATCTTAGAGAAATCAGTCACAGCACTCAATCATCTTTTGATTCATAAAAAGTGATGTATAAAGATAAGCCTGGACTCTGTATGTACAGTATGTAGGTACTGAAAGCCAGTTCCAAATGTATGATTTTTTCTGTATCCAAGAATACTCTATGGAGATCCATGTGGCAGATATGCCATAAGCATCTGCATAGCATCAGGTACAGGTTAGCCTTCATTAGACTTCAGATGTACAGTATAGTAAAGTGATGTAAACCTTAGCAAAACATGGTTATGATATCCTTTTTAGGATTCTGAATGGCAATTATAGTAAGAACGGAAGATACTGTGGTCTTATTTTGTAAAGATAATCATTGACTTTTCATTCAATTTGTTTCACAGAATGCCCTTTCCTGTAAATGCTTATTATAGAAATAAGATAATTAAGTTAATCACTTTTATTGGAACTATGGTAACTCACTATACATTCATCATGAAAACCTCTTTAAGGCTTTTCTTTAGAAGAACTAGAGAATCAACTACTGCCTTGTTCAAAATTAGTACAGATTCGGAAAGCTTTCCAGCCCTCCTGACTGGAACGTACAGAAGTTAAAATGCTGGTAAAACATACTCAGTTTCAGTTCTATTGAAATATATCGTATCATTTTTGCAGGGTTTTGTTTTTCTTAAAAAAATCAATAATATTTTTTGGTAACTTAAGGTCACCTTAAGATTTTGGTCACCTTAAGAATATATTATTTAACCAGCTGTTCATTTCTACAACAAGGATGTCAAATTCAATTCCTGTAGGGCAGGGTATTTTCCTGTTTTTTTCCCACCTTAACAATTCATTACATACTGTAGCTGGACCAACTACTTAGTAAACTCCACAACTGTATTGTTTTCTAACCAGACCAATAGAATGTTCTGTCAGATTTTTAGAGCTATCTTTAACAAAATATTGTTTTGAGCAATCAATTGGAAAATGCCTTATGAAAAATCCAGTATATGTCTAAGTAAGAAAATGACTAGAATGTTTAATTGACTGTGTAGGTTAAGCAAAAACAAGAAATCACTAAAAATGATCCCAAGAATATAATTAATTGGATAAAACACTGGATTTAAGTGTAGAAAAACAATTTTTAGGTGCGGTGACAATCTCTCTCTTTCTATCACATTGTCCCCCTTCTACTCCCTCTGTTTATGATCAAAGCAAAGTAGATTATACTGTATAGTCTACATCAACAAGGATGTAGTAAAGGTGTTCTTGTGATAATATAAAAGTACAATGACAAAGGACTAAAAATACATTTATTGTGGTAAATAAATCGTACTACTGTGAATCAGGGAATGTTAATGTTAATGTTAATCATGAAAATGTCATTTATCTAGCTTTCAGTCAGTCTGAGCATGTGGGTCACTGAACTTTAAATAATTACTAGGGTATAATACAACTACTGCTAAATCTTTACTTACATATAATTTTTCTGGATACTCCACTCAAGGCTCCGTACTGGTGGTGGGGACTCCCCTCCACCACCAACGTGGAGCCCCAACTGGATGATGCGACAGCAGCCATAGTGCACCAGTATTCACACCACACACCAGCTATCAATGGGGAAGAGAACAGAGTGATGAAGCCAAATCATTAGGAGGCCATGATTGGTAAAGGCCAGGGGGAAATGTGGGCAGGACACGTTTCAAGAAACAACCTGGAATTTTTAATGACCACAGTGAGTCAGGACCTTCGTTTTACATCTCCTCTGAAGGATGGTGCCTTTTCACAGTATAGTGTACCCCTCACTATACTGGGGCATGAGAATCCACACGTACCACAGGGTGAGCACTCCCTACTGGTCCCACTAACAGCTCTTCCAGCAGCAACCTTAACTTTCTTAACTGTCTCCAATCCAGGTACTGACCAGGCTCAACCTTGCTTAGCTTCAGTGGGTTGCCAGTTGTGAGTTGCAGCATGATATGGCTGCTGGTAGTATCACCATCTATTGTTATGTTATGAGTTGCAGAGAGAGATAGCTGCTGGTAAATCTGTAAGGAATCCCTTATGGATTCCCTTTAAAATTTCAAAGATCTTGATGCTTTGTCAGTCGTCTTGTACTGAGATTGTGACTGTTCCTTCAGCCTGTCCTCATAAATCATCTCCTTAACATCTGTAATGAGTCTTACCGCTCTTTTCTGAACCAGTGCTTCCTGATCCATTTGTATAGTGGTAACTAATACTATATGTATGCAGTATGTATTTTGTTTGTTTTTGTACTTACTGAAGAGAAAATAATTCAGGTCTAGGAAACAACAGCTTTGCTTTTGTAAACTTAACTCCCATTTGCATAATTATTTATAAGATGATTTTGTTAATCTTCACTGTACAGCCAAAGTGTTTTGATGTTTTTCTTATCGGTGTACAGAATTTAACAATTGATTTTATTTCATTGTTGGACATTCTTCAAAGCTTTATATCAGCAGCAAATGTGACTAATCTGCTAGTGACACCTTGATAAATATAATTTATGCTGTATATATACACAAGGAAGAGCAGTGATGCTGATCCTTGGCTCAGTTTACATATTGTCCAAACTATTTCCATATTACTCTCTGTAGTCTTTGCTTCATCAATACCAACACTGAAACATAAAAAAGAAGAAGAAAGAAATTATATGAAAATACATTTACAATAAATGTTAGAACAGGAAGCATTATATACTCAGCCATGTTGTAGAAGCTGATTCCTGATGTCTTTGAAGAAATGCCTGGATGTGAACCTTGGATCAATTATTTACAAGATGAACTGAATGGCCTCCTCTCATCTGCACCTATTCTTATATTTTGTATGTTCTTATGCCAAAGCCAGTTTTGAATTTATGTGGTGTGCCATTAATTTTCCTGAGCCCAAGTTTAAGACTGAACTACTTGTAGGTAAGCTTGTCAAAGGTTTCTGAACATCCCAGATACAAGTACCTTTACCTTTTGTGTCTTGTCCAAACAAAATCTAGATTAAGAAAGATCTCTCACTGTGCAGTTAATGCTACCTATCCCCAATAATAGTATAATTGTACAACAGTGTGCAGTAAAGTATTATTGGGGATGTTCAGTATTTAAAAATGATATGCGTGATTTGTGTTCTGGCTATTGGTACCGTACCTGATTCAGGATGTCAACTCCTTTTTGAACAGTAGTATTATATTGCCATTCTTCCTGTCTCCTGAAAATTATTAATGACAGGCAAAAACCTTCTGTTAGTCATTTAAAAGTGATCTACTGATATCTTTAATAACTCTGTAACGAACAGTTCTTTCTGGACCCTATGCGGACGACACAATCTGACGAAGTGGGGAAACACTAGGGAAACGTCATGCAGGAATACGGGACTGAAGACAGGGGGGAGTGTCCAAGGTGCGCTGGTGCACGGGGGAGGTGTGGCCGAGGCGAACAATCCCAAAGAATAATCCTTAGAGTATCCAAAAACACACGAGAAAGTCCAAAACCAGGAGATCCATCAAAACACGAAGTTAAAACCACGAAGACCGGGTCGGAACCGGCGGACAGGGAACGGGAACGGAGGTTAAAACCTTAACGGGACCAGGCGCCTCCAGGTCCCGGACTCGCACGATACGGAAATCAGATGCAGAGCCTGGATGAGCGTCAGCGCCTGGCTTTTAAGGTGGGCTGGGAAAAGGGAACAGGTGCAGAGAATAAAGTCTCACGTGAAAGGGCTGGAGCACCTTTAAGGAAGGGGGGACTATAATCGTGACAAACTCTTGATGTAAATACCATATGGAATTTGTTAATTTGTTAATTTGTTAATTTGGTTAATAACTTAACCTTAGTTTCTGCAATTTCATAGTTTTCTATTATTATTTTTATTACCTGTGTCAATGAAGATATGTATGATATTGTAGTGAAGACTTCACTGAATTAAGACAATTTCCAGTTCCAATGTTGTGTTTTACAAATACCATGTTTAGTATCAGCTGCATTCCATGGCCCTTCTGAGAAAAGTTAGGGCTGTGCAAGTTTCAAATCATGGGTCAATTACTATGAAACAGTGTGACAAAATCACAGTGGCTCATGGAAATGTAAATAAAAATCTATCCGTACAGAGTTTTCACATTTATATAGATATTCTTTATTAAAAACTTTGTGCTCTAATTTGCATGGGTTTTCCATATAAAATTAGTAACTGATCTGCTGTTTACTCAGCCTGATCAATGGACTTAATACCGGAGAAACTACTGGTTTACAGTGTTCCCTCATCAGCTGTGTGGGTTACATTTGTAAAGGTCTTAGTACTGGAGGAGAAACAGCTCATTTTCAAAACCATTTTGTGTTGGCAGAAGTGCGTATGAGTAACTGTTCTATGGCCTATATTTTTTCTTATTTGGATTAAATAAGTACAATTGTATCATTGTTATAGGTGTATTTTTTAAAATTTTAGTTTTAATTGGAGACCTTGAACAAATTGTTCACATTTAGAAGTATGCTAAAGTATTCGAATCACTGCTGATGCTGATTTTCTATTCATATCCACATAATAGTGTTAAGTACATTAGTGGATATCTCTATATCTTGACAAAATTCCTGCTTGTTTTATGGGTTTGTTTAAAAACAGTGAACAGTTTAAATATATTGAGCTTGAAAAGGCAACATTTTGTTTTTAGTTCAGAAAAAATAAAAATCAAGAGCCTTTGTGTCTTCAGAAAACTGTAGTTGATACATACTCCAGATATGTTTAAAGAGCTGTTAACACAAGCGTGGCTGTACAGTACACTAGCATTAGTGCAACTGTTTCAAAATCAAGCCAGTTGTCTTTAAGAGCTCCAGGTGTTCAACTTTTATTTGATGAATGAATACTTAAGATGTCTTCTAATCACTGGCATAAATGGGTATTTTATTGAAACTCATTATATAATGACTCATAATAGCAATCAGATGACTATGTGTTTCAGTCCCTTCAAACCAATACATGTCCTCAGTTCATTAAAATAATTGATGAAGATCTTATTAATAGATTTAGATGCTATTAGGTAATATTTTTTTATTAAAGTCTTGCATGTTATGTTATTGTTCAATGGTCTTTGATTCAAAAAGTAAATTTATGTTTTACTTTATAAATAATTTGTAGAAAACATTTCAATAATAAGCAGAGTTCTAAGATATCTACTGTATGTTACAAACAGACGGTGTGTCTATGGCAGGAAAATGTGAAAGTTCCTTTATGATTGCATAAAATTAATAAAATGCTAAGTTTAAAATGTTAGGTAGAAAGAATAGATCTACCTAAAGTTGAATAAAAAGGAATTTATATTGTTTCAAAAATGAAGAGATGAAAACGTTCATAATCACTGCCTTGCTCCAGGATAGGCTCTGGCTCCCCCACAACCCCGTTTTGGATAAAGCAGTTAGAAAATGGATGGATAAATAAACATCTATTCTGGCAGTCAAAAACAATCTCTTAAAGAGGCTATGCTGCCAGTGAAATTACTTTAATTCAATGCAGAAAACAAATTTTCTGGGGCTTTCAAATACATAGTCCTGGAAGAGAGTGCACTCTTTGCAAAATGCTCCATGATACAGGATCTGTGGGGACAATGTGGGAGAAAATAACTATTCTTTGTTCTTTTACACTGTAAAACACTCAGTATTTCACGGTAGAACACTTCATTGTCACATACTGCACCTGTATGTATTGACTATCAGAGGGATTTAAAGTTATAACTAACCACTGAAATTTCATTACTAATGCTTAGGATACACACCCCCTCCCCTCGCTAAACTGTGGCAGTCATTAAGAATTCATTTATTTCTATCAGATATTTGATGTGGTTGTTTCATCCCCTGAATGTTTACCACAAGTAGTGTTTTGTGAGATGCCTGAGGCTGGAGATTTACAACCTTGCTTGTTGAATACTGTCTCAGTCACCATTTGTTCCCCGTTCAAGTGAGAAATCAGTTCCTCACAGGAGAAGAAGATACAGTATTTTCAATGCTTACCTGAAATTCTGAATGAATATTTTAACTTTAACTTTATAAGGCTTAATAGATCATCATTATGTGCTTATGTGTCAATAGCTTTGTATCTATTGCACAATATACAGTATATTTGTTGTCAGCTTTCTTTTGATTTTCATGAAGCATTTTAGTTTATTCCTTTACACAACAATTGGTATATTTTGTCATTTTCAAAAGGATATGCAAATATATATTTCTAAATACAGTATATATATGGAAAAGTGCCAAACCATGGGCAAAAAAATCTGACACTTATCAAGCCTGAATAGGCAAGCACACAGTGAACACAAGGAAAGCATTTTAATATTTGTTGTGCTTTGTGTTCACTATAAATAATAAAAACAATTAGTATTATTAGATTTCTTTGATTAACTGAAATGAAGCTTCTGTTTCTCTACTAATTGCCACATCAGGTTTTACATACCTTCATTCATTACATTGTCTTATTTTTAGAAACTGCGCAGTCCTTATTAAATGTTCTTATAAGGTAAAACAGCACATTTTCCCATTCATTACCATTTTATATTTGAATATTCACTTGTCATTCAGTTAGCTAATCAAATTAGTTGAGCACAGCCAATGGAATCTTAGCAGATAACACATTGAATTTGACTAATTTGAGTCTGTGAGGGATGAAAACATAATTAAGATTAATAATAAGAAGAACGTACTGAGAGTTAGCAGGAAGATCTTCATGCACTTTGTTGCTTGTAAAATATAAATGGCATGACCAGTAGAGGGCACTGGAGTAACAGGCTAAATTGCCAGGTATTGTTCAGTATGAGACAAATAATGTATTTGAACTGTCATATTGAGTATTGGTCTACTAATCATTCTCAGTAAACATAATTTAATTGCATGCAGTATTTTCATCATAAAAATACAGACATAGGCATATATTAATAATAATGCTCCATTACAAAATTAGAGGACAAACGGCCTACAATATGGCTTGACATATTTGAAATTATTGCATGGAGGAATGTGATGGCTGTAGAACAGCACACCCAGTTTTTCTTGGAGTTACATTTACAAAGTATACATGGTTATTGAAAGTTCTAAAATGGGCATCTGCACACATTGAACACATGTAAGTTTGAAATGGTAAATTTCAATTTCAAAATGTCAACCTAAATTGTAAATTTGAAATTCACTTTTAGGAGTGTGGTGGTTGGCACTTCTGCCTCACTGCTCTAAGGCCCAAGGTTATCAATGACTGACAGGGTCTGAGCTGGACCAGTTTCTGCAAGTAAGTGTGGATTTTCTCTGGCTACTCTGGTTTCCTTTCACCTTCCAAAGGTTAGTTGATTGGAATTTTAAATTCCATGATGAGAAGGAGTGGAGCGCCTTTCTCATTAATCCGCCATGTCTGGAGTATCTCTGCTATAATGCCAACCCCAATGTAGTTGAGATAAGGTTTCCGTAAAGAAGATATTCAGTTGTTATTGTTTTTTTTGTCTAATTTTCAGTTTTTTATTTATATGTATGGACCTGTGAAAAATAGATTTAGCTATACTGTTTTGAATCAAAATACTATTTAACTGTCAGATCTCTTTGTAAAAGAAATGAGTGGGAGGGTTTAGATAGAGGTAGCCCATGTCCAGTCTCCAAATAAATGATTATGCTTGCTTCTAAAAAATTAATTAGCACTGTACTGTAATAATCAGTTGCATGGAAAAAAGGTAATTGTTTGCTACTGTGAAGTTAAATCAGTATGAAGAGCCTGGATATTCCTTATTATGGTCATTGAATTTGAATGTCATTGAGAGTGTTTCAGTTAGCTTTACATTAAAATATCCACATCTATAAGGTCACCATTCCCCTGAGTTCCACCCTTGTAAAACAGTTAAAGACGTAGAGGCCTGTCAATCAAGACTGCCATTCAAATGCATGGTATAAAACCTTGTCAGTCACAGTAATAACCTTAAATAAATACATCTCTTGTATTTACTTTGTAATATCACTGCTTTTACAAGATTGACTACCTGGTGGGATTGTCTGTTTAAATATCACATGTGTCCCTAGGCAGTTTTCCAAAGAGGACAATGCTTCATAGCGAGAAGCGTTCAGTTATGCAGTTTTGCCTTATGAATAAATCATGTATCCCCCAGGGACTGTAACAGGATAATCATAGAGGAGTCTTCTGAAAGAAGGTTGGAGAGTTCCAATAAGCTGTCTCAGCACTTGGCTACTTTCAATGAGGTACAGTTACGCTGAACTGACATCTGTCTGCTGTGAGAGTTCGTTCTATCCCTCATGATTGTAAAGTCAGGCAGAAACCAAACCGCGGTGAATTCATAGATAATCATCATCACACATCTATAGTCTGTAGAGATTAATATACTGTTTATGTATACTGTATGTATATTTCTGACATGGAAGGAACAACCTGTATAAATAAACACTATTATTGTTGTTCAAGAGCAATATTGATATACATAATTCTCTATGGAGTAGCTATAAACTGTGCTCCTTGAAATCAATGGGTTGGATCCTGGAATGGAGATGATGAGATACTGACTGTGCATTTTCCTGCTTATAAGCATAATTTCTCAGACTACTGTTTAAAAATGCTTCAACTCTTGCAGATGTTCGTATGTTAGAAACTCATGTAAGAAAATAAAAGAAATCTTCAGTCCTTTTCTTCTACTACCCAGTACATTTACTGTACATGCAGTTTTTAATCTTAACACAAATTATAATTACCAAAGGTAAGAACTGTACTTGTTTCCAACTGTTACGACTGTAAGAGATGATATTTTTTGTCTAGATGAAATATGAAAAGAAATTCCAAATATATGGGCAGGTAATGGTGTTAAGTAAATGTCACCTGAAATCTAATTATTATAAAAGAGAATACTAGGTAATTCTCAATTTATGCATCCTATGTTGTAAAGATGCAGTGAGTTCTTCAAGAGATAACTAACCAGTCATTAAGTTAAGACAATAGATCATGTAGATATTTGGTCTATGCTTTCAATTCAGTACGTTTATCAGCTCTACCCCTTTCATGAAACTCCTTTCAGAACTGAGTTTTTTAAAAACTGGATTTCTGAACCTGTTCAATTCTCAAAACTGAAACATAAACAGGCTTTTAAGGTTTGTGCCTCACTTTAACTCACATCTTTGAATCCCTACAATCAGGTTTTGTGCCTAAAGCATTTAAATGTGCTGTCATTACTCCCTTGCTAGTTGATTCTACTTTACCTTGTAATTACAGGCCCTTTTCTAATCTACAATTTCTTACAGACTTTTTCAAAAGCGCTTGAATTTCAAGTGAAAACATACTTGTCAGCTAATAACTTCTACAAACCTTTTCAGTTCAGTTTCTGTAACAGCTCTTGGCATGGTTGTCATTTTTCACTGATAGTGTTTTTAAATCTTAGTTCTACAGTCGACACTATTAATCTTGCTACAGTCTCTCCTGTATCTCTGATTTATTTGAAAGGGAAAACTTTGAAAAAATTGAGTATTGTTCATCTTCAAAAAATTTGGTTTTCTCACGTGTTTCTTCAAGGATAGTCCTGAGGATAACTTTACTGCCACCAGGTCAGATATTTTATCACTATGGCATCATCTTTCATTGTTATGTCAATAAGTCTCAAATTTACAAAAGCAAAACTCTCAGCATGAATTTAGCTAGATCATTTTTTACATTTTGTCTGAGTGGCACAAAGACTTAGATGTTCATAAATTCTTGCAGCTAAGGTCTTTAAAAATCAAAGTAATTTTGACTGTTTTTCTTGTCAGCTCAAATTTTTGAAACTTCAGCTTGTTCACTGATCAAAATGAAACCCAATCTATCACAGTTGTAAAGAATCTCTGTTACCTTGCTCCCTAAATTGAGCACAGTTATAATGTTGCTAAAGTGTTTTTTTTCACATACATAACATCGCTCACATCTTCTCTTGTCTTCCTCAGATGGATGTAGAGAAGCTAATGCATGCTTTTCTATTTTCTCAAATAGAGTACTTATGTGGTCTACAGTTCTGGTCCTTCAAAAAAGTCCTTCACATTCAGCTACCTGAATTTTAACCAGAACAAAATCTTATGAACATCTGACACCAGTTTTACCATCTCTGTGCTCCCGATACTCGGTCGATGCTCTGACAGCTATAACTTCAAATTACATTTGAGTCTTCTCTTACTATACACTCCTCAAAAAGTCTTCAGTCTGTATGACTCTATGTCTACAACTAAGGAGTGATGCTTCCGTTAATAATCATTCTCCTCTTTTGCACCTACAGTAGGCAGCAAAATGATATATTACAAAGGACATGAGCTACAGTGATCTTTGGTATTTGTACTTTTAAAATAAAGAATACACAATAATGGTTGGGTTTAGTGGGTTTTTATGGTTTGGGTAATGTTTTTTTTTTCCTGACATACTGTTATTTTTGTGAAGTACATATTTCTTCAATGGAAAGAGTTGTAAAAATGAAAGATTTTTCTTCTTTTTAATCTCATGCGCATAAAACTTGCTCTCATTTTCATCTTAGGGAGATTTGCTTTTGAGATATTTCTTCTTAGCTCATGTGGTTTCTTTTTTTAAGCCTGTTAGGTGGCCCAGAGGCAAAGTCCGTGTTGTTCTGGAGTTGAAGAGGAAGCAACAGATCACTCAAAGATGTTAAATTAGTGGTTATATTCTAATATGATTTTGTTATGGGAAGGATGTCAAAGAAAAACTACTTAAAGGCAAAGCTACCACAGTGATGAATGTTTTATCTAAAAAAGACAGCTCTTAGTTATTTGAGAATGCTGACTTTTTTTCAAAACTATTGTTTTTACGCACGGTAATGTTTGCTTTAGAATGCTTCATTTTACTCAATTTGTAGCATATATTTAATAGATTATGGTGATCATTTCCTTCTTATTTTTATGTTAATTTTTTGTGTTACAAGGTTGTTCTCAAAAGTAGTTTGTAAAATTCATTAATTTAGTATATTTCTTAATAAGTAAGATCTGCTTTGACTGATGTACAGTTTATGATTGAGGAAGGTTAATTAATAATAATAATTGCTTATACTTACAGTATATGGCACTTTTCTGGACAATCCACTCAAAGCGCTTTACAGGTAATGGGGATTCCCATCTACCACCACCAATGTGGAGCATCCACCTGGATGATGCGATAGCAGCCATAGTGCACATGAGCTATTAGTGAGGAGGAGATGCGATTATAGACGGGGATTATTAGGAGGCCATGATTGGTAAGGGCCAATGGGAAATTTGGCCAAAACGCCGGGGTTACACCCCTACTCTTTTTGAGAAACACCCTGGGATTTTTAATGACAACAGAGTCAGAGCCTCGGTTTTACGTCTCATCCGAAGGACAGCGTCTGTTTACAGTATAGTGTCCCCGTCACTATACTGGGGCATTAGGACCCACATAGACTGCAGGGTGAGTGCCCCCTGCTGGCCCCACTAACACCTCTTCCAGCAGCAACCTTACTTTTTCCCAGGAGGTCTCCCATCCAGGTACTGACCAGGCTCACACCTGCTTAGCTTCAGTGGGTTGCTTTACAAGTAATGGGGACTCCTATCAGGGTGATATGGCTGCTGGTGTTACTTTATGGTTTTTGTTTAAATGTAGCACAGACCAGTGTTTGCTAGTTGGTTATCAGAATTAGTGTTAAGAAAAAAATAATTCTGCACATAGGATTGATAAGGCATCAATTAACACATAAATATTTCAGAGGAGTAAACAATTCTTTGTTGTTATGCTATATCACTCATGGAATCGGCACCTGTGTTTGAGCTTTCACTGCTGTGCTTTGTGAAAAATAACTGTCTACAAAGGCAAACTGCCATAATAGTCCATTTCTAGTTCCGAAATCAATGCATTTCCACATTAGCACAGAAAAGCTTTATGATGAGCTCTTATGAGCTGTCACTTAGAACGTAGAAAACTAAAAGGGAAAATAAAAAGCCAAAAAAACCTGCCTAACTGATAGAAAATCATATCTTCCTCTCAATGGAGTCAGATTTAATTAATCTTTAGATCTTTGTCTCTTGAGAATTTTGAGATATGTAAGAAAATAAATATGATACCCTATATATTGAACATTTGGTCCTCTATGGTTATTTTAAAATCACCTATAAAATAAAAACTGAAGCCTGTTGCTTCTGGCAGTTGTTCCAGAGCTGAACCCAATACCCCAACACTGCAAGACCATGCCATGCAATGTGTGAATAATGCAAAATGAAATTCTGCAAAAAATACTAATACAGTATCTTTAAGCACTGTAGCTGTCACCTTCAGCTAAAGTGGTGGACTGAAATGGATGGATGAAAAGTGTTTAAATAATGATAACTGTGGAAATAGCAATAAAATAATTATATCACCAAGTGACTGTTCAAGGACTGTACAACTGTTAGCATCAAGAAAAAGGAAGTGGAGACCTTTACTAATTTCTGTTGTTAATGTACATGCAAGATCCTCAGTAGCAGTACATTCAGCAGCACATACTGTAAACTGAAATTAGAATGATACAGAGCACATACATATGGTCCCTCTACCATGAATTGCTTGCCTTATGTTTTCACTACCACTATAATGGAGTGGATTAGGATTGTCTTCTAGCCACCTGAAGGTTGTTTGAGTCTCACGTTTCAGTTCAATCTAAAGGCTGACCCACAGTATCATTGTATTTCACATACTGTATTACTGTATATACTCAGATTGCAAAATGTGATATGTGGAGCATCGCCCAAGATGTATCTATCTTGGATAGATTTTCATCGTTTTTAACCATCAACTATTTTTTGACTGAAAATAGAACTAAAAGTATTTTTATCCAATCATTCATCTTCTATCCTCTTCTTCCAATACAGGGTCATGGGGGAGCTGGAACCTATCCCAGAAAGCTACGGGCGTAAGGCAGGGTGCACCCTGGTTGGGATGCCAGTCCATCACAGATCAGATTAGTAAAGCTGTTTTTTTTGTTATATGTTTTACTACATGTTGCCCTGCTTGCTGCTTAAATTGCCCCCGCGGGAATGAATGAAGTATTTTGAATTAAATTTTCCCAGAAGCCAATTAAGCTACCAATATGTTTTGGAACTGTGGAAGGAAACTGAAGCACCCAGAGAAATCCTACGATAACACAGGGAGAACATTAAAAAACTCCATTCAGGTAGCACCCAAGGAATTGAACCCAGGGCCCCAGTACTGCCTATCACTGTGCCACTCATACAAGTTTATTCTAACCATAAATCCAGTCTTGGTCATATATTTATGTTTTCGTTGTCATGTAAAGAAACTTGTTCTGCTAAGTTAATGAACTGATTAAAAACCTTGTGGTCCCAACAAAACCCTATACTAGGAAGAACAGATATGAAAGTAAATGGGGTGGTTAAGTTTAAGTATCTGTGGCTGTATGGCTGTTGACTGATAAGAAATAAATATTTTAATATACTTTATTATTCCTTTAGGACTGAAAATAGTTAGTCATTGCACACATGACCACACTCTCTTTCAGACACAGAAGGTTAACAACATTAATATTGACATTGAGAGACATTTTCATGATGTTATATAATATGAATATGATTCAACTCACTAGCAAGTCTGGAAACCACCATATGCCAATAATCAAAACATTATAGTGCAATTACAATGCTGTCACTTTTATGAGCATAATAAATCTATTTATTATCATTGTGTTTTCTTTCACATTTACTGCTTTTTCCTCTTGCAAGTTTATATACAGTATGTGCCTCTTTTTATATGAATCACTCTGCTCTCTTTTTGAAGAGTTGCATGACAGATAGCCCATCTCAGTTTTGCACTCATGGACTATTGCAAATTATTTTTTCCATTTGAAAATTTCTTTCACGTGAAACAAACCTTAATTGTGTATTCTTCATTCGCTGGCAAGAGTCTTCTTAACTAGACTCCTAAACAACAGCCATGCTGGTCTGGAAAAAAAATCATAGTGGTATTAAAACGTGACATTTCACGACCAATTAAGTCCTGCATTTCCCCTCTGTCCCCAGCTGTTTCAGTTAATTGCAGTGTAATATATTCCTAAAGTTCATGTCACAGAAGTCACATTCATCTTGAGAGTACATGGGTACACCAAGATATAAAAGTTTTAGGGCTATTAATAAGAGCTTTTGCATGCAGATCTGGTGGTAATTGGGGTTAATGTATGTAATGTGAGTTACAAAAGATAACCATTTTTTAAGAGCTGATGTACCACTGATGTTAACTATTACTGTCTAAATTCACTTGACAGTAGGAGACAGCAGGAACAAATAGATGCTGGAATAAAATACAAATCTGTTTCAACCAGAAGAAAGTAGTGCAACTAAAGTAATCTGATGCACTTTGGTAAGCCGTTGTGTCTTTGCAAAGAATATTGTTAGGGCTCCCGAATGACTCATCTTATGGAAGCCTTAGCTCTGTGTGTGAAAGAGCCATATATACTGGAGAAGTCCATTTCAAATGAAGGTTATGCTGTCAATTTGTACAGCAGTCGACAAGTTAAAAGCTGTAAGGAGTAGAACACTCTTCTATTTAAATTAACTTGGAAATATCCTGTATAATATCAGTAATCCATAAAGATTTACATCCATTGAAATCGTGGAATGTTTTGGCTGCCATCTGGAAAAGCTCCAAGAAGACAGTCCTATGAATGTTAATCTGAATGTGTGGCTGGGTGTGATGGGAGCATCCAACAGGGCATGAAGGTGGTCAGCTGAGGAAATTACATTGTTGGAAAATGCCACTGGTAAATAAAATCTAGGAAGAAACATAATGATCTGAGAATCATTAGAGCTTCTGGTCACCTCTAAACCTGTTCCAAGGTACCTTCAGAAAAACAATTGTGAAGATCACAAGTTTCAAATAGGTCTGAGAGGTCAATTTGATGAACTTGACTCTGAATCCAGTTCTTTATGCAGGACTAAGGGCACAATTTATGCTGACTCCTCATCCAATTTCTCCCTCTTATTCCAAAACCAAGAGGTAGAGGACATCATTACCTACTGCCAAGGGCAAAGTGAAAGGATTCCTAAAGAAAGGATTCCTGAAGAGCAAAAGGTCTTGGACTGCCAGGGCCAAACATGCATGACTTACAAACAAGCAACCATAACAACAAGCAAACAAACAGCATCAGGTCAGCTACAGTAGAAGTCTTAATGTCAAAACTGAATTATAAGCCATTCTTTCAATTATATTTAATATATCTATGAAGATAGATAGGAGACATGAATGACATCTTGTAAAATAGGGAATAAAATAAAATAGGTCAGTTAATGTCAATTTTGGCTGTTGAGTAGTGCAAGCTTATATGACAATACAAGAAACAGACAAGCTTTTTACATTTTTACTATAATATATGACTTTTCAGTATCTTACAATGTATAAAACATTAATCCAAAGACTATTAATACAATACAGATACTTCAATAATACTGGTAATAAAATTCAGTGTTAATAGGAACATGAAGGTTGCAGAGTTAAACGCATTTCTGAACTTGTTGAGTTATGCGTTTGCCATCATTTGTTACGGAAAAGTGGTGCCTGGAAAATCCCCTGGGACACAATCCCTCTTGGCCTAGAGCTGAACAAATTGTGTTGCATATGGACCTGCTTTGGGAATGTTTATTCACCAGCGACACTTTCCTACAGCTTTGATTTAGCTGAATGCATCCCCCTGGCGCCATGTAAACACACTGCTTCTCCCTGGCTGATAAATTCTAATGATCGCACTCATTCTGTTTGGTTATGTGAGGGGACATTTTAATATTGCCTTCTCATCAATCAGCCCTCTCGGTCTCATCACTCAGTATTTCCACTGGGCCCTGAGCAAGCATTACAGAGGGAAATGATTTCTGGTCTCTGTCACTTTCCAAAGGTGAACTTTGGATGATGCCTATTTTAATCATATCTGAAGCAGCATGTTTGCAGGAACATCATATTCATGCAGGGCTTCTTAACTCTGATAGCTTTCTGATTTGTCAATTACAGCCTACACTAAAGGTTCTTAAACTCCAATAGATGCAAATCCTTATGGATTTAAATAATACTAAAAGTTGTTTTGTTTTTTCACACATGCTTGTTCTTAGAAATGATATTAAATGTTCTTAGTATGATAGCTGAGGAGAAAGCCTTGTAACTAAAGCACCCTGTAGCACATTTGGAACTAATGCGTCTAAGATATAATTTTGGTTGTAAAATTTGACAGTCTGCATCATAAAAGGTTTTAAATTGGTTGGTGGTATTTAAGTATTACATGGTAATTTAAAGTACTAAAAGCATCCAGTCACTATTTCAGTTATCTTTAACATCAGACTGCCTGATAATGTTTCTCTCTTTGTAAATCTTTCAGAGACAGGATGTTTGAACCAGTAATATATTTTGTTACAGTATGTGCCTGTAATTCATTACCAGACCTATTAAAAGCCTTATAGCCAGCACGTTACATACCACAACCATACAGATGTTACTACAAGTTCCAATCTTAAAAACATTTATGTATGATTTTCTATACATTTATGGTTGGGAATACTGAAATACAAAGTGGGTCAAGGTTACCTAAATCTTATCTCTGCAAACAAAATCTATTTTCTACAAGGCACTGTATCATGCCAGGCCCATGCTGTTGAAATGAATCATTTTTGCTCCCAGCTATATCATCTTCCTCCAGAACCTGGAGCAGGCACACACTAACAAGATCCAGGGCCTGTGCCTCCAGATGTTGTAACCTTAATGACCACTGTAAACCATGAGGTCTTATACTGTTTTTATAAGTAAATCACACAGAAATTAAAAACTTCTAACTCTCCCAGGTGGAATTGCAGCAGTTTTTTGCTTTATGTGTATTAGTAGAAGCAATTTCCTCTTCACATTATTTCATTCTTTAAGTAGTGTCCACTTATCTCATCCCTTAATCTACTTTTCTTTTGCGTTTATAGTCCTAAATGCTACTAGATTGTTCCAAGTGAGCCCTTCTCCCCTCCATTACAAGTTGTCAGCTACAAGCCATTGTGCATTCAAATTGGCCATGTCATCAAATCAAAATGGATCCTTCTGCACATAGGTTCTTCGGAGGAAAGAGGGACCTAGTCTGAATGCAAGGTCTAAGGGCACCTTACTCACAAATGGAAAAGCGACATCAGTCGGTTATTAAAATATCTAAAGAAAATTGGATAAATTCTTTTGCAAGGCACTGTAAGCTAAAAAAGTCTGAACCGATGTTGCCATGAAATAACAGATTCAACAAGAAGCATGCTATCCATCTATTTTCAGGATATGTTGTTAAGTATAGCTGAGTGAATATTTTGTTGCATTATATAAAGGAACCCCTAGGAAAGGACATTCAATATCCCCTCAATTTTCCTTCAGTCCTTTGACATTTATTTGGAGTAGTGTGCTCTACCTATCTCCTCACTGTCAGTGGAAGTGGTTTATTAAAGTTGGTCTGTTATTTTCATTTCGAGGAACTCTTATTTTACATCAATAATGTATTAATTAGGATGCCAGTTACACTTTGTGAAATATCCTCTAGCTCTTGCATCCTTCACGTTGGCTTAAGTTGAGGCTGTCAAATTGTCAAATCTAATTTGTGTTCTGCATGTTTTGTTGACACGTATCCTCCACCGCTCACACGAGGGTTTACTTGAGCATTGATAATATTTTTTAATGATGTTGTTTTGTTGCGTGCTTCAGCACTGGCTCCAGTGTTTCATTAAGTACCAGATGCTGAATTTATGAGAGGCTCAGTATGCAGATGTGTGCATTGTAGCAAAAAAAGTTGTTAATTTCTTGTCAGAAATCTGTGCAGGGCTTGCCCTTCGTTCAACAAGTATGCAAACATGACAAGTGGAACAGGTTGTAAAGATTTTGTGTTTTCCTCTGTGAGCATAATTTGGCACTATATTGATATAATTTACCACCAGTGGGTAGCCTTTTAATATTTTTCCTTTAGTTTCTTATTTAACTCTCATTTTAAAAAATAATGTGTTCTTTTTCTATTTTCACACAGAAAAGAACATTTAAAATATGGTCTAATTTGAAACCAAGTCAATATGCCACTTATTTGCTGTAAGGGATGTAGCAGCCCAGTGCCTGCTTTAAAGGCAGGATGCCAGGCCATTGCAGGGCACAAGGCCATGGGGGTAATTTAGAAACAATAACCTAACCAGCATATCTTCTGGAGGGGAAGAGGTAACTGGAGCAGCAGGGAAAGCACATGTGATTGAACCCAGGATGTAAGCTGAGAGGCTGCAGCACTAACCACTGCACAACCAAAATGCATGATTACAGTACATTTCACTAATCCTGTTCCATACACCGTTGGAGCATTTATATACTTTACATACAGACAATCACAAAAATGAAAGAGGTAGAATTAACAAAAAATATTAGCCATAAAAAGACAAGAAGAACAGCCAGAGAACAGACATACAGTATAAGGGGTGAAAAAGCTATATTAGGTTAACGGGATCCAAGGGTAACAAATCACGAGGAACATAACATTTCCTCATCTTTCCTAACAAAACAAAGTCTCAATTCAATCAGAAACAAATTGCATTTATATCCAGAAACAAAACAAAATATATTCTGTTGTCCAAAAATCTATACAAAAAACAAAGTTTAAAATAAAAATAAAAACAAAGCAAAAAGAGAAATAAAACAATCAGCCAAGGAAATCACACCATAGTAAATAGCAAGTAGGTTATTCTCATGTAGCACATTAAAATAACACGGGAAGCATGTAAAGAAAGTACTGTAGGAATGAATAAAGTCTGGGCAAAGCAAAAGTCCCTGGATTGGCCACATCAGATCTCCTTAAAGGCTACACCAAAATAACATCCTTTCCTTTCACTTACTGAAGAAATGAATACAAAATATTTTGATTAAATCAGGACTGCCAGTATGGAGTTAACAATGATCTGACTGGGCACTAAAACTGTACTTCTTTTTTTCACATTTTATTATAGATTTTCCTGATTATTTTCCTGTTTATGTTTCCAACTCAGAGTTAAAACAAAAAGTTTGGAGCTGGTTTATGTACTCTAAATGAATGTTTCTATTGGGGTGCTCTTGACATGTTATTGCAAATTATAATATTTAATAAGCCATACTGATAAATCAATATACTGTATATGTATTAATAGACCTAATATTGTCCATGTTTATAAAAAGGACATGATATACATTAGGTAAGGGGTTGTTCATGATTTTACATGGGTGAATGATTAATATGGATGGTGCTTGCATGTTGTTTGCAACCTGTGCAGATGTGCCTTTTTAAATACATTAAATTATATTACAGTTATTAGAGTTATTAGTTGTAGATGATCTGGTAAAAGACATTACATACAAATTCTGATATGATCATTTTGGACACACCATTTTAATAACAAATGTTATAAATGACTTGGGACTAATGTTATTGACATTTATAGATTATGGATCCAGCTGTAATATAAACTAAGGGTACATAGAGGGTTCATATACAGTAAGGTAACAGGGATACTTGCTGTCCATTAAGTTAAGGATTCAGAGATATGTTCAGTAGAGATAAGTGCTCTGAGCTGCAGGTGACAGAACTAAGATGATTAAGCTGTGAACTATGGGAGCTGTCATGTAAGAAAAGAAAACAGATTAACAAGCAGTTGTGAAATGGTAATTCAAATGGTCTTTTTTTTCAGGTTTGAAGAGATTTATTGGTGTTTATCTTCTAAAGAGTAAGACATCTTACACCAATGACAAGTATGATCAACTGGGAATTGCTGTAGAAAATAAAAGATTGTATATATTGAGAAAGTGAAGTACCACCCAGATAAAAAATCCAGTATAGCTGAAAGAAGAAGAGCAATGACATTTATATATTTTACTTAGTTTTATGATGACATTTATATATGGTACTTTATTTTCAAATCACAGGACCTACAATATCACTTGTAATTCAGAATTGTAGAGTATGCACAATGTGACCTAAAATACAACTCTTAAGCCATTGATTGTAAGATTTGTAAACAAAATGTACCTAAGGAGGTATCAACTGAGAATGGACACATGCTGAGAAACAAATAAAGTTGATTAAATGGAAACATGATTTCAATGCATATCTGTTCGAACAGGTACAGTCTGAAGTGGAGCAAAATGATCTCGGTCTAATATAATATAATATAATATAATAATCTAATATAACTAAACATCTGCAGTGATAGATGTTGTATATACATATAGTCAGCATTATGTGTACTGGCCTTTATTCCTAAAATACATAAGAAATGTAAATATTTTATTTAAATTTCCTATGTTTTTTTATGTACAGATACTTCATAATAAATATTGAATAATAAGCAAAATCAAGCACTCTGTTAACGTGCTCCAAAAGAAGTTATAGATTTTATAAATAATTCGTTTATAGTCTTTTTTTCAAATCATTCATCTTATGAAGGAGAAAAAATGAGTTAATTGACTGACTAGTATGCATAGAGGATATATGACTATAAGTGAAACAACTTGGGATACTCATTCTAGGCTTTCAGCACTGCTTTCTAAATTGACTATCCAGACACACTCAATTTCTACTGTAGGATCATTTGTGTTTCTGTTACTCAGAAGTCATTTTATCGCTGCCACTACTCACCCGCACCCTTCCCAATTAATTTACTCCAAGGTGACATTGCCCTCAGTTACAGTCATCCCTGGACAGGAATTGACAGGTTAAGAAGGCTAAATAACCAGGAGCAGGGGAGAGTGCTGGAAAAGTCTGGAAGTGGACAGATCAGCAACGTGCCATCAAAATAGAGTATGTCTTCCAAAAACACATTTGGAAAGAAGATGCTAATGTGTTAACTAATAATAAATGTTTTATGATTCTGTATATACTTAAATATATGCTTAGCCTGAGGTTATTTCCTGATACCCAGTTACCATATTGTTTTTGTTGTTGCAGAAGTGATTTAAAAATAAAAGACCATGCTTGCAACAGGAGATGTGTCCTAATTACAGTAGCAGATTACTTCCACAAGTGACAGAGAGTAATAATATAAGCATTGAACAAGAACTGACTAGAATTAGATCCATTCAGTGATAATTCAGCAAATAAATTATAATGGGTAGACTAAATAAATGAGGAAAATCTGCAATGGTTTCTGTGTGTGTGTGTGCACTTTTACATGAGAGAGAAAAGGTCAGTCATCTTTGCTTTTGTTTCAAGGTCTTCCACAAGGACTGGATATGGACTGGAATTCTTACCTTCATTATTAATACCATAATACCAGGTGTATTGTTATTCTCGTGGAAATATATGCTTAGCCTTGGATTATTGCGGCTTTCTCTCTTTCAGTCTTAAAGCCCACATTATAAAGAAGCCCTCGCCTGTGAAATGACAGTCGAGACTGTAATCCCTCTGCCCTTCATGCTTCTTCTAGCGCCAAGCAGAATATCATGATATTCAACATCCCACATCATTTCATTTTTCTCACGCAGTCCTGAGGTTCCCTGATTCCAACAGCAGCTGATTCAATTACACAGACTTCTGTATGTGAAGGTTCCACTGATCAGCATGTAATCCACAGCAGCAACTAATCATATCACATGGATTTTGATGCAGCTGCAAAAGGAAATTTACTTGTAAATGCTGTGAAAGATTCTAGGGTAATCTGTGTTAATGATTGGTATTATAATCCAATTTCCAGGTAATAGATTTAAGAAGGCTATTGTGTCATAAATGATGAATCTTCATCCTTATGTTGGATACAATGATATCTAAGTTTTACAAGAGCTGAGGGAGACACATCCAGTAGATGCATGGATGAAACAAAGGTGCCCCAGGTCCAGTAACTGCTTATCCCAATGCTCCTATGTGGAACACAGGGTGGCAGGCTATGAAACTTTAATTTGCACATCTGTTTCTGATTTTGAATAATTACCGTCTGTCAAGGACTGACTAGGCCCTGGTTATGCTTGTCTTCAGTCCAAGTCTTGTGCTGAAATCCCTAAGGAGTCTGCCTTTTCTTAGCTGTTTGCTGTTGGATGTGTTTGACTTTTTCAGTCTTTCACAAGCCCTGAGGTTTTTGAGCTTTTGAATAATTAAGAGACCTTGTAACATACGTTCCCTATAGGAATTCTTCAATGTTTCATTTTACTAATGGGTAGAGTTTATTGAGAGACCTGGATTATTTACAAACTTTAAGATCGAAAAGTATTTTAAATCTTTCCAGAAGTTTCTTTCTTGTTTCTACTTGATGTGGTAGTCGAAAAAATATTGAAAACAACAAAAAATAGGTGTCAATGTTTTTTTTTTAAATCATATTTAAACAGCAGAATAGAATGCCTAGGGCTTGAATATCTCAGTGGTATTGCACTTGCCGGTTGAGCTTCTACTGTCTCAGAAGAAATGGTTTTTAAGAGAATGCTTAAATTATCTGCCACTGAGTAGGGTATTACCATCTGGCCTGTGTGCAGAAAAGCAATGAAAGAGGCCAAGTCTTCAGCCAGGATATATTTAGAATATATATGAGAATTTCATCTCGTTTTTCACCCTTAGAATTTACTGTAGTACATGTAAAAGCCACAGATATACTGAATTTCTGTAAAAAGATGTAAGAGATTGATAATAAAATGCATTTATTTTTTCAGTAATATTTTTCAGTAACATTTCTTCTTCGTTTGTGAAATTATATCCCTATTAAATGTCCTAGTTTTATTTTATTTTTTTCAAAGAAGTGCATACCAATATAGTTCTTGACCAGATTTTAGCATTGAAGCCTATCTGTGCCATCTGGGTGTTTTGCAAACTTCACCCTGAAATAGTCTCTTTATGGATTAACATCATAACAAATCAGAAAGGTATTATATACAGAGACCATTATTTGTTTCTCAATTAAATATACCGTAAGGTTTTAAAGCTCAACTGTAGCATGACACAATTACTCTAGAAATACTATAAAATCAGATACATATTACATTAGTAAGTTACGAAATGAATAATTGGACTTTAGAGCTATTATGCTTTGATTTATTTTCTTATTTTACTATAAAACAGGTCATAATCATAATGGTTTTAATAGTGAACGTAAGTGAGGAACTATAGATTACACTAAAATGTGAAATAGTTAAATAGTAAAATTAACAAGTAGTTTTAATGGTACGCAACTTCACAATTATCTGCCTTTTACAAAGTAAAAACTAGAAATATTCATAACCTTAATTATCATGTATAGGGCATGTGTAATTATGTAGTAAAATAATTCTCAAAGTGTAATACCTGAATACATTTTGTGCATGCATTTAGGTTTCTTCACAGTTTTCTGAGCTCCTAGAAAAAGCAAAAGCAGCAGACTAAGGCTGCTGCTGTACCTTCACAGTATTTTATCCTTTGACAGGTAATAACCTGATTTTATTTGTTTTAAAAATCTACCACAATGTAACTACTTACTATGAATGCTGTTTGACCCAGTAGATGTAGAATATAGATATGGTCAAGAAACCCAGTAAGAACATGACATGTTATGCATTAACATAGATTTAGTGTATTCTGATGCACATATAGTATATGCATGATGTATTCATTGGATATTGTTATACATTGGATTGCCACAAAGTGGCACCATTTGAACAATTGAAAGAGTGAATGAGGCCTTTGCCACAGAAAAATGAATTTGATGCCACACAGCAATAATGGATTTTGTTTATTTTTCCTACACTTGGCATGTCACCGGAATACCAATTGTGAATAAGCACTGGCCATAAAAGAGCTGTATTACCTTTCATTTTTTCATTACAACATATTCTTGTTGGTGTTTTTTTTTCAAATGATTAATGCTGTTTTTTAAAAACTCTCCATGGACTAACTGTTGCATTAGAAATACATATCGTGTTTCAGTAGAGCTGTAAATACAGTAAAAGGGGTAGCAGTGTTACAGCGGTAATACTGTTGACTCATAGTGCTAGGGCCCTGGGTTCAGTTCCTGGGGTGTTATCTACATGGGGTTTGTATGTTCTTCCTGTGTTTGCAGGGGTTTCATCTGGGTGTTCTGGTTTCCTCCTACAGTCCAAAGGCATGTTGGAAAGTTAATTGGTTTCTGTAAATTACTGGCCCTGGTGTAAATGTGTGTTTGTGTCTGTGTGCTCTGCAATAGACTGGTGTCCTGTCCAGGGTGTATTCCTCCTCATGCCTGTTGCTTTCTGGGTAAGACACCAGTGTCCCCTGTAACCCTGTGCTGGATAAACAGGTTTAGAAAATGGATAAATGAATGTAAAGGTTTTTGGTGTTCAGAGCACATCTACAGTAAGAATTCTTATTTTATTGTCAAGTTTGTAGTTTCAAATATTATTATGCCCTGTGTAAATGAAAATCTTACTTAAAAAAATAAAAGGTGTGTAAACTTTCAAGTGTCATTGAACGGGTTCTTAAATGTGTTTTCATAAACTTTTTTTTCTTCATAATTTAGAATTCATTATTTATTAATAATTTCCCTTTTTTGTATTCACCAACTGCCAAGCATTATTCAGCCCAACCTTGCTCGTGGCTGAGTGAAGCCATATTTTTTCACATTAAAATGCTAAAGCAAACAGCAGAGGTTTTGTGTAATAAAATAATGCCAAAGAAGTTCTAGAGCCATAGATGAACCATCATTGTTTAGATCAAGCTTGAAGGATTCTCTCTTTTGATGCACATTATACTGTAGAAATGTATAACATGAGAAGGAGAATGAAAATTAGTGTTACAAACTTTCAAGTTAAGCCCTAAGGATGGCTTTTAAAAACAGGAGCTGTATCCATCATGAATATACTAAAATCATAAACCAATATTCTGTTTTTACATGTCAGACTTATAAATATAATTTTAAGATCTACTGAATCTTGATCAGTTCCTGGCTCCTCTGAACAAGATGAAAATCTAAAAAGAACAGCTGATATCAAGGGGTCATAAATCATTTCAAAGAACATGACAGAAGTCTATAGCTGTAGAAATTTTGATAAGTTTTTGTTGATCTTAATAGATGCAGGTTATACATCTGAAGGTTTTTCAGGAGCGGTTGTGAATCCTTCTGTCTCTTATACCCAATCTCATGATAAATAATCTTCCTTCATGCATTTTTTTCCTTAAAGAAAATGATTTCATTACAACGCAAAGTCAGAAAAACAGACCTTTGGCAGCCTCCAAATGCCTCAGCAGCAAGTGGAGATCACACATTATTTGTGCATCTGACTGTGCTTTCTTGCAAGGGTAAATAGAAAGGACAAGTTGTAGCTACTGTTCAAGGTTTTCAATCCAAAATTGAAAATGCTACTAAGGCTCAAGTTAAAAATGTTCTTTATTTAGTCAACAGGTATTTTTATGCGGAGAACCTTGTATAGTTTTGAAAGAAATTGTGTATATAATAATATCTATCCATTTTCTAAATGCTTAATCCAATTCAATTCGTAGGGGAGCTGGAGCCTATCCCAGCAAGAAACAGGTGCAAGATAGCTTGGACAGGATGCATTGCAGTCCATTGCATGGCAGACACAGACAAACACACACTCATACAAGGGCCGATTTTCCAAGAAGCCATTAGCCTGCCAGTATAATCTTTGGACTGCAGGAGGAAACCAGAGCACCATAGGAAACCCATGTGAACACAGGGAGAACATACAAACTCCATGGAGATGGAACCCTAGGTACAGAATTTAACCCAGGACCCCAGTGCTGTAAGGCAGCAGTGCTAGCCACTGTGCCACAGTGCTGTTTCTATTATAACACTATCTTATAACCATTTAACTCATTTTTTAATAGGACAAAATGCATTATAAACTGTTAGTATTAATCGTGAAAGGGAAATATATAATGTTTTGGTCTGTGCCAAATAAGATATGGGAAAAAAGTGTACCTTTCCTCTTAAATGAAGTGAGTCCTCCCACAGAGAAAGACTTCAATTCCTTGTCATTTTGTGTATTTTAGGAGTCTGCACCTTCAATGCCAAACCTTTCTTATACCAACATAGAAATGAAAGACTTCTGAAATATAATATTAACATATTTCATCACACTTTAGCTCTGAATCCCATGAACCAAAGGTTGCAGTTGTACTTCAGCAGTTTGTATGAATACCCAGATAAGTTTGGGGCATCAAAGATAAGCCCTTTCTGATTTCACCTTTACACGCTATGAATCCATTATAAAACATCAATGCAGACTAAAGCAAATGAAACTGGTTCTTGAAAGAGAGCTTCAGCCTTTCCTGGTCTAATAATATAAAAATGCTTGAGTGCACACACTTACTGTGACTGCTGAAGTGACAAGAGGAACCAACAATAAACACTTAGTTGTATATGAATATGTTCAAATATATACCTTGGATGCAGTGAGGGGCTAAGCATCTTTATCCCTTAAGGGCCAGCAGGGGAAAACATCCGTGAAATGCATCATATAAAAGGACATTGTCAGGATGGAAATTATATATATTTCCCTACATGAATAAGTTTAAAATTGGAAACATGTGGAAGCAGCATATTTTAATTATAATTAGGCCCTCTTGTGAGGTTTTGAAAAGAAAATTTTCCATTGCGCTTGTTTAATGTTTAGTTTTATTCTTCACAGCAAGGCTATTACGTTGATGGCAATATTTCAAATATTCAGTGTTTCATGTTATTCAGACAAAAACTAATGAAGACAAACTAGGCTTTTAAGGCCCTTTATATATCTTGTTAAAGGTAGTTTTAGTTATTTACAGAAGCCTTGATTTGAAGCAAAAGAATATATATAAAGATGCAATAAATAGATGTATCACCATCATCCTCATTTCTCATTTGTTTGTTTGTCTAGACAACAGCATTACCGCTTTGTAGTCTGTTCTTACCAGATCTCTGAAGTTAAGAAGGGCCGGACCTGCTCAGTTCTAGAATGGGAGATGTCCAAGGACAAGTGCAAGTGGTGTTGATAGGCCACTAGGTGGCAGTGTTTCCTCATGACCAATGTTGCCAATGACCAAGTCTCATGACCAGGAACACTGTACTGGAGGCGGTGCTATACTTCGGAGGAGGCTTTAATCTAGTTAAAGATACATGTCAATCTCTGGTCCTCAGTACTGTAATGGGTACATTATGTTTAATTCCCTTGAAATGGCAATAAAAAGGCAAGGTTCAAAAGACCCAAGTTCTGAGTCTCAGAGAAGTGGAAATATCTCTCGGAAATAACCAATTCACAAATTATGGTAATCGAACATCATGACTAACAAAGTTAGTTTCTTTGCAAAAAACTAGCTGTGCACATCTCAGCAATTTAAATTCTTAAATTTTTAAGCATTTCAGGTTCCTTTTTTTATTGATTCATGCATTATAAAAAATATAAAGCTATCATACTGTCAAACTGTTTGTTTAACATTTATAAGCTAGTATACTTACAAAAAGCTGAACAATATTATTTTTAAAAGCTCCTATCTTCAAATCACTTCCAGTGCGCAATACAATCACAGTCTCTTCCAATATCCAAACATCAGTACTAGTTAGTTTTACTCTCACAGCTACGGAAACAGCTAAGACATTCTTTTTAAATGTAAAAACACAGTTAGCCCCTGTGTCTCTCTATCTTCATCTCCATCTTCAAACCTCTCTACTGACTTTACCCTTAAGTGTTGATCTTTTGACTCAAATAGAATATTTAATTTAAAAGAGAGTAACAGTCTCACCAGTTATCTGTAAGCCCTTATTCATGAACACAATTATGAGGCAACCAAGTTACAAATCATGTTCAATACAGGAAAAAAAACTACAGTAATGTTTCAAAATAATCAATGGAATATATCATAGCTTCTGCAAATCCAATTTCAAAAGTCTTTGAAAATGGACTATATGAATATCCAACAAAATCTGTCAATGGAGTTCTATTGCGCCTCAGAACGATTTAACAATAACATTAACCATAACAATAATAAGTCAGTAATTAACAATATATAACGTTTGACTATAGGTACTGCATTCCACATGTTATAAAACAAATGTGGAGTCTCATATTTTAACAATAAAAAGATGCTGATAACTCTGCAATATATTTGTTGGATACAAATACTTTATCCATTCAGTTTACTAAACCTTGTTGAAACCCGCTTGTGGTCATATTTGAAAGCTGACATATTCTGGAAAAATACTTTTGGAATGCATTTCTTATTTTCATCCTGCTTTCTGTATACTGTACTTTATTACTTTTTTTCTTGTGCAAGGTATCATGAGACAACCTTCTTTGATCGACAAGACTGAAATGTTAAAATTAATCAGTTGGTGCTTTAATTTAAAATTAAATAAGAATTCTAAACTCTCTTCACATTGAGATGTCTTTTCTTTTCAATAAAGAACTTTCTAAAAGTCAAAAATTTAAGAAGTTCAAAATATAATCAACATGTTTACATATATAATCACAGTGTTCATTTACAATATTACAATAAAAAATAACTGCTGTGTCAGAACAAGTGCTTTATATATTTTAATATAGAAAATTAATTATTGTCTCTATCCTTTATCTACATTTGAAACATTATGTCATTTTGAAAGTATTATGTTTTCCATTAGTTTTAAATGTGTTGTTTTGACTTGGTGTAGGATATCAAGCTTGTCATTGCTTATGATCTACTCAAGCTCTGTTTTTGGTGGCAGTCAGATGCACTTTGTAAAGAAGCAAGTGGGCAGCAGAATGAAGATGAAAGGCTCATCTGTGTTGTAATCAGATTGTCTCCTAGTGTTGGAGTGTGTATTTATCTTCCTGTGTGAATAGCTCCTACCTCAACACAGAACTCTTTAGGCCATAAATCACAATAGGAGATGCAGTCAACTCCCATTCCCCAAGAAACAGTGAATACCTGGAGCAGTCAGATAAAACCTTTGCAGCTGGATTTAAATGGTATATAAGAATGGCCTCTGTTATTTACAGTAGATATTGTGTTGAAACAGAGGATATATATATATTAATGAAGATAGATGACTTACAAAGCAATGATTTTGACGGTCATGACAAGAGAAGAATTTCTTCCCCATTACAAAGGAGAATTGTTTGAAAAAAGCACCTTTGAAAAGATTTAGGAATTAAAACGTTATGGAATATTATAATTTTTGTTATATGCTTAAGAAATGTCATGTTTTATTTTGTCATCTAGATAGTTAAGACTTAATGTGCTGTTTTGTTTCCTTAACATGTAGAACTTTTGTTAAACTAGAAAACCAAAATTATATAACATATTTTTTTAAATAAAGTCAATATACAACAACATTCTTTCACAAATATCTTAATAATTTTTATATTCCAGATGACAGATCATATTGTGGTGAAATTTATGAAGCTGTTTATTGTATTATAAATTGTATTCCGTGTAAAACAAATACCCACCCAACATTCCACAACATTGGGTAATCAAACATGACTTCACTCAGCCCTTTTCTCTTACATTTACACAGTACCTTTTTGCATAGCAGCTACTGTATATTTCTTGAGCAAAGTTTATGTAATAAGCTCAAGATGTCTTGACTCGGCAACCAAAGGCTGCTAAAAATGTATGTACAGTACAATTTAAAAAGGAAAACACAATAACTCAACCTTGTAAAGTGTGGAACTAATACTTTTGAGTCAACAGATTGCCTTAAAGACTGCCAATGTAATAAATTGCCTAAAAGAAGAACCTTGGACCCTGACCAGTCAGAGACAGTGGAGTACTGGGCCACTGATACTGTATGTTTTACAAACATTACTCATGAACACCAAGACAAATTATTCTGGTTCGTTACTTTACATCAGTGATGACCAGAGCCAGCTACTGATTTCATACAGTATAAGGTGCAGACTCAAAGAACCTAAAGAACTCTTGCCTGGACATGACATCCCTGACCACCATCAATCTCTTGAATACATTCATATGGTTTTCTGCATAGAGATTGGTTTTCCAGACTTACAAAGCACAAGAGTTTGCAGATTACCAGATTCGTTCATATAATGTGTTGTCAGCATGACAGAAACAGCAGAGGAAGTGTTTCAGTCATTCTGAACACCAGTTATCACAATGTTTTGTCTATCACATTTTTTTGCTTCGCTACAGTGATACCTCACTTCCCCAAAGTGATATCTTCAAATTCTGAGCTTTCTGCATAATGAGATATTATTAAGCAAATGCAATTCTTTTTATCAGAGATGTACACTTTCAGGAAATTGTAGTTATCACATTCTATATGCAGTTGTATCTTTATTCAACACGAGCACTTATACAGTATGTACTGTAGGTAATGTTCCTGTAAACATCAATTTGTGAAAATATGGCTTCTGCAGAAGGACTCTGTTTTGTTTGTAATGAGGCACTGCAGTTTGAATGAAAGAGTTAAGAGTGTTTCAGATGATATGGGTGTCTCAGGAGGTTTTGGTGAATAAAAGATAATTAGATATGACGGTTGCTGGAAAGATATTTATGGAAAGAGATGAAAGTAAACTGTAAGGAAAAGGTTGAGATAGGTGAGATATAAGGGTGGGTTTAGCCTGTTAAGATGTGTGGATGCAGGAAATGGTGTTAATGATCGAAGGTGCTGATTCAAGCTTTGCTGTTTTTTTATTCTAAAGCAGTGAGAGAGATAACAGATAAAGAGAGAGATTGATTCTATTTCAAATACTTCAAGAAATAAACTGAAAGCAGAATGTTTTCATTTTAAATCAGAATTGTAGATAGGCTACTTCATTTTTCTTTTCTATTTATACTTAGCAAAGCAACGCAGCTGCAGCCAGAAAAGTGAAAACCAATATAACAACTGGTTTGACTGCAGTAATTCCCCTGGCTTCCTGAAGACCACAACATTAACCTAGGTCCTGTCTTACATAGTACACAAGATACATATGACCAAGATGTTCAAGACACACGCAGCCACCACAAAAGTGAAAACAATCACCAATGCAAAAACACCTTTGTCAAAACTTCAAGAAGGAAAAATCAAACTTCTTCCTCAATTTCTGAAAAAAGGAAAAGACTGTATAATACAAAATTCCTTCTGCACTGGAAAGATTCTGATGCAGAGCTCTGCATTTGTCTCAAGAAGTCTGTTTAAAAAATTTCTATCACACTCAATTTAATTTTTCTGTTCATATTCTTGTGATGTTGAGATCACAGATACCCTATTCTAGTTTTTGATGCATGCAGAGCTTTATGACAGTTATTTCTCAATAGAAGCATTGCTTGATTTTTTATTTGGAAAATTAAAGAAGCATTCCTGGTAGAGGCCATTTAATAATTTAAATACATCTGTAAAACAATTATATTCCCTGATGAAAAACATCCCTGGTTTAGGTAACAGTTTATGCCAGATGTTTTTATACTTTTGTTCTGTCAGGTTGTTCTCTGTCTATAGTATTTTTTATGATGATAGTACCAAATATTTGTAAAAATGTTATGAAATGTCTACTTTATGCCAAGTTGTTTCAAAGCGAACGCTGCTTTGAAAACTGATTGTCCTACAAACTATGCATACTGTATAAAAAAATGGCTTGTGTAGTTCAGGTAATATAGAGATTACTCCAGGATTAACAAATATCAACCTATCATCCAGATGTACCAGCCAAACTTTCTATATGAAGAAAACAGTCATCATTTCACAGAGAGATTGAGTAGTTTTGTACTCTTCAGCTGAACTTGAGAGACAGACAGCAATGTTTCCCAAGTTCATGGTTCTCTCAAAACTATGACTTTGTTCAGTTTTCTATTTGCCTTTGGGTCATTTTCATGGATTTGATGTTTTACCGGGATTCAAAGTCAACTGGACAGTGAAGTTGTCAGAATTCCTGTAAAAGAACACCACCACAGTGTCAAACTGAATAAACAGGTCTTAGTGCTCTTAGCCGCTTGTCAACTGAGTGAAGCAGAAAAGTTTGAGATAATTCTCAAAGCCTTCTGCATAAACTATTAAATACTACATTTGAACTTCAATAGACATAACAGAAAATGTAGGAAAACCATTCATCCAATTGTATAATTTTTTATTGTACTTCATTGTGGAAAAAATGACATTAAGAAACCTTTATAAACTTGTTGATTTGTTGGGGTGAATTTAAGTAATTGTATTAATACTTTTCTTCAGAATAAATACACTGACTTTTATGGGCTTCAGGTGTGAGGCATGCTTAAGGCCGGATTGTTGCTTCATGTTACATATAACATTACATATTCATGATAGGCATACAGTTACAAACCTTCAAAATGTTCTGGTAGGATCGTATAGATTTTGTATACCCTTTCATTGACTAAAGGTTAGTTGTCACATTTCAAACAGTATTGTAAATTATTTTAGCACAAAAACAAAACACAAAATCCATTACACAGTCACATCAGTAATTAACAATTGCTTGTGTTGAGGCTTAATTAATTAAGTAGTCATCTTTATTGCACTGCCCCTTGACATGCCTTCAAAATGAGTCCAGATCCCCGTAGAGCCTAAACCTTGAATAGAAACCAGCCATTTTCCTAATTTTCATTACTCTGGCTTTGTATAAGCAATATTGACTTCCAATTTACTTTACAAAAACATGAATCTGACTGACAAAAAAATATGCACCTTGAATTACTAACAATTGGCAATGTATGGAACAGTAATGACATTGAAAAGTTATGATTATGGTTGTACTCAAATGTATTTATAAAAAGAAAACCTTTAATAGGTTACTTAAACAATTTAGTGCCTACAGTATATAATTGCTCAACTGCTTTAAGTTTTTCCTTTTGATGGCTACAACACAATAACAACATATACCATGAATGAGTAGTAATTATGACAAGAAACTTTATTTTACACTTATTTTAGTTTTATAATGTCCAAGATTGATCTTGTAAGGGATTCATTTGTTTTCTACATTTGTTTCCTATGAAAGAATAGAAAAGTGTTACACACAGGCGAGCACTAACTCACAATACCTGGTCACCATGGAAACCAGCCACATTTGCAGTTGGGCTCAAACACCTCCTGGTGCCATGAGAAAATGATCGGTGAGCTCTCTGTGTCACCTGTCCCTGCTTAATGGGTGATTATTTAATAGCCTTAAGATGCTTAAGCCCTGTCCTATCCTCTGTCTGGACACTCTATCATTTCTCGCACTATCCCGGCTCTCTGTGCTAAACAGTATCCTGCCTGTTTCTGCCAGACCCTGCTCTGCATGTCTGCTTGCTTTCACCTGGACCTTGCAACTGGATTCCTCAGCCTGTCTCACAGCTGCGGAATTCCCGAAGGTAAGCACTGCATCATAGCAAAAAGGTATGGATCAGGAGTTTTATGAAACACTGAAAAAGTTCATATTTTTCTAAGACCATTAAATTGACCCATAGGGAAAGGTCATCCATGGATTCTATGATCATCCCAAGGAAATTTGAAAATATACCAAAATCCCAAGATTTGAGAGTTTCCTAAGCGAGAAACCAATATAAAATCCCTAAGGACCAATACAAACAGAAATTTTCATAGGTAACCCCCCGCCCCAGATACCAGGCTGTCCACAGAGATTCTGTTACAAATATGCTCAACAGCTCAATGAAGAAAATCTCTCATGAAACATCAAAAACAATGCATCTATTAATTTATTTCTCTGTTTTGGTATTGATTTACTTCTACATTCCTATACAAAATAAGGAGGTATCCCAGATTTTACCTTCATACTTTAATATCATTTTCATAGATAGGTGGGTAGCTGCATCAGCATGCGTAGTCTGCAATGGAACAAGTAATAGGATTATACAATGCTGAAAAGAGGAGAGAAAATGCAATGTTTCGGCTGTGAAGCCTTTTAAGGAGGAGCAGTATCATTCACAAATAAAACCAAACATGTACAGTAGAAGTACTGGCAAAGGAAATATTTACGTTCCCTATGAAAACCACAGTAACACAACAACTCCATGACTTTCAAACCATGGTTTGGGTGCTATGATGTGTTGTCATAGGCTTCATTAACCATAGGGAAGTAAAGGGCAAGTCTCTGCTGACCGCACTGGTTAAAAACTGCCAATTAATTCTATCTTTTTCTACAAGATGGTGTTGGTTTAGTGTTGGAGTTTCAATGTTTCAAGGATGCAAATTACACCACCATGTTTTCAAATTATGACTGCAATATAAAGCTGCAACTTTATTTAAAAAAAAATATAACCTCAGAACGTTTCTAATATTTAATATTTGATAGTACAGGTGGTGTGCAAACGTGATATCACACCATATTGAAAAGAAACAAGACAAAAATGGAAAAATCTACTGTCAGCTGTGTGAGACTTTGTAAGAAAGAAAAATGAACTGATACTAAATCAGCTGCCACTTAACAAGGCACAGAGAAGTTGATGTTGTCTAAAAGAAAGGGAAATATCAAAAATGAAATTTAATCAAATGCATGTTCCTATTAATGGCAGCTGTCACTGTTCCCTGGAGCTTGAAATACACTCAGATTACCAGGTAGTTTGCAGCTTTCATCAGTAGCAAGATTGAATGTACTGTACTATCTATATCTTTTTAAGATTCTTTCTTCAACCTGTCCTCTATGACTGTCTTCTGACAGGAGAATCTACACTATATTACTTAAACAGCAGGAAAATACAAGCATAAAATTGTGAAAAAGAATTTGTTATTCTCTGTCAGGTCTTTTGGAATGTAAAATTCCTCATAGTCCTGTACTTATGTACAGTGTTGACTTTTTAATACATTTTGCATTGATTGCAATGAACATTCCACTCAGCAAAATATTCAAAAATGTTTGTTTCACAATTTCAAAAATAACAGTTGAGTAAATATTTAACAGTTGGCCATGTATCACACAATGGCCTGAGGAAGGCCAAAGTAGGTCCATTTGATAAAAGAAAGATTCCACCACAAAGCACTCAAGTCAAATAAGTGCAGTTTATTAACAGTGCTCCCAGTCCCCTCAACCAGAAAAAACAAAACCCCAAAAAGGAACAAAAATAATTATTCAAATAAAGACAAATCCTCCTTTTCTTATTACTTTCTCTCCAATTTAAGTCACTCTACCTGACTCACCAACAACTGCCTCTCACACTGAGAAGCCAGTTTAAATAGAATGTAAGCCCCTCCCCCTCTGGAACAAACCATTTCTCCAATTCATAATAATTTCACAAATCATACATTCATAATTAATTCATTTCTAACCAAAGAACATCACATATCTTAATAACATAGTTCTTTTGATCAGGTTCAAATAAACAATACAG
Organism: Lepisosteus oculatus; assembly: GCF_040954835.1. Taxonomy (NCBI): domain Eukaryota; kingdom Metazoa; phylum Chordata; class Actinopteri; order Semionotiformes; family Lepisosteidae; genus Lepisosteus; species Lepisosteus oculatus. The sequence continues at coordinate 36,606,599 of NC_090702.1, read as the reverse complement.
GAAAGAAACAATACAAACAATAACATTTCCCTCTCTTCACATGCATGTGGCTATTCCCATCTCCATAAATAAACCTTGAGAAGTGGGGCTAGGTTTGGCCTTCTGAGGCCACCATAGGTTGACCCACCCTGGAAGCACTAACACCAAACAAACAGTGAGTATCATCCATTTTGAGTGCTCTCCCTTCACACCACAATACTCACTCATACCTGTGTTTAAGTATGTGTTTTATGTATGTGAATGTATATGAAATTAAGTAATAATGGCTACCAGTCAAGCACTGAGTGAGTACCCTCAAGAACTTATTTAACAACTGCTCAACAGAAGGTGTATGATTGGTGTATTTCTCATGCTACCTGTGCCTTGTGACAGGCCCCTCTGTCACACTGTAGCCCAGAGTGAAAAAAGTGGGTGTAGGGCAAAAGGTGCTGGGGGCTATGTTGACTGTATAGTATTTTGTGTTGACTGTGTTTTTTCTGTATTGTAGATTGCAAATTTATTTTATAAGATTGTATATAATAGCCAGTGTCTTTGTCAGGATTGGGTGTGTACCTTTCATGTCCCTCTGTGCATACACTGTAATTGCCTCTTAATCAAGGCCTACTGTTTCCCAATGGAAATGGAAGGACAGTTGAGAATATACAGATCTTGTTCTGATCTTGTTTACCAGGTAAAATTGCTAGGGGGCATAGTCGGCAACAAATATAATGGGGATTGGGATCACATGCTATTTATACTTGTGGTAGGCCAACTGTGGTACAATAATTAGAAAATGGTCACAGACTATGAATAACTTAAGGAAAACTGGGGAAAAGATCCATCCCTAATTTTTCCTGCTTTGTCATATGAGTTGCATGAAAATGCAAAGTTTGCTGTCTTTTCTGAACCATCTGTACCATCACAGCAGCCAATCTATACAAATTTGAATGACACATTTAATAAAATGTATCTTTAGTACTGGATATTTATTTTGTATTTACAGTAAGTGTGAGCGTTCCAATAAGACCCACAGTATGTACCAAGTAATTGTATTTTAATAGGGATGGTCAGATTTGAGGTTGGTTCTCCTGCCTGAGGAGCTACTGTATATATGTTCAGAGGGTCTTTATAGAAATCTAAAGATCTCAATATCTATGGATGGAAACACATGTGTATGTATTCATCACATGATACTAGAAATAACAATGGTAAAAATGACTGCAAGGAATATATTTGTGTGGAAAAACAGTGTGACTTCTGAAATAAGAAAATACACCTCGTATTTGGTAGCCATTCATAAGTACAGTATCACTGTATTTCATTTCACTAGTCCCTAGATATAATACACTGTGACAGAAAGTAATTGTTGTATTTGTAAGAAATAAAATCTCAAGAAGGGGTTTTCAAAGAACTCTCCAAATCATAACTTTTGGGCTAAATGAGCAGATATGTTTTTAATATGCTCAGGAGAAAGAAGATAAAAGGTTACACTGCTCATCCTTGAAGGCTGGTAATCTGAACACAGAAATGATCAATGCCATCATTATATCCTAGCACTTGCTAAGGGTGGGCTGACACAAAGTTTCAAATTTATAGAATGAATTAGGAGGAAATGGACTATAAAAAAGTTAGATGGGTAAGGAGCTGATTTAAATCCTCCACATGAGTTATGTTGTGTCTGCATACCCCATTTCAAGGAGCTATGGAAACAAATTTGAATATTGCATAAAAATATGCAAACAACAAGCTGTGTTAGAATCAGTATGCCTTGCAAATTATTTACTGTATATTGACATGGATTCACTACTTTTGTATTTATCACAAAACATACACTGTTACTACAAAATCCTGTGTTCATATTGGATCATAATTGCAGCATTGTTTCTCAACTTAAAAAGGATGTGTAGATGAAACCAGGAACAATTCTTCATAAGAGTGACTGGAGATCAGAGGATGTCTATTCTGTACAGGAACTGATACATAAGGCTTTGGGTTTGAGATTATTTTATCATAGTATAATTTCTCCTGATCCTCAGCCTTTCTATTACATCAGCTGTATGAGAAAAGAATTGTTTACAATTTGGCCATAGTTTTGTGAAGACTGGATCTTTTCTAATATTTAGAGCAGTCTGGCCATAAATAATGAATGTTTTAATGTAGTGTAGTCTCTGTTTACTTCAGTAACAGAATTTACAGTTAGTACTTTGTTAATCTATTTTTTGTTTAAAAGTGTTCTTTTGAGTTTTTTAATTTTCCCAAGATAATGAGAATATATCATAACAGAATTTCCCAAACTATAGAGTTTAATATTTTAGAATCATGAACGAGAAGGCTAATGTGAAAAGAGACTCGATGGTCTCATCTGTTCCCAATATGATTTCAAAACCACAGAGTCAAGAAAATTTTCATTTTGTGTTGTGTACCTTCTTCTGCTGAATTATTTGAGCAAATTGATTAATATTTACACATTTAAATAGAACAACACAGATGAAAATGTTTTACCAATAAAATTACTTTTGTTTATAATTTGTTTATAAAATGAGGAGGGAGAAAAGCTGTAGGAACTGTTATTGGCCTTTGAATTCTTCCGGCAGGAAAAGGCTAAGTTCTACAATCACAAATTTATCCACAGTGGCACTCTATCTGGATCCTAAAGAGCTTGATGTTGTGCAGTGAATAAAATTACATAGTGACACTAGGAATTATAATTAGGATTCAATGTATTGTAGTGTTTGCTTGTCCCTGGTCTGGCTTTTGACAGAGAAACTCTTTGAGATTGGAGTAGTTTAGCCTGGAACTGGAAATTACTGTCTGTTCCACATGGGAAAGGAGGGCACCTGCTCACCAAACATCTCTCTAGTAGCACTGAGAGCCTTCAGCAATGAATGGAGGAATGTTTGCATCCTCTAGAGGATATGTCATGTCGTTTGTCAAACTGCATTATATCTTTTAGTGTTGTGGGAAGCCTACCCTGCAAGCAATGAGCACAAGGCAGGGTACAGCCTGGACAGGGCACCAGTCCATTGCAGGGTAAGTGAAAGCCAGTCATACATACATTGGAACAATTTGGAGAAAAGGTTGAGGGGGGAAATTTGGCCCGGACACCAGGATAGCTCCCTATTCTTTTTGAGAAATGCCTGGGATCTTTAATGACCACTGAGAGTCAGAACCTTGGTTTAACTACACCAGGGAGTTAGGACCACACAGACCACAGGGTGGGTGCCCCCTGCTAGTCCCACTAACACCACTTCCAGCAGCAACCATAGCTTTTCAGGCGGTCTCCCATCCAGGTACTGGCCAGTCTCAGTGGGTAGCCAGTTGAGAGCTGCAGGGTGAAATAGCTGCTGGCTCTGGAGGATATGGAATAACATAACTAAACTTCAGTCAATTAAATTACATAATCTTTTTGAGCCTAAACTTCCCTGTAAATAGTTAAGATGTTCTCCTTACAGTAGTGTCTGTAAGTATTCAAAAATAAAGCATCTTTAAATGTTTGGCTGCAAAACTGTCCTTTGTCACTATCAGTAAGTGTTTCTCACTACATATAATGTAAAAATATAAATGTGAGGGTTAAATCACAGATTAAGATATTTGACAAAGGTTTTTTTTCCCCCCCCAAAACTAATCCAGGGGAAATTTCAGGACCAAGCAGAATGTGTTTTTGATGCAAAGTCACAGTATATTGACATAAATTCCAGATTTGTGAATCTCTAACTGACTAAGCAATAAAAATCTTTTACCCATTGAATCTCTGTTATTTGCCCATTGAGTGCGTCTTCCTTTTTGTTGCCTCCCAAGTATCAAATGACAAAAAAGTGACAACACATTTTAAAAGTGAAAAGTTGGATGTATGCAACTATTGCTGATCTGGCAGTTGCTTGAGAGATAGAATGGAGAAGAAACCGTTCTGCATCTCTGCCAGTGTAGGCCATGCAGTTTTCAAGCTTGAACTCAAGTTATTAGTGATATTCCCTTATATGAATGCAAAAAGGGACCTATGTCACATGTAACTTTTAAGCTCTTCAATTTTCATCTTAGAAACTCGTGTCAGCAAGACAATGAATATGCTGAACATTAAGTGTTTAGAGACATTATAATAATCTTTTGCTCTTGTGTTAAATTGAAAATATTGTCCTGACAATACTTAATGCGTTTGTCAGTCTCTAAAGAATGCTGCTTACTCAGATTAGCAGGAGGTTGTGGCTCTGTAACAAAAACCAGGAAGTCATTAGTTGGGTCCATCTTGACTTCTCTTGTGATGAAGTGCCAAAATTAACACCTCGACTTGGAACCCAGCTGAAGGCTACCTGTTATAAAACCACTGACAGGGCCAGAGTGATCCACCAATGAGCTATATGCCAATCACAACTAATGATGTTCTGATCATTCACAATGATGATGCGATAATGACTCAACTTTAAAAAAACCCGCACAACAGTTTGAGATTTCTGAATCTTTACAACTTGAAAACTAGCTAATCATGTGACCTTGAGCAATGCTGTCTGAACTGAAGAAATCTTACTGTAGCCGTTCTCAGTATGAGAGTTTAAATCTAAACAATTTCTGCAACAAGAGAAGTTTAGTGACAAGCTCCCAACTGTAATTGCACATGATTACTGCAATAATACAGTTGAACTTTTGTTGACTGTGAAGATGGGGTTAACTGCTTCCTTTCTGCATAAGGACTGGACTTCTTGTGACAAGACATTCCAGGCTTAGAGTTATGGCAGGAAAGGGGAATAACTGATAAGGATTCCAGATGCCAGCTAGAAACCCCCTCTCCCAAGGAACTGTAGCGGCAAGGCTTATTAAAAAATATGGGAATTAAGTCTGCTGCTCCCTTGCCAGTCCCTCTGTCTCATCTCAGTGGTGCAGAGAGACCATTCCATTTGGTTCACATTTAAGGTGTTTTTCTAGCTGATAGGGCTTCCTGATAAGGAACAACTCCCGAAGCTGAGATTCTCCAGCCACCCAAATAAATGGTCATCTGCCTTACTGTCTGGGAGATTCCAAGGTAGAGTCTCATCCCTAAGGTCCAATGAACGACTGTAGTTCCTCCAGGTAAAACAGGCAGCACCGGGCTCCTCCGGGCTCCTCCTGGACATTCTCAGACTCAGCTCGGACAACCACGTAATGGCCAGTATGTCCAAGTTTCAGGACTTTACTTTGTTCCAAGAGTCGAGAATGGAGGTCACCAGCACATAACCAAAGGATCCACCCGAGGTTAGCCCAGCAGCAAGCCTCGTGAACCCACTGCGAACACTCACCTGATCAACAAGTGAACTACGGTCAGAACTGTGGACAGCTGAATCTCAGGATTCAGGACTAGCGCTACATCAGGAACGAACCAGTTTTCTTCCTGTCTAAAGAGTGTGACCTGCTTGGACCTGCAGTCACTTTTCTTTTGTGCACAAACTCTTGCTAGTTCAGCCAACACTAACTAGCTGGTCTTCAGAGAGCCTACTACCAGAGCATCACAGCAGGAATCTCTCCCACTTCTCTTGTCGAACCAGCACTGCCTGGCACCAGGCCAGAGAACGCAGATTGGACACAGCAACAGCCTGCCACTGTTCCTCTGTGTCCGTGGGAGATCTGAATCCCCACAGATTGGATGAGTATTCAACATTCTGAATTACAGTTCGAGAATTCAATTGTTACCTCAACCCCAGTTTAATTCCTATGAGTGATGTACTTGCTTTTGAGTATCTAGTGTAGAAGTTGTAATCCAAGTTTATTTACGGAACGGTCTAAATGAATGGTATACTGAATGTATGTCCCTCTTGGTTTGTAACTCTTCGTGAATGAATATATACATTTTGTATTCTGCTAACCCTCAACTATAAGATCTGTTATGTTTATATGCACGTTTTATGCATTAATAAATGTATTCTCGTGTATTAGTACCCTGTGTGTGTGTACTGATTTATCCCGCAAGGTTGGTTTTCTAATAGCCATCAAAGAATCATTTTGTGATTTACTGCTACAATTAAAAATTGTCCCAGTAAATGGGCAAACCCCTACATTTTTTGGTGCCTCGTGAGAGGATGCCTACAGAAGGAAACCTAACACTGACCATTTGGCTGAAGTCTGTGAACTGTCGGAACACCATCCAGTGGCAGAAAAGGGCTATATAAACTGGAAGTTTTGTACCGGTAATTTGAACAATACTTTTATTGTTCCTGGCATGCAATAAAACTCATCTGTATAAACTTCATCTCTGGATCCAGGACTTTTTTTGTCTGTTACAACAACTGTACTGGTGCAAGCTGGGGCTTGGTTGCAGCTTTCTCCTGCTAGAGAGTAAATTGGACACACCTCCCATGATTTACTGGCTTGCAATCAGGGGTTCTTCTGATTGCCCTGTGGATAATTGAACATTCCTCAGGAGCAGTCGTTAGTGTGTATCAGCAGTCAGATAGGCTTCGGGCTGTCTAAGTTCCTGCAGTTCAGGGAAGGTGTTAGTAGCACTATGAACCATTGAGTGGTCAGATCATTTCTTATGCTATTTTTCCTATTATGCTTTAACATCAAAAGCCAATTTACAGTTCTAAACATCAGTTTAAGTTGGAATAGGAGTGAGAAAGGAATAAAAACTTGCAAGAATTTTTATGAACTGACTCTATAAAAGATGCCTCCAGAGTAAAAGTATTTTAAAATATTGATTCCTGGATTAAGATCAATAATCCAGTGTGTAGAGCAGTAGATTAGTGCTGTTTTTAGTTGGAAACTGGGGGCCAGTTGTTAAATGAAATAAGTTGTACCAGTAGGTCTCCAAGGAGATGGAGAAATGTCTACCTTCCAGTTAAAAGGAAGACTGGCTTTGGGAATAGGAGTCTAGTTGAGTGTGCCAGGGGTTCCAATGAATGATAATGAAAAGTTTATTTAATGGAGAGCTAAGGAGGGTTTACCTGATTCTTTCCTCCTGACAATTTAAATTGTTCTGCAGGAGATGAGCAATAGCACTGTTGATTCAATATGTACTTCAGAGTTAACTGGTTTTGAGACTAAGCTGGCTTCTCCAAAAGGTGACTACTGCTACATCATAGGAGCCAGGAGGGGTTCTGCAAACCAAAAAAAGCCACCCAGATGTGAATTTGTAATTTGGTGACATGCTGGCTCTGGATTGCATATTGTGGCTTAGGGATTGCTGTTTATCATATTGACACCACTGAGTATCAGAAGATTCAGCATATGAACTACAAAATAGTTGAATGGACTTGCTTAATTTATGACCTAACTTGAAGTCATGTTCCCAAATCCTAGGATGATGTGCATACTATATTAAGGAATCAATTTTTGGCATGGACCCAACCAGACACGCTTAGGCAAGGAGTCAGTAGACAAAGATTGCTTGTGGTGTGACTAGATTTAGGGTTCCTCTCCCTGCAAGACTTTTAAAAATCTCATCAGGGCTGTCTGACCAAATATCTTAATTTGGATGAGCATACATTCAATGTTCACATTATTACACTTGAAAATCAAGAGGTAATTGAGAGCTTAAATATTAGAACATTGAATATCAAATACATGTTGGATAAAACTTAATTCTGGAAGGTAATTGAATACTTACTCAGTGCTAGGAATGGTATTAGAATAATTTGTAATCTGAGTGTCTGATTATCCATTTGTATCATGGTAGATTTATACATATGGTTATACTATAGCTGTGGAAGTAGGCTCTAGAGATAATGGGCTTGGAGGTCAGCATTTGCAGATCTCCGCTTCAAAGCATGAAGTAAAAACTGAGGTGTTTGGTGAGATGTAGGGAGTCTGAGACATTGATCAAAAGGAAACGTAAGGTTTTCCTTGAGTTTTAGTTAAGTCTGATTTAGTTTAAGTCCTAAGTTAAAAACAGTCTCTCCTGGTAGTGGATCTATATTTTTTATAAGAGGGAGATAGGTTTCTAGAGGGTTAGGCATTATATAGGATCTTCAATAACTTGTTGCAATATTGGGTTTTTTTTCTAGTTGTTCAGGATGTAGAACTCTGAGAAGCTTTGATTTTAAACAGATTAACTTGTATATCGTATGTTATTGTGTGTTTAATTTGTCATAGTTAATGCTTGTTTAACCCAGTTTGCCTCTGACTTATTACTGTTTTGCCAAAGCTGTGCTAGAGAACAAATATCTCAACTGTCTCTAATTATACTAACCACTTAGGTATATTCTTGGCATAATCTTTAAGATTCGGGGGTTATAATGATTTAATTAATTATCCTGCTAAATTTTTTTGTAACTCTCTACTTTGTAACTCCTATATTTGTAACAATATATATAGTTCAGGTGGGTAGCTGTGTCAATATGCGTAGGCTGTAAACGTACAAGTAATAGATTTATTCCATGCTGAAAAGAGAAGAAAGAAAACACAACGTTTTGGCCATGGAGCCTTCTTCAGGTGTGAGAAAGGGCAATAAGTAAAGGTAACAGCAGCAAGAGATGGAAAGCCTTGGGAAAACCCTACGGATAACTTTCTATGCAACAGTGTTAAATCATATCCTCCACACAATGGGCAGAATTGTCAGTGTTATACAGTGGGTTTACGCTTTTGTGCAAAAGGGCAGAATGTTGACACAAGACCTGTTTAGGGAGCTTAGAGCCACTGTAGTCAGTCTAGCCATGGGAAAATCCCAACCCACTTTATCCCACTTTCCTCAGTAGAGGAGCATGTGATGATAACCACCCCATTGCTCATAGTTCACCCAGAAGGTGATCCAAGATTGAATTTGGTTCCAGCTGAAATTTTTTTTTTCTGAAACTTCGGGGGGCCTGGATGTTATGGTGTACCACACAGCAGTTGTATGCCAAAACTGAGTCATTCGGATCAAACGAGCAACCAAGCATGAATGAAACTCATTCGATTGCAAGTGCTTCTATCCGTGGTCTTGATTGTTTCCCACTCATTCCTTTTGGTTTGGGGAACATGTCAAAATCCTATGCCCAGAGACCTTCAGAAGAGTTCGTGGATATGCTCAGTGGACACCTGAGGTAGGGTAAGGAGCAGCATTTACACACTTCTTATAGAATTTTTAATCTCAGGGTTGGAGTTTAGAGCCTAAGTCAGGTTTAGAACGATTGGGTTTTTGTCCTTATCTGAACATTTTTTTCAGAAACTCTGGGGGGCCTGGATGGTGTGGTGCACCACGCAGTAGTTTTATGAAGAAACTGAGTCGGTCCGATCAAAAGTTGTCTCCAAGCATTACCGAATCTTTCATTTGTAAGAGCTTTTATCAGCAGTCTTGAATGTTTCCCACTCATGCCATTTAATTTGGGGAACATGTCAAAATGCCATGACCAGAGAGGCTCAAATGTATATCGTTAAATGCTCAGTTGACACCCCAGCTAGGTTTAGGGTTAGCTTTTACACTCTTCTTAGACAATTTATTTGCTTATCACTGTATTTTGGGGCCCAAGTCAGGTTTAGAACAGGTGTTTTTTTGTCCTTATTTTTTTTTTTTTAAGAAACTCTGGAGGCCTGGATGGCGCCGTAGACTGCGCGGTAGTTGTATCAAGAAACTGAGTCGGTTCGATCAAAAGTTGTCTCCAAGCATTACTGAATCTCTTTCATTTGTAAGAGCTTTGATCAGCAGTCTTGAATGTTTCCCACTCATGCCTTTTGATTAGGCGAACATGTCAAAATCCCATGACCAGAGAGAGGCAGATAGACTGTATTTTGCAAGAGCTTTGATCAATAGTCTTGATTGTTTCCCACTCATACTTTTTGGTTTGGGGAACATGTTAAAATCCGATGCCCAGAGGAGTTCTGATTCCACATGTGACATTTTACCAACATTTGCATACTCTGTGACAAAATTTAGATTTTGTTCAAGCAACAACACTGCTGCAGGGTTTATTGAAGACTTGATACAGTAACAGATCATTTCACGGACTTAGGTCAGGAAAATAGACACACAAGCAAAACCGTAAGGTAGAAAATTCTCTTTAATCTGTGCTAATGACTCAAAACACAAAACTAAACCTTAGCCCTCTTTGATGTCAAGCTGTACTTATTTAATGTGTCTCTATAAAAAGTGGAGTTATTATATTGCTTAGTGGCATCAAAACATACTGTAAGTTTTATATGCAAACCTAAAAACTCTTTATCAAAAGCTGGTACTCAACTAATGGAATTTAGTTTAATTACTGAATCTATAGCTAATGTCACCAAAACACATTTTTACCCATTTAAATAGTGATATTCATATGGCTTGTCAGTTCACTCTCTAATTGTTAATACTAAGAGTTGACCTTTGGAAAGTTCAACACTCATGTTCATATTTTGATGTGAAGTGATTTGCTAATCAATTGCTTAACTTACTTGTGGTCAGGAGGCTGCCCCTTAACACCCATTTTCTAACCATTTAATCCAATTTGGGGTTAAATCAAAACTTACTATACTGTACGTTACATTATGATTACATTCTACACAACCTTATATTGAAATTTACATAAATTAAAACATACTCTTATATAGTACATTTGCACTGATGGTAGTTATTACATTACTGTAATTATACAAAATTACATGTTAACAGTATCATTACTGTATACAGTGCAGTATTGTAACATTTCTGTCCCCACCTACAGTATGGACTGCTGGCATTGTTTTTTAACCTTCTTTTCTTCTAGTCTTTTACCAAATGGGGTGTTAGCCAATGCTATGCTATTGCTCTCTTAATCCTTCTCAGTGACTAGTATGCACTAGTATACTAGTGACTAGTATAATAAATCCCTGTGAGCTTGCGATCCTGTTTCTACCTCTTCACCCACCAGCACACTTTCTAAGGAAAAAGGGGACAATGGCTACAGTACTTGAAAAATAAAAATGTAATTCAAACAACACAGTACATAAAATATGAATGAGGCAATGTGGAACTTAGGGACTGAGGCTGCACATAACTTTTTCAATGTAAAGGTGGAGTTACATCAGTCAGGAGAGCTATCCATCCATTTTCTAACCACCCTATGCAAAAGCAAAAAGAGTCAGGCAGGATACACCCTGGATGGGACACCAGTCATTCACAGGGCACACACAAGCACACACTCATACTTGCAATAATTTTCTCAGAAGACAAGAACTTACCAGCATGCCTTTGGTTTGTAAGAGGAAGCCAGATCACCTGGAGGAAACCCATGTGAACACAGGGACACGTACAAACTCCACAGAGATATAACCCCAGGAATTGGGCCAAGGGCCCCAATACTGTGAGGCAGTAATGCTAATCAATGTGCACTATGCCACCCAAAGGGAATGCCTGTAAATTTAAATATTGTAATTATACAGGCACTCTTTGTATGTATTGTAACTATATTGTAAGGAGTAGTGTAAACAACATTCACTTTGTCCATTGGATTGGTTTATTAAAGTATGATTACATCGGTTTTTAACTGGTGCACCAGTGCAACATAAGCAGTAGTCACTGACCTATTCAATATTTCCATTGGAGCAGGCAGAGGGCAATTTATGAGGCTCATTGATGTGACATTCTTATCAGGTCTGATCAGTGTCCCTATTGTGCAGTACATAATTCTTACACACAATTAATACATGATGGTGCCTAGAAATAATAACCAGCCTAGGTGAGAGATTATCCCATCCCCTCTGTGGGTCCTCATTTTTTTGGGGTCTGTTAGTTTGAAGGTCAGTTTTGGTCGTCAGTATACAGTTAGTATATACAGATCCAGTATATAATTCCTTCAGTACCTTTACAACTTGGTTTGGTTAAGTTATTTATTGTTTTGTCTGAATTACTAAAAATGCATATCTTATTAATAATGGGGAAAAAAACAGTAAAATCTTATTTCAATTGTATGGCATCTTTTTTAGTATTTCAAGTTCAGAGGTTTAGAATTTCCAGATCCACAATTGCCCAATTAACCTTACCTGCAGTCACTTAAGCATCACATTAAACACAGCACATTTTGATATTGCACAAGTCAGCAAACAGATTATTCTTAATTACATAATTTAGGGGAAAAACTAAAATTGTGTGTTTGCAAGAGACCCATTTTGATGAGTCCCTTGAAAAGATGTTATTGCAAATTGCAGTAATTGCAGGCATCGTTAATTTTATAATTGTACAAATGGACATCCTCTAGGGGAAAATGCTTTTTCATATGCATTCTGAATTGGACAAATAAAAAATATTGTAATACTCTTTTCCATTTGCTTATTTAATACCATTAAGCTCCAAATTGTTTATAATGATTTTTAAACCTACTTAAAACGTTAGTGCCTAATCAAGATATATGGATTTGTACACCTATTTGTCTTCACAGATGTCATCTCTCTACATTATCACAGGACATTTTAAAAGTAGATATTTTTTAATTTTCCCATAGAATATAAGAACCTTTAAGCAGTTCAAAATGTCCTAACTTAAAATATAGACAAGATACATTTGGACAGAACACAGTATTTTTTTTATAAAACATCATATGTATATACAATATATATGTGCAACCTAACCTGAAGAGGAATCTTTAATGATAATTTGTATACATTTAAAACAAATATTTTGTATACATTTTAACACATAAAAGCACAGAAAGATGGTACTTCATCTACAGTACAGGCTTTGTCAGTTGTTGAAATGTCTATTGATTTTGCTAGTGCTCTAGCAGAGAAGTAAGGGCAAATTCCAGTCAGAAAAAGGAAAACAGCTGTCATTAGACACAACGGGAACAGTGTCAATAACTTCTTCCAGTTCACCTTATTCTTTCTGTTGGTGAGGGTTCAGGAACCTTTAGTATAGAGTCAGGAAGCTGTCAAGTTACATCTGCACTGCTTATTTCCCAACTTAACCAGAGAAATCTTTTAATTCAGAAAAAAAGTGCAGGCAGGATGAGTAGAAGCCACCTAATCATGAGTAAATTCTGACTTTTAGTGTACAATTCCATGTCACTCAATTTTAATTACCCTCAAATGTAAAAGAGAGCATGAAAGGAACAGTTGCCATTTAGGATACCTAGTATTTTATAAATTTCGAATGTCTTTTCCAGCTTTTTTTCCCCCCATTTACACAAAAACTTCAATGAGCTGAGCATTTACTTGATTTATATGCTCTTCCAAAAAATATATCTCAGCACACACATTGGTATGTAGGTGGCAGTCTAAAATACCCATGTGTGGCCCTAATATACTGTAGGGCCTAATCAGGCTGCACAGCAGTTTTCTATTTCTGTATTTAGTTAATCATGAGACTGTAAGGTTTTGTGTTTGTCAGATGAAGTGGGCCAGTAGCTAGAGCTGGCTTGTGGGCAGCTATGAGGTTGGTAGAAGTCCAGGCCTGCCAGCTCCAGAGTCCTGGCCTAGACCTGATAGAGCTGATCCACAGAGGAACCCAAGCTCATGTAGCTTTTATGATAATTGCTTTCACTTATATAGCGCTTTTTCTGGACACTCCACTCAAAGCACTTTACAGGTGATTGGGACTCCCCTCCACCACCACCAATGTGCAGCATCCACCTGAAGGATGCAACGGCAGCCATAGTGCGCCAGAACATTCACCACATCAGCTATCAGTGGGGAGGGGAGCAGAGTAGTGAAGCCAATTTATAGAGGGGGATTATTAGGAGGCCATGATTGGTAAGGGCCAATGGGAAATTTGGCCAGGATGCCTGGGTACACCCCTACTCTTTTCGAGAAACACCCTGGGATTTTTAATCATCACAGAGAAGTCAGGACCTCGGTTTTATGTCTCATCCGAAGGACGGCACCTGTTTACAGTATAGTGTCCCTGTCACTATACTGGGGCACTAGGACTCACATGGACCACAGGGTGAACACCCCCTGCTGCCCCCACTAACACCTCTTCCAGCAGCAACCTTAGTTTTTCCCAGGAGATCTCCCATCCAGGTACTGACCAGGCTCACACCTGCTTAGCAGCAGTGTGTTGCCAGTTGTGAGTTGCAGAGTGATATTGCTGCTGGCAATATCACTTTTGCCTTTATTTAGTCACAGAGAAATAAAATCTTCATGAAGTACAGCTATAGTATCATTTTACTTTGTACTAGTTTTTTTTACTTAAATAATTCTTTTTGCAGTAAAGGATAAACGGGAATAAGCACTTTTGTTTTACCTGCTAAATTAGGCATGAAGTTTAATCAGATTTTAACAACAACATAAAAAACTTTAGCCTCTGGGTAAAACATTATAATGAAATACAGAACCAACAAGCAATTTTGTTAATTCAAATATATTTATACTAAAAACAAAAATATCTAAGCTTGCAATTTTAACTTAACAAAGAGCAATTAGGCCCTAAAACAAATTTTACCACATTTTAAAAAATGCCGTTCTTCATTTTCTTTACAAACTGCTTTCACGTTTTTCTATTTTTTCTAAGGGATGTAATAAAAATAATAAACTTTTTAAAAACTGTTTGCCATATTAGAATAAGGTGAGAACATTTCTGAAACTTAATTTTCTTATTTTCATTAAGCAAGCACAATTAATCCTTTTAATTTTTCTGGGTTAATGTCTTAAATTCCTCAAATTCATTTTGCTGCTTGTTCAATACATTTTAAGTAACTGTATTCTATAATTATATTTTTGATAAAGGTCTGAGTTGGGGGGCATGGTGGCACAGTGGTTATCATTGCTGTCTTACAGCAGTGGGACCCTGAGTTCAGTTCCTGATCTGGGGTGCTGTCTGCATGGAGTTTTATGTTCTCCCTGTGTTTACATGTGTTTACACCAGGTGTTCTGGTTTCTTGTTCTTGTTCAACTACAACTCTACAAAGTTAGATATGCAATATTGATCTTTTCTAAATCCATATTTAAAATCCCATTATTCAAGCAAGCTGTTCCATAGACTCAAACTAGTGTTTTTGTTTGTAATACTACACGTCAAAATCATCAGAACTCAGCCCTTTTGAGAGAATGTGTAGCCCCATCTCAGTAGGAGTATGACTGTATCATCTTGTGACAGTTCATTCTCTATCAGTGAGTCCATTTGTCTTCTCAGTATCTCCCCCATTACCTGCATCTACAGTACCTTTACCAGTCACTTCAATTTGAGGAATGATGAGCTAAAGTAGTCATTGGTTCTTTGGAAGCCAGTGATTGTGGATGTGATTGTTTGGTTAAAGCATACTGTGGGTATAGTTAAATCTTTAATGCATTGTGCCTCTGATTAGTAAATTGAAAGCTGGAAGCAGTGACTTGTTTTTTTCATATCCCCTGAGAGATTCCTGAAAATGAGACAGTAGATTTCAATGAGATCTTACCTGTGAGGCAAAGAAGAAATCAATAAATAAATACTGAGGTGTAAACAAGAGAAAGGGAGGAAATGGAATTTACTTTGCAGTCAGGAGATGAGAAAATTGTGTAGGTTCATTGTGATGCGTGACTTGAAAGAATGGCTATATATGGGTGTTATCAAAACAGTAAAAATGACATTCACTATGAGAAAAGAGGGTGGTGTTATCAGATTAAAAAAAAACAAATTTTTATTTTTAATCTATATTTAAGTCTTTATTTTCTCTAGCATTCATTTTTATGAAGTAATTAAACTGTGCTGTCTTTAACAGTATGTGTTTTATGGGAATACGTTTCAAAAATGGATTTCAGAATGTTTTTTTTTTTAATTCACAATCATAGGTTACTATTTGTCAACCCAACCGTTTTGGAACATTCCGTTGTGTTTTTACTTTGTTTTATTTTTCTGCTGCTGAAAGCATACAGACCCCTGGTAGACAAATCTTAAATCTTTCCTTGGTGGTGCTCATTAGGCTGTGCGCTATCACTTGGGGACTCCCGGTCACAGTAAGAGAGAATTTCTTTATATGTTTTTAAGAACACTTTGGAGGTAAAAATTATCTTAAATCACAGATGAATGATGTATACGTAAAGCATTGATTTTCATTTAATTTGCTAAATATTGTTCTAGTGTTCTCAACAGTTCGTTAAGAAGAAACAACAGTGCATATTTCCTTCTTATATACCTTACTCCTGTAAAAACGCCTTCACAATTACATTGAAATATAATTCTAGTAAAACCCATGTGTATCAAATGCATAAAATTGCGATTCTGGGCATAGATTATTGATATAAATGTCAACACAATCATTGGTGGGTTTCTGTACTATGAATGCACTGTAAATATGTTTTACATTTTTTGGTGTTGGTAGCATTTACATAATTTGAAGAGTAAATGGAATATTAGAGTGTGGTGTATGATTTTAGACACTGTATGCAGTGGCAGACCTTTCTTTAACTTCAGAATTATAGACAGATTGCTGTACCACATTCCACAGGTACTATATACAGGTACTGTATATGTGCATTACTGAAACTAATCATCCTCAAGTGATTTGGAAGTGACAGCAAGCAAACATGCAACCTTCAGTGGGAATCCAATTTCTTCACCCTCAGGGAAAAGTAATGATATTGCATGCATGTTAATTTCGCAGTCAACAGAGTAGTAAGTATAAAATGTAGTAATCATTTTTTGTGAGACTGTCATTTAAAACACTAAGAAAAGAGAAAGAAACTGATGTTAATAAAGTATATATTTCTCTGTCTTATCTGTCTAAGTATAGTTGTGCTTTTGGGAGTACTGTTATAGGAATTATTACATATGCTATAAAAAACATTATTTATAGGATCTTCAGGTCTTTGATAAATGGCATTTAAAGACAAAACTACCCTAATGCTTAAACAAAGTATGGCAAACACAAGAATGCTGTACATAAAAATTATAAGATATTATCTAGATGCTCTGTTTTTTACTAATCAACACCATGACACTACCGCACTAAAATGTTATGGAATTTACAAAGTTACTCTTCACATGATAAAGCAATATTTATATAAGGTTGAAAGAAAGCAAAGTTCTTTAGATCTATAGCATACTATTCAAATTGTGATGCCAAAGAGCTTGAATGAGAAAATGGATTTCTGAGTTATGGTGTAATATATACTGTATGTGATAAACTGATGTGTGTGTTGTATAAAGTAAACCTAATTACCTACTGTATTTCTAAGATAGCCCTTCGGTGTATTGTTTTACTTGGCTTATTTCTTTAAAAATGAGTTAATAACATCACAAATTTGTATTTTATTTATATAATGTTAAGCTGTTAGGACATGTCTACTACTCTGTATTTGTAATTACCCAATTGTTTTGAAACAATATCTTGTTTTATTAATTCATTTTTTTATTTATCTACAGTAGGAGATTAGTGTTACGGACACGGACTGAAATCCGTGTCAGATCTTGTAGAAGACCCTATGTGATGCGGTAACAGCTGGAGAAAACAGGAGGCGTGGTAAAGGAGAAACACAGGGGTTTAATAGTGCACAAAATAATAGTGACAGTCCGTGAGACAGTAAACGGGGGAGACAAAGAATAGCATCAAAATCCAAATGGGTCCAAAGGCAGGTCAGGGCACAGGCCGAGAGTCCATCAACAAGGAATCCATCCTGGGACGCGACAAAGTTAAAATCCCCGGGAAGGGGGAACACACGAACAGACAAAACATGGAGGTCCAAGGGTGACAGGGCGAGATCCTCCAGACCCTGGGCTCAGGAAGTGGGAGGTGTCGGGGATGAGGCCTATGCCCTCAGGAGACGGACATAGGGTTTCCTGGTGCTAGGCGGGCCTCGTGACATCCTTACCCTAATGATTAACCCCCGAGGACTGGAGGAGCTAGTCTTTAAATAATACACATAAGAGGGTACACCTGGAGAATTTAGAAACAATCACAATAACAATAAAGGGAGTAGTGGAGCGCCCTCTAGGGAGGGATGTCGGGCATGACAATTAGTTGATATTTTCATTGTAAATTGACTAATTAAAAGTATTGTTGCTAATCTGTATGGTTTAAATATAGTGTTATTTAACAGAACTTTGGAAAAAGGTCAAATTCTAATGTCACACTTCCATTCCCCTACCTACTGTATAAATCCTCCCTGGCTGCATACAATTCTACTTGAATCTTTTCTAGCTCTGAGCATTTAGGTGTCATCGGAGACAGACATGTTTCACACTCGACATACTGTATCTCACACACCCTTCTCGCATTTCCTTCCTTCAAGTCAGGACTGGAGTCACTTTTTTGCTTCTTTTCAAACCAACTCTCCACAGAAAACAAATAGCTCTATATCTGCCATGCTGTCAGCTCCTTTTTTCCAGGCTCCTGATGATGTCAACCCTTTCCTCCTTTTTTCCTCCCTTTCCCTCTTCTCTTAGCCCTGCTCTACATACTCTCCCTCCTCCTTTTTTTCTCTTCATTTCAGATCAAGCATTCAACTTGCTGTTCTTATAGCCCTATCATATGTTTGTTTCAGCTCTCCTCAATCCTCCTTTTCTTCCCCAAATTACTGACCCTCACTTGGCCCTGCAAGTATGAGTGCACTAGAGTCCTCCTTGTCCCAGGACCTCTTTAATCCCAGCCTTCACTGTTCCTCGTGCTCATGTCCTGACCATGGCAGCTACGGAAATGGGTTTTTCCCGCTCCTTTATCTCCTCCCATGGTTGGTGTCCAACTAGTGTAGTGTCATCCTTCACTATTTCCCCTCCCAGCTCCCACTGCTAATTTCTTTTTTAGTGGTTAAATTTGCAATACATCCTGATCTTTCCATTTCTAGCAAACTTCCTTCCTACTTCTTCATCAGGTTACTTTGCCAGGTCTACGCGGTGTCTTCCACTGCCAATCACAGATTTACAATACCAAGCTAGCGGCTGCTGCTAGTGCCACTTGTGTACTGACTTCCATTCCATTACCTGTAACATCAGTTCATTCACATCATTCACCTCCAGTGTTCTTCACACAAAACATCACATGTGCAAATCTACTCAATCAGACAACCTAAAGCCTTATTCAAACATGCTTCTCATTTATTTCTTGCTATGCACAGGTTCACCTTGATTCCTGTGAAACCTTGCAGACAAACTGAATCTCTTTGCTCCATGTTCGAAATTTGCATATGTGTTTTGGGGATCCTTTTGAGAGGTTGTGACAACGCTGATCTTCTAGAACCCTAGATCTAAAAATCTAGACTTAAACTTCACCACTGCTGTATTTTTCCCTAGCTCATCCCTCATAAGTAAGGGAGTGGAGAAAGTGCCAAACTTTGGCCAACACTGTCATGTAAACAGCCAGGAAAGTTAACATAAAAATGTTAAGTAGGCAATCCTTTTATATTTGTAGGCTTGTTTCATCATTATTAGTCAAAAGTACTTGACTGAAGTATTGGATGGACTGATGTCCTGCAAGGTGATCCCTTGCTTGACAAGATAGGCTCCAGCTCCCCTACAACCCTGAATTGGAAAAATCAGTTATAAAATGGTTGGATTGACTGAAGTAATGAGTACCAGTTACTGGTTAATTATTAATAGTGATAATATTATAGTAATAATATGTAGCATAATATCAGCTACAGACTTAACAGTTGCCATGTGAATTCAATGCACTCCCAAATGTCTGAACAAAATATATTTTTGTCTTTACAATAAATCTGAGTGTTGTATAATGCAGAGTGCAGTTGGTTTTCCACTTTTCAGTTTTCACTTGTATAAATTGTTACAATTGTTACAATTTGCTTTACCTACTGCTGCGCAGTAGGTAAAGCAAATGTCCTAAATGTGGCTTAATTAAGAAAAAAGCTTAGTTTGTCAACATTTTATTGGCAGGTCCTAGTCTGAATTAAGCCCAGAGGATGATCGTGTCATGTGTAGTTTATGTTGTGAATTTATAGGTTTTCAACCTGAACTTTATTAGAATCCCAATCACTCAAACTTCCGAGTGAACATTCTGACAGAATTGATCACAAAAGAGTGTTTTAACTTTTGGTTATGTGATATTTACTGAAAGACAAAGAGGTATGCAGACTTGTATAAGAGACTGCTTTTTATGGAAAGCTTGTTTTAAAACTGTAGCTTCATAAGTCATACCTTTTGGCCACCCCATCCATGTATCACTGGGCTAAACCAATTATTTAAACACAGGTCTCAACTCTTTCACAAGAGTCTTAATGTCTTCTTTTTCTTCTACAATGCCACCTTTGCCACTGTTTCAAGGTTGATGGAATCCTATCAGCCCAATGTTTAACTGACAGCCCCTGCAGAGATGAAAGTCAAAGTCCTGTGTAGAAAATTCTTATATACATGTTGACTTAAAAACATTCCTGGACTGATTTTGATGACCTTTGAAGCAACAAAAATGTTATTGTAGAAGGACTTGTGTTTCATGCAGATTCCAATTCAAATTATGATTAACAGCTGGCAAAAATATTTGCAAAACTTTAGTTTTGGACTGGTGATATACAGTATACACACAGTATTCATTTCAATTACACAGCAAACATTTCAATTACTGTAATTGGAACCCATCAAAAAAAGGCTTCTAGCATACTTCATTTTCAATATGGTTTTGTTTTTTTTAAGTCTTTAGGTGTGCTTCTTCCAATAAAACAATATGAATATACTGTTGTTTTTATTTACTGCATATTGGCCAGTAGACTGATATGCAGACTATAGAATTCAGGTGGCCTATGCTCATTCATTTTCTCACACTGCTGTTTTTCACAATATTGTTATTCTGACATTCAAGTCTACTTCATGTGTGATGAGTCACAGTTACTAATCACAGTTCATATGGTTAGGATATTCAAGGCTTGTGCAGGGTGAATTATTTTAGCCAGGTTTATTGCAATAGCCCAGTGGAGTAATTACCGGAACAGGTTATCTTCAGGTCATTACTCTTATTTCAAAATCTTTAACACCTGCTGCCAGTTGAGGAAATTATACAATTTAATAGTCCCCTGTTGGAGTTTCAGCACCACAAGTCTTTAGCTCTTACTAATAATTTTCATTTCAGTCATTCAGCTTTCACTCACATTACCTGAATTATTACTTTTGTCTCTGGCTTTAAGAGTCAGTTAAATCAATATGAAAATTACTATTCTTTGGTCCTTGTAAACAGTATTCTTATGGCTTTGCTTGTAATTTGTTTTTTCTTGTTTGTATTTAAATGTTTAATAAAATGAATTTTTATTTAGAATTAACTCTTGGTCTTGATGGAGGATAATATTTTTATGACTGTCTATTCAAACTTTATAAGTTTAAAAACCTACACACTTGAAAGCAATTTGGTTCATATTTAGGCTTATACTCTAGTTATGTATGATTCTTTGCCATTTTTTCATATATTTTTAAAATACTAGGTTATTTCCAGGGGGGAAAAAAGCTCTAAGCAGGTTTCAAATCCATTTTTCGGAGTAAAAATAGACAAAACATTTGGGAATAGCGTAAGAGGATGATGTGCAAATTAGAAATTCTAAAAAATAAGAACTTATCTAAGTCTTTTGTCACGAACACGGACTGAAATCCGTGTCAGATCTTGTAGAAGACCATATGCGATGCGGTAAGAGCTGGAGAAAACAGGAGGCGTGGTAAAAGGGAACACACAGGGGTTTAATAGTGCACAAAATAATAGTGACAGTCCGTGAGACAGTAAACGGGGGAGACAAAACGGCATCCAAATCCAAATGGGTCCAAGGGCAGGTCAAAGCACAGTCCAAGAGTCCATCAACAAGGAATCCATCCTGGGACGCGACAAAGCTAAAATCCCCGGGAGGGGGGAGCACACTGACAGAAAAAACATGGAGGTCCAAGGGTGACGGGGCGAGATCCTCCAGACCCTGGGCTCAGGAAACGGGAGGTGTCGGGGATGAGGCCTATGCCCTCAGGAGACAGACGTAGGGTTTCCTGGTGCTAGGCGGGCCTCGCGACATCTTACCCTAATGATGAGCCCCGAGTACTGGAGGAGCTGGTCTTTAAATAATAACACTAAAAGGGTACACCTGGAGAGCTTAATCACACGGACAATAATGGGAGCAGTGGAGCGCCCTCTAGGAAGGGATGTTGGGTGTGACATCTTTACTGTTCAGGGGCTCATGTGAATGTCATAATTTTTGAAAAAAGTTATGATGGGTTTTGTTCAGCACTAAGCTAACCTATATTACAAAGAGTATAATGAAGTAACACTAACAGAAATATGAAGAAAATAACTCATGATAAAATTGCTAATTATACATCCTAATCAGCTCCCTATCTGTACTGATTTTCATATTCATTGTTTTCCAGATAAGTTAGGTAAATTGGACAAAGTATTAATCTGGATTGATTACAAGAAATATTAAAAAAATAAAAGTTGACTCAGTTAATAATACATTTTCATCTTTGTGAAATGTAATATACTGTTTATTTGATGTAATAAACTGGATTCTCAGGAGCTGCGATGAGAATTCAAATCCATATCAGAAGCAGCAGAAGAAAACAGAAGCTGGATTTGCTGAGGCAGAAGGAAGCTGTATGAGATAATGAGAGAGAAGAAAGAATGTACTGCAGGGAAGGTAGCATGGCTTTGCTCACTCAGTAGATGGGGTCAATGAGTCTGGGATACTTGTGCCACTGTCAAGCCTTACTGACCTCATGGGCCAGTTGTAACAGTGATGCACAGAAGTGCTAACCCTTGTAAAGTTCTCTTAGTGTTTCTGTCATGCTGATGCTCTAGGAAGGCTGTACCTTGATTGGTCCCAAGAACCACCATCACAGCCAGTATCTAGGCAGGTGATGCCTCACACATTTTCCTCATTTCTCTATACCTTATTGAGGTGCTCCCCTATCAACTGTCACTAACCTACTACATTTCTTACAAATGAGTTTAAACCAGTTTGTCAGAAGCCTGTGAATTAAAGGAAAATGGCTAATATATTGGACTATGTCCACAAACACTTAATTCTCCTACCAAATGTTCTAGCTGTCTAGATTTGCTGTAAGGGAAAAAAAAGATTTTGCCATCATGATGTAGTCTCATCTGAAGTGAGAAGATGTTTGGAGGTTTGCTAATAAGAAGTAGTATATGGCAACAAAAAAGAAAATGCATGCTTTAAATATGTCACAAATAAATTCATGAATTTCTATATTATTTATAAACTAGGGAGATAGGCATATTTGAAAAGTAATATTTTAGGCAAAAAAATGCTTTTGCTTCTGTTCATGTTGGAACAGAAGATTTGAGCCTAATGTCTAATTTGCTGTTGGAATTTGGCTTTGACAGGATTTTGAATGATACCATGAATCATATACTGAACAGATCAAAATCGTGCACTGGGTGCACACCCAGTTACAGGTATTTACAGCACTGAGAAAGTCTAATCTGGGTATGGTATATATACTGTATTGTATGTTTTTAAGCCCTAATTTACTTCTATTTTGTTAAGACAGACAGCATTCTCTGGAATTGACTATGTTGTCTCCCAAACATTTTTCTAGGATGAACAATGTGGTGAGACATTCTACTACACATCTGCTATTCATAAAAAGTTTGAAGCTACAGTAAACTGGCCTAGCAGCCATCTTCAGCGAGTCTCTAAAAATTGAATTAAAAACTATAAATAACTTTCACACTTTGAGGCAATGCTTTTTAAAATAGGATCTGAATCATCCACATATATTCTTTTAGTATACAGACCCCCAGGACCATATGCTAAATTTGGTCAACTTCCCTCTGACTTACAGTAGTTATTAATTTAGAAAAAGTGGTAATATTAGGCGACTTTAACAGACATATCGACATAGAGACAGATGCTTTCAGTAAAAACGTATTGTCCCTCCATAGGTTGTAGTCAGCATATAACAGGACCAACACGTGTACAATCATACACTAGACTTATTACTCTGATATTCATCATATATTAGTCGATCCCATGGATAACTTTTTCTGACCACTTTTTAATTACTTTTGAGATTTGACTACCCTCTGTAGTTGCCAAGGAGAAGATTATTTTGACATGGCAGCTCTGTAGGGGTACTTCTTTCAAATTTATGAACGCGATGAATAATGTCAACTTCATCTCCAGTACTCATTTTGACAAAATCACACAAAACTATAATATAGTGGTCAGACAGGCCCTTCATGAAATAGGTCACAGCACTGACACTGTATTAACAAGAATTGTAAATGATATTCTGTTTGCAGCTGACGCAGGGAATGCATCGGGGCTTGTGTTCCTAAATCTTAGTGCTGCCTTTGAAACAGTTGACCATTGCATTTTGCTACACAGGCTTGAGTCTGAGGTTGGCCTACAGTATGTGGAACCATCCTTAAGTGGTTTACCTCCTATTTAACTAACAGTTTTCACTAAGTTCAAACATCTAATATCCGTACTGCTTCATCACTGTCACCAGTGAAATTTGGGGTACCACAGGAATCGGTGCTCGGACCAGTATTGTTCTCTCTCTACATGTTGCCACTAGGTAGGATAATACGAAAGCATAATATTAACTTTCATTCCTATGCTCCTATGCTGATGGCACTCAAATATACATTTAATTTACAACTAATGACAACTCATCAATTGTCTCTTTAGCTAATTGCATTAATGAAGTAAAGTCTTGGATGTGTGAAAACTTTTTGTCACTCAACTCTGATAAAACTGAGGTTCTGTTGTTTGGAGACAACAGTGCGGATAGGACTGCTATAACCTGCTATAACAATTTTGCCTCAAAGATTTGGGATGTAACTTTGGTGTCATCTTACACACAAGGCTCTCATTTAACTCTCATGTTAATGCAGAATCGAAGGCATGCCTCCTAAAGTTAAGAAACATTGCAAAACTAAGGTTTTTCTTTCTACTCAAGACACAGAAACTAATACATGTGTTTGTATACAGCAAATTAGATTACTGTAATGCCCTACTATCAGGGAGCACCTATCGCGCCTTCAACACCTTACAGCGAATTCAAAACGCGGCAGCTAGAATTGTTACCAGGAGTAGAAAGTACGACCACATAACATCTATACTTAGCTCTCTCCATTGGCTTTCTGTTGGGCTCAAGGTAGACTTCAAAATTATTTTACATATAAGGATCTCAGAGGACAGGCACCTGTGTATTTAATGGACCTGATTAATGTATACAATCCAATTTGCCCACTTAGATCACAGAACGCAGGTCTTCTTATTCCACATATTAATAAATAACAGCTGGTGGTAAAGCCTACAGGGTAGAGCTACAGTGCCTCAAGTGTATGGAATAGCCTACTTACGGGATGCTGATTTAAATCCAGACTGAAAAACTATAACTTCAGCCTAACCTTCTCACATCTTGCATCATAGTTCATCGTAACCATGACTGCTGGTGCTGCTGTACATGCCATTGTGCATCTTAGTGCTGGCCTTCCAGGTAGATACATCTATCCTGACCAAACTATTCTATTCTCCTCCCCACATGTCTGGATGGTGCCTGAGCTGGGCACCATCTGAGTTGGATGCTTCATCACAAGCATGGATCCAAAAGGGACATAGCGAATACAGCTATCGTTTAGGAGGATTAGCTGGTCTACAGAGATCTGCATGGAGTACTGGCACACAAAAGGACCTGACAGAATACCTAATACTCCACATTTAGTACTTTTTTTTAGAATTGTATAATCTTAGCATGCCCTGAGGGGGTTGGGCAGCCAGTTGACCTTGGACCCCTAGAGGTTTTTTTTTCTCCTTACAGAGGAGTTTTTGTTTCTTCTCCTCTGTCTTCTGGCTTTTTCTTTTTCTCTTTCTGTATTGTAATGTCATGTATTTTCACAGCTTTATTAAGTGCCTTGGGGCAACCTTGTTGTGAAAGACCCTATTTAAAAAGAAATTGAATTGAATACATGGATATACAGTGCCTTGCGAAAGTATTCGGCCCCCTTGAACTTTTCAACCTTTTGCCACATTTCAGGCTTCAAACATAAAGATATAAATTTTTTATTTTATGTGAAGAATCACCAACAAGTGGGACACAATTGTGAAGTGGAACGAAATCTATTGGATTTTTGAAACTTTTTTAACTAATAAAAAAATGAAAAGTGGGGCGTGCAAAATTATTCGGCCCCCTTGCGTTAATACTTTGTAGAGCCACCTTTTGCTGCGATTACAGCTGCAAGTCGCTTGGGGTATGTCTCTATCAGTTTTGCACATCGAGAGACTGAAATTCTTGCCCATTCTTCCTTGCAAAACAGCTCGACCTCAGTGAGGTTGGATGGAGAGCGTTTGTGAACAGCAGTTTTCAGCTCTTTCCACAGATTCTCGATTGGATTCAGGTCTGGACTTTGACTTGGCCATTCAAACACCTGGATACATTTATTTGTGAACCATTCCTTTGTAGATTTTGCTGTATGTTTGGGATCATTGTCTTGTTGGAAGATAAATCTCCGTCGCAGTTTCAGGTCTTTTGCAGACTCCAACAGGTTTTCATCCAGAATGGTCCTGTATTTGGCTGCATCCATCTTCCCCTCAATTTTAACCATCTTCCCTGTCCCTGCTGAAGAAAAGCAGGCCCAAACCATGATGCTGCCACCACCATGTTTGACAGTGGGGATGGTGTGTTGAGGGTGATGAGCTGTGTTGCTTTTACGCCAAACATATCGTTTTGCATTGTGGCCAAAAAGTTCGATTTTGGTTTCATCTGACCAGAGCACCTTCTTCCACATGTTTGGGGTGTCTCCCAGGTGGCTTGTGGCAAACTTTAGACGAGACTTTTTATGGATATCTTTGAGAAATGGCTTTCTTCTTGCCACTCTTCCATAAAGGCCAGATTTGTGCAGTGTAAGACTGATTGTTGTCCTATGGACAGACTCTCCCACCTCAGCTGTAGTTCTCTGCAGTTCATCCAGAGTGATCATGGGCCTCTTGGCTGCATCTCTGATCAGTCTTCTCCTTGTCTGAGCTGAAAGTTTAGAGGGACGGCCAGGTCTTGGTAGATTTGCAGTGGTCTGATACTCCTTCCATTTCAAGATGATCGCTTGCACAGTGCTCCTTGGGATGTTTGAAGCTTGGGAAATCTTTTTGTATCCAAATCCGGCTTTAAACTTCTCCACAACAGTATTACGGACCTGCCTGGTGTGTTCCTTGGTCTTCATGATGCTCTCTGCGCTTTCAACAGAACCTTGAGACTATCACAGAGCAGGTGCATTTATACAGAGACTTGATTACACACAGGTGGATTCTATTTATCACCATCAGTCATTTAGGACAACATTGGATCATTCAGAGATCCTCGCTGAACTTCTGGAGTGAGTTTGCTGCACTGAAAGTAAAGGGGCCGAATAATTTTGCACGCCCCACTTTTCATTTTTTTATTAGTTAAAAAAGTTTCAAAAATCCAATAGATTTCTTTCCACTTCACAATTGTGTCCCACTTGTTGGTGATTCTTCACATAAAATAAAAAATTTATATCTTTATGTTTGAAGCCTGAAATGTGGCAAAAGGTTGAAAAGTTCAAGGGGGCCGAATACTTTCGCAAGGCACTGTAGGTAGAACTATTGTTTTAATGGCAGATGGCCCAATCACATACTAGCTCTGAGACACATGACAGTGCAAGATTTGCAAATATTCCGTTATATGGGCACAGGTCATTACTGTGATACCATGAAGATAAAATTTTAAATGAGGAGTTTATTTAACATTACACAGTACAGAAACTGTTTGATCAGGAGAACTACACCAGGTTTCTCCAATGCATTCTCTCGTTTAGTCCGTTACTCAGGATTAGCTATATTGGTGGTACCTAAGAGTTAAAAGAGGCAGCATAGGACATAAAAAGTAAACTTCCTGGCATTGATCGTTTATCTCCTGACTTTTACCTTCTGTGTTACCAGTTAAGTCCTTTATTGCTTGACATGATACATTGTACCATTGAGGAAGGTTGTTTTTGGAAAGATGTTAATACAGCTGTTAAATCCTTATTATTGGGGGAAAAAAAGATAAAAAGCTGACATTTTGTCTGGACTATTATCCTGTCTCACTGATTTCATCAGACACCAAGTTGTATGATAAGATGCTTTCATGCCAGCTAGAGGTTTGTATGAACAAATTAAGTTCCCCATGGTCAGACAGGCTTTATTAAAGGGCATTTAGCTTCTGATAACTTTCACTGTTTTTAGTGAATATTATACCTAAGCCTACAGACTCTATCTCACCCAGTGCTTATCTGTCATTAGATGCATAGGAGGCTTTTGTTAAATTTGATTGGCAATAGTTATAGGTGGTTATGAATTACAGTGGTTTTGGAATTTGTTTAAAAATGTCTAAACTTATGTTTATGCTTTAGCAACAGCGCTGTTAGACGGCAATTGTTCCCAAGTTGCTATATCAGGGATACTTTTCAGAGATGTTTACTTTCAGTTTTGCAATTTGCCTCTTCTTTGAAAGCTTTGAAACAACCTGTTTGCCAATCTACTACTTTTAACCCTATTATTGTTCATAATGCTCAACATTGCTATTAAAGTCAAGTCTATGGAGAGTCTAGCAGTCAACTTGACACTTATATTCTAGACAGTCTACAGATGCCAAGAAACTAGGATCACATCTTCTAGTTTAAGCCTGGCCAGTATTTGGATGGGAGACCTCCTGGGAAAGCTGACATTGCTGCTGGAAGAGATGTTGGTGGGACCAATAGTGAGTGCTCACCCTGCAGTCTGTGTGGGTCCTATTGCTAGTATAGTGATGGGGATACCATACTGTAAAAGGGCACTGTCCTTTGAATGAGATGTAAAACTGATGTCTTGACTCTCTGTGGTCATTAAATAAATCCAGGGTGTTTCTCGAAAAGACTAGGGGCGTTACCCAATGTCCTAGACATATACCCCCCTGGCCTTTACCAGTCATAGTCCCCTAATAATACCCATCTATGAACTGGCTATATTACTCTATTCTCCCCACAGAACTGATGTGTGGTGAGCGTACTGTCGCACTTTGGCTGCCATCTTATTATCCCGGTGGGTGGTACACATTGATAATGGTGGAGGGGAGTCCCCATTACCCATCCAGTGCGTCAACAAAACCATTACCTTTATTATTCATTATTGACCATCTCCATATGATCGACCAGTTTTCTAAAACCTGTCAATTCAGATGCAATTTCAACTTTTCACACTTCTCCTGGTGTTCATCAATTCCTTTGGATACTTTCTCACCTGCCATGATGCTACTTCTCATTCTTTTTTTCCTACTCATTTTTTATACCCATTCATTCTTTTCTCTTCTCAAAAAGCCAGTGAAGGCTTAACAGCTGATTTTTTTTCTGCTTTACAGAAGACATCTGAACTCGGTAAAAATGCTCCACAGAATGTATAATGTTAGCTATACAGATACATAAGATACAGGTAAAGAAGTTTTAAAAAAATGGTCCTCAGCATAAACACAAACGTTGCTATACCCCTGATCAAATGAGTTCAAAGTGCAATCATTATTCATTGATCATAAAATTTGTGCTAGAATAGATTATTTTTGTAATGTTTTGCATTTCAAGGCAGTATAAATAATGAATCAAGCATCTTAAATCAAGCCAAGTTCTATCCACATCACAGACAGCATCTGTACTGGGTCCTTAACAGTGATAGACATAATGACTTACTGTTTGTGTCTCATTTTCCATATTTATACACATTGGGCCCTGTGAATGCTAACACAAGTATCAAAAATAACAAAGGACAATAATAGAGAACTGTTTGGATCTCATGTTGACGGTTTTTTGCTGAAAAATAGTTGTAAAATAAGAGAAACACATTCTGATCCTTCTGTGTAGTCCACCTGTGGAACCTCTTTCTTGTTTTCTATCACCATGAAGCCATAAGGTGGGTTATTAAAAATGTAACAAATGAGTATTAGCACCAATAGCATTTGTTGTGTTTATAATCCCTCTTAGTTCATAAAACATGGAAAAACACTGCAGATGCATTCCATGAAAAGGCTGAATCATTTCCACGTCTAAATTTTATGATTATCTAGTAACAGTAAACCTTTGACCCTCGTGGCATCACAGGTTTTATGATCATAAGCCCTCATGGGATACTACTTGTAAAACTATCTCGGACGAAAACTTAAAAGAAACATAGCATGAAAAAGTCACTCAAGCCTTCATAAATGCAAACTTTGGCATCTCTGTGTAGCTTCCCTCTGCCTTCAATGAAATGTATATGTAAATTTCCTTTGGCTCTGTATTCTCTAGAGGAAATATATCAAAGTATAATGCTTCATTTCTCTCATTCATATTAACACACTTCAAGACATTTTCCATTTCTGAGTTTTTTTATTTTTTCCCCAATGAATCACAAAACTCAAATACATAGTTAACTTTATGGATCACTATCCATCATGTTGTCTTGAAGCCTGCAAGATCATAAAGGAATCTTAAAATTGTCTTGACTTAACCAATTAAGTTGCCTTTAACGAACAAAAGAGATGTTTGCACAACCTCTATTCTATAAACTAAAAAGCAGAGTGCTTTCACTTAAATAAAGAGCCCAGCATTGCTGGATATTTGACAAACAGCAGAATTGACTTTTTAGGTGTTTCTACTGAATTATTGTATGTTGCATGTGCAATATTCTGCTGCTTTGTTTTACTTGGAAATTGAGCTTTTCTTAAATAAGCCTCATATTTGTAGAAAGAAGGTATAATGCATGGCAGAAATATACCGCAGACTTCTGTCTGTGTTATCGTACAGAAACTGGTGGGGTACTGCTAAAAGATATGACATACAGTATATATACACTTTCTATATCTTTTGATGGACGTTTGCACAAAACTCTTAACACTTACAATACATAGTATTGTACACCATTTTCATCAAATAAACAAATAATAGTGTAAGGATTCAATAATAAATAGTACAGTTTTTTAGAGCCATTAAATTAAAAATAGATTTAAATATACACCATTTACAGAAGCAGAGTGAATGTTTAATGCATCAAATTTACCCTTCAGGCAGTGAGGCAGCACATGTAGCACATGTTCAATGATGCCCTACAGCTAGAGCGTGACAGACAACTTTTGGTATTAGAATGATATACATAAGTAATATGGGGCACAGAGTCATGCTATCTGCAGACTGAAGTAGGTGTAGAAAAATCTTGAATTACCAAAGACTTTCGGAAGAAAAATTAATATACTATCAACTTTGACTAATTTAGCATTATCCATACAGAATATGGGGTTCTTTGTAGATGGAAATATATCTGAAAAAAATCTCACTTTCAAATGAAACAGCAAAATTCTAGTCTCCAAGTATAGGCATATAAACATATAAATCTGCCTTTTCCTATGACAAAATATATGGTAATTTAATTTAAATAAGAATTTATGGTCTCAATACAATGGTTTGAGAGTTAAGACTCACCTAAAAAGTCATTTCTGCACACAATCGCTTGTCAAGTTCAGTAGCATTACCATGGTTACAAGACAGAAATAAAAAACGAAATAAAAAGAAAATAAACATACTTATTATAAATAAAACTACTTACGGCAGTTTACATGGCAGCACAAGTGCTAGATACAACATGGGCCTGAAATACTCTAGTTAAAACAGACAAAGAAAATGTGACAAACTATAAAACACTTGATAATAACATAAGACCAAACAGTGTGAAGTCAAATTAGTCTTTGTGGAGTTATAGCATAAACAGCAGTTGTTTAGGTGCAACCAAAGTACAGCTAGAAAACTATTCACATAGTGAATATACACTAAGCCTAATAAATGCCCAATTTTCCAACAGTGATTTGCTTAATAAATATATTTTTGCATTTAAAATATATATCTATTTCATGTGCATTAGTATGCTTTATTTACTATACTAAAATCATGTCTTAAAATCAGTTACTGTTCTCTACAGAAAAACAATTAAAGAAATGTACTACAGTAATGTGAAACAACTATAACCCCAATTATATTTTTTATAAGAACAGAATTATCAATGTTTCTGTACTTGGAATGTTATTCTACATTTTGCATTGATATGTTGCAAGACATAATACTATGTTAGAAAACAAAAATGAAGTTTCAACCAGAAGTTAAGACTTGGGTTTGCTTTTTCTTTAATGCTATAAACATCCCTATACTAGAAGCTCTGATGTTTAATTTCCTGAAACTGTCACTGATAAACATACTATGTAAAAAAACAGATATAGAGGCACCTAATATTTAAACTTGAATGATGATTTCGTCATACAGATCTTTGCTTTAAAGCTAAGAAAAAATGGTTAGCTAAAAGCAATTATCTAAAGAGTGAAGTTGTTGCTGCAAAAGTATACTTATGATATTTTTGGTATACCAGAAGTAATATAATAAATGAATAACACTACCCCTTAAAACATATATAATGGTTTTCTGGAGTTTTCCATATATGACCAGGCTTTTAGATGTCCGATTCCTTACTAGACTGCCCGTGTTCATTTCAAAATCAACAAAATCAAATGTTTTAAAATGTTAAGTGAAATTTCAGTTAATTTATTGGCAGAAGATTAAGCACCAATAATGCACCATAACTATTTTATTTTTGTTTTCCTCTGTTGTTTTTAATAAGGTAATAGCTACAACCATACCTTTTATTTTTATTTGTACAGTACACTGTACCACTGATTTGTGTATTTACGGGTGAATGTTCAAGTTACATTTTATCACAAAACGTAATTTGAAGAGACCGCTTAAGTCACTTGTTTATTGATTCGGCTTAACTGCACGGGAACAACAGAAGATTTTAAACTCCAGCTTTCTCCTCAATTCCTCTTGCAAAAAGCTTTATCAGTTGGCAGTGAACTCTGCAAAGACAAAACGAGAATTCCAACATTTTTATGAAAGCATAATACTTTAAGCATAGTACTAAAAACAGACAATAATAAAGATAATAAATGCTACTGCTTTCAAGAAGTACCATTTTCTAATTATTGAATTAACTGCAGAGGCATGAAGAGCAACTCATTTCACAACTGCTTTTTGGCTCATCTGTCCAACCATCAGTTATCGTAACTTCAAAGCATGTTTGCCGACTCACTTCAAGAACAAGTACTGCACAGAAAATTACAATAAATAAATGGATTTTTACTTAATTAAAAGAGAATAAGCATAAGCAGTGAAAGAGCAAGCAAATTAAGTACACAACACATGCATCACTGACCCAGCACAATTTACTTATTAGTTATAATGATACAACACTCCAATTCCACAATACAGAGTCATACTAAACATTTTAATTTTACTAATACAGTAAAATCTGTTTTTACTGTAGTCAGATTTTGTTGTTAACCTTTTAATGTAACAGAAACAATTATAATGCAAGGAAAAGCAAAACACCCCACAGATATAGCTCAGTAGATACGTCTTCATTCTGACATGTATGGTCTTCAGACATTTAAAAATTGAAATGTCCACTAAATATTATTATAATAAATTCCTAATTATTATGGAAACAGATGTTTGTGATCTCTTTGGTTAGCACACAGAGCTGCAGTACCACTAACAGCAGCCTATATGGCACTGTTGTTCTAGAAACCCTGGCAGCTGCTCTGGTGGCTTTTATGATTCATCTTATGATTAAATGTAGAGATTTGCCTCCAATTACAGGTCTCAGGTTTGTGTCTTTTTTTAAATTCTAATACTAATTTAGTGACAGGCCTAACACAGTCCAAGAGGGGATATGATTAGCAAACATTAAATATTGTGCAAGCCCACACATACGGCAGTATTCAAATATTAGCTTTTTTTTCAACAAGTGAAGATCTAGAACACATTGGTTCTGTCCACACAAAGGTTCAAAACATTTGTTAGCAACACACCAGCTACCAGCCACTCCTCAGCTGAAAATATTTTTTGCCAAAAAGCTTTCGTACCATGTTCACTTTCTAAAGTTATACAAAATCAAGCTCTCCCACTGCAAAAAGAAATAAGTGTTCCGTCTTTTAGTGCCTGAAACTAAGATTTGTGTATACTAGTAAAAAATCAGACAATATCTGAAACAACAACATCTTTTGATATAGAATATTCTGAATTACATATAGTATACTTTTATCTGTCACTGATAGGAGCCTAAGATTAACTTGAACATGGTAAAATGTGAAACATTACAAATTCAGTAATTGGACTGTCATACCCCACTTCGACTGCAGCATGATCCAAAATTTCTCCATCACAATTCCAGTTGCTATTAACTGAAGTACAGCTACATGCTGGGTGGTCCCTGCAGATCTGGCTAAAGAGCTTCTTTCTCACATCCTTCACATCAGTGTCTTCACTCTCACAGTATTTTGGTGTGAACTTGAATTTTCTGACTCTGTGTACTTCAATGAAGGTAAGGTCAAACTGTAAAGAGGATGAAAGGATTTTCAGTTAAGGTGCAATTTTCAAAAGGAATTCAATGTACTTAAAGTATTCTCCTGCTGAAAATGAAGAACAAAATGGGTTCTTTATTTGGAAAACCTTCTCATTCTTCAATTTTTAAAATCATGCAGCTCAGTATTGTCAGAGTACCAAAATGCCTGTTCACATGTCCTGCATTGATCTACTATTTATCCAAGTCTTTTTATGTTTTCATTCAAGGAAACACACAATACTGCACTTTCACTGAAAAAGATACAAGTGAATCTGTGATGCACAGCTTTCAGAAATGTGACAAGACTAT
This sequence comes from Lepisosteus oculatus, assembly GCF_040954835.1. Taxonomy (NCBI): domain Eukaryota; kingdom Metazoa; phylum Chordata; class Actinopteri; order Semionotiformes; family Lepisosteidae; genus Lepisosteus; species Lepisosteus oculatus. The sequence goes on along the minus strand of NC_090702.1, from coordinate 36,572,177 downwards.
GGATAAAAGACAAAAACTAAGGAAAAGCCAGATAAATCCAAGCACAGCACTACAATACTGGTAGATACACTTTTTTCTTTTGACCTCTGTCTCTTATGATGCAGGGAATCATGTTAGAACTTAGAGGGATACTTGTGTATTTTGGTTTTATGTGCAGGGTTTCCTCAAGATTCTTCACGCTATTATTGGTATATATTGTATAGTACACTGCAGATTTATTTATATGTCCATTGAATTGGAACAAAAACAAACAAAGATTTACAAAATGTATAGTGTTCTGCTGAAAAATACTGAAAATACTGAAGTCATACTACAATCTAAATAGAATTGCTCAAAGCAAAGTTATATCTGTCAAATGTCCAGAAAACATTAAATGTTCATCAGGCACAGACTATTTTCATTCTTTTTCACCTGTAAGTATGCTATGAGGTTTTTTGGTACTTTTGAAGGGTTTTTTTATCATTCCTATAAGGACAATTGCTCTGTGGTCTTTGGTTTCTGTTTGGGAACTACATTCTTGTTTGAACGAGAATTGTTCAATTGGATTGAGGTCTGGAAATTGAGATGGCCAGTCAGGAACATTTATTTTCAGTGCAGTTTACCATTTCTGTGTCAATGTGGATGCATGCATTGAGTCAGACTTAAGCTTGGCCACATTTAAGCTGGCCAAGCATGCTTAAATGTCGTTAAGCATTACAGTATCATAAGGGCTCCAGAATCCATCCAATCAATAAAAACCCGAAACAGATAAACCAGATTTCACAATGGGCACTGTTCTAACAACATAAGCCTTAACTGTTTATGCTAAACAAAATGCTGATGAGCAGCAACCCAGCCATGAATACCATACTAATGCAGATGACGTTGAATAATAAGAACTGTTTTTGTTGGCTAGCTGTTTATGGTTTACCCCTCAATGATTTGTTCCCAGCCTGTGGTGGTAACAAATACTGTAATGTTACATTCTCAAAAATGGAAAAAACAGAGGAAAGTGAGATGGAGCTTTTTGTGGATTTTTAATAGCAATTCCCCAACTTTGTGAGGTCAATGATCATTTGCTGGCAAGCTGCTTACAGCTCTCTGACCTATGCATGCAACTACTAAATTTCTTCCATGTGTTAACTTTTTTTACACCAGGGAAACATGAAACCTTCAGAGTCCACTGGAGGTTTTTCTGGAGGTTCAACCACATTTCTAAACGGCAAAATGTTATTGTAGTTTTTATTTATGACAATATGACAATTAAATTACAAAAATAAAATCTTTTTAGAAGAGACATTACCCAATTTGTAAATATCCGTTTTAAGTTTTGTTCCTTTTTCATCAACGGTATGAAAATACCTGGAGGGCACTATATATCAAAAAAATTGCGGCAGTGTTCATTTTTGTCCACATATCGGTTATCACATCTAAAACAGCTAAGTAAAAGTTTTTAGTATTTTATCCTTAAGCGCATCAGACAATCTACTGTTTCAAAGACTGTAAAGACAAGGCCTATTATTTCCCTTAGAATTAAGTGGCATTAAGTATCTTTGTGTCTGGACCAAACAGCCTGTTGACCATCACAGGAAAGTAGCAAAAATGACCTCTCGCGGTGGTCAGCCAAATGATGATCTAATGGTCTTTGCATGTGAGCAAGTAAGGGAGATGAGCTTATCTTTCAGATAAGAATCTTTCCCAGGACAGTCCAGATCCATTGTCATTACCCATTTAAGATGGATGTCCACTGCTGGTGCCAGCATGTCTGGCAGATGGACAGAGGCACGTCTGGAGAGAATCCTAAAAGTCACAGGGCATGGTCAATCATCCAACAAGATGACCAACCAATCTAAGACCTGATGGGTCTGGTAACCCATTCCACCTCATAGCTTCTTGACCAATCACCAACCGCATTTTCCCCAGTGAAAAAGCAGTGCATCACCTCCAACTCGGCTGCCCTCCTCTCTCCGCTGAACCAACTGGGCTGACAACAGAATCATGTGCCTGACACACTTGTCTGAACTTTGGGACTTTTTCCTGAAGCACAGAGTAAGGGGAAAAACCCATACCTAAAGACAGAATTCTGCCCGTGGTCTATCCTGCAGCAGAACCTTGAGACAAGCTAGCTACCACCGTGTGTCTGCTTCAGTACCAGAGCAATACCACTGGACTTTGTCGACACACCTGAATAGAATATTATTCAGCAGTAGCCGCTACTCTGGGAGCAAACAGAGTTTCTCTCCTTTTGGTGTGACTTGCCCTGACTGAGCAGTCACCACACTATGCACAGGCTATGTCCAAGTTCAACTCAATTCTAAGCGGATAATCCATTTAGGGAATCAACTGTCAGCACGATCGTTACAGAAGGATCCTTCTCTCTCTCCCCCCCAATACTTTGAACTACCTCAGGACTGGAGTGGCACTGAGCCAGCAGAGCATTAATTGGATAGCGCTGCAATGGACCAAGTCAGCAGTCGTAGATGAGTGTAATTCAATATTCACCCTCTCAAGAATGAAACTGTTATATTAACACATTAACATCAATTTAATTCATTTAAGTAGCCATAGTGACTTAAGAGTGCCTGTTGAATATTTTAAAGAGACTGGTGAGGACTGGTGAGGTTATAGTGGACATAAAAACGAGAGTTCGCTGCGGCGTTACAGGAAACCCAATTTTAACAACAAATTGCTGGCGTTTTATCCTAGAAAGCACTGAGACCAGGACCAGTAGGAGCACTCCCGCAGCGAAAAAGAAAATGCCTGATGAACTAGGGATTGGACAGTTTTTCAGTGGTTGAACGATTGATGGAAATGTTCAAATAAATGTGCTAAAGACTTACTTTATATGATTGGAAACTAATGTGTGATCGGATCAACGAAATGCTGTGGTATTACTTTTTGTCAATGAAAAAATAAAGTACTTTCGTTTACAAAGAATGTGGACCAGAGTTATACTTTGAGTTTACAGCTTGTCCAAGGTCATTCATTATTAATACTATTAGTAATATCTTCGGTATAGACTTTGATGCATAAAATATTTCTGCATAATTAAAATATTTATGATAAAGGTAGGTTGTGTACTTTTGCCCAACTGAACAATAAACAATTTCATAAAATATACCAACTTTTTAATGAATGATGAGTAACATGCTGTAATACACAGTTTAAATTTAAAAGCTCAAATGCTGTACATGAGAGGTTAAGCTTTATTAGCTCCTCCTGGTGGTTTTACAAGGTGATTCCAGATACTATCAATATAATCGAATTTGCATATGGTAAATGACGCGTTATACCGCGTTTTGATGCGACACGCCCAATGCGTTATACCGCAGCGTACCCTGCTTGTTTTGAATGGCTGCATCTGTATTTTTGGAATTCTGCTGACATGGGCTCTGGCAATTCCACTCCATTCTGATCATCCAATTGAACTGAGATTTTGAGGGAAACGTAGGCTCATGCTTACGGGGCTCAAGGTGGATAACCATAACCAGGTGTATTTGCAACCATGATTTCCACTGATCAAGCACTAGGATATGGTAGCAAAAGTCCGTGTCATTTACACTCTAGGTTCTTATTAGATTCTATGAAGGAAATGAAGATCTTGTTGGAAATTAGATCATTGCACATTTGTATCTTATTCAGTCACTTGCACAGGTTACTGAACTCAAGTGAAGTCTAAATATCACACTCCAAAATGATGATATTTAGTTTCAATTCAATGAAACATTCCACACATGAAAACGCACACAAAATAGATATTAGCATTGTACATATGCTGGGAACTGACGGCAAATAAGGAACTGGTCCAACATACCACTTTTACGTAAACGGTGCAATAGTCAATACTTCAGGCATCACTGTTTATGCAAAAGTTAAGTGGATAAAAAATACCTTATTAACTATTCATGGAATCTACTGGTACCTGATCATCTTTACTGGTATGTCGAAGGAGGTGTCTAAGGAAGTTCAGTCTGGAACATTTGCGGACAAGTATGATGTCTGTTGTCCCATCTGCTAGGTGTGCTGCCGGGGAAAGACCTTTTGGGCTGCGTGGACAAGCACAGCTCATACTGGCAGCATTGATGGCAAGAAACTTCCCCTTGACAACTTTCCATTCTCTTTCATCTTCTAAAATACACAAATACAAGAAGGTTATCCATGCTTTAGTTCACACCCTTCTTTATAGTTATGAGGTCTGCAGATCATCTTTAACAAGACTGTTGAGAAAATAAATATCTTCACAACTCTTCTTTAAATGAAAATGGTGTTTAATACTGATTACACAAAACCATTTAAGCAATTTTGTCTTAAGAATTGTGCTCTCTTAAGGGTTAAATCACACTGAAATTATGTAAAGACCTATTATTCAAATAAAGTCACTCTGGAGTTTAAAAATGTAGGATACTGCTGTTATAAATTAAATATATCTGGCATTTCCTATGCAATTTAACACTATTGCACAATTATTCAAGTAAGATATAAAATGTTAGAATTCAAGTCAGTAATTAAATTAAGGAACTGTGATGTATTAATGTTATTTGTAGTAATATATTTTAACACAAACATATGATATACTACTACTGCAGATTTGGTATGGTCTCCAATGATGCTAACAGGCTCTGAGAGTTGGAAATCATCTTCTACATAGATAAAGACCAGCTGAACACAGATAAGGACTCCCAAGAAAAATGTTCATTGTGATTGGTCAAAGAATCTACTCAATAACGTTTATGTCTAGTAATTGGCCAAGCTATCACAGGATCTACAGTATGCATAATACTCATTAGTGATCACCTGGTTTTTAAGTATGATATACTTTGGACTAATTGATTTTCTATGAACTCCTTAAGTACCAACAAGTATTTATACAACTCATACTCAATTCTAAACAGAATAGGCACCAGAGCCTCTTCTTGACAGGATACAATTATGGCTCCAGATAACTTGACACCATGCCACAGTTTTTGTTTTCTAACATCATCATCATAATAACAACAACAACAACAACAACAACAACAACAACAACAACATAGGGCATAGTCTAGTAATATTTCTGAGGTGAAAAAAAATTGTTTTGACAATGTGCTGCACATGTGGGTCGAATGTTAAGCCAGAATCAAATATCACTCCAAGGTTTTTCAACTTAGACTCAAGCACAAGTACAGAACCATCACAGATACAGATACAGATGGGGTTACAGGATTGGCTTTACAAAGTTGATGGGGGGTGCCAATAAGCATGACTTCAGTCTTGTCACAGTTAAGATTAAGGAAATTTGAGTCTTCAAAAGTTTTTATGTCAGAGATGCAATTAGATAGAATAGAGACAGCCACATCACTGTCACGTTTGGTACGGATGTATATTTGAGTATCATCAGCATAGAAATGATAATTGAGGCCATGTGATCTTAAAAGCTGACCAAGTGGAAATATGTAAATGCTGAAGAGCAAGGGGCCCAGTATTGAGCCCTGAGGAACACTAGTCCTAACAAGACCAATGGGATCTAAAATAGATGTGGTGGGTTTCATGTGTGTAACTAGTTTATTGAGGAATGCTGAGTCAAGAAGAGAGAATTTGGAGAGAAGGGAACCAGAAAAGTTGGATAAGGAGGGAGGAGGTATGGAAATGATATGCGTAATGGAGAGAAAGTGATGCCGGATGTTGTCGGTCTTGGAGGTGAAGAAATCTAAGAATGTGTTGCAAAGTTGCAATGAGGCAGGTAATATTGTGGGGTGGTTTGGCTTTAGTAACCGTTTGATGGTGGAGAAAAGATGTGGTTGTTATGGTAATTTTCAATGATGTGAGAGAAGTAGGTTGATCTAGCAGATTCTATTGTAACCTTATATTCAGATAAGTTATCTTTCCAAGCCTGATAATTTCCATTTATGCCACCTACGCTCAAGTTTGCACAACATACAGTTAGACAGGACTGGCTACCCTGCACCCTAAAAATATTAAAAGTGCAGTAAAAACAAATAACATTCATGGTAAAAAAAAAAAAAAGAATGAATATAAATTCAATTATATTTTATATAAAATATGCCAACAAAAATGCACTTCTGAATGTCAGCTTTGAATGTTAATGCAGAGTCATTCTAATTTTTTTTAAAAAGGGAAACATCTATTCAAATATCTAGTCTTCAATGGTACAGAAGTGCTCAGAAATAACCAATAACCCATAAATAAGACAATAGCACATTATTGCAAATTATGCTGATAAAATAAGACATACTATACATATAATTCGGAGTATCACCCAATTATTTCCTATACAAATTCAAAGCTACATTCAATTTTCTATGCTAATTGAACAAGATCCTAGAGGATCACTTATATTAACGCAAAATATAGTATGCAAACCTTCAGAAAATAGGGCCTGTTCATTTTCCATTAGTAATCAGTATATTAAGTGTTATATTGCCAGTCATTGGAAGGTATTTGTATTTTATTACTGTGTGCATTCTTCCATTCCATTACAGCAGAAAAGGAGATGTTCATTCAGATAAATAAATCAGGGTTTATTTTAACTTTTCTTTGACTGAGGTCCCCCATGGATATTTAGGAAATGATGAGAAAGCATTCTAATAGACCACAAAAAATCAGATGCCTAGCTGTAAATAAAAGTGAGAATAGAATTAACTGTTTTCACTAGAAATACTGTATATATGGGTTACATACGATCAATATTCACACTTCCCATACTCAACACTTCCAGAAAAGTCTGGATAAGACTATATATCCCATACTTACACATGCAAAAAACAAAAACGTACCCTCTAATGTTTTATTTTCTCTTTTGAGAGCTTAAAATGTTTGCAATTTTATGAAATTCCTGGATTACTTTAATGCTTTTTCACAACATAGCTGAACAATACAAACATTACTGCTAAGACAAGTATAGTTACACTGTTTAACTTGTATGTTCTTAAACTTATATCCATTTTGATCATATTGCCATCTTTAATAACCTCACATGGAACTAATAATGCTACCAGTATAGCTATTCCTTCTTTTCGGCTTATTGTGCAGCTTATCCAACTTCTTATTCTTACGCAGTAATTATCACATCTTGGTTCACTTACTGTATTGGATTGAATTGTTTAAATAATCCCATATGCATTTGTTCACTGCAATTTATTAAACTTCAGGAAAAGGTTTAAATAGAAGTTACATTGGACAATGGTGACAAATTGTTTTCTTCCTCTTTGCTGTACTTCATCCTGTTTGCAGGATGTGTAAGATTTGGTAGTTTGGGTCCTAAAAATGTTTCTCCTGAAACATGCTTGTGCTGCTGTGAGTTTTCGCATTTAATGTCATTTTAGCAGATGAAAGAAACATGAATAATCAATTTCAGCTTTGCTATGAACTATGAAGCAGTGAAGTTTTTCTTAAATTATTAAATTGTAACACCTATGGAAAGGAAATTGTGATTTACATACTGTACACCACATCAATAAGCATTCATAAACAGAAAAGTTGTGAAACATTTAATCAGAAACTTTTTCTTTAATCAGAATCTATTAATACTACTTTGGAAAACTTTGATACAGAAAAGAACCTAAGGTAATCAACGAAAAACAATGGATTTCTACCTCTTGAAAATTATATCATTAGAAGGCTTGCAGTACCAGGAGTTTAGGGTCTCCCTCTAAGTGGGATCCTTCTGCATGTGCTTTAGTTTAAAAGAACTGTGTTTTACCTAAGAAGCCTCAGAGGCATATTTATAGTGGTACTGTCTTATATAAGTCTCTTCTGAGTGATGAAAGTCACGTTTCTCACGTGCCTGGGCTGTGCATCAAAAATATTATTGGTGCTTGTGTCAGGGTCTTTCCAAATGACGAGCACTGATACGAAATGTTTTGTTCGGCTTTTTCCAACACTAGACACTTGTCAAAATAACACTGAATTGAAGCATTTTTTTCCACAGGATCATTTTAAACATTACAGCAATTTCATATTTACTGGAGGCTGATTTTGTGCTGATGTTTCATTAGACTATTAAACTTGTTTTCTTACCATTTTCACTAACACCCCCCTCAACACTTTCATCCCGTATTTCTTCAGAGAACAGTTGTCCATTATGCTGGCAGACATAACACCTGAGGGAAAATAAAGTTAATGTTGCTTTCATTCCATTAGGAACATTTTATTAAATGGAGAAAAAAAAACATACACAATCCTTTTTGCATGAACAGAAGTAACCTATTTTCCCAAAGATTAAAGTACAAACATTACAGGCAATATCAAACAGAATAGGTATCTCTCTATATTCAGCACTCTTTAATGTAACATTATTACCAAAAAATTAAAAATGAGCACATAGAAGAAATGTTTTGATAATGGCACAACACTAGAGACAGCATAAAGATACATCACAGAATTATAGAAGAAAGATGCGTTACTATACAAACTGATTTTGGTGGAGACCCTGAGTATTTGGCAAGGTGAACACAAAGCTCAGAAAATCCCAATATAAATTCCACTGTCAAGAGCATGTAATGCAGCACGCCTATATCAAGCTGCATCACAAAGAGAATCATGTTTTACTTAAGAAGCCTCACAAGTATATTTACAGTAGAACTGATTTAAATAAGTCTCTTCTGAGCGATGACTTGTTTATGTGGCAGGTCTCTGCCTGTTTTTTAACTTGTACTTTTCAAGTTATGGTCACAATAGTACAGCATTGTAGCAATCACTCCTCTACTGATGAAGCATAATTAATCCTAGGATAGAAATACGTTAATATTATTTACCCTGATCTGCACTTGGTTTTGTCTCTTGGGTTTCCCAAGATATCAGTGGCTGGTTGAAAGGATACTGTTCCTTCATAGTAGTGATGAGATAGAAATGTCTTGATACCTAATAAATAACAGCAATACAAAATACAAACAGCTGATTTAATCAGTGGTGTAGTGGACACAACATAACAAAGGAATATATTTACAACATGAAACATAAAACATAGGAAAATTAACAAATGAGAGTAAGCCATTTTGTCTATTGATCCATTTTAATTAGCTAGAAGCTAAATGATTCAAAGATCTCATCTAGAATTATCTTGAAAGAAGCCACAGTACTGACTTCAACAACTGGGCAAAGTATTTTGTCCAATATTCCCACAACGCTTTTTATACAAAGTGCCTCCTGCTCTTGTTTTTTTCACATACTTTTCACTTGGGTCCTCTAATCTGTTTTTTACTACTGACACTGAATTTGTTCAGATAAATCTCTAAAAATTTAGAACAGCTTGTTTTTTTACAACTGCTTCAGCATAGCCAATTGCATTCCTCAAGTCTCAGCTACAATTCCCATAACCATGGGAGAATGAGTGAAGTGAAGGCAGGATCCTTTAACCCACCTACCTTCGAGCCATTCATTCTTTAATGTTTCACAAGTGCATTTTTCCATAAAAACAATTACCTGAAAAATCGTATCTAGCTGGACCCATCCATCGTTTCTTTTCACTGTCAGCCAGTATATCTCCATAAAACCCATATCCTAGTAGGGATACTGAGTACTTCAGAAATGTGTCATTATGGTGCACTGAACAGACATCCAAGGCCTGAGAATCACCTAAAAGGATATTTAATAAAACTAATATTAGAATATAAACATACATAAGCACAGAATCTAATAAGCCATGTAATGTGTGGAAAGCAGCAGGGGCTTCCCCAATGAAACATACTGAGATAAAGAATATAATAAATGTGAATATTCGTACACAACAGCAAATTAAACACCACAGTAATATTTTAAATAATTTAAAAAAACACAAAGAAGGTTTTTTCATATTTAAAAAAGTGGAGTGTATTTTGCAAGATTGAAGATTTACTCATACAGTATACTACAGAAAAAAATGTAAGTCTGTGCATTTTCTAAATTTAAATAAAACAATGTAGCAGCAGAGGAGTAGCACACTGGTATGGAATAGTTTCAATGCCTCCATGCTTTTGGTTCCCGGGTTCTGTGCAACCTGAAGTGCCTTCTGTGCGGAAACTCCTGTTTCTTTCCCTGTGGTTGTGCAAGTTTTTCCTAGGGTGTTCTGATTTCTGCCAACATTCCATCCAGAGACAACGGACCAGCTTAACTAGCAACTCTAAAGATGTCCCCTGTACGTATGTATGTGTGTGTGTTAAGTTCATGTATTTTGCGATAGACTAGTGCCCTATCTAAGGTGTACCCCGACATGCTCTCATGGTCTGCTGGATAAGGCTCCAACACAATGCAACCCTCTATTGGGCGGTGCGGTGGCTCTGTAGCAAAGGATCTGTGTCTGTGGCTGTCGCCCGTTCGTATCCCGTGGCCGGCAGAGGAATCCTACTCCGTTGGGCCCCTGAGTAAGCCCCTTAACCCCAACTGCTCCAGGGACGCAGTATAAATGGCTGACCCTGTGCTCTGACCCCAAGCTTCTCTCCCTATCTGTGTCTCTCATGGAGAGTAACTTGGGGTATGGGAAAAAAGACAAATTCCTAATACTAGAAACTGTATATGGCCAATAAAGTGATCTTATCTTATTAGAATAAATGATCGCTGAAAATTGATATTCACACCAATGTTAGATGTGTACTAAAAGGTACTTCATTATCAACAATTATTAAAAGAATAAAGTTCAACTTTGTTGCTATAGTTACGTTGTAGGCCAAATAAAGTATTACATTTTATTTAATTTAAAACACGAACCAAATACGTAGAACACAGTAGACCATAGAACAGCAAAATAAAAAGTATTTTGTAGGACTACATTCTCGTACATCATGAGCATTATTTCACAGATTAAAAATAGAGCATTAATTCATTCATGCAGAAAAATATATTTTTACCAGAATCAGATTAAAGACAAAATTAGAAACTGGTTATTCATTGCGCTTTGTCTCATTTTTGTACCATACATAATTACTTTACAATTTACCTACTCACCCACAATAATATGTAAGGCTGAAGTCACTGGGTCATTAATGCCAATCGTTGCATAGCAAATGCAGTCTGTTGAGCCTAGTTTAAAAGGAGAGATTTATAGTTTTAGTCTGATAAAACACAAGAAGGATGGATTTTTAAAATCATACTGAAACTTAAATCATAAGCTTAAGACAGACAATCCAAAATAAACTTTAACAGGATAGAAATATATCATAATTTACTTTAAACTGTTACACAATCTTATTGCAACAGAATCAAAATATTAAAACAAAATTTAAAAAAATAAAAAAATAAGATTAGAATAATGTTTCCATACATTTGAAATGATTACTGTTTCCCTTACCAAGTCTCTTTGCTTGTAAAAAATATAGCACATCTTGTAAAAGGGGAACTGCAGTCCCAATTTCTCCAGACCTGTTATTCCATTTTGTTAACAAAATTAATTCATTGACAGTATATAAAAAGTTTACAAATTTTGAATTAAGCACAAAATGGTGAACTTTGTCAAAGTACAGTAAGTCGCCATGCTGTAGCAAACTCCTTGTCTCGCCCTGGGCAAGAGCGAGAGTTTGCGCAAATTGGGACATGATGCGGCCCTTCCTGCTCACTAGTCACCGTAATGACTAATGTAACTTGATGCACGAGTGAATAAGTACTGGTTGTGCAGCTGACATTTTACTGCAGAAATGTTCCAATGTGATCTGCATGCACAGTTAACAAGTAGTATTTGTAGGCAAAACTATCTGGAAGTCAAGAGCAATATTTCTATTTGATTAAAAGAGATGTATTCACAAGCCTGCTTGTTTACAATGTAATAAAGCTGCTTCACCAGACGTTCTGTTGCCTGGTTTTGAATCGTAGAATATGGCGCTGCGCATACCTGAAATTCCATCCATTTTGTAAATAGTTTTTTTTTCAAGTTACTGTGTATATTTTGCTTTTATTATGGTTTGAAATGCATTCAACGCCGATTCTTTCTAACCCAGGAATATAAAAAACGTTCCCCTTTAATTTTAAAATTTGAATCTCCCTCCTATTGTCTTGATAGATGCAAAAAGTCTTTAGTAAAAATCACTAAGTGGATTATCATTATAAACATGAGAATCTGTGATTTAATTAACCACACTTCATCCTCCAAAAACATTTATTTTTCTATGATAAAATATTATAATAGTTTTTGTATTTTGTGTCTTGTTAGTTTCTGTAACAAATATTTGTCTTGTAGGCTAGTGCCTATTTCTTAACCACTCATTTGTTCATGGATGTTTGAAGATGTTATACGACCTTGCTTGGTGGTTGCTGACTCAAATGTATATGTATGTGATTTTTTTGTGTATTGAAAACGTATTGATAACACCCTTGTTTTTTTAACAATACATTTAGATATTCTTCACTTAGAGGAATTCAGTCCTTTTTCGGAGTGAAGAAACCTCAATCCATGAGAGTTCTATGTTGGCTCAGTAGGTTAAGACTTTAATCAAACTTGAATTTGATCAAGTTTACTGTGACAGTCAGCTAGTTAAAAACAAACCATAAATGGCATAGAAAGCAAAGTGATAACACTTGAACAGCTACAGCAAAACATCAATAATACACCACAGTGTTGATCAGGAGTCCTTGCTCACCCATAAATCGCTGAGCTGCAGCTCTTTCAACTTAATCACCTTTAGTGATAGGAAAGAAGTTATTTACCTTTTCATATGTCCTGTTTTAAAGTAGATAAGATGGTGTTGTTCTATTACAAAGCAACCAACAGATTACTTTAGATTAAACCTTCAATACATTTAGAGAGTTCCTATCCATCACTGGATGCCTGGAGCTCAGGTTGAGCTCTATTGCCAGGACATGCCTGTTTCATATCACTGTGACAAGGATTCCTCAAACAGTAGTGCACAACTGGAGGAGTGCCACCAGGGAAGGATAAGTGTTACTCGGCCACGGTCCTTTGGTTTATCAAGAAACAGACCACTGCGACTTGGCACTGCAAGCCTGCAGGCACTCAGCATCCATCAATCATAATGCTCCTACAATTGCTCTTAACTGTTCTGAAAAGCAAAGAGGACCTTGCAATGTGTCATAAGATGAATGACTAGGATAAGTGGACATGTCAGAGGATCATATTCTCCCCATGCAAAACATGAATCGCTGTTGGAAAGCAGTCTTACACTACCAGCACTTCCACTTGTGGTGGGAATGTAATAAAGGTCTCTCAAAATATTTCAGTAATCTTTACAGCCTTGTCTGGGAAGTTAACCAAAATATATATATTTTAGATAGAAAAATAGTTTACATTTCTATTTTAGAATCCTTATCCAGATTCAAAAAAACATTATTTCCATCTAAAACTGCCTATTATACCAACACCTCCTGTTACAAATTAATTGTCCAGTTCTCCAAATTTAGCACCAATTTGGAGTTTGCTGATTTTCTCTCATTTTTATGCCTTAAATTAAGGATCCTTATTCTAGGGGACTTTAATATAAACATCGATTCAAGGTCTTCCAGTCTGGCTAAAGACTTCCTATCTCTATTGGGATGCTTTGATCTTACTCAGTTTGTTTGAACTCCTACACAACAAAGGACACACTTTAGATTAAATTATTGCATAATAATTATGCAATAATTCTAGACTAATATCACTAGACTATGCCCTATGCTATCACTAACCGTGGCTGAAAAGCTGACCAACACATTTGTGTCATCTCAAATTGACTACTGCAATGCTTTACTCGCTGGGGTATCTAAATCTACTCTGAACAAACTGCAGTATGTCCAAATTTCAGCAGTCAGAATCCTGACCAGGTCTAGTGCAAGTGTTCACATTACTCCTATCCTGGAGTCCTTGCACTGGCTTCTAGTCAAATTCCGTGTAGATTCCGTGTAATCCTCATGCTCACCTATAAGGCTCTGCATGGGTTGGCACCTCAGTACCTGTCTGAACTATTATCGCCCTACTCCTCACCTCACAACCTTTGCTCTTCTAATTCTGCTCTCCTTACTGTCCCCAAAGCCTGCCTACATTGTATGGGTGACAGGACCTTCTCCCGTTATGCCCCCAAGCTCTGGAACTCTCTCCCAAAGGATATCAGAGAGTCACCTTCTCTAAACTCCTTGAAATCCAGACCCAAAACCCTCTTCTTCAGAGAAGTCTTTACTTAACTGGTTCCATTCCTCAACCCTCTGCTTTTCTTAGTGCCACCATCCACAGTCTCCTCTATATATTGTAATTGTATTTTATCTTATTCTTCTTATTTATTGTTGTTGTCATCCTATAAAGCGCTTTGAGAAGCCACCTTTAAAGGCGCTATATAAAATAAAGTTTATCAATGTACTGAGCACACAAATAATATTGGACAAGATGGCTGCTTAACCACTGTTCTCAAGTCCTGATTTTTGTTATATGGATTAAATAGAAATGTGACAGATTTCATGAACAACTAAAGTCACTTCCAATAAATCTCACAAACTGATGTGGCAATTAATTATGCTACCTATAAAAGGATATGAAACAAGGTGAAACAGGCCTCTTTATCCTTTGAAAATGCTTTGGTAAAGTAACAACAAACTTGGGAGGTATCATTCTAGTTGTGGTAAAGTTAATGTTTGGCAAAACGGAATTAATTAAAATAGCCACATGTCCAAAATTTTGTTTGCAAAATTTAAACCATCTTGGTAATTGCCAAACTGACTGAACAGAAATTTGCCTGGTTTCATTATACATCACAGGATGCAGTGATAGTTTTGGTTATCATCTTGGCGCAATACACCTTGTACAGTACCACGAACTGCTCTTCAAAAAGTGTTTCCTTATTGAACTGCCAACAACAATTTGCAGGTTCCTGATCATTCTGGATTCACTTTAGTTTACTAAAAATACGCACTGGTATATTATGTGCACAGAGACTTGCTTGAAAACTGTTTGTAGTTTTCTAATTTACTTAAGTGTTGTTCCAGTCTATCTCATGCTGAAAAGATAAGCAACATTTTAAAACAGTATTCATCAAAATCTTACCTGCTGGAATAATGCCAACCCTGAGGTTGCACTGCACCAGTTTTTCATGGGCACAGTTTTGGTCCACTCCTGAATCAGTCTGCGTCCGTGAAATTAAACCATGAATGACCTCGCTGAACATACCGTCACCTCCAACACAAACAATGCTGCAAAAAAAGCTACTAGTGATTACATGTATCACTTACAGATAAGTGCATCTTTTTGAGCTACTGCTGCTTTTATTTTAAAGAAATACTTATTACAATATTATAACATTCACATAACATTAAAAGGTATTCCAATTCTTTACTGAAAATAATGTATAACTCTACTTGAAAAAGTAACAACTAGGAATCTAAACAGGATGCCACTTGAGGTCAAGGTCATAATACAATTCATGAATGAGATTTAAACATGGATTGGTTGTTTCAACAATTCTTACTGATTATGCTAGGAACTTTAAAAGCAACTGAACTTAGACAACATTTAATTGAGAAGACTTCAAAATCAGCAGAAAATTTGTTAAAACATTTAGTTTTAATACAACTAAAAAAAACTCTTCCATCAATTTCCCTAAAACACTACATTATGCAATAAACTCCAATTCAATGGTATTTAATGTAAGCTTTGACACAATAGACCTTTCTTTAGAATGTTTAAAAAACTAAGAGTCACTCACTTCAGCTACTCTCTGCATCCATCAGTTACCCGGTCTTTGGCCGTTGTCGATCGATTATGCATTTATTTATAATTTAAGAAATGGTTTTAATTAAGAATTATGGTACAATATTACAGATGTGATTCCTGGGTTAACACTCACCCATCATATTTCTTGAGGTCAGCTTCAGTTTTCAAATGGTCCCTGGCATGATTAGCACGTTCTGTAACTAAAGAAACAAATACACAATGCTTCATTTTTATCCTCGTGAAATGCCTTTTTCTTCAGTTTATGGAGAAATACGAAGACTACTAAAACTATTTCCATTCTCAGATTCTCTTTGTACTTTTCAGCACAAAATTAACTTTTACATCTATATAATAGTTGGTGTATCTGAGCCATTCATTTATGTGACATCTATAATAGCGGTCACATAAATTAATGACCCAGATACAATACAACGTTTCAGAAAATTTACTACGGCATAGAATTTGGTTAAGAAATATAAATCCCGAAGCTTACATTTAAAAATAGAAGTATGCAAACTTCAATGCTAATGTCCTAGACTTATTTCAAGTACCACAGAAATAAAAGCAGAGCAATTAACAAAGAAGTTAATTGACCACAGGATCAACATTTTGCAATGGACTTGAACCCCACTGACAAACTGTGGTTTGAATTGAAGTGGGCTATCCATAAGCACAGACCGATGGATATTAAGGATCCAGAAAGATTTTGTATGGAAGAATGGTATAATGTCCCTCCCAATGTGTTTTCCAATCTCATTAAAAAAGGCTCTAGGCTGTTATATGCGCAAGGAGAGGGTATACAAAGTGCTGAAAACATGGGTGCCAATAATTGTGGCACTTTATTTTTTGGAAATAAATTTATAATCTGAATTTTGAATATAATTTATAATGTGCAATATTGGTTGATTCCACTGAATCATTAAAGTCAAATATTCCATATTGGAAAATTATAATTTAGCTAATTTACATTGAATGCAGAAAAGCTCAATATATAAAATACCCACACACCCAAGAAAAACATAATAAAGTGAAATTCCCCACAGAAGGTTTTTTTTATTATTCAGGAATTCTGTAGAATTCTAAGTTAAATTTGGAGTGTATATGGTTACTACATTGAATATTCCATGACAAATAATGGTAGGCTGACACCTCCCTTTAATAAAGCACACACTGTTGAAGCTTGGTACATTCATGCATAAGGTCACGCTTCATCTACCAAATAGTCCTTGCCGACATTGAATTTCCACAAAACCTGTATTTATGGGTTGCATTTTCTGTCACCTAATTAAATTTTGTAGATAGTCACTCTCTTACGCACCATTTACCATGTTAAACTGCATATTATCAGCAATATAAAGCAATGAAAAATAGAACAGTAAAAATAATCTTTGTTGCCCATCTTGATCTCTAGAAAATGGCAAGTTAACTGCAATAACATTACAGGGAATTTACTTTTAAGAATATCACTCAAAAAATATTGTTCCCCACTAGTTCCACAGACTAAAGCCATACATAGTGGGAGTGAGTTGTACAAAAGGCCAGTCATTTAACAGATTATGTAATAAACATTTAAGGTAATGCCAAAGTTGTTAGAATATTTGAACTTTCATCATGAAATATAAAAGCCTATTGTGAGCTACTAGGGTACCTTGGTAATAAACCACCATTATCATGGCTGTTGTACTGGATTATGAAAAACCGATATTGCATACAGCCAACAGCTGCTTTAAAAGTACCATAAATAACCAATGCTGTTTGATTCACATGTTTATCGACCATCACAGCTTTCATTATGGTATATTGTTGAAGGATCGAGTAATAAATAAAATCACATTCCCTAAACGTTCAGTTGCTTGGCTATTTGCCTGCCGAGATCAATTTATAGACCATAAACATTCATTGTATTATTTAAATGTTAATGTACAGTGCTGACATGAACTCACCAATCACATCTGTAGAAATGGAAGCAAGAGTGAAGAGCTGAACCACCTTCTGTTCATAAATCTGCTTTCCTTGTTGTTTGCCTCCATAGGGATTAATATATACAAGCAAGTGCTTTGGTCTACAAGCTGTTAAACAATTTGACACATCTGATTAAAATAAAGGATTATAGCACGATCATAAATTAATATAAAATAATGGGCAAGTACAACTTGATATTGATTTACAGACTTCCATAAGGACATGTTTGTGAATATGCACAAATCTATGAACACGAGACTGTGCTTTCTTGGTGATGCAGTGATTCCTTCATCCTCCCAGGCGAATAAAGGCATGTGGTGCTTTGGTGAAGGATGCAACTCCTCCCCAATCGGTGTGGTTCAAGACTGCAATGCCCGCAATCGAGCCGAGATGTGAAAAAACAACTCTATGTCAAAGCAGATGGCTATAACAAAGAAATTGGCAATTGTACTTTAAAAAGCATGTTACACAATGCTATTTCTAACAATATTTGTTGTGTACTTAATGCTGCCCAGCATATAAGCAGCAATGTATTATTAATGTATTCTATTAATTAATTAATACATCTACAGCTGACTATGTGGGCACAGAGGAGAGAAAAACAAACACTCCCATTTCTTAAAAACAAGCACTCTTGCTCAATATACTTAATAGAAAATCAATTTTCAGATATTGCAATGATTGGAAAAGCAAGATTTTCGAAAAGGGGAAAATATACCACAAATTCCATATTGCAGCAACATAAATAACTGTATGGATATATAAAACAAATAAATGGAAATATAGGAAAAACAATCAATAACCAAGTTTTAAAAGAGCTTACTTTGTAACGAAAGTTGTTCCTTTATAGCTTGGACCCACTGCTGTCGGAGTAACCCATCATTGCAGAAGAATGTCACATTGCCACACCGCCAGCGGTGTTGCCTGGCCCTTTCCACATAAAATACTGGACACAAACACATACAAAAGAGCAGATTACTCACAGTTTCAGAAACCTAGCACCCACACCCAGTTATGTCATTATATCACTCGCTCTTTTTAAGCATAACATTTATGAAAAAGTAATTTCACCCTAACTTCATATATAGTAATATTGTCCCTGTTCAAACGTGGATATCAACAGTCACTTCAGCTAGTCAAAGTTGCAGATTTGTATTAGGATTCATTCTTTAAAGCTGCAGCCTCAATTGTGGTTAGTTTTTTTTTTTTACACCTGCTTGTTTGGAAAGAAGTGAATTTTCTTTTTTTTGTACCTGTAAAAGCATATGGATATGTTTCCACTGTTTTCTGTGACATCTTCTGCCATTTTCCTTCATCTTTGGTTTGAATGTTGTCAACTTCAGTTTCTTGAACAGCAATAATTTCAGATACAGGCACACAATGGCTACCTTTATAGAATACAAAATCACAATGAAAATGAAGTAAGAAATAGTCAGACTATCAAACTAAATATCAATGATGATTTTTATTACACATTGAATATTCACATTTGAATATCTTAGAGAACATAAGAATTGTTAGAAATAGGAGGAGGCCATACAGCCACGCGAGCAGGTTATTTTCTAGGACCTCATCCAGCTGTTTCTTGCAGGAAGGGTATCAAGCTTCAACATGACTAAGTAGCTGGTTACACACTCACAACCCTTGAGGTAAAGAAATGTCTCCTGATCTCAGCAATAAAGGCACTTATCATCAAAAGAACCTCACTCAGAATGAAAATGTAACTTTAATATTTAAAAAATGTTTAAATATTTCTTTCAATAACTTTATTATTTCTTCAGTTTGAATGATAACCTAAAAAAATGCAGAATAGTTTTAACTGTGCAAGCTACTATATGATGTCTAAATTCTGTTTCTAAAACAAATGCAAAGAAAATGGTCATAAAAGTTTAAATATAAGGAGAGAATATATTTATATTTAAGTAATATTTATCAGCTTTCCTTAATTTATAAGAAATAAGTCAATTTGTTAATGAATCAATGAAGGGACTAATAATAAAAAAATGTCTGCCAGGAATATTACATGACACTGATTTTTTTTAAGTTTCAAGAACTGATACTAGTTACTATTTGAACAGAATTACCAACTGTATAGCATCAGCTCTGGAGTCAATCATGAAATTGCTGCTGTCACACCAGTGCTAATCAAGCTACTGATAACCCGAGATATTGTAGACTTACTTTAATTCTTTCTTGTTAAAAAATAATGAACATGTTGTAGCACAATGAAATAACATTTTTTAGTTTTACAGAGATTCCTAGCATCAAAACAGTCCTTATCAAGGCTGTTACTGATATTTTAATGGCTTCAGACTCGTGGGATCTTTCCATTTCAGTTTTATCAGATCTCAGTGACTCAATCAATACTGTGAATTATACTAAACTTCTTCCTCAGCTGGCAGGTACGCTTGGCATTTCTGTTACTGTCCTCAGTTGGTTTAGCTCATATCCCATTTACAGGAAAATATGAATATGATTGGTTTTCAAATACAGTATATAAAGGACAGATATACAACACACATACAGTACATATGTATACTCACAAAAACTTCCACTTTACCATTTTTTTTTAAATCATTGGTAAAAATGCTAGCTTTATGCTAATTATAAGCAAATATATGTACAGTGTGATGGTAAACTGGATGCAATAAATTATTTGGCAATTGAGCAAGGATAAGACTGAGGTGAGGTTACTAGGTTCTCCACATCAAATGTGACGATTTAAACCATCAAATCATGCTATTCAATAGTGGTCACACAGTGGTATGTGAAAATGAGAAAGGTTCAGATAGTGTCTGATCACAGTTATCAATTTCTTTTAATCTTAGGAACATTGCTGAATTACATTCTGTTCTTTTACTGTCTACTGAGAAGAAGCAAGTCCATCATTTTATTTCACAATGTGTTATTTTCCAGGTAGGAAAAAAAAACCCTACTTAGCATATTTAAACCTCAGCAGCTCAAGTTCTGACTAGGTCGCTTTTTTAAAAATTTAATGCCATTTTGAAATTCTTTCATTGGTTTTCGGGTGAATTTCTTACTGGCTTCAGATTTTGCTCTTGGTCTTTAAAGATCACAAAGGTAAACTGTCCTTACATTTATGATCTCCTGATAAAAGCACCCCTAGTGACAAGTTCCAACCTCTAATACTGGTATCCTTTTGTTCCATGTATCTGTAATGCTCACTTCTGTCTTTTCTTACAATGCACTTAAAACTATGAAAATATCTTCACAATAAAATCAGGAATGTGAAGTTTCCATTTTCAAATCTCGTTTAAATTGGCATTCCTACAGATGTTATATATACATCTTGATAATAGCATATTAATTCATTTTTTAATAAATACAGTATTTAAATCCTTCCCCTGAGCTTCTAGAGGACAACACTTAGAGATCTTCATGAAAGGCCCTTTATAATGCATAAGTATTGCTTCTTCTACAAGACTCTTCAATAGCTTTGCCACATGAAGATTACTGTCCCCTTTGCCTGAAATTGTTCCCAAAAAGCTACTAAGAGACAGGCACTGTAATATAGAAGTCTAAAATACACCTTAATATATAATAATCTACAGTAACATATTGTTTGGATTAAGAGGTTGGTTTATACTCTTTACCTACTCAGTAGCATTACACCTTTTCCCATTAGAAAGGTTTTCAGATGAGAAATAATGACTAAGGTCCATCTGCTCAGCTTAACAATAGTACTGTAACAATTAAAAAGGAATATATACTTTTCCTAAAAAGGGCCAAATCATATATCCAAATTCTTCTCAGCGTTCATTTATAAACATTTCTTGAGTATTCCCAGATTTAAAAAATCTGACTAATATAATTATAAAGATTTGCAAAAAGCTCAGTATTAACATCAGTGTTGTACTGACTAAAGGAGAATACAGAAAAGGCAAGAATGTGTGTGACAACAACCTTTGACTTGTATTGTTTACTGCATGCGTCTTAGAAAACAGCTAGCAAGCACTAACTGAACAGTGGCCAAGGGGGAGTGATAAATTATTCCTCCACTATCTGACTGGCACAGCGAACAGTAGATCTGGACTGTCAACCTAAACGTCGAGCCTTTTTCCTGAGGGCACTCAGCAGTGCAAATCTCAGGGTACCCCGGAGGATATGAAGTGAAAGTTTCTTCAGGGAGAAAAAAAATACAGGGCTAAGACATTCATTCAAAATTAAAAATACTTGCATAAATCAATATACAGATTCTTTGAAAATATGAAGTGAGAGATCTTAAGGAAGTCTCTTCACAGCAGTTCACAATTCTCCCTTTCCTTGAGAACACAATAATTCTAAAGTCCACTAAGATGTCATTAAGGAATGAGGTCTCAACAAGATGCAGCATCTGTGACATTGATCCTCTCCTTGCAATCTGCAGTGTTAATGTTTATAAAACAATTACAGATTAGTGTGTAGGATGTCTTATTTTTGGTGGTTTCAGGAGAAACTGAAGAAATAGTCTGTTTCAGAAATAAACAGTATGTGCTTAGTGTCTTAAACAAAATAATGAATCATTAAATACAAGTAGCTGCATTTCCAGTTTTTCCTAAGTCCATTTGAGATTCTTATTTTCCCTACTATCGTCCTTTTAATAGAACTTCTACATTTAAAAATATGCTACAGAAAGTTCAAATACTGCATCTGAAATTTCATCTTACTGTTCTTGTATGTTGTACTTCCATAATAAGCATCTTCACAAATATATATAAGTATGTGTAACTGTCCTTTAAATCAAAAAGGTTGATTTCCATTGGCTGAAATCCAATGCTGAAAATCTACTGAACAGCACTACATGGTAAAATCCATGGCTTACCGGGAACTAAAATATGTAATTAGCGTTATTTCAAGTCTGGAAATGACGTTCAAGCTACAACAGAAAAATTGCCTCTGCTGATCCAGGTGACAATCAGATTGCTTGCATCAGCAAGTAAAAGGGCATAAGAAAGGATAGTTATGTAACAGGATTATACTGAAAACCGTGACTATATTTTACAGTGCTCAAGCATATGCCTAAGTATTTGTTATGCCACTGATTAAAATGGTATAAAAAATAAATTAGCACTAGTTTTAAATGCAGTCTACAGGAGGGAAAAAAGTGATGATCAAATTTAAATCAAAATGAATATACATTTTATATACTGTTAAAAAAACTAAGACTACTCCAAGAACAGCCAAGAACTCACAATGGCGATAGCAAAGCGTTACGAAAAAAAATATACAGCATTGTGTAAGCTCAATGGTTAGACCTCATGCAGTTAAAGCCTCAAAGGATATGCAACCAGATACTAATTTGTACTCTTAAATTTGCTTGAAGTGATTGTGAATGTCTCCATATATTTGATCAATTGAAATCAATGTTACATGCAAAGTATGTTTTTCTAATAATTGTAAATGTATACATGGTATTACCCAAATATAAAAGACAGGCCTATATTAGGTCAATATTGTTTTTAAGTACAACCTATTTATCACAAATACAAATTGCTTGAATTGCTAAGCAAATATACTGTAACAGCTCAGACATTGCTGTCCCAATATGTCTGGAGGACAGTATTGATTTAAAGGCAAAGTTTTAGCCAATTTCATAGCTTACCGTCTTTAAGACTTTTTTACCATTAAATGTAATGAGAAGCAGATATTACAGGAATCTTACAATACAAATTAAAACAGATGAATTAATTAGCAATTTAATATATAAAACCAGATCAGGGTTTCAATTTAATTTTTGCCAAGGAGGAATTCCCCCTACACAGAGTAAAGGGGCAACTGCACTTCAGTGTATAAAATGCTTTATTTAGACTCCGGTTCTGCACTGCAACTAAACTGCAGATCCCCTCTAGAGTAGCACTACTGAATTAAAACCTCTCTAGAAGTCTTAAAATGATTACACATTGATCAAAATATAATTGTTCAGCAAATATTTTTTAAATTACATTAAAATCTGTTTTACATTCCAATTCACATTCCCAGGTGTTCTTTTAATTGAAATCACAAAATGAGAAAACATATGAATATTTGTGATGAAAGAGCAAAGAGCTTTAACATTTCACTTATTAATTGAACAATGAAAATTGTAATATTCATTGTTAAATTTTACATACAGTTATCCGAGTTTAAGTACAGATAATACAGAGGAAAGCAGACCATTGCTCAAAATCAATACCTCATGTAGCATTACATTTAACCAGCAAAGATGGTTATACGTACTATATGGTCGAAGCATTTTTATATGACACTTAAGCTGTAAGAATGTAATTTCTAAAAGTGTAACCGAGGGGTTATTAAAGGGGTGTAAAACCTTTTTTTTTGAAGGGCCAGACTGAGGTGAAAAAAAAACAATGCACAGCAGACGAGATACCACTAAATAACTTCATCATATAAAAGACATGCATTATAATATGTTCTCCACGGAAAGACAAATAGGTTTTACACTCAAAACCTAGGTCCAATGGTATTGCCACTGAACTATTGATTGGATGAGCAGCATAATTACACAGGTACGTCAAGTGAGTATGTAAGCACTCAGAATGACCGAGAGAATTAAATGGGAAAGTGGTTAGTATAGTTCTTCCGTGGAATAAGCCATGACTCTGAGTGACTATGTAGCTTGTTAAACACTGACTAGGAAAAAAAGTTCAGTGCATCTAGGCTCCACCCAGAGGGAAGTGAAAACACAAAAAGTTCATCAACAAAGAGTTTTCCAAGTTGTGGTATAAGCTGGGACACTTACAACTTGTACTGGAAGCTATTTTCATGAGATACTTTGTTGAAATCACTGAAACTTGCTTTGCACATCATTTAGAGAGAATGAACTAAGGGTTATTTTACACAAATATTGTACTGATACTATTACAATTACAATGAGCAGGCAGTGGGAAGACACAGTGGCACAGTATTTAGCTTTGCTGCCTCACAGCACTCGAGCCCTGGCTTCAAGTCTTACAGTGCTATGAGTTTATACTGTACATTCTCCTTGTATTCATGCAGGTTTCCGGAAGGTGCTCCATACCAACTTAATGACAGCCATTGCCTGAACCTTCAAAAATGTGGAAATCTTCACTTCAAAATCCGCCTATAGTTTGAATTCAAACCCCACAATTTTCCCTTGTCTAGTAAGTTCACAAAATTGAGTTATGGGTTCCAAGCTGCAGTCACTATTAAACAGGATAGTTTTTACAGTCAAGGCCACTTTTTTCACTTATCATTTGCCAGGTCACAGGTCGGAATAGAAGTGTTGTAAAAAAGAATAGCTTTAACTCCAGTGCCCAAAACCATCCAGGTGAACTGTTGTAGCAAACATTGGGGGTTGGGCAACAGAACGTCTCTTGCCTGGCAGAAGTTGTGTGGAATGACCCTATTACTTTTCAGTTCTGTATAATATTTCTACAGGACCATCCTGCACTGTACTTGTTGTACATGTGTGAACAGCTTGAAAAATGTACAACTCTTTAATCCATAACAAAATTTAAGCACTGTAGAAGCAAAGGTGTTTTATGGAAAAAATAAGATGACACCACAGTATTTGATGTTCAAAACTGACCAGAGAGCAATAAGACCAATTAACAGTTTTCAAAAATCTGAAAATATTTTATCTGAACATATTTCGTTGAACAATTTTCATTCTAGATTGCAATTTTTTCCTTTATTTTTGTCTCTCAATACCAATTTAAAAAAGACTCACATTACAAACTGAGAAGGATGTTTTGAGGGTTATAATTTTCATACCCCAAGTAACCAACTCAACCACTTCATCAAATACAGCTCATATAAGAATCTTAAACTCATCACTCTGGGACACTCCAACATCTTTCACCTTTGCAGAGAAAGACAGCTCCTACCTGATGTAACTCCTCTCGTTCTGTGTAGCACCTTTGCCAGGCAGAAACCTGGAAGGAAACAGGAATATTTCCATATCTTACAACAAAAAAACTAAAAGTAAAAGCTCCCTCAAAATCATGTACATTCAAACATACACATGCTTTTCTATCTCCAGGGGGGAAAGAAACAGGAGTAATTGATTTAAAAAAAACCTTGGACTTTGGATAAATATACGAGGGTGGTCAAAATTAGTAGTATCAAGACCTGGTCCTTGGGGGACCACTGTCTCTTCTAGTTTTTGCTCTGGTATCTGTTTATTATAAATGGATGACACATCAAGAGCTGTTTATTCAGAGATAAGAATAAACACAGTTTGCAGCAACCAATTAAAGTTTGATGCTTGAGGATGTTGGAAACAATGTGGTTAAAGTCAAGTGCTTTTGAAACTGAACAGAATGCAGAAACAGGTAAACCAAAAGTCTAAATAAGCAGATCATTTACAGGACTGGAGATTTTAGAACTGAGCTAGAATAAACCCACCAGACATGGTGGTCCCCCAGGACTGGGATTGGGGACTATAGTACTAAATAATCTCAATTACACTTTCAGATCAGGAAAAAAAGTTTGATTCCACAAAGAAAGAGAAATTCACTTGGAACTGTATGATAATGCAATATAAAGCAATCCATTCAGCTTTGGGTTTACAGTGAATATTTTAAATTGCATTTAATTAATCTAAAAAAAGTAATAAGAACAACACTGATGAGTATACTGCATGTTCTTTATAGGAACTGGTATTAAAGAAGAGATGAGGTTGCATGTCAGGAAGAAGTTGTGGTGTAGAATTGCAAAGGCCACGTTAGGGGTTTGAATAATTCATTAACTGTGCCGTCAGTGTATTGCCACTTATTTATTAGTTACTAGTTAGTACTGTAAGTACTGTTTAAAACCTGGCATTTCATATGATGAAAAATTGCACATTATCAACTGGGAGAAGGGTCAGTGTAATTAAATAAAACTTATAAAGGCATTAAAGACCAAGGCTTTGCTACATTCATTAAATACTTTAGAGTTACTCACCAATTTCTTCAATGAGAAAAAAAAATTAAGACAAGCCGATACATAAAAAAGATTAAGCCAATAGATTGATGGAATATTTATTTGAAGAATAGCATTAAAACACCACAGATTAAAAGGAAGATTTCAAAGATGCCACAAAACTCTTATGATACCCTACTGATAGACATACAATCCAAAAGGTAACATTTGCAATCAACAGCTGATGATACCTTTTTTTTGTCATGCAGGAAACCATTCAGTAATGGTGAGATCTAAAAATCGGTGATAGTCTAAATATCGAAAAGTTGTCTTCAAATGACAAAGAAACTTTATTTTTTAACAGATATTCAACATTATTTCTTCTGAACACAAACTGAAATGGATCTTAATGCTTACTCCTCAAAGATGTACATTACAAACTGCATGCAGATGTGCAGTCTCAGCAGTATTCACCAGAAAAGGGGCTGAGCATTGAAAAAAACTAAGCAAGACATGAGTGCCTCCTCCTACTTGAATAATATGGCAAACTTTTAGGAACACAATCAGAACATAATTCATATTACATGTTCCTGGGGATTATATTTCAGAAAGGTGCATCTAAATGTTTGAGACTGTTTTGAGCATTTTTGTATCTGTAGACTATCTGCATGTATTCTCTGCAAAAAAGGGATGACAAACTGCTCTGATGACATCAACAAGCATAATAATTGAAAATACCTTCAACAGTGGAAGTTGCACAAGATGACAGGAAGAAAAGTGACAACGTGAGAGGAGATTTACTATGTTTTGGTAATTATGCATCAGTAAACATTTAAGTAAATAGGAGAGATTAAAAATGTCAATGTCAATCTGAATTATGAGAAGGCAGAGCTGTGGTGATGATGCTGGTTGGCATTTATTGTCCAGTTGATATTTTCTGCGGTCTTTCCAGACTGCATTCTCAGCATGTTTATACTGGAAAAAAATTACCAGAAGGCTAACTTTTCTCGGTCTGGAGTAAAAACTTTTAAAAGGATATGATTCATTGTGTGAGAATTTGTACACACAAAAAGATTACATGAATCTGGAATTTTTGAATATTTCTGTTAGTGTAAACGCAGCTAATATATGCTCTGTAAATATAAGCACATCTATAAACCACATGAGTTCAGCTGTAGAAAGTAAAAGTGTGGGATTGCACATGCATATTCATGAACTATGAGGTTCTTATAAAAACAGTTTGTCCTTTGCCATGTTTAAGATAGATCACTTTATTAGCAATATACAATTGCATTAGGAATTCGTCTTTTCGCATACCCCAGCTTGCTCTCCATGAGACACAGACACACAGACGGAGAGAAGCTTGGGGTCAGAGCGCAGGGTCAGCCTTTGTACAGCGCCCCTGGAGCAGTTGGGGTTAAGGGCCTTGCTCAGGGGCCCAATGGAGTAGGATTCCTCTGCCAGCCATGGGATTTATCACTGGGAGGGAGGAGGAGGCAGCTGAGTTTCAACTAGGGTTAACAACATTTTCACTTCCTAGTTTAATTACCTTGATCAAAATTTTTTGAACAATGGGTATTGCTTGGTGATATTTATGTAGCTATCCTTGGGTCAGGAGGCAAGTAAACATGGCACGTGAAATTAAAGATCAAGAGGAATTCTAATATGTTACGCTGGTTATCATTTAGACCATCATATTAGAGACTAAAACATCAACAGGAACAGATACATTCCTAGTGAGGTTATTAATCCAGCTGTCACAGAAATGGGCTATAGCATAATCTCAGATTGCCCCCAGGTTTAACTTCTTAATGATTTCTGAAGATATGTGTGTGATTGTGAAATAAGTGCCTTTCTTTGTGGCTTTTTGACCTCTTTATAGTATGAGCTATGGAATCAAGTCTAACAGGAGGAAAATAAAAGAATGGATACCTTCCATTTAATCAAAGGAATGAATGCCTGTTAATCTTATTAGAAGTAACGGTGAACTGTCTAGTGCCTCAACAGGAATGGCCTGTCCTCTGTGGCTCTATTTAACTACTACTAGCTCACATCAGATCAAACAAAGTTCCTTGAAACTAATTTGAAAATTTTAATTGTGATTTTTTTCTAATTAATGTTCTGTCCTACACTGTTTGGCTTTGATGAAAGAATTACAATGTCATGTGTGTGATATCTACAAAACAACTACACCTAGAAATTAACAATTGTGTACAGATAGTGACATAGAAGGGATTCAAATGGCAAATATTTAGGATTTTTGTAAATCCACCTTTAACATTATCTAAACATTTGAGTAAACTGGGGTTATAAGCTATCATTTCTGTATTTTATTCTAATCACATTTCTGGATGCAGTGAACTGTCAGTATTAATTTATTAGAGAGTCCCTGAAAGTAGCTGATTTGTAAAGAACATGGAATGTAATTATGTTAAAATGTTAACTTGTTTTCAAGTTTTTATATTACACTTCATGTAAAAGTGAAACACATTCTGTTCAGTTGCAAATGCCAAGTGTGCCAAACGTTAGATGTTCTACCAAATAGGATCTTCATGCAAGGAGTCTCTTCCTTAAGGCTACTTTAATTCTAACACAGGTGTAAAACATAGGTGACTTTGAAGTTGAATAAAAAAAACAATAAGATTCCTGATCTTATTTTATTGCAAAACATTTGTGTTGTGTACAATTGTAAATCAAAAGGGAATATCCATTGTTCTTATTTTCCTGTTTTCCTATTCTATTTTCATCTGAACTCTCTTAAAAGCTTTAAGATAACTAATTGGATTGTTACTTTTTCAACATGTTAAAGTTCAAAGCTCAACCTATGAAAAGGGTACATTTAGGCTACTTAGAGGTACTCTAAGCTTATGAAAATGAATATTTATTACTACAAAATTTTGTTTTTCCAAAGTTTCCAAGAGTAGGTCATTTAAATCAAACATCAATGACTCTACACAGTCTGCTAAACACATCTCTGTTGAGTCTCATACAAATTTCTCATCAGTATGTTCATCCTTGTCAGTTACATCAGCTTCCACATTACTTGGCCTTACTGTCTTTGTGGTTGCTTTATGTGGGCACAGAAACAGGGGAATACAATGTTTAATTTTATATATAACCATATACAGACACATTTAGCAATGCATATATAGAAAACATGAGTGGGATTTAAATTTAGCAAAGTTATGATTAAGATACACAACACACTGGACCTCATTTAGAATACTGTGTTCAGCTTCTGTCACCTTAACTAAGAAAATATATTATAGCCTTAGAAAGTGTACAAAGAAGAGCAACAAGAATGATTCCTGGTGTCAGAGTAAAGTTGTATACAGACAAGTTCAGAGAGCTAGATCTACACAGTTGAGAAAAGAGGAGAAAGAAAGAATCATCCATGATTACATCTATGTATTCAAAATCCTAAGAGGTATGGATAGATTTCAGGCTTAATAGTGAAACAGGGACACAGGGTCACAACCGGAAACAGTAGGGGAATTTATTTAGGACGGAGAATAGGGAGCACTAATTTTTCAGAGAGACGTAGGTATCCGAAACAAGCTTCATAGCCAGGTGGTTGAAGCCCAGATTAAAAACACTGCTGGATTCATTTTTTTTCCTTAGCTACTGAACTACCAAATAAGCAAGAGAGGCCAAACGGCATCTCTCATTTGCAACCTTTCTTGACTTCTCATATTCTTTTACAACTTAATTCACTTTAGTCGGATTTAAAAATCAAATTATCCTATAGGTTTTGTAAAATGAAAATACAATCACTAATGCAGCAATTACTTCACTAGACTTTGATTTAATTCATAGCTTATCAGCACATTATTTGGCATGTCAATAAATAAAAGTTTCAACTGATATAATGTCATATTGTACCATACAACACTGTGCTTCTGCTTAATTAATAAAGTTTTACATTTTTTTCTATATTGCAAATACTATTTAACAACACAAAAACAACTTTAAAAAGAAACCAGAAACCTGCTATTGTCACTATTACAAGCACTGCTGTGGTTGCAGGATGAGGGGAAAAAGCAACAGGCATGGAAGAATAGCTGGATTCCCCAAAAGCCCCTCTATGTAAAAGGTGTTATTAATTTTAGAAACATTAAGTTTATAGCAGCCAATGATCATACTTAAACCTTTGCTTTTTCAAGTAAGCATAACAACATTAAGAAAGGCTGCAAACTAGAAGCCCCTTCAACCGATCTAAGCCATTTGGTAGCTTGTAGCTAATTTATCCGAGGCTCTAATCCAGCATTTTCTTGAAAATAGTTAATGTATCAGCTTCACCAGCATGGATGGGTAGCTTGTTCTTTTCGCCCGAATCCCTCAGCAGAAAAACATGCCGCCTGTTCTTAGTTTTTAACTGCTCTTCCATGTAGTTTCCATATGTGAATTTAACATATCAAGCCTAAGGCCTTTTTACTGTATTAGTTCAGGTTAGCTTGATAGAAATACATTTTTCCTACCTACTTATCAGCATTACAATGCAATGAGTCCTAGGCAGATTATTTTGCATAGAATATTTCCATTGCTTGTTCAATTATGTGCCTTGTAAACATGAAAGGTTAATACAAGATAGCACTTCTCCCGTTGCATAGTTTGAGCTGTGAATGATAAATGCAGAATAGTTAAGTTTCTCATGTACAAATTCTTAAATTATTTTTGTATCAATAAAACTGCAAGGACATCATTTGACAATTGCTGAAGGGATCTGTGAATAAATTAAAGAATCATAGTATTTTTTAACACTAAGAATTAATAGAAATGAATACTGAAAACCTATTGTACCTATTGCTACCAGTGAATGTCCAACTAATACTATTTTAACAGCTTCCTTTTTTGTTAAGGTTTCTGAGTACTAATCCAATAAAAAAAAAAATATTCCAAGATGTAGTTGTCATGTTATGGTTGTGGGTGGCACATTACAGACACAATAAGCGATAATACAACGTTTCACCAAAAGGCCTTACTTCCTTGTTGCATAATAGATGGGAATTACACATTTAGCCTCCACTTTTGAATTACAGTAATTAAAGATACAGAATTCTGACTAAATTCATACCAGACAGTACTTACTTCTTGTAATGATCTTACTGTACAAATGGTGCTCTAAATTGGGTATATAAAGTTTTATGGAAGGACTTGTACCCTTTCTAACTTAATATTGAACTACAGGTTAGTTATTCTCTGGCACACATAACTGATAATGAATATTCCCATGCCACTGTAGCCAGATAGAAAGTGAAAGAATTTTTCTGATGCAATACCTCTTAGCTCTACAAAACCATATCTGGGCAGGAATCTTGTAATGCTTCACTGGTTAATAAACTATCCTACTCTTGTTATGCTAGATATATATAAATAGAAATCCCATAATTTAGAAACATTACAGTTCTTTTTTTTACATAAGTTACCACCATTCTATGTCTGATGAATCAGGCAAAAGTAATGAAAGAACAAGGTATTCCAATTTAAATTTTGCCCACGACCTGGATTAAATAAAAAATTCACACACCACTACAGCTTATCAGATCCACACAATGTATAACAGGGCTGGAGTCAAATTCTGTTTTTGAATTCCAATTTCCTTTTTACATTCAAAGAATTGCAATTGGCAATGGGACTAAGGAGTGAAATGGAAAAAAGTGATACTGACCCCAGCCCTGATACATAAACATGTAAGTCTGCTTTGCCAGAGTTGAAAGGCATATCACAAAGTATTAATCCTGCTTTCATTTGCTACATGTAGGGCTCCAGAGCAAAAGGATTTTTAATCTTTTCACATAGACCTAATGTTGATGTAATACAAAACATGTGCTACAATAAATGACTATCCACTGAACAACCAATATTGTACCATACAGCGAAGACAGATAATAAGGACACTACCTAATATATTATATATAATAACTAACCCTTGTCTTCTAACAATTGATTGTGTTATCTGAATGTTTTTCTACACATAGCTTTTTACTTTAAATCATAGTAAAATCTGGTAAGATCAGATCACACTTACTGTATTTACACACAAACACATCACGCCATTTCTCAGAATTTGCTCATACAAGGCAAACATTATTACTGTAAGTAGCTCTAAGATTTCTCTGAAAAACATGCTAGAAGAAGTCACATGTGAAAGGCTGCATGAAATTTCAATTTGCAAGATAAAGCAAAACTAAGAAAATAACATAAGTATGAAATATTGAACTTTTAATATATGCGGTTTCTACATTTACATTTCTTACTAGCAGGCAGCAGATTTACAAAGGCAAACATCAGAATTTTTTAAAAACTTTTAACTTATAAAATTTGAGTTTTCTTATCAACAAATAACACACATTTAAGGTTTCCATCATCGAAATCAATGCATGAATGACCAACAGATCATGTAAATTGGGGAATGGAGCTACAATAGAATTAACAGTATGCTGAGCACGCACAAAAAAAACTGAGATCAATAATTAATCATTAAAACACCAAATACATCTCTGATTAAGATAATACATTGCTACTAATATTACATTTAATGTATTGTCATAATTACGAAATCATTCTATGGGTACCTCTACAGGTAAATCATTGACAAATAAAAAAGTTAAAGTAATGTGAAACTTAATTAAACTACCATGCTTATAAAACCTCAACAAAAGCTGCAAAGATAGACATTAAGGTCTATCTTGCTTGGAGCTAGTAGCTATTGATCAAAAGAACCTCATACAGTGGTTTCTATCCATAATGCTAGGGAAACACTTCAACAACATGGTCTGGCAGCTTGTTCCATGCCTCTCATGATTTATGTTGTTCTGAACTCCTCGGTAGAACTATTTTCTTATGACTTAATCAATTATTCTATATTAAGAGGGTGGAAAGAGTCAAATACAAATCTTTTACTTCAGTGAAAATCCATATCAGCAATTCAGCCAAAATGGTAAATCAGAAGTTTAGTGATATTACTTATAGTGAAATAACACAATATCACTGTATCACTCAGAAATCCCAAATGCCACTCAATAGTGAGAACTTGTATTAATCTACCTTTTTTTACTTATTCTTGCTTCTTGGCAATTTGTTAACTTGAACGCATCACAAGTAGCCCATTTACTTGTGTATTTGTACAATTACCCAGACTACACACAACTAGGCCTATCATTATTCAGCTTTCCAAAGTTCTCATTTCTATGCTTTATTCTCCTGTTTTCTTTACAATGTTAGGGAAGACCTTAAATATGATTAGATCCCACAGATGCAGTAGATTCATATTACATCTGTGGGAGAGAGGGTGTTCGGGTTTCATGTTCCACAGTTCTTTATATTAAAAAACTTTCCTTTTTAATTCAAAAAATGTATTTTGTCATTATAATTTACATAGGTACTTTACAAACTGACATACTTATTTAGTACTCCAATATAGCGGGACAGTTGAATCAATACATTTGTGGCTTTGGGAGTTCATGTCTCCAGTGTCCCTGGGGTTCAACAACCCTCCAAAAATGTAATGAGACTTTGAAATGGAACGAAAGCATCAGTGTTTCTCCTGCTTGCTACTTGCTTTACACCACACCATACAAAGTAGCCTATATAGCCCAGGAGGGGGTTCAAACCTGGTCCTGAAAAAACTGCAGACATAGCAGTCCTTCAGGACCAGGAGCAGAGAAAGAGAAGGAACGGTCACCAAAAGTCTGAGATTAAGTCCTGGGGACGGTGAGTAGAGTACCGGCCTTAACTGAATGGAGGCTACGGAGAGGGGAGTGTAAACATAGGGGAGTTCAGAAATGTATGATGGAGCCAGATTGTTTAGAACCTTGAAAGTCAGTACCAAGAATACATGACTTTATAGGCAACCAATGTGGACTTAAGTGTAGGAGTGATATGCCCCCAGGGTCTGGTGGGAGTAGTCTAGCTGCAGAGTTTCGATGTTATAAATGCGTGAATCAGGCTTTCAGCTTCGGACATTGGTAAAAATTGACTAATGCGGACAACAATTCTAAGGTGAAAGAAAGATGTCTTCATCAATTTTTCACATGCGGCTGAAAGACCCCCATATTCCTCACTATGGCTGATGCATGAATGGGGAAGCCATCCACCAGTACTGTGAAACCCTTCGGTTCATCCAGATGAGATTTGCTGCCCACCAGTAAATAGTTTCGCTTTCTTTATGTAAATCCTATAAATAATCTCATTTGAATTCATGTCATTCTGCTTTGCTCTGCAATCTCAAGTTTTTCATACTGCAGATTTTTCAGTTTCACCTTGAAAATAAAGTTAGTCACCCACTGTGGTGCAATATTCATTTTCAATTCTGACTCCTATTATACACTGATCAATTAAAAAAAAGTCAACAGGCTATTCAGAATTCTAAATGACAATATTCCATTTGCTTAGGCTCAGGTTGGTAAATACATAAACGCACACCTGTCAGTTTGCATTTGGTTTTGGACTCATATACCACAGTATATTGTGTATTTTTGAGTGGAACGTCTAAAGCCTTTTTTATTTTAGTAAAGGCCACTTCTTAAACCTACACTTTACTTTTCCTTTATTGCAACACACTATTAAGACTTCAAACGGGGAATAAACCTTTAACCTAAAAATAGCTATACAAAACATTAGATAACCTACATTACATCAACGGAATATACGATAATGGAAACGATTACCTGAACCACTATGTAGCATTTAACTTATTTTGTTTG
This sequence comes from Lepisosteus oculatus, assembly GCF_040954835.1. Classification (NCBI taxonomy): domain Eukaryota; kingdom Metazoa; phylum Chordata; class Actinopteri; order Semionotiformes; family Lepisosteidae; genus Lepisosteus; species Lepisosteus oculatus. The sequence continues at coordinate 36,537,071 of NC_090702.1, read as the reverse complement.
TTGCAGAGGTAGTGCAGGCCTAAATGATATCTCCGGTCCAGTGGCTCGCTGCTATGTTGCGGAACGGCACGCTAATGTATTTTTAGGTTCAGAAGAACCCCACTGGATTACTGCAGGTCACCGGAGTTGTGTTGGCTGAGCGTCTGCGGCCCAGCTGTCGCACTTTGAAAGCAGTAAGAGCCCCAAGCATCCAGTTTTACAAAAATGAATTATCACTGTTGATATTTCAGATCCAACGAGCTGGAAAAGTATACACCGTCTTTTTCCCGTGTGAAACAATAACACTTTGCATTCCGTCTGGAGCAGTCAAGTAACTTCTTTTACCTAAACAATAGGAGAAACTGCCTTTCAAGTTCTAAAATTTTGGATTTGCACGAAGCCTTCGGGTTAGTTTTCAATCTGTATATTCGAGTTAAGATAAAACCTCAATAACTTCTACAAACTGATTAAATTACCTTACTGTAGAGTACAACAATATTAATGTTGGTTTTCACATGAACAGTTCTAAAGTCATTACACCACGTTTACAAATACATCAGTACACAAATCTAAATGTGAGTCAATTGCTCTGTACATTAAACTAGATTTGTACATGTACGACAGTTTTGAAAGACAAAAATGCACCAGTAAGCAAAATCTTTCGCTTCCTACTACACAACCTCTTCCTATTGTTACACTGGCCTCTTCAAAATAAAAGACCAAATGTACGAAAAGTAAACAAATTCTACTTTTCTTTACTTACCGACTTTGAAGGTATTATGAATGCTCCCTGAGACTCTTTTTTTCCTAGCATTCAGCTCTTTCCATGTCAAAAATAGACGATTTAAGGTGACTTCGAAAACCCTATTTTTCAACATAAACTGAGACACCAATATTCTCGGTTGTTTTTCCATTACTTTACTAGTCTGAGGTCCCAGCGATTTGAAATTATAAACGCCGTCGCTGCTTTTGAGTACTGGTTTAACGTATTCCGTTCATCTCTATCACATATAATTAGGCACAGAAACCGACTTTGTTAGATGCAACAATGTTGCTTTTCTCATCCAGGGACAAACCTCGCTCTACCTAGCGGTTTCTTCTTATTTACCAGAGAAAACTGCCAACAAAGGCTCTGCGTGCTGCGTCATGGCGTATGCTAATGAGGCTGACTCACACGTCAGTTTCAAAAAGAAAAGACCTGGAAAGAGAATTACAGCAACGTGTTTTTAGAAGTTGTTAAAAATCTGAACCAAGAAAACTGAAAAAAATTGACAAAACACCGAAAGTATTTTTTTCCGTGTCAGACAGTAATTATTTGTTAAAGATATATGAGTTGGAAAAAAAAAACATTTTAAAGCAATTTCTATTATCAGCACACATTTGATTTAGTTCGTTCTTTGAACTTTGCGTATGATCTGTTTCTTAAACCATTTTAAAATGTCTACTCTTTTAACTTCCATTTTATGTTTAAGTACAATGGCTTCTGTTAAACTAAGTATATTACATTATTATACATAAGTTGTATTTTGTCAAATTTTATTAAGTATTAGTTGCATTTACTGTAGGTTTATTAGTAATACATTAACCTAATACTCCAAGTACATCAAGGAGATTTTGTCAGTAACTGTATGCAAACCATGGACCTGTAAAGAAATAATCTCAAAGAAGCTGGTTCCTCTGGTTCAGTTGCCAAAACATGGTCAGGATAGTACCCTCATTTTGTAGTAGTTTATTCAGCAAGAAGGCACTTGTACAATGAGTTGCATTGGCAACAGCTGTCACTATTGAATAGATCTCCTAACTTACCTTGATTTAATAAATTCTTGCCTGTTACTTTTCATATCCCTTGAGCAAGAAATTTTACCTTTGATAGCTATGCAAAAATGCTGGAAAGCTATCCAAGCCCTCAAGGGCAGACACCCTTAAACATACAGCCAAACAGCTGTCTCAGCTGAAATGATCCAGAAAAGTCAGTGGTTTAGCCCCTAAATGTGCATCCAGGATTCAGCACAGGATGTCAAATCTGACTACTAGGCACCAGGACAGTGCATGACAGGTCAACAGTTTCAACAGGTGATTCAGGGTTTCATGTCTCAACTATGAAGAAATGTACCTTCACACTGTATGTTGTGCTATCTGTTAGTAACTGATGAAGTGACGCGTGGTCAGAAGAGTGATGTTTACATGAGCAAGGAACTTCTTGTGTGTAATGTTCTCAGATATTATATTTTTTACACTTCAGTAATGGCTGTGTTAGGATGTGGTATCATATAAAAGATCACAATCAGCTTTCTGCAATAAATCAGTGTGGGATCCTTATGACAGGTGAAACATTCCACCTTGTGTTGGCCATCTTGGTGACAGACTCATTCTTCATAATGACAATACCTGGGCTCGTCCTAAATGTGTTGTTACTGACCAACAGCAGAGAAAAATCCACACCTTCCCTTAGCTAGCAATATCCATGGATTTCTTAGCATAGCATATGTACATGTATAGGACATCCTATAACGGTGTCAGACACCCACAAATGACTTTTTTTTTCAATTAAAATGGCACTGGATTCCTGGTGTCCAGTTTTTAGAGGCTCACTTTTAGAAGTTTGAGGTGTATCTGCACAGGCTGTTTTTCCACTAATGGTGAACCAACTTGTGAGCTTTGAGTACTAGATATTAACTTGTCCAGAACAGCAACTGTAATATCCCTTTGGGGCTATCCCACCACTAGAGGAAGTTAAGGCCTCTGTTGTCAATCTACTGTATAGTCTTACAAGCATTGTCTAATTAGTTAATCAGAAGAGGGCTTAGAGCCACATTCTCAAATGGTAATAAATTAATAGTGTTTGGGAGATAAAGATACTCACAATGGTATTTGGTTGTAGGCATGTTTTTTAGGGCAAGACCTACATGTGAATGGAGAAAAGGTTTGCTGAATAAAGTCTCCTTACACTGTAGTTTCTGTTGTTCCTTGAGTTTCAAGTGCTAATTATCTCCTCCTTTCTGTGAGTGTGAATGAGTAATCCCTGTGCTAACAAGTAGACATGAAATCTGGACTATGAATGCAAGAATGATTTGGAAATAAAAAGCAATGAAAATATGTATGGACTGCTGCATCCCAGATATAACAACATGGGACAGAAAAAAGACAAGAAGAGATAAGGAGAGCAAAGAAAAAATGGGCCATTGTAGGAAAAATGAAGGAACTAAAAGGGTAACAGGTGAGATACCTAACATGAATAATGGATCAACTATGAACCAAGGAAATTCTGAAATGAAAGAAAAGACCGGTAGGGAAGCATATTCTATGGTAAGCAGGTTGGCATTTGTATTATTGTAATGACATACAGTATATGTTTTTCTAACTAGAGAATTTCCTTGTGTTAAAATATTACTCTTTCTCTGAATGCAGTCAATATTGAAAACCCAAAACATAGTAAACAGAAACAACATGTCACAGGAAGTGGAATATCAGCTCTGCAGACACAAATGCCAAATAACTGCACAAACCTGCACAAACAAAACCTATCATATTATTCTTGCAATAGCTAATATTAATCATCTCCAAGAAACATATTGTGATTATTGATGAATTGCCAATATGCCACCATTTATTTAATCAAATTAAATTTAGATTTCTATACATAATCAGCCCAGATGTTCTAAATCAATTTTGTATTGATTATCAACATTTAGCCTAGATTAAAGGTCGATATGCAGAATTAAAATGTGAATGTGTGCAAAATTACTTTTGAATTTTACATTATAAAATAATTAAACTAAGAAATTAATGGAGAGCAACATGCTTGTGTCTTTCTTAGTGCTCTTGGTGGTGTTGCTGGAAAAATATTTCACTACTGTGTTCCCATGTATTATGGTAGGTCTGTTGATAGGTTTAAGAACAGGAATTAGGGCTGGAGCTCATATACTGTAAGCCTTATTAAGAAGGCAATTGATGGCTAATAATGATTAGAATTACAATATTGAAAATACTTAAAAATTCCCTTTTTACAGGGAATATACAGTACAAAAAGGTATCCTAAAATAGTAAAACACATCAAACAGCTTATTTACAATATACTATTTTCAGTGTGGTATGGTTATATGGAGTCCTTAAGAATTTCTTCAACCACCTGTCCATCCCTCCATTTTCCAGCTCCGTACTCGGGGGAGGCAGAGCTAAGCCATATACTCCCTGGATGGGACTCCAGTCCATCACAGGACAGATCTCCTCAACCAGTAGTTACAAAAGAGAACCTATTAGTGCATATTGGTAAGAGGGATTTTCTGTTGTGGGGAATTTTTTCTTTAACAAAGACATACATTCTCTGACGTATCTCACAGAATATTATCTACGTATTTGTACATCTGCAGTGTTTGATACAATATGAATCAGCACTGTTTTTAAAATCCAGATACAACATGTAAACACTGATAAAACCTTTAAACGTTCATTGAGGTAATATATGTTTCTTTGGATCACAGTACTATCCTAATGAATTAATAATACAGAAGCTATACCTGTATAGCACATGAAGAGACTTATTGCAGTCATTCTCATTCCGTATGCCTCTTGCTCCAGTGCATTTGAATGCATTTGTATTGCCATTATATCCTTGAACAAGATACTTTACATTGATAACTGTAAAATATCCAGCTATAAAAATGCAGTTTGCTTGTTATCCAAGTGTCAAACATATAAATGAATAATAAAGATAATCAGAGGCCTGTTTCAAACTGGGGTTTTCAAGGTGTTTTCAGCATTTTGTTGGAAATATGTGCTATTTTCTCTCTCTTTCTCAAAGAGAAAGACTTTTCCTCTTTCTCTTTGCTCTCTCTACATACTGTACTGTATATAACTAAGATATGCAGGAGTGGAGCTGCAACCAGAGGATATGTTGGGTCATGCAAGGTTTTATATTTAGTTCTGCATCCAGTGGATGGGGTACTTTAAGCTGTCATATCCTGTGCTCCCATCCATATCTGGGTTTCTCCTGTGGATCCCTGACTGTGACAGATATTACTAATGTGACAGATACCTTCCAGCTCCATTCTTCAGTCTCTCTGACAAAGAGTACTGGACCATCAAACCATGCTATCTGCTGTTACGCACAGTTGAGATCCAGACACATGCCACAGCTCTAGTTTGAATGCCAGCATCAGAGGCAGAACAGTGGTTTTGATTTACAAGTGTGTCAAAGCATTTAGCAACCCTGCTCAGGACTAAGTCATATCTTTTTTTAAAAAAATATATATATTATAAATGTATTTTACTTTGTCTGCTATAAATTCTGAAAATGATTTTCCTTTTGGTTTATATTATACGGATAAATGGAAATTGTAAGTATATGAAGTTTCTTTTCTTTATTTATTATGTGTGACTATTATGAGAACTCAACACTAACTTTTTTTATAGGGAATGCACATTACTATGCAATCAAATATATAGGGACATTATGTTCTGAAAGCTTAAAATAGCATCTTGTTGAGACTGAATAAACACGTATTGTGCTGGACCCACAGCCTCTATAAGACAATTTTCTTTACTAAAATAGAATAGTCCCAAAGTTGTCACATTCCAGTACTGATCCTCCCTTTCAGAATAGGAAGATTTTTTATGTCAATTTATTGAACAATCATTACTTTTTATTCAAATCTGAGCAAATTTCTCTATAACTGCAGTTCACTGTAATAATTGGCATATCTGCAGGATCACTAATGCAAACTAGTTTAAAGAAAACATACTGTTGATTAAAAATATAACACATTTTACTGAAAGGAATTCATTACATTTTAAATGTTACTTTTTAATTTCCATTAAGCAGTAGCATGTGTAACCACAAGTAGAAATTAAGAAGAGGATTTAGAACTGAAAATAAAAAGTACATCTTTAGGCAGTTATACTGTATCTATCTAGAGTCAACTAATCACATATTTCGCTGGATCCTCAGAACCCACCAACACAAACGAATGGATGAATCCTTAGATCAGTTAATCACCCTGCAACTCCCAACTGGCAACGCAGGTGTGAGCCGGACAGTACCTGGATGCGAGACCTCCTGGATAAGATGATGTTGCTGCTGGAAGAAGTGTTAGTGAGGCCAGTAGGGGGCACTCTCTGTGTCAGTCTGTGTGGGACACTACACTGTAAAAAGGTTCCATCCTTCAGATGAGATGTAAAACCGAGGTCCTTCTTCCTTCAAATCCACAGCTCAAATTAGGGAACTAAGGCATAATTACATTCTTAGCATTGTAGTGCCCTTTATTCCAAAGTTCTTTGCATAGAGAAGGGGGACTACTTCATTCATCTCTGAAGTGCAAGACCTACCGCCGTCTGCTCCAGCAGCCCCACTACACAGCAGATATTGTAGAGAAATAAGAAATTGCTTCATCGATTGAATTAAGGGACAAATGTATGGAGGTCATTTAATCTGTTTTCAAAGTGGAATGTTATTTTGGCACTGGGATTAAGTAGTAAGGACCTTGGTTTCACCTTTCACTCAAAGGATAGCACCTTCTATAGCATAAGGTCCTTTGTTATCATACTAGAACACTGGTTTACAGGTTGTAATCCAAAAAGCAGAATGATATTTACTGGTGCATCATCACCACTTATGGCAGCAACCTAATTTTTCTTAAAGGTCTCCAATCTCAGTACTGAAAAATCACAACATTGCCTGGTTTCTGAGAACTGAGGATATCAGGCAAAAAATAATACTACTGTTGTCAATCTAATATTTTGCATAATTAAGCACATTCAATACTTTTATAAAAAATACTCTTCTCGTTTATAGAGAATGCTCACTGGGGTCTATTACAATTTGTTAGCAGAACAATGAATAGAGTTTAAAACTGCAATATACTGTACATATACAATTCATTTTATGACCTATGACGACTCCATAAAAAGCAATGGGTAGAGTAAGCATCATGCACAAATCATGTAATTAATGCAGTATAATACTCAGCTTGCTTACGGCTGTTATTTTAACAACAAGTAATGGCATAAGCCCATTTACTAAAGACTGGCATACTTGTTGGCCTATTTGCTAAACAGGTTTCTCACATTAACAACCTATTTGTGCACTCATTGTTAAGACGAGAAATGTATTGTTGTCTTTTTCTTTCTGTTTTGTTGTGTCCAATTTGAATTGCAAATCCACTCTACAATCCTTACGTTTGTTTTAAATTGCAAATTCACTTGAGGATCTCACCCTGTTTATTGTTATCACAAACAAGAGTTAACACTTAATTGTGTTAATTAAGGATAATTTGTTTTAAATGCTTTAATTTATGTTGTTGACTATAAACATCTCATGTGCAGGTGTGTAGGTACTGTATTTGTGTTATACAGTTATTCACATGGACATAATTATATAAAATACATACACAAGGAAACAAAGATTTTGAGAGTTATGCTAAATACCAGTTTAGTGTACTTAAAAGCTGTTGACTTTAACACTGTAAATGTGTGGCATTTACATAGAAGCTTGTATGAAATAAATTTAAGAAGGATTTCGTTTGCTGTCATAGACAGGATTGGATTCAATTAAATAAATCAGGTAGCTATGCACCTTGATGTAAAATACAGTGCTTTACAGATGTATTCAAACCCTCGATGAAATAGGAACATAAAATGTCATATAGGAGAACGTGTTATGGATTGGGTAAAGTGTCTCACTTAAAATATTGTAAAAATATTATACTAAAATCATAGTACATTGCACAGATATATTTTTTATTCATATTACATAAATAATAATACATAATAATAATGACATAATTTGTTTATCATAACAGTTTAAATTCAGTTTAAATTCCTCGAAATACTCCTTTAAATGAAACATAAAATCTACAATTACATATTTGTTCTTTGGAAGTGCAATGGAAACCTCCCACATAATAATAATAATAATAATAATAATAATAATAATAATAATAATAATAATAATAATAATAATAATAATAATAATAATAATAATAAAATCACTTTATGAACCCTATACAATTTCTTGCATTTAAGAATTTGTCTTTTCACATGCCCCAGCTTGCTCTCCATGAGACACACAGACACACATATAGGGAGAGAGCCTGGGGTCAGAGCGCAGGGTCAGCCATTGTACAGTACAGAGGACCTGAAGATTTCCTCTTTTCTCTATGGGATATGAAAGGTGGGGTATAAAAGAAGGAAATACACAGAAGACATTCAGTAGTAACAGCATCGTCATTGTTAGGGTCACAGAGTTCTTCAAAGACTGCAGGCAAATGGTCATTGAGCTCATCGGAAGTGTGGGAATGGCTATAAAAAGGTAACTTTCTACTGTAGTGTCATTTGCTAAGATATTAAAGACATCATTGCTAGGGATAGAACACAAGTATATTTTGCCATCATGGTGGTTTGGCAGGAAGCAGTACATTCAAAGGAAACAGCTGGAAATCTTCAATACAAACTGGTGTACTCTGGATACAAAGTGTTGAGAAAATAGTTCAAAGTCATCTACTGTACATGAACATATCATTAATAGCTAGGTTGCAAGTAAAAAGCCTCTTATGAGGGCAAACCACAAAAAAAAGTGACTCAAACTTGCCAAACACCATTTGCACTACACATCTTATGGTCAGTTGAAATGAAAATTGAGCATCTTGGACATGGTCAGCAGTGTTATCTTTGGCATAAGTAAGACGGATTTCATGCTGAGAAAACACTCATGCTCACTGTGAAATATTGGGGGGAGTCTATGATGTTTTGAATGTTTTGAATTGAACTATTATGATTTGAATGATGTTTTGTTTGCGTAGACTCCGAATCACTTAAATCAGGAAGCTCAAGCTTGACGGGAAAATGGAGATCCCAGCAGGACATCGATCCAAAGCAAACGTCCAAACTGAAAAGGAATGGTTAACTACATATATTAACATATGTTATTGACTGGCCTTTTCAGTGTTGGGTCAAATTTCCCATTGGCCTTTACCAATCATGGTCTCCTAATAATCCACATCTATGAATTGGCTTCATCACTCTGTTCTCCTCCACATTTATAGCTGATGTGTAGTGAATGTACTGTGTACACTATGGCTGCAGTCGCATTATCCAGGTGGGTGTAAAGTGCTCTGAGTGGAGTGTCCAGAAAAGTGCTATATAAGTGTAACGAATTATAATTATTTAATACATTTTCAGCAACTGGTATATGGTGTCCAATTAAGAAGGCATTATTTAAATCAACTAGACTTCAGGATCTTATATTTTTACAATTAAAAAGACAGGTCTGTGTCCTTCCGGTACAGGAAAGTCAACTGCCTGTACTCCCCCAAAGTTTACAAGGTTTTACTGATTTGTAATAATTTCCTTTTACTGGCTGTTTCTCAGCTTTTTAACTATCTACCTTGTTCTACAAAAAATATACACTTTGTACATAGACACAGTAATCTTAGATCAGCCACTGCCACGGGAGCCGAATCTGACTCCTGTGGAGCGTGTAGTTTAAGACCCTATACGGGATGGTATAATCCGGAAGTTACTGGAGAAGGACATCAGGGAAGACATGGCTAGGAATGGATGGGATGACGGACATGGGGTACATGGGGGGAGACAGGCCAACGAGTTCAGGGAGGTCCAAAGGGTTCTCAGGGCACAGTTCATACTCAATAAACCGGGAAATCCATCCGGCACGAAGACAGTTAAAATCCCTGGGAAGGGGAGCCAAGACCAGGAACTAAAACCTTAATGGGACCAGGCGCTCAGAGCCCCAGACTCAGTAGGTCAGGACAGCGGGGTGAAGGACTTTGCCCTCAGGCTACTCCAGGCCTGGCGATAGGTGGGCCTTCGGACATCTGTCTTCTAATGCTGAGCCCGGAACAGCGGAGACACTAGGCTTGTAAAGCCAAAACACTAACAAGAAACACAGGGAAGTAATGAAACTGAATCAATAACAGAAATGGGTAGGAGTGCCCTATAGTGGAGGAATGTGAAACGTAACAGCTGCAGGGTAAAAGGGTAGAAATGGTGTCTTGTTGCAACCCATAGTTTAGTATATTTAACTATGTATTTAATATTTTTAACTAGTGTATGTATTTAATATAATATTAATAATAATATTAAATACATAGTTAAATATACCTATGTACCCTTGTACCCTGTGCTTGATCTAATTGGGTCAACAGCTATTACAAGGGGTCTAGTTTGTCATTAATGACATTTTTATCAAGTTTAAAATCATTCCTCCCGAGTCACATTCATAAAGTAGAGAATTAGACGAGATTGATTCAACTGAAGCTCTCACTGGAATGCAATCTAGGACAGTATTATTTCTTCTTCAAAAATGCAGAACACCAGCTCATCCATTTTAAATTTGCACACACAATTTATGCGACGCCATTGTACTGATTTTGAGTGATGATTGTATAATTCTTTTGTGTACAGATGCACACAGGTTGTAGTTGGTGTTACTTACACTTTTTAGGAGACAATTGAAATAGAATGCTTTTGGGTGTACATAACTGGTATCACGATGTTGGAAGGGCAAGCCATTGAATGACAAGGAGAGCAGTAGAGACCCTATGCGTAGCTGTAAAAGGGGCAACATGGGGGTTAGCCCAGGCTCAGGGGGTCAGACGATGTCAGTATAGAAACCTATGCCCTCAGGCCATGGACAGGAGCGACCTGGTGCTAGGCGGGTCTCAGGACATCCATATCCTCAATGCTGAGCGAGGAGCAGAGCAGACACAGGAAGTAAATAGGCTACACAACAAGACACACCGGAAAGACATGAATAATCACAGGGAACTTGGAACAGGACAGAAGTAGAGCGCCCTCTAGGTGTTCAGGGGATGACAACTGGTTTGATTTCAGATGTAAATGATGTGATTGTGCCAATCACCCCCTGATACCTTCTTTTCGGTTACAATTCCCAGGTTACTATGAATCTCAGGCATGATGTCTTTTGCTGATGGGTCTAATTGGTACCAATAAATCTATTTTGTAAGGCTGGATAAGGAGTTATCCTTTAAACACACATTATGCCTATGCATAAACTGTACTTGCATGGTCAAATTTGTTTTTTATTACATTTTCCCATGTAAGAATGTTAATAATAATTTGTATTTGTATTTTTGATGTTATTTTTGTTAGCTTACTTATACTAAGCTAGTATTTGTTTAGACTTTTACTTATTTAGCCGCCATATCACCTTGCAACTCACAACTGGAAACCCACTGAAGATGTGAGTCTGGTCAGTACCAGGATTAGGGGACCTCCTGGGAAACACTAAGGTTGCTACTGGAAGAGGTATTAGTGGGCCAGCAGGGGGCGCTCATCCCGCAGTCTGTGTGGGACCTATTACCCCAGTATTCCCCAGTATTTGGCATCCTGGCCAAATTTCCCATTGGCCTTTACCAAATAAACTCTTTCTGGGTGAGTGGTGCACATTTCTTGTGGGTGGTGCTTGTACTCTGGCGCAGTAGAGCTAGTTTCAACAGGGTGACGTCATCGCCCTCTTGCGCGTAGCAGGGACCTCAGCCGCCTTGGCTGAGGGAGGTCTCCTTTAGCTCATGCAGCTGGTTCACTGCTACGTTACTCTGGAGACCCGGGTTTGTGCCCAGGTGATGCGGGACGAACCGGCGGGGTGGAGCGGTGAAGGCACAAGCCCGAGTGGAACCGCGATAGTCACAGTAGCACCTCAGGTTCTGGGTCTCACAGTTCGAACTTCCCTCGTATTTCTTGTCCCCAACCGCTCTTCAGTCACCCACAGTCTAAATCAAAGATCGTGTTGGCTTTCCCCATGGCCCAATCGTTGTTGCTGGGAGACCTCCAGTTGCCTTCACACTGAGCCCAATCTGAGTTTGTGTATCAGCAGTAGTTTCTCTAAATGTTGTGGTTTGTCATGGCGCTTAACACTCATGAGCTGAACAGTGCCTTTGAGGCCTCAGTGGGGTGCCAGCTCAGCAAAAGATGGATTGCACTAGTAGAAAAGGTGGGGCTGGGTGATGTAGCAGTGTCTCATTAGATCACTTTGATTTACATAGTCAGCATAAGGGCAGAGACAAGGGCACATCATAAGATGTAATGACAGCATTTATTTTCAGAAAGCTGTGGTTATGATAATAACCTGGCATTTCCCTTCTTTCAAAATTTTCAATGCTGCTGGACTCTATTTGTCAGGCTTTTTGTAGATTTTCCTAAACAGCACTCATTTCCAAGTGTTTTACATGTGTTTCCCTTTCAATACAATTTTGTTTTCATGCTCAGAATACAGATGGAGCTCACTGTATTGCAGACCAAAATAAAACAAAGGGCTGAAAAATCATACATTTTATACTTTACAGAAGAAATGTGTCTAGTTTATATATGTACACACAGTATATATATATAGTGTATATACAGTATATTTACTGTTTTGTATTACATAGACTACAAAATTAGATCCAGTAGACATTAAAGCTTTGTGATTTTGTGAAAAGAGTTGACTGCTTACAAAAGAAAAAAAATTGTGCAGCAATTGTGGGTGACATCAGTTTTTGTGCATCTCTAGCCTTTTTCGTGACGTTTTACGCTTTAATTGTGGCTTCAAGCGGTTGTTACTTTTGATTGGAGAAAAGCACGGGTCTGCCAAATCAGCCAATGAACACAGAGCTTGTTGTCAGAAGGTTGAGGCAATATGGCAGCCTTCTTAGTTTAGCAGGAAGAGTCTGTGAGTAAATAAACATTGACTGGAAGCGAACAGCATTTTCTATAAATTGTTTCTGGTTCTGGAACAAACTGAAATTGCACTTCAGAAAGAAAATGTCAAACGACGGTAGCAAAAAGCAATTCTGGAAGAGAAACGTCGCTAAGGTGCCTGGCAGGTTTGTGACGTGTTCTATTTACATCAGTGGGTTAAATGTTTTACTGTGCAACAGGAAAACCAGTAATTACTTTTTTATTTCTCTCAAATTCTAGAATACCTGGCCCTCGAAACAAGGAAATAACTTTATCGTGATACGTGATATTTTGACCTGAGTGCTGAAAGTACTGATCTTATAATAGTTTCATCGATCCTATAAACGTAAAAAAGTTATTAATAAATTAAAAACTGTGAGATTATTAATTATTCTCGAATGAAGTCTGGTAAACTATAAACTGGAAGATTATTCAAGTGTTGGGTACCAGCAATGCATTCTTACTCATGTCAACATCCTAATACTACGTTTTAAAATGATGGCATCAGCGTATCCTTTATCGTCTAACTAAAGTATTTCGTGGTATTAGGTTAAACGATATACATATTCGTTTAAGTATTTTCTAAGTATTATGCATGATAACGTTTACGTTTTTGAAGTTTATTAAATGTTAAATACTGCTGCTTTTTACTGTTAAGTAGTCCAACCTTTGAAAGAATAAGTTCACCGAAGTCTCCAATTTACACAACTGTTCAGCAATGACGACAACAAAAATTGAATCGGAGACTTATAGCTTTCGCTTTTATTGTGAATTGGCGGACCTTAATTTATTTTAAAAACCGTTTACTCGGATATTTAATTGTTGTATCGGGGATAATCACCAAGTAATCGAGAGAGAGACTAATCCAACAAAAAGTATTTTGCATTTTTGCCCAATAAAAATATTTTTAGTGTGAGCATTCAAATTTAGATTAAACATTTGCTTTAAAAATGTCTAAATAATTTGTAATTCAGGGGAATGATATCTTTCAAGGCACTGTACAGTAGGTTTTAAAATAGCCTACTGTATGTGAACTTCTTAGCCTTGGTATTTTGCAAACACTTCTTTGGCTTTGATGCTCTCACGGATAAGTGCCTTCTAGGTGAACCTTTTAAATATGTTCTTAAAATATTCATGAAGGACATTTGACCTCTCTGCCACACAGAACCTCTTCTTTTCCAGGTTGTGTGACTTACCTTTGTGATCTGCTATTTTCAGCGCATATCATAAATGTTCTATTAGAGACTGCAATAAAACAGATTTGTATTCACACTTCATCTTTTGGACTTTGTTTGATGCAGGTTTTGTATGATCCTATTGTGAAGTTTATATGTAAGCAAATGTGAACTTAATGTCCGAACCAATTTTTTTAAATAAAAATATACTGGAACTTAAGTCACTAGTGTTGTAGGATGCATACCAAGCTGAAAGTATAAGAATAAACATGGATGATGTGCTTTTGCAAAATCAACTTCACCTTCTGGAGCTACATATACACCTGATGATTTTGTTCAAAATCTCAACTTGTGGCAAATTAATGTTTTCTTTTCACTAAAACCTCAGCACAGACCCCAGATTCATAATGTCAGCCTTGGATGGTAGTCTTAGGGATGTTGTTTCCTCATGCTTGAGTTTTTGTGGATCATGGTTATTGCCCTTAAATGTGATTCTTCCTCCCAAACCACTTAACTCTTTCAATTAACTAATTGAAACAACCATGGAATTAGCTTTGAAACTGGGCTGTTTGAAACTATGGATTTTTCTGTAATCATCCATTTATTTTGTGAACAGGCTTATCCAATAGGTTAGGGAACCTATTGGACACAGGGTGGTTGGGGAGCCTGAGCCTATCCTGACAAGCAAGAGATGCAAGGCAGGATACACCCTGGACAGGATGCCAGTCCATCACAGGGCACACACATATGCTTATACCAGCGACAATTTTCCCGGAAGCCAATTAACCTACCAGTTTGAACTGTGGGAGGAAACTGGAGCACCCAGCAAAAAGCCACGTGAACATGCAAACAACATGGGGAGAACATGCAAACAGCACACAGACCGCACACAGACAAACAAACTCCACATAGATTGCACCCTAGATACAAAACTGAAACAAGGACCTCAGAGCTGCAAGGCAGTAATGTTAACCACTGCACCACCAAGCTACCCCTTTACGTTAGACCTTTAGAATTTATTTGGACTTTCCCAAAGATGATGTGGTACTTAGCCTTCTTTGGCAATCAAGTAGCTTCTGATTCCCAGAAGCTTTTATAAGTTTTGAGAGAATTAAATTTCTACTCTTTATATTTATCATATCTACAGGGTGTATATAGTTTTTAATTGTAAAAATCTTCTTAAGTATTACACAGTTATTGTACAGTATGTACATATTCACTATGCATTTTTGGCACATTTTAATTCATGCTTAAAGGCCTTGATGCACACATACATTGCCTTTGCTAAATCAATTTTTAATTAGGGAATGAACTTTTAAGTATTTGGATATTATTGTATGTAATTTACACTTATTGCCAGGAAATAAGACTGGAGTATTTGTGAAATTTCTATGCTGCTAGTCAAACTACTTTTTCTGCTGTGTATGTCTCATAGGTTTATTATTTTGTTTCAAGAAAACACGTTCAACTTGTTTGGTTACAAGTTGCATGGCTGGAATTTCTAACACACAACCTGTTTGAGGAATGCTTTAATATTCAGTGTGGTATGTTTAACACTGGTGATACCTGCTATGGTGTTTGTATTTTGTCCATTGTCCAAATAGTGTGGTTCTAAATTAAAGAAAGTTATTCAAGAACATAACATTAATGTCTTGACTCCATCCAAAATGATATATTTATCAAAAACACTCCAATTAACAGCAGTAAATTGCAGATAAAAAGGCATTTTATTTTTTAATTAATTCACAGTAATATCTATTAATGTGCAGTTTAACAAAAACTAATTAGTACATTTTCCTTATAGTTTTAACCTCATTGAAAGATGCATTTGGGGTTTTAAGAGAGAGCTGGACGTATTCTGTAAATTGACTTGCTCAAAAATGATTTGAGGGGAAAAAAGGTGTCAGTTTAGTAGTAGGGAATAGCTGCACTGGTATAACTTGTAACTTATTAAGGTTACAGATGTTGGTTTCATGAGCAAAGCAATTTTTTTTATAAATTCATTTGTTGGTAAAAATACATTACTTTATAAGGAACAAGTAAAGATGTATTCCATGCTGAAAAGAGAATAAGAGAAATACAATGTTTTGGCTGTGGAGCCTTCTCTCTCTCTTTTGGGTCTCCCCCAAAAAGGCTTCACCTTTTCAGCATGGAATAAACCTTGTTCCTTAGCAGCCTTCACATGCTGAAGTAGCTACCTACTTGAACTACTTCAGTAATTTATAACATGAACATGTGGAAAAGATTGCAGAAGGTATCAAAAGTATGTTATTCATCAAGTTACACTTATTCGGATGTACATGACTATTTCTTTATTATAAGTTTGAAATTATACACTTCTTACATCCAACTGTAAGCTGGTAAATTTGGGCAGTGTTTTACTTTTGGTACTTCCGTCTAAAAGGTGATAGATTTCATGTAAACAATACAGTGTTTGTAAAATGTATCTTTTGAGGCGATCCCTAAGACCAGGCATTTTGTTATCCTTGTGGGTTCCATAATTTACTGCTTAGTGAATCTTGTGGGTTTAATGCAGCAGCATAGTCATGCTTTTCCCATAGTGTGGACAAGGAATCAATCTTGCTAACAATGCAGTTGATTTCTTGAATTAAACGCATTGTTGAATTTACAATCCTAAAATTATCAGTCAGGTGCCCGAAGTTTTTATTTGTTAGCAGCAGAGGACAATATGTACCAACGTAACCCATCTGGTTGAAGAGTCTGAGGAAGTAGAATGAGTGCAGAGATTTTCTAAATATAACACACAGCATCAATGTGAAATATGTTTAATATGTTGATATGGTGTCTTATGGTACTTATGTATATCTAATGAAAATGAAATAAAAGTTAAAACTCAGGTTTTATCTTGTAATTGTTTTTTTTTTAACTTGTTTTTTTTTCTAGTATACAACATGTGTATGGAGCTCAGCACCCACCTTTTGACCCTCTTCTCCATTCAAAGTAAGTGTCAAAAATGGATTCAAATAAATCTTTATCTAAAAACAGTGGCAGCTGTGAGACAGCTCCATTCATTCAGAAGTCAACATTGTGATCTTATGACACTCGATGGAAAACAAGAGCGTTTTCTATTTGCAGACTTGTTTTGTTCTGTCATCATGTTCTGTATTTTTCTAATGCACCTTACTTAAATTGATTATAGATACCGGCTTTTACCTTAGCATAATGTATGTTATTGCTTGCATGTATGTAGTGCTATTTTAAGTCATTGTTCAAATTAAAATGTTTTTAGCCTCTCATTTGGGTCAACAGATTTATTAGTTCCTTTGCATTTGCTCCTTTTTTAAGTTTGAGTGGAGGAGAATTGGCTTTCTTCAGAATCAATTGAGGCACAGTGACGTTTGATATGAAATTCACCATTGACATGAAACAAATATCACATGGCTTCATTCCACTTTATTATTAAAATAGGTATATATTTTTGTGTGAAGAACCTGAACCTAAGAAATGTTGTAAATGAGAGTAGGCCATTTGTCTTATCCAGTGAATTGTTAAACACATGTTCTACTTATGTGTCTGAATAAAAAGTTCTAAAAGTGTTTGAACAATAAATTGAGATGTAAATACTTACTTGCTGTTAGTTTTAGTTGTGTTTTTTAAATACTAAGCTTATAAAGCTGAACAGAATGTTTCAAGCAGGCCAATTTAAGTAGAAACACAACAGTAAATCAAATAAAAGTCATTGTGTTTATTTTTTATTTTTTTAATCAAGAATGTTATTAATTTTATTATCTATTTTGACATATTGTAAATGCAATGTAGAAAATTAATTATCTGTGAAATCTTGTCAGGCATTATACAGTATGTTTGCCTGCTACATATACAGGTATACTGTAAGTACAAACTAGAGCAGATGTGCAGCTTTACCTGGTACTTGACAATCACTTAGGGCTTGTCGTAGAATTCCATACTGGGGGCAGGGGTGTGGGAGAAATGGACAGTTATATTACATTAGGTTTGGTTGTGCTTATGTTATGCACAGCAGGGCTCTGTCCAATTCAGTTTTGATCATGTACAAATTGTCATGCTTTTTAATAATAACATAGTGTGACCAAAGGAGTAGTGACAAACCCCACAAAAGGCCATAGTTATTGAAATTCAGTTTAATAATCCAGTAAGGCCTTTAACAACAGCTTTTCTGTAGTCCAGCACTAGAATTCTTACATATTTTATATCCAATCCAGTTCCATACTACTTGATATTTTTCATTTGCTTGTTCTCATTTCCTGCACAAAAGCTTCTGTGAAATTGTGCTTGGGAGGACTATTAGGAAATAAGTTTGATTTAATTCCAATTTGGCCCTTTTCTTAATGTCTTCTACAGTATACAATAGGATACTGTTAGGTGTTAATGCACTATTTGCTTCCACATTATGAAATTGATGCTCATATTGAAAAGAAACTTGTTTCGTTTGTCTCTCCAACCCAGTCTTTTAGAAAGCAGTTGCCTGTTGTAGTCTTAGTAAAGGTCCTAATTTAATTTAACTTAAATTAATTTGGCTGAGAGAGAAGTTTTCCCTTTGTTCATTCAGAAGTCTTAAAATGTGGTTTTAATGGCTTTTTAAAAGTTATTTTATTCCTGTCTTCAAAAGGTTTTAAATAATTGTAATTTCTGCATTTGACTGTAGAATATTTTGAATTACTTTTATTGCTTATTAGCCTTATTTACTTTTGTTCAAATTAATTTTGCATTCTTATTTAACTTCCATAAAAAGTTACTATATATTTTCTTCATGGCTGTTGTGTATTGTGTGCTATTCTGTACACTTAACTTTTAATCAATAATTTGTTAACATTGTGTTGCAATGTTTTTAATTTCTGGAGTCATTCTTAGTTTCATTTATGTGTTTACTTGTCTGATGATGTTGTCTTAAATGTATTGACTGTGTCAGGTTAAAATGTATTTTTATACATTGATAATTTATAACCTTTATAATCTAAATTAAGGTAAAATTCTACTTCTTATAAAAGACTTGAATTTTTGTTGAGATGGTCACCCAGAATCTATTGGACATCTTTTTTTCACCTCAGAAATATCGCTAGACTACGCCCTATGCTATCACTAACCATGGCTGAAAAGCTGATCAACACATTTGTGTTATCTCGAATTGACTACTGTAATGCTCTATTCATTGGGGTATCTAAATCTACTTTGAACAAACTGCAGTATGTCCACAATTCAACAGCCAGGATCCTGACCAGGTCTAGTGTAAGTGATCAAGTACCTGTCTGAACTATTATCGCCTTACTCCCCACCTCGCAACCTTCGCTCTTCTAGTTCTGGTCTCCTAACTGTCCTCCAAGCCCGTCTACATTGTATGGGTGACAGGGCCTTCTCCTGCCTCCAAGCTCTGGAACTCTCTGCCCAAGGATATCAGAGAGTCACCTTCTCTAAACTCCTTAAAATCCAGACTCAAAACCTTCTTCTTTAGGAGAGCCTCTACTTAACTGGTTCCATTCTTCACCCCTCTGCTTTTCCTAGTACCACCATCCACGGTCTCCTCTGTATATTGTAATTGTGTTTTATCTTGTGTATTCTTTTTATTTATTGTTGTTCTCATTCTGTGAAGTGCTTTGAGAAGCCACTTTTAAAGGCGCTATACAAAATAGTTTATTATTATTATTGATTTTCTAAACATAAATTCATTTAATGCTTAGAGTTACTGTGCATTTAGTCTAAATTTAAAAATAATTTATTATCACATCTAAGATTTTTTTATAAATATGATTGTTTTTAACAGAATTGCTCTGTTTTCCAGTCCTGTGTGTTACTTTTAGACGCACAGTACCACCACCTCAAGCATAAATTGTAGGTGAGGTGTCCCAGTGAAGCTACATGGGGTTTATAAAAGATATAAGAGATCTCTATTGCTTGGCAATTCAATTTTAGAAAAAAGTTATAAATCAAATACAGTAAGGCACTTATTAATTTTTTAGCACCGGCAGATGGCAAATGCCCAAAAACTGAATTTCTGGGTGGCTGTCACTGTTCTAATCCATTATCATTCAGAATCATTATAACAGTCGAGCCTCCTTCAGGAGCAGTGGACACTTTGGACTCTTTCTGTCAAATAAATTGTTTTCTGGTAAATAGGATGAACTTCATCAAAAGTTTTCTCAAGTTCTCATATTGTCAGTTTTTCAACATTTTCTCTCAGCTCTGAAGCCCTGAGGTTTCAGTTGCCTTATGGACAGTGGTGTTCACAGTTGTGATTAATTAGCTTGTTTAGTTGGCAAGATTTCAGAGAACATTACAAGCTGCTATTTCTTTTTAATGCTTTCTGCATACCTTCCATTAGTGGAATATCATAAATCTGAAGTCTCTGTTTTTCATATATATTTTATTTTAAGCACTACAAAAAACAAGCATTTTTGTCCAAACATTTTACAGCTGCCTTTAATAAAAAATGGTAATGTTTGCCCTTTGCCAATTCTTGTCTTGCCAGTACAATGTTAACATGAGGTAACTCTTAATTATTTAAACAAATGCAATTTACAGGTTTGACACAAAAATGAAAATACCTGGGTAAATGAGGGACACCAAGTACATTGAAATATAGGGCTTCCATACAAGTGTGGCTCATGTTAATTAAGCAGATAACATCTGAACTTGCTTAGAATCATGTATAAAAATTACAAGGTAAATCAGCAACTGCAGATCAATTTAAAGCAAACTGGAACAAACAGCTGGTTTCATCTAAAGAGTTCTGCTGAGAACTCCATAGAATTGGATACCACAGTTGAGTTGTTATACCTGTCAATTACGGTTGTGAGTCCAGTGGTGCAAATAGCACTGGTATTGAACTTCCAGCAGTAAAACATTCTGGTAGTTCTATAATGTTTTGGGGCACATTTTTCTGGCATGGTTTTGGATCCATTCATTCTCTAAGTAGGCAAGGTCTATACTAATCACTGTGTAACAATACGGAGCAATTATCTTCACCACATGTTGCATGTTGTCCTATTAAGTGACTTCACATTGGTGTCAACTACCTGTATATGTGATGGAGTTTAGAAAGAACAATTAGAACATTTCCCACTGTTTTCAGTGATTAAACCACAAGATTTACAAGTGTGTAAGTCTTCAGGTTGTCAGGGTGAAATTTGTTCTTCTTTCTCTTTTACTAATGTGCTGTACTACAGAAAGATACATTTCAGCTCTTCCCCCTCATCACTGAACAATCTAATACCAAGTGATTTTCTTGTTTTTTTTTCAGTTTAATCAAACATGGCAACAAAACGCAGACAACACCAGTGAAACCAAAGAAAGCAACAACTTTTCAGGAGTTTGAAAGTATTACCAGTGATGCATGGGATGTTGGAGATGATGATGATGAACTTCTGGCCATGGCTGCTCAGAACTTGAATATAGAAGTTGTCATGGAAACTGCCAATAAAGTTATTGAGAACCACAGCAAATTACAAGAACAGCAAAAACAGCAAGAAGATACTTCTGAGAAATGTGAGGAAGAGGAGGAAGGAGAAGAAACTGCACCAGAGCTTTCTTTTCAGTTGGAACCTGGTCATTACAGTGATAACAGAATGGTGAAGTCACTTAGTGAAGCCCACATTGTAGCATCAAAAGGTTTGTACCATTCTTTCAAAACACTAATTTAAACCAAGTAATTTGTCATTAGTGTTAATACAAGTAAGTCCTTATTTCCATGTAAGAGACATAAAGAACAAGTGATATTTTTAGTACTTGTTTCTGCTACTGTAGTGTAATGAACAATCTCTGGATATCAACTGTTTACCTTAACAAAGGTGAAGTTGATGATGGTAAGCTGAAGAATGCCTCTATAGAAAACATTATTGACAGGTGTACTTTAGTGCAGAATAAAACCAAGAAGCCAACATCATGTTTGGGGGGTTGCAGAGTGCTTAAGAACTTCAGTAACAAGTTGAGGTATTTACTGAGACCAAGGTGTTTGGTATAATGTTGGTAAGTGGCGTATTATACCAGCTGAAAATGTAGAAGAACATTAATCAGAGACTGTTAGTATCAGCCATTGCCCTCTATTCAGTCAAGCTGTTTTTTTCATGGCACAATGAAATTTGAAACATTTACAAGTCATTACTCTGGATCTTAGCAAATTCAACTTTTTGTCATAAAGCTTAAAAACATAAGTTCTACAAAGCACGAACTGACAGTTTACAGGTGTGTTCTTGAAAAATGCAGTGCAGAAGAAAAGTGCATAAATTAAGAACTAAATTGTCTTAAAAATGTATGAAAATAGGGAGAATGAGTTCTGGGCCCCGATCTCAATCCTTGGGTTGAACACCCATTTGGCCACAAATGGTGTCTGGAATAACAAGGAGATAAAGATTGGTCAGCCTCCTGTGTGGGACCTAAGCATTACAACATTCTACCAAGTTGCCAGTTTCTGGCTGTTCGAAAGCATAGTTTATATTCTTGAGGTGCATTAAAGCGAAAATTAATAAAAGATAATTGTGAACATGGCAACATTACTGTGGTAAAGTTAAAATAGAACAGTTGTTGATCATTGAGGAGGTTATCACCTAACATTCCATTAACATCTGCAATTAGCATTTAAGCAATTTACTTTAGCTCAGCAAGCATTTAAAATCTTGTAAAGATGTTAAGGATGTTCTTCAGTAAACAAATGTGCTGGAAGACATGTATGTTAATGTCAACATCGTCTGAAATCTACAGATGCTCAGATTCTATCAACTGTCAAAAATGTCTCTGATTAGGAGCTTTAGTGTGTAGTGTTAATCAAAATTGCTTTTTGATAGTTTTACATTTACAGAATTTTATCAGAGATTTGATAAAATAGTGACACTGTTTACAGACAGTCACTTGGCTGGATTGTGTATATATTCACCCAAAGCATTTCCTTGTGAAAAATATATTTTTATGGAAGATGAGAGATCACCGTAAAGCAGATTTGAAAAAATATTTGCCAGCGCTGGGAGAATACAATGTTATTATTTTATTCCGTGGGTAGAGTGCTAAACATGATTTTACTGAAACATTAAGATATGTGGTCCAATAAATATGTTCTTGTCAATGCCATTCTATACTGTGACTCTATACTTTGTCAATGCCATTCTATACTGTCACAGGGATATTGATACTGTATTGCGTGTTGGTAAGATTATTGTGTTGGTGGTGAAGTGATTAGCATTCATAGTTCTTGGATTCAGTTACAGATTTGGGATAATTTTGTGGAGTTAGCTTGTCCCCCCTGCGCTCTTGTGGGTTTTCAGCCAGTGTTCGGGCTTCCTCCCAACTTCCAAAAGCGTATTAGATTAGTTAATAACTTCTTCTAAGTTGTCAGTATGTGCTTTTTCCTATCCTATGAGGGACTGGGGCCCTGCCCTGTCCTAATTTGTCCCCTATGCTCCCAGGACAGACTGAGTTGAAATAAATAATCTTTCATGCAGATGACTGGCTAGCACCTGTAATATGTTATGAGTTTTGATTATTTTTTAATGTTACCAGTGCAGTACTTCGGTGAAGGAACCAGACAGTGCAAATATCACACTGCCATTGAGTTTGGAATGGTGTATGTGATTTATTGCAAAAGTCACTGTAATGTCATCAAACTACTTTTTTTGAAATTGTAAATCACCGATATATATGGGTTATTACAGGTATATGTATTTTGACCTTTTTTGTTAGCTTACATTTTTCCCCAAATTGTTGTTTATTGGATTGTTTAAAATAAACTTTTGTTAACCATGTAAGTGATATGTTAACATGCTTCTGGCTTTTACTTGCTATGCTTTAAAGAAAACTAATTCAAGCAGTTGTGGGTGATTTTGTTTGTCCAGTGTTAAGATATTCATTTATTGTTTGAATCATCTATACACAGAGACTCTCAAAGGGCGTTGTAGTTGTGCAGACAGAGTGGAACATGTTACTAATATCAAGGCAAACCCTGTAGGTGTTTCAAAAAGATGTATGTCAGTGAAATATGCGTGCTGAGAGTAGGAAATGAGACATCAGTTATAATTAATAATTAATAATAATTGCTTACACTTATATAGCGCTTTTCTGGACATTCCACTCAAAGCGCTTTACAGGTAATGGGGACTCCCCTCCACCACCACCAATGTGCAGCATCCACCTGGATAATGCGATGGCAGCCATAGTGCGCCAGAACGCTCACCACACATCAGCTATCAGCGGGGAGGAGAGCAGAGTGATGTAGCCAATTCATATAGGGGATTATTAGGAGGCCATGATTGGTAAGGGCCAATTGGAAATTTGGCCAGGACGCCGGGGTTACACCCCTACTCTTTTCGAGAAACGCCCAGGGATTTTTAATGACCACAGAGAGTCAGGACCTCTGTTTTACGTCTCATCCGAAGGACGGTGCCTGTTTTACAGTATAGTGTCCCCGCCACTATACTGGGGCATTAGGACCCACATTGACCGCAGGGTGAGCGCCCCCTGCTGGCCACTATCACCGGGGTTATCACCAGGGTTCTTGGGGTTGCGGGGCAGACAGTGATAGAATAGATTAAAATGGGAGGCTGAAGAAGTAATATGAATTTGGTTGTATTTTGAAATACAAGCATATATAAATAGCGATGAAGCATATATAAATGGCGATGGTTAATCTCCAAAATAAGGGATTTTAAGATAGAAAAAGATCTCTTCTGAGCAGCATCAGTGAATAAAACAGTTGGGGAAGACTAAAAAAAGAGGTCCTAGTAATGATCCTAGTAGTCACACAGTGCAACATAGCAAGGAGGAGGTAGGAAAAAATAGAGGGAAGCATCAGGGTTACAAGAGGAGTGAAGGAGGCATTGGAAGAAAATTGTCTAGAAGAGGTGGCCTCAAATGGGAAAGTGGGGTGCAGCAAACGGTAGACATTGTTTTCTTCTACCTCATTTCAACAGAACATGGTTTAGTGGGTTCTGTGTGTGGTGTGGGACAGACTGAGGGTGAATGGATTGAGCAGAACTGCAGATGAGGACAGAAAGTGCTGAAAGATGCCTTATGCAAATAGAGTTACATTTATAGAGGCAATTCAAACAGAAGAACTTATCGATAATGCTAAAAGGGAAAAAATGAGTTGGAGCTAGAAATAGCTTTAACAAGTTAGTGATGTCTGGATTTTTTAATTACTCACCTATTTAAAAATATATATGGAAGTACAGAATAAACCAGTTATTGTCCTCATTTAGTAATGCTAATTGAGGCAACATTTCCTGTTTTCATTCATGAATTTCCTGTTCATCATTAACTTGCAGTTCACCCCCCTTCTCCATAAAACTCTGGATGGACATGAGCAAAATGTTGGACTGGAGATTACATATCGAATGAATTCAGAGCAGGCAGTATGAAAAAGAGAACTTATTTATTTAATGATGTACTGCATACAAAGATTAAAACATTAAAAACACATTGTAACTCTTGACCATAGAACAATATATCACTGTCCTCTTTAAAGATAATGCAGTTTCCCAGTATGGTACTGTAGTGACATGTGATGTTTCTTAAAACAGATGTTGAGTTAAATTGTTCTTTTTGTTTCTTCAATTCTGCCCTAATTCAGATATTAAACTGTTCTGTCTTGGGTGTGATCTTCCTAAAAATATTTGTGACTTCACAAATGACTAGTGTTGTGTTATGCGTCAGTCGCATTTAGCCAAAAAGAAACTCTGTACTGACAATCACCAGACAACAAAAACCTATTATCTATCTTATTTTCCAGTTACTTTTCTGATTTTCTTTCCAAATACCTTTGGATTCCATGTGCTAAACCGAAATGTATGAATCTGAGATACAGCTCCATCTGCTTTATGGGATAATAACTAACAACAAGACTTTCATTAAAGGGTTGAAGGAGATTCTGTTAAATGGATAGAATTTAGCAGCTGTGCTCAGATGCCACAACATTTCATCTGGCTTGATATAATTTAATTTTAACTCTATAACTGGCATTATTAGAGTAGAGTGAACAAGAGCATAGTAATGTTCAGTGCATTAATGTGATTAATTCAGGGCATTAAAGTATTCCTCAATATTCGGTTAGGTGACTATTTTTTTTTCTCCCTTGTAGAGGGTGTTTTTGAAAGAGCAACTCTTCAGAGGCAGCAGTCTCTTCCACATCGGCGTGTCATTCCTTTGGTAGCACGGATGGCAGACCAGAACACATCTGGAACACCAGCAATGACAGAAAGAGAAGCTTCACGGTTGGACAAATTTAAACAGCTGCTAGCAGGCCCAAATACTGATCTTGGTATGTTTGCTTGGTTTTCTGGTATTTACGTAAGAAACATCTTATTATGTTCTGTGCTAATGTTATGATAACTGAAATTTGGTTCAATGAGCCGTAATTCAAAAATACTGTACAGGTAGTATGGTCTTGTCTGTTTTAATAATAATAATAATAATAATAACAACACTTGCAGTGAATCTCAATGTGCTTCACAGAACTTAACAACTATTATGAAGGAAGAAGGTACGAAATTAGTTTGTAGTACTGGAAATTGATAAGTTTGTTGGTAGAGAAGGTTTTCAGATCTCTTTTGAAGGTCTCAGTTGAAGCTGCTCAAAGGTAAACGGGACCTTTGCCTTTTAGAGCCTTAAAAAACAAAAGTAATATGGAGCCAATGGAGTTTTGCTACAATAGGGGTGATGTGATCTTACTTCCTTGCACTGCTGAGAACCCTTGCAGCACTGTTCTGAAGAAGTTGAAATTTAATTAACAAACTTGAGGGCAGATCACAAAGGAGAGCATAACAATAGTCCAGGCAAGATAAAATGATGGTATGAATTAATTTTTTAGCAAAATTGAGAAAAGACCTTAGCTGGGAGATATTATGATAGGAAAGGTTTCTGTGCAGGCCAAAGTGGAAGACAAGAATATATCAAACTATTAAATTTAAGATGACAAACACTTCTCACTTGAGTCTTTGGTGATCAGTTTTTATATATAAAGAGTTCTGCTGATCCTAATGGTAAGGTTATATGAACTGATTTATGGGACTTGGTTAAATAAGAGGATTTAAAGGAGATCTCCTTTAGATGATGTATTATAATTTGACCAGTTTTGGATGACTAAAATCATGGAATCAACATTGTTTCTTTTTTTTTCATAATTTATCTCTACATGGGGAATGTGGAATACATATTTGAATCCTTTAGAGAAGGAATTACATATGTGCATTCCAAAATGTTTTAAACTACTCCATTTTAAATTTTTAGTTCTTTATTGTTCCCAGGTTTCATGAAATCTCTCAATATTCAGTTTTGATTCCATGACATTAAATATTGTATGCAAATACTGCCACTAAGGACATTGTTAGAATTCAAATTTAAAAAGTTAGAATGTGTCAAAGCGACTCAGAATGTATACGTATGATTCTTTATCTGAATGATTGATTTATTTTAAATTAATAGGAAGTGGAAGAGCTAAATGTTTATTTTGGGACTTCTATTTAAATGACCAAGATAACCTCAGAGAATTCTGCTTGAGTGCTTATGGTAATGAGAGAGGTACAGTATGAAGTTATGGTTTGAATTACTATCAAAGTCAAGTTCCCTAAAAACCACAGAATAGTAAGCTCTGTGTAACTCATGCCTTAAGTTCTGTGTCTGCCTGTCTCCCTCTCTCCCTTGTGGTCTCTCTGATTTTTTTCTTGTTTTGTTCTCTATCTTTTATCTTACACTTTTGACACTTTTGACCTCTCTGCCTGTAATGATATATTTGATCAAATTAAAACAACTATATAGTTTGTGTTCAGTCCAGTGATTTTGAACTGATCGTAAGTATTGGGAAACATTCACTTTAAGTAAATTTCAGTGTGAGAGTTAGTAATTAGTTGCATATCCCTTTGAGGCAGTAAATGCACCCAGTGAACTCACCAACTCAGAGTGGCTGCAACAAAGGCTTGACAAAGCATCTCAAATGATTCGACACATAATTTTGTGAGTTCAGTGGGTTGCAGACTTTCTGCATTTATTACCTCAAAGGGACCTTTGATGCAAAACAACTTTGATAGTATTCAAATTTGTGGATTTCCTGGGAGCCGTGCCTTCATTGAGAGCTGTGATATTGTGGGTATTTCAAATTACGGATTCAGGATAAGTGATTGTGTTGGCCAGTTGAGCACAAACATCCCACAGGTATTTCTTTAAAGCAACAGATTCCTTTGTGATAAAAATTCTGTTGTTAAGTCTTTGACTGATGTGTTCTAATTTAAGATGAATCTTCAGGTAAAATATATTTTAGTCATGTATGTGAAAAGGGCTGTTGCATGCCCCTCATCACATATGAATGTATGCACATTAACTGTGTGAAAACACCTCTTAAATTGATAGTTTCACTTAAGATGGTTTTGCCAAACTGTTAATATGTATCTGAAAATGAATTACACTCATCCCTTGTTAAATGAGCCCTTTACTTCTGAATATTTGCTAAAATAAGTGATATTGTTCATATGCATACCTATTTTTGTTATAAAATTTAACTTCACCTGCTGTTATCAAGTGTGTAGACTGTTCTTCAATTTTATTTTTTGCTCCATTTGGCTGTTGTCGTCTTAACAGAAATTGTAAAGGTATAATACTATTTATGGTATAGAATAATATTTTGAATGCATAATTTGTAAAAATAGTATGGATTCACAAATTTTAACATTTTATATTGATTTCACCAGACGTCTTGATACTTTGTTAATTCTACAATTGTGAGTTTTATTCTGTCTTTGACTGTACAACTCACATAACATTTGATTAGTAAGGGTTTTTAATTTGTCATATTTATTATGTGTACTATAGAGATCTTGAAAATTGTATTTCTCCGCATAACTGCTTCGTAACACATTTAAACTTAAGAGATGGCATAGATTGCATAAAAAAGAAGTGTTGGTAAACTCTGCTTGTTGTAAAATATACTCAACACCTTATGGGGCCAGACAAATCAAATCCAAAAAGTACCTAAACTCATTTGGTTTATGTTAAGTTACGAGCACTTGGAAGAAGTCAGAGAATCGAGGGATGTGTACTTTTTTTCTATGTAAAAAGGACTTAATCCTAAAACTAAAATGGCCTGATGTCTATTCGGGTAACTATTTTTACATTAGATTCCCAGATTACTTACCTATTATACTATTGATACAAATGGGGAGTTACGGAAATGGACAAAAATATTGGTAACTGACCGTGCAGGTTAATCAATAAGTAAAATATCAGACTTGCCGAAAAGAGTCATAATTCAAGGACACTGGATTAAACAAATATTTATTAACAGTGACAATGCATGCAATACACACACCATAAACATACAACACACAGGTTACCCTTTGTACAAGTTTACAGCCAGGGCATTCCAGAGGCCTAACATTAACATCCTAACAACCCAGAAAACCCCCAGTGTTACCAAGTATTCAAACTCATAATGCCTATAAAAGCCAGAATGATCTTAAGTGGTCTTCTAAACTAAATAAAATACAACCTGCGGTTAAATCTCTCTGTAAACCCAGATGCCACCAGATGAATGGGAACCTATCTCCCTATTAAAAAAAAATGCACTCCCTTACCAGGAGAGGCCAATTTTAACCCAGGGATTCTTTACTCAGGAAATCAGAATTTCCTAAACAAACATGGAAAAGTAAGCTGTCTTGGCAAGGTTCAAATACATAACTCCAGTTGGCTCTTTATGAATGATCTGGATCTTGCCTGGCACACACTTTATGCTGTGTGTCCTCCTCTCTTCTCCTTTCTCATATTCTGTACTCCTCCCCTTTGTCTTTCTGTTTTTTATCATACACTTCTGACTCTATTTGTTTACCTAGAATTTAATTAACTAAGGTAAACCAGAAGATTCTTTTGATCAGTGTGTCTCACACCCAGCACAACTAACTCTAGGAGGTGGAAATGTTAACACAAACTAGGTGTTACCCATTGTATCTAAATTCTTAGAGTCACTATCGTAGTCACCTATATCTATAGTAGTCATCTGGTATCTATATACCAGTCCTATAAAATGACGTACAGACAGGTACAGGACCTGTAGGTATTGCTGTTCCAGTTGGATCTGGGAGAGCCTCAGCCTCAGTCTGTCCTTATTTCTCATGGCACCCTGCCAGCTGTGTCAATGCTTGATGAACCCTAATCACACTCATTTAATATATATTTAATAAATACTAACTGTTGTCAATGACGTGATGTGATGAGATTTGAGATTGTTCAAAGTTTTATGTAAAAGGTTTAACATACCTTTTAGATTTAAGGGGCATACAATATACTGTGCTTAACAGATATTGCACATATGAAAATTCTGCTATCTTGAGTTTTAACTTGCTTTAATTTTATGCTTTGTACTTTAAATACTTTTACAAAGAAACGAGCATAGAACTGCAGCAACCGCAGCTACTACAGTAAACATCTGTAAAAGCTGCAGCAGAGTATAAAAAGGAAAATATGTCCAATTACAGCGTAAACAAAGCATCCATACAGAAAGCAGCAAAAATTATTATGCAATAGAAATTAAATACAATGTCTCTTACTTCATGTGCTGGAGTAGAAATTCTTTACCTAACCTGAAATGGAGGTTGTTTCTCTGTAATCTATAGATAAGTCTATAATCTATATATAACTCTTGAAAAGAATAAGCACATGCGAAAGTGTAAGTGCCACAGGTTATGGAAATAGGAAAATGGAAACAGTGGAAATATTTCTATTTGTTTTTGTAGTGATAATACTTTGTAAGCCCAGGTATACTGATTCAGCCATTCAGAATACATGACAAAAAATATCTTTTTGGCAAGCTGGCTGTGCCATACTGTGGTATGATTTGATTTTGCCGAATTTAGGTTTTCACTGGCCAAAGAAGATCGAGTGAAACAGTAGCTTCAATTTATCTGTTGCACGACTTTTTAAATCAACTTAATATGGAATATTAATATGGAATCCTGTTACAAAAAGGACAGTTTGGTAGCTGAAAATGAAAATAACTGAAGTATAATAATGTTTCTCGATGTCATGAACAATATTAATTTATGAATATAAATATAATGTATTTATATATGTGGTAACAGTAACTGAAAATAAAATAAGGTACACAACAGTATTATGCCTTCTTCAACACTTTTCTTCAATTTCTTTTACTGAGTCGCTTGCTATGGAGTCAGTTGCTACCATGGAAAATGAAACGTTTGCTTGGTAATTATTAAAACTCTTGTAGAAAATGGAAAAGGCTACACTTTTTTAATTTAGCTCGTCAAGCACAGTGACGCATCGGTGGTTCAGTGGTAGAATTCCCACATGCTGTGCAGGACAGCCAGGTTCAATTCCTAGTCAATTCGCAAGTTGAATTTTCACCAATTACCCCTTGAGCATAATAAAGACTGTGTAATAATAAAATAAATATTATTTATACTTTATTTCTATTTTTATTATTTTATGTATCAGAGTGTGTTAAATATCAAAATAATATTGATAATAAATAACATGAATGTGGAATTGGCATATGTTTGAATACTGCCATAGGAGAAGTGAAGAAAAACAATTCTACTGCTCAATCGTACCTTGACCACCAGGGCAACGTTCTCTCTGAGCATCCGAGATGCTAAGGGAATTTAGTTATGTCCTTACACAGAAATTGTAATTGAGTTTTTAACCTTATTTACTTTTAAATGGTAATCATTAAACCCACTATGTATAACATATGTTTGGAGCATAATCTATTTTTGTTAGGAGCAGGTTAAAAATAGAGGATATTTAACCAGATACAATTTGATCTTGCTTTGTGAAACTTAAAATCTAGATTTATGTCAACATTTTAACAAAAGTTATGCAGTTACCTGAGTAATCTCGCTTCGTGAAACAGCCACGAGTGTTCTTTGAATCTTTACACTGTCATCTAAACAACACCCACTTGGAAATGATAAGATTCATTTATTGTTCATGGTTTTATAATAAATCACATATACATTTTTATTTATTCATGGCATAATTTGTCATACATATTTTAAATAACTTTATTAGACTATGTTCTATCCAACCAGTAAAAAAATAGAGAACAGGAACCTGAGAGGCCTAGCAGCCGCCCAGCTCATGGAAGCTTTTCACACTATTGTGTAAAACTATTGTGCATCACCATTTTTATTGGGGATGTACTGTATCGTATATTACACTTTGAAGAACATATTTTATTACAATTCATCAGATATCTACAATGCATTTTGTGGACTGAAATGGGTTTTAAAAGTCAGTAGATTGTCCTGCTCTGGGGCACAGTACACACGCTCTCAGCAAGTAGGTGGGAGGAGAACACAGTCACCTGGGGAAACTTGTGTGAAGAGTTTTCGGTTGTTTCTCTCTAGCTGGCCTAACGGTCATTTTGTTGACATTTAGTGTAATTTTCCATTACACCTCAAAAGTGGCATTGAAAATACAATAAATCACGTAAGATTTAAGATGAGTAATATTACGAAAGCAAATCTGTTAAGAAAGTTCACTTCTCCCTTGAATGGCTCTTTCCCACCCTTGAGGGACAGAACCCAATAAGACAAAATTGCCACTCTAGCACAAACCCTACATTTCTTGTTTACAACAGTTGCCAGACACATTGGTAGAGTTTGACTCACAATAGAATGTGTCAGCTTTTTTTGATAAGTGCAGCATTATGAATTTGTATATATCATACCGGATGTCAGCCAGTGCACACAAAACTGGCCTATCTACAAATGTGTACACAAAATGATTATTTTCATATCTCCTAAATAGTAATATGTATGTGTTACTATACATGTTAGAGATGAGCAATTCCAGTCTATATATATGGTATGTATTTTAATTATGAACTGTAGTTTGTACTGTTAAATATTTTTTTTTATTAGGCTAACCGCAATAACCTAAAAGTTTGAAAGATTTTACAATATGCCATAATATTGCTGCTGTTCTTAGGATCTATATTAATTCCTGTTATTTTATCCTTTTTGCTATTTTTGCACTTAAAAGTAAAATTGAATGCCATGCAGAATATGTCAGATTCCAAGATAATTTTAATGTAAGTGCTTTATTTGTTCTGTAAATCTGTAAATATGCTGAATTAAAATATTGATGCAGTATATACAAATGGATAAAAATGGGAGGAGGCCATTCAACTAACTTATTTGGTTGTCAGTAGTTATCCTATGATCATATCCAGTTGTCTCTTTGAAAGCGGTCCACTTATCAACTTTGACAACGTGACTCAGTCCAGACTCACGCAACCTTTTGTCTAAAAAGTGCATATTCACTTTGTAAATGTACTTCCCCATGATCGTTTTAGATGTAATTGTTCATTTTGAAGAAATCTGTATGGACTTTGGTTTAAGACTGTAAAGATTCCATACAGCATGTAGCTTCAACATGTTATTGGACAGAATTCAAGGAAACTCTTTCTGTTCTTGGAATGGGGAGGAAAAATCCCATAGCACTTATTCAACATATCCCACTTTAGTGACTCCCATAACTCAACCATCCAAGGGTGGCAACATGCAGTCTCACTAGCTGAAGTTAGTCCCTTCTGAGGTTATTACTGTTGCAGTGACAATATATTCTGATAAGCTTCATTAAGTAAAAAGAGGAATGGAGATTAGGAGACAACTGTTGATCATCAATTCTCATTGCTCACATTTATATTAAAAGACAAAAGCCTGGTGAAATGTAATTAGAAAAATCCAAAACCTGAGTGAAAAATGGAAAAAAAATACAACATATGTAAAATGAAGAAATAGTCTCTAGTGGTATTCATTAATTATATATAGCTAATAATGCATTCCATTTCTAATACATCACGTGTAAAGAGCTATAGCGAGGACAATTGTGCTATTATTTCTAACAATCTTTCCAGATCCTGGAATCTGGGCATGATCTGGGCCTTCTGAGTACTGAGATGGGAGACCCCTAAGGAAAACCCCGTTGCTACTGTTCATGCTAATGCAGTATTTGTAGGTTGTGGTCTTCCTTTTCTTAACCAGAATTTCAAAACCATTTCCACAAGGACACTGCTATAGATGGCACTGTTCTTCAGATAAGACATTAAGCCTTAAAATACCTAATCATTAAAGACACACGGCACTGTTAGTTCTCTTAGGCATGATAATCCAGTGTCCTGGTTAAATTCTGCTCTGGTCTGCTTAAAGCTCTCTCTTAATTCAACTGAAGCTATTTCTCACTTTTGAGGGTGTTGCACTTATGTGATGGATAAAATGGTGCATTAGGTTCCTATGAAGGTGCTATATATATATATTATAAATCTGTGTTTCTGATGGTTTCTATATTCTGTAAACACTACATAGCTTGATCACAGAAAGTTAAGCCTTTAGTGAAGTAACACAACATTCATAAAAATTTCATTTTCTGATGTGGTCTACCATGGTTCAATGAAACCATGCTGAAATGCAAAATTACAGATACATCTCTAAATTTAAAAATATATAGGTTTGCAAATGAGAGGAACAAACTAACCCATCTTGTTTTTATGTAAGTCAGAATCTCATCCCTTTTCCTAAAGGATCCTGGTAAACCACCTTTTATAGTACAGCTTGCTACAGTAATGTTTCTATGCTCCACAACTGTATTTGTAAAAAAAGTACCTTCTTTTCTTAATCTGAGTAGTTCTGATTTCTGTGCTGAGTCTGTGGGTTGTGGTTTAGGTTGATTTTCACAATTCCCCTTAAGGATGAAGTTTTTTAAAGTAATATTTCTGAGCAGCCCTTGTTCTGCATGGGGAGGGATGATTTATGCATGCAGTCTGCTACATTGCTCATTTGTCAGACTTCTTCAACATGTGATACAGTCACTCACAGAACACCAATTGCAGGACTAATGCATCATTGCAGACTTGTAAGCACCTGCAAGCTCTTAGAAATGGCTCTTATGTTCAATGCTGAGGAAACCCTGGACAGCTCAAGTTCACCCATCCCTGAGGATGCTCAGTCAGTCCACTTGGGGAATAGTGGTCACAGTTGGCTAATGACATAGCCTGGGCTTAAACCATTGGTGTCTAGTATTGTAGCTCAGTAAGCTTCAGGTTAGAGTACACGTATGTGCTCTGGAAGCCACTTGGGAGCTCATATGTTAAGCTGTTTTGAGGGTATTATCTCATTCTGTATCTTGAATATCTCTTTGGCTATATTTAGTTAATTTTTCTTGTTGAAAGAGTATCATTCTTTATATTATTTGTGTTTGTGTATGTAAGGCTGTATAAAAATGTTAAATTCTACCAAACAGATCGCAAACAGATTATTTACTTTCATGTTGAACAAATATTCTGAGTGAGACTGCTTTATAAATATTTTACATCTAAAATGGAAATATTTTCTTTTTTGGTGCTTTTCCTTTTGATAAGAGTGTTATTGCCATGATTATCTGACTTTAAGGGCCTATAAATTACACTACAGTTTGCATAAACACAAATTTGAAAATTAGGTGATTTTCTGATTTCTAAGGTATAGTTGGAATACATTTTCATTGTATGTATGAGTTTAAGCTTACATTACAGTTAAAATAAATGTTATCTGAAATGAACTTTTTTTATTGTAGACAGATTGTGCTGTAGAGTTGCTTTAAATAATAAGCAATAAATATACTTCTCTTGTAAGGCAGCTAAGAACTGTGTATTTGATAGGAAATATGCTTCTGCTGTGAAATACAGAGCCATCAGGAACTATAAATTGGTATTCATTTTTAAATTGTCAGGTTACATTAAAGAAGTATTGCCATCAGCATCTGTGTAAATGCAGTTGTTGATGGTTTATTAAATATATAAACTGACTAGTCAGACATGGATTGCCAAAATAAAATATGAACTTAATTATGTATACATAATTAAACTATGGAAAGCAGGGATGGGAAAGATAAGTGAGCCATCAGAGTATGGATACATTCTCTTTTTGGTATGAAATAAGCAAAGCATAAATGCAGTGATTGAAAATCTATTTTCAGAGGGTTGAATGAAAGGTTATATGGAACCCAGAATTAAAAATGTTTTTAATCTAATAGTTAAAAAAGAACAGAATGCTCAAATGTAATACACTGCCATCTAGTGTTTTACTTTAAATTCTCACCTTGGTACTTAAAAGGTTTAGAAACATTCTTTTAGCACTGATGACTGAAGACCATTATAAAGGAAATTATAAGAGCACTGTGTTTTCTAGAATTGAGAAAATTTGCAAAACAAAATTTTACTTTTGTCACAGTTTATTTTTGCATGTTTTTATAATTATTTTCTTAATATATTACCCCTTTTCAAAATGTGTGTTTTGTAGTCCAAGTGGTAATCTTTTGGCTCTTTGAATTTGTGGAGTGGAGCAAATGATGTTAATGACAAGCAACACCTGACAATGAATAAAATACATTTGATTTCTTAAGGTGATGGATGATAACTTTTCATATTGGCTGCTTATAAAGTATATAGGTTACTTGCATACAATAACATATACTGTAGTTAACAATGTCATGATTGTTTGAAGTTCATTGTGAATTAAGGTTTACTAAATGACAAGCTCGGTCCTCATGATGTATGACATTGTACAGTAAGTCCTGTTTGTGTCTAGACGTTTTGCAGTATATATCAGTTTGTTGAGATACAGTGATATCCAGTTGAGATTTTCTAATGTATATGTCTGTAGTTGTCAGTTGTAGTTTTGACAGAATATCTTGGCTAAAGTGGGTTAATAGCACATTAGGGACTGTATTTCACACACAGTACTTCTCAATGTCAAAGCATGATGTTGCAATCTCATTTTTGTCAGCATATCAGATGCTGAAATACAGTTATTCAGTGAATACAAAGCTTTATTCATCTATCCCCACAATAACCTGTTTTAAAACCTTGTGTTTCTGCATTATTTCAAAATCATTTAATAGGTAGGACTTTAAATAGGGAGTTCTAGTTTTTGTCACTGGTGTTAAAATGAAATCTTAGCTACTAATGTTATGTTACAAATTTTAATGTGCAAAAAAGGGGAAAATAAACATTCCTTGTTTACTCTCTTAGGTGACGAAGGTTAGCTGCTGCTGTGGGTGTTTAGAGATGTTATTAATTATCTTTTGCTCCTGTTCAGCTGTACAATATGCATCAATATGTTCTCCAGACACATTCAGATTTCTATCATTGTTTTAAAGATCTCAGAACAGTGTTTTTCATCCACCAAAAACAGGATTCTCATACATTTTATAGCACAAATGATTTGTATATTTCAGTATGTGCTTGTTCCTACTAAATGTTTGAACAATAATTGGGTAACATTTTAATGATTACAAGGCAAATACGTTGGTTGTTTAAAGTGAAAATGAGATTCAGCAGTCGTCATAGTTTTTAATTTCACACTTTTGCAAAACTTCTAGAGTGTGTGTGAAGTAGGCTCACCAGTGATACTCCTTATGGTTACACTGTGATGTATTTTATTTCTTTTTTTTACAAACTGAACATTAGATCCTGTATTAATCTTATGATTTTATAGATGGTACTTTAGTGTTTTATATATTTATTCATTGAATTCATTGAATGTCCATCATTTTATTTTAGCCCTGTACTGTATATATGCATTTTAACATTGTATGCCATGAAATGATAACTTGCAAATGTGATTTTTACAAGTATTACTTAATCGACGTCCTTTAAGTTATCTCAGAGTAAAACAAATTGTAAAGCCAAATACAAAATACAGGTTTCAATTTTTTTTAAGAACACAAGATTTATGTGCTGCTGTGTAGTTTTAAGTAATATGTTGCTGCATACTTTGGCTCCAGTTTTTCAAGTTGTAAGTATTTTTAAGTATGTTTGTTTTCATGATATTATGCTGTGTTGACATTTGATGACTTACATATATATTTTACTGGATAATCTAGATTTTTTTTTAAATGCTGGTTTGCTTTGACCTTTCAAAACATTAATGTGATTCTGTAATTTAGTATAGGGCTTCATTTATTTTATTACATGATCAGTTTTACTTTGGGAAACCATCTGAGCAGTTTCAGCAGTTTCTATGTGGTTGCTATGGCAATTTCTTTCTGATTATGAAAATTGTTTCTGCCTGTTCTCCGTTTGGCTCTGTGGAATCACTACAGCTGGGGGAGCTGCAGGTCCACAAACTTCTAAAATGCAGATATTTATCTCTCTTCAAGAATACAGTTTAATCACTTGCTTACAGTCTAGTTTAGCATGTTTATATAATATATACATGCCTTGGAAATTCTAACTAGCTTTAACTAGCTTCAAGGCAGTTTAGATCAGTTTCATTTAGGTCAATATAATGAGTTTGCTTTTACAGGAATTTAAAAGGGAGAATTATGTTTATTTATTGGTAGGGGCTGGAATTTCTCTTGAACACGTGAACTTGGGGGGCTTCTACCTGTCGTTCAATTGTTATTCTCCAGGCATACCTGTAGGCAATCTAAACTTGATAATCAGCACGGGGACTGTGATTAATTATACATCTAGAAAACAATTATGATGGGTTTATTGGTGCAAATCAATAATTTGACATCTTTAAAAACACTAAAAGCATTTATTTGAGCACTTGAGTGCAACAGTATCAGCCCGTTCTGTATACCAGTGCATATAACATATTTTGCAAAGCCTGCAGTTTGCCATAGATTGACACTGAAATTACAAAAACACACACATTCAAAGACTGAGTTTGACACTGGTGAGCAGGAGTGCTTTACAGAAATATTTAAGGGAAAAGAAAGCCTGGAATGCTGGCATGACAGAGGCACTTGTCTGTTGTTAATCCCCTGGCAAAACTAAACCATCCCAAGATTCTTAACAAACATGGAATAAATGGTGGGACTATTCCTGCAGCAAGTCAAGTGAGGAAGCAGTGTTTACTGACTACTGCTGATTTGTACAAATACAAAATAAAAAAAAAAAAGATAATCATGTCTGACATTGTTCCTGTAGTTACTGGCAAATATACAGAGTTAAATGTAAAAGTTCACATT
Organism: Lepisosteus oculatus; assembly: GCF_040954835.1. Taxonomy (NCBI): domain Eukaryota; kingdom Metazoa; phylum Chordata; class Actinopteri; order Semionotiformes; family Lepisosteidae; genus Lepisosteus; species Lepisosteus oculatus. Next base: position 36,498,288 of record NC_090702.1, on the reverse strand, counting down.
TTTGTACATTTAATGTTACATGGATAACCTAGAGCTGGTGAACTGATTGGCTTTTAGTTGGCATGAAGTGTCGTGAAATGGTTAAATAAGTTTGAAGTAAGGTGTAAAAGTGTCAAGACATACAATGACATTCTCCAAGGCTTGTTGCTAAGTTCAGTACATGTGACATGTAATGCCCTCAAAATAGCCCTTGTAAGTGATGTATGAGCTCATAATTTCCCGAGCAGATAAGCTTGTTGCAATGATGGAGGAAGTTCTTAAGCATTGTGCTTTTGGGGAAAATAACATTTAAAATAATATCCAAGATGTACACTCAAAGAGGGGCTGTACTCAACCCATAAAGCTGCTTCCATGTACAACATACAACAGTATAGGGTGCTTCGATTCTATGCAGAATGCCATTCCAAATACGTTACATCTACCCACACTTCCCAGGCTTTGTGAAAATGGACACTCTAAATACAGTGTACTAAATACAGTGGTGTCAGAGGAGCTAAAAACACTGTTAAATGAAACGTATTTCTCTACATGCAACACATAAAACAGTCTGACAATGGCTAATACAGAATATCCTTAGTTTAACAGACTTCAGATTTTATGGACAAAATCTGTTATTGGGTATACAATCTGTATATGGGTATAATGTCTGTAAAATCAGAAAAATGCAATAATTGGGAAATGCACAAATAATAAAAATACAGTTCTACATGGTTCAGTTCAAGATAGATCTGTGTTTAAGTTAGTGATTCTCGATCAATGTCCACAAGCACTTGTCGATCATAAATAATTGCTGAAAAGATACAAAAAGCCCACAGCACCAAACAGACAAAGATGTACAGTCGTTTTGCACAACATGCAAAATGTCGCCACTCTCCGGCGCCATGTTAATCAGGTAGATAATGCACAGGATTAAAATTCAAGCATATCAGTGATGTCCTATAGTAGTAGGTTAATTGCTCACAGTGGGTGTTTATGTTTCAAATGATTTTGTCACTTTTATACTGTATCTTTATATGAAATAAAGAGCAGGTGTATTTATGATAAAAAGGCACAGGAGCAATTTAATTCACTCTGCAGCTGTTAAAACAAATTAGTCAAATGATCTTGACACATATATAGAATATGTTTGTATATATTATAGTATTTAATATTTTTTGAGGGGCTGATAAACTGATAAAAGTCATTCATGACTTAAAAGACATTTGGCAGTAAGGGGCACTCCTTCCACCATTAGTCTGTTAAACCAAGGGTTTACTGTACAGTGGTTTCAGAGTCATGAAGTCCACAAAACGTTCAGTAAACGTGAGGAATTGTTTATGCTGTCTTCTAGTAATTAAATGACCAACTGAAATGGTTAAGGTATGGCAGTGGGGAGGATTGTTTACTAAGTGATTTAAGAAGAGATTGTCAACCTCTTGCTGGACAAGTGAGTGCTGGACAAGTGAGTATAGGTTAGTAAACTATTAATACATAATAAGGCCTGTTATTTGGATAGGGAAACAGTACTAATAGAATGTACAGTAATAATAGCATTTAAAAAAAATAAAATATGAAGCATTTTTTCATCTGCTTTGTGATTTCAAGGTATAGTATCAGACATACTGTAGTTTGTAATCTTTAAGTACATTTGTACTTCTAAAGATATCTGTCTTTCACAGTTGCTAAATAATGCTCATTCTCAAGTGAAAACCTCATTTGTTCCTGTAGCAAAATATTTTTTAAAATATGTCTTTTCTAAACATCAGATCTGTATTATCTCTATAGGCGTATTATCTGTATTCAGGTCTTCGGTTCTTTGTTTCAGTGGTTTCTTTTTATCAGTAATGTTTATTTTTGTTTTCATTCGTCACCTTCTTGCTCACTGGGGCACATCTTGAACATTTCCTGACATTAATTATTTCAAGGAATGATTTCAGGATTCTGTGCAGCATTAATATTACACTAGGAACAGAATAGAACTGTTGGTTCAGATTTTTTTTAATTTGGGATTTACAAGATCACTGTTTTAATCTGATAGAAATAGTTTATTTCTCCAAATTTCATGTACTTAGAAATTCTTTGGATTTTTCATTAAAGTTAGTTAATTAAATTTGCCTTGTGGCATGAAGTTCATTCTTTCTTGTGGTACATTTAACTCTTCATTTATATTTTTATAGCTACCTATCATATATGTGGCTAATAAATGTGTAGAAGAGAGTGGCACAGTCGCATAGTGGTCAGCATTGCTGCCTTGCAGCACTGGGGCCCTTGGTTCAATTCCTGGGATGCTATCTGTATGGTGTTTGCATGTTCTTACTGTGTTAATGTGGGGTATTCAGATCATTGCAAGTGCAGAGCTGTGTTTTAATTTATCAGTGATGCATACAAAAATACTAGGGAACAAGTAATAGGTTTATACCATGCTGAAAAGAGAAGAAGACGCCTGAAGAAGGGTCCACTGCCAAAATGTTGTTTTCTTTCTTCTCTTTTCAAGTTCAAGTTCAAGTTTATTGTCATTACACTCATATACATGGTATATGGTATAACGAAATGCTATTTAGCTGGCTCTCGGACATAAGTAGTACAAAGAGAAAAACAACACAACAACAACAACAACAATACAATTGTGTAGCAAAAGAAAGACAGAGACAACAGGCAGTGTGCAAAAAACAACAACAGAATTCCATTCTCTTTTCAGCATGGAATAAACCTATTACTTGTTCCTTTGCAGCCTACGCATGCTGATGCAGCTACTCACCTAAACTACAAAAATAGTACTTCATCGTAGGTGTAGAATCCCTTTAAAAACCTGATTTCATATTAGAATAAGTTGTCTTGATACATCACGGAGATTCGTCTTTCGGATGGGACATTAAACCGAGGTCCTGACTCTCCGTAGTCATTGAAGATCCCCAGGCATTTCTCAATAAGAATAGGGAGTTATCCCGGTGTCTGGGCCAAATTTCCCCCCTATGCCTTTTCCGTGGCCTCCAGAGTGCTCCAATGTAAGACTGGCTTTCACTTCCCCTGCGATGGACTGGTACCCTGTACAGGCCCTGCTTGGTAGGCTCCGGCTTCCCGCGGCACTGTATGGTATAAAGTGGTTTGGTAAGTGACATGACATCATTAAGATGACTTCAAACATCAAATGGAGAGACGCATTGTACAGTGTTCCAGCTGCATCTGTTAGCCTGGTGTTGTGCATCTTGTAGGGCCTCATGGAGACGGTCATTCAGAAGACTCGCAAATTGTACCATAAGAAATACTGTAGGTAAACTGCCTAATCTGTTTTTTCTGAAGGTGGTCATTTTAGCATGCATGGATATAAAGCAGTAGGACAGGATTTATTTTTGCTTCTTGATATGATTTAATTGACGTACTATTTCTGTGTATTGTTCCATAAGGTTAGACATACAGTACAGGAAAATGGAATAAGTCTTGTAGCAACAGTATGGGCACATTTATTCATGTTTTGTTTAGGGTAACTAAAAATAAATTTGATTAAAAGCTCCTTTTTACAATTCTTTTTGTTCCTATAGCTCCTTTTATTGAAATGCTTTGCCCTGGTAATGAACTGTGCAATCTTGTTTCAGATATTAAGTTAAAAATACAAGACAAAACAGCTGACTAACTTAATGCATCCTGGAGATGGGCAATATGATCATCTGTGTTATACATCTGTGCTCTTTTCATGACAGTATTAATATCTTGGGAAAGAGAATCATCATGCTATAGTTGAGACACTAGTCAGAACACATCTTTTAAAAGGGGATACATTTTATTTTTTGTTATGTTCTTAAATCCATATCTAGCTTATGTTAAGATCCCTGCAGTTTTGGAACCAAATGATTTGTAGTCTAATTGCCAGGAATTTAAAAATACTGTGCTTTGAATTATATTGTTTTTTATTTGTTTGCTCAAAAGAATTGCTGTATAATCTGTATTTGTAATTACCATCTGCTTCATATATTATTCCTCTTTTGTACTTGTATTGTATCCTAAGTACAAGAACAGCTTTTAATAAAGTAAAATGTTTCACTGGAAGTAAGAATGCTGAAAGAATTTTCAAAACAAATTTCTGTTCTTCACACATGGTGTCCTTACACAATGTTAAACTTGTAATGAATTTGCTCCAATGCATACTTGCCCTTTCTGTACTGTCCTCTTCATACCATCAAACCAACTTACTGTTGATGCCTGTGTCAGGTTTGGTGGAATGCTGAAAATAAATGTAGCTCATTTTTTTATTAACCCAGATTAACTCATAAATAATTGGAGATATATAAGGTTTTTCCACCTTGTAGTCCACCTGAAGTCAGAGGCTGAACAAGGCTGGACCTGATCAGTACTGGGATGGGAGACCTGTGAGGAAAACCATGTTGCTGTGCCTCTTGATGTGAATTTCTATGTGAATACTATTTCTCCGTACGTTGACACTGCTGTAGGAAGTGCTGTCCTTCAGATGAGATGTTAAACCGAGGTCCTGGCCATTTGGTCATTAAAGACCTTATGGCAGTTTTCAAAATAGTGTTGGTGTTGGTCTCTGACTGCGTTCCACTCCTGACTTTTGAGCTTATTAATTATTTAAATGATTATATTTACCTTTGCATTATGAATACAATGATTTATTAAGTTAATAGATAACCAACTAATAAGGAAAGTGTTTAAAATGTCATGTCATGAGGTCTGACTGTGTACTGAAACACACACCGAGTTAATATATATTCCACAATATATATCTCTACAATAATTACAGAAATAAAAATGAACTCATGTTGCATTATCATAATATTTGACATATGACATTACATCTTTAAACCACTTATGTCTTTATATTATTTTATATGGTGGAATTAATAGTACATTTTTTTAAATGTTTTAGTAAGACTAATACATATTTTGTTATAACTGTATGAATAAAAATGCACAAATACTTTATATCCTTAATTAAATTTTAGATCAATGCCTTTAGATTGGTTTGCAAATGTTTTTAAGTTGAGAAGCTAAGTATTTACTTTATTCATACACATTTCATGGACATACAATCAGTTTGAAAGTAAATGGCTAGACTGTAAAAGTATTGGTCAATGTGTGTTGATTCTAAAAAAAAATGCAAGGTCAAGTTTAATTGCTTTAGATCCACAGTCATATACTGTAGCATCTCCTTGTTGATCAATGTCAGAATCTGCCTGAAAGTTTGGCGAATCTTGCTCCAGTTATGGACATGAAGACTTTGTGTTGCTAAAGGTTCCTGGCAGCAGTCTTCAGTCACATTCTCATCACAAAAGCAACTGTATGCCCTTTTAAAGATGTGCTGCACATATCCTCAGTACCATAGTACACAGTAAAACCATGTTGAGCTTAACTCAGATATGCAGGAAGGACCTTTTTTGTGTAGTTCAAGCTGGTTAGTATTTGTAATGCTTGACGTCTGATGACAGGGTTTCTTGTTCAAATAACACAGAGAAAGGGAACAGGTTACACCCAGAACATATACTTAGGCATGATGAAATAAATATTAACCTTTGTAGTAAAATCTATGTAGATTGGAGCTGAATCTACAATGTTTGTAAGAATAAGAACGTATGCAATAAGAAGAGGCCAATTGGACCATCTTACTTCAATGAGATGTAAAACTGCAATACTAAATGTAGTTAAATGCATTTAGTATTGTGACAGGTGGCTTGCAAATCTTTTAAATAATTTAAAATCGATTTATTGCAAATCACATAGAAATGAAACTTGTAAGTTTAAACTACAAACATACACTTACACTATGTTTGAGCCTTATGTATATCTTCCATCACATACAGTAGCTCTTGTTGAAGGAAATAATTAGATATTTCAGTCTTTTTCAGTATCACTTTAAAGCACTGTGCTCATTAACCAGTGCATAAATTTACAGATTTTACAGAACTTGACAAAGCTTAAGTATGTGTTTGTGCAATGTTTGCAGTATCTCTTACTCTAATCAAGTACAGTTTCTTAGGTGCAAAGTCAATGATATTGAGCAGAGGTGATTTGCAATTAAAGCACATGCAGTGTTAGATTTTGATTAGCTTCCTACTGCATTGTGATATTTGGCTAATTATTTTAAATTTGGAAAGTGAAAAGATTTGTGATCGTTGATGGGTAATATGACTTACGTCTACTTTTTAGTAAATTGCTTTTGTGGTGTTTGGCACTCTGATTGCAGACTTTCCTAGTTCTTATGTCTTCTGTTTATTTTTATAGATTACATTTCTGTTAATGTGTACTCTCTCCACTCTATTGGGCAGTAGCCAGCAACTATTTTGTCACTTGGAGTACTAATTGTTAGTAGTAGAATATAGTATATTTGTCTACAATAGGTGGTTTGTGTGTTCTCCTCGGAGAAATACCCTATCTTTGCCATGTCAAGAGTATTCGTAAATGCCCCCCAGAATAAAAGTATATTAGTATAATGCTTAATGTATTAGAATTTTTTAAATAATAATATTTTTTAAATAATTTTGGGACAAATTGTAAGTTTTTTAATTGGCAGACTTACTGGTCTGCCAAGCTGTTTGTGTTTATGCACTGTGTACATAAAACTACAGCTGGAAATGTACTGACACCCCATATGTTTAATTTGAAACTACAAATTTGGCAAGTTTTAGATTTGATAACACATGCTGCTTGTATTTAAGCATATCTCATTAAAATGCTTTCATTTTTAAAGAGATGTATGTATAATTCTAAGGAGATTTGACAATTGTATTTGTGAATAGTGGTACTTCTAAGTAGAGATAAATAAGAGTAGGGCCTGTTTACATTCTTTCCATTGCTACCTTTGTGATGTACATAGTCCGTTACTTCTCTTGTTAAAATATGCATGCAGTTATTTGATAATCCTTTATCTTAGTTACAATAAACTTTGCATTTGAAAAGTTCTGAATTTTAAATAAAGTTAAATTGGGTTGAATTACTTCAATTTGGACATAATGCGTTGTATAGAATTCTCTGGATTTTTCTTCTTAACGGAAAAAACTCTTTAGACTGCAGTGTATAGAATCTTACAGGTGGTGTGTACTGAAACCATAGATATTCCCTTGTGCTACAAGTATTGTACAGTAGATTTCCCACATACACAAAACTCAGCTTTATATCCCCCTTTTCACTCGATGCTGATTGACATTCTCTGCCTGTAACCATAACATATGCTTTGAGAAGTGAACTTCTGAATTTCTGCATATATTTGACCTAAAATGTGATCAGATCTTCATCTTAGTCATAAAAATAGATAAAGAGAACCCAATTAAACAAATAACACAACAAAAGGATATACTTTTTCTTTCATTTATTGATCCAACATTAAATCTCTTTGTTGGAAAAAGTATGTGAGCCTATGCTTTAAGTTACTGGTGTGACCCCCTTGAGCAGCAGTGACTTCAACCAAACGTGTACGGTAACTGTTTATCTATCCCACACATCGGCTTGGAGGAATTTTGGCTCATTCCTCCTTACAGAACTGCTTCCACTCAGTGATGTTGGTGGCCTCCCATAACTCCCTGCTTCAGGTCCTGCCACAGCATTTCTATTGGATTATGGTCTGGACTTTGATTCGGCCATTCCACAACGTGACATTTCTTCTGCTTCAACCATTCTTTGGTAGATTGACTTGTGTGTTTAGGGTCCTCGTCTTGCTGCAAGACCCACCTTCTGTTGAGCTTCAGTTCACGGATGGATACACTGACATTCTCCTGTAGAATTTGCTGGTACAATCCAGTTTTGTCAATGATAGCAAGCCATCCTGGTCCCATGGCAGCGAAACAGCCCCAAACTGTGATACTGCCACCACTGTGTTTCCCGGTTGTGATGTGGTTCTTATGTTGAAATGCAGTGTTTGGTATTCACCATACATACGTTTCTCATTTAAGTCAAAAAGTTTTATTTTTGACTCATCAGTCCACAGAACATTCTTCCTGTAGTCTTCTGGCTCACCCAGGTGGTCTTTAGCAAACTTTAAATGGGCAGCAGTGTTCTTCTTGGAGAGTAGTGGCTTCCTCCTCGCTATCCTCCCATGCACACTATTCTTGTTCAGTGTTTGCCTGATGGTGGACTCATGAACACTGACATTAGCCAGTGCAAGAGAGGCCTGCAGATCCTTAGATGTTACCCTGGGGTTCTTTGTGATCTCCTGGAATATTATACGCCTTGCTCTTGGAGTGATTTTTGTTGGACAACCACTCCTGGGGAGAGTAACAATGGTGTTGAATTTTCTCCATTTGTAGACTATCTGCCTGACAGTGCATTGGTGAAGCCCAAATTCTTTAGAAATTGTTTTGTAAACTTTCCAGCCTGATGAGCATCGAGAACTCTTTTTCTGAGGTCCTCTGAAATCTCCTTTGATCGGGGCATGGCATGCGTTCACAAACCTGTGTGGTGAAGACCAGACTTTGATAGTGGAGACTTAGGTTTATGTTTTTTAAATAGGACAGGGCCACCCAAACTCACACCTGATTGTCATCCCATTGATTGACACTCCTGACTCTTAACTGAATTGATAATTAACTGAATTGATAATCCAAGAGGTTCACATACTTTTTCCGACAGACATTTAATGTTGGATAGTTTTGATCAATAAATGAATGAAAAAGTATATCCTTTTCTGTTGTTTGTTTTATTGGGTTCTCTTTATCTATTCTTATGATTTAGATGAAGATCTTACCACATTTTAGATGCAGGAAGTTAGAAAATTCTAAAGGGTTCACAAACTTTCTAGCACCACTGTAGGTGTGTTTTCTTTCAAATTGAAGAAAAAGTGCCAGATTTGGATTCATAGTTGCATACTTAGTCCTGTATGTTTGTCTTGCAGGTTAACATGCTTCTGAGTTTCTAGGTGATTTTTAGGTGACCTCTTTCATAAATCAGGAATAACATTAAAGTTTTAAATATGTACTTTTAAGAAACATACACCTTGATTATGGGACATATGCTGTAATCTTCTGACAAATTAAAATGCTAATGGCAATCTATTCCAATCCATTAGTACACATTACACACCATTTATAACTTAAAATTGTATGGTTTTTGGACATTAGTTTTTACCTCTTGTGCAACAGAAATAGCCTATTCATAGACATCTTACAAAACATGTTGGATGTAGTTATTGAAATATTCTTGAGTTAAGATTTTTTTTAAACTATCCATTTATATTTTTCATATCCAGTTGGGAGTATTTTAAGACTTTATGGAAATATTGATTGATTTAATATTTAATATTGATTTAATATTACTGTAAAAACAGGAAGATTATTTTCTTGTGATTGTTTTGGAATTTCATACTTTCATATTGGAAGTGGCACAGTGTGTTACTGTTGCGACAGGTGGAGGAACTTCAAGCTGTTCTTCTCTGCACACAGTCTGTTATCCTTTTTTATCATCATTTTACTCTTGGCTAGTCAGATTTTAATGCCTACCGTTTGAATGCTTCATGGTTTCGGCCTGTCAACTGTTTCATTTCCACTTCGGTCACTTCTGTTCATTTTGTTTATAATCTGCACATCTAAGACTGACAGACCTTTTCTTTCTTGATATTCAATGCATCTTCCAACACAACAGTTTCTCTCCTGTGGCTTAAATATTGTACAATAAAAATGTCTGAACAACAAAACCCCCTAAACCATTTTCCCTTGCATGTGGTGCAGTGGTACAAAGAAACTTTTCTTAACATCATCAATTCAAGGTTTTTGTCCAATTGGTCTGGATTTGAGAAGAATGTCTTCTTTGAATACCTTTATTAGGAACAAAAGCCATTAACTTTATTGTAGTGTGTGCTGCGGCCACACTACAGTAATTATAGTGGTATTTTATTTAGTTTTTTGTGTTGCTTGTGGTCTGTTGTACAGTTGTAAAATATACAAAGCGTGTATTTTAAAGTAATGAAAAAACAAATTCGAACAGAAGGGAGGCGCAGGTGTTTTGACATGCATGATACAACATGCACTGTTGTCGGACGTCTTTTGGTTTAATCTCCTCTGTCTTCTACTGACCAGGAAAACAATGCCAAGGTACCCAGTACTATAGCCATATGGTATGGAATTACCTTGAACCTGCAAAGTCTCCAGTTCTGTTTGTATAGTTACTGTAGTTATGTGCTTGTGTAAAGCTACAAAAGTATGATATCACAAAACTGTTATTAATATTCTGAGAATTTTTTTCCTTTTTTCTTAAATGTTGTAGTTTGTTTTAGGTTACCCATGCTTTGAGTATTATTTTCAGAATATGTAATATCTATCAATAATTTCACCATGTAATTGCTGTTTTTTGTATTAAAACATTAATTTTTCATGACACAGCAGAGTCAAAATTCATGTCACAAATAGAAATGACAGTATTCAGTTTTCTTTCTTTGAGCCAGCTATATTATTTTATGAAGTACAGTACTTGCAAAATTGAAATCAGAATTTTTCATTTTGGATTATTTTGTTGGAAAGGTTATAAGGTCTTCTGCAGTTGAAGTCTTGTGGGTGATTGATTTGGCTAATGCTGGTTTCTTTTATTAATCACAAGTAAGATCATTCAAGATGATAGCAAATGTACAAAATTCAAAAGTTGGTAATAAGGAAAAGTGAACAAAAATAATTATTCTAGACTTATTTTTAATTACTCAGTATCATAAATGTTCCTATTGTCATTTGAAATGTGCAGTATTTTCCTTTATGTGACACAATTTGCACCTTGTACAATAAATTATATAGCTCAAGATTGGGACAGTAGTACTTCTGGGATTTCAATTAACAATCTCCCTCGCTGTATTCCTTCATCTTCCATATTCCTTAGTTCCTCCCCTTGAGAGCCCTTTCTGTGTAGTGGAAGAATCAAAAGTGTGGAGACTTCAAATGCTCTGTTATCCAAACTCTTACCTGGCACTCCTGAGGTATCTTGACACTATTTATGCACAAGGACTGCTCTTCGGGTTTTGCTGTAACTCTTATTTTTATTCTGCCTATAAAAGTAATGTTTGGTTGTTACAAATATACATATTTAATTACATCTGTTGGAATGGTTTACTTTTTGTTTGGAACTAAGTTCTGTTGTTATTGTGTTTTCATTACTGCTTTTTATAGGAAAGTGTTATTTTTAATATTTTCAGCTGGCACATCAAGTTGGATCTCTTATGAGAAGCATTTCTTTTATGCTATATCTTAGCTTGTAATAATTCTCTATTAATAGAATTTCTCTGAAAATAGTTCCCCTATACAGGTATTCCAAAATAGCCCTTATCCAGCAATATAACCTTTTAAATAACTTTTTTAGTTCTTTGACATACTGTAACTACAAAAGGTTCCTTATAAAGGTGTTAAAACTCTGCCAAGACTTTAATATTTATTAACTGTTGTAGATTGAACACTCCCATATGTGAAGGAGTTTAATGGTGACAAATAGGTTTACAAAGTAAAAGTTACTGATTGCATAAGTATTCACCCCCTATGCTGGTACTTTGTTGAAGCACATTGGAATGTTATTACCAGTGTTGTTATTTTTGAATAGGTCTCTATGTGATTTGCACAGTGGGATGGTGTAGTTTTGTCCATTTTTTCTGGCAAAATTGTTTTAAGTCTGATAATTTCTTTGGAGATCACTGAATGACTGCAAACCTTGGCTATACATTTTCTATTGTTTTCATGTTCGGCAGGGATGTGGACCAGTGGTTATGGTTCCGCTAATCACAAGGTTGTGGGTTTGAATCCCAGGTGAGAGACTGTTGTTATACCCTTGAGCAAGGTAGTTTACTTGAATTGTTCCAATATAATGCCCAGCTTTTCAAAAGAGAGCAGCTGAATTAGTAAGAATTATTATTTTGGGTCACTATTCTCAATTTCAGTTTGACCATTTTCGGATGGTCAAACATTTTTGGGTGATGTTTTGACTGTATTTTTTGCCATCTGTTTCCCCCACAATCCTGACATGCTTCACAGTTCTTTCTGTTGAGAAGCATCTCCATAAAACAAGGCTGCCCCTTTCATGCTTGAGAGTTAGAATGCTGCTGTAACTTGCATCAAATATAACACTTTATTTTTAAACCAAAAGGTTTTTGTCCTCATCTTACTACACCATGAAACCACTTGTCTGCAGAATATTATATGTAGGATTTAAAATGACTCTTTTTCGGCAGTGGCTTCTTCTTTGCCATCTACCCACATACAGTAGGCCTGTTTTTGGTAGGGACTGGCATGTTGTCACTGTATGAACACTGACTCCTGACACACATGTACAATATTTTCCTTTCAAAGTCATTGTGTGCTTCATAATGCCACCCCTGTGCAGTTTCTTGCTTGCATGGTAGCTCAGTTTGGAAGGGTGGCCTAGGTGGTGTCTACTAAAATTGCCTGGGTACATTCAAGATCTTAATGATGGACTTAACTGTACTGACAGTTATAAATAAAATAACATTCTCCTAATCTGTGTTCTACCAGTTTTTCCTTGATTAGTTTTGGAAACTGCATCACTACCGAGCTGCGACTTAAAATTAATATCTATTGGATATCGATAATATCTTCCCTCTTTGGGAAGTTTGAACAGATGTATTTGCCCTGTAGTAAGGGCAAACTGCTTTGACAGAGACAGAAACCATTATATTCTGTAAACTTTCAAACTATCCTTTTGCACCTTAATTGATTTGGGGTTGAATACTACTGCAATAGAGAATCTATATTAGAGAGATTAGCTAGATAACCTAATTTACATGTTATCAGCATATTATAGCCTTATCAGTTTAAAGTAGATTCTAAAATTGAAAAGTGTCATGATTTAGGCTTAGATGACAATCAAACCCTGCAGGGTGGTGATTAGTTTTGCAAGGCAGAACATACCAGTATTTTACGCTATGTGCTTCTATATATAAATTGTACCTTTATTGTGTCTTGGTAATTAAGAAGTGAATGGGATTCTAATGAAGTATATAAATACTGTGGTTGTTTATAAAATTAAATATGTATTTTATGCAAGTTTTATAGATTAGACTGATTTTAAGACAGAAACATGGTTTATATCGGCATTAGCTAAAGAGTGTAGGGAGTTAACTTTCAATAGTTTAAGATGACCTGTTCTACTAAATCCCAGAATAATAGTTGTGAATGATTGCACAAAATGCACAAGCCTGATAGATTTTCACCTTCAGCCTTCATCATTTCATATTGTTTGAAAATGTTTTTTGAGTTCTTGTTAACATCAGCTTTCATTTTGAAATTCCAAGTCTATTTGTAAAATGTTATTTGTCAAAAAACATCTGTTCTGTGGAACATGAAATCTGGAGTTTTTTGTCTATGCACTGTGATTATTGCCATAAGCAATGAATGTGAAAATAAAATCAAATACGGTTATTGTCAGATTTCTGCTTGCTTTTCAATTTGAAATGTTTCTTCTAGCACTAGAACTGGAAAAGATGTGTAAAGTGGTGGCAAATTGATTCAGCTTAATTCACTAGAAAAGCAGGTTTCTCAAATTTAAGGGATACTGGTGCCAGAATATGACTAGAAGAAAGCTGATAATCTTCCACGCCCTTTCTGTTTCTATAACAACCCTACACTAAAGCTGAACCCAGACCCAAAACCCAGAGCTTAACTCCATCCCAAAATTGATACTTGCCATAAACTCTAGCACTAGTTTCAAATCTAGCTCTCACTCACCTTAAAACACTGAGGTCTTACCCTTGACCTTTTAGATTTTTGAATAGATAAAATTAAAAATTCACGCAAAAGTACTCAGATGTGTTGCTTTTAATGTATGTGAATTTTACTTCCTGGATTCTCATTATGAGATGCAATAAGTAACTCCAGTTCAAACAGTGAAGGAATGAAACAAAGGTATCATTCAAGGTGTAGGTTTGACCTTATTAAGGGAAAGCAAAATAACTAACCACAGCATTGAAACATAGTGATAGACCTGTTCAGTCATTCACATTGCACAACAAAATGATTTATTATAGCTTTCAGACCAGTACGTATGCTGTAGAAAGGAATGGTCATTTGGATCTGAGGTCATCTTTATATTTAGAATACAAATGATTTTTTTCCATACAGTTTCTAGCAAGAACATTATGATGTATTGTGCAACCCAGCTGCGTCCATTCTAGTAGTGTCAAATAAATGTATGACCTGTAGGAAGAAACACAGATGTTTTACACAGTATCTCATCGAATAGGTGAGGGTCTTTTCTTAAGGTCATTGGCTCATAGGAAGGAAAAATGTAAGTTTGTATCTGACTTTTCCGACTGTGTGATTAATGCCTCATTGGGATATATAACAGATAGTTTAATTAAGCTCAGGGTGTAAGATTCATTGACTAATTTTTGTAGCTGACAGCACAAATGAGAGTTCAAAGGTGTGAACTGTGAAGACATCCATGCGTGGCTTTGTGCTTAATGAATTGAGTGCTTTCCTCAGAAAGTTCCACAGTGTAACCTGTGTTCATTAAAGGTGGCTTTCAGTATGTCATTCTTTTACTGTTTTACATAGCTCTTTTTATAGATTAGTTTGTTTGCAGTTCATGCAGGTTGATTTTTTTCAAGCAAACTTAGTACATGCTGGTGACATAAGGACTGCTGCAATTTAAAGTTTACATGTAATAAATAATATACCATTCTTAAGGCACCTTGTGCATGTTTTTAGTATTTTAATGGTATCAGAAATATGCTATTACTGCAGAAATAAAAAAACAGGAAACCAATTGAATAAAAGAAGCACTTAAAATATCATGAATGAGCAGTGCATTTAATACAATACTAGGTGTATTTGTCAGCACTGTATTCCTTTGTGGTTGTTGGTCTCTTTGTGGTTGTAGTTTTCTTAGGCTACAGAAAAAAAAGGTTCATTATGTTCTCCTTCGGATTGTAATATCTTGATATCTGTGGTGTGAATTTCATTTAAAATAAAATAGATCTGATGTACTGACAAGTTAATATTCCCCAGTACCTGCACAGAGCCCCAATGGCGCTTAATTACTAGATATAAAAGCTGGGAGCAATAATCTGTGAATACTGTCATAGGAATAGCATTACTACACAGTTAACCCTAATATAATAAACCATTAGTTTTCCACTTAATGGCTAGGGTGACTACAGAATAATGATGAATACCTCTTTAGGTCTGTCGGGACAGTTATACACACACTGCATAGTAACCAGGTAATAAATGCATCTTTCAATCTTTTAATCGATCTGTCTAATATGAAATAATTAAATTGCTTGTTTTTAACAAAAGTGTTATTCAGTTGCATAAATTGCATAAACTAACATGCTTCTTTGTAACATTGCCAACAGGAAATAATGGGTAAGGGTCAAGCTTGCCAAAGGTGATTTTATTCATACTAGTTCTTACCAACTGTTTCTCTAATTTTATCTCCTCAACAGTAATAAATAATATTATGAAAAATGAATTCAAGTAATGCAGACAGCACAGTTGTAGCTCTGGGGTCCTGGGCTCGGTTCCGGACCGGTGGTGCTGTGTGTGTGTAGTTTGCATGTTCTCCCCTTGTTCATGTGGATTTTTGCTGTTTCCTCCCACAGTCCAGAGACGTACTAATAGGTTAATTGGCGTCTGGTAGAACTGGCCCTGGTGTAAGCGCGTGTGCGTCTGTGTGTGTGCCTTGCCGTGCACATGGTGTCCCATCCAGGATGTATCCTGCCTAGCTCCCATTGCTTGCTGGGATGTGCTCCGACTCCCCTATGACCCTGTATTGGACAAAGTGGTTAAAAATGGACGAAATACTGTAATTTGAAATATTCAACATAATTTCCCATGAATTTCCAGTATAACACTTGTTACAGTTTCGTTGTTTACCCATTTCAACCTAGTCAGTAATAGATGGGAGAGTTTGCATTAGGTGTGATTTGGCTCCTTTAAGATAAAACATTCCTATACTTTGCATTGCTCCGAGTTTGAACAAGCAGTGTTCTAATTTGTTGATGTTGTAGAATATTTAAACTTAACCCAGGTGCCAAATACAATTTCCTAACCAGCTTTCCTTTTGATAGGAGCACACAGTCTTTGGTAGACAGAAAGCTACCAGCTTATACATTTTTAAGGTGCAATAGGTACAGTATATGGGTTAGAGTTATGACCCACCTGAAATGAAAAGTCTGCTAGGTAAGAAACCATGAAGGATAATTGAGTAAATTATATAATGTGTGATATGAAAATAAGAGGCTTTAATAATTTCCTAAGCACACAGGGTTTAAACATTTGTGGTTTTAACATTCACAGATTTAACTATTCATGAGTGAAGGTAATTGGAATAGAGTTGGGCGGCGATGTGAAAAATACTTTTTTTGTGGGACTGAGCTGTGAGGCTGTGAAGCTGCGAGGCGAATTTCAAATCTCAAGCGCTAGTTTTTGCGCTAGTGAGGGAACCTGGTCCTACCCATCTCTGAGTAAAGAGCACTTATGGAACAAGTGCAGAAAGGTTTGCATGCTCTCCCAAGGCTTCTAATTTGATTGACAATAAATGGGCTAGAAGTTCTTATTCTTGCTGTGTGATGCCCTGCAGTTTGTAGACTGGAACTGTAAGGCTAGCTTTATCAAGTGACCAGCTGCACAGATGTAGCATTACTCTGCTCACCTTAAAACCTGGATTTTGCCTTGTCTGCCTTTGAAATGCAGGTCTGAAAGATATATTTTCTTCCAAATCAAGCCTGTTTCATCTCCGTTGAAGACTTCTTCTAGCCTATATCCCTTCTCACTGATGTGTTTCTCCTCTGAAAACACTGTGGTGGCCAGAGGATTCGTTAAATTACATTAATTATTTTAATCTTTTATTTGTGATAAATATAAAATGTCATCTATTTGGAAGTTACGCATGTTTAATGGTGATTTAATGTATAGTTAATATGTTATGGGAAATTTAAATAAGGGGTGAGTTATTATAAACCATGGGGATATTTGTGCTGGTTAGATGTTTAGAATGTGGAGATCCTATTATATTAACACCAAAAAATTATCTTTCTACAGAAATGTACTTAATATATGCTTTTTCAGACTTACTGTAATATAGCATAAGCAAAAATTGAAAATACGTTTTTAAGATTGAATATCATACACAGGTTCGGCACCCTGCATGGATGGTTAGGTTAGAGTTTAGTTAATCTTTCTAAAAAAGAAAATATTAGTACATATTTAAATATGTTTTATACTGTATCATATAAGTGAGCATTTTTATAGAATCAAGGGTAATAGTGCATTTCTAAGTGAAGATTATTTTAGTTCACTTTTAAAAATACAGATGAAAGGCAAAACTATTATGACATTTATAATGATAGAGGTTAGGACCACCAGTGATACTATTTAGAGACCGTCTAGCTGCAGGGCACAATGCCAAGCTTAATTGGAGAAGGTAGTAAACTGTTTTTTACAACTATGTTTCAGTATGTCAATAGTGAGTTTTTTTAACAATTTTATTATGTAATTAATTGCCCTTTTCTTTTTTTTTTCAGATGAACTTAGGAAATTAAGCTGGTCTGGGATTCCAAGACAAGTTCGCCCAATAACATGGAAACTACTTTCCGTAAGTGACTAGACATTTTTGTAAACGATTTAGTAGTAGACTTTGGTGGAAATGCTCTTGAAGATTTTCTATTTCACATGTCCAAATTACATTCATTTGTATTTGTATTTAAAAGCATGACAAAGCTTTGGAGACATTTCACATACCGTTCAGTAATTAGGAAAACATATATCCACCTCTGTGTATTTCCTGTTAAGTAAAATGAGATCTGCAGTTCACACTCTACTAATTTTCAAGCATTCAACATTCAAACTCACTTGTTCGCGATCGTCTAAACCAAGCACTTTCTTTCCTGGTCGCATAGCTTCAATAGATGATACAGTACAAATTCCCTTCTTTCATAGATTTATTGTACTACACGTTTAAAAGTTGTACACTTTACAGCAGTGTGTAATAAATACACTATATCATTTGTTAGAAGGTAGGATATCTCTCTGTTTGGCATATTACCTGTGGATAAAATTTGAACACATTTTTTTTTTTGCATTTGCGTGTGTCGTAGCCTAGAATGTATTTATGTAAAGGTATAAAATATATTTGGAACAGGAAAAAAATAGTGGGTTTAAAATGTGTGGTTTAAATTGTTTTAATTTTTGTTTGTTTAAAATTGTATTTTTAGTATTAAACATATTAATCCCCATAATTTATAGTATTGGATAACTACCTGATTTGTAATGTTTTTTTTCACCTGTAAAGTGATTTATAAGGGATTTTTTTAGCAATCATGACATTGCAAACAAATTGGACTATCTGAAATAATAATATAATAAACTTTATTTTATATAGCACCTTTAAAGGTGACTTCTCAAAGAGCTTAGCGAAATAATAAAACATCTTTAAGTAACCACTGAAGATTCTGTACTTAAGGGTGTAAATGCAAACATTTCAACTGATTTGCTAATCAGCCTTTAGCTTAATTCTTCTTGATTTTCTAAAGGTCAGTAATGGATGGAAGGACTGCGATGGGAGACTTCATGAAAACAATTTTGTATTCAGAATATTTAGACCTATTTTTTATTAACTACTTTTTTTTAACAATATTTAATTATGAGCAAAATTTTGAAATGATATTGCCCCTCACAAACAGAATTAGTCTATTCAGCATATTTATGATTTACAAGGAGGTATGCAGTTTCTTTTGGACATGAAATTCTTATTCAGTGCTGTAACACGGCAGCTAAACACTGCCATTGCCGTTGTAGGAGTCATTAAAATTTTTGTGCTGGTTATCAGCATTTGTCTTTCCTGATGTTCCTTTGGTGAGCCCACTCAAAAATGGCTTTTTTGTTTCCCGGAGGGGATTTCTATTACAATCCTGTTGTAGGTTCACTGAACCTTTTTTATTAAGCACTTTCAATTCTTGTGTACTACAGAAGAAGTACTGTTGCAGTGCACAATAAGTTGTTGTATTACCAACATTCTGGTTTTTCACCTTCCCTACTCTTGTGTAGTGGTTTAGAGATGTATTTCCCTTGAATATCTTGTGTTGTTTTGTATAGGAATACATTAGCAGAGGATCATTAAAATTCTGTAATTTAGTTGAAATTAATCAGTTCTAGCATTGAAGAAAACCTAGTGCCTAGAGTAATGCGTATGATTTATTGTCACTTCTGACAATGTTTGGACACAAATGACTGAATGTTGGTGAAACCTTGAAATCTTTGTGCCAAGATTCTATGTAGATTCCATAGACATACAAAAAATAGAACTGTTTACCTACAGTTGTTTACCTACAGTCTTACTGGTTCAACAAAAAAAAACTTGAGTAGTTTCATTTACTCCTTCCCGGCAGTGATTAGTGGTGCTAACAAAAGGAACAGCAGAAATGTCTTAGTTTTTTTTGTTCCAGTGCTTAAATATGCTGTGGTGTCTGTCTTGGGATGAAAAAAAAGTTGTGCACTTAATTGGGACTAAATCATTCTAAATAGCGTTTCCTCTAGAGAATTCAAAAAGCCTGTGGATCAGTGATTCCTTATGCATTTAACCTCAATTTACTGTTCAGAGCTTTGCATACAACAGCAGTTTGGCACTGCAGTGTATTTCAAAGACTGTAGCCGAGACAGTTTTCTTTCGTCTTTCAGATCTAAATCAACAGGGAATATTTAGTGTTTATTACAGAACAAGGCTGTTTTCTGATGGTAAAATACTTTCTTGCTAATTAGCTTTAATGTATCTACAGCTCAGCTGGTTAAATTCCTAGTGATGAAATTTGGTATTGCATTGGGAATTTGGATGGCTAGAATAATTCTGTGGGAATTTGCAGATTTTATTAATTAGGTTAAGTGAAAAACCACTGGACAAGAGTTAAGCAGTCATTTATAGAAGACAAAAAGTGTACACATTCATGCATTTTAAAACACCTCTATGGGAATATAGAAGAGATTAAACCTTCTCTAGAAATAATGAAATCTTTTATCTTATGATTTCTGAGCTCTGAGGTGAACTGTTCCCTATTTACTAGAGAAGATATAGCTTACAAAAATAATTTTGCTCTCATTTTCTGGTAGGACCCTCATATTACTTTTAACTGTATTAACTATTAATTATAATTATATAAATTATATAAACTTTATATTGACTATTGTTTGTTTTCTGCCTTTTGTTTTCACCTCATAGTTTCTTAAAAATTGATTTATGCTCACATTACGAAGGTACCTAGATTTATGTATGTGCAAAAAACATTTATCTTTATGATGGATAGCTATTGATGAGTTAAGAAAAGTACGATAAAACTACTACTACAAAAGTAGTTTTGAGTATTTAATTAGAACACTTCTTATTTTGTCTTGGTACTGCTCCTGAATTCATTTAGGGTAATTGGATAAAGCATTAACTTATATGATGAATAATTATGCCAAGAGGAATGAGCATGAGGTAAAATGTAGGGTCTTTCAGGGTATCCACTGCTAGATTAGGCTCTGGCACAGATAGGAATGGCTGTAAATCATTTCTGTCTCATTTAGGTCTGAATGAATTGAGTTCACTTTGTTGTAGATAATGTCCCAGAAGGCTTTTTTGTTCTAAAACATTTTTTTTGGGGTTTAATACACACTTAATTTGTTTGTTTGGGTGAAAGTAGCCAGATGGAAAGTGGTGTTGAAGATAAAGGTACAAGGAATTTATGAGGGTACCCATTTGGGCATGAACTTCTGTGTTTTTTTATATAGCTGTTGACTACTGAAAACCATGTCTTACATTAAGGCAAGGGTGTTATTTTTTTCATTTTTTTGTGAATTGATCTATCATAGAGATGTCCTTTCTGTATTGTTCCTTTTTATCATAATATTGACATGTTTAAAAAAAATGAAAATGAACACATTCAGAGTGCACATTCAGATCATTGTCATTCAAGTCATAATAAGCATATACAGAGTTAAGTATGGTTTGGATGAAAAACACAGGGAAACTCAGAAATCTTGACTGGTTAATGTATTGTACATACAGTTAATAATGTATGTACAGTATGACATTAAGTAAAACATGTTTGCAGTCTACATTTATTGCCATGAAGCAATTCAAAATGTATTAAGCAATATAAATAGTTTCCATTTGTACAGCACTTGTCATCCCAAAGAATCCCAAGGTTCTTTGCATGTATAGTGCCCCCCAAATATATTTATAAGCCAATGAAGTAGGAGCAATAAACATCAAAATCAGAAAAAAATGTTTCTTGCTTAAAATAACTGAAAATGTTATACAGTAATCTTAATAGCACCTTTATACCTTTTGGATTCCTTTATTGAACTGACATCTTGAGTTTGAATCACAAATGTTCTATTAGGTTGAGGTCTGGAGATTGAGATGGTCATTTGTGAACATTTATTTTGTGTGCAGCTAACCAGTCCATTGTTAATTCGGATGTATGCTGTAGATCCTTGGCATGTTGGAATGTCCATTTCTGACCAAACTTGAACTTCCTGGCAGATAGAGTCAGGTCAAAATATCCTGGTTTGTACTGGAGTTCATGATTTCCCTTATCTTGACAAGAGCTCCAGGACCTGTAAAGGCAAAAGCAAAAGGCATTTCTCACATTTTCTCAACACGAGTTTCATATTTTTTGTGGAAAACCATTCTCATTCCCAATTCGTTCAACTTTCATTTAATCTGACCTTAAGACGTTGTTTTGATTGACATTCAGACCCTCAGAAAGACTTCTTTCTTTCTAACACAGATGTACAAACCACATTAATGCAGGTGACTTTGAATGACAGTTTCCAGCTCTTTGTTTCCTGAAGTGTGGGGCACAGTGGTTGTCATTGCTGCTTCGCAAGGCTGGGTTCAATTGCAGACCTGGACTACTACCTCTGTGGAGTTTGTATGTTCCCCCCATGTTTGTGTGAGTTTCCTCCGGGTGTTCTGGTTTCCTCCCACAATTCGAAAACATACTTGTAGGTATGTTGGCTTCTGGAAAAATTGGCCATGGTGTGTATGTTTGTCTGCATCTCTGTCAGCCTTGTACCATTGGTTACTGAACTTTGGCTCCCCCTCAACCTTGAATTGAATGACAGGTCAAAAAAGGGATAGGTGGAATTATCCCAAAGTGCCGCGTGTCGGAGATCTTTAGGTGCTCCTTTTGGATTTATAACTTTTGGAGGTGCCTCTCAAAGCACTTGTTCTACAGCTTGTGGTAGTATCACCATTCCCAGCAAGGTTGCCACTATGTCATTGGCTTTTAAAATGGACACTATAGTATAAAGTGGTAGATTCAGTTCTTTTTTCTGTGAATTCTTTCATAGCCATCCTCCAGCTTGTAGAGTTCAATGACAATTTGCCTGTAGTCTTCAGAGACGTCTGTGACCTTCACTATGATGATGCTGCTACTACTGAATGTCTTCCGTGTATTACTTACATTTATATCTTCGGTAAACAGGAAGCTTCTATGGAAACCTTTTGGAAGCCTCTATGCAGTTCTGTTCCCATCTGTATCTGCACGTTCCCAAGAGCAGAATGTAATTGCAGATGTGTTTTTGTCAAATTTTATTTGAAGAAGAACAAATCCTCTTATTTTCTGAAAATTCAGTGATTGGTGACAAGTATGACTATGTGTGGTGCAAATTTAAATTGAACTGGATTTGATAAACTGACACATATGAATATAAAATAAAAGCTCCGTGTAATGTGGTTATGGTTACATTATAACATTATTGAGAGACACATTCTCCAATCTTTAACTCACTTTGCTGTATGATGT
Organism: Lepisosteus oculatus; assembly: GCF_040954835.1. Lineage (NCBI taxonomy): Eukaryota > Metazoa > Chordata > Actinopteri > Semionotiformes > Lepisosteidae > Lepisosteus > Lepisosteus oculatus. The sequence continues at coordinate 36,475,595 of NC_090702.1, read as the reverse complement.
TTTTTGTTCCCATTTTATTCCATTGTGGGTATGAATAGATCTGGACGGTTATGTATGAGGGGATGCTATTTAACCCTTTTGGAAGTGCAAAACTCATTATATACCTGCAGTCTCAAAGTTTATAAGTGATTTATCTATAAAACACGATAAAAACAAATTTGACCTTTTAGCTCATATATCTCTTAAGGCACTGCATGGTAAATTTAAGACAAAAATAATTATTCTTATGCTTGTGAATTTTTAATGTTGTTAATGGAGAGGCAGTTTCTTTAGAAAGAATTTTACAGTTGATTGCTGTTAAAATGAATTTCACATGTAACTTCTGCAGTTTTTCATTTTACAGTTTTTTTCTTTTTAAAGTGTATTTTAAGCCTGAAGTTTGCTCAGTTTTGAAGTTTAAGATTAGAACATTAGTTCAGGTCACCTACCTTTTGAAAAAAGAGCTTAGTTTTGTACCATGGACATTTCAGAATATCTCAAGCATGTCTGATAAATAGTGCACCATATGTGGCGCTTTTGAAGGTTTCCTGTCTGCATCATTTGAATGATGAATTTCCAGTAATGTTATCTGATAAATTACAGTTTGTGTTAGTACAGCTGTGAAGTTAGATGTAGCAATTAAGAGGCACCTTGTGAGTCGATGCTGGGGAGCCACAACGTAGGAAGACAGGCGGGTCTCCAGTGTCAGCCTTTGCAGAGCCCAGGGGTCTGTATCATAGTGAGATCATGCTCTGATAAATAGAAATGTCAGACCTTAATGAAAGAAGGAGCCAGAGGAGAGCTTTAATTTATTTTAGAGCTGTCAGCTTAAGGAACTGTTCCTGAAGTTAAGACTTGAAAGTTTGATACACCTGTCTGACCTTCATTTGCTTACTGCTCCCTTGTCTATCATTGTTGGGACATTGCGGCTTTACTTTTATATATAAGGTAAGGATGGTTTACATTAAACGTTCTGAGGCACAATTTTAAGGCACTAAAACTCACCCCATATACAAGAAAGATACTTGCCAGCTTACTTAGATAAAGGATGCTGCTGTATCAGTGTTTTTCAGCAGCAAAACAGCTATTGTAATGCTCAATCAATTTCACCAACCTGCTGACTACACAAATCCACACCAGTATCATAGTTTTAAAGTCCCCTAAGTAGAAATCATTTTTGCCTGTCAGTTCCTTATAGAAAATAAAGATTTAATTTACCCTGAAAAATTGATTCTCTAAACTGCTCGTTTTAAGAAACCAAAAAAAAAAACTAAGATTGCTGGTTCACCATAGTTCAGCATCTATTAGTGAGATGTAAAGAGACACTATTTTGGATTTAGAGATTTACACTGCTTAGGGGGCTTAGCCTGAGAACTCTGCTTGGTTGGCTTTTACATTTCAATTCTCAAGACCCTAACCTCAGACTTTTAAAATTCTGTATAGATAATGCCATAATCATTATCTTTCCTACTAGAATTTGATGATATACGGTATATGCCATACAGATCAAAATTTGTTGGGAAGCAAAAAATCCTGTTTTCTATTTCCCTCTTTCTGATGGGCTCTTACATCCTTAAAGTAGCTCTCAATCAGCTGTGAGGTAAATTTCATAACTTTTCGTGACGTATATTGATGCCGTCTTCCTCATATTGATGCACCCTTTCTTGATATATTACCTAGTCTTTATTAATTGCATTAATTTGCAAATAATCTAACTCTACATTTCAACTTTACAGTTGGAGAAGAAGAGTTGTCGAATCTGCAATTGTGCATAATGTGCACAAAAATGGCAAAACTAATTAAAATGTTTTTTATAATAACACTTCCAAATTATAACAAATGTAAAAGTGCAAATAAATGTCTTGGCAGGAACCTGAGATGATACAGGAATAGATTTTTTATTTTTCAACCAGCTGAGAAGGCAAGTGATAACAAAGTCTTTGGTGACATGAAAGAAACATGACCTTTTTCTCACAGTCACAGCTTGTTTCTGTAGAGGCTTTGAAATACAAGCTTGGAAGTTCTTGTTAGACCAAACCTCAGGACTGATAAATGCTCACTAAAAAAGGCAAGCTCTGAAAGTATGGTGCAATGCACATAATTTGATTTTTTTAAAATAATTACTTATTGTTCTTCAGTTGAGATTTATCCTTTAATAAAATTGTGTGAATTGAATTTGATCTGCACCGTAAAAAATATTGTGGTAAGCTCTTTCTTGTGAAGGTGCAGTGCACCTCATCAGATATTGATGTACAATTCTTAAAATATAGTTATTTTGTTTACTTAAGGAGACTCCTTAATTTATACTCTTTTGAAGATCCTGCTTGTAGCCATGTTTGTGAGAACTCATATTCCCTACTTTCTTGCAGTTCCTCACCAAATATTTAATAGTATATATATATAGACAGATGCATTTAGAGCAATACGATGCAACAAAAGATACAGATGATAATTAGTTAACAAAAATATTGAAACAGCACAGATACATGCCAAATAAGACAATTTAATGCTATAATATATTGCATTATGTGTATATAAAACAATTCACCAGACAGCTATCTCATTTAACAAAATAATATTGTGATTTTTTTTGTTTAAAAATAATTGTGCTTTTTCCTCTATATATTAAATTTAGAAAAGGGTTCAGTTTTGCACATCTTGTGAAATTCAAGAGAACATATTTCTTGAATTTTTTTTTAAAGCAAACATATTACCCTTTAACATATATTATTGAAGATTAGGAATCTTCTTGTAATTGCAGTCTAAAAGTATAGTGCATTCATAGGAAATTATTATGATTGTGATTGTTCTTGTATATTAAATTGCCTTCAAACAGATTTAGTTATACTTTTTAACCTGTGCATGGAATTTCAAAAGGAATTGAATTTTGAATCATGAATTATTTACCGTGTACCCTTATATGAATATAATTTTTTTTGCATTTTTTGTCACATTCAGGAACAAAAGAAATCTTTTCGATATTTTGTTTTACAAGTATTAGCTAGCATCATCTCTGCTTTGTCTGCTTAGTCCAGTAAAACTGCTACAAAGTATGTGGTGAAGGACAACTCTACACAGGCAATTAACCAAAGTTTCCCATTTAGCTAATATTGATGGTGTGTATATTTGACAAATTGCCTCACTGTCTGCAACAGCTGGGAGAAGGAGTTGATAAAAAGCTTTGCCTTGTTTGAGATTTTAAACATTACTTAGACTGAAGCAAAGGACTTTTCTATTGGTTGTTGAACCCAAAACCATCTTTGTGGTCATTAATGACTGTAAATCTTCAATAATTTCAAACATTTCCGAAATCACACATCTGACCGAAATGCAAAGCTGAGCCACATCCCTAATATCCATAGATTTGTCTGCAGCTACACTCAGAGCAGAAGCAGCAGCTACTTTAGCCTTTACTGTGCTGTCAAGTTTTCAGACATTTCTGCAATTCATCGCGTAACTGTCATTGCTTAGCTGTAAACTTTTTGATCCTGCATATTATCTCGCTCTTGTTGCTCAAGTCCTCAAAGAGACATTGTGATAAAATAAAACAGTTCTTTACTAGTTCACCATCACTGACTAGTTTGCCGTGTTTAGCGAGTAGCCATGAAATTTTGAACATGGCTAGCGTCACCGCCTGGGACTCTTTTAAAGGAGCTCGCATTATTTTCTGCTCGGCCATAGCGGTTTTTCTGAGATTATGTATCTTGAGAGACCTGTCACTTGAATCACGTGGGTATTGCTTGTCAAAATTCTTGTGAGTAGTTTCAAAAGGTCTTTTTTTACATTGCGTTTTGCTAGTGTCAATAATTGTATTACAAAGCAAACAGAAAGGCTGCCCATCTCTATGAGTCATGCCCAGTTTGTTCCTCCATTTTGCCAGTACTCTACTACCCTCATTGCTGGCTCCGATACTTTTTGCTGTTTGCACGTTTCTTTGTATTTGTTCCATTGACATTTTCTTCCTCTGACCCATGTTGTTTTTTACCCCTTACAACAAACTTAGCCATTTTTCTTTTTTTTTTAATATGAACTAGCAGGCTACTAGGCTAGGCAACCCTGCTGTTAGCGGGCTATTGTTTGCACTCAGACGTATGTTGGTGAAGGCAATATGAAAGTGTCTTCTAGTAAGGTGCGTTATTGCCTACGTGCAGCACTTTAATGAAATTAAAGGTTAATGAAAATTAATCTGATCGCCAGCGAATATGTTCAGAAACTGTTTTATGTGTCTAGAACACTCTCTTAGCGGGACTGCGAGGCTTATCTATTTAAATTTTTTATTATTTTTTTTATCGATGGGACTGACTGCAAACAAATGTAATTTATAAAAAAGGGGTCAGACGTTGCCGGCCACACTTTCGTGTGTGGTGGGCTGCAGGTTAAGAACCACTGCAGAACATGCTCGTGGGAGAGCTGGGGTCTATCCCAGCAAGCAACGGCCACAAGGCAGGAAGCACCCAGTCCATTGCAGGGTGCATACGGACACAAACACACACCAGGGCCAGTTTTCAAGAAGCCAAACAACCTACCAGTATGTTTTTAGATTGTGAGAGGAAACTGCAGCACCCAGAGGAAACCAAGGTGAACATTGGGAATACGTACGGCTTCCATGGAGTAGCACCCCAAGAATTAAACCCCGGGCCCTAGTGCTGAGAAACAGCAGTGCTTACTGGTGTGCCATTGTGTTTCCCATTAAACAGACCTGACAGGTAAAATGGTTAAAATTTGTCATGAACAATCTGAAATCCAATGATTAAAGAACATGGCAGCTATTGGAAACAGTATAAGCCATTCATCTGCATGACTTACTTTTCATCATGTTGCAAAAGGGGTCTTGTGGAATTCTGTTCCATTCCTTTTACAGATTCTGGACAAGAACAAGCAAGTGCCCGTTCACTGGATTCTGAAATAGTGATGCCTCACATCATCAGAACCCATCCGTAAACATTCAGTGGGGCTCATGTCTGGAAATTAGGGCATCCAGCTTAACTGTCTTATTCTCATCTCCTCAGAAAGCCATCGATTATACTGTACATGCAGAATGATTGCACACGTTGTTCAGAAGAAATGCTAAAATGTCAGAATGAGCCCACATGAAAGGACTTAATCAATGTAATGCAATGGACGCAGGTTGCTCTCAGTTATATAACGAGTTCTGTAGTAACCAGGCATTACCAGGCCATTCCATCCTGGTAAGAACCTTTGCATGTCTACACTATGCTGACCGACTCCTATGGTATCAAGGTGTTCTAAAACCTCACTAAAGAGGACTTGGCTGCATTGCTAGTTCTAAGGTGTTATCCTGTTAAAAAACAAGGCATATTGGTTCCTTTTTGTGTTTTTCTTTCTTTTCATCTCTTTTTACATTCAACACATTAAATTACCTGTGCTAAATCAGCTCTCTCACTAATGTGGCGATTTTGTGGTAATACAATACCAATAGTCACTTTAGTTTATCATGGCCAGTCATGACTGATCGAAAAATCAAAGTCCAGCCAAAAACAGTTAATACAGTAAATATATTTAATAAATCTTCATACTTTTATTTTTTTAAACATGCATATAGTGATAAGTTATTTTGGTGCGCAGTATAACACATAAAGTCCTTCCAAAAATACGACGTCTTTTTTACATTACAATCCTACAGTCTGTCTTCTTTACTCGTCTGTTTCACAATTTTAAAAATATGATCTAAGTTAAATGTATTTTATGAAAAGCCCGATGATATATTGACTGTGCTGAATTTGCAATTAAATTAATTTGTAAGTTTGGAGGTCAATATTATGTTTAATTCTAGTATGTCTGCATTCATTTTCTACAAACCTGTGTATTGATTGCTTTATGTTATATCTGCATAGCAGACATCAGCTGGATTTAGAATGGTTGGCAGCTAGCCTGAAAAATAGAGAACCCAACTAATAACTTCTTTTCTGTCAATGTTTTATTACAACTTTTGTGGAATTTTACTTTGGTCTGCTATATCATTCATCAAAATATGATCATCTTCTTGTTATGCACATTCATCGACCAATATCTAAAACCTACAAAGTACATTATCAATTAAGCTTAATTACACTGACATATGCTAATAGCACTTATTTCTGGTTTAAAGGGGATGGCATTGCTAACATACATCTTGTTGTAGAAACTGTCTACAAAAAAGAATAAAAAATGGGCACACATGGGTTGTAGGTTTGGTGATTAATGGACTTCTGCGGCAGTAAATTTTCCTGTAATCAATTATTTTATCATGAGACTTTCTTTTTATGGTACAGACATCTGCTAAGGATTTTCAGAGCACAATTAAAAAGTTCTACAAATGTTACAAATTTAAGAACTTGATTCACTTCACGGACCTTAATCAAATCAAATAGTAGATGTAGTAATGCTAAATGAAAATAATAGGAAATAAACATAGCATTATCTGCTTATATTACTTAACATAACACATGTTTTATGAAAAGATCTAAACAAACATCAAGTGAAATAAAATAAAGAATATTTGTTTATATATTTATATGATTTTATTTTAGGGAAAGATGTAAAATAAACGTATATTAGTACAGTGAAGTGTGCATATGTAGGCATTCTAATTATATATGATGTAGATAAGGAATTTACTTTTAAGTATTGATTTCAAATCCTTTACTGATCCAATCTCAGTTCATTATGACTTGAAAGTTATCCATTTCTTGAAATTCAGCCATGCAACTAATAAAAAATAAAACTGTTTAAAATTTGATATATAATATATTCAAATAATACAAAATACTTGAATCACTTATTTTTTTTAAACTTGGGGCAATGTACATATAGTAGAAAGCAGTCAGAGCTAAAATTACCTTTGTGTGCTTTGTAGCCAAAGAGAATACTGGCATTAAGTTGTCTGGCTTAATTTTGTTGGCATATGGAAGCAAAATGGCATCTCGAGTAAAGAGTGTTTAATAATGCAAAAAAAGAAACACAGAGCTACCTTTAATTAAACCACTCTCTTCAGTAATCACTGTGGTAGAGAGCTGTCTTCACAACTGTCAGAATGGTGTTTTAGAGTTAGTCAGCAGAGTTTCTTTGCATTTTAGCAAAAGTGATCTTAAAAGCTGAGGAGGTCATGTATTTTTATAATCTTACAATAATGTAGGCTAAGTATTTACTGATTCTCATGGTATTCACTGGTTATATTAGAAGCAGTAATAGAAATTCAGAAAGATTACAAAAATAAATTAAGTTCTTATAAATTAAACGTTTCTCTAAATGCATAGTTCTAATCTTCTAGATACTGGGGAAAACAATTTAAAGACAAAGAGTAATGAATTGCATCTGTAAAAAATCTTTTTCTTTGAAAAACTTTGAGGATATGAATGAATGTGAACATTGGTTACTGCAAAGAGGTTGATATGGGGTTCTTATGGATATGAAATGAAATCTTGTAGGATTGTTGATTTCACTGGAAAAAAACATGAATCGTTAGCCACTGGGGAAACGACAACAAAACTTTTTGAATGAACCTGCATAACAAACAATCAGTTGTAAATCTCACCTACAAGATGATTTAGATCAGTTCACAGGTGGATACTGTCTGTCTGCCAGTCTTAACTCCCTTGAGGACAAAGAGCTTGTGCCAGCAATTCACCTGTTTGCCTGACTTGGCAGACCCTGCCAGCAGCCTCCTGTGTTTCTTGTCTAATCAGTGAGAAAGTGTAAGCTGGTTGAGTAGGTGTTGAGCCGATTGATATTTCTGGTGGCGATTAAAGTACTGAGTTGATATTGATGTTTTTGTGAGTGCTTGGATGCCTTTTTAGAGCATTGGCTTAACTTGACTTCTTGTGCATTCGTATATGGGAAAGTTAACCTAAAGCACTTGCAGAAAAATTGACATTCTTTAGCACATCTTTGCTATACTATTAGATAATATTAAAGTAATACTATAAGGTAATGAAGGATATTGTGAGTGTTGATTTATGGTGTAATAAAGAACTAGTTCAGTTGCTACTGAAAACAAATAGTATTTTTTTATCTTGTGTGTAATGCAAAAGGAACTCATCATAACAGAATATATGTAGAAATATGTAATGTGGGGATTTAGTTGTGTAAAAGATAAAGAAGTCAGTATCATAAAAAGCAAAATTATATTTTTACAAACCAAATCCTTTATTTATGCAAGTGTTCTCTTCCATGCAAGATGTGAATTTTAAGGGGATTTAAGCAGCGGGGGATCTCTTCAACACAATACCAGAAATACTTATCTCATTACACACATTAAGCACCAGTGCTAATCTCCAACAGAACAATTTTTCTTTTTGTTATTGGGGCGATTATTTTTTTTTAGTTTCTGCATAATGTAATTCTACTGGAATACAATGCGTGTTTAATATCAGACCAAACCATTCTCTTCCCTATTAAAATGATAATGTGATGAAAAGGTAAATGTTTACCCAGAACACCAAATGTTGCTGTGGTAGGTAACACAGGAGACATTTACAAGAACTGAGTTTTTATTATTGTAATTATTTGTGTAATATTTTGATATTCTATAACCTGTCTACATATGAAAACAATGTTCTTTTTTATTTTTTGGTGATTTTGTTAACTGAAGCAATTTGTGGTAAATGAAAACCAAAACCTTTGATAAATACATTTGCACAGGGCTACTGAAGTCCCTTCAGCATTGCTTTAGAATATATTTATAACCCTAGATTTGATACCTTAAGAAATGGAATGATGCGATAGGAATTTTCTAAGCATTGTGTACTTTTTATGAAAAATCTATCTACTTAAATTGATAACACATGACATGTATTGATAACTTGCCTGTTTTCTGACACATGCAGTCCCTGTCTGATGTTATATAGTACAAATACCTTACATTTTGCCTCTGAGTCTTTTTTCATAACCTTTGACTCCAGTTGCTGAGTGCAGCATATTCACTACTCAATATTGGCACAAAACAAAGTAAATAAGGACATTGTCCATCTTAAAATGTAAAATCTGCAATAATAGAAAAACTTACTATAATAGAGTAGTATATGGGAAACCAATCATCTTAATCTCTTTGCATTAAAAATGGTATTATTTGAACATATTTGACTAAACTTAACTGATCAGATCCAAAATTTAAGTGGTTATAAAACTTGCCATAACAAAATTACTTTATATTTTATAAATAACAATGATTACACAAATGTGATGATGTTATTATTGCAGGCCATGTTTCCTGATGTGGAAAAGCCACAGTAGCTACTGTGATGAATCCTGTTTCATCATGTATACTCTAGAGACTTACTACTTGTTTCTAAGTAACTGGCGCAATTCTTCATTCATGCTCATCTCTCTTGCTCTACCTTCTTTGAACCTAAAACCACTAGATGTCCACAGTACTGCAGTTTCCTGCAAGACATATCAATTCACATACAGACTGTAATAGAATATTGAGAATTTTTCCATTATTCAAACACTGAACAGTCCAGTTTGTTTAATAACAGCACATTGTAGACCTAGCAGTGTGTGTACATATTTTTATTCACAAAAAATGAATACAACACTTAAGTTATCGTACTAAATTAAAGGTTAAAACATTATGAATAAATGTTGTAGGCACACCATCATTGTAGTTTAGGAGCTTTGGAAATTATCCTGTTTTTCTATCATAGAAATATACAGTCAGTGTATGTCAAATACAATGTAGTAGGATGGCTGTCACCTGCACATGATGGTGTAATTGCCTTTGTAATTGCTGGTGAAAGTGTCCCTTTCTCAATAAGAAGGGCATTGGTTTCCAAGTAAATATACTATGGTACATAAGGAGTATTTGGGCAGAGAATGATGATTGAATTATCAAAAAGGATAGTTAAGCTCCGTGAAGTTGCCCCCCTACAAACAGCACAAACAATGCAACATACCTCATTTGTTAGTGCTACGTATGTGCCATTGAAAGTAGCGTTTGTGCTGCTTTTGTTTCCGAGATATAGCAACTTGTTTTTTCAGTGTTGTGACATAACTCAGCCTCTCTACAACGTCGTAGGGAAGCTGAACCATTCTCATTCATTTGTGCAATGTTTGTGCCGGTTTGTGCCATTGAAAGTAAATTCCCAGCTGCTTTCGTTCCTGACATATAACACCTTTTTTTGGAAGTGTGATGTCACTCAGCCCCCCTACTTCATAGCAGAACCTGACCAGTCTCATTTGTTAATGCTGCGTTTGAGCTGTTCCAAGCTGCTTTCGTTCCTGAGATATAATGCCTTCTTTTTTGGGGGGTTAACTCCAATTGGTCATCTGGGGGAAACATTCAAATGTACCCCTAAATATTAGGCCTATATTAATGAAAGGGTACTTTCTCACGTTGGTAAATGTAACATTTCCGGAACCTTAATATCCGGAAAGTCACAACCTGTGACAATCATGGGGAAAGAATTGCACAAAATATGTCGGTAGTCTTGCTTTTTTGCAACCTGTAAACCAGATGTTTTCCTGTGCTTCGTGCTGGCAAGAAAACCATTGTAGAAACTTCATGGTGGTGACAGTGTGTGTGGAAATTCATTGTGCTTGAGATGTATTTCTAAGAATAAAACCATTCATTTGAAAGCATACTTTCCTCATCCACTATTTATTAAGCATTGTCTGTGTATGATGACGATTGAGGACAATATTTTGGATATGTTCCCAGTGCCCCTTCTAACATACAGTATCTTTCACAGATAACAGCAAAGACATTCTATTTATCATTCAAGAAGTAGTGGGAATTAATTAGGTATGTTTAGGACTGAAAATAGGAGGCACTTCCAGGAAGATGTACTACTCAAATGTGTGTTTGAAGCTTTGTTAGTGGGATCCTTCAAGAAACAGCAAAATGACGTACTGGGTTCACTCACTGTAGCTGCTATCGACCAAACAAGAATAACAAGCTGAATGATTTCTTTGTAACTTTTTGTTTGTAAACTAAGGTTCAAAAGTACATTAGTTGTTTTAAAACAATAACCATTTGTCAGTCATACTTCATTCCAAATGTAAGAAACCTGTGGTTCTATTGCAAAGTGTGATAGTCTTTTTTTCTGCAGGGGTATCTTCCTGCAAATGCAGAAAGAAGAGAGAGCACATTGCAGAGAAAAAGACAAGAATATTTTGGTTTCATTGAGCAGTACTATGACTCTAGAAACGATGAACACCATCAGGATACTTATAGGCAGGTAAGGCATCAATCTAAATGTTATTCTTTCTGTTACTGTCATTGTTAATTTTAAACAGAGGTGGTATTAAGTCCCTTTGTGTTTAATCCTGAATTTGTAGCAGAATGAGTATAGAAGGCAGCTGACAATGAGAGCAAGAGACCAATTGTAGGCAAACTTGAAGTTCAAGTACTTCGGTTTATTTTGGGCATATTCTGTGACTGCTCTGAGATGTTCATATTTTCATTAAAATAGCAACATTTTGTATTAAAAACCTTCAAATAACTGTTTTCTGGCCATTTATAATTGTCGGTCTATTTAAGGTATTTTAAAAATGGAAAAGCTCTAATAAAATGGCTGTGTGAGGTTGTGAGTTCATAGGAACTGTAGATATGCTCTTCAAAGGGACTTGATACCTGTTCTCAAGGTATAATAAATTGTGAAAATGACTTTTTGTTCTCTGCTTTTAAGTTGTATATACAGTACATATACATGCATATATTTAAATATATATGCGCACAATGAACATTTACAACTCTATCTGTACACTTGAGATTCAAATGCTTTGCTTGTGAGAATATACATTTTAATACATTCAACACTTCCCATACATTCTGGGCTTTTATGTACACACCACTAAAAAACAAAGTAAATTTACTCTTTAAAGTATTTTCATATTGCAGTACTATCCCACAAAAATTAAGGATACACTTTGCCTTGCAGAAAAGAAGACAAATATAATAAATATATGTGCTTAATCATATATGTCAGATATAAGATCAACGAGCAAGACGTCCAAATGGCCTATGTTCATTTGTTAAACATTGGTCAAACATAGTATAATGTATGACATATGAATACCAATCCTATTCAGTTTTTGATTGGAAAAACTATTGTATTGCTGGTCAATGAAATTATTATCAGCAAAACAACATCCTAGAACATCGCAGATATTCTGAGCTGCAAATTAATGGATAAGGAAATAGCAGGATAGTGATTTAAGTGAAGTCTAAATTACTGTTGAAATTAACGTTTTAGGGGAAAAAATAAGATGCAGCATCTGTCAGACACAGTGATATCAAATAGGAACCAGTGCCATAATAAGACATGCTATGTTCAGGCAGAGTTGTGTATGTTTGTGTGTATATAAATGTGCTGTCTGTATGTAGACACAAGACATTGTCTATATAAAATACTGTATAAGTTCTTTATCTGAAACTACTCGTTCATTTGTGGTTCAAATGAAAAAAGATAATGAAATCATCTATGTGGTTTCATTTTTCTTAAGTTTTTTGTCCTGTGCCTCAAAATATTTCTTTATAGTCTTTATTATTATTTAACTGTGGGGGCATACATATAAATATATAGACATTTCCAGGGTTCCCATGAATGTTCCAGTCACATGATAAGTGGTAGTCATGAGCACACATCCAGGCCAGAGTGTGACTCAATCTGTGACAATGACACAAACAAGCCTTTCTGAAGAACAGATTAATTTTGTTCAAGGTGAGAAGTTGATCAACCATACGTTGACAGAAGTGATTGTGAAATTTCTCCTCTATAATTCATCATTGATTTTTTAATTATCTTGAATATAAAAATAACTTTTCATCCACATTCTGGACATCATTATCTAGTTGAAGGTTGAAAAGTTGAATTGTGATAATTGGTTACAAAACATGCTCACATGTCAATGAAAATGATCAGATGCCATCTTTATCACATGGATTCCAAAGGAAGGGTAATAAGCAAACTACTGTTCCCTCCATGGATTTCCCAGGAATCCCAAGTTTTTTAATATATCTGATTGGTGGTAGTGGATGTGCATTGGACCTTCATTTGACCATTTGGCACAGAGTGGGATTCAATTTAGGCCACCAAATGATCAAGGTTTATGGTCTTCAAAGGAACAAACATTGGAGAAAGTATCTTCTAAAAGAAACATCTTTTGGCCTTTGTCAATGATTGTGTGTCCAGAGTGAGTGGTATTTTCTCAAAAGATTGCTCATAGTTCATTTCAACACTGGAAGGAGAGTCGGAGCATCCCATCTCATCAGAGCCACAGAATCCAGTCTGCACCATGAGGATGTGAACAACTGTAAAAATCTGTAAACAAAACATACAGTTGAGGACATCATTGCTGGAGAGTGCTTCAGGTTATGTTGCCACTGAAAACCTTTAGTCAAAGGTGATCTGTACACACACAATGGATTATATCTGAATGAGATGAATAACAGTTGCCTTGAAGCAAGGATCTACAGAAAAATATATTGAAAAATACATTTAAACTAGAATGAAAGGAGATTGGAATCCAGAGGAGAGCTGTAAGAGAGATACAAAATAAAACAACAAAACAAATAAAGGACAAAATAATGTTATAATATTTAGTTAACGCTTCCCAGGATAGGCTCCAGGCCACCATGACCCTAAATTGTATTTGTGCTTAATCAAAAGTGATGTCCTGATATAATAGTGCAGAATGTATTAAATGAATACTTATTTATTATATATTAAAATTGTGAACTTTCATAGTTAGATATATTTTGAATATTAATTATGATTGACCACAATAAAAAAAAAAACAGTAATGCTGATCTGGATTCAATAGTCTGTTTGCTTTTACAGCCTTAGAGAACTAAGTATTTTAGTCTCCATCAGAGAAAGTTACAAGGTACTTACATGCACTGACAAACATAAACATGTGGTTCTTCAGAAATAACAGTAAAACACAAATGGAAACTAAGCTGAAGACCATTTAATACTGGGGAAAAAGGATGCACTTCTTAACACAAAGTATTGTAGCAGCCTGAAACACTCCTCACTGATGATGATGAAGCTGATATCCCGTCATCTTTCAGAAAATGGTGGGATGAGATCCTTGGATTCAAAGCTACAGAAAAACAAAAATAATCTAGCCAAATGGCCTTCTCTCATTTGTGCTGTTAGGTTCTTCTGAATTGTTTCTGGGCTGACCCCAGTTTAATTGACCACTCATTTCATCATTGCTTGCATTCGCTTTGCTTTGAAAAATTCGACGTCAGGTTCACCGGGTCCGAAGTGGTCCTTTCATACCACTGTTTTCATGCAATTCGAAGAAGTAGTAATGATAGAAGTAATTGTTTTTTTTTCCCAAAGAAGGTTCATTTAGTGCAGTCACTACATTTAATTTAATTTAATTTTATGTACTTCATTTAGAGCTGGCAATAGTGTGATCTCAGTGAAACAAACGGGCTTTCCAATTTAATTTTTCAGCAATGCATACATGCAGAAGTGCATTCAACCTGTTTTATAATATCCTGGGATTAAAATAGCAATGTAGATGTACTTGCCTTTTTAACTCGAGGCTGACTGGGATTGAAAAGAAAAGTGTGAAAGGCCATCTATAAAGACTTATTATTATTATTACTTATTACAGACTTCAAAAGTACAGCTCAAATGAATGCCATCTCATTAAATTAACACTAAGCATAGTGTTATTACATATAAAAGATGAGATGTACTAATAATAAACTGTAAAAATACACAAGTTTGAAAAAAGACTTTCAGTTATGCTGTATCCAAAGCAAAGCATATATACATTATAATGTTTTCACATAAATCACTGGTTATTGAAAACAAGCTAATTAATGACAGCCGTCAGATATTTAAATTCTTTAAAAGTTGGAACTGAACCCCGTAAAACCATAAAGGTAGACTTTCCATACTGTATGCGTAGTACTGATATAAAAAAGCTCTTTATGTTTTACTTATGTAATATACTTTTGTTTGATTGCATTATATAGCTCTTGTTAAAGAAGATTCTAACCCTTTTTTCTTGAGTAGACCCTTGTTTGAGGTGAAGTGTTAATTTCTGCATTTAACTGAACATTACACAAGCATTTTATACTTGCTCCTTATCTGTGCCACTTTCTGCCAGTATAGTGTGTGATTTATGAATATGCATTGACGTGTTCCAGTCTGAATTAAATGAATTCAAATATATAATCTTAAGACCAGATGGAGCTGTCTGTTAAAATATTTAGTCTGAGAAATATTTGTTAGGACTGTATTGGAAATAACTATCATGCTTGACAGTGAGAAAATATCTTTAGATTCATAAGCAAGAATTAAGACCAAATTGTTTTATTGGCAATAGGACATATTTTTCTTTTCTAATTTTAAACAGTTCTGTATGTCTCCTGTTTTCCCTTTGCTCTGTTCTGCCCCCAGTCTCATTTTAACTTGGATTTGCTTGATCTCCCTGACTGTTAATGTCAGTTGTTTAGTGTTTTGGTCTGACTTTCCTAACTTTTATTCCAGGGCTTTTAAGTCCTTCTTTCTCATGTTCCTGAATGATTTCCTTCCCAGTTACTGCAAGGTCTAGCAGAAGATCATGAAACATGCTCAAGAGCACAAGCATATTCTTACAGTATGTCTTTAAATGAAAGCAGGTTGAATGCAAAAGCTGCTGTACGCCACATCTAGATTGTAATTAAACTACATTATACAATTTTATAGGGTTTAAAATATAGCATTCACAATTTACTGATATTACATTTTATTACATTTGCCTTTGTGGGTGTGTAACTTTCTTCTGTACATGTAGAATTTATGTCTTATACCATGAAAACATTAAAATGCAGTTCTCAAGTATGTTTTTTTGCTGTTTTTCTGAACCATCAGATTCACATAGATATTCCTCGTATGAGCCCTGAGAGTTTAATACTTCAGCCTAAAGTAACAGAGGTAAGAAATAAGGGATTGAAAACATGTTGATTCTTTCCACTATTTCATCCATCAATCCCATTATACCAATCTGAAGACAATGTCCATATGCGCTGTGTGTTTGCTGAATTGGGTGAAGGTCTCTTCAGGTTTTACCAACTGTCTGTACCTGTTCTCACCTTCTGTGCCATTCATACAAACCTTTGTACTTTGTAATTTGCTCAATATAGTTGTCTTACTAAGGCAAGACTTTGCCTATTAATTACAGAGTTGCTCAATACAATTCTAAATTAAAAGTTTCCAATAATGCAATAGTTATTGAACTTATTGAAGATGATCTTCCTCACTTCAAAAAACAGTATCCCCCAGAATGCAATCTACTCTTAGAACTATATATCAATAGCTGAAATAATCTCAAATTGTACAAAAAATGGATGGAGGGTTGGGTTTGTGTAAAAAAGCTTATAAGCTTAAAAGCTTATCAGGTCATAAACTGACTAATTTAATTGGAACTGGTTTGTGTTCTTCTGTCCTGATTCTTATGACCTTCTTTCTCAAGACCACAATAGATGTATTATCTTGTAAATGACAAGAACAGTATAATCAGGTTGGATTATGTTGGTCAAACCTTGGTACACTTTAGCACAATTCAGTACAAACAGGAAGTGTGCTGTTTGAATGGTTTTCAGCAGTTTCCCTTCTCTCTTGAGAGGAAGAAAGAGAAGATGGCACTGCTGTATGTGGCCCTTGGCTTGAAGCCTTGTGAAACTAACGATTTCCTTTAATGGCTGTGCCAACCCATAATAATTTGGCTTGTGCTTCTGTTTTCTTTCTTTATCCGCAGATTCACATTGACATTCCAAGAACTAATCCTCTTATTCCTCTCTTTCAACAAGCTTCTGTGCAAGAGGTGAGAGAATGAACAAATTGATTGGCCAGTAGTGCTTTATTCAATTTTTTTGTTGCTTTGCAGGAAAAGGGGGGATATAATGAATGTGGAATAGGAATAGAAATAGAATTTCCAATGAAGGAATAAAATGCATGTGCAGAAATACAGTATATGATTAAAGATCTGCGAAATTGTTTAATTGTTGAAGAAGTGTTTACACATTAATTGGGACTGTAAAAATATACGCACTTCTTGTACTGTTTTTAGAAACTGCTGAAAGTGATAATCGCTGACTTGTCTGCCTCATTTTAAAAACATTTTAAGAAGGTAGACTGCTTAGTTTTTTAGTTTTGCACCAAGATTTTGCAGTTTAAGTAAAAGTGTTACAATCTCCAGTGAAACAAAATATTGTTTTCCATCTTTATGCACTGCTGGTCTGTCAGTCACCTGCTGCACATGGTAATTTAAAAAGGCTGAAAATGAATACAAATTAACTAAATCTAATGAAGTGACGAAACTGTGAATATATCCTGTTTCCTAACAAACTAAACACTTGAACATGTAAATTGCAAACCTTAGGAAATTAGTGCTTGTTACAACTTTGTTCTAAATTAATACATTACGAATTGAGGTGAGACCACAGGGAGTGTAGTTGTTTGCAGTTGCTATTTGTCCTTTCTTCCATTCTCATTTATTATATATATTAATCTAAAGTTTTTGCAGAAATGTTGTGCTTATGATAGAAATGGTGAACATTGTCAAGGAGTGGCTTTTTGTAGTAAATATAACGTATTATTTGTTAAGTTGCTTCCATTAGAATCATCATTGCAGCTTTTATATTTTATAACTACCTACAATAGGCTTGGGCGTTCGGTGACAGTCTTTTTCTTTTTTATAATAATGGACTGTACCTTTCTGAAATGCGATGCGGTAATATACTTGTTTTGTGACAAAATCTGTTGAGTGTTTATGCATTGGTAGCTTTTGACTAGCTGTACAAAAATTATGATTTGTATATCTGCATTCTTTGGTTATTTCTAGATTTGTTAAAGTTTGTTTTTATAGATTAATTATAATTTGGTTAATTAATCAAAGTGACTTGGTGAAGCACATATATACAATAAAATGTATAATGTTTGGAGTTAAGGGAGCAGGAGAATGGTATCTTTAACCGACAGGGTACACATAACCTTCATTGCTTTAATGTGAGATGTCTCAACATGTTGAAATAATGAGAAGAGTGCACTTTATGCCCAGTCTGTTTTACCTAATGATTACACATTATTTTAAGTAGGACTGCTGAGACAATTTTGCAATGTACAATCACATCATCAGTTTGTATCACCTGACTTCCTTTTATTCCATTTTACGTTAGGATACATAGTACTGTCTGAGGTTTTTGCCTCTGGTGAAATGTATCATGTTGACTCCTCTAGTGAAAACAGCTTCTGAAGAGGCCACTCATAGCTAATTGCAATGAGGTGTACAGGGGAATCAGCCCCAATGAGTAGTGTTGATGCATGTGTCCATTATTTGCTGCTTTCAGATTTATCACTTGGGCTAAAATATTTTCAGATATTTTTTAGTTCATCTTATCAAGCCAGATAACTTTTAACTTGAAAAAAAAGTGATTTATTAAACATTTGTATAATCGAGCATTGGACAATTAGGAAAATACAGTAATATTAATTAATTGTTGTAAATATTGCATTTTTATAACACTTATCCCAAAGCATTGTAAAGTGCCTTACATATAGGTAGGCTACCCACTTCTCCACTGAAGGGCTGGGTGTCTCATGGCTACAATTATGTGGCAGCAACAAAATTTAAGGATGTTTGATTAGACACACCTAAAGTGGAATTAGCTTGGAAACTGGGATCAACACTCCAGGTCTTCCAAACGTTACCATGATGTATTTAATGATCAAATAGTCTGGACAACAGTTTAATGTTTTTTTTTTCAAAATCTCATACAGATTTGAGGTTCCAGTCATTATAGCAAGACGCAAAGGAACAAGTAATAGGTTTATTCCATGCTGAAAAAAAGAAGAAAGAGCACATAACATTTCGGGTGTGAACCTGCTGCAAGAGCTTGAATTTCTTTAGCTGTTTCCCATCCCAGTACTGACCAGCCCCAGTATCACATGGCTTGAGAGTGCTAGGCACTGACCTTCTTAAGGTCTCGATAGTGAAAAACAAGCTTTAATGTAAGTCAATAACTGAATAGAACCTTCCAGGCCAGTGAAGATTTTTTCAGAAAAGAAGTTCAGTTGCAGTGTTCAAGGCAAAAAGGAACCTGACCTGCCTTGCTGGAAAGGTTTTTAATCTAAGCAGTGTTACATAGATTCCAATCCATTGTACAGTTAAATTGGAGGGCTATGTTTGTGATTTCTGGAATGGATCAAGCACATTTTGTGGTGTCATTGTCAGAAGAGAAAAAGTAGTCATGATGATGCAAGAAGATTGTACATGTTCTTACTGGCATTACAAGTAGTGGATCTTATACTACTTATACTATTATGGGGTGAAAGATAAACATCTGATGGTGATGTTCTTATACAGACTACCATTTGAGATGTAATCGGCTGAGGTCCTTCCTTCCCATGTCTTACTGTACAGTAAGTTCCTATGCACTGAACTTTTATAGAATAGTAATACAAAGCTGCAGTCTAAAGTGGGGGCATTTTTTGTACTGTTGTAATGTAAACTGTTGACTAAGCTAAAGATGAAGCTTCATTTCACAACATTGAGGAAATACACAGAAATAGGTAGAATTTGGTTTGCTTGTTGAATTTGATTATTGTTAAACTGTTTGTTGATTGTTAGCGTAGTTTTTTATATGCAGTTACTTTGTTTTATTGTCTCTTGGTCATATTCTGACAGAATTCTTGTTGAGTGGCAGCACAGCTTTAATATAGGGTTATGTAAATGTTCTTTTCTCACAAGAATATTTCAACTTACTCAGCAGACTGTGACTACTGAGTAATGCATGTCCACTTGGTTGTTGCACTAAAAAAATATTTGAATTTCAATACCACATGAGACCAGATGTAATGAAACATCATGCCCTCTAGCAAATTACACCTTAGATATGGAATTCATTCTTGCTTTTATACCATAAATAAAATAAAATATTTATTAAATTTAATGGTCTGTGAAGTCAGTGAACATTGACAATTCTTTTTCATGTTTTAGCAAATTCAGATTAAAGCACATCAGTGCTTGTTTTGGAAATATAGGTAGTAGACCAATAAATGGACACACCAATTTAAAGTTAGACCACTACATTCTGCCATTGTAGCCTCTGCATATCATGGTAGAGTCTATACAGTACGTATCTGGATTACTGCAGTTGGGCTTCAGAACCATTCTTCCATGACTATGACATTTAACTCTGGTTGATGGAGGTAGAAAATGCTGTCTCAAGAGTCATTCCAGAATATCCCATAAATGCTTGATTGGGTTCAGATCTGGTTACTGAGAAGGTCATGACATATGGATAATGTCTGTGTTATGGTTATCAAACCTTGACCAATCACGGGGCATTGTCATTCTGTAAGACACCCTTCCTAGCAGGAAAACAATGCTGCAATACAGGGTGAAGTTGATCACTCAGTACCATAAAGTAACAAATAGCATTGACTTTGCCTTTTGAGGGTATTAGTACACCTTATAACATTATGGAACTACCAGTGTCCTACCACTCAGTGTGGTAGACTACTTAAGATTGGTGCCACACGTGCTCTTGTCCATTTTCAGGGAACACATTTCACATTTCTCTACTGCTTTGTAGTCCATTGCCTGTGCTGTTTGCTTTTTTATATTAAACCTGCTGCTTGTTCCCCAGGTTAATATTTTCAGTCAATGATTCTGTTTAGCCTTGCTCTTCAAACTGATTGATGGACATCATGATTTTGGATTTGGATATGAGGTTCCGATTACTGTTACCTTGTATTGCTGATGTCTTTCTTTTAGAGTTCCATGCTGACATCACCTTAGATACCGTTGCTTGCAAAACATTGGAAAGATAAGCTGTCTAGGTCACTGAAAGACCTACCAAATCTGTCCCAGCAATCATAACTTTCAAAATAACTGAAGTCTCCTCTTACAGCCATTCTAACTGTATTATTGGCAACCAAACCTGTCCAGCATTTTATGCATGACTCTTAGGATGATAGGATGTTATTTGCTTAATCAAAACATGAGCTACAAGGAAATCCTTACCTTTAACGTTCTTGGTCTCCCTAAATTTGCCCTAGTATGGAAGGCATTTCTATTTATTGTGCACAATCTTTTTTTAATCACTAATAAAATGTATTACAGACAGAATTGGAACTTCATGTTATGGAAGCTTTGTCCATCCATAAATTTAATTTGGGAATAGATTACATGGAGGGCTAAATCATGAGTTTACGATACTGAATTGAATTTTGGTTTAAGTGATTTCAGTAGTTTTGGCCTAATGTCTTCAAGACATATTGTCACCAGATTTCTTCCACTTGTATCAATGTGAAAAAATAACCATAAAATGATTTTCTTTGTACTCTGTTTGTGGTATGCTATTTTTAAGCAAAAAAGTAATTATTATAAATTGCAAAGGAACAAGTAATAGGTGTATTCCATGCTGAAAAAAAGAAGAAAGAGAACACAACATTTCGGCCGTGGAGCCTTCTTCAGGTATTATTAATAATATAATAATTTATTATTATAAATTACTTAGTTATTATTACTGCACAACTGTGCTGTGCTAATAAAACAGAAAAAATATTATTTTGCACTGCTCCTTTTGTATGGCTTTTGTGCAATTTTTAATCTTAGTACCTTTGGCAAAATAAGTGAAACATCTGTCTGGGTTTGTAGGAGATACCAAAGTGGCTCCAGAGAGCCTAATTCGCTCCTAATCAAATATATGCAACAATTATAAAAAATCTATGTGCACAGGTACTTTGAATCACTTTTTGAAACAAGTTGTTCCAATCAGTAATGATTTTTAGCAGTTTGCAGTGTTAACATAAAACCATAATCATTTCCTAGCAAAAAAAATCATATTCATATTATAAGAATTTATATATACTATTATTATCTTTTATCCTTTATCTGCATGCCTCTGGGATATATAGTTTTTTAACTGTTTTATGAAGGGCATGTTTCAGTGACTCATCTCAGCCTCATGGTTGCATTACCTTGGACGTTTTTATTCTGAGGGGAGGAGAAAACATTACCAGGGTCTCCTCTCTGAATATAATTAATGCAACTTGATGATAAAAAGAATGTTTAAAGTGATGTGAATATAATACATGTTGGCTTTGCTTTTTAAAACTTTATTCCATTTACAAATGATGCAGCTTGTGGTACTTTGTAAAATTTGAGAAATGTGTTTCTATATAAATGACAGGTATAAAACTAGAATCCCACTGCGTGTGATATATTGTCTTGTATGTCAAGCACTGACTGCTTAAAAAATGAAAATACATTTCTCTGCTTTATTTAAGTTGAACTTCAAGCCTCTTTTAATTTGAGAAAGTTGACAGCAAGGTGAAACATTTAAAACCTTGCAGACATTGCCTTTAATGAAGATGGAAGTGTTTGCCTTAGAATAAAGACAAGAAAGAAAGTTGGAGTAAAAGAAAGTCCTTGATCTACAGATGCAGAAAGACAGTCAAAAATGTACATGAAAAATTGACAGTGACGCACATGATTTATTTTATCCTGAGTTGTTCTTTCCTTGATCTAGTAAATCCAGTTACTTTGCCTTGACCTAAATTAATAAATGCTACATTCGACCTGGTACACGTCTTCTTATTACAGTTAAGTAGCCATAAAATTAAAATTTTACATTTTTCATTATAGAGTTTAAATCACCATATTATTCAGTGACCTCCTGTATGACCATATAACTTACATGTTTTCATAATCATTTAAGATTTTAAGTCAATCAAGAGTTCTGGTGGTATGTCTGAGTGTTGAGGCCCCCAGTGTGCTGGGGGGGCTTAGTGGGGAGGGGTGTTCTTTTTATTCTTGCTGTTTGTAAATAGGTGTTTTTAAGTCTATCCAAAGCATGGCCTTTCATGAAAGTGAGTTTGTACATGTATTGTAAAGAAATTATATCCTTTTACTGAAATACTTGTGTTCTTTTGAAGTTGGGGGGGGGGGGGTTCTATGGAGATATCAGGTGAATTAAGTTCAAAATAATGCAAATAACCTTCTGGCAGATGAGACAATAAGAAACTGGTTTTACTTTCTTAAGACAAGTTGACACATGGAATGATAGGATAGATAAAATAGAAATATACTTTTTACTTTTATAACTTTTTACTTATGGTTTCTGTTCACTTTACTCCTCATCAGTGACTTGTGTATGGTAGTGCAATGGGTGAAATTCTCAGTAGAGAATTATGGTGTGGTTTCTGCACCTACAGGATGTTCTGTGTGCAATGTAGTAGAGCACCTACACAGATAGGATATTGTCAAAGTGTTAAATCATTTGTTTGCCTACGGAATTACTGGACACGCTTGGTAGAATTACTCTTGCA
The DNA here is from genome assembly GCF_040954835.1 of Lepisosteus oculatus. Taxonomy (NCBI): domain Eukaryota; kingdom Metazoa; phylum Chordata; class Actinopteri; order Semionotiformes; family Lepisosteidae; genus Lepisosteus; species Lepisosteus oculatus. The sequence continues at coordinate 36,452,334 of NC_090702.1, read as the reverse complement.
ATGCACACTTAGAACAGTGGGTGTGAGCATACTGGTTTACTGTTTATATATTTAAAACTATGTGACGGAAGAGAATACAGAAGAAAATGAGATTGAATTAAGATAACAAAAGGAATTGTATGTTTTATTTTGTCTTTTAAGAAATGAACAAAACTTTTAAGCACAGAGCTTGTTATTGTTAGTTATCATCTAATGCATCGAAGAGGGGGCATACAGTTCTTATCCTTGTACTTTAGGGAACATCAGATTAAATTTGTCTTGGTTCTATTATTTTTAAGGAATTTTGATTGCAATAATTTTGGTTGATTGCCATTTTCTTAATTTAATAAATGTTCTATTAAAAATCATACTTTCGCTGCTTTGGTTGTAGTGCATTCTACTGTAAGCATTATACATTATGCTAGATGCACTAGTAGAACTGTTTTTATGTGCAAAAGAATTGTGAAAAATTTTGTCGAAACAAATAGTTTGTATTTAACTGTATGAGGGTGCAGGTCCGATACTGTGTATACATTGCTATCTCATTTATATTTGAATACAGTCTTAGTAGTTACATTTTTTAGGAAGTGGTAGCTAGGAATAAGTGTATACTCATTGTTTCTGAAAATACATTTAACATTAAATGTAGCTTTCTGATTATCAAACTTTAGTCCTAGAAGATATCTACAGCAAAATGTAATACCACAAAAAAATTATTGAATTTCAAGGAATACCATGAAAACATTTCCATTTGGTTTTCTGACCTGTACATTACATACTCTTACAACTGCATATCAATATCAATGCATTTAATATATATATACTGTAGATAAAATCTTGGATGCAGATGCTGTGGTGCTTGAAAAGTTAACACAGTATTAACTCATCATTTTTTAGTTTGTTTTTGTTTATAATAACTTTTTCTTGTTATTGACAACAGATCTTTGAACGCATTCTCTTCATTTGGGCTATCCGACACCCAGCCAGTGGCTATGTGCAAGGAATAAATGACCTCGTCACTCCGTTCTTTGTCGTCTACGTTTTTGAATATATTGGTGAGTACATAAGACATTTTTATTTTACTCCTTTAAAATAGAAATAAAGACACTCAAAGCAAATGTCCTGCTATTAAAATAGTATTATTTTGAAACAGTTTCTAATAAGTCTATTTATCTTGTTGAAAGACTTCTATCCATGTTGTACATAGGTGAGACAAGCAGTGAAGTACATTATACCTTACACTTTACATTGTCATAAACAAAATATTTGTAAACATTTCAGAAAGTATTGCACATGCAGGTAATCTCCAATATCGTCTTAATCTATCACATTTGTTTTCACAATAGTGAAACGTTTTTAGAAATTAAAGACATTTATAACCTAGCCCTGAAATTACATACAGCCCTACATGCTGACTTCATCAACCTTTAGCAGTAAAGTTAAAAACAAAGCACCACGAACTATGTATCATAAGAAACAAGAATCTTTTTCAAAAAAGTGTATTTCATATTCTGATTGGGCAACACAATCAATTTATGCCACAGAAAAAAAAGTGCTTTATTCAAAAACCACAAGCTGAGTATTTGTCAGTTTTATGTAAAAATATAATGCCACAAAATCAAAATAAAAAGCTAAATCGTGAAATATCAAATACCCAATGTCCTTACTGTTTAGCAGTTAAAATATTTTGATTTTTTAATCTTAAATGCAAGAAACAACAAAGAAATGACAGGTCATAACGCTGCTCCGATTGGTGCAACTAGCTGTCACTCAATGAATTCTGACCATTTAGAGATTTAGGGGAAGTTTATAGGTTTCCAGGGCAAATGCCAAAGTTTTATCTGTTTCCATTTATATGTCTACCTGCCAATCAAGTGAAGATCAATAATATTGAAACTTCTATTTTTAATTTTTTCCTAATTTTGTATTTTACTTTGGAAGGCTAAAACAACCATGTCAGGACATGGCATCATAAAACCTCATGCAGATGTTTTTTATCTCTGTTCTATTTGTCAAATTTTTTTTTTATCTAAATTAAAGTAGTACACTTATTGGAGAATCCGTGTAAAACATTTTGGCATCCTACATGTGCTACTTGAAAAATAATTTATGAAGAATGCAAATAAAATGTGTTTGTTTTTTTCTGTTTTATTTTGGATGTTTCTTTCTAGTTTGTGTTGTGAATAGAAATTTATAAAAATGTGATGGTTCAGACTTGATGCCCATCTTATCTTGAATTTAATCCCTTAACCAGGCCTGTACTGTCCATATTTTCCAAGATAATGCAAGATGTTTAAGGGCACATCCTTCCAGGTGGAAATGGCCTCTTTGAGGATGAAGGGCTTTAGTATTAGAAGAGGTTAAAAATGAAAAGGGGATTTAACTTTCTCATGCACTGAATGTGTGAGTAATATGAGGAGATATGAGAATATGAGACATTGATAAAATGTTTGTTCTTTATTTTTGCAAGGGTAAAAAAGTGAAGCAAATAATATAACAAACCTTTGTTCTCTTCATAAGGTCTGTTTATCATTCATTGGTATGATACAGAAGCAGAAAGCAATATTTGGTTATGTCTCCTTCAAATGTGTTTCCAATAGTTCCTTTGTAAGTAATCACCACTAAAGAGGTGTGTTGATACCTGTGTCGGTGAGCATTTATCAGAGTTAGAAAAATACTTTAGGGTATTTCATCACAGGTCCTGGATGCTCTGCATGCCCTCATTTAGATAGTGTCCCAACAACATGTCACTGGAAGGACATGATGTCCTTCACTAGCTGAGAGATTATCTTTCATTTACAGATTTGCAAGGTGATGCTTTCCCCCTTTTGTTTCATTTTACTTTGTTCATCTTAGGGGGCCTTCCATTGCTAAGCAACTAATGATAGCTACTGCCTCAGACTCCCTAATCATCTCTTAAGTAGGATAGGACCCCACTCCTGAGAGGGCCTGCAGCTTATACCTCTTACCCCTTTATTTGATAGATAGTGCAAATGCTGCTAATGATCCTATAACAGCTGGATCTCTGTTTGCAGGCCCTTTCTTCCTGCTTAATTGAAAAAAAAAATAAACAAATGCATGTTTTAATGAAAGAAAGCAAGACTTTGAACAAGTTTGTTTCTTAAAATATTCTAAGATAATTGTAAATATATTTTGTGAAATTGTGTAGTAAAATTATGTACGTATTTGTCCATGAATAACATTAAATACAACAGACTTTACATTATTTCTATATTCCATAGTCATTCACAACTTTTTATCTCCTAATAATAAAGAGATGTTCAGGCAATGAAAGGATGACAGTGTCTCCTGTCAATCACTCTACTTTATTAATTCAGTCTTGTTAGACAGTTTAATGCATCCAAAGTTTGGAACCTAAAGAATATTAAAAATGCAGAGCTTTTACTTTTTGGCCAATAAGGTAAAACATTATCTCATTCAAGTGGAATGCCGTTTTTTTTTTAATTTGATTTAATCAAATTCAGTCTCATTGTAAGATTCTCAAAAGGTTCTGACATCTTTGTTGTCAAGCCAATATTTGTAGATATATTTTGAAGGAACAGGCTCACAAACCTTCAAAGGAAATGGAGAGACACTTAACATAGAGTTTTGATGTATTGTTTCCAGCAGACAGTAGATTTTTGCTTTCATGAGCTAGAATCTGAAGTACTGTCTAATGATATATTTGGCAGAAGCTGTCAGAGGATTGGAACAAGTGACTTAAGAATAGGAAATATTAGTGTTCACAAAGGATAAAACACAAAATGTCAACACACATAGTGGCATTTCTCTGCAGTAAAACGCAGAACCTGCCATTCTGCTGCATGTAGAAGTAGATAGTGATGTATATGATAAATCATAGTCAAATTCCAAGCAATGCAAGAAAACTCTACTATTAATTCCCATCAGAACATCACTATCACTTCTTATTTTCGATAATTTAGTTTACTTTTATTTTACTTTTTTCACATTAAAATATTTTTCATGATTTTAGAAAGAATTACATTTTTAATTCTAAAAACAGGATTGATTAAATTGTTCTTGATGTTACTTTTAAAGCAGTGATTAAACAACTGTTAAAGAAAATTGTTGTGTTGGCTCCTTTTCATCTGCCTTAACTTAAAGACAATTTTCTGAGTGATCTGCTGGGATTAAGAATATTTGATGTTAAAGGAACAATGTTTAACTCAAATCACATTGTGAGATAGGAGATTTGAGATGTACTGTGCTGCAATATGTAATTAAGAAATAATGAAGTTTATAAATGAATGAAAGAGATGCTGAATGCTGACCTAGATATATTTTTTTGTTTCTGATTGAAATGTACCATACTTTGAATATTCAGGTGTGTCCACTAGATACAGTAATCATACAGGAGATTACAGACACCTTCAGGCTGGCATATGTCTCATCCTCTGTCCGGTTACAATCCTAGATGCAAGGAAAATGTGTTAGGGGTAAGATCTGTGTAAGATATTGACTTCCAGATAACAACATTTGCATAATACTAATTATTCGTACAAGAATCGCTGCCATGCTTACATTATCTCCTGAGAGTACAAGTGAAGAAATAGAGCACTAGTCAAATACCTGTCTTGCAACACTTCATTGGTTCTCTGTATTCTTGTAGGTGTGCAGTGTATGTTTGAATTAGGTGAGATTTAACAGAAGGACCTAGTTAAAGCCTGCAAAAGCCTTTTCATTTACATCATTAGGTTGTGGAAATCATTATTTTACATTAGCAACAGCTAAGTAAATTTAATTCCTTCTTTTGAAGCCCAGGGAGCAAGCTCTGGAGCAAGCAAGAACTTGAGGGTTTGCGTTCCTATTGTGATCAACTTCTGAAGACCTTAAGATGCATGAACAAATGAAGCAATTATAAATTGGTTATAAAAGTGGCATTGTTTACTGGTCTTAATCTTCACAACCACGAGAGAGCATGATAGTGCAAAATAAAAAAGAAATCACTTTTCTTTTTATCCTGTAGACTTTTTAGCATGCACTGCATGAATGGCATTGTGCTACAGAAGTTGTAATTAGTGCTGCACTGGCAAGAGGACTAAATTCTCATAGCCTATAGGGATCTGCAAGAGCACTAATGCATGGAATTTATTGTGAGCTAAATATCATTGATGCAGTAAGCCTTTCACATATTCCAATTATCAAGGTGTAAATTAATGTTTGAATCATGGGGAAGTGGAAGATGTGTGTTGTGATCATCAGAATTATAAATGGAAGATTTTCCTTCACAGAGCTGTTATATTAAACATCTTTGAATGTTTGACGCACTTTGCTCTTTTTTCTTGTTTTTGTATCATAAATGGTGTGACATTTCAGCATAACACCATAAGACAGGTGTTAAAAGCACCTTTTACTTTAAAACTATAAGTGAAATTGAGGGATTTTTAAAATGCATAATAAAGGTAAAGTTAATTAAAAACAGTTGATACTTTGAAAAGATAATTTTTTTCTGAGTTCTGTGGTTTTGCAGATTTTTCTTAATTTGTAAAACGTGTAATGTTAGCACTTGATAAGTAATCATTCCATAGCAGTCATGATGCTTGTTAACAATTCTGAAAACTATCTTGTTGCAGAATTCTTTGGTGTTCTGTCTTTGATTTAGAGGTGTGAGACTTACACTGTCGTAAAGAACCAAGAAACAAATGAAAGGATGTTTTCTTGAACCTAAAAGGATTCTTGGGCCATTTAGTTCAAATAGCATCCAATTTAATGAGCTGTGTTATTTCTAAATGGTGGACTGATGAAGACGTGAGTTCCAATTAATGGACGTTCATGTTAAGTGTCTGAAAAGAGAAGGCTTGAATGTCAGAGTGGAAGAACACTCCTACTTTTGGTTTCCATCAGAAGCTAACTCCCTCTTCTAATTTTTTATAACTTGCATTACACTTGAATAAGATTGTTTGTTTCAGTTAAATAATACTGTTTATTTCTCGCTTTTGAAATGCATGCTTTTAATTTCTAAAAATATGACGAATTGATTAAACAGTCCTTTTATCAGTTTTGTTATCAGTGCTTTTCTTGAAGTATGGTAAATAAAAAAACACTAATGTCTGATTAAGAAATGCAAAACATGAAGGGAGAATGCTTTAGAAACAGGAGAGAAAGCCAAGGTATAAGATTTCCCATGCTGCATGGCTGTTTAGATGACGTAATCTCCCTATTAAGTAATCCTGAGAGGAAGAACTTTATATCCCATTTTATCTCATGAACTGATTCTTGGGTTTGATGTGAATTCAGCAAGTACACACAGTGGTTATGAGAGAACTTAAACATGTTTGGATCAAGAGGGGACTATTAGGTCCACCTTACTCATTTGATTTCTAGTAATTTATTAAGAGAGAACCTCATGCAGCCATTTGGTAGAAGAAGCCAAAGTTTCAGCTTCAACAACGTGGCTGAATATCTTGTTCCACACAGCTCTTTGTGTAAAAAATTGCCTCTTGTTCTTGCTTTACAACGTTCTTCCCCAAACTTTCCGGTTGTATCCACTGGTTCGTGTTTCACAGTTGATTGTGAAGAAATCCAGTGGGTTGACTTTGTCAGTGCCTTTGAAGCTTTTGACTGGTTGAATAAGAAAAAAAATGGTTCTTGTTTGTAATGCAGGAAGCCCTAGAACCATAAGAACCATGCAGAACTTACACATTAAAGTCTGAATAAAATGTCTTGTTTCATGTATTTTTACCTGCAATTTACTTGCATCTGTAATGTTTCACTATTGTTTTTATATGGTGCAACATATTTTCGTTAATTGAGTTAATTATAGGTTTCACCATATATCTATTCCCCTACATTAATGGTATGAAAAAAGGTATGTGTATGCCTATGCAACAGGGCTCGTGCATGGATCTGAGCTGGACTAGTCACAGATAGACATATGGGTAGTGGAATTGAATATTGAAAGAAAGAGTTTCCTGAAAAATATGGATCATGCATTCATTAAGCAAATAATATCGCAAATTGTTTAGGGTTATGTTTACAAATGTTGGACAGGCCTTGGTATGGTTAGCATGGCTGCAGGAGGAGACAGAGTTTACAAAAATGTTCCAGAGAGCATGATAACAGTCAGGTTGCAGTGCACAAACCACTGATCACACCTGACAATGCATTTTTGTGAGTCCAGTGGTACAAAGAGCACAACAATGGATTACTGAACAGTGGAGAATTGTGATATGGTCTGATGAATCATCTTTCACCATTTTCTTGATAAGTGAACTAGTGTACATGTGGTCCCAACATAAAGAATTCTACAGACCTGATGTACAATCCAACAATGTTGGAACAGGGTTCTGGAGGTTCTGTAATGTTATGGCTCACATTTTACTGGCTTGAGTTGGGTGTACCCATTCACTTAGAAGGAAAGGTTGATGCTAATAAATAATGGTACTGAGTGGTCGTCTTTATCTCATTTCTGCTGGGTGGGGTGCTTCTGGGATGATAACACACACATACACAGAGCACATGTTTTTCACCTAGTAGTATGAATCTGATTGCATGGCATGACACTGATGTTACACATATGTCATGGCTTTCTCAGTTACAAGGTTTGAACCCAGTCAGGCCTTTATTGCATATTCTAGAAAGACACAGCAGTATTCTCCTTCATCTTATTTTTATTGTCCATTTTCTATCTGGGACAATAAAAGTAAGTGTCAACCTGGCCTGACTTCAATAACTTTGAAGTGGAAGAATGGCGCTGCATCCCTCCTGCAGAAAGCCAGATATTGGTAGACTAGCTGGTGTGCTGGCCGTATGTGGTGGCCCAGTGCCCTATTAAGTGACATCACAGGGATGATTTCATTGTTTTATCCTCTACTTGTTACTATGTCTTTACGTGACATATAGCAGATGGAGGGATGACAATAATAGATATCTGTAATACTGCATTTATGGAAGATATAGTTCAAGTAGGTAGCTGTGTCAGCATGCAAAGGAACAAGTTAAAGGTCTATTTCATGCTGAAAAGAGAAGAAAGGAAACACAAAATTTCTTCTTTGGGTGTGAGGGATTAATGGCGGATGTGCATTTCTTTACATGAACTAATCACTAAGAGTATGAAGGCTGACAACAAGGTGTGTTATTTTGGGAATGATCTAACTAGTTTACTGCCATATGCTTATTTCAAAGACACTATGTTAGACAATGTGATGAACAATGTATTTTGCCTTTTAGCTTGCAATAAATTTCTCCTTGCAATTGAGTTTTCTCTTAAGGCACATTTGATGTAGTTTGAGGTGACAATGATATATGCTCTCTGAGTATTAAATATTGTTTTAATATGCAAGAGAAAAGAAAGTCATTTATGCTTCAGAGTGCTTTCTTTAAATGTAGTTTAAAAGTAGGACCTTGCACTTCCATTCTCTACATTTGTTATTTAAAGTAAAAACAAAAACTTTAAAACTTAAAGGAGGGTCATGTTAACTATGTCAAAGTAAAGAACAATGCCTCTGCTTTTTGGGATAATTCTAAACAGCCTTTAATAAACTTTAAATCTGACAGCTATTAATTTTTGAATGTGCTTTGTAACTTTATATTCATGTGTGATATATTTTTTATTTTTATTTGAGTGAGACAAGTTGAATGGCTTCCTTTAATGTGCAAATGTTTTCACACATTCTTATGTTTTGTCTTACTACAGCCCTGTTAACAGAATGAAATGATGAGGACTGTGCAATCTGTCATCCAAAGTGCACACTGTCGAGGCCATCCACATACTATTCACACTGTGAGCCACATAGTACCCATAGCAGAGTTAGTATTTAATAGAGGCATGTGTACCACTATACATTAAAGGAAATATCCCAGATCTGTTTATTTTTCTTACCTCTTACCTTAAAAGAGATCATTGTTTCAACATGGTAATGTGATGTTTATTTGTTCATATCGTTTTCTCAAACTATATGAACTCTAAACTATTTCTCTACCATCAAATCTGAATTATGACCCTACATCTACCCCATGCACTGAGGTTACTGTCAGAATATGGGAAATTTCTGACAAACGTACCATCACTTTGAAACCTTTAGATAAAAAAATCAATAGAATATGGGAATGGACTGGAGTCCCGTCTAGGATTCACCCTGCCTTGCACCTGTTGCTTGTGAGGATAAGCTCTAGCTCCCCCGTGACCCTGAACTGGATACAGTTGTTAGAAAATGGATGGGTGGATCAATATCAAAATCAATACTTTTTTCTAGACCATAAACCTTGCATTTTTATCAATAGTTATTAGTATATTGAACAATACTTTAATAATTTCTTTCTTCATTATTAAAATGCTTAAAAAACACACAAGAAAAAGAACACTGCTTTAATATGGATGCTTCCTGCACATTTCACAAAATGTATCATGTATCGTCCAGTTGATTCTTTTGCCTAGATTAAGCAAAATTGTGTTGGCTGTAAGGTTTTTGAAGTTTGACTGAGAAAGCTTTAAGATCATATTACATTTAATCTTATCTTGGATAAATCATGCACCGCGAGAGCCAGTGAAAAAGGAATTTGAGTAATGATAGTAGCAAAATGGTGTTGAACACAAGCCAAGGGACTTCTGCAGGTGTCAAAATTAAAGAATTATGAAGGAGTTGAAAGCTAATTGCAATTAATGTAATTATGAGGGGAGAAATGTACTCCAAAGGGAGCTGCATACTTTAGTTCTGGCATGTGCTCTCTTCATGGTTTCCCAATGGTCTTCGTATAGTTATAATTAATGATCCTCATCTAACCATGTTGAGAAGGCTCTAAGGAGGTGGTGCTCACAAGGGCCTCAGTTTCTTCAAAGTTTTCTTGCAGAGGTACAGGCATCTTCTAATTATGCCTGACATGTGAGTGACACTAAAACTAGGATATTTAATTATAAAAATGGTATTAAGAAGAAAGTATGATCACCTCTAAGCAGCAACACTTTCATATTTTTTTCCTTCAGGCACCTAGAATAATATTAAACTATTCCATTACTGTTAATATAAGAAATGTATAACAAATTGATATTTAATAATGGACTGATTTTGGTTTTATAGTCAAATTTATTTTATTTTTCACTTTGGATTTGCATATTTTATGTTTACCTTTTTTATTTCAGAATAAAAAAACTGAAATCAATTACTATTAACTATCCATTATTATCCATAACAATCAAATAACTTGGAAAATGCAAGGCAATGTAAGTGAGCCTATATGTCCTGCAATTGGTGGGATGAAAATTAAAGAGCTGTGGGGAGTGTAAATCTAACCTATGACTACCATGAATCTAATGCTTCTTCAAGTTTTCTTTTCTTAACAATAATAAAATGAGATTTTGCAAAGGAAGTTTTTCAAAATTATTTTTCTTTTAATACTTGGATTTGAAAACACAAATCTCCATACTGTATGCAATATAACTTGATAATTTATATATTATTTATTTTTTCTTAAATACATCTTTACTATAATCAGATATCTCAGAGTAGCCATCAAAGACATCAGGAACAACTCTTACGAGAATATGCCACTATTGTATCTTCTATTTTAGTGCTGCCATTTTTTATTGTGTGTTCAGAGAGCATGGCTTAAAGTAAGCTTCTGATAGATTAAATCCTTCACACCATGCAGTTATTCCTTTGTTTCATCTTTGATACAAAACAATTTTCTAAGCAAAAGTAAGCTTATCAGAAACAGATTAATGTATTCTCTATGTCTGATATCACTAACAGTTCTTATTTGTAAAGCAAGATAACAAGTGTTGTAATGTGTAATACATCCCCACTTTCCCTCCTGAAAGTGTTACTTTGAAAACACACATTTTCTGTCACATCTTCACTTCGCAGGCTGCTAAATATTGCAGTGTCTATGTATAAATGGTAAAATGCAAATCTGACTAGCCAAGTTTAATGTTGTATTTTGGATATTTTTATCCATGTGAGCTGAATGAGAAATTTTAAACAAAAAAATGCCACATACTTCTTCACTAAAATATACACACATACTCATGCTGTCTGCACACATGTGTGGCCAATCTGTTTTAATACAGATCAGTGATAACTTTCAAATTGTATCTATAGGTACAAGATTTTGCAGTTGCAATGTGGATACAGAATCATAAAGAAAAATGTTTCCATTTGTACATAAACAGAAAGCCAATGATCTAAAGAGATAGAAACATAAAGTTAATGACCACCATCATCACTTATTTAAATGAACCACCTAGGGTACAGTGAGCACCACAAATTTTAATTTGCCATGTAATATACTAGACACTCATTAAAATTACTGATTCCTGTTAGTGGGCTATTAAGAAAATATCTTTGGGTAGTCATCTGAGATTAAGTAATGTGAAGAATTGAATTTTTTGTTTTTTTAATCCTTGCATACTCTTTCTGCGTAAAACTTAAACGTCTATGCTTAAGCTTTGTTTGTTCATCTTTCAAAATATTTAATTAAAAATACCTTTTTTCCATGACAGTACAATCTCTGTAGATTTTTACATTTAAAGTTCTGTGTTTACTTTCAGAAAATGGAGAATGTAATTCATATGAAAAAAAAAAACATTGAAAATTGTCCTTTGAATGCATTTATCTCTGTTTGCCTTGGACAAAGTTAATGTGCTTGTTTAGCAGTGCAGAATTAAAAAAAGCAAAATGTCATTACCTGGTGGGGTCTTGGTACAGTATATTACCCTGGGTTTGCCTGCCACCGAGATCAGTTTTAAGAGTTTAGTTTTCATCTGTATTGGTATACCTTGTGCTTTCACTTCTATTAGTAGAGATTAGATCCATCTTGTTTTGGGGCTTGCAACAAAGTCCACATAACAGCTACATTACTGTTATATGTCAAAGGTGATGTACAGCTGAGATCTGTCCCTTTTATTTGTCCTTTCTTTTTATTTCCTTTTTTATAATTTTAGAAAACATTTAGTTTCCTCGTGTGATGACACAACAAGTAGTACTGTTAAGAATTACTTGGAATCCATAGGAATAAATCTCTTCCATAACTAAATGGCAAAAACTTACAAATTTAACTACAAATTAAGTTAAAACATTTGAATAATTACAAAAGCTGTAGTCTTTTATTAGACTTAGTCATTAAAAATTAAACCGATTTTCCTAGACGATGATACTATCGGTGTTCATACAAACTAAATTTCAAATAAAAAATAATAAAATAATATACCTCATTAGAACATTTTTCTGCTAGAAAATCATAGATTACATTTTTTTATAATGGGGCACTTGAGCATGATTACAATAATTAGCCTGATAATGTTTTCTTTACCTACCTCATGTATTTCACAAAAGCACATAATAAAACTTTACTAAAACTAATTATAAATATATTACTGAAATACCTTTAATTAGTTATTTGCATAGAGCTTTAAAATGAAGGTGGGTCACATACAACATTAACATGTTTCATATTACTCATTATTAGCTCATTTTAAGCATAGTCCCAAGGGGTTTGTTTTCTTGATATGCTGTGGTACACTGTTTTTTTTCACTTCTAACTACCATTTCTCAATATGCTGTGGTAGTACTGGGGCATTTTATAAAAGTGGACAACTGTATTCTACAGTTTTGAAGCTAAAGTTCCCATGACATTTTTTATGGTAATCGACTAGCCTCACATGAATGACTGCTTTATATTTTACATCTGGCTTACTAGATCATAGAGGGCTTTCCTGTAACTCTTTTTCTTGTCAGCAGGCTGTTGAGAGGTGACATTTGTAAGACGTTATTGCTCATGGGGAGTGCAACCCACACTGTTGAAGCATTTGGTAGTCAACTGTCCCTATTGCCCTGCCTTTGATTCCTTATCAAAGCATTCCATCATCAGTTGACTTTCTGTATGCATATTCCTATGATGCATATAAAGTAGAAGCAGATTTCTGCTTGTTCTAGTAACTTGGCTGATCAATATATGTGGGAACACTCAAGCTCACATAACACCCACTTTGGTACCTGTTATTATATTAGTGAATGCGATGTGTATATACTGTATTTCTGAAATCTCACTACTTTCTTTTCACTCTATCCATAAAACTTCCTTGCCATGTATCTAAAATGGCGTGTCCTGTTGACCTATAAAAATATAACTGGCCTCCACTGATACAGCTATGCTATTTCTAGCTTCTGTTTCTTAGGTGTTTTTTGCCTATCACCATACAGGAGAAACAGACTGTTCATACAGTACATAGGTTGCAGGCCTGGTGTGATGTCCTACATGTGTGAAATTTCCAATAGGTATCATACCAAATACTTCATAAGTACATTTTTCTAACCTTGTAAGTAATTAATTTAAATGAAAAAGGACATGGACAATTTTAGAATTAGAACTACGCCTGACAATGATGTAAGTTTAATACATGCTCAACACCTTCAAGTCACATGCAAATGACTGTGGGTTGATGTTGCAGTTAGTCATAAAAATCTTTCCACATTTACTGTAGACAGAAGACTGGATACTACAAGATGTTGTTTATTTTTTGACTGACGCTTGTGCTTTATAACCATTTGAAGAAATCTAACAATGTAAATTTAATTTAAAGTGAAATATTAAGTATTTTTTGGAACTTTCCAGTGGATTTTGAAATAGTATTCTAAGTGCCTTTTCCAGAAGAATGCATAGCATAATTTGTTTACTCATAAACAAAGCATTCCCAAGCAAGCATTAGAAGACATATCGTCTTATATTTAAAATATTTACATTTTCTAAGCCTCAAGTGTTTACATTTATTTCTGAATTCAGTCCTTATAAGTAATTACAGAGATTCTGTTCTGGAAGACTGGTGGGTCTTATCAGTTTATACTTTCAATTGGCATGTATAAATATTGTTTAAGCTTCATGGATTTTGTTTCCTGAGATATGTTGCATTTGATGTTTTTTAACCCCTAAGTTAACTCAAAAAAATATTTGGTTCAAATACAACTATGTGAATAATATAACATGTATAGTGTATATCACTTCTTGGTTGCATTTTTTCTTAACCTTGAATCATAGTTTAAAATTGGAAAGGCTAAATACAGTATATGCATTTAATATATTTCACACAAGGTCAATAAGTTTAACTGATTTGCTAAAGCACTGTTTGTTGTAGCTAATTCAACTCTATACTCTGAAATGGACTATTTAATATCACCTAACACTGACAAGAGATAGACAGGTGAGGTGAATAATACAATTCCTGTGCAAAATAAAATAGCATTGCATTTTAAATATAAAACTTTCATAAAATACAGTATGTGTTTGACCTCTGAAGTTCGGTACACATTCCTACAATTTAAGACTACGTGCTGCAAAATCAAGGTACTTATGCTTGTATCTATAAATACAACAGGATGTAAAAGTATATATGATTTAAGTTATGTAAAAATCTTTGATTCCTAATGCTAATTGTTATATTAGTTTTTTAAAAATAAATTAATCTATATGTCTCTGTAATATATTGAAAGAAGAACTAGGATAATGTAAGAAAATTGATGTGGCTGTTGGTAGTTGCACTTTTTTCCCCTTTTCTTGAGTAATCATGGTTATTAAATATTTTGGACATTGGTTAATTACTGTGCTATAAAAAGATGTAAATTGAATTTCAGCACAGATTTATATAGGAAACATTATACACTTTTCATATATACCATATTTGATCAAATACAATTTATAACAATTAAGTGAGACATTTATTAATAAATGGGATTATTTTCTACTTTGCCAGTCTTATGTGTAAAATATGTTACTGGTTATTTGTATACATTATATCTAAAACAGAAGCATTTTGTGTCATAATTACTTGTAAGTAAGCCATTATCTCTAATGATATCCCAATGACAGCAAATTACCACAAATTAATGCTTTAATGAACTGATGTTATCCTCATATTTCATGAGTTAGAAATTTAATCATTCCACTCTTCTTTTAGTAGCTTTCATATCAATATATAGTATTTTACTTCATATTTTTGTTTTTAATATTCTGTTTTAGAAATAATAATGTATGCTTTTCATACAGTGATTGTAATGCAACAAGGCAATATATAACAATGCTTCAAAGAGCTTGTACAATACTAGAATTCAAGCTCAAATTCAATCCAAGCTCAAATAACAGTTGAATTTATTGATTCATTAACAGTTGCTGTATATTAATACACATACACTAATGCATTATGCATATAAATAGTTTTGTGCTGAAAATTCATGATAAAGTTGGTGAGGGGAGTTGTGAACACACTTAATATCAGCCACACATAGGTGCTTTTTTATTCAGTGATCAGATGGTACGCTGTTAGATATGATAAAAAATAAGGCCAAACACGTGGTGTGGGTGTCCCTAAAGCTAAAGTTGTATAAGGACATTTTTTACCAATAGGTGCAGTAAAAATACCTTAAAGTGCTAAGTAAAGTGCATTTGATGTGGAATATAAAAAATAATGAGTGTCAAATTTAACAATGGTGTGCAAGTAAGGACAATAATAAAATGTTTTCTCCACCTTTGTAAGGTGTATGCTGACTTTAATGTATTGAATTGAATTACCCTGTAGGCAATAATGGTGTTGTCCTTGTATAAGCAGAAAATGTATATTGTTCTAAACATGAATGTATATCACATTATCTATATAATAACTTATATTAATTATACAATAAAGTATAAAAACTAGTTGACTGAGACACATACATTTCAGGTGAAGATGAAGACGAGTATGATTTGTCTGTCTGGAATTGGATAATGAGCTGTGATTTGTTCATTTGACTGGACTGATCATACTGTACATACCTTCATAAAAACATTCCATTTTGCAGGCAAGATCAATGCTCAAATCGTTACATAAAGAGTTTTGTGATCTTGTTGGTTTGCAGACTTCATGTAGTTATTGCCTCAAAGAAATCTGCAACCAAATACTTTCATACTCAGAAATGCTCTTAAGAAGCATGTTCTAATACTTATATTAGAAATCACTGGTTTGAGCAAAAAGCTTGTTTTCAAATATATGCATGGAATTATACCCAATTAAAATGTGTAATTCAGATTAATCTCATAATATCTAATACAAATTAAATGATTTTAAAGCAAAAATAACAGTTTTGTCTTAGCTGTCCCAATGCTTCTGGAAGGCACTGTATGGTCCACTTAAGAAAGTAATTTTTAATGTTCTTCTCTTTAGGAGCAACCTTGCTGCCATTGATCAGTTCAGCTTAGTTGTGGTATTTGTAGTACTTTCACTTTTTTATTTTCTCATTATAATCTTAATTTTCTTTTAATCATAAATTCAGAAAATTAAAGTAGATTTCATTTAAATTGTTAACTCAAAGCCAAGATTTCTAGTATCTAAAAAAAAACAATTGCAGTCAGATATTAAAGTTGTGCAGTGATAATTAGGTTATTTTGATGCTCAGTAGTTCATCTTTGAAACACCACCAAATAGATGCTTTTAAAAAGGATAGGCAATGTGGCAATTGAATTTTAGCATGTTCGTGTTCCCTGCTGAATTTCTAACTACCCAGTAAGTCAAGGGCACTGCTAATTCTGTACCTCTCCTCACTGACATTATAGGCTAATATACCTGGCTGTAATGCTGGTAGGTATTCACTTTGAATTTCTCTGGTAGGTCATGTTGCAGCTCTGGGCTGTTCAAGTACGAACTACAAAAACCTGTCTGTTGTTTCTCAAGTAAAGGCTAAACTACTCTTTTCCATTTTATTTTTGTTTACTGGGAGCTTATGGCTGTTTGCCATTTTACAACTTGTTGAGTAAATTGAGTAAATGATAAAATAATGACAAACGATAATCTTTGGCCTCAGGAATCCGATGCACAAAAGGTACAATTATGGTTACAAAACAATGATTATAGAATGTGGACACAATAACAGAAAAACATAAAAAAAAATAATTGCGTGGATCGTGGCCTTTTTGATGCTTTCTAACAGTTAAACATCTTGTACAAATTTCATCCAAAAATGCATCACTAATTTTGACTGAAGGTAGTAATATTGCTCTGTCAGTGTGTGTCCATTACTGTATTTAATCTCGTCAATCATATGCAGGTCCATAGTGTTTTGATGTGCATCTATCAGGTATGCACGATATGCATACATCTCACTCTCAAAGTAACATTTTTGAAGAGTGAGTTTGTAAACAATAGCAGTTGGACAGTGATGGAAGGTTAAAGGCATTAACTATAATAGCTGCTGTAATGCTGTCTTTGCAGCATTTGTAGTTAGCTTGTCATTGTGAAGTGCAGTGAGTGTGTCCTATTTGTTCCAGCAAACACACATTCTCTTAGTATTAAATTATAACTTGGGAAGCTTTGAAAAGCTATGCTTTTTGGTGAAATACTTTGAAAACTTATATGCAATTATCCTGCAGCTAGGATCACATCTTCACCCTTCTCTCAGTGACAGACTACTTTTCTTCTAAATTCTCTCTATTCATTATAGGTTTCATTTCACACCTCTTTTCACCTATCCTGACTTCACACTTCCCGATTGGCGACTCTTTCAGTCCCCTGCTCCCGTCTCTCGCTCCTCCTCTCTCCCAGCTTTTGTTCTCCCGCTACATTACCTTTGCCAACTTCCCTGTCTTTCTGACACCTGAGGAAGGCTCCATGGCCGAAACGTTCTGTTTTCTTTCTTCTATTTTCAGCATGGAATAAACCTGTTATTTGTTCCTTATGTGCAATAGGCCACCTTTACACAATACCATGAATCATCTTTGGATATACATGTTATACTGTTTACTTTCCCTCAAAATAGAGATGGATTTTTTTTTACCCTGGCATCATTCTGCCTTAATCATTTATATTATGTTTTCTACTTTTTCTTTTGTGTCTTTCTCAGCTGGCATTTTGACTTCTCTAATCATGAAATTAAATGCTCCAAATTTTATTTTCTAAATAGCAAGAGTATTAATGCTTGGATCATGCCCATTTTCTTTATACATGATAGAAATTTATTTTTTAACTGAACCACAGTCAGTCTGTAGTTTAACTGATCTTTTGCTTTCTCATTTTTAAAAGTTCCTCAGCTTCCTTTAACTGTATCTTACAGATCCTTTTTAGACGTTTTTTCTTTGAGGCTCTTCAATGAAACAAGCACACATTGCGTTCTTAAAGTCTTAACCTCATTCATATCTTGATCTTGGTGATTATGATCCATTGAAGGTTAGGATACATCTTCCTCAACACACAACAGCAATAAGCAAACTTTCAATGTAATTTTATGGATGTTATTTTATGAAAAGTTCCACAAAATACTCTGCACAAGCCCCCTGAAGCTGGGGTTCAGGGCCTTTTGCTCAGGGGCCCAATGGAGTAGGATTCCTCTGCTGGCTGTAGGATTTGAAATGGCAACCTTCCAGTCACAGATCCTTAGCCACAGTGCCACCGCTCCTCCCTGGGACATTAGGACTCACACAGACCACAGGGTGAGCACCCTGTTCTGACCCTATTAACACCTCTTTCAGCAGTAACCTTAGCTTTCCCAGGAAGTCTCCCATCCGGGTACTGACCACACCTGCATAGCTTCAGTAGGTTGCCAGTTGTGAGTTACTTGTTGTGAGGGATATGCAGCTTCTGGCTAAAATGTAATTTGTGCTAAATACTGTTTTTCAATATTATGGAAACATTTGCTAACTCATCAGCTCAACAAATAACTATCAAACATTTTGTCAGAATCATATGAATGATATTGTATGAATGATGAGTCAATGCAGTTGGGAGGTTTACAAGGTCACTTTCAGGGACAACCCTTATGCTGTTGTTGCTCCAAACCAGTTTGTGTTTACATATTTTGGGCTCATGTTTTACAGGAATTATGCATATATTACTGTCATTATTCATACTATGTGGCATTATGCCGGGGCGTGTTCAGTGTGGAGGCAGAGCCCTGGATAAAGGGCGACGCGTGTGTTCTGGCTGATTAAGGATGAGCCACAGCTGCGAGGGCCCTTTAATAATACACTGAACACCTCCCTGGAGGGACGAGCACAAACCCTCAAGAGGAAAACCTTCCACTGACAGTCCCGGAGGGGATTGTGATACGAATGTATAGTCGCCGTTCTTCTTTTTATTTTATTTGTTTTCTCCTCTCCCGCCGTGTATCTCACTGGGTCAGGCTGACCTTTTCTTCCCCTGTCCTGCTGTGTATCTTCCACTGGGACAGGTTGAGCCCTCTTTTTGTTTTGGCTCACTTTTCTTCCAGGCTGGACCCCATTAGATAGGGTAAGTCCATTTTTCTTTTTCCTTTTTTGTTTTTCTCCCCTTTTTGTTTTTTTTTTCCGTTTTTTGCTAACCTCACCCCAGTGCCTCAGATGGGTCATCGACTTTTAGTGGTGCTCTCCGCGGATCCTTCCACTCCTGCATTCTTACAACAATTATTTCCAGATATTTGATCAATTTTAATGGAATTCCCCCATCTTCCAAATTACAAAAGACCAACAGACTCCAAAATAGAAGAACACACAAGGAATACCTTGAACTTTTTATATGTATTTTCAGTAACTGGGAATTGTTGCACTGTGCATATCATTGCATGATATTGTCCACACTCGCACTACCAAGGTTGTAACTAAAACATGACTGTATATATATAAAAAAAAAAGTTTTAAACTGAGACCCTCCTGGGGTCTGTGAGATGGCATCTCTGCTATGATAAGAGAGCACAAAGTCTTGATCTCGCCCATGTATTCTCAATATATGTATTAGCTTTTTGTTAAGTTAAAAATTTCAATTCCAGTTCCTAATAAAAGGTTTCTCCGTGTGGTTTTTACTAGGAATACCTGTAGAAAGCAGTGACCATTTTCAACTTGGTTTTCTTGTGACAGTGATGCAATCTACTGTTTTTCATTTTTTTCTTTTCAAACATTATTAGCTCCCTAATTGGACTGTATCAAAACCTAACAGAAAAGAGACATTCTCACAGATTTGTAGAAAGGTGTAAGTTTGATAGTTGGCAATCAGCAACTGTTGGTAACTGATGAAAATTATCACATTATTAAATATCACTTTGATGAAACTGCTGTAAAAACAGATAATTTACATAGTGAAATATCCAAAACAGAAGATATCTAAACGTTACGTCTTTTTGCAGCTTTTTTCTTTTTGGAGTATAAACCTACTCATATTACAAAACATGTAGCAGTAACTTTAACAGAAAACTGCAGACTTTGTCACACAAACGTTAACAGAAGTAGTGTAAATTGACCTCATAATTAAAAAGCATATATATTTATAAAATTGCCATGGGAAATTTACTAATTAGCAATTTTGTTAATTACAGTTTTAAATATCAGTGTGTACTTTTCATATCTGAAAATAAAACACTTCACATTTTTGTCTCAATATTCCAAATGTTTTATCAGCAACATTTTTGCTATCAGTGTTCACTTGTGCTATGGATTTACATCTTACCTAGTATTAAAGGTAATTTCAAGGCTATTAAAATAATTTAGCTTCAGTGTTGTTTTTATTTTTTTAAAATCATTTATTTTAACTTGTATTTTAAATTATTGTTGTTTCTGCAATGCTACCGTACAGTTGTGTTCCATCTTTGCATCAAAATGTAATTTTCTTCAGATAAAAGCCCTGTGTGTCCTTTTTAATAAAAATGAATGTTAGGTTACATCATTTCTAGATAGTCTAACAGTCATTCCTAGTATATGACTGTGATTTTCTGTGGTCTTCTGTCTGTCCTGAACCTATAATAAAGCTATCGAAGTCCTTGCCTTTTATGTTCAGAGAGTTTACAGGAGACTTCAGATCCATCTAACAAATCTATCATAAAATCAGACATAGTTTTGTGGTACATCATCTTATGAAAGTTTCTCTTCGTTAACTTTTTCGGCTTCTTATAGATCAAATCAAGTGAAGCCTGAGGCAGACTAGTGGAACTCAAATGAAGAATGTTTAATACAACAGTGATATGTTAAATGACAGCCTTATATACAATCATAATTTCCCTCAAGGCTATTTTTCATCATCCTTAGATTTTATTTTTATTATTAATATTCTCTGGTCCTGAAAAGGATGTTACCTTTTGCTAGATTTTTCATCATGACCAAATTGTGACTACATATGCATACCCATCAAATCAGTTCAGATGTTTGGTTTTACCCATCCTTTATAATAATCAACTAAAAAACGATCAAAACAAAATCCATTGATAATGAAGAAATGTTTATTTTAGTTTAAAAATATGAAGTTATTATTTATTAAATGAATTTAATTCATTTCTGATCATATTGTAGTATATGTTTTTAATTAATGAGATCTCTACTTAATACTTCCAGATGTTTTTGGAGCTGCTGTAGGCATGGTGTAATATGGCAAACATCTTTAAGTAAAGGAATGTGGTCCCTCTAGAGGTCTCTCTAGGCATACACTTGTCTCTAGGCATACTAAATGCTCATACTTCCCATTTTGGCCTACAATGATGTGGTTTACAGAGTGTTCTCTTAAATGTGCTCTTGTGTAAGACATTACATTTCCCCATTCTACCATAAGATTTATCATTGGCACCCTCTGTCACACCTCTTATTGTGACCTTTATTCTTTGGTTGGTTGACCTTGTCTGTATGCTAGATGGATGCTTCACTGGTTTAAATTTAATTTAAACATGCTTAGTTGAGAAAAAAACCCTTTCCATCTTAATTTATTGAGCATCCTACAATTTTAGATATTGAACTTATCAAACTGAACCTTGTAGGAGCAATTACCAACTGTGGTTGTAATTTCAGTTTATTGCTGCCAGTGTCTGGAATAATCAGCAGAGTGGACTGAAACTATCCACCTGCATATCTGAGGATGTATTCAGTTGTATGCTAAAGTGTGTTCTGTATAGTATCACCCTTGTTCATTGTTCTCTTGTTCAGTGTTTTGTCTTTTCTGCATCACTGGTATAAGCCTCTTGGCAAGCTTATGATTGCATTTGTTGTGGGATCATGATTTCAATTGTTATTGTTATTAGTACTAATAGTTTAGTAGTATTGTATTTTTCAGTCATGTGATAGTGTTATGTGATTCATGGAACCCAACTTGTAACATACTTGTTTGTTTTCATTATCCTTTTCATTGCTACCATCACCTTAACTTTCTTTAATTCATTTCAACATTCACTATACCTTAAAAGTAATAATTGCTTAAAATAAGTGAATTGATTATTGGAGTTTCATTAATGTAATGAATTCAGATTATACAGTGTCTAAAACTGTTTACTTAATACTCTTCACTAAGCACAGTTTTAGTCACTTGAGTATTTTCTTCGTAAGACTTCAAATAGAATTTTGTTGAATTAACAGTGCTTTTAAAATAATAACATAGGCTTTTGAACAGTTTACTTTGTTACTTGTTTCGTGCAACACAATGTAAAACGTTTATAGCTTGTAAAGTAAATTTACTTTTTCTCCATACAGCAAAGTACTACTGGTAGGCAAATAAATGTAAATGAAAGTTTTAGAGTTAGTTACTCTTAATTTAGTTTGATATTCAATTTCAACACCACCTCTGAATGTGTTGAAAAGTATGTGAAGTGTTCTTTTTAACACCTAGACTACAGTTTACACTATCAGCAGGCACCTGATTTTTTTCCTATCCTGCTGGGATTACATTAATGTTTTAAAAACGAGAATCATCCACATTTTATAAAGAAATATTTTAGTTTTTTCTTAAATGCGATTTTGCCATTTTAATTATCTTCTTACTTGTTTTTGGATGGTTTTCAGATATTTTGAAACATTAATTAAATTCAACTTTATTTGTCATTATACTTACACAGGTGCATAGTATAGTGAAAATTGTTTCTCATTAGTCACTGAGGTGCAGTTTATAAATAGAACAGAAGATAAGACAATAGACAGTAACACTATCAATAACAGTGTAATAACATAACGTAATCAAAACTGTGCAAATACGCAAACAGAGAAAATAATACAACAGGACAAAACAGTGCAAAGTAATTTAGGGAACAGTGCAAAAATAGTACCGTTTTTAATAAATATTACAACTAATACAGCTTTAAGTAGAAGTTTGGCTTACATTCAGTTGTTGTGTATGTAGTGGTGTTGGTGTACAGTCAGTGTAGGTACAGGAAGAAGTTAGGAGAGATTATAGTATGATGGGAGGGAGTGGGGGCGTCACCAGCTTGATGGCTCTGGGGAAGAAGCTATTTTGGAGTCTAGTTGTGTGCGACTGGAGTGTTCAGAACCTTCTGCCAGATGGTAGGGGACAAACAAGTTATGAGTGGTGTCAGACATAATTTTGGTGGCTTTTTTCAGACTTCTGGTGTTGTAGATTTCTTGGATGGATGGTAAGGCACTGCCGATGATGTGTTGGGCAGTTTTGACCACCTGCTGCAGTGCCTTACGGTCAGATGCGGTGCAGTTGTTGTACCAGACTGTGATGCAGCTGGTCAGTATGCTCTCCACCGTACATCTGTAGAAGTTGGTGAGGATCTGTGGATGCAGGCGTATTTTCTTCAGCCTTCTCAGGAAGTACAGCTGCTGTTGTGCCTACTTGATGAGACTGGAGGTGTTGAGTGTCCATGTAAGGTCCTTAGAGATGTGAACACCTAGGAATTTAAAGTTATTCACCATCTCCACTGCAGACCCTTCAATGTAGATGGCGGAGTGGACTTTTCCTTGTCTTCTGAAGTCAACTTATTATTGCAGATCACTGCTGTGTGTGATGTTTCCTTTGAACCAGATAGTTTCAAACATGTGACCCAGTATAGTAACAATGTGCTTTAGAAGGAGACATTCTTTAGGTAAGACATTAAATTGGAACAAAAAATTAGTTACTGTTTGGTCAATAGAGGTCTTATTGCACTTTTTAAGGGAGGAGTGTTACCGTAGTGCCCTGGTTGAAATCCAGTTTGGATTTGTATAATCTAGCCTTTCCAAAGGCCCTAGTTAATGCAACCATTGAAGCAATGACTCGCTTCGCTATCCGATTTGTTTTTCATTGGGGTTACTGATGCATAATTGCTGCCAAACATCTCCTAGCTCTTTGGTCTTGGGAGACATTAATTCCCTCCTAGTTGTAAAGTCCTATAGGATCCTTTGATTGTGAAAGGCACTATATAAGATGGACATATAATAATAGATCTCATAGTCATCTAGACTTATTGACTAATGGTAGAGAAAGATACTGTAGGTTCACTGTTTTTTTAAATAAAATTCAGTACTATAATAAATCAGTTTCTGCACACTTTTGAATTCGGATTTGCTGCTTGTCTTCATCCTCAGTACCCACACAAGGAGTGCACAAGTGCAAACAGTCTCCCCCAATCTGCCAAACTATGGAGCATTTCATTTGCTGACACATTACAGGCTCCACTGTTACTAACAGGAGAGGCAAGTCGGTTGCCGATTTCACTGCAAGCACCTGGGATCACAACCACACCCCAGCAACTCTGAGCCAATTGTTTGCTATACTTTTGAATTTAAATGTAAAAATTCTAAAGTATAGCCTGTTATTAATCAACTTTAAGCATTTTACCTCTCATTGTTTTTAATAATCTAAATCTACCATAGAATTTAAATCTACTTATTTAATTCCCAAATCCTTCGGTTATTGAATCAAATAATTTGCAGCAATTCTTCTCTTTTCAACAATGACATTTTAAGGTCTAAAGACTGAGTAGCATGAACAGATCCTGAATTGGCGGTCTGACTAAAAATTATTTGGTACAAATAAAATTGTAGCTTTTATTTAATATATATGAAAAGAAAGCTCATTCAGATTTTTCTATTGTATTGTTACAGAACTGGAAATATTGAAATGCTTGAATAAAAACATGCACTTTAGAAAATGATATAAATCATTTTGGATGCATTTGTTACAATACATTTATATTGATATTGTGATACTTTTACATCTTTTTCCTAAAGCTGAAAATTAAATTGTGCAAAAAATAAAAGAAATATGGAACAAGTTGTACCTAACAAAAACATGATTTTGTTGTAGCCAAGGGAAGCAACAGTAAGATTAAATCTATAGTAGAAAAAAAGGAAAATAACATGCTTTCTTTCCTGTCAAGTCTTGTCTCAAATATTTAGTCTTTTTTCTTGTATGAAATATTTAGTTTTCTAATATTTTTAGGCTCTTTATGTTTATTATTTATTATTTTTTCATAGACCTTAGACCTGATCTACATGCCTATATTTGTAGGCATTGCTACCTAGAACTACTAATTACTTACTGTATTCATTTTGCTCCTGTCTGTGGTAAAAGCATATAGTTAGAGCTCCCCTAAAGGAACAGCTGGTTTTACCCAGAGAATTTTTGAGGTAATACCCTAGGATGGTAAAAACAGCAGCTAATAACACTGGATGTATCAGGGGTGTCTTCAATCAGCATGTCACCTTCTCTGTTTCACAGCAGTTTTTCCACAGGCAACAGTTTTGTTTCCTTTATGTATCTGCACATAGTTTGATGACATTCTCCATGGGGGAAACTTCGGGAAATGAGGCACAGTGCTGTGAGACATTATAATTGGGAATTAAGCAATATTTTTTTTGCAGATATTAACACAGACACACTGTGCCTGCTGTGACCATCAGCCTTGTATTTTGTTTTCTTCATGACAAAGTATATTTCCAGTCAAAGTATATCATTTTAACAAGAATGCCATGTTTTCATATGGTCGGTGCTGTTTATTGCATGGTATTGCATGGTCGAATAAAAAGCAGGCCTTGTGCTATGTCTGTTTTTTCTTTTTGTACAATATGACCACGTTTTGTGGGTTTTCCTCAAGGACGCTAAGACCTAAGACCTGACAGTGTCCCGAATAAGGAAAACACACAGTGCATATCACCTCAGAGATACTGTAACTAGATTGGTCAAATGAGTTTTTTCTCATTTAAGCTTGCCTTTGGTTATTCAGGTCTTGGGGCAAAGCAGCTACAAGGAATCAAGATTCAGTGGGATCTGAATAGCAGGGTGAATACATTCTGGTTACTGTAAAGACTGTAAAGACAGGCTGTAACTTAAAAGGATCCAATCCATCACAGCATCTCTTGTGATATATTCAGGTTAATGTTTTTTATCCTATGACACATAAAAAATAAAATTGCATGCTACAATAGATTAGAAATCCAAGAATTTTGACAACAGGTGTGTTTCACAATGTTTTTTGGGGAACATTATATTTGTTGTCTACTGAGTGAATCACAATTTTCTCCTGGGCATTTTTCTATCTTTAACAATTTTGCATCTTACCTTGAAAAGAGCTTTACCTCAGCTCAATGGTGATATCCATTCATCAGAAAAAAAGGAACAGATCAGTGATAATTAGCAACCCAAGCATCTCATCTTCATAACTGCTGAGCTGGGCTTTACATTTCAGCTCCCTAAATACCTTTTACAGTATTATTGAGAGCTTCAGCAATAAATCTTTGTGTGCAAGGTTTCAGCTTTTGTTACCAAGGAGACCAACTATCAAAAAAATACAGGCTTACCATAATCAGTGTAATGTATAGTAAATCTTACTAGATATCTCAGCTTTTTTTGTCAGAGTAAACCCTTAAATATATAATGAGTAAAGAGCCTTTGTTTAGAAAGACTCTCCTTTTTTACATTTCACTGCTATTTTACATTGTTTTGCTTCTTCTTCGTATCATCCACTGTTCCTCACAATAGGTGCTACAGTGGCAAAAAAAAAATGGTCCCCAGCAAAAAACTAATTTGCAAAGTCTGTTCAAAAACAAAAGGCAGCAGTTTTGTAAAAATATAGTTTCAAAGCACTGTTAAAAATTTGATGCTGACACTTGCTAAGAATAAACTCAGTGCTGAAATGTTTTCAGGTGCATTGTTTATTAACAAAATTTCCTTTTTTAATTTTTTTATATAATTTCAATGTGTAACTTAACATTGTAATGTTTTTGGAAGAGCCAATCTGTTGTATTACATGCACAGTCATTCCATTTGTGGGATTAATATAAATCCCAAAACCAGGCATTAAATCAGGGATAAATATAAAGAAATAGGAAATAAGCTGAGACTCCTTACTTGAAGGTAAATTTTATGACCATGGTAAGGTAGCACCTAGTTTTAAATATACATTGAGCAAGGACTAGAAATATCCTTTTCTGTGTACTGCTTTGACATCTTTAGAGATGTCACTGAAAATGAGAATTTGTTTTCAACTGACTTATCTTGTTTCATGTTGGCAGCATTTTGTAGTTAAAATATATAAACTCGTTGTTGACATTAAAAAAAATTGTAGGCAGTGTGTTTTAAGATTGAGAGCAGGATAAAAAGCAATATAAACCTTATTTATCATTTTGTTTTATCACACATGGGCTTTTTCATGTTTTGTGGCTGTGTGAAGTTGAAGTGCCAGGCTTTCACACAAGAAATCTGTATTATTCTGTTTCATCACAATAAAACAGTGTTTTGAAGTCCTTCTTAAGAAGATAGACATTTAACTGCTTTATTTCTGTTTAACCAGTTATTCTTTTGGCCATATTCAATTTATTTATTATAGTTTATTGATTTGTCTCCCTTTCTGTTTCTTCATAACAGAGGAAGAGGTGGAAAATTTTGATGTTTCCAGTCTGCCTGAAGAAGCTCTGCGTAACATTGAAGCTGACAGTTTCTGGTGCATGAGCAAGTTGCTTGATGGCATTCAGGTAAATTGATTCCTCCTGTCTTCAACCATTGGGGATAACTGATTAATTTCATGGCTTTGAACTACCTCAGGGATATCAAGAAAAGAATGCATGTGCAGAAATAGAGAGTTATGTGGTCCCTTAGCAGAAATCTGTCATCAGTTGGTATCCTGGAATAAAAGGTATGATAAATATGCTCACTTTCTTCAAAATGAAACATGGGTTCTTTACCCATGAGGCACAGTCATGAGCATTCACTCTGGGATGGTACAAGCAGTACACAGTTTTTCCTCTTTACCTTTAATTGATTGAAGGCTAGAAAAGCAAAAGTGGTGTTTTTTTGGTATCTGTGATGTATAATGCCCTGGAGACCTAAATAGATAATAATCCAAGATAGGTGGTTAGCTGTGGTAAAGCGATACACTATTATATTTAAAATGTTTAGATGTAGGAGCCCTGTGAATTCCCTCACGGGCTCAATAGTTTTGCCTCTGAAAAAGGCACAGTTAGAAATATCACGAGATGTCACTGCAGAACCAAACACTGAAGCTACACTGAGTAAATCTAAGGAATGTTTGGCATCACAAAGAATCGTCATGCTGCATTGGGCACCAAGATAAGATAACATAAGATAAGATCACTTTATTAGCCGTATACAGTTTCTTGCATTAAGAATTTATTTTCGCATAACCCAGCTTTCTCTCCATGAGACACACAGACACACAGAAGGGGAAAAAGAATCTTGGGGTCAGAGCGCAGGGTCAGCCATTTATTCGGCGCTCCTGGAGCAATTGGGGTTAAGGGCCTTACTCAGGGGCCCAATGGAGTAGGGCCGAGGGTGGCCGAGGGATTTGACCCGTGACAGCCACAGACACAGATCCTTAGCTACAGTGCCACCGCACCGCCCACATATCATACATACCAACATTTCTTATGTGGCAGCAATGGTGATAACTTTACTATCTAGTAAATTTCTGTTTATATTCTTGTCTTCACTTCTAAAAAACAGAAAGTAGATTAAATATATACTGCCATTCATGGAACAGTTATTGGTACTTTGTGGCTAGTTGATGTGGGTGTTTGTGTGTATTTAAAGGTTAGCTTAACAGATTGTAAAAAGTTGTACTTTTTTTCAGGAACCTCAAAGGGCATGTTAATCAACAAGCTATAATAGCAGACAACATTCAGTACCTTTATCAGTGTTTAAGTGCATAACCAGAGTAAGCTGAGTGTACCTGACCTCTCCTGACTGCACTTTTGAATCCTGCCAGTTGGCGTTCATCACTAATAATCTGAATAGTTGTTCACTCCTGACTGGAATGTTGAATCTTACCTGGAAGCATAGAAAATGATTATTACTCAAGCTGAGATCCAATTGTCATGCATTTCCATGGTTGCAGAGCTTAACACCTTTTCTGGAATTTAAGCAATATAATAAGAGTGTTTTAATCCTACTTATTTATAAATGCAGTTTTTTTTATTTTGTGGTAGGGTTATCTAAACATTGGAATTTGGTACTAGTTAAACGGCATTCTGTTCTTTGTAGTAATACCTAGTTGAAAAAGAAGTCTGGTGCAAAACAAAAATAATAAATGGACTGTATAAACATGATCAGAATATATCATTGTGTAATAATAGCATGCCCCAAAACATCTCTATAATGCCAGGTGGGAGCTGCTGGCCAGAATCAAATTTAGGACCCTTGAGCAATGAGGAAGCAGTGTTAATCATGACATGCCATCCCTGTTTTGGTGTGTTCTTTCAATAATCATTATTTATTCATGTATTTTATTTCTTCATCTTATTTTCCCATTGTAATACACATTTATCTACATTCTAACCCACTAGGTATGGAAGTGTATTGCATTTAACAATCAAGACCAGAATAACAAGATTAAATTTATGAATGCAGAGTGTTGCCACCTTGTGATACAGAGTTTCCTCATTAATCTTTTAGTGTGTCCGTTGGTACTGCATCAGTGACACCAGTACAGATCCTAATTAATCTATGTTGATCTGTGGATCTTAGTACTGAAGATGGTCAGTAGTCAGTGCTGGGATGCAATCGATAAGGAAATCCCAGTTGCTGCTGCAAATGGTGGACCAGTAGGTGGCACTCTTTTGTCAGGACCAGAATTTCCAGATATATTCCCAGTATGGTAATTTATGAAACTGTGCTGCCAGAGAGGTTCTCCTTTGAATGAGACATGATTGCCTTGACTACTAGTGTGTTGCTCTCCCAAAGTTCCTCTTTAATTCAATTCCTTGTTATTATTATAATTTTATTATTATTACATGTAACCACTTCACTGAGTAGACCTGTTTTTTTATTGGAATTATGGTATTACAGCATACAGAGACTATACAATTACCTAATGTGATGTAACCTGCAGTTTGGTACAGTTTATGCTTGATCTTCATGCTGGAAGATCAACATTGCTCTAACAATGGAATTGTTAGAGTTTAAAGGTATCCCCCTTGGAATATCAATACATTGCACAGTGTTGAATCTGGGACCATTTATTTTTAATGTCCTCAGTCCGTTTAGGACCCCATTAAGCTTACTGCAAAATGTTGGGACTCTAATAGAGGTGCCATTTACAATCTGTTATTTCATCATTGCTATTAGTGTCGCTTTAAGGGTGATTAAGGTCTTTTAATTTTTGGGTTCAGAAGGTGATTGTTCTGTATCCACCTACAGTTATGCATTGTCAATATACAGGATCATTTTTTTCTTTGCTTTATGATTGGCATATGTATTTGAACTGGAGCAGTGGCCATTCATTAAACCGGTGAGGTAATCTCTAATTTCCCTACGTGATCTGCTGCACTTCTGTGGTGGATGAAGTGGTTCCTCTCCAGCATGTAAAGTGCTTTGGGATCCTTCACAATTCAAAGTGCTCTATATGCTATGCATTATTATTATTAAGTCTTCTGTATAACCAGCTAGACAGTTTTGGATGGGCAAGCAAAGTCCTTTTATGATGGCCAAACAGAATTTCTCAAAATTAATCAAGCAATCTAATACTGCATCTGATATGGTTGATAATCATTTGCTCTACTATATTCTAATCATATTACTCCTTAATTGCAAAAAAATAACTTTTTCTCCTATTAAACTTTGAATATTGTTAGAGTTAAAAGGTATACCCCTTAGAATATCAATACATGGCACACTGTGTTGAATCTGGGACCATTTGTTTTTAATGTCCACAGTCAGTTTAGGACCCCATTAAGCTTACTGCAAACCGTGGGGACTGTAAAGAGGTACCATTTACAATCTGTTATTTCATCATTGCTACTATTGTCAAACTACCTCACTCCGATTGCAAAGGCTTGATTTAATGTCATTATCTGAAACTGGGAAAGATGATCTTTTACAACAGTCATCCATAATACACATCACATCTGTATGTGATGTTATTTTAATTTCTTAAAGGCCTGAGCCTTATGAATATATGTAAATAGCTTTGTCACTCATTACTAGTTTATACTTATTTTTGTAAAGAAAGAAAGGAACCTAAGGTGATGTATCTGAACAAATTCTACACTGGCACAGTACAATTCTGTTTTTCTCTTGGCTTTAGCAAATTATTTTATCAGTGTGAAATGTAATTTCTAGATACATATTTTGTCTATGTGGAAATAAATACAACTATTTTTTCTTTAGGCAACATCTATTTAAGTGGATGAGTGACATGTACAGTGGCATTTGAATTCTACTAGCATGATAGTATTGAGCTAAGAACTAAGGTGCTTTTTTCTGTTTCATAGAAAAAAGCTTGGGATGTTTGATTGCTCCCATCTTAGAAGAATGTCCTTACTCATTTATCTCAATTCAAAATTTGATAAATGTTATCTTTTCCAAAAGCAAGGTCTATGTTGATAGAGTAAATTCTGGCATTACTGCATGAATATAATTTACTTTTTTATACTGTTCCCAGATTATATTTTAAGGTTAGATGATCTGTCTAAGTAATTTAATCTTATATGTTAGAAAACTGTAAATTAAGGCTCAAATTATATTGCTAACAGCAATTTGTGTGCTCTGTTTAACGACATGATGTGGATGTTTGTATGTGTAGGCCTGTGCTGTATATATTAAAACATTTTTGTTCAGATGGTTATTTGAGAAGAATTTCCATTAGGGTGCTTGTGTTTTGTGTTTTGTGTGAAAAGGTAGACAGCTGCTATTTGACTCCTTTTTCTCAGTGTCAGTTACTGAATTAAGACATCATTTGGTATCTTTCATGAATTTTTATGTCCGTGAAAGTGAATGAAATACTGAACAAGATTTGTTCATGCACAGTACTTAAAACATTTTGCAATAAAATTAATTCAAAATGTTAAGTTGCATTGTTGAAAAAAAGTTGAAGACAAAAGTACAGTAAACATTTTTTCAGAATTGTTTACTGAAGATATGGAGAAATGTGATTCTTGCTGAGTTTGCTCACTTCTCTGTGCTGTTTTTAAGTATATGAAGAAAGTTAAACCTTTGAGTGAAAATGTAGTCATCAGAATATAGAATGGCAAAATGAAATATTGAGAAAACGTTTACCTTTGTCTGGTTTTCAATTTGCTACTGGTGGCTTAATGCTCCCCAAAGAGATTGAATGTCAAACATTCTTAAAGTATAAGAGTTGAAATTAAATCTGTGTGTTTTGTGAGTTTAAATTATTTGCTTAGTTGGCAAATGACAAATGTCAAATGCTGCTAAAGTATACATTGGTATTTGAAAAGGAAGTCCATGTTCAGACTTTAGTGTAGTTTGGTTTCTGCTGGTTTTGGACTTGCATGAACAAATTCCTATTTCCTTTCGTTCTCTGGCATAAGGAAAATATTTTGGTGTTACCGTGTTCTTTTTGTTACCCAGGAAAGGTGGATAACTTGTTACTGCTGTGGGTGACCATCTGAGAAGCTGTTGTAGATCATTGTCAAAATCGAATTGATCGGATTAAAGGAGCCTTAAAGATGTGTAGTGTGGCCAGCGGACTTGGCTGTAGAGTTAACACTGTTTTCCGTAGACTCTTCCTTACTGTTGTGTCTGACTCACCATCAGAGTAGGCCTCCTGAACGTAGCAGAATTCTTACTGCTGCTTCTGGCCCTGCAATACCAGCTGTTATCTGGTGTTGTTTCTGGCCAGTCTCTCTGAGATCACATTTGTTTTGTGTCAGCACAGGTTCTGTTGAGATGGTGGTCCGACCTCCACTTAACTTACCAGCCATTATAGTGATAGTGGAGGCATTAATTCCCAATACATCGCCCACCCACTTTGACCATGAGGCTCATTCCCATCTGATTCTCTTTCAAATTTCATCAACAAATAGGCACAGATACCAGAAGCTGAAAAGAAGAAAATTTGCATTTCTTCACAGGAAATAAATAAAAGGTTTAGAAGTGAAACAAAACCGATCTCTTTGCTAAAGTTGATTAAATCTGTAGTTTTATTTCTTTCCCATCATAATTATGTATTTAAGAAAATTTTCATGTGCGAGACAGAGGCAGATTTGGCAAATGTAAAAGTATTTTTTGTTAGGTTTTTTATGGTGTATTGGAAAATGTCCTTCTTGTTTCTAGGAACAGCTATCACTAGAATTATTTGATACACAATAAACATATTTTGCAAGAAACATTTTAATTGCCTGTTTGATTTTTGCTTTTGTGATGGTCTGCAAGAATAAGATTGAACGAAAGGATTAGTTTTTCAATCTTGAAGGGTACTGAAGCAAAGTAGTGAAGAATGAATTGCAGCTCCATGTCTCAGTGCACGCATTGGCATTGAAACAAACTGATATTAAAGGGCAGATGGAGTAGAGAGAAAGTAATACTAATGGAGTTCAGAGAAAGGTGCTCCAATTGCCTGGAATTCCAATCTTACTGATTTCAGCAAGATTTTGTCAATCCACTCAAGATGCAGAACCATTTTTATTTAGTAGTATTTAGGTTATGCTGACATTTTCCTTAATTTTAATATAGTAGATTAATTTTTCATCTTGTTTTTTATATTGTTTAAATTCCAACAAATAATTAGAATGTATCTGCGCACAGTTATCTTATATATTTTATTCCTATTATACTATCTAGCATTAATTGAATTTATGTGAAAATGCAAAATATAATACGTTGGAAAGATCTGCCATATAAACAGTTTTGAGAAGTAGGGTAGTGGAAATCTACATGCAGTGGGACGTTCATCATCAGATATCACGTGTATTTGGAACTGGGACTTAAAATGCCTCAGAAAGATTAACAGTTCTTTTCCTGCACCCTTTTACATTATGCAGTTTGAAGCTCGAGAGGCTGGGTGGTTTGCTGAAGGATCACAAACTAATTAAGGTCATAATGGAGTTCAACGCTGTTAAAATTGTTTATAAATCATTAGGGGGGAAATGCTCTTTCCCTTGTGTCCTAAACATAATTAGCTTGTGCCAAGGTCATGATAATAGAAACACATTTTCCTCTTGTTGAAAGCCAAGTGAATGAGCTAGAGCACATTTCTGATATGTGCATATGTAATGCTTGCACATATTTTTAAAATTGTTTCTTATTTGTTCTAAATTGATTAAATTGATTAAAAAACTAAATCGGAGCATAGACTTTTAGTTACCACATTTCACTTGTGTGATAATTTTAACTGCTATATAGTTTGAAGTTCCAGACAGATTGTCTTTCTTTGGGAAGATAGTGTAATGTTCACATTCATTTTGATTCTTGCTTCACACTAAACGTAGTCTGATATTAAAATAGATATTTAAAATGAAATTATACATGCTTTTAGACAACAGATTTCTGTCATGTATTTAATTTGGATTGAATGGAAAATATAAAACCTAGGTTATCAAGTTTTGTAGAACTGCTTCAAGTCTGACAGTCTCAACACAGAACAGGAGAGTGTTTTCATATTTCAGCAAATAGACTTCAAAACAGTTATATGGTAGCAGAGGGCCCAAAATATATATTTTCTTTTTATATATTTATATATTTCCTTACATATTCCCATGACATTTCAGTCCAGTTGAGACAGAACTGTTTTTAGGAGAGAATGTCAATCAAGCACTTCAATGCAGCCTTTTAGTGAATGAACATATTCTGTGAAATACACTTGCACATCATAACATTCATACATCTTCAGTGAAAAGTTGTTGACTTTTGCCTTGGCTGCCTTAAACATGGCTACCTTATTATTGTTTGGCAGCACAGTAGCATGACACCTGATTCTACAGTCTTACTCAAGGGTCCTGGGTTAATTCCAGCGTGTTTGCATATCCGCACGAGTTTTCTACAGATGCCACAATTTATTTTCCCACCTTCAACTCAGTTTGACTTAATATTCTGTGTTCACCCCATCCTTGTAGCTTTGCAGTGGAGTGATGTGCCTTGAGTCCCACTTTACCACTTAGGCTTCCAGGACAGGCTCTGGCTTTCTGTGACCCTTGAGGCTTTCTGATAATACATGGATGGATTTTAATTACTCAACATACATTCTGATCTTTTTATGCTACCATACTGTTCTATACCATATAACTATTTCTGCACTATTCTGCAGTGCACATTATTCCAGTTTAAGTTATTCTGTCTTTCTTAAGATGTGTGCTTGGAGCTTTTTGTGTGTCTCAACAATTTTCTTGTCTTATTTGTCAGTACATTTACTTTGAGGACACAGGTGTTTTATCTTGAGTAATTTAATTAGATTATACATCTCTCAAAGTTCACAGTCCCAATATATTCAAAATTAAGTTGCTGAAGGATCACAAACTAATTAATGTCATAATAGACTGTATCCATGACTGTCTTTGTAAAAAAAAAAGAACCACATTCTGTTTGAATCTTCGGATATTACTGTTTGCATCCCATTCCTTTACATCTGAGTTATTAATTTACTAGATGTAAATTAAAAATATATCAAAATAATACTATGTACTTTCAGATAAATTCAATTTTATGAACTGGTTATATTTTTATATTGAAATAAAAATATCAGCTAACCTTTACCTGGGTATAGGAACTTGTCTTACAAAATATGTAATATGAGTTTAATAAGCATTTTATATACTTGCTTGCTTGTGGAATGTCTTTATTGATATTTTGAATGTATGAGATTATGTGCTTCAATTGAGATGTAACTTTATTTCAAATGAAAGTGCAAGCTTTCTTTAACTGTCTACAATTTCCTTGTCTTGCAAAAGGGTGTTTAAAAATGAAGTCTAATTTGTATTGCTTAAAATGGCATGTGCATGTCTTTCAAATGAAGATTTGATAAAGATTCATTGTGTTCAATGAGAAATAAAATTAAATTGAATGAAGTAAAGCAGTTCAACAATTTAATTTGGCAAACAAGTCTTCTCTGATTAAATGGTTTATTGACATACATGCCAGGATGAAAATGTGATAACTTATTGTAGTCTGCGTTTTGAAACAATTTACTGGCAGGGTATTCATCCATTTATTATTTTGTTTGGATTGATTTGAGCTTATACTCTAGCACTAATAAACCCCCAAATGACACTAAGCTTGCTTTGACATGAGTTGGCACTGTCCTTGGAAGCAGCGTACGTCAATGGCAGGTTCCATCTGGAAAACTATTTCAGTGTGTTTGAAGCAATGAATTAGGTTCATTCAGTTGGCGTTTTGCCTATGAATGATTCTGAGAATACTAATATGGTCTCTGTAACTTGAGTACATCATACAGTTTTTGTCTTAGTTATCCTCTATTTTATATCTAAACCCACTGCTGCAGCTGCATCTTTTTTTATCTTGCATCTCGGAAACAGAATGGCTTAGTATTATAGCCTCAGTACCCAGGCAAAATCCGGAAAATGTACAGTATTCGTGCTTGCTTCATTTCTCTATATGAGTGCAAGCTTTTGTCGCAATTGTTGGAAAACCTAAAATGTATACTGTAGGTTGTATTGTAGATGAAAATATTATTTACAATGGAAACCAATAAAGATATAAAGACAGTGAAATGACTTTAGAAAGAATGTTTTATCTAAATAATGACATAACAAAACCCAATTAATGGGACCACATATTGGTAATTTAACAATTACTTGTTTTTACAACTACTTTTAGCATTTCTCTTAAAATATGTTTTGTAATCATTTTAATTTGTATTTGCAAAGAAATTCTGTTTTGCCTGCATATTCTGCCTGCTTGGTATTATTTTTTATAATTCTAGTCAATATTGAGGGTGATTGCTTGTCATCAGATGTGTGATTTTCAGAACAAAGTAAACTTTTGAACATCACAGCGATAAATAAGATGTTTTATAGGTTCTCATGGAAGATTGAAAAGTATTGTAGTTAACCTAGTGGTTGACCTTAAATTGAAAACATTCCAGTTCAGTTTAGGCAGGAACTAATGCATTGCTCACAAAGCTAACAATTGCATTTTTGTAAAGTTTGTTATTGCAGATTTCTGGGATATTGTATTTAATGTACAGTATATTAAAGTTTAGACTCTTGTCTTTTTTGTTTTTTCGTAATTGTTTATAATAGCTGAAGGAAGTACTACCCCGATTGCACACATGCTCCCTGATATTCTGTTTATTAGGCTATCTCAGTGAGCAAACGCCTGCCAATTATTTTTAATCAGACATTCCTAAGAGGAAAGGTAATGCTGTCACAGTGTGATAGGAAGAACAGAGTTTTTCTGCCTGACTGGTGGTATTTTTGCAGTTATTGACAGGTGTACATTTCAGTTACAGCCCACTGATCTTCTCAATCTGCTGGCTGAATAAGATGCGTGTCTTTCAGGTTTTCTCATTCTCGGTTTCCCCATAGGAATACCAGCTATCAAGCTGTTTAAAGCACACAAAAAACTGTTAAGTGATCTGAAGGAGGTTGTTTACAGAAAAAGTAATCTTAACAAAATGCTGAAGAATGAGTGTAGGAGGAAGAATTAATATCTTATTGTCTTTGACTTTGGCTTTTAGACATTTTAAAGATAAACATACAGCTTGTTGCACCATCAATAAGATAAGGAAAGTAAACTGAATTATCACTGATCATAGAAACCACAGTGACACCATGAGGGGGAGAGACACAATTAAAATTAATTTATTTTGAAAACTATGTATATAATTAAACATAGGTTATATATTTAATTGTGTAGAATGTGGCCCCTGGTTTCCAGGTATACAATGATTTACAGTATATACTACACTAGAATCTGGCAAATTTGAAAAGATGATGAGTCTGCATTAAGACAATATTATATTAACTGTAGGAAGTGAGCTTTTATTCTGTACTATTACTATTAGAGATAGAGAAGAAAATAAAATATAAACTGCATTATAATTACATCAGAAGTGTTGCAAAATAAGAGGAGGACATTGAGTAGCTTAACAGTTAAGTAAATCTAAAATGTTTCAGTTTTTGGGCTCAGCCACTTGGTTATAAAACCTCTTCTATGTACCCATAACTCTGTGCAAAGAAGCATTTCATTGTATGAATTCCCTTTATGTTTCCAATTGGGACCCTATGTCCTTTGTTTGCTACTAGTGTGAAATGGGTTGACTCTGTACTCCTTAGGATTATATATACTTGAATTAAATCTACTTTCAATCTCTTTTATTCTAGACTGAAGAGATTTAGCTGCCTTAACCTGGTCATATATGACAATCCTCTGAGACTAGGAATATTTTTTGCTCTTCTTTGAAGTCTTATAGCAATGTAAAGCTTAAACATTACTTTCCTATTTAAAATTCCATTATTTTTTATACACCTAAGTATTGTACTTTATTCCTTTTATTACATCCCTACATTGCCCTACTGATGACATAAAATCCAAAAAAGAATCCATTTTCTGTTTGTTGACCAGTTCTTGAGCCATGTACATACATTATGTTGGGCTTCAGTAGCCTTTAATGTGAGAAACCATTTACATCTAATACTCAACTGCATTGTTTCTTATTTCATAAACACGTCTTGGAGCAAAGGCACAAAGTATTTTAATATGATCTGACAAAAGCAGTTTTTTTTAAAACCTTTGAATAATTTTGAATGACAAAATATAACTTACTACAGTAATTAATTTTTCTGTATTTTACAATACAGTAATTACGTGGAAAATTAAATGTTGATTTCTAAAGAACGTAGTATGTATAAATGTGAATATTACTTAACATTTACTTGTGTAGTTCTTAGATAATGTTCATTAAAAAAACGCATCTTCAATGGAAAGCTAAAGTAGTAAAAGAAACAGGATGTGCAGTAAACAGTATAGGCATACAACAAATGCAGCTTATAAAATCAGTAAATAATTTAGTAACTGGTCAAATATAACTTAT
Organism: Lepisosteus oculatus; assembly: GCF_040954835.1. Classification (NCBI taxonomy): domain Eukaryota; kingdom Metazoa; phylum Chordata; class Actinopteri; order Semionotiformes; family Lepisosteidae; genus Lepisosteus; species Lepisosteus oculatus. The sequence goes on along the minus strand of NC_090702.1, from coordinate 36,413,482 downwards.
CAGAGGAATTTATTGAGCTGGGAGATGAAAGAAAATGTAAAAGAAAGAAGCTAATACATTGCTTTGGCAGTGGAGCCTCCTTCAGGTGTGTGGGAGATGGAAGGGGGGAACAGCAAAGAAAAGAGAATGTGAGAATGGATACAGGAGGTGTGAAACAGAATCCAAATAAAACTGGGAGATGAATTCCACTGAGAATGTGAAAGGCTGAATCTACAAATGAATGGAGATATTTAGAAAGAAATTAGTCAATAAGAGCTGAGGGAATGTGTGAACTTAGCCTAGGGATAGTTGTGGCTTCTGTTATCTTTCTGGACTAAGAGTCCTTGAATCCCTGTGAAAGAATGCTGTAAGAAAGGTCAGTGTGATGATGACTGGTAGAGGTAGAACGGAAAACTATTGGCTTGAAGCGATCTTTGATCCTCACAGCTCTGATGTTTCCTCAAATGGTTGGCAAGTCTTCTTCCTGTTTTGCCAGTGCAAATAAAAAGGGTACTTGCTCCAAGAGATGTGATAAATGAGATATTTGTCCAACATAAATGCTTTATTAGTGATCTCAAAATGGACATGGAGGGCCTATGTGTATACGTGTCTCTGGATAAAGAGTTTTATAAAGAAAAGGAACATAGGCTGTAAGGTTCTTATTTTTTTAATTGCCTTGTTATCAGGAAGTATATCCTGAACTAAAAAGCTAACACAATGTCTTAATCATTGAAACTCATGCTCCCTCTACTGTTCCTCTCATTAGACATACTGTAGTATTGCATAGCATTAAACACTGGTAACAACTAGCGGGGGAAAAGACTCTGAGTTGTCCTAGGCAGCTTATGTAATTGCTGCTCAGTCATTCAGTGATCTGGATATGCCTAGCAAGCACACTAGCCCACCCAACCACTGTACCTGAATTGTATTTTATATTTTACATACAGCAAGTATAGTCACTGTTATTCTTAAAAGTACAATAAAATTCACTAATTAGTTTGGAGAATGAAACAAAGTATAGATTGTGATCTTCATTTACAGTTTTGTCTCTCTGATTAAAATTGGGAAATATAGAGAAATCCTGACCCTCAGTTCAAAATAGCGAGTAGGTAATTTCTCAAATTCCTGACACGGCAGAATTTGTGGAGCTGATTAATGTGTTTTAAGTGTCTAGTGTATACCTAGCCAAATTTGTTACGATAATATTTATGGTTTACTGCCTGTTCTTGAACATATTACTCGAGGTTTGATATGAGGAAGTGAAGCAGGGAGTTTTTATCATAACCAACTTTGATGCACAATAGTTTAGCATGGGAAATGCTTTAAACAAAACCCAAGGAAGGAGGAAATCATTAAGACAAGATATGAATTAGCAGTTAAGTCAAAGGATTTCAATAGTTTTACATAACATTTGAACAAAATAAAATTTGCACTCCATAGCAGATGTTTTTGAGTCAAGAGAAACATATTAATCATATTGTATCAATCCAGAATACACTTGTGTATATAATGTATTATTACCTGATTTCAGAACTTAGGCTTTAATTAAATGTGGAGATTCGCATTTCCTTATGAGCAGCTTTAGCAATGTAAATGTAATTATGAAAACAAACTTCTGGGAGGTCTTTAACATGGTACAGGCAGCTTCTGTATTGTTAAAATGTTGTAATACAATATGAAAAAAGCAGACTGATGTGTGAAAAGACGTGCCACAACAACAGACTTTTATTAAGATGTGTAAAACTTTAGTAAATATATTATTAAAATGTTAGCTCATTATTAAATCTTTTTTCCTTCCTAAGATTATTTCCTTACATTAAGGAAAATTATAAATTGTTATACTTTCAGAGTTTTATTTACTCAATGTGCCATGAACTTACAGTAAAACATAGATAACAGTGCTTTTCTAACTACTTCATCTCAAATAACAGTATTATTCAATGGAAGATATCCTGCTTTCTTCAGAACAAATAACTGTCAGCCTTACATAATCATGTTAAAATTTACAGAGATGAAACAGAAGGTGACAGTGCTACTAATAATAATACCATTGAAACACATATTCTTCATAATATAGTAATTCAATTTTTTTTAACCTAAAATGTCTGTAACTTTTGATTTGCTACATAATTTGAAGTTATCTTTTGTTTCTTCATTACATCAAATTTGGAAATCCTAGTCTAGATTATAACATGTCAGTTGATATTCATCCCATTTCGCTTTGTACCTCATGGGAGGAACTAAAGGCAAACTCTGTGGTCCCTGGAGCTAATGTCAGGAGGACAACAAACTGACAAAGGACACATTGATCTCAACACAGTCCTGCAGGTGCCCATTAGGGTTTAGGAATCTATAATTTGGTGCATGAACTGTCCTCTTCCTGTCAGTTCTCCCCTACCTCAGCTTGGCACTCAGTTATTTCTGTGGCTACTGCTGGGAGCTCCCTGTGTAAATGAGCGTGTACATGTTCAGTTGCTCATGGTAGTTTTTTGGTAGATCAGTTAAATGAAAGTGTGTTTTGTTTCATCTTGATTCGTACAAGTTTATTCAAAAAGTGTGTGAGAACGCTTCATGTTTTATTAAGGGTAATGTTTTCATGAGCTTTCCCTAACCATGGAGGATATCCTTGAACACAGTGTGTAAAGTGAGCAAGCTGTGTCATCTGCCTGCAGTTGACTCTGGTCGACATATCCTTAACTTTGTACATGCTCTGAAGACGTAAAGAAATGTTCAGTTGTATGCATTTGTTTTAATTTGAAATTGAATCAAAGATTTTAGATACAAAAACAGCCCATGTAGGTTTATCAAAATTGATACTGTTACCAAAAAATGCTGTAAAAAACTTTTTTGCATGCAAAAAAATATTTAAAAAAATGCGGAATAATTTATGAATGGGCGGAAATATTATTAAGCTTATGCACAATGGTAGAACTGAGGTGTTCTTCTTTATAGAAACTAGCATTATAAGATGATTATTTATTGCCAGGTATAGTATTTCTATGAAGCCAGTAAGCATACTGGATATTCCTCTATTCCAATTAAAAAGAAGCAGAAACCAATATAGCACAGAATCATATTTCCCAAGACAATTCTGTTACTTAATGATTGTGCATGTTTTCTCTTGGTACACAAACTAGATGTTTATTTGCATTTATGAAGTATATGTTACCCAATTCTAAACTCTGTCATACACTCAGGCATTGTGTTTCACTCTGCTAAATGATTAAATTCCACTCCGGCACCCTTTAGGAATATTTTAGTACATATAATACATATTTGAATGGATGCCTTTGCCCAGAATGGCAAAGACCTCTTAATTCTGTCATGCAGTTCAGCTTTTGATTCAGTTCATTCTGCTGTATATGCCCAAGACATTATTTCTTGGCACACGTCCCAGACCTTCTTCTTGTTTGCAGCATATGAAAATAAGATGGGGGAGGATCTGTTTCTGCTCTCAGTGCATGTCTGTCATTTCTATTCTACTAGTGTGTGTGATCTAAGATTTCCCAAGCTTTTTAAACAGAACTCCTTATTTGGCTTTTTCTCTAAAACAATGTTATTAAATTAGCTTTTTATATGAATTATATAGTTGTATTCCTGTTTGTGTATTATTTATTATATCACTTAACAAAAGACAAGATAGAAATAATTGTATGAAAATGTCTTAAAGTACATATTTCCAATATCCAAGCATGACATCACAGAAGTAAGATTGTATTGTTGTCTGATCTCACTTTTGTGATCCATTTCTCCTACAGCATGACACACCACTGTAACACAACAGTTTCCTTTAGTACTATACAACACCAGCTTCATTGGATGCTTTTGTGTTCATCCCAGCATTGAAACCAGCATCACTGCCAGGCTTAACTGCACTAGTGTGTGTAGTGTTTGTTTCCATGCATATACTGTACACATGGGGTACCTTCTGTAATGTATTTTCAGACTCACTTCTGGAAGGAACTCTAATATCTGTTTGTTGATCACAAACACACAACAAGTTAGTCTGTAAATTGTGTAATGATGAATTCCATGTTATATGTTTTCATGTGTTATGTTAATGCTTTATATTTTTGTACTTAACTGTGATATCTAAGTTAATGATATTATTGATATGATATTAACTACAGTAACGTGATGGTTTCCAAATTGAACCTAGTCTTTCTTGCAATGTAAGTGTAATTCAAATTATTTATAAAAAACAAATAATACTATCACAGACCTTCCTTGTTATGGAAATAGCTGCCCTTTCATATCAGTGTTTTCATATTTTGTATTTTGTAAGAAGTTTGTATTTAGGCTTTCATTAGGATAGTTACAAATGAGAGGGAGGTATTTGAATCTTGCCTGTTTGGTAGTTAGACGTTTATCGGTCAAAATCTCATTCAGCCATTTAAAAATACCTGACTGTTGTGTTTAACAACATGGTTGGTAGCTTGATCCATCCTCCCACAACCCTAAAAAAGGTCAAGTTTTTCTCGATTTCAAATGTATTTCCATATTAAGTGAATACCACATACAGTACCTCTTGTGTCCTCTAGTTGGTGATTCATTGTTCATTCTGAAGAAGTCCACTTTATTTGTCAATACATTTATGGATTTTGAATACTTGCCTCATAGTCTTCTTTATTCGGTATTTAAAAAGTTGTGTTTTGTCAGCCTGACAGTGTAGGACTTTCCCTTTAGCCTAATATTGTAACTTGTTAATTTTCTATGGACAGATTGTAGAGAAACATTTTTTCCTATGACGTGACCAAATTCTTCCTGATATTCCAAATGAGTCCTCACTAGGCCTTTGTTATGATGCTTTCTCTTTCATTTTTGTTAGGTTTTCTTAAATGTTTTTTGGTGTATTTTACATTGAAAGTAATGAACATCTGAAGCATGTCACTGCTTGATACTTAAAACTGTACCCTAGATTTATTATTGAAATTATCTTTTTCTCACCACACTTTCCTTTTATTTTAATGGCTATGTTAGCATTTTGGTTTAAAATACAGAAGTATTAAGTTAAAGTAACAAGTAATGTGTGTTTTTGTCCCCTGACATTTTGCCAAAAATTTGAATATGAATTTGGAACAACAATTAATGACCAAGTGTCTTGACACTGGGCTTTGATTAAAGAATGAACAACTCTTCGCTGAAATACATTCCATTCCTCTCATCGTCTTGTTGATGAAAGAAGGCTGGCAATTTTTAAATCATGGTGGCATTTTTTATTTTTAAAATTCATACTTTATGGAATAAATGATTACTTCTATGACCATGTGGGTTTTGTACTGTAATTTTATCCTTAATCATTTTTGGCTTTTATAATTATATTGGAAAGATATGTGTATGCCCTTATACCCCACTCTTCCATACAGGAGCATATCTATACATCTCTATGAAAGATATAGAGACGGAGGACATTGCTTTAGACCTTTGATCCTGGCAGTTAGATATATTTTTGTTTAATTTCTTAATCTAGTCTTCTAATGTTGTATTACAAAATCCATTTATCATTTGTATTATGAGCTGCCTTACAGTTCAGAAAAGCCTGTTCCAGGGGGATAGTAAACAAAAGATCCCCTAACATTTCACGATGTACAGATTGACATGGCAATAAGCTGGATAAATAAAAAGACTAGATAATTGTCTAACCTAGGAAATACTGGACTGGATACCAAGAGAGAAAAGTGGCCATGTAGAATACTTATACGATAGCCATTAACACCTTTACATTGACTTGATGAATGAAAATTACAGCTTTGCCAGATTAAGGTGGATAATCATGGTAGACGAAGATAGATGTTCTAGAAATAATTTTTTGGAGGATCATCATTCGAAAGTAGTTATTATAAAAATGTGTTGTGTAGATATAATGATCGGCTGAGATGAGCATTAGGATTACACCTGTATTTTCCACTTTGAATGCCTTCTTAGAATTCTTCAAACAAGTCACAAGATGCCACAGGAAACTCTTTATAACCTGTAACTCTTTATAACCTTTAACTTAATACTTCTGTATTTTAAACCAAAATGCTAACATAGCCATTAAAATAAAAGGAAAGTGTGGTGAGAAAAAGATAATTTCAAGAATAAATAGGGTACAGGTCAATAATTAATTACCTCTACTTACCATTAATTAATGTTTATTAAAACTAGTCAGATTGTTTGCAAACAATTATTGTGTTAGTACATATTTGAATATGAATGACTTTTGTGTCTGTGTGGTATGATTTGTAGCACCTAGGCTATTGTACCACCCAGAGTACTGCTGTCACAGGTGAAGGCATTACATTATTAATGCAAACTTTCTTGCACAATAAATATATATGGGAAAAAAAACTCTTGGGACTGTAAAATAGATTAAATTATTACCAACTACTTAGCAACTAAGCCTTCAATTTTAATGTTGTTTTTTAACTTCTTGCAGGTTATATTGCTACAGTATAAAGTATATTGTATGAAAAGAGTACACAGACTAGGCTCCAATGACAGTGACGATGAACATATGTGCGGATACATGCACTTCTGAGGTGCTGTCGAGCTGAACTGTTGTATATTATATTCCAGTGGACATCCTGAGTTAGTGATCACCGTAATACCCTTGAGCATCCTTCACTCATCTTGTATAAATTTCCAGTCTCGCATACATCAAACTACTCGGCAGGCTGTACTTGAAATGATCTTTGTGAACATCCCACTCAATCTCTTTTTGGATCGTTGGCTATTTGATTTTTCTCAATTGTGGATTAATTGCTGTGAAATATGAATGGGGATCCAGCAGTATTGTTAATCAATATCAGTGTCTGATGCTTTGTGTTAAGGAGTTTAACATTATAATCCATCATTGTTGGTTCATATTGCAGTCTTAAACATTTTTAGTTAATAAGCTCATAATTTAATGTTTTCCTTTTGCCTGCACTCAGAACTCAACAAATCTCTGACACACCATGCTGTAGAAATCTGTCATTCTTGCTGGATTTGTTAGTGGCTTTTCTTATCATAGAAGGGCAAACTGCATTTAGATGGGCTGCCCAGGACAGTTTTCCTTAAATGCATGGTAGTGTCCTGCTTCCACAGGGAGGTTAATAAAGTCCATTTTAACAGCTGGTTGGAACCAATATAAAATGAGATAGCTGACTTTCCCAAGGTTACACACTCAGTGAAGATGAAGTGTTTTTTTTAATTTGATTTATCCAGTCTTTTACGGCCTTATTAATGTTCATAATATGTGTCATTGGTACAGCATAAACAGGTCAGCCTGCATTTAAAAAGCATGTATTAGTAAAATAGGCATCTTATACTTTTATTAAAGCATCTCACACATTTGTGTTCAATAATTTAAAAGCAAAAGATGAGTGTGCTGTTAATTGTTAGAATATTTTAAAAGCAACAGACATGTAGTACATGTGAACATAGAATCCTTAATGTTGGTTGTGAAATCGTGTTAACTGGAAAACAAAATAGCAAATAATGTAAAATGGATGGATTCTTGTAAATATTCAGATCTTGTGTTATCAAATTTATTCTTTACTTTAAACATTGTGAAGGTAATTTATATACAGATACTTCTAAATTTTGAAGTCTTCATACAAATAATTGTGTGTTCTAGAAATAACAGCTTTACCCTGCCTTAAAATGTGAGGATTTGTTGTATTGCTTCTCCTCAGAGTCTACCTAGCTACCTGTACTGTACGTAATGAAAGTCATGCAGCCAGCTTTCATCATTATCTTGTGCCAGATGTGCGCTATACAGCCCTCAGCCTTGTTTTCCACTGTGTTGTTCTTCATACTTTTGCAGATGCATGTTTTAGGGTTTGTCGTTACTGGCTCAATTTGTTTTCTTCTTCTGGCTTAAAGTAAATGTTTCTTTCTCCAAATCTGTGGGGAAACAAAGCCATCGCTCAGCAAAAAAATGTAAAGATGGAGACTATTAGAAAACAGATTAATGTGATCTCAGAAAAGTAGACCTTTGGTACAATTGGCAATATCAAAATAAGTAGAAAATTCTGGAACATGTTAATGTAAGACAATTATTCAAAGTAAATACTCCTCATGAAAGTTCTAAAGAAAGAAAAATATTATGTTGTAACATTTGTTGTGGCATTTATATGACAATACAAATGATTACACCCATGCATGAGAACTAACAGTGATCAACACTGTCAACAAGGAAACTGATGTTCAAATTAAACATTAATTGATATTATCAATTAATATCACTTATTGATATTGTATCTCTCAAAAGTATTAAACCAGCTATATTTTATAAATGAAAATACTGCAAGTACATGGAAAAAATTAGAACCTTAAGACTGTTGTGTTTAAGATTCTTTATGTATTAATATAGCTGATTACATTTTAGAAAATAGTATAATAATCATCTCTGTTGGATTGAATGACTCAAAGCTGAAAATGGTGAACATAATTTTTCTCTGTTTAATTTTCCAAGGACAACTATACCTTTGCCCAGCCTGGAATTCAGAGGAAAGTGAAAGCTTTGGAAGAACTTGTTAGCCGGATCGATGGTGAGTCTTAAAAGTCAATTCTTACTCTAAGTGGAGCTGAAGAACTTTGTGTCGAGAGTGTTTAGTAAAAACCTTTGCAAGTAATCTAGCCAATATCAGCACAACCAACCACCATGACAGGCTAGTACGGCCTTTCTCAGATGATGTGTCATCCTCAATCAACTCTGCAGTGTTGTGGCCTTTGCAAGTTCACTGTTGTGTATCATTTAAAGGAAACCTACTAGAGCATGAGCCACTTTCATTACTTTTTATTAAGGCAATATAATCAAAATTCAATGGCAATTTCTTTGCTGCAGAGTAATGGCCAAGCACAAGAGGCAGCCAGCATTCAGTTTGCATTAAACACAATGATTGTTTTAATTCTTAGGGAAGTCACAATGGTTGTTTATGGGGGGGGGGGGGGGGGGGGTTTCAGGATCATACAGCTATGAAAATAGTTACATGTCATGATTTCAGTGTTCAGTTGAATTAATTACTGCCTTCAATTATAGTATCTTTCATATGGATGATAAACAGTGAAAATTGAACAACTGGTTTAAGATTAAGATTTCACACATGTACAAAAGGATTTGTGTGGACATTTTTACAATTTATCCTGAAAACATTTCTTCCATGAAATGCAGACGGTGATTTGCATTTCATGGTTTACTAAAATTAAATTTAAGAGCCATCTTAAACCTTTCTACACAGATTATAGTGATGTTTATGAAAAATTAACTGATCATTAACTAAGCATCAATTCATGAATGAACATCAAAGGCCTTTATTAAAATAATAGAAATTAAATGTACCTGCATACACGGCCATGTAAGTAAACTAAAGTAATTGTACCGGGATAAAAGTCATAAACATCTTAAGACTTTCCTAAAGAAAAAATAATACATGTATTAAAGGGGAACTGCAACATCGTTTTAAATTTTTAGGTTAGAAAGAATCAGCATTGATGAGTATATTTCAAACCCCAATAAATGTAAAACATACACAGTAATTTGTTAAACCTCCAATTTACAACAAATAAACAAAACAAAATTTGCAGGTATGAGTAGCGCCATATTCTGCAATTCAGAACGAGGCAATAAAACGTCCAGTGAGGTGTTGTGGCCCTATGACATTGTGAAGAATCAGGCTTGTGAAAACATGTTTTGCCAACAAATATTCCTTGTTAAGTGTGCATGCAGATCATGTTGGAAACGTTCTGCGGAGAAATGCTTATTGCACAACCTGTCCTTATTCACTCTTACATCGCATTACAATCATTCCAGTGAGCTGCTTCACTTGCCCATGACAAATCCAGGAGTTTGCAACAACATGATGACTTACAGTACTTTTACAAAGTTCAAGATTTTGGTAATTTTATTTTCAATTACGTCAATTAATTTGTTTTGTTACAGATTTATTTATTAAACGGTCTGAGAAATTGGGACTGCAGTTCCCCTTTAAAGAGATAGTAAAGCCTTTATATCAAATACATTACAGTGACATCAATTATTGTTGGCTGAATTCTGGTATATAGAGTCACTCATGTTAAATAAATTCACCTTTGAATGTGAGAAAATGCTAAAAGGTAGGGACTGTTTTTTTTTTTAATTCAACTAATCACAGACATTTCTGTGTAACTACTGTATGATGGCCCTGATATGAGTGGGGCCGAGCTTGAATGATAACAACATACAGTTGAGTGCTATGTTCTAGTGTTGTAATTGACTTGTAATTTTTTTTAGTGAATACAGTTCCTATAAGGTTCTTGTGCAATAAGCAGTAATACAATGGAATGATAAGACTCACTTTATTTTAATACCAATAGAAAAATCTAAAACATTAGAGGTAGTTTTAAAAAATGCCTCAGCATGCATCATTTAAATGCAACAATGAACACATCAGTTTATTTATATATATGCATATATATTGGGGAATGTGCTTATATTTTTCATTATCTACTTTAATATGGTTGTTTTTTCTGTTTCATCCCTATTAGTCCTCTTACCAAAATTCAATATACTTTGTCTTGCCATGCAACTGTTAGGATGAATTAAAAATGTCTGCAGTAAAAGAGCTGATCCTGAGGCTTTTGTTTAATTTCTTTGGTAGATAGTAGTAGTTTAATATTGCTGGATACTTTAAGCAGTAACACTTGGGGAGAATGCAGAAGTATATTTTGGTTTTCTTTATTTCTCAGTGTAGTACTGTAGAATTCATGAGCTGACTGATTTTCGGTCAGAAAGCGTACATTGTCAATCCAGCCAGCTCTATGAAACTGATATAAAGAAAATGGTAATCAGCATATCAGATGTTTGCTAATTGTAAAGTATTCCTCACTGATGAATGATATAGTTATTATGCACATGATCAGTTTATAGATAAGTTGAAACTATAAGAGACTGACATATAATATCATAAGTACACAATGTTAAAAGTAGTGATGGATCATTTGCATATTAATGCAAAAGATAAGTTATGTTAATAAAAAACACCAAAATGTGGTCCTGATCAATTTCTGTATCTATGAAAAAGTATAATTTCTTCTTGTTCTTGGACAAAATGGCACTGATGGGATAATTATATAATTATTCTGTAGATCTGTTTCTGGATTAGGTAGTTCAGTTAAAACTCAAGTTTTATTGCAAATTTATTTGCAGTAGGAAAGAAGCGTCTTAAGTTATGTGAATCTTTCCCTCCAGGTTTCCTAGCAGCTTATATGTTTTCTGTCACTTGCTGAGCATTCAGCATTCTCATGCTTTAAGTACAGTACAATAGTCACAGCTGGGGTTTCCAACCAGACAACAAATGTAAAAATGTTCTAGTAAGACTTCTGGATCATTAACTAACCAAGTGAGCATTTTACTTGTTCAGTATCAGCATGGGATACCTTTGGAGGCCACTTAGGTGCTTGAAGGGAATGGAAACAAACCTGAATACTCAGTAAACAAAATGCATTTTGTTTTGTTCTTGCCTACATTTTTCTCAAGAGTCAAATGTTTCATTTTTCTCTGTGAAAACTTGTGCAAAATGCTCTGGTTCTAGTGAATGGCTGAAATCCTGTGTAGTAAAAAAAAGCCTACAGATGTTCAACATTTGGCTGTTTTCATGCCTGACTAAATCTTCATTTATCAGCTAATTGAAGCAGATCTGGCAATTATGTTAGTGTTTCAGTTGCCTTGTAGTAGAAGCTAAAGCTTGTACCATGGTCTTGCAATACATTACAGATTTATTTGCAAGTAACAGAAAAACATTTAATCCAGATTTTAACAGTTTACGTCTACCAGATAGGTCAGAATAAGTTCAAATAAAATAGGTCACATTTCAATTAGGGGATTTATATTTATGTGTGGGACAGTGCAAAGAAATATGATCATATCTCTCTGATAACTCTCACCTTTATTTAATAAATTTAAAATGTGTTTTGTCATTATTTAGTTTTAATTGTGCTATGGGTCTTTAGTAATTCAGTAGGTAAAAATGTGTCTCAGAAATGCATCTATTATTTAAGTGACATGAATTAATTATTAACCACATTAATGTGGATGTTTTTTATTATAAAGAAGACTGCAGTATTATGTACTGAATATATATTTGTGAAAAAAATGCTGCCAAGTACCATTCTTGCATAAAGGGGATTCTTCCCCTTCAGTTTATTTGCTTTTCTTGCTAAGAAGTTGTTTCTTTCTTATTTTCCTTTATGCTTCATTGTGTTATATCCTGATTGTGCTCTGCAGCCTCTTCTAAAACTAACAGATGGGAATAGCTCTGGCTTTAAGGGGAACATACTGTATGCCGTCTCCAGAGAGTTAATGGAGCAAGGTTGAAATATTTTTATCCCTGCAGCTAGTTCTATGGGCTGCGAAGGAAATGTCTTGGTGGTTTCCCTTTTTATCTTTGTTAAATGTTCCCTTTGAAACTTTCACTTGCAAAATAGAGTTTGTTGAATAGTAGTTATTTTTAAACCACTCAGCAGTATAGTTTATTACCTTTGAGACTTCATCTGTGCAATGGATTACTTTACTATTATATTTATATCCTCTTTTTAGGACTAGAATATTGTGCAAAGACAGATTTAATCCAATAGTATTTACATTTAGTTTAATACTTTTTACATCTGTGTAAATACTGTGTGATTAAAGAAGTATTGAAGTTTTGAACAGTGTTTTTGGTTTTCCAAACTAGCATTCCACTGTGATTTTTTTAAAACCTTTTTATCCTTCAGTATAACAGATAGTATATCACTGAAGAAATTCATTTATTTTGCGTAACCGGAGTTGCACTCTTTGCATTTTTTTTTCTTTGATGGACTTCTCTGATCTTTACAATATGGTGCTTTTCCTGTCAGAAGATGTGAACGACCTTGTTTTTCAAGTGGGGTCCCAGGACTCCAGTGTAACACGACAGTATTACCCTGGAGGTAGCTACAAATTATAACATATGTCAGGCAAAGTGAGTGAAACATTGTAAGAAATTGTTTGCCCTTCCAAAATTCATGTTTTTGGAGATAAAAATTTTACCCCTGGGACTTTGCTTACAAATTACAAAAAAATGGAGTAAGATCAAGTGCATACAGTAAGTGTAAACCTGGTACATTGTAGCTAGCTAAAGTTGATGATTAGGTAAATGCTAGTTTTGTCTCTTGTGATATATATGTTATTTGACAAAAATGTCATTTTTCCTCTTTACATTTATAAGAAATATGTCCTTGTACACTTGGCTTGAACAACTAGATTAGGGAGAACAGGTAGCTAAGTCAAAAATGTAATTGTTTCCTGCACTCATTTCTGTGCATATTTGCCTGGATACTGTACGTGAATGCATCGAAGTTCATTCCTGAATGTTGCTTGCTTGTACCATTATAAACATCTGGGTACTTCTGTCACTTCTCTTTTGAATGGTTAACTCACCTTGGATAGAGGTTTACAGTAGCAGATAGAAGTCTTGGCCTTTAACACGCTAATATCACCCAGAGCCATCTCGCTGTTTGACAAATAACTATCAGACTAAAGTGAGTTTCAATCAGGATGACCCAGGTTGAATTTTCAGCAAAATTCCATCAGTTCACTTTATTTAACTTATAGATAATAAAAGTGTTGTCAGACTTGAAGCCGCCTTTGTCTTACAGGGCTAACCTGCAAGATTTAATGTCTTTGGGTGTGAAACCTGAAGCTATTAACCATATGCTTTAGAACCATTCCACTTTCCAGATGAAATGTAATCCTTGTGTTATATTCCTTCCTATGTGATTATTGACCTAAAGAGGTCAGCATTTAGTCTGGAAGAGGGCTATGAATGTTTTATAAGAGACCTTCTTTAGCAGTAATAGGAGGCAGTTCCTCAGCTATAGCTGTTGGAGCAGTAACCAGCAAAAAGCCTTAGACCTAAAAAAATAATTTAAATCTACTGGTGTTCTGCTTATCAAATGACATGGACTTCACATAGAAAGTGAATTGTGAAAATTTATCAGGGACCCAGATTATCTGTATTTCTAGATCTAGAGAATATTTTTGCTTTACTGCCATTAATATATAATCCAATAAACTGTCTTCTCTTTCATTATTGTTACTACTAGAATTCTAGTGAACTTTTGTAATTTCTTGAAGTAGTTACCATCAATGTTGCTTAATTGCATTGGATTCTAACACAGTCTGATAGTAAGAAAATGTTTTAAAACCTTTTTACTTCTAATCGACATATTACACTATGTTTTGTTTATGAATGTGCGTATAGTCTATTCCTTTTCTCTTCTGTTTTGTTTATGCTGTATTTTAATACCATGTGTTTTTGTACTTATGTTGCAGAATAAATGTCATCTCAAAAGTACTTCATAAAGCATGTGCTAATGCTGATCCTTGCTCATCAGCATTTATAGATTTGAAATTTCTCACCCTTATTCAATATCCGATAGTAACAAACTGACTTAAACATAAAATTATACTCTCTCTAACTACTTTGTCTTTACTATTCGGAAAGTCATGCTGCATTTCTTTGTTATACATATCAGCATGTGTTGATTTTGAACTATGATGTGCTTATTTTAATATTGTCAACTTATAACAGTTTAAGTTGAGCCTTAAAGTAAGTGTTATGAAGCACTGGGAGACATTGGGTTTTAAGGATTTTATATCTAATTTTTTGGAATGAAGAAGATTATTAAAATTGGTTTACAATGTGTTTTGGAGTAACCTTATTCAGTAAAAAGATGCATCATACTTTTACAACACTTGCTGACACTTAATATTAACATCTGGATCACATATAAAGATGTATGTCTTAAGAGATGCGTTTTTGACTGGTGCAGATTGTTATTTATTGTATACATGTTTATCTAGCAATTGACAAAAAATTTAAATCATTGATTTTATTTATTAGCCTTGAGGAAAGCTGGGGAAAAAGCCCATAATTCTTATCCACTCATCTGCTGGTATTATGCTGATTGTGTGGGTCTCTGAATAAAGAATGTTGTATTTGGCTGTTTAAAATTGTACAACAGAATATAAAGCTTGCAAGCGTGCTCTTTTAAGCTTTCTAAGACATTGTCAGAGGTTATTCTTGTCATAATTATCTTTGTGATTCCAGTCACTTTTCAGGTCACTCAAAAGTCCAAGGCACGTCCACGGTATGTATTAGATTTTAAGGAATGTTTTGTTTCTCCTAAAAGTATCATATTGCTTTTTAATTGGTATTTTGAAAACTTTTCTCACTTCTAGTCACTTACAACTATGGTTCTGGAGAAAATCTCTTTTGACCTCAAAACCTTTGAATCTCCTGGTTTTCAAAATAAAGGCTGGTTACAAACATGTCATTGTAGATGTAGCAGATGTCATGCAATGCCACTTCTGTCATCTTATTGATTTTCTTTCTCTTATTCTGTTTCAATTCAGTGCCAGATGCATTGCATCAAAGCTGACTTAGTATTGTGAAACCCCTTGACAGACATAAATGAAACAAATTCAGTGGCCTCTTTTTTTGTTAGTTTTCTTGACTAACAAAAATTGTTACATTTTAAGTTACGTAGAAATATTAAAAATAATGCCATGCACAAAATGTTTTGGGGATATTATCTTAAGCACAGAACCGGGAGTCAGTTGTAAGGTGAAGTGACAGTGGATTTCTTTTTTAAGACATAAGATGATAATGATTATTATTAATAATCCATTCCTAAGCACTAAATAACTCAAAGTACTGTACAACATTGCAATCTTAATACACATAACCAAAGTAAAAGAAAAACGATAAAAAGGACATAGGAAATTGACTACTAAAACCAAAGTAAATCCATAGCAGAGCCACAGCTGCATAACATGCCTAATCTCATCCTGGTTTTTGTGGTGTTAAAAGGACTAGAGAGTATGTGTCACATCCCCTGAATATAAAGTTGTACTGAATAGACAAGTATTCAAGCAAGTTTAAAAATGTCCATGGTCACAAAGTCTCAGATGGATTTGAACAATGGGTTCCATATATGTGCTTAAGAGAAGACCTCATCTCCCTTTATGTGGAGTCTGGTTTTAATAGTGAAAGCCTGAAAAGCTGTTCAGTTAAGTGCTGGACTATATAAGAATGCCACCTACATCAATTATGTGATGCAGATTAGTTTTAGTTGGCAGATGAGCCACAGAGTTCTGGACATAATGAAAGTATATTAGTAACTTAGTAGATTCCACAGTAAATAAGGTGTTACAGTATTAAAATCTGGATAAATTAAAGGCTTGTATTGATGAGCATCAGCCAGAGCAAGGGCACTAACTGAGCCATGTTACAGTACATAAACAATGAAGATGCCCTTGTATTATTTCTACCATGAAATGCAAATAACAAAATGGCCTTAGTAAAGGAATATCAAGATTTTTTACTTATATTAAGAGTTTAATTTCAGTACCATTAACAACAATATCAACTGATGTGACCAGTTTATGAAGCTGATTTTTGGACCCTATAAGGAATACTTAGTCTTGTCACAGTTCAGCCTAATAAAGTTCTATTGCATCTATATCTTAACATCTGATGGGAAACTGTCTAAAAGTGCAGAAGCCACAGAATTATTCCAGAGCAATTTGGTCTGGAAGTAAATCTGAGTGTTATCAGAATAGCACTGACACCTAAAATCATGGTGCTAAATTAGAGTATCAGACCAAGAGACAACAGGCTAATACAGAAAAGTAAAGGCTACAGTATAGAACCATGTGGGACAATACCTAATTTAAAACAGCTAAAAATTACAAATTTGCTCTTGGTAGCCAAGTAGGATGTAATGTAAGGAAGGAAAATATCAATGATCCATAGATAATTTTTAATCGGTGTCTTTGTCTAAACCTCATTTGAAGAGGTTCAAAAACTCATCAGAATGAAAATTAAATTGTAATTCAGCTGCTATTACCTATTCCAGATTTTTTGCAACAAACAAAATATTGGAAATACAACAATGGTTAAGTACTTCAAGTACCAATTACAGTTTTCTTTAACAGAGAGTAGGTAGAAACAGACTTTAAGTTTACAGAGTGAAGACCAGACTACTGGGTCTAATTCCCAGAGACTTGTTCATGAGCTTTGGAACAAACAGACAAAGACTTTCTGACTTCATCAATGCTAGAATACCAATATGTAGTGTAATTATTGGATAAAGCTCTATGAATATCAGTTTCTGTCAACTTTAGGTTCTTCAAACTTTGATGCCCGCTGAGAGAGAAATGTTGACATCTGTTCTGCATGTAGCAAGGTGCTTTAGGGAACAAAATGGCTAATTTAAAAATTACGTCCAGTTTATTTTTAATATGATTAGTGGCCAATTTACCTGAGCTCCTTCACGTGATTATTGGATAGAGTGTGTCATTTTATGTTTACATCAGGAAGTTTAAAATTACATTTAGCCTTGTCATAAATATTTTTCCATACCAGGCTAAAATATGTTCAAAAATGTTAAAAGGCATGTTATTTTTGAAAAGGATGGAAAAGCTAAATTTCATGGTTTGTCAGGCTCAGTTGGCATTATCACAGTAGTTGATTGCTCTTTGCTGTTCCATGATTATTAAATCCCTGTACAATGTTTTTCTTAATATTTGTAAGTGACGATTATAAATGCAGGAAAAGGTAGCTGTATTCATCTAACTTTGAAACATGTATTGTGAGATTAGCAGCACGATCCCCTTAACGGAATTAGCTCAGAAAAGGTGAAATTCAGGATGAAAGAGTAGAACCTTTTAAGTATTGAACACAAAAAATTGTTACATGATCTGATGAAAGTATTCAAATTTGTCATGGCATTGACAAAGATAACCCAATGGGTTTATTTAAAATCAACAATAAACATTGGCCAGAGGACACAAGTAGGAACTACAAGGGAGTAAATTTAAGATTTAGAATAGGAGGAGCTCTAGCGGCCCCTGGTTGTTTGTTTTTCTTATTTTCTTAGTTCCCAAGGTAATAACATACATAAAGTTTTTATAAATTAGTCAGAGAATAAAAATATTGTTATACTTCTCAAATTCTTTGAAGGCAGAAGTTATCAAAAGACATATAAGATTGTAGCTTAGCTATTGATCTTTAAGTTCTAGGTGTTGAAACTTTGATTCCTCAATGTGTTCAGGTTTCACAGTCATGTTTTTCTGGAGAATCAGACTACTGGGTGAACTAAAGCTGTATTTCTGATAAAGGTTCTCTAATCTCTGAAAGTTCAGTAGCTTGTACTGTATATAGGAAGAAGCTTGACCTCTGTCAAGAAAGGTAGTGTTCACCTAATTTGAAGGGAACTCTTCAAATTAGGTGAACAAGCTTTTGAAATTTCTTATGACCTTCAGCTTTGTCCAAATGATATTTTTCTATAGTCTCAAATCACTGACAAGAATTACATTCCATACGTTTTTCAGTAATGAGATAAACTCCCTAATCTCCATTTGTGCTGCTCTCTCCGCCAACTGTTTCTTTTTAGATGATGTGTTTGATACTCAATACATCTGTGTAGGTAATTAAATCATTTTTGGCTGTTTGTTACACTTTGATTTATCCATAACAAAGTTCACACCTTCAGAGACACCCTGGATGCATAAAAAAGTATTTTATTTTTTAAGCACAAGATGTTTAAAACCTTAAACAAATAGCTTTGTCTCAGATGAAGACAAACCTGCCCACTAATTGCTTAGTTCTTCATTGTGGCTTTTTGTTTCTACTGCTGCAAAGACGCATTATCAACTGCCAAATGTTTTCAGCTTTCATTAATAACACTGCAATCATACACATGTCCTATAAGTCTAAGGGATGTTTTTATGTAACACTTGAAGGAAGTGCTTTCTGACTTTGAATCAACCTTACTCCAACTGTGCTGTGCCTCTCATGCTTCTTCACTCCATCAGGAATCTCCTTCTTAGGTGGTTAAAGACTATGCCTAGCTGCCTATACGCTATCCAATTTAAGGGTCTGTGTGTAACAGCCGGCAAGTGTCACAGCCAAGAATTAAACTCTGATCTCCATGTAAAGGGTCAAACTTATATTAGGTTTACGACATGGAAACCTTGCAATATATATATATTTTCCTCTGACACTTTAGAAATTGGCTTCAGGTTAGTTTTGTTTTATAAATCTCTGCATCAACTTATTGATAAAGAACTCAAAAGATAAAAAAAAATATTATGCCAAATGCCCAGCCACAAATACTGCATAAATCAATGTATTTGCCATTAAAGGGATTTTCAGCTGTTAACTGCATAATATAGTTTTATTTAAATGAACTAGATGAATTGCCCTTGATGATTTTTGCAAATGCTTATGATTAAAATGTCAGTCTCTTTGACAAAATAGGCTGCTGTGCTGGCAAAGTCAATGATCAATAGCTGTTCTATCTACTAGTGATCAAGTTAGATTCATTGTTTTCTACTATGAAGGCTCATATTTCAGACTATTTAAATGGAGTTGAGGTTCAGGAATTAAAATTAAAGTGTGTTCACTATTAAAATTAATTTAGTATGGAAGGCACTAGATGAATGAGATTTCAGAAACATGCAGTCACCTTCAAATTTGAGGAGATAAGCGAAAAATATGATAACACTTCAGCACTGAATATTTGGCATCAATGCAGTATGTTGCTCTCTTGCAAATGATAATGTGTTTTACTTCCAGTGCTGTGCATTTTAGTTTGGTGCAGTAAATTTAATTGAAGTGCATTTTAATCACATGAACTAAAATATTCACTTTTTATTTTGATTTGGATATTTTATTTCCCCTAGATGGAATATAGGCAAAATGGCAAACATTTTGGAAAATGTGCTAGTCTATAGTTTTGCTCAACTGCAGGTATCTGTCTTTATAAGTTAAAGTGGAATTTGCAGAGATTGAGACTTAGAATCCATAAAGGTATATATAATACAGTTGCAAGAACAAGTTTGTGATTCCTTTGGAATTACCAGGATTTCTGCATAAATTACTCATAAAAGTGTGGTCTGATCTTCAACTAAATCACAATAATAGACAAACACAATCTGCTTAAACTAATAAAACACAAACAATTATACTTCTTCTTGTCAGTACTGAATACATCATTTAAACATACACAGTCTAGTTTGGAAAAAGTATGTGAACCTCTAAACTAATGACTTCTCCAAAAGCTAATTGGAGTCAGGTGTTCTTTAATCTTTTTAATTTTTAATGTTCACATTATTTGAATTAAAATATTTAGTACATATATACATTACTGGAAAAAGAAAAGTGTTTCTGTTCCTTTAAATGTACAATATCCAGAAGGTATGTCAGGTTATAACCATTTTTATGTAGTACATCAAGAAATTAAGCTGTATGAAATTGGTTTTATAACTGTTGATGAACATAAACCCTTCTTACTTTTTAAACCTTACAAGTTTGCTTTTATATCCACATCTCTTTTCAGAACTTTCTTATTCAGAATTAAGTTTTGATGATGTCATTAGCTCAATAAGAAATTAGATAGACACATCTAAAAATCTGATGAATTGCATGAAGTCCATTTCTGAATTAATTTGTAAGTGCCCCTACTTCACTTAGGATGAGCCCACTAGTATTTTTTAATCAGAAAAGTATTTTGATTTATGCCAGTATATCTTAAAAATACCCCTTGGGACCTAATCATTATGATGTCTGCATCCTGAATAAATGTTTTATGTTGTTACTGTTCCAATTAACAGATTTTGAATTAGACTTTATAAAGGCTCTAATTAAACTGAAGAAATTTGTTCTATGAGCTCATTCTTTATTCACAACAGTTTAATTTCTTGGGAATTGTGATTATGAAATAATCATAATATAATGCAGTCAGTACAAAAGGTCACATAGAACGTTAGTTTGCAGAAAGACCACACTGTTACTTCATGTATTTACATTTGTTTGCATATTCTCTTAAATGATCCCTGGAGATGCTCCCATCTACAAGAGGAATGTCTCTTTACAACTGTTGTTGATTCCCTTTATATTTATATGAGGATATCAGTGATATACTTTATATACTGATAAAGCAAAGACACAAATCCAGAAGTCCTACTTCTTGCATCCAGTATAATACACAAAGTTTGGACTGGAAGTTCTGTGTTCCAGGGAATTTGATATATGCACACTATGAAGCGAAGTTGTAAGTAAAAAAAAATGAGGTAACAATGGCTGTAAAGATATGAATTCTCTTATTTGACCACAGAAGAAAGATGGGTGATCACCCGATAAGAGACTAGTTTTATGAAAAATAGTGGCAAACCGGGGGTGCTATCTGTGAGTTTGTATGTTCTCACTGTGTTTGCATAGGTTTCCTCTGGGCACTCCAGTTTCCTCCCACAGTCAAAAATATACTGGTGGGTTAATTAACTTCTGGGAAATTCCCCTCATGTGAATGTGTGTGTGTCTGTGTCTGTGTGCCCAGCGATGGGCTGGAGTCATGTCCAGGGTGTAGAGTTGTATGCAAACGTTTGGGTACCCCTGCATGTTTCACTAAATCTCTAAGTGAAAGAAATTAACACAATCTCTGCAGGGTACACATTTAAACATGACATATTTCTGAACATTTTAATGCACAATTGCTTTTTATTTGCTGAATTTAACAGATTGAAAAAAATAAAACAGTGAATGTGCAAAACTTTGGACACCCTGTCAGTCAATACTTAGCAACACTTCGACAGAAATCACAGCTTCCAAATGTTTCTTGTAGCCAGCTAAGAGGCTTTCTATTCTTGCTTTAGGAATTGTCTCCCACTCTTTTTTGCAGAAGTCATCTAATTCAGAAATGTTCTAAGGTCTTCTTGCACACACTGCATGTTTGAGATCTCCCCACAGTTTTTCAATAATATTCAAATCTGGGGTGCATCCTGCCTTGTACTTGTTGCTTGCTAGGATATGCTCTAGCTTCCCTGTTTTGGATACAGGGGTTAGGAAGTGGATGGATGGAAAGTGGGGTCATCCCATAACTTGCATTCCTTGAAGGTTATGCAAGAGATATTCTCCTTTAGTTGTCACCATTTGCTTTTTGGGAAATTTCCCTAGCCAAGAAGGTTTGTCATGAATAATAACTGGTAATCCCAATCTCCTGTCCTCAATTGGAGTTATAAGTGATTAAAGGCAAATCAAAATGGTATGCTGCATGGTTCTGAGGACATGAAGAGGATCAGAACAATAAGGTTACAAGAAGTACCTTCTCAGGCTTAACAAACCAAAAGGGGCATCCACAAAATACTGATTTTTTGTATTTAAGTTTTGTATTTATCTCATTCCTCATTACTTCGATCAATTAACTACTATTGGGGCTAGATAGGTCAAATGGCCTCCTCTCATTTGTAATGTTTCTTATGTTTCTACCTTTATACATGGCAAAAAGTATCTAAGTTTCAGAAATTGGGTTAAAAAATGTTGCTTGCTTACTAAAAAGAAATGTAATCCACATCATCTGCCTTCTGCAGCTGCTGATATTGCAAAACGTGGATGTACTAGTGAACTGTCACATCCTACAATTTAAAGCTACAGAGGCCAATGTTAATACACAGTACACATTACTGAAAAAGAAAACATGTTCATTCATTATTTATGTCTTCTTTCTGATGAATTGATGGAAACAGTTCTACTAATGCAGAGGAAACTAAAACCTTCCAAGCACTTTATCCTGTATAGTATATATTCAACAGCAAAACACCTGTGAAGTATAAATGATTTAATGCCTCCATGGTTAAATTGCATTTAGCTAGTGTAGGCTATGCATTATTGAATTTGTGTAAACTCGGTGAGAAATGGCAGTACTGTTATTCAGCAGATGTGGTGACAACATTCATCTGTTGACATTTTTGCTTATCAGGTTTTCTTCCTGAGCTTGCATTTGATTTGGAAGTGTAAGTTCATCAGTTGCAAGAAGATCTTTTCCTTAATTTTTGATTAAAAATAACATCTGTTTACTTCTATGAACAATATATAATGAATTTATAGGACAGAGCTCTTTTGAAGATTAAAATTATAGTGAATGAAAAACAAAAACAGTGCTTTTTGAAATAAATGTTTTCCAAAATCAGTAAGCAGTATGAGGTTGGATGCTGTACATATTATCTACAAGTAAATAACCCAAGGTACTGTATGTGCACATAATTAAAACAGACACATTTGAATTTAGTTGCTTGTCTTTCTAAGGATTTAATACCACTTTACAATTTGAACTGAGATTGTCATGTTGTACTAAGGGTGCAAGGATGTTTGATTTGAAGCTGTTGTCTACAGTAGTTGTTGAAATTACCCTGAAAAAAATAAGTTATAATTGGAAATGAGCATTAATTGCATCTTATAGCATCACTCTTCCACCATATTAATCTTATTAACACATTTCTGTGTTTGATGAGCGTAGAACTGTGAGATGAGCAGGTGCTCGCCCTGTGACTTCACAGCTAATTACAGCATGTGAGATATATTTGATATTGGTTATTTTTGTAAATTTGTTATTCTCTTACCTTGCAGTGTGGTAAGACATCCCTTAATCGGAAGCCATCTTTATTTTTTTTAGTTTTTGTTCGCTTATGGATGCATCAATTTAGTGGGGCTACTGCTTGAACCATATTGTGAAATAGGACCGTGTTATTTGTGGACCATAATATTTGTTTTGCAATGTGTAATTGCATGTTTTATTATTGAGGAAAAAATATGCAAGTATAGTAGTCATTTCTATGGATCCATAGCTCCACTGCGTGATGATGGTATCTCCCATGTGTGGGATAAAGCGATTTAAAATCTTAATGTGGTTCATTAGGAGGAATAATAGTTGGGGAGTGATAGAAACTGTATCTCACATTTCCCCTAATAGAGAACATGTATAACGTTTCTCTATAAGACAAACCCTGAAGTCTATTTTTTACTCATTTCATAAAGGTAAGTGTTTGTATTTATCATTTAATTTTTGAACATTTCTTTTATATGTTTTTGTATCTTGAGAGTTAAGCCTTGTAAAAAGGTGTGCTTTTTTAACACCGTTTCACTCTTATATATTTGTGGAGAAAACCCACCTCTACTAGGGACACAGAGACAGTTTGAGCCACTGCTTCATCACAAGCTGGATATCAGCACAGCTCAAATTAAACCTTGATTTACAAGAGATAATTACATCTCCCCATGTTCTGTGACCTAAGCTATTTCCATTTCCTGCCCAAGGTGGCCATGCAAGTCAATGTGGTACAGCACCACAAAACCAGAATCTGCCAGATGTCTTCAGACTGTTCTGTCACTAACTGGCCCATTGCCAAGTCAGACAGCATTTCCTGGGGCACTTGCTCAAGGAACTAAAGACTTAAATATTCTTAAGTAAAATATTCTTATCCTCTCTTGGTGTGGTGATGTGCTAATAGGATGAGAGTGATCACTACCCCTATCAGCCATTGTAACACGATCTAATAGATGAAAAATGAATGCAGGATGCATATTAAGCCAATGCATTCCAATTCCAATTGCTACAACATTTAATCTTTTATCATCCCAAGCTAAAATTAACCTGATATAGAAATGCAAACGAACAAGTCATAGGTTTATTCCATGCTTTAAAGAGAAGAAAGAAAACGCAACGTTTCGGCCGTGGAGCCTTCTTCAGGTGTGAGACATCACACACCTGAAGAAGGCTCAACGGCCGAAACATTGTGTTCTCTTTCTTCTCTTTTCAGCATGGAATAAACCTATTACTTGTTCTTTTGCAGCCTACGCAGGCTGACGCAGTTACCCACCTGAACTGCTATAGAAATGAAGAGTGTAAAACATGATGTCCAGCAGCATTACCACCTATTAGCCTGATTTCCTCAGATGTCAGACACTAAGGAAGTTTGGGTTTTGATGGTACACGGAGAGCAGAAGTCTTAAGGAAAGCTAGGTCACTACTATAAGAAGTGTTGTTAGTCTATTAGGTGGCACCATCACACTAACATGAACAGTTTCACTAAGTCCTGTGCAAAAGGCTGCACAGATCTGAACTAATGTAGGAATTTAACTTATATTGATGCTGATAAATACTGTATATTATTAATATAATATATATATATAATATAATTCAAACCAATCAATTCAAAGGACTAGTGTGTTGCTGATAGATACAAGGATACAAAATACAAGGATCAATCAATGGTCTAAAAATAAGTGTAACTTCTGAAGTGTATATTAATCTTCCTATTTTACCTAGTTTACAATTATATAACAACCTAGATAATGAAAATCCATTATGTGATAACAACATTTGTTATATAATCATCACAAGACGCTTTACAATGAAACAAATGAGACAGGTACAGTACATACAAATAAAATTAAGTTAGAGATTAAAAAGTGAGTTTTGAAAAAAAAATGTTAGTCTTGTAGCTAGCAAATGGAAAAGTGTTTGGAGCCTTGTACTTGTAGCTAAAGAAGGCCAGTCTTAAGAGCACAACTGAACTGTGGATGTATAGGGATTCAAGAGACAATCCCTTAAAGGTGAGTAGTAGTAATTTGAATTCCATAGGGAACCAGCGTAAGGTTAAATAGGTTAAATATCCACACTTATTTTAGTTTTGGTTATGATTCAAGCAGCTGAGTTCTGAACATGCTGCAATTTAGGAACTAATTTAACTCTTACTTCTGTTTCAATAACCTTACATATTATAGAAATAAGACTTATTGGTCAGTAATTAGTTGAAGGAACAAGTAAAGGTTTATTCCATGCTGAAAAGATAAGCAATGAAACACAACATTTCGGCTGTGGAGCCTTCTTCGGGTGTCACAACGTTTAATCTCTTAAACTCTATGCATGCTGACGCAGCTACCTGCTTGAAATATTTAAATAATTAGTTGATCTTCCTTTTATTGACGAGTAATGCATTGCTACTGTTGATTTTTTGCTAATAGTCTATGAATACTATCTCGTCTCTTCATAAATACAATTGGAAAAAAAGCATTGGACTATGGACATATGCTTATTTGAATTGCTTCTTATACCTAGAACACTTCAACTCCTTCTGTGTAAATGCTTATAACAGAACTCTTCGCACAGTTTGAGGCACGTTAGATTTGTTCCTACTTATAAGCATTTCATTAATTGGTCCTTTGAATTTTTTTGTTTTCTTCTTTTAGACTCTTTACTGAGCTCCCTCTGTATCTTCCTTGCAAATTTCATGTAGGATTATTGCCACTAGCAGACTGATGCCCATCTTGTTCAGATGTAACCCACCTATCTATGCTGATAGCTATTGCCGTTAACGTTGAAGCTTTCAAATTCACGTGTTGTATTTATAGGTTAATATTTTTCTAATTTACTTACATTTTAGATTGAAATATTTTCTATAAAAAGGTTAGCATAGTTGTAATTCACCTTTCTATGGTACAGACAGGATCCCTGGAATTACCAGTAATTGAATTGTGAAGTTTTGGTTGTAGCTCTTTGGTGTACCACAGTGGAAGTAGAGGATTGAAGGATGTTAGTTTGTAATTGTTTAATATATTTTTTTTTGTTATTTTTACAATTCTAAATGTATGAATACATTTTGCTCCTGGAACTTGTATATGGTCAAAATAAGGGGCTAAAGAGGACATTCAATTCCAGTTGCAGGGTATTATATGCAACAATAAAAACATTTTTTTTTCTGTTGGTTTACATGTAAAAACTGATCTGCGTAGCACAGGTTTTTTTTATTATTTTTCATATATGTTTTTTTTACTATACATATGATTACTCTTAGGCTAACATCTGACATGTCATAGTAAAAACCCTATTAGATGGTTAGGTTCATGAATGAGTGTAAATTTATAAATTGAAAGAAATATCCTCTTCTCATGGTTTCTAGTTTTGTATTTAAAATCTTGTGTAAATAATGAAAATACTTATTTTTGTACTAATTTTTCTCTGGGTTGGTAACATGTAAAACACTTGGCAATTGCAGTATGCAGTTTGCAGGATAATTAACTTTCTGGAGAGAGATAACTGGGGAGAATTAGTCTGGGAAGATTGACAGCTGGTTGAACACTCTGACTCCATAATCTGTTGGCTTCAAACACGGATTGCTCACCTCCGCTGCATTGAAAAGTTAACAGAGGTGCACTTAAGCCCATGTGATATTGTGTGCACACCGTAAACAGAAGTACAAAGAGGCTTCAGACCAGACATAGAGAGATGTAGTAGGAAAAAGCAAGCTGATGACTTTGAAAGGCAAATTTAAGGATTTGAGAAATAAATGTTCATGGGACGTTCTTTGGAATTTTACATATGTAAGCCCAGGGAAGCAAGAGGAAATATGGGGATTCAACATTTCACTAAAAGATTGATAGAGTGGAAACTGATTTAGATTCATTCAACATTGAGATCATTCTGGAACAAATGAGATCTCTATATTTATGACTGTAGCATTGAAACCAAAAATGCTCCACAGCCAAAACTTGTTTTCTTTCTTCTCTTTTTAGCAAGGAATAAACCTATTGTTCCTTTGCAGCCTACGCATGCTGACGCTACCTACCTGAATGTAGTGTAATGTCAAATGGCGTTGTTGGGATAGACTGTTGTATTTGACTTCAATTGACAATTTGGAACCATCCTCACCCACCTATTCTGTGTTGTTGCTGACAATTTGGAGAGTATACCTTAATGAATATGCAAGATGTTCCTTTATCTAATATTCCAATCACATTTTATGTGACCATTGAGATTTTTCCATAACTCATTTTCCACATATTGCACAGACTCCCAAGGATAATATAAATCTTGGATAGTGTTAAAATGGTATTGTTTACATACATACGTGTATGTATAATGTAATCTAAAAGGCCAAATGTGTCCTTCCATGTCACTTAATGCTTGCTACAACATTAGACAAAGAACAGTGGTCCTTGCAGGTTGTATTATAGGAAACATTAGGAACAAGTTGAGTTAGCCATAAGATTTTCAATTTTCTTTGTAATTTATCTGACAAGCTTAATGCCAGGTTCATCTTTCATTATTCTTCTGCAATAAAAGTGTGTATGTTTCATTTCTTTCTGCACTTTACTTTCCAGGCTGATCCAGAGTTCAAGGATGACCTTGCACATCTATCACATTTACAGCCTCAAGCATATATTTAATACACAACAGTGTCGATGACAGTGTACTTCAGGAATGGCAGAAATAACGTTTAAGACAACTATAAGAACGAAATGTTCGTAGAGGATTCTATTCAGTTCCTATAAATTATTTATCTACACTTGTCAAATTGTATTGAAGCTCTGTCAATGGCTTGTGTACTGACACAACAGAGAGAATCTCACATATCGGTGTTATCTATGAGGTGAATCCTTTTCAAGATCGTATTCTGATCACATTACAAAATTTGAGAGTGCTCTGTTGATGCAACAAACAGCCATTCACATAAGGTTTTTCACTGATGTAAAATGAAGAATAATATATGACAGTCATAGGCTTGTAGCTGGTGACTTCTTGAAAATGTTGATAGAATTGGATTGCTATGGGTGTCCTGAAATCATATACTTCAAAGTTCACACTTGAAACAAAATTTGAATTGTAAAAATACCCTCTTATTGTAGAACAAAGTGTTTAGGACTTTGAATATAATTATCAGATTGATGCAAAGAACAGAACTGTGTTTAAAAACTGTACAGCTCAGCATTATGTAAAACTAAGCTCACTTGTCACTAGATGCCCTATGGCTTTGTTCTGTACCACTATGCCCTTCAACTGAAGCCTTCCTTGGATGCATTTTGCTTGTTGTTGCCAGCTGGAAACTGCTGTGCTGCTGAAATTGCAGCAGGTGTAACTGAATATAGAAAAAAATAGTACTTTGTAAAAGCTGTATTTTTCAAGCATATAAATGGATATAGTATAAGAACACAGAGGTAGTCTGTATTTATTCTTTTGAATTCATGTATATTTGTTTAAATTAAGTACTTAAATGTGCTAACATTTCTCTATAGATTCAGCCACGTCAATATGCATGGAATGCTGAAGAGTTGGTGTAAGTAAAAGTGGAGAGTATGCATTTACCTTTGCTTAGTTTGTGTTGTATTTTCAATTATTTCTTATTGTGTGACCACATAATCAAAGCCAGATTGCAGTCTCTTGGAGGGAGGTAAATCTTGCATTCTTCTGCAAAGAAGTTGATACTTAAAATGTAAAAGTCAAACATAAAATGTACTCTGTAGTTCGGGTGGGTAGCTGCGTCAGCATGCGTAGGCTGCAAACGAACAAGTAATAGGTTTATTACATGCTGAAAAAAAGAAGAAAGAAAACACAACGTTTCAGCCTTGGAGCCTTCTTCAGGTGTGAGACACCACACACCTGAAGAAGGCTCCACGGCCGAAACGTTGTGTTTTCTTTCTTCTTTTTTTCAGCATGGAATAAACCTATTACTTGTTCAAATGTACTCTGTGTGTTTTTAGAACATGTTGCAGTAAAGGTTCAAATTAAGTTTTTAAAATGTAAAATTAGGACTTGTTTAATTTGCAGGTTGCAAACATTGCAATTGTAATATCTAGCGCTGTTTTTTTTTTGCAGTGCATGTGGTAAATGTTGCAAAAAAAAGTGATGGCATTTACAAACTTGATTGTTTTGCACAGACATTGAAAAATAATGTGTTGTTTTTATTTCCTGCTTAACTAATTTCAGTACCGCGGAACGGTGTTTCTAAATCATAGGTCCGTAGCAGTTACTTTTTTGTTTGAGATTGCATTAAAAGTCCTTTTAAGAAGAAACAAAAGCTGACCAAATGAATTTGAGATGAGGGGAATTTCATGAAATCCCCTCTCCACTCATAGTAAGTTTAATTTCTGCTTCAATACCTCTGTACTGGCAATTAGTTGATCATTGAAACTCATCATTGAAAATAAGGTTTGCACCTGTTCCTTTAATAGAGACTATTTTTTCTTGAGTCTTCTGCCTTCCACACATCCCTGTAATTTATCTCTCAGATTTTCATCTCTTCAGCCTCCTTTTTTTAACCCATCCCTTTCTCACGTCCTCTTTCTTTTGCCATTTTCCACCCATTAACCTCAAGTCCCTACTCTCTCCCTCATTACCTCACACACCTTAAGAAGGATCCAAAGCCAAAACATTTTTTTCTTATTTCTTACTACTTGTAAGCATGAAATCAAACTCTACTTGTTCTGTTGAAACTTACACACCGATAGTGCTCCCCATTCTAACTAGTGTGTGAAGCAGTACATGATGATCCTGTTGTAGAGAGGTTAAATGATTAAAAAAAGCAGTGAATGTTATTTCATTGTAAAGCATTATATAAAACATGGGATGTATTTCTAAGATCATTCTCAACGCTGCATGAGAGACAGACAGACCGTTAACTTTCTTGATGTTGTCTGTACTATACAGGGTGAGTTTCAGGTTATTCATGTTTTATGTAACCACAGTGTTTGAACTTTGATTTCATGTATAATATTAATATGTTATTGATAGAAAGATATATGACTATATAAAAACTTTCAAAAATGGATAGAAAGATTTGGAAGGCAGGCTCTGATCCGTGACATGGAAAAGTCGAGAATTAACACAGTAGGCTACTGAATAGGATTAAAAGAAATCTTGGATCCACATCTTGTCTATAACTGAACTATATTTTAACATTTTTACACTAACGTGTTAAGGACCTATATAGTAAAGATCTGTAAAATATTTAACTGGATAGGACCAAATTATGAATTCCAGTTCAGTTCATATTAGATAATATAAATATATTTTAAGCAGCCATTTATTTTAAAATGGCTCATAGATTAATTTTGTTAATTTCTTTTATTTGGTTTTCAAAAAAGCTTGCATCACTCTAAATGCAGTAAATAAAAGTGCAACTATTTTTTAAACTATATACCGTACAGTAACTGTAGTTGACTCTGCTCTTACCTTCATATTTTTTATCCTCTTTTCCATGAAACCTTTCGTTCCATGTTATTAAATAGGTAGAAATAATCTGGCAGAAGACTTTCTTTTACTTTTCCATTCAGCTCATGTTCTTAGTAATTCTGATGCACTGTAAGTAATCATACTTGCTTAGCAAATATGTAAGCCCCTCATTGTGCCTGGACATTGCACAGTTTATTCATAAAATTAAAATGCAATGTTTACTGTGAAAACGCTAAATGAAGCAGACACTATAGCAGAAATATGATTAACAAAGTAACAGTATTTTCCTTCAGGTATTGATTTGTGCCTATTTGTACCTAAAATCAAAAATCAAAATCTGACCCTTAACTCAAAACAGGTGGACATTTTTTAAACAGGGGCAATATTTCTGCATATTCCAGTAAAGCTATTTAACCTGACATTCAATAGTACAAAACTATATACAAAGATGCTATTTGGATCTGCTTACCATGATGATTATGGCGAATATTCTAAAATAATTTTGGACACTTTTGTCTTCCATCTGACTTTATTTCTTGTGAGTGTTGCCAATTCTTTAAAAAATTACATTTGTTTTGTTTTGAAAGGACCTGAATCTAAAGACGGTTACCGGATTATTTTACAAAATAATAAACAGCCTTTAAGAAGCCTTTTTTTCTTTTATAGAACTGGGTGAGGGTTATAGTTCTGCTTGGTGATACCTGCTGAGTCTGAGATGTATAAATTGCTTTTTTAATTGAAGCATGCACAGATTTCTGCTAGCGCAGTTTATCTATTGTATAAAAGACACTTGGGATCACAGCTGGATGGGGGTTTAGTTCTTCTAGTGAAAGCAACATGTGATGCATGTAAACCTTTTCTTCAGATAACATTTATGAGCTGCAGTTTATAGCTTCAGTTCATGTTGTGAATTTTAGTATCCTTTATCATTCCCAATTTATTGGTAAATTACCACCCTTAATTTTGAAAAAGTATGCAAATAAAGGATAATCCTGATGAATCTACTTACATTTTTTCCTCCTGTGTATTAATTAAACTATAAAAAGCTTTGTATTTCATATGCTATTCTTCTGTTTTGCTTGGATTACAAATTTATAGAGCTCTTGAACTAATCAGCTAATTTCATGATTGATGCAGATTAATTTACGATTTTGTTCGATAAAAGATAACAGATTATGGGAAATTAACTTTAATACAAGGTGGCTAATATCGTCTTTGCCATTTTTATTTGAATTATTTTTATCATAAATTTGAATTGGGTTATTAATAAATGTTTATATCATTTTGTAGTAATCACATTTTCTCTTAGTACCAAGATGATCATCAATTGCTTGTGCCATCAGTTGATGTCTTTCTTTTACTTAAAATACTTTAATATTAATGAAACTTTTGCTTAAATACTGTAAATCAAATAAGATTATACATTGGATTTTCTTCTACTAAAAATAACTGATTAGTAAATTATTGGTTAGAAAAGTAGAACAGTTAAACATTCAAGAGTTAGCAGACACTGAAATCATGAGGATCTGCATTGAGATGCACTGTACTATACAGAATTGCCATTTTCAGATCATCAGTACTTATTCAGTGTTAATGAAATTAATCTTTATGCTGTGCTTTTCTGTCTGATAATCACACTGTTTAGGTGATCATTAGGGATGCAATAACCTCAGTTTTAGTGTGCAAAAAACACAAGTTTTGCAATATATTAATCTAGTTTATTTTTTATTTTGCAGAACATGTGCACAGGCACTTGCAGCAATATGAGGTAGAGTACTTGCAGTTTGCTTTCCGCTGGATGAATAATCTTCTGATGAGGGAACTTCCGCTGAGGTGCACCATAAGGCTTTGGGACACATACCAGGTAAACAGTTGCCACTAAAATCCTTTACTTTTCTAGGTATCATTTAATTTTTGGATTTGCTTATGGTTTATTTTCTGATTTCTTACTGGAAAGACATAAAATTCATAAAAGTAATTACGGAGAGGTCATACCTCATGTGCATGCGTAAATGTATATTTTAATAACATAAATGTATTTGCTTATGTATCAACTATATTCTGCATTTACCTACCTTTTTAATGGTAATTTACAATTCTGTTATCTTTCCTAAATCCCAGTTCAGCACATTTCCATTGCCCTTTGGATCAAAGATGTTTTATTAATATTGGTAATTATTTTAAGTATTGTAGATGGTATTATCGTATAACACATGAATCCCCATTCTTTTATATAGAAATAATAGTCATGTTGTCTAGTGAAAATAAGTGAAACATACAGCAGATGCATATTAGCTGGTGAATTGCAGTGCCAAAATGAGAAAAATGGTTTGGTTCAGTTCAGGTTATTTGTCAAATGCACAAGTGCAATGAAATGCTTATTTGCATGTGTGCTCTGATACAAAGACATTAAAGGAATTACAGTAAATGGGCTCTGGTTTTAGAGATCAATGTCATCTGTAAACTGTGCTTGAGGGATTGATGAGGCAAACCACTCAGTGGTTGAGTTGATAAGTGAAAAAAGTATTACCTTGTTTGATAATTAGCAGAGTTTAAATTGAGTTGAATAAGAAACACAGAAGGGAACAGATAGGTAAGTTTAAAGAGAGCTCTCACATGACATAAAATAACCTGAAAATAAAGCAGAGCACTGTCAGCCACAGAATCACAGTCTACCTAAATATATATTATTAATGATGTCTTTAGAACAGAATTATGAAATATTTGGCAGTGATTGTGTAGACTTGCTGTTACATTTCTTAAAGAAAATCATTACTTGGATAAGTAAAAAATCATTTTGCTTAATATCCCATCTTACAGGGAAAAGAGTGGTCTGTACTTTGTTTAAGGAGGAGGTACTGTAGGGTTTTTTGTTTTTCATCCTGTAATGACCAGAATATAATGGGCATAATAGAATGTCTTACAAGCAAATACAAGAGCAAATAACAATTTGTAATTTTAAACACCATGGAATATTTAGATTTTATTGTGGATTTGTTGTGCTCTGTAATAACACAAATGTATCATAAAAGAGAATGTAAGCTTGCAGTGGCCTGTTTAGAAGCAAAGAGATCAATGGAGTTGGGCAAAAACGTTCCACTCTTTTGTGTTTTTATCGATCTGCTGTTTGACAGCAACGTTGACACAGTCATGTTCTTATATCTGACACAGTTTTATTTAATTAGGTGCCATGAGGATAAACAATGCACATTGATCTAATTTGTTTTTAGCTTGTCATTTTAATGACAACTACAAACTGTATTTTCTTTCCTGTTATGCGAGAATATCTGAAATCAATGTTTTTTGAATCTCAATAGATATCTTGCATAAGCATATTTCACACTGAGCTTTTTGTGTTCTAGGAACCCGTGACACATAATGCTATAACATCTCAAGCAAATAAATGGGCAACATTACAGATGAAACCATGAACTGTTTAGTTCAAGAAAACTTAACTAACACTTTTGAGGTATTTAACAAACGTATCACTCATACAAGAGCATCCCAGTCTTCATTGACCTCAGAGTCTGAGCATGCATGCACACCGAGTCTCATTTACTTGCATCAGAAATAAGCTATAAAGGTTTTCCCAATCTTCTGACCTTAACACTGCTGAAATATTATCGTTGGTGTCTGACGAGAAATAAGAATAACTATTCTATGTAAAAAGTTACACTGTGGGAAATGACAAAGACAAACTTAAAATATATATACTTCTAATATATGGCAGAATTTCAAAAATATGTGCAGCTGAGATTGGTATCAACTTACTCATGAGATGTTTGCAGTAAAATCCAAAGGTGTTCTTTGCAATATTATGTTTTTAGAAGGGTTCTGTTTTTTAAATTTGTTGAATTTATGTATATTCTCTTCTTTTGTATTTCAATAAGATTCCTTTGCCCATAAAAATGTGAACTCTAGTGTTAAGTCATGATAATGCATTTATATCTACAGCAGCAACTCTTGTGAAAAGATTTTTATAAATGAGAGCATCATACTGTATAAATGGCAATGTTAAGCAGAATTGTGAATTTTACATTTTTTATGTGACAAAACAAGAGACAATAGTTTTCCAACAGACAGATGGAAATATTTGAAACCTTATTAAACTTTTTATTTTAGTGTGTGATCAGGTATCAATGAATGAACTTGATTTTCTTAACCCAGGACTGTTATGCATGGGGATGTTTCCCTAACGTATACATAGATATTCCTACTGTTCTTAACGCTCTTTGCAGTTTTCCCCAGAATTAATCAGGTCTTGTATTGATCACGGTCTGCTAGAAATAAAGGCAAAAATAAAGATCTACTGGCAAAAATACAATTTTTTGATGGACCTATTTATCTATATTTTCGAGATGCTGAAAGCCCCTACTTGAGCCTTATATTGGCTGGTGCATTAGCTGTTGTGTGCCCTCTAGCAATAGACCTAGAAACAAAATACCCATTAACAATGATGTTTTTCCACAACAGTTGAATTGTCAGAGTGACTGTTTAGTTGCCCTTTATAAGACAGAATATAGGCAAAAGCCTTGAATTCAGATTCTTTATACTGGGCATCAAAGGACTGCAAAGAAGTACCATTAAAGCATTTCAAAGATTTTATGAATGGTTCAGAGGTATGATAGGACATTTTTCAAATACCTTAAGACACTGAAGTAGCAAATTTGCTTAATTTAAAATTAAGAATTGCTCTTATAAAGGCAGTATCGTTATTAAGTTTTGCCTTTGTTTTAATCCCTGTTATGCCTAATACTACTGTAAATGTTGTGGTTATTATACTTGATTTCTGGAAGTGGAGAAGGATGATGCATCATGAGAATCCCTAACACTTAGAGATACAGTTATAGATGCAAATATTTTGATTGTGAACAATATTTATTCATATATTCATATTTTACTAGTTTTATCATTTGTTTGAATGCCTTTTTGTTTCTGTCAGAAGTACCAGTCACCATCAGGAACCTGCATGCCCAGTAAAACCATTTTCAAGAACTCCCTCATACTCATCTATCATTTATGCTATAACAAAACATTGATCACATAAATGTTTTTTTTATTTGAGGTCACTTTAGTTACATCTGTTTGTTGTAATAGGCTATTAAATGTATTCATTAATACAGTTCTTATGTATGTCTAAATCATATTTTACAAATAAGGCCTTTCACTTACTTTTCTCTATAAAGTGAAGGAGTGTACATGAAATCACCAAGGAGGAATTCTGGTGCAGTTTTTGTTTAAAGCTTCCCTGATGGTGTACTGTCTGGAATCAATTTCACAACTTCAAGATCACTTATCAAGTGTTCCATTGTTACAGTCTAAAGGTACTGACTTCATGAAGGGTGCTATACAATCAGTTGTAAGTTATATTCTTCAAATTTATATACTTTTGTTGTTTTTGTGAATTGTTTTACAAACAGCAAAAAACAACAAAAGAATATCATATTTTTATTTTAACCTGTTGTTATAGGCATCAACACCTATGTATCTGTGCAGTCCATTTACAGATATTTAGGTGTTTACTGGCACATAAAAGACAGCAGAGCTGATTGTGTTCACTTAAACGCAAGTACGTTTTTCAGTCATTTTAGACTTTACAGTAAAATGAAATAATCTAGACATCTGCTGTTTTATTTTCCAGCACTGTAGTCTGTTATTCAGTTAGAGGAGAGATCTCAACAGCTGGATTGGGATCATGTGAGACCCAAACTAATTGATGTGGGTGCAGGACATTGTCTCTGTTTTGGACAGGCAGTTGGTCCAAGGGCATATTTAATCTACTTCAGGTGGGAGCAGGTGGTTTGATAGGGGTGCATGACTGTTCTCTTTCATATCTATGTTAAGTGCTGGTAACATCCTATTAATTTGCACTGATAGTACAGAGTTAGGAAGCATCTTCCTCATTCTGCCGTTAACAAAGCATACGATGCAAACTACTCTGATATAACATATGCACTGCATGTCAGTTCAGTGTGTGAGAATGCTGAGTCCAGTACAGAAGGCCCAGACGAATGGTGACGTTCTTTTATTCAGGGTGACTTGAAGTAAGCTAATTGAAAGATTTACAGTAGCCTAAAGTTGCATTTGCTTTATAGTATTTACAGCAGAGCTGGCAGTGAAAATTCTAGGTAAAAAATAACTGAAAAACAGTAATACAAAACTCTTCCATTCACAGCATAAGTTTTTACTTCTTTGCTCAAGATTACTAATTGTAATGCTGACTTTCATCATTTTTG
Source organism: Lepisosteus oculatus (assembly GCF_040954835.1). Taxonomy (NCBI): domain Eukaryota; kingdom Metazoa; phylum Chordata; class Actinopteri; order Semionotiformes; family Lepisosteidae; genus Lepisosteus; species Lepisosteus oculatus. The sequence goes on along the minus strand of NC_090702.1, from coordinate 36,376,454 downwards.
CAAGCATTATCAGTCTTACCGTGTTCTGCATATTAGAAACTTAGCTCCAGATAGCTTGTAGTCTTACTTTCAGAATTCCTATCATTCTGCTTTCTACCTACTGGTGCATTTATACTTGTATCTGATCTGATTGATAGCCTTTTCTATCTGGAGGCAATGCCTTTGGATTTTAATCTATGCATTAATACAAAAAATTCCTGTTTATAAATAATAGGAAGTTATTTCCATTAAAAACAATTTAAAAAATATTGCCCTCCAGAATCAACTAAATTAGAATAAATACCTGCTTATGTTTTGTCTCTTGAAGCTGAGGCTCATGTTATTTGCTGTAAGATGGGATACTATGAGCACAAATCTTATTAGTCTCCCATTGATTGTGACAGTTGTTGATGTGTGTTTTATTGTTCATGGGTAAAGGTATCATGCACACTAGTTAGTCAAGGTACAAGTCGATAAACCAAGGATATTACTTAATGCTGTGTATTGATTTCCTGCTCTCCAAAGTAAAGAAAATAACACACAAGAGAACAGATGGATTTGAACCATTCAACTGGATGACGGAGCAAAGACTAAATTAAATACAATGTCTCAAGACTTTTTAAAAAATTGAATTATGTAGAATAGATGTATTTTCAATGAGTAGCAAGTAGGTGGCAAGAAAGGTTACTGTAGACATTTCTGAGGAATGTTCCTATAAAAGTCTTGTGAATAAGTGTTTTTGCAATGACATGCTAAGCTTTGCGCTGAAACTTGTAAAAACACTGACAGTAACAGTAATAACACTAAATTCGCATAGTCAGTTCTTGAAATCTTTTATTGATGTGTTAATGTAGAAGCTGACCACACAGAGCTGTAAGCATCTACACCAGTGTCTGTCACTGACAGTCTGGTGTCTGTCATCCCAGGGTCATCACATTATTCCCCCAGCTCTCAGACTAATGCCTTGCAGACTTTGATATGCCCATCAAACGCTTTAAAGGTTTTTTTTTTCCACTTGAAAGGATATATATTGTAGAGCCTAACAGTACTGATATTCTTAAATGTTAGAAAATAAGCATAATGCAGTATGTCAAAAATTAATCCCAGTGTTGACCTTTTAACATGATAACTATATTTATTGATCTTGTGTATGTTTAAATACACTGTAGTGATCTGATTACTTTTTAAAAAACACTTTAGTATTGGAACAGTAATCATTTAGAGTACTATCCACATGAACATGTGACATCTCAGATATGGCAGTTGAACCTGTTTGTAGTTTACATGTACAGTTCTAAAATATATGTGTGTTCTTTTGTGGCCTGTTTATTGCACTTAACAATTGTTCACTGTCAATTTACATTCTGTTGCATATCATAATTGCAGAAAAATTGACTAAACTATTAACAACTTGAAAGATCCATTTAACTGAAGCATTTTTTGATAGTGTTTAAAAGTGTGGTAGTAGAAGATTAATAATTAGATTACAGAATAATTAGTGCCAATTCCATTTTGAGGGTCAAACTGCAAAGAAAATTCACATTAGAAAACTGCTAGATGTAAAATTTTATCTCTATGTATCAAAAAACGTCTCTGGTTTTGCTAGAAAAGGTAATGTTGCTTTTCCTCTTTTCCCTCTCAGGTCCTGTGAAGTAAATTAAACATAGAAGACATGTTCTTTCTAATACGTTTTGAGATTAATTAAAAAAGTTCATTTGCATTTAAAGGTGCAATGAAACTTTTTTTAATTTTACAGTCTTTAGAATTCAGTTACAGTTATTACATTTTTTAATATAATAGATTAGACATCCTGTGCTACTGTGATGTTTTATTTAAGGCACCTCTCTGTTAGTTGATAAACCACATTGACATTTAACCCTGTAAAATGAATATGTGCTCTTCTGCTGTGTTTTCCTCTAAGCTAATTTGTATGATTGAAAACTATGCTATTGCTAACTCTGCAGGTCTCCTGAGACATAGTACGGTGTATATGGAGTTTACTGCTTTATTCGTTTCTCATGTGAAGGAACATTAATTCTGTATCCAAAGTTCGGACTTAGTTGGTAATGTAATACGGAGGCACTTATTATGCAGATGAGTCAATACTGGATAATTGAAGTTTACCTTGCTAGAGGGGCATGAAATAATTTCCAAATTTATATTGTGTGGGTAAAACTGAATGTACTCATTGAAAACATTGCACATATCCAAGGCAGTGGGGCTTTAGATGTTTACAGAAGCAAATGAGCAAGAATTAATAACTTGCAAGTTTTCTGTGAAGTTTGCATTTGTTACCTAAACAAAAAATCTAAACTTTTAAGTAATTATATAAAGAAATAATCAGGGTTTTTGTATAAATAGGGACTTTATCATATGAATTTAGAAAGGAATCAGCAAATGTTCAGTGACAGGCCCTGCCCCTTGATTTAAAAAAAATATATATTGTGACTTAATGGCTACTATGTTTAAAAAATCCTGTAACTGTACAGTAGATTTAAAAACAGCATGTCTCTAATTTTTTATGCTGTTCAATACAAGAGTATTGTTAAAAAAACTGGTAAAAACAATTTCTTTGACTTTCTGAAGAGTTCTTCAGCGGAATGTAAGTCTTTAGTAGAATCTTTGAATTTGTGGTTTTATGTTTCTGAGATCCTCCTGGAAAGAGATGCAGATTGAAAATATAGTATGATGCAATCGCATGTTTTTTATGAAAAGTGAAATGCATTTGTGACTTTATACTTGTTTAGTTGTAAATGCTAGCTGAAGAAAAGGAAGAAAACCTTTGAATTCCATTCTGTCATAACTCAGATTTGCTGACAGTGATGGATGTATAACTTTATTTTTTCTTTTTGCTGTTACTGACTTTCAAAGACCCACTTATTGTAATATATAGTTTCTTCTATGAATTTCTGAGGGGATGGTATTGTAAAGGCATGCCGACCTTGGTATAGATAATCATGAAAGGAAGATAATCTGTCACCAATAATGTTTTAGGATGTGGTTTAATATCACCATATGATGGCACTTTGTATCATAAAGCACATTACGTTTTCTGTTATCTAGATACAGATTTACTATCCTGTATAATGGCTTGCTGATTTAACAAGCTAAAGCCGAATACTGATCATCGTGAAAACTGCAATGATGAGAAACCTGCTTGCACTTTCAGATTATCAAGGACCTGCTAAATCTTTTGAAAATGTTTCAAGGATGTACATAACTTTGTGAAGAACACCTCCAAAAATATTACCGTAGATATTATCGACTATAAAGTGGTTTCAGTTTTTTCTGTGCTGCTTTGATAGTTCTGCAGTATCAAATTCATACTAAATAAAGCATAAGAAGACTAAAACATCTTCAATTATAGTACTGTAGAATTTACTTAAATGCATTTTTACTGTGAACTGTTCTGTAGCATAACTAGTTCACTAGACTCCAATAATTTGTAATGCAAGATTGGTAAAAGGGCTTTCTCTAATGTAAAGCCATTTCTTATGTTGCTGTTTTTCTCTTTTAAAATGAAAAGCATTACATTATGTTGCGTGTGCCGTAACAGGACCTTAAAATAGGCAGATCTAGGAAAACAGATGGATAAACAACGTAAGCTATAAACGAGTTGTGAGGGGAAAAATCCAAAATACACAAAATAGCATCTAAGCAATTTATCACTCTGGTGAAGCTGCATGCAACACAGCCAAAGTAACTGACCAGAAAGCTTCTGCCTCTTGGTTTTTGTGTTTCAGTAACTGGTCTGGTGACTGAGGCCAGCAGTCCATTCCCCACAGATTTCTGGGGTCTAGATATAGGCTTCCATCTTATCTAAACCTGCTGTACTATCACAGCTTTTAAATTATGACTAGAACCCCTTTTAGTAAATGAAATGAATAAATCAACAGTTTTCGGCACAATTAAAGTTTTTATTGAGTAATGAAGTCCTCTAACATAAAACAGATTTTTTTAGGTTCAAAGATAGTACTTAGATAACTTCATGGGAAGGGCTAGCCTTCCAAAATGGAAGCTAATTCTGTTAATTAATTTTCACATTTCTCAAAACATTGTATTCACTTTTATTAAATCATTTGGAATGTTATTTTGACCTGAAGTGCCAACATAAACATGGCAACATGAATTTTAGAAGTTCATTATTAATGAGGTCTTAATGCAAAGGTACTGTACATATTTCCAAACATTCCACAACAAAGTAGAGAATTTCCAGCCTGGCGGTGATCAAAACATTTGGATAGAAGCCTTGAAACGTCTTACAATGTAAACTTTAACATGATCATGTAAAATAACATATGATGCCATCTATTAGGACAAATTGTTAATCTAAGTAGACGACTTAGATTAAGACGACTCCTAAACATCTTGTGCCAATAAGTCTCATTGTAGTCTCTACAGGGCCACATTGTCATTGATCAAAACCTCAGAATTTCTGGTCTGGATTTTTTGAAAAAACTAAAATCTGTATCCTTAAGATCCATCGGCATGACTCCGGCTTCTGGTGTAATAATAAACTCCAGTGCTATGTTTAAAAAATATGTATACATTTACAGTTGAGGCAGGAGGCAAACTATTGAACTGAGTGTCGTCTTAACATGCAAACACAAAGTCCCCATCTGTAAATATTTATAATTGCTTAAGTAATGGATTCATCCTTTAACAACATCAGCAACTTATTTAAATATGCATCTGAGTTCTGAAATTCATGAACATTAGTCTAGCTAATTTCAAAAGAATATCATGCATCCATTTGTAATTTAATGAACTATCGACTTTCTGAAAGGAAGATTAATTGCTGGAGCAAGTATTGCAGTGCTTTTTCGTTTCGTCTCTACTGCAGGAAGGCATTTTGTTCCCAAGGGGATCTTTATTATGAGTGCACCACCATGGAGATACCAAACTCCTCTGCTCTGGAGACTACACTTCAAAAGCAACATGTAATTTACCATTGAAAGTAATTTTTGAACTTTAAAGTGTTACAGTTTAAAAACTTGTGACAGTATGTAACATTGAAAGATAGCTCAAACAAAGTGGATACCCAAAAATGATCCTTGTATAACTTGCACAAATGTTCAGATACTTTCAGACCTCAAGTGTTTTAAATGTTACACTGTAGCTAATTCCTTTGTTTTAACTATATAAAACTGAATGAGGACATAAAATTGATTAAAAATAATACACACAAGTTTTATAGTTGCAAACAATATAATTGCCAAATTTTAATGAATTCATAGGGGGTTCATAAATTAATTCCCTTATCGTTCTTGAATTTGTTTATCTCTGATTAACATCGCCATTAACTGATTCCAGCACAACACACAATCATAGGAACCAAAACACCAGTACCAGTTCTGTGTTTGGGTGTGTATTCTCTTTATTTTCTTCACCTAAAATTATTTTTGTCTAAAACCGTAAGAATTACTCTTATTTTAGGAGTAAAAAAGTTGTCATTGTTGTTCAACAATTTTTATAGGCAGTGAGACTTAGAGGTCCTATCAGATCTTTCTGTACCTATCTAGAATGTACCCATTTTGATTATTGTGATACTCTTAGTTTGCAAAATGATTGTTTTATACAAGGTATAAATATATAAAGATGCATCTGTTTTATACATTTTTAAACATGCTGTTTGGAGGAAAAAACATTGTTTTTTTGCCAATGCAAAGGAAAATTGTTCTAAAATGTAAAGTGTCTACTTCTGTTCTGCAGTGTAATGTCTTTTGATATTACTTTCCAGTCCTGCCAGAGTGTTAATTTTTTCAATTTAATTGTTCCAGAAATTGAAGAAAGTGATACATTGATATTTTGATACAACTTTGATACCACTTTTCAAAAAAGAAGGAATAAATTAAGAGTTGGGAATCAGATAAATAAACCATGAAGGTTCCCAGATCAGTTTTGTTTTGAGGTGGCATATGGCCTGGGAGGGTTTTTCATAGTTGGCATGTGCTTTGCTGTTGATGTGAAAGCCCTGAGGTTGCAATGTACAGAGGGGTTGTAGTGACTAGGTGTTGAAATGCTGCTCTGTTAGATTCACGCAGATGAGCAGATGACATGTGTCACTTCCAATCTGCTCCTGTCAGACACCATGTAGCATCTGTGGACTGTGCAACTGTAAAAACTCAAGCAGAAGCCTTAAGTTTCAAATTGGTGTTACTTCTAAAATAACTTTAGGAAATACTGCAAAATCAATGACAATCATTTCAATAAAGCCCCTCTGAGTTTCATTCTTCTGTTTTATTCGCTTGTGCAATTGTTTCGAACTGCACTGTTCAGTAAATTTAAGTATGATGTATGAACTTTTTTCAATCATTTGAAAACCAGATTTCTCATTTAACATTTGTCACACGTGTTGATTTTATTTATATCTGTGTATATCATATTAATATGCATACTCAAAATCTTTGAGTGGTTAAGGACTGTTCTTAATTTATAGCCTAAAGCATGCCTTGGAGCATTTCAGCTTACGCTAAATGCACTGTATTATTCAGTCAAAAGCCATACCAAAGGAAAATAACTGTGATTCTCAGAGAATGCGTATCATAATGGGTATATGCTTAAGATATGTGTATTTGTGAAAATTATTATCATAGCAGAGCATGAATGTGGAGTTTCTACCAATGCACAATTATGAAATAGCAGGCCTGCAGAAATTTGGAATATCATTTATTTCTTTAAGTATCTGTATTTCATGTTCATGATTATTGTTTTCTACAAAACAATCCCTAATGTGTAGTTTACTGTATTTCTTCAGCTGTGCAGCCATCTGTTCATTGTATTGAATGGAATGTACATAAAATGCAAATTATGTGTATTGGTTTGCATCTTTAAAAACTTTCTACAGTATCATTTTGCAGATTTTTTGTAGGGTTAAAAAAATCTTAAAAGTTCAATGTATTTGATCTGTTCATTAACAAAGATGTACATATTTATACAACAACTGCTGTTAAAATAACTTGCTATAGATTCTGCTGAACTGAAACCCTATGTGCGTATGTGCTATCCTCAAGTTTGAGCTGACAGTCAGTTTATCCCTATCAGCATATTGATTTTAATGAAAGAAATAGAAAAACGGTTTGAGAAAATGTCAGGACTTACCCAGGGGCTCTGTGCCATAATGGGATCTTTTCATGGACAGGTCTATATAAAATATTATTTACAGTGCAGGGAAAAACCAAAACCACAAAAAAAAAACAAAAGCCTAGCCCTTCTTTCACCTCCAGCTAAGCATCATCTTGTTCCTCATTATACAGCTGGATAGCTAATGTGCTTACCAACTCCAAACCTAGTCTTTCTCTGAGAGTTTTCTTCAACTCTTTTCCAAAACTCTCACTCTTCCACTCATACTTTAACATGTCCATGCTCCCTTCTCCTCTGGTACAGATCATAATGGAGGTTCTGCTGGCTTCCTAGCTAGCAGAGGTTGACAGTCAACCTGGAATCCCCAGCTTTCTGGTTTTAAATTTAGTCCAGTCAGTTTGTCTTCCTCAAGGTGGTCAGACAGCAGTTCATTCCACACAGCATTCTGGGGAATGTATTTCAATCAAGGATCTCGATCCACCATCCTTTTACGTGATTGTTTCTGGGAGTGTGAAAAGTTGGCCAGAGAAGCTAAATTTCTGAGCTGTGCAGTGTCTTTTAAACCAGGACCAAGACAGGTGGTGATTGGTTGAAAGTTAGCTGACATTTCAGACCCACGTGGGGTTACCATGCCCTACAGGTACCTGATTGGTTGGTCAAGGTGAGAGATGAGTATCAATGACTTCTGACATCTAGGACTGCAATCCAGATGTTCCCAAGAATCTCACAGACAAATAGGTGCCAGGAATGGCCATTGAGCATGATAGCCAAGCATGGCTGGGTGCATCCTCATTTGGGAGCTATTCCTTATCTGGGAGAAACACCCTAAATCAGAACTGCATGAAGAGCTTCTCTGTGGCTGCACCACAGAGATGAGAAAGAGAGATGGGACCTCATTTAGGAAAGCACAGCAACACTTAATTATGTCTTATTAATAAGCATTGCTTCATATTTGTTATTTATGTACTGTATTTGCTTTCTATTGAATGCAGATTGTCTTGCAAAGCTAAATTAAATATATAAGTACAGTGTACTTTGAACAGAATTTCACATTAAAACAGTTGCAAAATGACACATGGACATTGCTGGCTTTACTGTAACTTTACTGTCAGAAGTAACATTCCGAAACACAGCACAACAATAACATTATGGAAACGTTCCTTTCTTTTCCTTGGATCTCTCACTCCTTTTAGCAAGTCACACCATAATATTTACTATTAAACTATTATTTACTATTAAACATACTACTGCCTTTACACTAAATCAGTGGTTTCTAATCACTGGTGCATGAACCCGTGCCGGTCTGCAAGAGAAAAAAAGCCAAGTTAGATGAAGATATTATTGTAAGGCTAAACATCTCTTTCTTATGTTAGTATGCTTTTTATTTCCAGCATGATACACTATAGCTGTATTCCCAGGTGGAATGGTGGATATACTTGCCACCATTTCAGAAACATTAATCATGTCTGACAGCTGTTGTCTGCTGACAAAATGGAAGTAACTGACCACTAAATATAACAGTTACAGGTACCATCTACAAGGTAGTAAGTAGTCACTTGTACAGTGGATGTAGTAAAATTATAAAAATGAATCCCAGAAACAAAATTACAGCTTAATTTGAAAAAAGTTAATTAAGACTGAATAAATTACATTCTGATGTTAAACCTTATCTCATGTATTAGCTACATTATGCAATAAAATGTTAATATTGTTATTTTTAAAAACCACATGGATGAATGGGTAGGAAGAAACTGTCTAAATGTGTTTATTTGAAGATCCAATCTAATTCTGGAATGGATTCCAAATCAATGGAGAGTTCCAGAAAAAAAGCATAAAGATAAAAGGGATAGCAGCAATTCTGTGGTACTTAAATAAATGTATTGTATACTATAGGCTTGTAGATCTATTGTCCTAAACCATACTGACCAGCACATTACATTGCCTTAAAATAGCAAAATGGTTTTCTTTAGACAAATAGTCTGTGGTGACCAGGTTAAATATTAGTTATTTCTAATTTTAATTCAGTTCATTTTAAGAAGTAACTTCTATTGATTTATTTTTGAGGTTGAAGTAAGGAGCTGCATTAGTATGTGAGCTGACAAGGGAACAAGTACAGGTTAGTGCAGTGCTGAATGTTGAAAAGCTAAAAGAGAAAAAAACACAGCTTTTATTTAATCAAATCAGCGGCAACTTGATTCATTTTAGCACATCCCATACAAGGACAAATATACTGAAAGTAGGGGGGTGGATGAATGATCTGTTTTACAGCTCATAATATTGGAACCATTCTGTGACATTTTGGGATCAAGTCTAGTTGGACCTCTGCTGCAAAAAGGCTAGAAACTACTGTTCTAAACCACCGTTTGACACACTCCTCACTTCCAACTTATTGCCAACTTTTCATGCCCTGGGTTCACAAGAAACATTTTTTTAGAGTAAGAGCATTTTATAGTAAGGCCCTTGCTTGACAGATAAGCTGCTATGCCAAGGTTTCAAAATTACATTCAAGTAATCTTGAATGTAATCTTATGGAACATTGTTATATTTTTTAAATCATTGCCCCTTTGGACTTAATGTTACTGTTTTTCTTCAAACTATTTTTTGTGTTTTGCATTTTGAATGGACTATGAAACTATTAAGTGTCACAATTGATAGAAAGGATTAATGAAAAGATTAATAAATTACTAGAACTTTCCAAAATGTGTTTCAGTAGCCTCACTACTTTTTTTTACTTTTACAGAAAGCGAAGGCCACTATTTCTTTAATACAATGATTTACCAGTTGACCCAATTTCATGTTGTTCTCAGACCACCTTTATTTTCAACATTTAATAATTTGACAAAAATATATTCATTTTTAATATCAAATAATGTGTAAAATGTTACTCTTAGAAAATAAAGTTCACTAATATGGTTGGACCGTCTTTCTGATGAGACGTTAAACTGAGGTCCTGACTCTCAATGGTTATTAATAATCCCTGGGCATTTCTCAATAAGAGTAGGGAGTTATCCCGGTGTCGGGGCCAAATTTCCCCCTTCGGCCTTTACCGTGACCTCCAAATTGATGGACTGGCGCCCTGTAGGCTCCGGCTTCCCACGACACCATATGCTATAAAGCGGTTTGGCAAATGACATGACATGACATACAGTGGTTGGATAACAACAGATATGTTAGGTGGCTGTCAGTGGTAATTTAGTATTTAAACTCATCTCTCTTTTCATCACTAACCTAGAATTATTATGAAAAACAGAGGGTGCCCAATGTTTATTTGATTTTATATATATATTACATATTCTGTCCTCTACGGCAGGGGTTCTCAAAGTGTGGTCTGTGGACCACCAGTGGTCCGGGAGCTGACCTAATTAATTAATGAAACGATGTCACACATTGAAAATGAGACAGTCAGTTTGGCAGCTAAGTCCTTGCCGCCGTGCAGCAGTCTGTTGTCGTTAGTGATGCAGGGGTCAGCTTTTTTATTTACCCGCACCCGCCTGACCCGATTTAAAATTATAAAAGTACTGACCCATAGCTGGTCCGAACCCGATCCATTAGAAATTACACCAAGCAATATTCAAAAATTCATTTGATTAACATTTATTGAAACAGCATATCCAGATTCCTTGTTTTAAACAGACTAACGTAGCCTAGTCTAGTGACTGTCATTTTTGTAAAGTGCTTCACAATCGATGCACTTAGACGATGCAGATACATGTAATGTAACCTGTGCTTTTTTCTTCTGTTGTGCTGACTAGCTCACCAAATGTCTCCCACCACGCTCTTTTGTTGTTCTCTCTTCTTTAGTTTTATCTCACTGCTTTGGAGTTGTCCTGATCTGCTCTAACAAGGTTGCCATTATGTTTTTTTTTTCTTTGTAATACACTGTTGTCTGTTTGCTTACGTTTTATCCAACTTTGTCTTGTGATACAGCCAACTGGGGCTTAAATACACTAAAACATAAAATCACTTTAATTTAAGATACAAATGATCGGTTTTCTGCAATATTTTGCTTTTGGTCATATATCAACCTGTATTCGCCCAACCCGAACTAAAATCCTTTTTAGAACCCGAGTCAACTCACACATCACTAGTAGTCATGATTGTGTAGTTACGCTGTTTACGTTTTAATATGTGACTATGGTTCGACCGTTGCACTTATTATTGTTCGTACCGTTTTGTTCTCACTTTTGAATATCTTACTTTGAGTTTGAAAGTTCAAAGTGTAATTTAAAGAAGCAGTCAAAGCAGAAGGGTTATTATGGAGCACTGGCTCAAATCTGAGACTCTGAAATGCAAAAATAGTGACAATAGTGACAGCGCAAGTGTGAGTAAGACGCAGAATAGAAGTGAAAATGCGAGCGAGGTCATTTGTGAACCACACCAGCAGTGCTGTAATTCTAATTCCATCAGATTGATAAATGTGATGTGCAAGGAAGCAGAAAGTGTATTTGATGTGATGTTTTTGTCTGCTTCCAGACATGAGACCAAAGTTGTCCAGCTTGGATCCAGATATCACTTCTCTGATTGCTCAACAAAAGCAGCTCCATTCTTCACTAACATTTTAAGTAATAAAACATTTGCAAAATATGCAGCTTTGTTTGCAAAAATATTAGTACTTTTCAACAAATTTAATTCAATATTTGTTATTTTTAGTCCATGAATAGGTGATGATTTTTACAGGGTAGGAAGTGGGCGAAAGCATATGTGGTCCACTGCATCTGTGACTTGGTGTAAGTGGCCCATGGACCATAAAACTTTGAGAACCACTGCTCTACAGAATAACAAGCAAATTTCATTTTAAAGAACAAGAAATAGACTCTGTCCTGTCTGATAAGATTTTATTGTAAAAAGATCAAATCAGCATTTAGAGAACTATCAAATTTAGAAATTTTAAAATATACAAAAGTTGAAGATGACAGCTTTACCTTTTATTCTCTCCATCAAAAGCATATTAATTAAGTGTTTTTATTTCAGACTGTATTATCAGCTAGAGGATTAAGAGTCTTCTGAATTCATATAGATTGACTTGAGCAGTACCGTTTGTGGCCTTTGAGGAATTCTGTCATAAAATGGATCAATGATGGTCCACCTCACAGGAGACTATAAAAGTGAAGGCCTGTACATGATCTAGAATACATCAATTATAAATATTGTTAAATAGGCATGTAATGAAGCACCTGGAGTATCATTAGCGTCTTTGAGAAATGTAAATGCTAAAAGGCTGCTATAAAGAGGTATCTGTTAAAAATGACTGACAAATGAAAGTTTAATGCTCTCAGCAGATACAATTACCTAGCTTTTCTTTGTGTTAGACATCAGTTGGTTATTTTAAATAAAATGTTAAAGGGTTTTTTGTTGTTTTAAAATTACATCCACTGTAATGCAAGAAATGGCTGTATTTACAATATATATAATTTGTTTTCTGTCACGTTACTGAGACAGACTTCTTGACATTCCTTGCACTTAATTTCTATTTAAGTTCCCTTGTCACTCCCATCCCTTTTCAATATTTTTTTTCATTTCCATATATGACAAACTGTATGTTTCCAGTCCTGGGGCTTAATGTGGTTGTTTTATTTTTGTTGCTCTTTCAAGGTTAAAAAAAATATGATATGGGATTGGGCTGCACAAGAACAGCATGGTTTTCTGCAGTTTTCTGTACATGACTTAAACAGTTTTTACAATATAAACATGCATGATGAGCACAATAAGCATCTCAGTCTTTTTGATAAGTTTCCAATTCATTAATGCCAGTTTGATATTGAGGATGCACGTAATAATTGCCTGTATCTCATGTATTCCATTTATTTAATTTTATTTTTCCATCCCTCTGCCAAGTTTTAAGTGTGGATCAAAAACATGGTGTGCTGCCACTAAAAGGAATCATCACTTGTTAATTTGATAAATTGATGCAACAGAGAATAGGAAATGTTCTTAGAGATGAGTCATTCAGTGTGCCCCTGAGCAGCTGACCCCAAGCTGAGGTTTTTCTGCTGTCTGTGAGGTACCAGTTTTCTATCCATTTTTGTACAGCCTTGTACACTGATATATTTGGTTTTTAAAAATAAATTTAATGCAGTGCTTTGTCTGAAGTGTTCTGTAAGTATACATATGCTATATCTGTTTTTTGTTTTTATCCTTTTGGTAAATTCTTAAATTAAGACTATCAAGTTGATTACACAAACACAAATCTTTTATTCTTTTAATTAAGTTTAATTATTACCTGTAGCAATTCAATCATTCATTCCTCCAGTTTAACTCATATATTTGATTTCACCAGTGGTACATATACTGTATAGGAACAAGTAATAGGTTTATTCCATGCTGAAAAAAAGAAGAAAGAGAACACAACGTTTCGGCCGTGGAGCCTTCTTCAGGTGTGAGAGAGACAGGGCAGTAGGCAAAGGTAAAGTAGCGGGAGAACAAAGGATGGGGGGGAGGAGGAGTGAGAGGCGGGAGCAGGGGACAGAAAGAGAGGCCAATCAAGAGGTGTGAAGGCAGAATGGGTGCAGAGAGGTGTGAAATGAAACTTCCAATGAATGGAGAAAATTTAAAAGAACAGTAATCTGTCGTTAAGGGAAGGGAGAATGTGTGATCCTAACTGCAGAATAATTTTAGTTTCGGTGGTCTTTCTGATGTATGAGTTCGGAAAACCGTCTTTGAGAACACAGACGGAGAGATTAGTGTGGTCGTGGCCGTCAGAGGTGAAATGAGAAACAATGGGCTTGGAGAGATCTTTAATCTTCACAGCCCTGACGTGTTCTCTGAAGCGGTCTCCGAGTCTCCTTCCTGTTTCTCCAATGTAGATGGCTGGGCATTTACTGCAAGAGATACAGTAAATAAGGTTGCTGGAGGTACAAGATGCTGTCTGGGTGATCCGGAATTGTCCTGAGGGGCCTTGAATGAGTGTGGTGGTGGCTGTGTACTTGCAGGTGATACAGCGAGCGTCCCCTGATACAGCTTTCTGTCCCCTGCTCCCGCCTCTCACTCCTCCTCCCCCCCATCCTTTGTTCTCCCGCTACTTTACCTTTGCCTACTGCCCTGTCTCTCTCACACCTGAAGAAGGCTCCACGGCCGAAACGTTGTGTTCTCTTTCTTCTTTTTTTCAGCATGGAATAAACCTATTACTTGTTCCTTTGCAGCCTACGCATGCTGATGCAGCTACCCACCTGAACATATACTGTATAGATATAAAAGTACTTAACGTAATTTGAGAAGTATTTTCAACAGCCTTTTTGAAAGAGCTTTTATTATTTTTAAGTACAACTGGATGGATGTTATCAGATGCATAGATGTGTAGATTAGCCAAAATTCTTGAAACTATCTTTTGCATGGTAGTGTGTTTTTTTGTCCTATATCACAAAGACATTGAACTATTTGCTTGACATTGAGCATTACTGGCATGCTGTGTTTCAAACATTTTTTTCAAAAATTAGAATACCTAATTATTGCGTTTAGTATATCCTTCAAATGGTAAAATCACAAAATATGTGTTTTCATGTCTTGGCATATGTATACAGTACATATGCTGTTACCTCACACATGAGAGGATGAGGAAGTGTAGGTAGACTACACTACATTGATCTGGTAACCTGTCACAGGCAACACAGCTCTGTAGTGGATATTCAGCCCTAAGTGGTGGAGAGGCATGTCTGTCACGGACGGCACACACAAAGCACAGGGCATCACTTTGTTTGCAGAGAATCAAGAGACCCTGGCTGACTATTCCCACCCTATCCTCAGCAAAGCTCACCTAATTGGGAATCCCAATCATAACTGGCTAGTGATATTACCCAGATTTGAGCTTGCAGTGCCTGGATCATAGACCTCAATCTGCTCTCAAGCGCCAGCATGAATTTAACAACTCATTCTAGTGTCTGGAGTAGTTCCCTAGCTGTTCTTTTTTCATATGTTTAAATGATATTCAGTCTACTCTTTAATCTAGAGAAATACTGTAGCAGTGTGACTGACAGTGATCATTGTAAATATAGATCACTTTGGATGCTGGTGTCAATTTTTCAAAAACAATTACTAGATTTTACTGGATCTTAAATGCTGCTAAATCCTTAATTATTTTTTTCTACAAATAAATAATAAGCATATGATTATGGAAGTGTTTTACTGAACACTGAAGTGTTTTTCTTGGAAATTTTAAACATTACAAAGAAAATGTACTTGAAAGTAAAGCCAAGTGTTGTCTGCAGATGTTACTTTTTATGGCCATGGAGAACTGGGTGATGAGAAAGAACATTGCTTTGTTGATCCCAATGCATTTTCAAAAGACCCATGCTCATCTAGAAGTTTTAGTGTTGTCTTAGGTTTGGGCAAGATTTTCTTCTGTAACCTGAAGTAAATATTTCATACATTTAGTATTTAGTGATATTTAAGTAATGTTGTACATGCAACCAATAGTCCAGCAAAAAAGGAGAAGGGAGAAAAAAGACTTTCAAATCTTGGACAGAGCATAAGGCAAGGTTCATTTATATTCTAATGGTGTGATTGCACTTCCTAAGCAGGACTATTGAATCCTTGGCATTTATACCCCAGCACTGATGTGATAACAGAATAAAAGAGACTTACTGCTGATTGAAGTCAAGTAGCAGGGCCATAGTGAAGACGAGCATGAAGATGGCTGATGAATGCTATTACTGCTACAGGCATTGCTAACAACTGCGATTATATTACGCTTTCCCTAGAGGAAAATGCAAAAGAACTGTGTAGGGCCTAGCCTGTTCAGCCTAACAAATAACCAAATCGGAAATGCTTCTGGCAGTTGAGAATTTAAATAATCCATATTAGGTAGAGCATGAAATTAGCAAGTACTTAAATGTAATTTTTACTTTGGAGTAAGAATTTACATTTCTTTACAGATTTTTTTTTTTTACAATGGCTTTTGTTTTTTTTGCTGTCAGTCATAGAATAGACAGTAAACCTGCAATTCCAGATGAAAAGGTCCAGAAAATGTTTTAATTGGAAATAGGTCACTTGTTTAAATTATAAGGCTTCAAAAAGCTTGTTAAATATCTGCCTTGATTGGATAATGTATTGCAAAAAATGCTCAGTCCATTAAAATTGTTTAAAGAATCAAAACAAAAAAGAGCTTCATTGTGCATGACCCTTTTTAATACAGAATATTTTACCCTTTAGGTTAGTTACTGTTTTACTGAATACAACCTCCAGCAATACTTTAAATTACAGAATTACAGTTGCTAGTTGAACATAAATATTAATGATGTGTACGTCCTACACACATGACAATTTCCAAAAGGGCAAAAGATAGCCTTTCCACCCTTTATTCATGTAACATCTGCTAGTTGAAAATCAAGTACCTTTTAGCTTTATTTTCTCTTGAAGATGCTTGTATTTGAACACAAAATAGTGAATCAGAAATGTTTAATTCCAAACAATTTGCACAACACTTCATTTTTATTCATTGTTGGGTTTTTATTTTTTGACAAATCAGATTGTGGTCGGTCTACTAGATTGAAGACAGTCATCACCTGTTTATTTTTTATATTACAGTATAGAATGTTATGATCACTGGTTTTATTACATTTTAAAGTACTTTAAAGAAAACTTTTGGCCATAATGCTTACAAAAACTGGTTTTCCTCATAGTTTTCCATATGTTATCAAGACTAAGAATGATGTTGTAAAACGTTTTGGGGGCATATATAACATTTCTTTCTTTTTTCAGTATTGCAGAATATAATACAGATCACACTGAAGAACATAAAATCTCTTTGATTTGGCCCGTGCTAAAGTATGGCATACATCACAGGATTTTGTTTTCTCTTTTGTTCCTTCTTAGCTCTCACATTTCAAAAGGATTTTAATGTGTGTTCAAGTAATCTTTGACTGACCAATGAAAAGTGTAATTATATTCTTCTGATCTATGAATTTATTTTAGTGTACTTATTAAAATACCTTATAGCGTTAATTTTGACTTGTAATTAATCTGTTTATATTAATATATTTGATATGCATCATAAAAATAACTGTAATAAACTGTGATCTATACAAGGGATGAGGAACCTTCTCTGCTCAGGCCACTGATACTCAGGATTTGTTGCCTATATATCAACTTTGTTTAGTTTTTTTTAATATCAAGAAATGCTGTATAACATGTTAAATTCATGAGTTTTTAAGGAGACGACCGAGACCATTTTTATTTGAGTCTTTATAGATCTCCTGGAGCTGAAAATGTTACGATTTACAACTTGATTTCCATATTCAAATCTGCTTATATGACACGTGGTCTGTAGTATCTAATGTATGCTATCTTAAATGAATGTCATCTCAAATTTGGAAATTCATCGACACCTACATAGATTCTGTAGAATTCCAATAGAGGTCGGTTGTTGTATTTAGTGATACATTGCCTTGCAAAAGTATTCACTACCTACCAGTGACATATAGTTTTGTTGAATTGCAGATTATCTAACATTTTATTAATGCAAATAGTTCTAAGTTTGAAATCTCAAACACTTCTGAAGACTTTTATGGGTGAAACAAGTTGAAGTTCAGCAAAAACTGCAAAGAAAAATCACCAATCATGTATTAACCCCCTTAGCTACCGCAAACTTTAATTCAAGTGCACACAATTGCTTTAAAAATAACAATTAGTTGAATGGCCTCTGTGTTCGCTAATAGTAGTTCATGTTTTACAAATGCATACACTTGTGTCTGAAACAACCCTCAGATAGTTCAAAGATTTTACAAATGAAGACTAATGAGCTTTCAAAGCAACTCAGGTATAAGTTGTAGAAAGGTACATATTAGGAGAAAGGTATTAAAAAAAAATCAAAAACACCAAATATCCATTTCAGCATGGTGAGGTTGATCATGAAGAAGTGAAGTGTGTATTGTACCATGAATACACTTCCTGGATAAGAAAAACATTTTTTTGTAAGATTAAATAAAATTGAATCTTGGTGGTTCAAATGCAAAGCGTTACATCTGGCACATAGCTAACAGTGTGTCAACCCAGTCAACACCATCCTTACTGTCAAGTTGGTGTTGGCAGCATTATGTTATGGGACTGCTTCCAGCAGGGGGCTGGAAGGCCAAAACTGGTTCCACCAAATATTAATTCAGGGTGATGAATACTTGTGCAGTCAACATGGTGTAGTTTGTAATTTTTCTTTGCAGTGTATCATTGAAAGGGTATGAGTATAGTACTGAAAGGTGATAAAAATCCAACATATTCCATTGGTTGGATACAAATTGGTTGCATGTTTAATGCATCTCAGTATATATAACAATTATGAGGGTGATAATGATGAAATTGTGGAAGTCCACATTCTGCTTAACTTTTCAACAATTTTGTGCTACAGAAAACCATTCATTTGACCTTGAAAAATGTTTCCCCCCTTCTACATCAGTGAAAACTTGCAAATATAAAAGATTATATCCAGGGGATCAGCTGTCATTAGTCCATCAATATCAAAAAGGAAATCCACCCAGCCTATGTCACTTGAACTTAATCATGTGAAGCTTTGTTAATGGTGAGAATTTACAGAACATCTGGCAATAATTAATGAAGTATTTGGATCTGGTACGCACTGCAGAAGTGGCACTGCAGTAGTACTGTGCTGAAGACTTTATTTGACATTGACTTTCAAACAGTGTTAAGTCAGTCTGTGTTAATTATGAACTTACTGATGGACTGTGTTTTGGCTGAGTCGGAGGAGGTATTGATGAAGAATAGTCTCTCTGAGAAAGAGACCCATCATGGGATGTTAGCTTGTTATCTTGGCACATTTTTCTCTAAATTTGAATTTTATTTTAAAATATCCTTTAGAAGGTGTAAAGCTTTTGCTTTCTTTAGCTAGGTTTTTTATCACACAAAGCTGGACTTAGGTTTCTCAAAAAAAAGCAATTTGCTTCAGAGATAATATTACATAAGTCTCCATACTTTCTACATTACAAAGTGAACATAATTTCTGTAAATTAATATTTATGGACTTATTTATTCTGATATTTTATAGTTTGATTCATTAAGTGCTTGAGAATTCAGACTCAAAAAGAGTGCTACAGACAACATATATATCGTAAAAATACATATACACATAAGCTGCAAGTAATCCTCGCTCATCAAGATTCAGTTTCACTGTCAGAATGACAGTTGTAACAGAATGTTCTCTCTTTCTGCTTTTGGTGGCTTTTCCTCATATCTTTGAGCCAGAGAAGTTAATAAAGTAATAAAGCACAGTTGTTAAGTGTCACTGTTTGATACCTTTTAGCTGATGAGCTGTTCAGTTCTCTTGATTAAGGTCATAAGGTTAGACCAATAGGCAATCATAACCCCCACCATAATTCAGACAAGTCTTTCACCTGACTAGGCTTACTGCTTGTATCACTCTTTCATATATCAAAGCACGGGCTGTGAGGCTTATCAGACTGCGTGATTGATATCAGATTGAAACAGCATACTGCTCCTAGATATGGCTCCTATCAGCTCGTTTTATTATCCTTTTTCTGAGGTGAGTAAAGCTATTCAAAACTAAAAACTTTAACCAGATCTAGTGTCTTATTTTTGTAAGTCCATCCACTGTGGTTTGATTGTTGTACATAAGACCCATGGTTTTACTACTGCTGTTAGTTCATGGAAATGTGGGGTGATTATTTTAGTGAGGCTCTTAAATATGTTAATACTTTAAAACAGCTTTAAGCAAAATTGATTACATACTCGGGCTTTGTTCAATTTAAATCACCAAAGTAGCAGATTACCAGTAAAGGCATTTTTTGTGGCTGAACCTGTAGGTCAAAAAGTGTGTGTATCAAAGGACATGCAAGATGTTCAATTCTGAATCTATTGCACTTTGACTAAGTTGTAAGTGCCTGTAATAGAAGGGCAAAAGAATGTCTTTGAATTTAAAAGATACAGGAAGTACCCTTAAGTTTGGTAGCTGAGTCCGAGCATGGCAGTGATAAGGGCCATACAAATGGTCCCTAATGACAAGGCCCCTATAGCTTAGGTACCTGTCCAAAAAAACCAAAATCTCTGTTGCCCCTCTACTCTTATACTGTATATGGAAAAGAATAGATAAAACCTATACCTGGCTATAAATGTCATGAGTAATACCATTAAGCTTGGAATATTTTACAACTACCCCCTTACACATACCACTTCATTATATAGATAATATTTCTGTTCATTTTTTTGTCTTGTTTTGGTTTTGTCTCTAAGATTCTGTATTTCTGCAGTAGCTTTGTGAGACTAATAGTGTAATAGTTTTGTTTTATGTAGTACGTAACCTTTTGTTTTAGATTTATGGCTTTATGCATAATCTGCTTTTATTAATTAGCCATTAATGCACAGATGGTTATTTACATTAGTGTATTAACCTATTCAGTTGTATCTTGTGTTTACAATTCAGAAAACAAAAGCATGAAAATGTTTTGTTTTTCTTTTCTTTTTTTTTTTAGTAGTTGTACGGTAGGAATACACACTTTTAGTGTTGTCTTTCTTGCCTGGTCTTGTCTCTAGCTGCACATGTTTTTCTGTCACCTAAATGTCTAGATTGTACTATAGCTGTAGGTAATGTTTTATGTCTTATTTCTGTGTTTTCCAAGCTGAAAAAATCTAAGCTAAATGTTAAATTCTGAAGTAGGTTATGGTCTAGTTATTGCTCATTGTTATATGTTTATCCATCATTGTACAGTAACAAAATAAACTGTTCTTTGTACACATTAATGAACCAACTATTTTATTGTTCTTTAATAAATGTTGACATTTTTTATAAGATATGAATATATCTTAAAATGTAAGAATATGTACTATATGAATATTTCTTTATATTTCTTAAACTAAAACTTGCACAAACCCAAGATAAATTGTTAAAATTATGTTCATAACATAAACACGAATACATGTCCAATGTACATTTATATATAAAAGAATAAATGAAAATATGTAATCTTATATTGACTGACATACTGTATAATTGCAACACTGTATTTGAAGGTTGCATCCATGCAGTAGAAACAAGAGGTTGTGAAAAATTGAAAAATTCTTCAAATTAAAGCTCTGTTGTACTATTTGCTTACTTGTTATGTTTTATGTCTAATATTGAAGAAACAATTACATTAGGATAAATTAAATGGTTTTAATAAGTGATTTTAAGTGACAAATACTTTTAGTAATAATTTTAGTGAGTAAAATACACAAACCCACCAGCTGGTATCTATTTTTTTTTCCAGTAGCTAGAAATACTGCTTTAGTGTTCTTTAGCAGCAATGTTACACAAAACACTAACGTACAGTTCTTGTTTGAAAGGTGATGTGAATCTCTGTTCAGTTCCAATAATATAAGTCCTTACAGGCATTAATCTGTCAGTTGAGGCCTTAATATTCCTTTGTATACCTTCACATCATATGCATTTATTCCTTGGATCACTGCAGCTAATGCTCAGAACAATAAAGTCACAAGTAATAATGCATGCAGCGCTGTTGTTCCGTACCTCTAGGTGGCTTTATAGTCAAGTCAGGTATAGACCTTAGGTTTATCCCCACTCTGTTAAATAAACATTGCTTTAGCCAGCATGTTAAGATTAAAGACAAAGGGATAATAATAGGCATTTGTTTTATGTGAAGGACTCTTCATTCAAGCAGAACAAGTGATTTGAAATTCCACTTCAATTTCTTTCGTTATTTTCATTGTAATGTTTCAAACACTACAGAAAACATATGATAATCAGAACAGATGACAAAATTAATATCACTGTTTTGTGTTTTCTTCCTTTTTAACGGTTTAACCCCAAAGCCTTTTCTGTGCCTTTGTCTAAGAAAAAAAGAATCGATGTAAATGAGACTGGTTTTCAGAATGCATTGAAAGAAGACCAGCACTTTTCTTTATTATATCCATTAATTAAGTTCCATCACTAAGTTCCTCTGGGGAAGAGCTAGAAAAATAATTAAAATGATACATGAGGTAGGCAGTTTGGCAATTCAAAAGGTGAAATACAGAATTAGTTTAATACATAATTAGACACATTGCACTCATTCTTATGCATAGTTTACTGAAAAGAAACTTAACTACTGTTTCTAGAATTATGGAGTGAAACATGGCATGGCACAGTTTGGATAAGTAGTTCTTAGTGTGACTCAAGTGCCTAATATTTATTGCAACTCAGGTAATTTCCACTCTGTCTACATTGTTGTACTCTGTATTATTTTGAGGCCGAAGTTTAGAAGGACAAGTATATCCACTAAATGCAGTCTGTTTTAAATGTTTTGCTTCTTTATGAAAGTGTAGCAGATAGAGCAAGCATAAAAGAACAAGGTATGTGTAGAGATTAACTGTGTTCACTTGACCTTAATCCTGGTGTGTATGTTAAGGGAAGAAATCAGGACATGCCATCTGTTCTATATGAATGTGAAAGGAAAGAGTGTGGGGATGGTGTCCAGAATATAGTTTAATCTTGATGATTGCAATGTAATAACATTCTTACCTTTAATGCATCTAATTAATTCAATAATTGTTTTATGTATTGGATTGCTTAAAAGAGCTAGAACAGGGGTCTACAACCCCAGCCCTGGAGAGCCCCAATCCACGTATTCTTATATGTCACATTGCTAAAGATTGCCAGCATTTGTAAATTATTGATGGGTTAAGCATGTGATCTATTCAATTAGGAGCATTCTGATCCTTGAGGATTTAGGTGTGTTTGGAATTGGCCTTCAATTAATTGATTTCTGAATTCATTTAATAGATCACAAAAAATGTTCCAGATCTTTAGAAAATTATGATTTAATGATGACAACTAAAGCCTGCTGCATAGGAGCTGTCCAGGATCTGAGCTGAAGACCCATGGGCTAGCTCGTGTGCTAAGAGTAAACACCTGCAATACGGACGCTTGGAAGCTAAGGTCATTGTTAACTATTTCAGCTCCTGTACCTTCCTTATATCCTTACTTGTTTTTCTGTCTGCTTTAAATTATTTGTGTGTTTGAAAAATGTACTTCTATGGACTCTTTACAATGATAGATGATGGTGCGCAGAAAAATGAAAAGTTGGGGGAGGGCTTTTGATATTCCTTTCCATGTTCAATAATTTTGTCACTGTACTTGACACTGGCCCGGCACATGGCCCGGCAGTGTCACACAGGGATTTTAAAGTTGCAAAATTGCTTCTCCCACAATTTAAATTTAATCTCAAAGCTACTAATTCTGTCATGATATATTGTCACCACATGGCTGCGCCCTTGTATCTATTTGTTGATCCAGTTCAGTGACAGGTTAGAGAGCAAGGTGGGGCAAAGATCATGACTGCATATCCTGTATGAGATGCCGGTCCATCACAGTGCCACAGGGAAAGGGCTAAAAGAATTAGAATGGCCAATCAAGCTTGGCCACTTTGTCTATGGGAGGTGACAGAAAACTGGAGTACTCAAAAAAACATGCAAACAGAGGAAGAGGGTGAAACTTACTGCTAGAATAAAATTTACAATTTTCATAACTATATCTTAACATTATTTACATACACTGCTGTGTTTCTTGAGGCAAAATGTAATGATAACTGCAAACTGCCTGTTTGAGTTAAACGTTTCATTTGGATTTTGGATTTTGCATCTTCAGCTTTCATGTCCACCAGTGAGGGTAAAATCTTTGGTAAGATTTAAAACCTTTGTCCAGTAGACATTGAGTCTGTCCAGTGCTCCTATCAAGCTGTTGAAGAGGTCATTTACTGTTGTTTTGTCTAAAACCTCTTCTGTTTAAATGTGTGTTTAATTCTGATGACTTTTCTTTCAGTTTAAACTGCAAATTCAGAATAGCTGAAACTTTTTCACTTAAGTGGCATTTTACATAGTTTCATGGTCATTAGTCCAGGGGCTGGATGAATCCATTATTGGGGTGCAGGTCTGAAACTGCTGCTTTGGGTTGAGTGCTTATTTGTTTGCACTTTCTTGTTGACAGTGTCTTCCTTGTATGGAAAAGGTTAATTATATCTGTTGTACTATACATATGCAGTATATGTTCCTATACTAGTTTTAAATGATGGAATGCAGTTTTTTCCTGCTGGGTAAATCTAATCATTATAATTTCTGTTCAGACAAAAATGACTAGGTTGTCTTAAAGCTCTTTTAGTGAGTTTAGGGTGTTTCATACATCAGCCACTCTTGCTGGACATTTTGGATTTTTTTCACAGTAATATCTAATGATATCTGATACTACACACACAAGAAAAGTAGTGGAGTAAAATAGGATAATTGAAATTAGTTGTGTTAGAACATGTCTCATTAAGTCATTCAAGATTTTTTGGTAATTTCAGCAATGTTTTGTTTACTGTTATTCTGTTCTTTGGAAGGGCTGTAGAGGGAGCTGACTCCTTTGAAAATGATGATGTGAAAAGCTTCATCATCCAGTACTGGTTTGGAAACAAACAAAAGTAAATTGGCCAAGCAGTGCTTTGTCATCAAATGGTATATGTGTAACTGTGTCCTGAATGAAAATAAATTTGCTGGTCAGCCATGTAATAGTTTGACTGGCTGTAATTAAGTCACTAAATAATTTATCAGTAAGAGTACTGTGCTTCTTCACAATTTAGCCCTCTCTAAATCCAAGTACCAACAGATATCAGGTCTCATTTAACTTTCAAAAAGCCCACTGTTAAAAGCGTATGCTTTGTCTAGGAATGACAAATAGCAAAAGTCTGTTAAAGCATCAAATAAAATCACCAACTATAATAAAATGTAAGATAAAAGAAACTTATGATTTTCATCAGGAGCCCTAACAGTTTTCCATAACATGAGAATGGGATTTAGAGATCTCAAGTTTACTTGAGTGAATAATATATACATCTATAAATACTAATAGGAAAAGGGATATACAGTTAAATGAGTTACACTGCACAGGATAAGAAGCCTGGATACTTTTTTACATGTGTTTTAATCTAACACTGTTACAGAATCTTTAAAATATACTGTCTGTTTTTCATTTCTGTACAAACATTCATAGATGGAATCATTTTCCACTGCAGAACTTTAATCTGATTATGAGATATCTTGTTTTTCTAGGATTTATAAACTAACTGTTTAGTCACTAAGGCTGATGCTTCATTATCAATATTGCACAGCAATTTTTTGATAAATTTGAATATGTTGATTGAATGATATAATTCTGAACATCATACTTATCAATAAATAAATTAAATTGTTTTTGGTTTATAAATGTGCACCAGAAAAGGGGCAAAAGAAATAGCTACCATCATTAATTGTCTTGAGAACCATTTTTATTGTACAAGGTTTATACATAGAGGAACTGACACAAGTAGTTTTTCCCCCAGTGAAGTAATTTTTCATGACATTTCTCATTTTTCTTTTTTCTTTAGATAACCTCAACTAAATTATTCATAGACCAGGCTATTTTGTACATATGCAGATTATGAAGATTACTTTCTCAGTTGAATCTAGGTTCTGATACCTGCTTACATTGGCTAGAATGGCAGATGAACATTGTGTTTGGAATTAGGGGAATGCTGGTTCTTGCCCCCTGATGGTTATGTTGAGACAATTGAATGTCACCATGCCATTATGTATTTTGGCTTTGGCTTGAAAAAGCAGCAAGGAAATAAAAAGTCCAAGTAAATAAAGGTAAAAGGATGATGGTCAGTATGAACACCACACTAGTTCTCTGAGAGTAGTAATTCAGTTCCAGTCAAAAGTCACTATATTTTATGCAATAAAATCACCATAGTTTCTCCCCTTTTGCCAAACACAATCTAAATTTGTATATTGTTTTGCAGACCTGCTCCACATTGTCTTCTTTTCATTTTCTTGATATGTTTCGTGCTTTTTTTCTCTTCCGCAGGCCGAGCCAGAGGGTTTTTCACACTTTCACCTGTATGTCTGTGCAGCTTTTCTAGTAAGATGGAGGAAAGAAATTTTAGAAGAAAAGGATTTTCAAGTAAGTATTTTTTTTATCCACAGGCTCCAGTGTGTTCTGCTTTATTTTACCTCTAGTGTTATTAACTTCTGAGTTCACAGTGTCATTGTGACTGCATTAGTATGATGACAGCAGCAGCTGGGGTAAGGTGACATTGGTACTGTTTTAAAGTTTATCCCAGCACTGTTATACCTGAAGTAATAATCGATTTTTTAAAAGAGTGAACAGCATTCATGTAAACAGTATGGATTTTGACAAAAAAGCAAACTGTGTCCTGCCATTACCCTCATTTTATCCCTTCATATTTCAAATTACCTTTCATGTCAGCTTTATTTGCTGATGCGTTTGTCTGTGTTCAACTGAAGTATTGAAATATTGCCTTGTGAGCTGTATATTATAATTTTATTTATTCTGTTTGCATTTGTGTCGGCTGGGGGGTATTTTTTTGGTAATTCTTCAGTTACATAACATATCTGTATACTGCTCAAGTCAGTCTCAGTATGAATGTCCTTACCCAATATGGTGACATGACTTTCTACTTTGCAGTCCACTACACTGCAGGATGTGAGTCATTATTAATCCTCAGAGATGGCACATACTGCTTCAGATAGCAATCCCTGACCTTTAGAGCTTTTTGCCACAAGTGTTACCCTTCCTTATCAACAATTTCCCTTTTTTAACATTATAAATTGTTGATTTAGACTTTTTGCAGATGCTTAATAAAGTTGGGAGAACAAATTTAAATTGCCATCCACCTTAAAATGCATATCAAATCATTGAAGTGTTAAGGCTGTTTCATAAGTTCCTTGGCTTCTTTTGAATACCTTTTTACTTGATTTATTGTGTTTACAGTACCCACTGATTTCATATTATCCACAGCACCACTGAAATAGAGCCCATTTTGCATTCGTATTCTGGTTGACATATCAGAGTAAATTGTGTTTCTTGTGCTGCTTAAGGAAATTTGTTTATTTGGTGCTTAGTTTTTGTGTCTAAAGGTATGCAGTTTTCATCTAAAATAAGCAAATTATCTTATTTTATTATTTAAGCACTTCCATTTGATGCTTTATTAGTAATGATAAATGATGTGCTAATAACTAGATCCTTGGTTGCTTCAAGGTTGCAAACAAGATGTGTTAGTAATGCTGTACCCTTTTCTGTAAATTAGTCCTGTTTTGATATTTGATTTTGCCATGTTGTTTTAATATTATATTACAAATGGCTCTGTTCTTATTTTGCTGTATTTTTAATATATAAATGTGCTTTCAAAATTTATTATATTATTTGGCTTCCAAATACACAATTTTTTTGTGTATTGTTGATCTTCAGAACAAATCACTACCTCCTGCTGTTTAATAATAAACATTTGACCAATTAGCTCCAATGAAAGTATCATTCCACTGAGCATCCCATTAAGATCTGAGGCACTATCCATTCTTGGTGCACCAAGATGGCTGCATGCCTGCCATTTTCTTCTCACAGATCAGTCTGAATTTGTCTTGGGAACTACTACACAGATACTGTAGAATTAAATCTTGGCAGATTTAATCACCAACTAATACTGTTCCTGATTTGATACTGGAAAACTGCTGTAATTGTTTATCCTCCTACAGTGTATCATTAGCTACTTGCTGAAAGGTGACCTCTAACCCAAACTATTCCTCTTCACAAAATATTTGACTATATTTAACTCCAGGTGTCATTCTAGTGACACTACTGTGAACCTATAGTGAAATTGGCTTCCTGTGTAAACCACAGCTACAAACTACAATAGAAACCATTTTATTTACAGAATTCAAAGTACCACATTTGTGTATGTTGTACCACTAGATTTGTAGCTTTTTGTCACATTCAAACCTGTTTCAGACTTGCATTTCACAGCAATATTTTTTTCACTGACACTAGGTTGTTGTATGCTTGGTGAAACATTTATAATAGTGCCGTGGTAGGTATGTCCATTTTATAGTTTATTCTTTATTTTGCATTCTCAGGAGCATGAATGTTTGTTTTATTTTTCTTTGAGTAACTGTGTTGTTCTAGACAGTTCTGGCCCAAGAATTATAGATTTTCAGAATCATGATTCTATGTTTCTGGAATAATTGTCCATAAACAATTGTAAAGTAAAAGTATCTTCATGAACTTTAAAATGCTCTTATTATATGAGTTGTGATTTGAAAATACATTATACAATGAATGTATGTTGTTTTGATTAAATGTTTAATTTTGGGTTTTCCAGCTATGTGTAATCTGTCCTTGTATAATACACTGAATAACATGTTGATATGCCAGTCACCTGTCTGAAACAAACACCAGAATTAATTCTCTCTTTGGTGGGGAGAATTATCTTTTAATTATTTAGTTTCTGACAATAAAATTGAACCTCTTGCCAGTTTTTCTGAATTTCTGAAGCTGGTAAGTGTGTACGACTCCAAAAAGAAACACTTACCAGAGGGCATTGACATTGATATGTAGGAATCCGGAGCTGATGGCAATGTGGCGATCTTCATTAAAGAGCAAATGGAAGCTCAAAAGTTACACGGTGTGGGTGGGATTTGACAGTTTGAGCTGTCTTATTTTGTACACTCTCAAAAGAGTTTGCTCCTTTTTATTTAGACTACATCTATGGGAAATATTATAAGATATATCATGTGATGTACATGTAAATACAGTACATTATTTCATTACAACACTACACTAAAAAGAACTGAGGTTACTGTATGTTCCATAATTCGTTTGTGAAGCACAGAGTTGATGGTGGATCCATTTCTGTCAAAATCTTTGTCTTAAATTGATCTTTATTGAATCTTTTATCTTTATTTGCTAATCAAGTACAGTCCTGTATTGAACTGGACTGAATTTGTTTCCTGTTTAGCTACAGAAGCAGACATCTACAATGTGCATCAAAACTCACATCATCAGAAAGCAGAGTGCTGTAATCCATAGTTCTGTCCAGCATATTGCTTTTAGTCTTTCACTGCTCAAAAAAAATCACTAGGTTGCACTTGTTACATTAAGTGTTTCTCAAAATGGTAGCTTCATTTTATCTTTTTTTTCTTTGAAAAAAAAATCTTTTTAATCTTAAAATGTTATATTTCTGTTATATTAAACATATAAAATACATAGTCTACCTACCATTTTTATGGAACATGGCTGTTCAGTATTTGTTTTCTGAAAAGCGAATGAATGGCCATGAATGGATCCTGAATCTGACCTCAGTTGTTTTAACGTTAATGGTTATATGTACATTCTTTGAAAACAAGTAGTTTTGTGGAGTGACTTTAAATTAATTTGAAAAAACAACTGAAACTATTAATTTTGCAGTTTACCATTACAATGTTGAGGTACAGTATGCACTGCCAAAAACACTTTAATATAATTTTAATGGTATCAATTATTGCATCTATATCAGTGGTTCTAAAACTTTTTTGATGACGGGTCCCTTTTCTGTCTAAGATAATTTTGCGGATCCCCAACAACCTTTTTTCTTACTTTTCAGGATTAGCTGTGGTGGTGTTCTGCAAAAGACATTCTAGGACTGCTATTCAGAGACCATTTAGCCAATTATTAAGGAAGAAACTATTGATTTCTTTTGTTTTAATTGTAAGCATTGTATGAGCCCATTGAGTTTATTTCAGTCATTTATTAATCACATGAAGCTAGCAGCCACATCACCCTGTAACTCACAACCGGCAACCCACTGAAGCTAAGAAGGGCTGAGCCTAGTCAGTACCTGGTTTGGAGACCTCCAGGGAAAACCTGTGGTTGCTGCTGGAGGAGGTGTTAGTGGGGCCAGCAGGATGAGCTCACCCTGCGGTCCATGTGGGTCCTAATGCCCCAGTATAGTGATGGTGACACTATACTGTAGTGGGTGCTATCTTTCGGAGGAGATGTTAAACCGAGGTCCTGACTCTCAGTGGTCATTACAGATCCCTAGGCATTTCTCAAGAAGAGTAGGGAGTTAGCCCAGTGTCTGAGACAAATTTTCCCCCTCAGCCCTTACTATTGCCTCAAAATTGTCCTCATGTGTATGATTATCTTGTACTTCCCCTGCAATGGAGTGGCGCTCTGTCCAGGGGGTACCCTGCCTTGCGATCGTTGCTTGCCAGGTATGCTCCAGCTACACCGCAACTCTCACTAGGAAAAGCGGAAGTGAAAATGGATGGATTAATCACATGATAACTTGCCTACTTAGCACCCCTACGGTTCAATAAAGCTTAATCACTGAAATACTCATTGAGAATAAAAGAATCAAAGTTTTAGCCGCCGGTTCAACCAAGTTAGAAAAAAACCAGAAGGTTTTCCTCCTGGTTTGAAAACTTATAATTTCTTATATTGTTAACAAAGGGAAAAAAAAACTAATGAATTTATAGAACCAGATGACACTTTATGTGGTCTATCTGGGCGCAAATAGGAAAAGTTGGGAGCAAAATGACTAAGTAAAACACAGTGAGACAACAGTGCATGAGGTTTTTTAAAAAGAGTACTGATAATTTTGAATCAACATTTACTTCAAACCGGCAGAAACAGAACAATCTCTGCGATTAGTAAGCCGGCAGAAACAGAACAATCTCTGCGATTAGTGAGTTTGCCTCTTACTTCTACAATTTTTTTTATATTTGTAGTTATGGATGTGAGTTGCAGTCTCATGTTCAACTCTGCACCCAATCTGTTGCGATACTTCGTTTTTGTGGACACGTATGACGAAAATCCGGTTTCACACAGATAGGTGGTCACAAACGTGAGAAGAACAGAAAGAGTTTTCTCTGATAATACTGGATATTAGTTTTTGGTGCTGCACTAAAACTGCTAACTGCACTTCATTAAAAGCTGTTTTTAAGGAAGAGTCTGAAATCAGGTCAATGAACTTCTCATATTCTTGTGAAGTCTTGAAGTTTTTTTTATTGTTTTTCACATTTTTTTCTTTTATTTTGTCTTGTGGTTGCAGTCATTTTTAAGCGATCTTTCTACCTAGTAATATGCTATTTTCATTGTGAGAGTTTTTGAGATTTGCCGGATAGCGAAATGGCAAACCTTTTTATCTCCAAACAAGATAGAAGAGCTGATGTCATCCGATACCTTTGAGGTATCTTCTGGCTCTAACAAAAAAAGTACAGAAATATATTCAGAGAGTTAATTTGAAGATGACGTTTCAGAAGATATGCCTAATTTTTCTGACTTCTTGGAGCCATGCAAAGCCTGGCAAAACACATTTTTTATTGATAGCAAATTTTTATTTTTATTTTAGCCTATGTGAGAGCTCACAGAACCCCTGCAGATGTCCACACACAGTTTGAGAACCACTGATCTAGATGAAAGCAGTCTGCAAGAATGGCAGTAATAGCTGATGTACTGTATGGATATATGTGAATATTACTTCATGCAACTCAGTAACTTTCCTCTTTCTCATTTTCAGAATAATTTGCTTGATCTAACTTATACTGTACAGTATGTGATAAATGGTTATATTATCATTGTTGGGAAATGTAGTTTTTTTCCATGTAATTGGGCACTGAATTAAAAACTACATGCTGTGGTTGGCGAGGGATACTTTTCCTGTTGTTTTAAATAAGACCCTTTAACAATTACCTTAGAAAGAAAGGCCATTCACAAAACCCAAACGTATTGTAAATATTTGTATTTTGTCTTTGTCTCCTCATTTCAGAACTAGTAGTTAAAATACGTAATAAGGCCTGGGTGAGTCCTGCAGTTTAACATCATTGAAAGGCAGATGAGCACAACTTTCGGAAACACTGTGTAATTTCTGAAATTCTGAAAACAAATGTTCTTGTCACTACCTGCGACCAAAAACCAAGCGAAATGTACCACAGTCAGTTAGTGGCTGCCTAGCTCACGGAAGCATTTCACACTAGTGTACATCACTATTTGTATTGGGGACATATCAGATATTAAACGGAGAACAACATTTTTTTTAATTCATTAGATATCTACAATGCATTGTGTGGAATAAACTGGGTTTAAAATACAAGCACTCATGCTGAGGAGGAAGAGACTATCAGGAAATAGGGTAGTTGATGGGAAGTAGACACGAGAGACTCTGGTCATAAACTCCCTTTACTTCCTGATAGCGCTGGGGGAAACCCATTGCACTTCCTGCAGTTGCCAAACAGTCGGGAGTACATCTAGGAACAATGTTGTCTGAATGTTAGAAAGTGATTTCAAATTAATTGAAAATGTTTTTAGCATCCATATACCTACAATTGATAGGGAACAACCCACTCTGTAAACATCTCACTTTAAAAAAAAGCTACTATGGCTTTGGAGCAGTTTGCAACCATATTGTTCCGTAAAATAGGGAGATATGTCTACACTGTTTTTTTCATGTCTGGCAATGTTTTTGCACTTTGAATGAAGTGCAATCAGCTTTTAGTGGAATTCTCATTGTCTCATTAGGTGATCACGGCTGGAACTGGGAACACATTTTCTGTGTTCCAGATATGGTCTGTAGGATCCAGTGTACCTGATCTGTAATATCCCCAGTTCCTTGATAAGATGTTGTTTTCTTATGAAAAAAAGAATAATATAGAAGGAAATGTAAGATTTTTTGAGTGACTGGTACTACAAAAAGAAAATGGATAAAATTTTCTATTTAGTATTTTAACACAATTGAACTGACCCTATTACATGAAGAATTTAGTACAGTCATCTCTATTAACTATTTTGATATAGTTTTCACATAGTTATAGTTTTGCACATAGATTTTTTATAAACGTATCTATTGGAGCTCAAACTCAGCTATCTACAGTGCTCATTATATGGCATATTTTAGATAATGTCTCAAAATGGAAGAGAACAAAGCATCACTTCTCCATAGTTTAATTTACATACGCAGTACACACTGTTGTTTAAATGTAACAAAGATCTTCTTGTTTAGTAAAGACAAGCAAGTGGTAATCTGCTATAGAATCTTTGCTCTTCTGGCAGATTCCTGATTTTTTTTTAGGTTCTGATGCAGTACCATGCAGGTCATTGCTACAGCTTATAGCATAGCTATATTTATATAGATATATTTATAGCATAAAGCCATCAAGTATTGCTTTGTCCATTTGACAAAGAGCTTGTATTGCTTGACTGAGTGATGGGGTTGATGGGGATGAGGTTTGGTCTTATCTGACCTCAAACGTTTTTGTCTCATTGTTTCTTGGATCACATGGCTGCTTTTTGTAAACTCAATGTAGGCTTTGAGATGACTTATTTTTAGTAATGGCTTTCTTCTTGCCACTCTGCCATACAAGCTAGTTTGATGTTTTCTTGATATAGTTGACTGATGTGCATGGGGTTCTCCCATCTCAGCCATTGAACTCTGTAGCTCTTTCAACATTTGTCATTGGCCTCACTTTGGCATCCTTAATCAGTTTCTTCTTTGTCCAGCTGCTCAGTTTGGAGGGACAGCTTGATCTATGCAGTGTCTGGGTGGTACGATACACCTTCCACTTCTTGATTGAGTAGACTGCTCATAGGAATATTAAGAAACTTAAATATGTTTTGTGTCATTTTCTGTGCTTTAAGTGGCTTGCTTTGAAAGCTCCTTAGTCTGATAGAGATTTTGCTTGAAATTCACAATCTGAGAAAGGAACCTCATATAGACAGGTGTTTTTATTATGGAATAGTAAGAAGCACTATTACTATATACTTGCAAGGCACTGTATATTCAGAGAATTCACACTGCTTAATATTGGCCTAACAACTGCAGTTTTAGTACTGCTTCAATCAGCTACCATTATATATACTATTTCGCTAAATTTACTGGAACCAATTATCAAGTCACTAATTATACTTCTGTCACTGTATGCTAGTAATAGTCTTTATCATAAATAATAGTTAAATCTCTGTGAGTATCAAAGACTGAGCAGTTATTGTTCAAGACCCATTCTGGTTTTTACCTAATTGAAAATAATAAAAGTTGTTGGCAGTGTTTTAGTTCTTGTTTTTTGCAGTTTTTTTGCTTTTTCTGCAATGTGAAAGGGAATCTCATATTTGTAGCAGCTAACAAAGCTGCAGCATTCTTACTGTATTTTACATT
Organism: Lepisosteus oculatus; assembly: GCF_040954835.1. Classification (NCBI taxonomy): domain Eukaryota; kingdom Metazoa; phylum Chordata; class Actinopteri; order Semionotiformes; family Lepisosteidae; genus Lepisosteus; species Lepisosteus oculatus. Next base: position 36,342,468 of record NC_090702.1, on the reverse strand, counting down.
TTATTTTGTAGCCATGTGGCTCATTGTTACAGATAGTGACAATTGGAAACTTCCCAACGGAAAACCTAACTAAAATACTTTTTATTGAAAGCAGAAAGTGTAAACATACTCCTGAATTCTTAGTGCCGTTCATCTCTTAACACATCACGGGCTACACAGCCCTGTGTAGGGGGTTCAGTGCTGATTGGAAGAATAACATTGATTGTGATCTAATGGAAGTAGTGTTGGTAGAAAAAAAGATGGTTTTGCCTGATTTGGAATCAGTGTTCTTATGAAATACAAGACAGAATGCAAAATTGATTAATCTGATTATTATTTAGGAGTTGATATTGCAGTCTTCAAAATATCTGAAGAACATTCCTAAGTTGTGTTCTGTTGCTAGGCGTTCGTTTATCCTTCACTGTAACAATGCAGTGCTGGATTCCTGGTGCTGGACAGTACCTGTTCAAGCTTTAAGTTAATTTTCAATTTTCTAGCTAGTGTTTTATATAAATAATTCTTATAGCAATGTGCTTTGGGTCATTACAATCCTAAAATGTGACACCACCACATTTTAAGCTCAGATCCACAAAGTGCATGATTTAGAAAAAAGTCACTAGTTTTTCTTATAGTTTCTTATACTGTAGTTTTTCTTTATAGTCTATGTTTTTCTTAATCTTAAAGCGTAACTGGAAGATATTTACACCCAAACATTTTAGACCCATTATCATGTTTCAGTGTTTCCAGTGAGCACATTATCTATCAGTTTCACTGCTGGATGTATTGCCTTGTTTTCCTCCCTGTGTACTTTTCTGTTGTGTATTCAAAGCCTTTTATCTGTAATTGTAAACCTCAAAAATGTTTTATTTGCAGCAAAATTACTAGGTAGTTCAGTTTCTTTAATTCTTGCAATGAAGTATAACTACAGATAAGGTGGCATTCCATTTTTTTATCTCTGCTGGTCTTCTGTGTTCTTGAAAATACTTCGAGGCAAACTTCAAACATCTTTCCCCTCATCTTCTGATATCTGCAGCTTTGGAGCCATCATTTAGATTTTTGTGCATTCTATTACATATTCTCTACCAATCTTTTACATTTTTTTAAATTTTGTTTTAATGGCTTTATGCTTTGAATTAATTCTAAATTGCATTTTAAATATACCAATATACACATATACATACATATGTAGAATTTAGGTTTAGGTTTATTAGGTTGTCTCCGCATGTTTTGGTCAATTGACATTTTTTTTTCATTTTATATATTGACAAAGAACATGAACCTCTTGTTGTTGTGACACTGTTTAGGTGGTTTCAATTTGTTACTTAGTTTCCTGTAATGATAGTAATATAGTACTGATGGCTGTTACAGTTCCCCTGGACTTTGAAAACTGTGGCTGTAGTATCGGTGAGAACTACAAAGATATGCTAAATATATGTTCGTTCAGAGACTGGGTATTGATGTCTGATAATGTCTCATTTATCTTATTTTTCCTTTACAATCCCTCTCCTATGCACTAGCAAAACAGCCCTTATACTTCATGTTACTGCCTCTTTCTCTTATTATGAAATATTATGAAAATATATGTTTGTAAATAATCATTTTAGGGTACAGTATATTTCATTTACATTTATTAACTGTTATTATTATAATGGTCTTGAAATTTGCTAGAACTCCAGTTTAAAGAGAAGTTAAGCTGGGCCCAAGGATCTTCAGGCACAGTAACTGCATTTTAAGAACATGACTTGTATCATTATTCTCTAATAATGCGATGATTTTGAAATTTAACAAGAAAGCCTTTGAAATGAGAATAATGACAATTATTTCAGAACCTTGAGAAAAGGTTCTTAATTAAATATACTTAGCTGCATATGGCAATATATTGCTTCTAAGATTAATTGAACACAGTACGTAATGTTATCTCATATTTGGCATTTTTTTATAATTAGATTCATCTAGGTAGTAACAGTTAATTGCTAGCTAGTTCAAATATATTAAAATTGAAAGTTTTATTTATTTTAAAAGCTTTTAGCTATCATTGTTGAACTGAACACTTTTAAATACTTTAGGGGATTTCAAGTTCAGGTTAAAACTGTGATTTGTAATGAAGAGAGTTTTATGTCAAAAAGAGAGTTGCTGTTGTTATTTTATATTGTGTATTTTCATTATATGCTCTGTGTGTTCAGAATATACCAATACAATACAGTACAGTATGTAAGATTCAGTTTGATAATAGCCACATGTGCTTGTCACAATATGATATTTTGGCTGTAAATGTTCAGTCTAAGAATTTTATCATTAGCCTTTTTTAAAAATGGAATGTTACAAATCCCATAAATCTTAGGTTCATGGGTAAATCGGCCCGTCGTGCATAATGAGCCTGTTTGACAAGAGAGGTAAAATCCTATGTGTTAGACAAGTGTTTTACCATAATGTGTGTGATACTCAATTTGTCTACAGGTTATCATTTTTTAAAAATACCGGGATGTGTTGCCCGTGGTGGCATTCATAAAAGGTATAGTGATGATGAAACTGATACTAATTAAGGTTAGGGAATTAATTATATGTCGACTACAGCACCTTTTGCAATCTTATCAAGAAAATACACTTTCTCAGTGCTGCAAGAATTTATAAATTGAATTGTTTCTATGGGAATGGTAGTTCAATTGCCACTAGATGATCTTCAACACTAGCAATTGTTTGCCACTTTGACTCAAGTTAGATTTAGACACTTCTTGAAATGTGCTGAATTCAGAAAATTGAAAAACCTGTCTACTTGTTGACAGATATGAAGCAAAATGTAAGAATGTCCCGAACATCAATATATTGACTTGTTCTCCCACTTTCCTTCACACAGAAAAAATCTATGACAGTATACTTAGTCTAATTGGCAGGTATATATAAAATGCTATAGTTATAGAACCAATAACTGTACATGTGCGGACCACTTTAATAAAACAACATCTGGACATCTTCAAAACTCTCTAAGATGTCACTGGACTTGTGGAAGAAAAGCACAAGTAAAACGAGTTATATTATTTACTTGTTTTTAACTAAATGTAATTCAAAGTAAAATATACCATATATAAAGTTAAATACACAATACATTGTACAAATTAAGCAAGTTAATAATTGTGTGAATAAAAGAGGACTTTCTTCTGTAGCACTTAAATCTGGGTAGTCCAAATTGACGCCCGGATGGAAGGAGCTCAAATAGACAAGAGATGGTCATAACGATTTATGATTATTTTATAGAAAAACAGCATTATCAATATCAAGCAATCATTATCAAGGGGTTGAACGAAATACATAATATTGCTAACGTTACATCCTCAAATCATGTCAACTACACCCATCCCCTGCTTTCACAGGTCTGAGCTCCTCTTGTTTTAGTGATGTCGATGCTATTCACTTGACTGATGTGGTGGCTAGGCTAAAATGATACCTACTGTCTGTATTTTGGACATTATTCTTATGGCTCTAGTCTACTTTCTCTAATCTTTGTCCATTTATTACCAGCCATCTTAATGAGTCACAGATATCTAGTCTTCTACAGGTAGGTTCAAAGTTACAATCTCTCTGACTCTAGTGAAGGTTTAGACAAAGACACAGAACTGAAACATCCTTTGTTAAGTCAGTTAATGATTTTCTTGCTTCTAACTCTGAGTAACATAATACTCTTTCAGACCTTAAGTACTTTGCACTGTTAACCATGGCAATCTCTGGGAGCACATGGAAAGTGATCTAAGAGTCACTCCCCTTTGTGGGATTGTTTTTACTATTTGGATGACAGGAGTCCATAGATGTCTATTTGGATGAGATTAATGATATACATCTTAACTGTTTTGCATGTTATGTTGTTCAGTTTCCTCAGGGTGTTCCACAAGGTTCTGGGCTAGAACATGTATTATTTACTTACTTCCAGATGGGAAATTTTCTTTGCAAGCTGGTAAAGACATAGTATACAATACATCTAACACAACATGAACCCATTAAGAAATAAGAAACTTGAGAAGAGAAAAACAAGTTGAATTCATCTTCACAATCTAGAAAAGAAAAAAACTTTGAGATATAGACATAAGATGCATGCATGATGAAAAAATAAGATAAGATCACTTTATTAGCCATATACAATTTCTTGAATTAGGAATTCGTCTTTCGCATACCACATCTTGCTCTCCATGAGACACAGACACGCAGACAGGGAAAGAAACTTTGGAGTCAGAGCGCAGGGTCAGCCATTGTTCAGCGCCCCTGCAGCAGTTGGGGTTAAGGGCCTTGCTCAGGGAGTAGGATTCCTCTGCCGACAGCGGGAATTGAACCGACAACATTCCAGCCACAGGCGCAGATCCTTAGTCACAGTGCCACTGCTCTGCCGACGGTATATAAATATACCGTCAGTTATATAAATAAAGTAAAATGCTCAATATTCAATTGTCCAAATTAAGCAAACTAATTACTGTGTGAATAAAGTATAATTTAGTTCTGTTGCACTTAAATCTGGGTAATCTGACGCCCTGATGAAGGAGCCCTAATTCACTGAACAAGGGGTGGTCATGACAATCAATGATTATATTAGCCTTTCACACTATTTGTGGATATTGATGTCTGCCAGCTGTAACTGTTGTGCACTGATAATTTTGCTGGTTATGTTCACTATCCTGTCTGTTTTTGTTATGTGTATTCAGGTTACTAAACCAAGTTACCGCAGTGAATGATGCCACAGATTCAATAAAAGTTTACTATTTGCATTTTTATTGTTGGTTAGGTTATTCACCATCATGCTTTACTGCTTTGACTATAGTGCTCAGATTTACATGCACATTAGATTAGGTAATTCTGCTGTCGTTTCTGCATTTTGTAGGTCACTTTCTATAAGAAAATTAGAATGTTTACAAGTGAAAGGAGGATATTTTGCTTCACTGTAGTTGTTTTTTTCATCCAATGATCTTATCCTGCCATTTCTTGAAAGATATCCAGGGTATCACCTTAAGCAACACAACTGTGGTAACTTGTTACAAAGTCCCAAAGCCCGTTCTGTAAAAAAGTGCCACTTTACTCAGTTATGAGTTTCTGTGTAGTTTCTAATTGTGTCCGCCAGCTCGTAACTCACTTCTAGTTCTGAAGCCCTTCATTGGGTTGACTTTTTTAAAAATAATTCATATACCTTTGTAGTCCTCTGTGTACAAGACTAGTGATTTTGACTACTAAATCACAAAAAAATTAAGTTCCTTAATCCTATTGGTGTCGAGCATTCCATTGAGCCAGTTAATATTTCTGGTCTCTTCTCTGGATTGATTTGAGAGTAAAATAATATTCTAAGTGAGGCCTTGGAATAACACACTTTTAGCATAACATAACACAACCATGATTTAGATTTTACAGTTTTGGCTTTATATCCCAGAATTCTGTCTGTTTTTTATTGCTTCCTTCTACACCGTGTAGAAGGTAAAAATGCTGTTTACTTAAACAATGTTTCTCATAATTAACCTCCTCATGCTCAGCTTTTCCTATATTTGTAATTAAATTTTTGCTACCTGCATTCAATCCTTCACTTTAAATGTAATCTGACATTCTGTCCCCATTCCGACCAACGCAAATCTGCATTAACAGTACCATAAACAAAATATTTATTGTTTCTCAAACTAGCACAAATGCAAATGATGTTTTTCCTGTTTTTGTTCTGGATATTTCTTTCTAATGTGTGTACTGAGTAAGACATTATAAACATTTTGAAAGTTCTGAAAGGATGTCCAAGGGTTTTCCTTGAATTCAAGACCCTAATCAGGCCTGTGCTGTGCATACTTTCCAAGATAATTCAAGATATTAATGGTTCCATGCATTCCAGGAAGACTTTGACCTTGGGTTCCTTTTGGGGGACAGGATGCACAGTTAAGCTAAACAGTGAGAAGATAGAGGTTATGCTCATAGAGCATTAACTTTGCACAATTTATTATGTTGTTGTTAGTGTTGCTAAAAAAAGCCTTGCCTGAATTTACAAACTTTGATATTACCCTGTGTTATTATTTTGAAGTACCTTACTCCCTTACCAGGGTATCATCCAAGGTGCTAAATAGATTTAAAGTTTTCCTTATAATTTCTGCATAACTGCCTCTTTCTGAAGTTTAGATTGAATTTTAAGTTTTCCTGCTCACATCTATAAAATTAGATGTTTTAGGCCAAGTTTGCTTAACCTAATTCATGAGTATACATGGTCCAACACTCTGAAAACCGATCGTTCAGCCCTTTTTATGCTGCTGATGTTCAGGTTCTATACAATGCACACACAGTTAAAATTGTGATAATTATTAACGGCATCCATTACAGACTTACTCAAATAACGTTTTAATGTATACGGTTTTTGTATTTACAAATCTGTGTTCTATATTATGTATCTGCTATTGCACAGTGCTATGAGTTTCTGAGTTGAGTTTTTAAAGCACTTCTAAATTAAATTTATTATTAATACTTGATGAACACAATTCAATGTTATTTACAGGCAGTAAGTAAATTAAATGTATTTTGATACACAGAAATTTATTCTAATGATTATAGGACACATATTCTAAAATCTAATAAGCAATTCCAGCTATTTGTGTTCTTTGGGTTAATTTAAAAATATTTCATTGAGACTTCTATGTAGCTTAGTACTTTAATTTCAAAGTCACACTTACAGAATTAGAGCCCTTTGAACCATGACTTGAAAAGCCTGAATTTGGATACTAATCATTCCTCAGGCCTTTTAAGACTTCCACGTCTGCTTAATTTGTGCACTCCTAGGCTGGGGACTCAGCAACATATTCACAAATTAAATGTGTGAAGCATAAAATCCGTAGTGATGCAGTAATTATCAACAACATTTACTGTTTGGATTTTAATTAAAATTTCATGAATATGCATTGCAAATCCTGATGTATAGCTTTTAATATTAATGCATTTGCACCAGCAAGTGGGATGTGTACATCCTCTTAATTTGAACTTTATTACCAGCAGCTGAAAATCACATTTTTCTTGGCAGCATAGCCTAAATTGGAGTTATGGGTTTTCTATGTATTTTTTATCTTCATTCAGAATGCCAAAATTTAATCTCTGTTAGACATGTGTAATCCAAAGTCAAATACCTTAGTATGTATGTTCTGATGTTTATTTGATTCTGAATCAATCAAACTAAATGTAACACTTTATTTGAATGTTGCTGCATAATGGCTTCGTAATCCCTTCATTACTGCCACACAAGTTATATGTTAATTTGCACACCTGAAGAAGGCTCCACGGCCGAAAAGTTGTGTTCTCTTTCTTCTTTTTTTCAGCATGGAATAAACCTATTACTTGTTCCTTTGCAGCCTACGCATGCTGACGCAGCTACCCACCTAAGTTATATGTTATATGTATATAAGTTATATGTTATAATCACACACAATGCTTTACAGGGACATGTGCAAATGACATAATGTGCATAAGAAGTTATGACATTTGTTTGTTTAGGTAAATTGAAATATCGCCAGATATTACCAATGTTATCTGAGCATTACTGGTGTTACCAAACTACCAGGGTGTTACCAAATAGAATATTATATATGGAATGGAATATTAATGTGAAATTTTATTCTCCTTAGTATTTATATTTGCCCTGAAATTCATAGCATAACAAAGATCTAATTTTATTTCTCCTTTTTTTCTGTCTTGATTGGGTGTAAATATGCCTGGAAAAGCTCTAGTGGTAAAGTTATGATTATTAAGGCTTGTTTTTTTTTTAGTTATGGTTTATGATTGTTAAATTCATTATTATGCCAAATTCTAAAGCAGGTGGTATCCGTTTTAAATGTTCCTTTTTTCATAGGTTATTAAAACCTTGAAATTAAATTGACGCCCTTCTTTTACTACTTATCAGTTGGCTTGAACGCTGTTGCTCAATTCATTCTTTCAGCATTCAAAACCATTGGTGTTTAATGTTCCTTGCATGATTGGATTTGCCCCAGGTCATTATGAAATTGTTTTCTAAAGATTATTTGGATGAACTGGTGCTGAATAATCAGCTCTCAAAATTTAGAGTGATATAGACAATAATAATGGAATCTTGGTGAGGCAATATAGTGACCTGTATTGAATAGAGCTTAATCACTTTGATTTAAAGAAAATTTCAGCTTGAATAGCTATCACAGTTGTAATGTAGCTACTTCAATTCTCAAACGCCTGTACTCTAATGAGCTGTACTAGAGATTGCGGCAACACATCATTGAGGTCAACATTTAATTTTTGTTGTATTGAACAGTAGCACATTGGTATGGTTGTGCATAGAATATTTTCTGTTTTTTATGCACAGCCTGAAAAACAATATTGATTAAAATAAGAATCATTTTTTTTATTTGTCCTTTTTAATTTGGTGTTTTTTATTGAGGGTGGCACATTGGTACAGTGGCTAACATTGCTGCCTTGCAGCACTGAGGATCTGGGTTCAGTTCCAGACCTGGGGTGCTATCTGCCTGGAGTTTGTATGCTATCTTCATGTTCGCATGGGTTTCCTCTAGGTGCTCCATTTTCCTCCCACAGTCCAACAACATACTGTTAGGTTAATACGCTTTTGGGAAAATTGGCCCTAAGTGTGTGTGTGTTTCTGCCCTGCGATAGACTGGCATCCAATCCAGGGTGTACCCTGCCTTGTGTTCAATGCTTGTCAAAATAGGCTCTGGCTCCCCTGCGACCCTGAATTGGAATTGGCAGTTAGAAAATGGATGGATGTTTTTTATTGATGATTTTAAAACAATTTCCCATTATTTTCCCATCAATAAAAATAATCAGTTCGTAGGGAGGTTTTTTTTTCCTCCTAAAAGTTCTATGTAGGCAGTGTTAAAGTCATCAATAGCAAGTTAGAACAAGTTTAAGATCATTATACAATAATTAAATATGTAAAAGCAAATGTAGTGATTGGCTTTTTCTATTCAATCAAAAATGCATTCCTTTCCAGAAAGATTTACTTATATTACAAATATTACACTTAGTAATATTAAACCATTAATTGCTGTTATTTTATCTGTTATTATTACAGAATGTTTGGTTTTCTATGTGTTTCTGACATCATAGAGTGAACCCATCAACCCACATGACCCTTAAAAAAGAAATGTAGGTTCTCATTTAATAGGAAGCTAAAAATTACATGCACATCTTCAGAAATCTCAGATATGTGTCTAGTTTATTTTTAGTTACATTTATTGTACCCATCAAACATATTACTTACTAAAAATTAATTTTTAATTGGATGTTTGTGGGAAATAATTTAACAGACAGAACCTAACTAGAATATTCATTTTGCAGCTCCACACATTTGTACAGTTTAGATATTCGTAAATCATATTTGAAGTTCACTTATTTATCTGCTTTTTAAAATGTCTTTATCTGGACACACTTTGTATTGATGAGATATGTCATCTTAATAAGGGCTCATATCCATACATGAGCCCATTTAAAAAATCATAAGATATAAACTTGTATTGAATAACTGATACTATAAAAAAGCTTATGACTTTTTAAAGCATTTTAAATTAATAAGCTTTTTGAAAGAATTGTCGGGAATTCTTTCTTGTCATCAATTAACTTCTGCCTACTATTATGTGAGATTTGTCATTTATAGATAGATTATCTAAGAATTTTTCTTTTTTGCTTCAAGGAAGTACTAAACAACTGAGCTAGTTCTTGGTGTTATCAGTCCATACCCCATGATGAGGACAAATGAAAAGAGCTTCTGCACTTCACTAAAAATTCAATCAGAGCTGCAGATAAGAGAACAAATAGAAAGCAGAGGATTTCACAGTGTGAGTTAAGAAAGTGATTGAAGAGAACTTGATTTAAGGAAAGGCGATTAAAATCTGCCTCCCATTTCTGTGTTCAGCTCCTAATAGTTCACTTAAATACCGTGCTTGCATTTGGAAACCCTGCTTATCTTGTATATAATTTAAACATGGGAAAGGTCTATATCAGTAATGTAAAATGGAACCATAAATCTGCTTTAATACAATCATTTGTACAACATGTATTTGTATTTCCCTCTCAGTTCTTTAATATATCAGATTTTCACTTTAAAATATTTGGCAAATCAAGTGCAGTGGTGGTACTTCTGACTGTAAGTTACATGAGTATCTTCTAAGAGAAGATATAACTTACAATTTTATGGGGGTTTTTATTTTTCTGTTCTGTAACTTAAAATTATGATTTGGAAATTATTAAATGTAATTTTTATATCAATTAAATATTTAAAAATGTGCACTGATATTTTTTATAATATAAATACATACAGTATTGAAAAATGAAAAAAAAAAACAGTTTCCTGATATAATATTTCTGTGAATATCACTCCACAGACAAAATCCTCTTTTTCGTTATAATGAAATATATCAAAATTATCAGCTAATGCAAGATATATTTAAAACATTTAAATTCTCTAGATAACTCTTTAGAAGGAGAATAGGTTTACACAAGGGATGTGCAATCATATTCACATTTCATAACTTACTGTTCTGCCTTTATGCTAATTCACTAAAGCAATTTAATATGATGAGTTCAAAGTAATAGGTAGAAGGAATGTGCACCTCAAATGCAGCTTGGGAGTCATTATACTTACCAAAATTATGATATAGCACAAAGAAAAGGACATTTTTGGAGTAAGGAAAGAATATGGGGCAGCTATATTTTTAATTTTTACATCATTTTTCTTTTTGGTGTAGTTTTCTAGCCAGAAACAGACAATAACCTTTTTTAAAATATATTCTTTGTGTATGTGTTATAACATGAATATTTATAATTTACCATTTCCAAAAGTGCTCTCAAAAACTTGTTTTTCAATACACCCCTCAGTGAATCAGTAATACTTTCACTTCTTGGGCAGTATATGTATTAAAAGAAAGCTTTAAGGACAGGAGGTTGGTATTTTCTCTTTGCTTCATCACCTGATGGAGTGAATATAATTCTGTTATCTCAGGCTATAAGGAAAACAGTTCAGGTGGGTAGCTCCGTCAGCATGTGTAGGCTGTAAAGGAACAAGTAATAGGTTTATTCCATGCTGAAAAAAAAGAAGAAAGAAAACACAACGAAACATTGCGTTTTCTTTCTTCTTTTTTTCAGCATCGAAAAAACCTATTACTTGTTCCTTGTAAGGAAAACATACCTTTCGCAGTGAATTCTTGCACATTAACTTCTACTGTGTAAAAGTTTCAAGATAAAAACTTGGAGATGCAATATAATAGAATAGAGACAGCCACATCAGTGTCAGGTTTGATATGGATGTATATTTGAGTATTATCAGCGTAGAAATGATAGATCTTAAAAGCTGACCAAGTGGAAACATGAAAGTGCTGAAGAGCAAGGGGCCCAGTATTGAGCCTTGAGGAAGACCAGAGTTAACAAGACCAATTTCAGACCTACTGTATTCCCATTAAGAGAGACAAAGTGACAGCGATCAGTGAGGTTAGACTTGAACCATTTGAGACCAGTGTCAGAAACTCCAAACACAGTCTCAAGACAAGAAAGTAAGATGTCATGGTCAACAGTGTCAAAAGCAGCACTGTGATCAAGAAGGATGGGTATATAAAGAGAATCAGAATCAGAAGCTATTAGAAGATCATTAGTGACTTCGATCAGGGCAGTTTCTGTGCTGTGAAGTTGACGGAAGCCAGATTGGAGGGGTTCAAAAAGGTTATTTGTCATGAGGTGGTTATGTAACTGTAATGTGACAGCACATTCTAGAATTTTTGCAAGAAAGGGTAAGTTGGAGATGGGGCGAAAATTGTTAAGAGCCATGTTAGGCTTTTTTGGCACGGGAGTAATGGCAGCAGTTTTTAGTACCGTTGGTACAACGCCAGTGCTCAAGGATTCATTTATAATATTGAGGACAATGGGACAGAGAGAAGAGAAACAGGATTGAAATAAAGTGGTGGGAATGGGATCTAAATGTGGTGAGTTTCATGTGTGTAAATAGTTTATTGAGGGATGCTGAGTCAAGAAGAGAGAAGCTGGAGAGAAGGGAACCAGATAAGTTGGATAAGGAGGGAGGAGGAATGAAAATGTTATGTGTAGTGGAGAGAATGTGATGTCGGATGTCGTCGATCTTGGAGCTAAAGAAATCTAAGAATGTGTTGCAAAGTTGTGATGCGGCAGGTAATGTGGTGGGCAGTTTGGCTTTTGTAAGATGTTGATGGTGAAGAAAAGATGTCTGGGGTTTTTATGGTGAGTTTCAATGATGTGAGAGAAGTAGGTGGATCTAGCAGACTCTATTGTAACCTTATATTCAGACAAGTAATCTCTCCAAGCCTGATAATGTACATTTAGGCAAGAAAGATGCCACCTACGCTCAAGTTTGCAGGAGGCTGCCTTCATAGATCACAGATGGTCGTTGTACCAGGGGGCAGGGCGAGAGAAGGAGATGGTGGAGTTTTTAGAGGAGCAAAGGTGTCAAGGGTAGATAAAAGAGCACTATCAAGTAACTGTATTTTCTCCTCTAGATGGTCAGAGGTAGAGAAACAAGATAGGTGATAAGTCAAACAATGAAATATTTATTTAATTTAAAGATTGTTTTAACTGACATCATATTTGGTTTTAATTCTGTGCATGAATGTGTTACAGCAGTATTGGAAGTTATTGACATTGCAGTGCATATCAACAAAAATCACATTAGTGTAGCTATTGTGACACATACAGTGATGGTGTGCCATACAGGGTCTTTAATATAGGTGAGTCCCAAGGAAAACAGAGCCACAGATGCAGCCATAGGTTTAAAAAGTATTCCTTTTATAGTGTAGGAAAAAAAACAGAAAAAACTAAGATTGTCTTTGAGCTTATAAAAATAGTTAAGCTGCCACATGACCAAAGTGTCTCTATGACTCTTTAAGAAAAACCACACCTGAAACTCAAAATTCAAGACAATTTCTGAGCTCCAGTCTGAGCTCACAGCTCCATGGTCACATTGTCAGTCACTTTCTTCTCTCTCTGATGCAGACACTTAGCAAGAATCTGTTGTCACCAGACCAATTGTCTTCTCCCAATCAGTTAGGTAACTGATGGCAACAGGTCATTCCCCACAGCTGTCTGGGGAATGTAGATCAGATAAGAGCTGCCATTTTGTCTGTGCCTGCCAGCCAAAGACGACATACAGTGCCTTGCGAAAGTATTCGGCCCCCTTGAACTTTTCAACCTTTTGCCACATTTCAGGCTTCAAACATAAAGATATATTTTTTTTATTTTATGTGAAGAATCACCAACAAGTGGGACACAATTGTGAAGTGGAACGAAATCTATTGGATTTTTGAAACTTTTTTAACTAATAAAAAAATGAAAAGTGGGGCGTGCAAAATTATTCGGCCCCCTTGCGTTAATACTTTGTAGAGCCACCTTTTGCTGCGATTACAGCTGCAAGTCGCTTGGGGTATGTCTCTATCAGTTTTGCACATCGAGAGACTGAAATTCTTGCCCATTCTTCCTTGCAAAACAGCTCGAGCTCAGTGAGGTTGGATGGAGAGCGTTTGTGAACAGCAGTTTTTTGCAAAGAATTGTTTAAGTCTTTCATCGTTTTTGTGATTTCAGAATTATTTACAAAATGATATACAGTGTGTGAAGTCAGACAGATTTTTACAACCTCTACCAGTTACAGAAGAAGGTTGTATCTACTAGGAACTCTGTTCTACATTTTTATTAATAATATTGTTCAGGCATTAGGCAACTGTCGTAGCCACTTCTATGCAGACAAAAACATCTTATACTTAGACTGCATCATCTGATTTGCAGCTTAGTTTACCTTGCAGTTGCAGCTGCTGACTTTGGACATAAGACATTTTAATTTGCCTGTGCAAATGACTAAAACAATTTGCTGCAGTGTAAGCTGAAACTATTTATTAATTGTAAGTTATTTTCATTTTAAGATTAAATCTGCACTTATTAACACTGTTATGTGTTGTGTTCTGTTATAATATTTACTTTTTAAATTGCCTTTTTCCTTTACTGCTGTGTCCTCTTTACAACTATGGCGTAAGCCCCTTCAATGGCTCTAAATGAACTGTCTTATCTGGTGAAGATTATCATTATTAGAATGCCCCATTATCTCGGTAGTATTGATTTGTGATACAGTATGCATTAAATTAAATCACTATAACTAAAACTGTAGACAAATGTCAGCATTGGCAAATAATTGTGTGATTTTATTTTAGACTTTTATGTGCGATTAATGCAGTTAAGGCAACTGCTTCTGTGCTAGGATTATGTGATTTATTTCCTTAATCTAACAGTTTTTATCTCATATCTATCTCATATTTTTATCTCCCTATCTCATATTTCAGTTTTTCTTATACCTACACAACCATAAATTACTTTAAATTAATCATGAACAAATATGAATCTGTCAGTAATACGAAAACATATACTGTGGCATAAATTAAAAATGTCACCTACTTTTTATGAATTCCTAACTCAACAATTGATTGCACATTTTCATGGGCTAACATTCTTTGGACAAATGAGATTGAGTTAGAGTTTGTATTTTCTTGGTCTTTTGCTAATCTAATATGTTTGTAAAGATTATAAAAAATGATAATTTTGTTGTACTATTTCTTAATGCATATACAGTGTATTGCCAGTAATCCTTTTCAAACATATATTAAATATTAACAGTGGTAAAATACCTGTGGTACTAGCACTATAGATGTCAATGGATATCCAAAGACAAGCATCAGCAACCTGTGTCATAAATGTGCTTCATTAGTAGGGCTTAGCTTGGTAGGATGAATGACTGTTCAATGAACTAGGAAAATGTATTATTCACAACTATAAACAGTATATTATTAAATTAATGTGTGCATAACCTTGTTTTTTAACTTTTTTTTTAATAGAGAGTAGTAAATTGCAGGATTATCCAGTTAAATGGGTCTGCATAGTTAAGTCTGTTCTCTCCTTTCTCATAAATACATTGGTAATTAGGATTTGTCCCTGGAGTAGCACTTTTCATTTAGGGTTATTTAAAAAAATTTAGATGTGTTCTTAATTGTTACTTACTCCTTAGTCATGATAAAATGGACAAAGTGATTAAATATGAAAAGACAGGGTTGAAGGAGAGGTGATAGCTATCAAACTGCCATGATCTCTTACATTTTGTATTATGTACTGTATTTCTCTTTGGAATTCCTGCTCTTAGAAAATATGAAATTAATTAAGAGACACTATAACTCTACTTTTTCAGAGGACATCTGAAAATTAATGGAAGATTGTCCTGTCAAAGTGTCACCTTCCATTTTTCACCTGGGTGAGAGCTGTCGTCCCTGGTTGTTGACCAATTTGAGCCGCTGTCAACTGTAACTTATCTAGCTATCAATGTCTCCACAACTCCACTGATGTTTTTCTCCCCAGAACTTGACAAGATTTTCAAAGTAATAACAGGATTGTCGAGGAAATCAACCAGAGATGGCTGTAGTCTCTCATGCATTCAGTATTGGAGATGGGGTTCAATTTGACCCTCTGGCTGTTAGATCAGATATAATTTTAAGGGAGATGAGCAAAGAAAAGTCAAATTGTACCATCTTTACTTCAAAATATCAGATCAGTGAAGGAGTAGTGACATTTAACAAACATCAGGCGTGCTAGGGAGAAAGCAATCTTTTGTGAGAGCAAAGGATCACTTCAGTGTTGAGTTACTGAGTTTGATATGGTAGCACAATAGATTGACTTTTACTCTTTAAGAATAAAAAAATGAGCATCCACTGTTGGATCCAGAACTATGGCCAGTGTGTGGAATGACCTTTTTGTTTGTGCAGAGCTTCCAATTGTTTTTGCTGTTATGGAGGTTCTTTGTGTACTGTCATGAGTTCATATAAGTTCTGCAGGATAAAGGAACTGTTCAAAATAATATTTATATATATAAAATTTCATAGGGATGTATTTTGTTCTGAAAATTATTTCCTATTAAGAATCTTAACATTTTTTAATGAACTAAAGAGTACACTTTTGGAAAGCTGTAAAGGAAAGACCGTTATCCTCAACAGTGACCTTGAGACAAGAACAATTCTGGCATTTCAAAATGTGCATCTTCAGATTTTTTCACTATTCCACAGGACATCATTTCCCATGCCTTAAATACTGATGTTCTACGTAATTGTTACGTCAGGTCCTGTGTAATGCACAAAGTCTCACTAAAGCTACAGCCTGTGTTTCTGTTTGTGTTATTGTGTGCTTGGTGTCTTAAGGGTGTATTGTTTCTATGACATGGCTGTCCATCTCCATAATATTTAATTGTATAAATATATTTTAACAGAAACAGCCATCCATCAGTTTTAAATAAGTTTTTTATTAGAGGGTAGAGGGTCACAGTGAGTAGTCCATCACAAATCTCACTCACAAATGCATTCACTCATATATACACACATGGAGCAATTTAGGGACACCAGATATCTTAGACGGGAAGTTTCTGGACCATGAGAGGAAATCAGAAATCCCAGAGAAGTAGGTTCCGTGTGGACCAGGGAACAATTCAAACTCCCTTCACAAGGCACACCAGTTCAGGATCAAACCCAAAACAAAAACTGTTGGCACCAATTGTGCTTTTCTGCTTGGGAAATCCCAGTCACAGTTGGCTAGTGGAATGCATCTAGTTGGCAGCATCTGGAGCAGAGTTAAGCCCACATTCAGAATTCAGGGAGTTAGTATCTTTATTAATAGATAAAAAAACATTTTGCCTTTGTTTGTTTTCATGTTTTGTTATTGTTGGTTTTAGAATTCGCATTGTCTAATGCAAATTCTTATATCTAATTTGTGATCTCAGAATCTCTGATCCACCTAAACAAAAATGTTTGTGAAGACGTATCTAGTATTATGGTTGCAATTAAGTTGTTCTTTCTACATTTTTTCCTGATAAGAGCTTGAAATATTTTCTTCCTCTATTGTGGTCATCTGAAGTTATATCAACTATGTGTATTTTAATTTGTTTAATAAGTGGGCTAACATTTATGAGTAAGTAGAATTTGCCATCTGCATTCTACTTTCAACTGCTTCAGTACTCCTATGTATAGGAGGAAAATAAAAGGCAGATGAAAGCTGGAAAAACAGGGGCTGGAATATTCTTTATCAACCTGCTGTATTGTTAGTAAATTTTAAAAAGAAACAAAAGCTCAGACTATTTCAGTAGTTCAGCCTTGTTGTTCATTAGTTTTCAGTTGTACAATAGATTTATTAGGAACGCAGTAATGTGCAATCTACAATGTGATGCAGCACAAGTATAGTTTATCAAGTTATCATTCAATTGTCTTCATAAAATTATGATTTTGACTTTTGACAGAAATAAAAAAGAAATGAATACATGCTTGAACAGGGTACTAATTGCCAAGTATGTGTGACAAGTTTGACAGACATGTTAATAATCACAGACTCCTCTGACTAAAGATCTCCAAAGAGTTGAAAATAGCAACTTTCCCATGCTTTATTCATAATTTCTGTCATTATTTCTAATTGTTATCATGTCCTTTTTCAATTTCAATTCTTCCAATTATCTGTGCATCCCCAAGGCTTTCGGGATGTGGCATTATCTTAATGTACCCACAGTTAGATGCGTGATGGACAGCTTAATTAATTTTCTGTTCCATACATTAACTTTTCAATGCACTTGTAAATTAGAGTTATATTCAGAGTCTATACATTTAGTTATTTAGCCAGAAAAGATTATCCCCAAGGTCACTACAGCAGATTACTTAAATCGAAGTAGACCACTTCCTCCATGTCCTTTGATTGCAGCAGATCTCCAACTATAGGAATTACTTTTATTGATAATTCCCTTTGAATCTCCATGTAATTAAAGAATTGTTCTGATTCTGAGATTCTAAATCAGACATGGCAAAATATCATGTCCACTCTTTTTTGAAAGCATTATCAGCTTCTTGATTTTGAAACAAAAATGTATTTTTACATTAAAAATTAACAAAATAATTACATTAAAGTGAAATAATTTAGCTTATGTCATATGTTTGATGGTAGTAATTCACTACATTGTATTATATTTAAGTAGCATTACTCCAAGGTTGTCAGAAAGACTAATATTAATGATTTGTTATTTTTAGTTGTTCTAAAAATTAATAAGAAATGTTAGTGTTTTAAAATATAAAAAATAAAAGTACACCTTTTAATGTTTAATACCAGGCTCACTGACGTTTGGAAAGCAGGTTAACTTAATTAAGAGCTCCAATGTCTGTTAATTTCACCCAAGAAGGCTGCTTGGTTCAGTTTATTATAATGTGCTTAATGATGTGTGAGCAAAAGTGTTTATGTATAAAGCTATATTGTAATCACTTTAATTGGTTAAATACCTAGAGGTCAAGTGAAATACTCTATATGTATACAAATAAACTAGTTTATTAGTTACATATCCATAAATACAAAGGTGACTAACATGCTTAGTCCTTTAGTAAGCTTATTCCATTTTAAGTATTACTAAGCATGGGAATCAGCCTTTTTATTGAAAGATGCTTTTCATAATATGCATTAATAACAGAATATATTTTTGCTAATATAGTATGGTGTATTAAATATTTAATCTGATAACCTGTAATATTACTTTTTTGTATATTGAAAAATACATTAATTATATAATAGTTTTTCTAAACATAGATGGTTTTAATTACATTAAAAGGATAGACTTGGTAAAATATTTTTAGCAGGTAGCAATTATAGTTCCATTTTACTGCTCATAAAATGTTTGAGCCAGTTCACCCTGAACTACATTAATCTGCAGCTGTTACACTTTCTAAAAGCATTTCCCCTAGTATGGTGTTCTGCATTTTAATGAGCCATCTATCCTTTGTCCTAGCAGAGTTACATTAAACGTTGCTTAGTTTGGTATTTAAAAAAATCTCATGTAATTTGCAGTGTTTAAACAAATTCTGTTTAAGTATAATGCTAAAATATGCAATACTTCAGCAGTTAGATGCTACTGTAAATTTCTATTTGCCACATTTGCTAGAGTGTAATTCCTCTCGTAAAATTTAGATTCTACAAAGCACATGTTCTCAGCAAAGTATTAAATCAAAAAGTTGGCCAAAAGGACAGGTTCCCTACTAGTAACTTAACAAACCCTCCTAAATGAGCCACATTAAAATGTAGATTTTGGAAAGCCTGTGAAATTATACTTTGATTAGAACAACTATTCAGACTTATTAGTGTCAAAATATTTTGTGTTCAACATATGGAGCTGGAATTTATATATCTGTTCCTGCACTTTGTAAACCTTGAAACAGATCAGACCACTTTAAAAGGGCATTTTATGTTCATCCTAAGTGAAGACTTTTTTATGTTGCATTTTAGTTATTTTGATAGACCACAAATACGATATTCATTGACAATTCATCTTTATTGTTATTAGTTTCCACTCTTTTTCAGTGGGAAAAAAAAAGTATGAAAGTATGGTGTGTGATGAGAAAAGACTTAGAGTAAAATACTGTAATTGAAAAAGACAACCATTTGTTTAACTTAAATTTCTCGTACTGTCAGTGTTTTTATTATTTTTATTATTTTTTTTCTTAATAAGGTATCAACTCACCTTAAGGGCATTATACCCATGAAAGATTGATGCACTTTATACACGTGTTTTTCACAATTTTATTTTCAAAATTTAATAATTGTTAAACTGGCTTTTTTAAAATAGAAATAGATTTTGTGCTTTTTACAGAATTTCTCATACTTGGATTTAGGCATTTTTTGAGGGACAAGCCATTTCCTAACCTGGAGACTCCACAGTTAAACATGCTTTGCAAGTATTTGTGAAGTTTGTGCATTTGGTGTAATAAAGAAAATGTATGAGGTTTCTCCAAAATCTACTTTTACCTAGTCTTTCTCCGGTTTGAAATGAAAGAGACTATTCTGGTCATGATAAAGGGTTAAATCTTTTGGCACTGACAGTGTCCCTTTTGGTATCAGTTATGTCCTGTTTAAAGCTGCCATTCTGTACTGACTGTAGAAAAAGACAAAGGCTCTTTGATAAGCTTTGATAAAACAGTATATGTTGAAATGCTGTCATTTTAGCTGGCCCAAATATTAATTGGACAACATTATTCTTCCAAACTTCAAATTACATTTGTGTTTGCACCAACTTTAAGAAAACATGCTCTCTTCAGATGGTATATACTCATACAGACTTCAAGATTTGAATTATTCTAGTGTTTCCCTAAGTCACTGTACATTGTACATCAAGGACCTGAATGGCACTGATGTAGAAATTTCCTGTGGGAATATTGGTGACAATATAAATTCAGCATCACAAAATCTCAACTATTGCCCGGATTTTCCTCTTCCTCTCAGAATGTATTTGACTCCTGTGAATCTAGGCCACTGTGTACACTTTGTTCAGGGGACATTGTGTGCACCTTTTTAGACATTTAAGAAATATATGTGATAACCACAATCTCAACACTGCTAAAATGAATGTTAGTACTACATTGGCAGTTTCTGCATTCCTTCCCCTGGCATCACTGAATCTTTTTCTGTCTTTATAATTTTTGTGGAGCTCTCAGATCCATTGTGCTGCTACAGAGTGGAAGCTTGGAGTGCTGCAGCTGACATGGTCAAATCCTAATTGCACAGTGCCTGTATCATCACTGTCTAGCCCTAACCCTAGAGGAATATTTTTGTTATTGTTTTGTTTTTAGTTTTTTTTTTTCTGTTACATTTTAAAATTTAAATTGGGCTCAGAAAAAAAAACAAATTTCCCAAAAGACTGAAACTGAAAAGAAAATTTAACAAATCAGCATTGTTTCATTGTTATGTTCCTCTGCAATCTGTAAAAGGCCAAGAAGGTTTTTATGTGCTTACATTTTTGAATGAATGTGATAAATAGTTAGATTTACCTTCACTATAACCTACCTCAAGCAGTAACTTCAGCAAGTCGAGAGTGCAACCAGCCCCCATGCTAAATTATTGTAATGCAGAGCTTCATATGTGAAGTGGATGTACTGAACACAATAAATCGGTTATATTTTTTATGAAACCTTTAGTGTTTTTCTAACTAAAGAGGTTTTTAATACTAATGATTTTTGAAAATATAACAAATTTCGCAGTTTGTTGATCCATTATCTGTAAGGAGATATGAAGGACAGGATATTACAAAGACGAAGTAGCACATTTTCAGATCTCATCTACAGTACATTGCTGCTGTTCTCACAGTTACAGTACGTTATTGTCATATCATTCTTGTGTTAAACTTTGAGGTAATTGTGCAACGTCAGCTAACTATGTGACATCAAACTTAAGAGGTTCTTAAAATGTTTTTTATTAAGTGCTTTTAAGAGCAGTTAACTTATTTTATTTGTATCTTGTACTTTGACTGCCAGTGTTTTCATAGCTATATTTCCTATACTTATTTTCACTTTTTTGTTTTTTCTCCCATGTGCTTCTATCACTGTATTAAAATTGATCTAGACCATGAAATGCTTAACTACAGGCCTATCACTAGTTTTGCCCGTCTAGTAAAATGGTTGGAACAGTTGGTTACAGTCCAATCACATTATCATCTTTCACCTAGGGGACAGTTTCAAAATTTGTAGTCAGGGTTTAGACAAACACACACTATTGAATCATAACGTCTAGGATGCCTAATAATTTTTTTTATGGTTTTTGACTTTGAGTTGCTTAATATTGTTACTTTTGGGTGTGTTACGAAAAAGTAGAATAACAGGTATTGACCGAACTGCTTATGCCGGTGTCACACCACACGACTTCTCCTAGGATTTTCAGTTGTAGTCTTCACTTAAAAAATAACAGATAGTTGTAGAAAGTTACAGTTTGCGCCCAGTACCGTCAGTTGAGTGGTGTGACACCCCCAGCAACTTAGTCATAGCGCTCTTAACAGCCCCTACGACTCTGCAACTTGCAACTAGTTTGATTTTCTCGTAGCGAGTTGCAAGTCGTAGGGGTGAGCAGTGAGCCCCATGTGTACTTGTGAGATAATCTGCTCATTATATTGCACGTTATAGCGCAGTACTAATTTGTTTACAATATTTATTTTAAAGGTGTTTTGTATTTTTAACTTTTATTTTTGTAAATATGTTCTATATTTATAAAGAAGAATTATATTTTTTAAGATGTTTATTTGTGGAAAACAATGCCTGTGTTACATTTTTCAAGATGTTTACATGCTTGTTCTCTATGCTGTTTGTTTACTTTCATGTGATGCTCCTCGTGTTCTCTATGTTTATTGGCTGCCAAAATGAGGCGACCTCTCGTGTGGTACTCTCGCGGCACAATACACAACGTGAATGAAAAAGTGATGAAAACGTGATGAAAAGTCGAGAGGGAATTGTGTAATTAGTCACCACCTGCGATTCCGAGTCATATCATTTGACACTCTCTAGGACAGAAAAGGCAGCGAGATCAGCAACTGCAGTCGTTAAATTTGATAAACTCTCCGACTAGAAGTCATGTCGAGTTATGTAGTGTGACACCGGTGTTAGTAAGTAAAATAAATTATCATAACCCCCAACTTGTAAGGATTTTTCTAAGAATATACCCGAGTGGTTGGTATAGTTAAAGGCATGTGAATCCTTTGTTCTCTGACACAGCATTGGTGAAAAGAGTTTTAATCTAGGAACACTTGTTGAAACAAATATTTCTTAACAATGATATTAACACTCACTACACTACACACTACATAAATATACGACACACAAATTACAGTATTTACAGGTTAACAGAGAAGGTGTTTCATAGTCCCACATCTAGTCCAGAAACCCCCAGACTGCTACCAACTGCTTGACTCCTAAATAATAATCTGCCTTCTAAACTAAATGCAAAATAACCTGCAGTTAAATCTCTCTCTCTAACCCGGATGGCACAAAATAAATGGGAGCCTGTCTCCCTTCTCTGAAATGCACCCACTAGCAGTATTAAACTGAAGGATTCCTCACTCATGGACTCCAAGTTCATCTTAAAGCTACAGAATAGCAAGCTGTTTTAGCAAATACGGTTTTAGCTCCACTCAGGGTTTTTTTTTTGGATGATCCATGATGTAGGGACTCTCGCTTGGCTAAAGCTACAAGTTCCAACTCTTCCTGCCTCCTATCTCTTTTTGTGCTCTGACCTTCTTTTTCTTCCTTTTTCTCTAATTTCCTTCTCCTTATCTGATCATTTTAAGTTTATTTTTTCAAACTGACAATCATAATGGATTTGCATTTTTCAGAATTTTCATGTAGAAAATTATTAATCAATTAATGGGATGTCTCTTTATTAGTTGGCTCACATCTGGCTAGCTGAAGCAAGTTTGTAAATCTTGGTTGTCTCTGTTCTTCAGTCTGTTACACAGGACTCTGATGAGACCTTTATTATTCAGTATATCATTGTTATGCTGTTGAAACTCAGATTTATGTACAGACTAAATCAGAAATAGCTGCTGCAGTGCCTGATATATACTAAGATATGTCATGTCATGTAATTTGCCAAACGGCTTTATACCATACAGTGTCGCGGGAAGCCGGAGCCTACATAGCAAGCAACGAGTGCAAGGCACAGCCTGGACAGGACGCCAGTCCACCGCAGGGCTTGTGCAAGCCAATCATACATGGTGACAATTTGGAGGCCACGGTAAAGGCCGAGGAGGGAAATTTGGCCCAGTCACCGGGATAACTCCCTACTCTTATCAAGAAATGCCTGGGGATCTTTAATGACCATGAGAGTCAGGACCTCGGTTAACATCTTAATGGATATTAAGATATGATTCCACAAAATTGTGATGCATGCCTTTATTTCATTATCTTTATATTACCATAATCACTTTAATTATTGTCCTTTTTATTGGGGTATCTGATAAAGTACAAAATAGGCTGTAGTATGTCCAGAATTCTGTGGTTTGCGAGCTAACTAAAGCCTCTTTCTCAGCACATAACACCTGTCTTCTGTAATCTGCATTGGCTCTCTGTGAAACTGTGACAGAGGGATCTCTGTCACCATCCGCAGACAGTACATTACAAAACACTCATTATCCATCTTGAGTTACACACGATCTTGCATACACTTTCCTGTCGTCTAGCTAGCTCATGAGGGTGCACACTCGGGGCTTGGCTAGCAGTTTCCTATTTTCATGCACGCAATACATTATCACCTCTTATTTCAAAATCCGTTTCTGTTGCCTGAAGAGACACAAACACAAACTCGGTTTCTCTTTATTTGTACTTATCTGTGTGAGAGAGCGCTCTGTCTGTTTGTCTCTTCCGTGTTGCTGTCCGACTTCCTGGTATGGTGGCCTCTTGGGTCCAAACCCGATACCCGTTTTCAGCTTGGCTTTATAATGTCAACGTGGAGTGGTGCATGCGCACATCTTCCGTTAAAAGAAGTACCATTTTTACAGGAGGTAAAAAAAAAGTGAAATGTATTCAGGGTTGGTGTTTTTTTTTTGTACATTCTGTTTACACTATTTTTTAAAATAAAGAAGGAATTCCCATGTTAGGGAAATTAGTTTATCTGGGGTGAAATGCAGCTCCATAATTTTGTAACAGTGGTACAGTCCAAGGGGGCAGGGCTATATGGTACCTATTTAGGAAGAGGGGAGAGATCTAACTGGGTTTTAGTCTCGCTATCGCTACAGTGCGGAGCTGATAGGACTCTAGTGTGCTAGAACTCCTGACCTCTTTCTTAGAGAAAGGGTTTGTTTTTTTTTGTGTGTGTACTAGTTCAACTTTGGTTTTGTTTTTTTTTGTTGTTTTGCTATATATAAATTGTCTGTGGGGAGCATTGTCAATAATATACCATCATCTTTGCACCTAAGTGCAATTGTGGCTGAGCCATCATTTAGTTTTAAAAGGACTCACTTGGGCACCCCTCCTGCTCTCCCTGTGACATTTTGGTGTCAGCAGTGGGATGGCTAGCCGCAAGACTGGAAAAAACGTGCAGGCCTGGGCCTGCGTTCACAGGGAAAGGCACTGCCACAGCTCAAAGCAGATGAGCCTTGGGACACAGTGGCCTCATCAGAGGAAGAAGAATGCTGTGAAGAGCTGGGAGCTAGACCTAGAGTCACCTCTCAACAAGTAACAGGTGTGAGACATGCGTCCAAGACAGAACCTCAAGGGGAGATGGTGAGCCTGCTCCGAGACTTTCTGTCTGGGCAACAAAAGAGAGAGGAGGGATTGTTTGAAGAATTACGTGGACTTAAAACCTCCCTTCAAGAGATCTTAATTGTACCCAGGATTGTACCGGCATCACAGGCTCAGGGAGCAACACCTGGAAGCATGGAGACAGCAGAAAGTCCACAGCTTGCTCTTCCTACACCAGCACCATGACAACGCACTGCAGTGACATCGGGTCAGGACCAGGGTCCACCAAGGTCAACACCCATGTCTGCTACACATGCTTCAGCAGAGGGCATGTTCCGTAAAGAACCTAAGATGCCCCCCTACCAGCAAGGTAAGGACATTGAAAACTATCTACTCCGATTTGAGCGCATGGCCAGAACCTGGAAGTGGCCAGAGGAGGAGTGGGCCTGTCGGCTAGTGCCTCTGCTTACAGGCAAGGCCTTGGAGGCTTACAGTGCCATGGATGAGGACCGATCTAACATATACAGTGACCTGAAGGAGGTGCTACTTACTAAATTTGACATATCCCCAGAAACATACAGACAGCACTTCAGGATGGCCACAGTTTCTCCAGGAGAAATGCCTACGGAAACCTACTACCGCCTGAGGGGGTCTGTACAGAAGATGGATTCACCCAGAACAGCATTCCAAAGAGGAGATTGGTGAGGCCATTATTTTGGAGCAGCTGCTACATGTCCTCCCCTATGACACCAGGACTTGGGTGAAAGAACATGAGCCAGCCGATGGGTTGACAGCAGCTAAACTGGCTCTACAATATATCAACGCGCGACAAGGGGGCCCTCCACGACATCCATCTTCTGTGTCAAGAAGGACCAGAGATAATCAAGAGCCCAGAGGTAGCTCTGTTGAGGCAAGGAGGGCATAGGGGGAGGTCAAGGACCCTAGTTGGCATGGTACCAGTAAGGGCCTGGTCTGTTTTTATTGCCAGCAGCCAGGACATAAAGCATCCACCTGTCCAGTGCACAAGCCAAAACTGACTGGGTTTTGTTATGTCCCAAGAGAGGATGACATCCCTGGATGGGAAGAAGGAGGAGAGAATATTTGCAGTTTTGCAAATTGTTCTGTTCTAATTAATGGTCAGACAGCAAATGCTTTACTGAACACTGACCAACGAGCACTCACTTGGTTGCAGACCATGAAAGATCATAATGCTAGGGTGACACGGTGGTACTTAGCATTACAACCATATTGTTTTAAAATTCGTCACAAAGCTGGCAAGATGAACATCACTGCGGACTACTTATCTCGATTGCTGACCTTCGTCAATCTTGAAGAGGAGGGAGGTAATGTGACAGAGGGATCTCTGTCACCGTCCGCAGACAGTACATTACAAGACACTCATTATCCATCTTGAGTTACACACAATCTCGCATACACTTTCCTGTAGTCTAGCTAGCTCATGAGGGTGCACACTCGGGGCTTGGCTAGCAGTTTCCTATTTTCATGCACGCAATACATTATCACCTCTTATTTCAAAATCCGTTTCTTTTACCTGAAGAGACACAAACACAAACTCGGTTTCTCTTTATTTGTACTTATCTGTGTGAGAGAGCACTCTGTCTATTTGTCTCTTCCGTGTTGGTTTCTGACTTCCTGGTATGGTGGGGTGGAGTGGTGCATGCGCACATCTTCCGTTAAAGGAAGTACCATTTTCACAGTAGGTAAAAAATAAGTGAAATGTATTCAGGGTTGGTGTTTTTTTTGTACATTCTGTTTACACTATTCTTTAAAAGAAAGAAGGAAACCCATGTTAGGGAAATTAGTTTATCTGGGGTGAAATGCAGCTCCATAATTTTGTAACAGTGGTACAGTCCAAGGGGGCAGGGCTTATTGGTACCTATTTAGGAAGGGGGGAGAGATCTAACTGGGTTTTAGTCTCGCTAAAATGCGCGGGCGATACCGCATTATTTTGCGGTGCGCTTTACGCAGTCTACCCCGAGTTACCGGTAAATACCGCTAGTTACCGTAAATTCTCCTATAATACCGCAAGCAAAATAATAGTATCCGGAATTTCCGCAAGGTGGAGCTAATAAAGTTCAACCTCTCATGTTTGAGTTGTCGCCATCAAAGTCTTTAACAAAGATATTACTAATAGTATTAATAATGAATGACCTTGGACAAGCTGTAAACTCAAAGTATTGCCCTGGTCCACATTATTTTTTTCATTGACCGTCTTTGTAAAAGTAACACCACAGCATTTCGCAATCACGCATTTGTTTCCAATCATGCAAAGTACATGTACAAAGTACAAAGTTTAAGCAAGACAACACAAACATCAACTCTGTTTCTGCCACAGGGAGGGCAGGAGGGGTGCCCAAGTGAGTCCTTTTAAAACTAAATGATGGCTCAGCCACAATTGCACTTAGGTGCAAAGATGATGGTATATCATGACAATGCTCCCCACAGACAATTTATATATAGCAAAACAAAAAAAAACAAACAACAAAGTTGAACTATTACACACACAAAAAAAACAAACCCTTTCTCTAAGAAAAAGGTTTTTTTCTAGCACACTTACAGATGCAGCCATTCAAAGTGCGCGGTACAGACACGTACAGGAGGTAATTGGCTACGGCGTCGCGCATTGTGACGCACGATGACGGTACGTGATGGGTTGACCGACAGGGGCACTCATGGTCCGTTGGTCTGTCGTAGAAAGATTTACAGTAAACGTCTTTACTGTGCCCGTTTTAGTATTGAATATTTATATGGAATTTTACCACTGAAGGGAAATCTTAGTAGCTGAGCATAAAAAGAATAGGAGCATACTGTAACGCGTGTGAAGGCCATAAACGATATTAATTTTAGAACATAAACATACAGTATATGGCTGGTCTCGGTACTTTAAAGAAAACATACACACTAGTATTCCATTTCTCCCTAAACATTTTAAGCATCGAAGTCTTTAACTAACGTGATACAAGAGTCAACAAGCATACTTTTAATTTTATTAAAAGGGAATATAATATGGAAATATGCAAAAAACTGCAACGGGCATAAACAGAGCGTTCCATAATTTCTGACTACGAAAATTATTTAAACTGCGACACATTCAACCAGAGCTCGAAATATCACAAGGATCCCCAAGAGCACAGCAAAGACTATATTAAAAGAATCGCGTATCTCAAGAAATTAATAAGATATAATTATATTTGTGTACTGCGACAGGGCTGTGTAGGGCTGTTTCACCTCTCTCTTCATGTGACTCTATTCAAAAGCCATTTAGCAAAGAGGGGATGAGAAGAGTGACAAACTAGTATACTTTAGATCTTTTTTTCTGAGCCGGGGAAAATCTGATCATGTTTCTCTATAACAATAATAAAAAACATTGCCACACCCGGACTGTTAAACCAACGCATTAGCACGTCAAAGCCCATTGAGGAGCCGGGCACAATAATTGTTTTGTCCCTTGATTTACTGATCTGCATTAATTACAGAAATCGAGTTCCTGCTGTTTGCAGACGACCTGGTCCTGCTGTCACCCACAGAACAGAGGCTGCGGCAGAACCTGGCACTGCTGGAGCAGCACTGTCAAACCTGGGTGCTGACAGTCAATCTGGACAAGACCAGAGTTATGGTTTTCCAGAAAAAAAGCCAGACCTCCCTTAGTCTTCCTGAAATTGTTGGATTATGAGTGAATAAAAGCATCTTATTAAAAACACGTTTGTGTTTGTTTGGGAGCTATATTATGTATTTTACATATGTAAGATATAATGATGTGTTCCCGCTTACACATGCCACGACTTTAAAAGCTAGAAAAACAGGTTTCGATTCATATTATCTGGCGAGCCTTGTTTTGTCAAAGTACAGCACAAAAAAAACAGACAATACACAGGGGGGGGGAGGGCAAGCGAGAGAGAGAGTTTTTTACCCTCTCTCAAAAAAAAACCAAATCACCCGGGGCAGAGACTCTGGGGGGATCATTGTGTGGTACAGAACGGAGCTCAGTCAATCCAAACAAGTTCAGTAGTAAAGAGAGAAAAGTCAACAATTGATTGAAGGACAATCTGTCAAAGTGCAATGAAATACAATACTGTTGTTGTTGCTGTTATTGTTGTTTTTATCCTGTAAAGCATTTTGAGAAGCCACCTTTAAAGGCGATATATAAAAGCGCTGATTCTTATGGAATGTGTTCCGCCAGGGATTCAAAAAAACTGCAACGGACATAAAAACTCCCTTGCTTTTAACAGAACGTTTCATAATTTCCAACTACGAAATTTATTTAAACTGCGACACTTATCATTCAACCAGAGCTCGAAATATCACAAAGATCCTCTTGAGCACAGCAAAGACTGTATTAAAAGTATACTATTGACAAACTAGTATACTTTAGATCTTTTTTTCTGAACCCGGGAAAATCTGATCATGTTTCTCTATAACAATAATAAAAAACATTATTTTACATATTACCTTTATGTGATATCACCTTAAGGACAGCACATACAAGGGTTAATTGCACAATGGACCGCGCAAATAAATTTTAAATAGTCTTCTTTAGGTGTGAGGGCAGGAGTGGATCACAGAGGGCATAATCAGCAAATTAGGAAAACAGAGAACAGGACAGGTGAGACGTTTATCCAGAGAGCGAGTGATCAGGAAAAGGAACAGCTGTTATGCCCAGGTTTTACGCTCTCTCTCTGCTGAATGAATAAAAGCATTTTATTAAAAATGTGTTTGCGTTTGTCTGGGTATTTACTTTGTAATCTGCGGTTTACATCTACTGTATTGCTTTGAGATTCCACTTTTAAAGGTGATATGTAAAATAAAGTTTTTTATTATTGTTATAGAGAAACATGATCAGATTTTCCCTGGTTCAGAAAAAAGACGATTAAAATCTGTAATCTTTCCACTTGTATGTCATCAGAAAATACAAGAAGTTTCTGCTTTGTGTAAGGATGGTATCAAAAAGTAATCTAAGTGGTGAGAAAGCTGTGCTCCTCAAAGCGCTTTACAGGATAAAAACAATAGCAACAATAGTGTTAAGCTGGGCAAACTATTTTTTTATAGAAATACAAAATGAGATATAAAGATGTGTTCCGGCAAAGACATTAACGAGTACAACCCCCCTCTCTGCGGGAGTGCTGGCTGTGACGAATTAAACCAGTTTCACAGGTATTTTCAAAGTAGAAGGGGCGAGATTTCCAGCGAAAGACACCTCCCCCCTCCAAAGCCAAGAAAGTAAAGTACTTACTAGTTAAGAAAGCTAGGCTCCTCAATGAAATCGCTTTAACATGCTAATGCGTTGGTGTAACAGTCCGGGCGTGGCAAGCTTCTAATGCCAACTCGACTCGATTGGAAGACAATGAACATATTCTAGCCCTAAATGAATTAATAGCAAACATGGTTTACATAAAATACATTTTTCCAAGAAAGTTTATAATAATACGATCTATAGTTGAAATCTGAGCCTAAATAAAAAGAAAAAGCATTTTCAGAGAGCAATCACGCTGTGTTTATGTAGAAAAAGTGATTAGGTTTATGAGCAATCTAATTACTTATTCGTTTAAAACGCTATGTAAAATAAAGTTTATTATTAATTTGCTGGACAGAGCGGTGAACATTATTATGGATAAGACAAAGATAACGATCAGTTTAGAAATCTGTGTATGCTGTAAGGTTTTTACTTTTAAACTTTAAAAATACATGTTTCGAATAGAAATAAATCATCTTCCTGGTACAGTATGTATAGCAAACCAGCACGTCTTTTTTCTCCAATCAGAGGGGTTAGATGCTCGGTTAAAAGCAAAGGAGATTGTCTGTCATAGTGGACATAAAAACAAGAGTTCGCTGGCATTATATCCTAGAAGACACAGACCGGCGCCAGACCGGGAGAATGCCCGCAGCGTAAAAGAAAATGCCTGATGAACTAGGGATTGGACAGTTTCCAAGTGCTTGTACAATCAATGGAAATGTTCAAATAGATGTGCAAAAGAAATAAACAAAATAATCATTTATTTCTTTATCATATTGGCTAGCTAATGTCCTCTCTTTGCTATTTAGTGGCTGTGTTTCTGCGTTGGGTAGCAACGGGTGACTGTTCTCAGGCGGAAGATGTAAACAGCTTAATTTTCGTGTTAAATAATTGTTTTAAATTAAAATTCATTCTATACAGCAATCGCATATTTGGTTACCGTTTCATAAAACTTTCATGCTTAAAATGTTAGGGGAGAAATGGAAGACTGATAATGGAATGGAATGAATGATAAGTGTCGCAGTTTAAATAATTTGCGTAGTTAGAAATTATGAAACGCTCTGTTAAAAGCAAGGGAGTTTTTATGTCCGTTGCAGTAAAAGAAAATGCCTGACAAAGTAGGGCTTGGACAGATTCCAAGTGCATTTTTGCAATTTACGTTGCATTGTCCATTGTGCTGCTGTAATACAGTTTAAAATAATTCAAAGTCTAAACTGTATCAGCTTTATTTATGGGTTGCAATTTAGAAAAAGTCAAAAACCACACTCAAAATGCAATTTAGAGCTTTCTGGCAAGAAGAGACACCCAAATTAATAATGTAACATGCCACTGTTTGTGCATGAACAAAGTTATACTGCTATTTCCTTAGATCCGCGACTAAAAAAAAATTTGAATCCCCAGCGGAACACATTCCGTAAGATTCAACGCTTTTATATATCGCCTTTAAAGGTGGTTTCTCAAAATGCTTTACAGGATAAAAACAACAATAACAGCAACAACAACAATATTGTATTTCATTGCACTTTGAAAACCAAGTAATAACTTAACTATATTTGCAAACGTTTTATGATATGTCGCTGTTGTGAATGTCTGTGGAGTGTATCTTATTTGCCTGTCTGTCCTGGCTCTCTCGCTCGCCCTCCCCCCTCTCTCCCTCAATTCAATTCAATTCAAGGTGCTTTATTAGCATGACAGATGGGTACAATCAGTGTCGGGTATTTACTTTGCTTTGAGATTCCACTTTTAAAGGGGATACATAAAATCAAGGCTTTAACTTGCTTTAACTCCGCAAGTCTGAGATATTTATAAATATAAATTTGTTTGGTGCGAGTGAGGTTTTATTTAATCTCTGACCAAGGGAAACGTTTCATTTTTTCAAAGAAATGTTTGTTAAAAAAAGAAGTCATGGCTCCAGTGGGATTCGATCACAGACCGTGTGACATGGGAGTCAGAAACCTAACCCACAGTGCCACCGGCAAGGTCACATGCAGAGTGCTGAAAAAGCACTACAGAAACATTATCAACAGACAATGTACAGCGTGTACTATTCTTGTGTTGCGCTACATGAATATTATTATATCATTATTAATTTCTTTAGATACGCGATTCCATATTATATTCCCTTTTAATCAAATTCTAAAAGTATGCTTGTTGACTCCGGTATCTCGTTAGTTAAAGACTTTGATGCTTAAAATGTTTAGGGAGAAATGGAATACTGGTATGTATTTTTTCTTTAAAGTACCAAGACCAGCCATAAACTGTATGTTTATGTTCCAAAATTAATATCGTTTATGGCCTTCACACGCGCTACAGTATGCTCCTATTCTTTTTATGCTCAGCTACTAAGATTTCCCTTCAGTGGTAAAATTCCATATAAATATTCAATACTAAAATGGGCACAGTAAAGACGTTTACTGTAAATCTTTCTACGACAGACCAACGGACCATGAGTGCCCCTGTCGGTCAACCCATCACGTACCGCGGTACCGCGCGTCATCGTGCGTCACAATGCGTGACGCCGAAGCCAATTACCTCCGGTACGTGTCTGTTCCGCGCACTTTGAATGGCTGCATCTGTAAGTGTGCTAGAACTCCTGACCTCTTTCTTAGAGAAAGGGTTTGTTTTTTTTGTGTGTGTAATAGTTCAACTTTGTTGTTTGTTTTTTTTTTGTTTTGCTATATATACATTGTCTTTGGGGAGCATTGTCATAATATACCATTATCTTTGCACCTAAGTGCAATTGTGGCTGAGCCATCATTTAGTTTTAAAAGGACTCACTTGGGCACCCCTCCTGCCCTCCCTGTGGCAGAAACATAGAGTTGATGTTTGTGTTGTCTTGCTTAAATACAGAGCACTGAATTTTATTGATCCAGATGTGGCTCCACACAATTATGTGATACTCATCTTGTACAGAACCACAGCACCGGGATTCCCAAGTTCCTTCCCAGATGCATAAGAGACTCTTTAACTGGCTGTTATTAGATATATCTTCATGGCTCAATTTTTTAAATTATTTATCTTAATGTATTTTATTTGCGGCATGGGTTGCGATTCTTTTTACATTGGTTTTGTGTTCGATATGTGTCTTTGTACAGATGTGTTTTTGAAATTCACTTATTAATAAAACGTATTATTTTTAGGGGATCAAGAAAGGAATTGAATGTACATTGGGTTATAATTTTTGTTCCTACACATTATTTTCAAATACTTTTTAATTCAAACCCCCATATGAAAACTCTTGGCATTATTATAAACACATATGGAAAGTTGTTTCACAAGGAAAAATATACCAGTAACTCACATGGTTTGGCTGTAACATTAGATTGAATTGTATAAGTTTGAAATTTTATGGGCTTCTTTCAAACAAATTAAAGTTCAACTCTGAAACGTGGTGCACAATATTTACATAATTTACTAAATTAGACTTGCTCAGGACAGATGGATTGGGCACACAGTTTTCCACCCATATTTGATTTAGCCAAAAAATTAAATCAAATTAAAATGTCTCTGAATATTTGTCTGATTGGAACAAACCTTAGTATGCATAGATTAGAATAGATTCCCTTTCAAAATTGTGGTAAACAAGTTGATACATTAGAAATCATGGCTTCTTTAAGCCAAACCAATTTGAAATGTGTTTTAATATGCATGTATTTTGAGATATACGTTTAGTACATGTAGACTGTTGTTGACCCTTAAATATGCTGCTGTAAAACATTGGTCTTATGACCTCTGACAATTATCAAAGCTCAAATGTAGAAATTCCTTATTGAGGGTCATGGTTATTTTGGGAGATGTATCAAAAACCATGTTTTACTAATATTGACCTTTCTAATATAATATTAATAATAATCTAATGAAAATAGATGCTATATATCTACTTAGCCATTAATGACTGCTGTTTGCAGTTATGTTTATTATAGTTAATAACTACTGAAAAAAATATGTATACTATTAAAAGCTTTATTAGCCAGAATTTGAAACCACTGTAATATTAGAGGAATAGTCTGTGTGTTGTTAGGTATTTGTGCAAGCTAATGCATTGCTTTAGAAATGTGTATATGTTTACATATGTATGTAGATACTAGCTTACAGCATCTATTTTCAACCCCCTGCATAATGTTTATTTCATAAGCAAGCATATTTTTCTTTTTTAAGTTTTTTAAAGGATCAGGGCATCTTGTTGATGGATTCCTATTTAATTGAACTTGGATAATAAAAAAGAAGAGAGACTTTTTTGCTGTCCATGAAGAACTCTGGACCAATATAGCAGTCAAACTCAAACCTGTGCCAAACACACTTGCCAAGATGAGCGGTGTATTTAATCTAAAACATTTGTAGATACATTTTTCCCCACACAAAGTGTTTAGGGAGTTTACCCACTACAGATTCTATTCTTGCAATTTTAATGATTATTGTGTAACATCAATTCTGTTACCCAAACATTGAATAAGTCTCGCATATAGAATGTGGGTGTGTAGTATATGTTTTATTTGGTTTGCTAATCAACTTCTGTTTTGTCTTCTCAATAGGGACTGATGATCTTGTTGCAGAATCTACCTACGATGCACTGGGGAAATGAGGAAATCAGTGTTCTCCTGGCAGAAGCTTATAGATTAAAGTACGCATTTGCAGATGCACCAAATCACTACAAAAGATGAGCCTCAATTAAAATGGTGAAAGAACTACTGAATTAAAGTCTTCTTTTTCTAGTTTATTCCAACTTCACAGCTATAATGAGATTAAAGCGTGGTTTTTGGATTCAGTGTACAGTTCTTAAAACAATTACAGTTTTCTTTGATATTACAAATATGCACACTCCAGTGTCATATTCTTCCTTTCTACTCATCTTAATTAATCTGACTTACAAAATGGTAGTAAAGAAGTATATTAAAAAGCCCATAAACACAGACAAATGATAATATAGTGTCCCTACATAGAAAACATTTTTTTTGTATTTTTTTTTACGCTTACTGATTAACTGAAGCAATTTTCTGACAGTGTAAATGCTTCTTAATTTAAGGCCTACCATCTGCTGTACTTAACAGGGTTTGCTGTTCTGGTGAAGTTTAAAAAATGCACTGCTCATCTCTAATGTAACTAGTCTGTATCAGCTTACAAGTGCTAACCATGATGCCCCTAGCACAATTCACAATAAAATGAAATAAAAAGGTCAAGAAGAAGGTGTATATGCACACACCTTTATAGAGATATATTATATTACCATTGGATCTAAAGATAGCAATGGTTGTAAATGCAAAATATGCTTATTAGGCAATAAAGAAGTGTCCCATAAGCCGTAAGTGATGGAAGTCATGATTTCTTTCACCTTCACTAAACTAGGCAAATACCTTGATGACACTTCATAACAAAAAGACTACCTCAGGAAAAGTCAGGTTTAAACTTTTCACCCTTTTTATTGAATGTATATTGTTGTGGTAGTCTATGTCATCTTGTAGAAGACCAATAGAAAATTTAATTCAATAACCCCTAGTGTTTACCATGTAATGACGTCTTAAATTTGCCTTAAACGTGACTGTACAATTTCAGTTTGTGAAGGATTGAGAGTTTTGTTAATGTTATGTGTATACTATTTGTGTAAGTATGCTAGTTAAAAGTGAATATACATTTTCTTACAAATTTATCAACCAAGATTAAAACTTATGGTAGCTGCATGAACCCATTGCTGTTTTAAAGTACAGAAAGTGTGTATGTGTGTATTGGGCGCATCTTGTTTTCAAGACACTAATGTTTTCAGTGCTAAATTGTATGGGAAAATAGCCTTTTATTCTTTTTTCTTTCTTTGTGCCATTTAGAGGCTTTTATTTTATGTGCCAGTTTAACAATTTAGTATTCCCCACTTTATATTTGACAATAATATATTTTTTTCCATTTTGTAATAAAATCAATTATTCAGATCAACCTTCTTATTTTCCTTTTTATATACTGTTTACATAAAGTTATGTTGTGCCTAACATGAGGATTCTACATCTTAGATATTTATTTTAAACGTATAATGATGTTTGCAAAATAAAACAAACTGGAAGAATTTTAAGAACAAACAACCATTTGCTAAGCCATAATAAAACGTCTTGATTAAACAGTATCAGTTAACCTTTTGTTTTATTTTTATTACAACAAGTGACTGTACAGACTAAACATGAAAATCAGTACATCAACAATCTGCAACTCATCTGTTTTTCCAAATGAGGTCCACAAAGTATCATAACTTTTTTTGTTTGTTTGTACTGCTGTTTGTCTTATTTTCCAGTGCAGCAACATCGCATCATGGTTACAAAGCATCTTGTAAAAAACAATACAAAGCCTTTACATAACATCTGACAGTTCATATTTACCACATTTTAAGTAATCCTAGGAACAGTGCTCAAGGTGAATTAAGTTATGACGGCAGGCTCTTGTGCTCAAATTGGAGCATTGCATCAGAATTTGTTTGGTAGACCATTCTGTTACCCAAACTTTGTTCTTTTGTCATAGTGCAATGTAAAATGTAATAGTGTGGATACCACATTCTGAGACATGATTCCTCTAATTTTTGTACTCAAACTTACTGAAGTACATTAAAAAATAAGGTGTGTTTTCAAAACTGAAGTAAAACCTGTAAATAGCAATGAAAAGTGAGACAAAGATTTGTAAATACAAATGAACAACGTGTAAATAAATACTGGAAAAAAAAGTGTTGTCAGAAGAATCTTTATTTCTGTCTGTTTTTGCAAAGAAAATTGTAATTTCATTTTCAAAATGTTTTCCTGTCAGAAAGTATTCACATCACATTTTTAATTTGATTTAACTCTCATGTGTAACTCTTTTGTCTCTTAAATGTTCTTTTGTGGCTGTATTAAAATGGCCATCTGATAGTGGACAGGAATATCTAATCACTACTTGACTGCATGGTAATATATTGTCCATGTTCTTATATCTCACTTGCTTTCCTCTCAAATAGGCTCATCTTATATTTACAACTCTGTAGACGGACAATGCGTGTTCTCATGTTCTCATGGTTTTCTTGCAAGATGAGACGTCAACAGATGTGCCATTAGTTCACTACTTGCCAAACATGAGCCCCATTGAACATGTATTTGGTGAATGAGCTCGGATAATGTGTGAACTCTGGGGCTCATAGACGAGTCAACAGGCACATTCTTGTCAAGGCTCAACAAGAGGAATAGAAGAGACTCCCATAAAACATCTGCAGCATGGTGCAAAGCATGCATCACAGGTGTATAGATTTTATTGCTTCCAATGGTGGCCACATGCTACTACTAGCCTGCGGCTTTCACAGTAGTGTCATTTCAATCAAGTGTGTTGATAACAAATATCAATACCTATATCACGTCTCTTCAGAAAATGTCAGTGTACTGCTGCAAACAGATTTTGATTTGGTTTCAGTTATATTTATTTTGATGGTCAGCATACATTAAATAGTTTCCCAAAATCAAAACCAACACAAATCATTACAAATACAAAAATGTCATTTTGGATTTTATTTTACAACCTTCACTTTGCATATTGTATTTATTTGGTGTATGATTTCATGTAGGTTTAAAAAATGTATACCTCTCAGCAATTTTAAGTTACCATAGTTTAAACTATCCGGAAAACTCTGATATGCATTTAAGTTGTATGCTGTAAAATTCTCATTTTAAATGTACATGAATAAAAATATGGATGTTGTATTTTTAAAACTCTTACAGCTCATGAATATAGTCCCTTTTCACAAGGCTTTATAAATAATATAGAGATAGAATGCATGAATATTTAGTATTTTCATTATAATACAAGATTGTTATATTCCTTTTTGATACATTAAGAAATGAACAGCACATTAGTAATGTGATCCAATATATAAGGTATTAAAACAAAGCTTTATTCAAATTTTAATGTGCATGCTATTATGTACAAATGAAATTTTTTGTACTGATATTATTTCTAGCATCTATTAAAGACAACCTCAATGGATTTCAACAGATTAAAATAGCATTTCTTGAGGTGCAGAAGTGATGCTTATATTTGATCAAATTGAACATATTAAATGGTATATCTGAGTTACAGCTGGTACGTTATTAGAGACATTTAATGTTGGATGTTCATGTTAATTTATTATTCATATTAGGTCAATTTTGGGAAAACAAAAACATTTAAAGAGTTACTGCGCAACATGTCACAAAGCTTTAAAGTTGTAATCCATCTCCTTTATAATAAGATCCTGTGCCTTTTGTTTGATTTCTTAAATCTATGACAGAAAACTACAAGAACAATCTAGCTTTCCTTGGATGTGTACTATCTAACTACCAACCAGGCCCAGCTTCATTTAGCTTCTGAGATCTGACAAGATCTGTTGGAAAAAATGCACACATACAGTACAGTATGTTGTAGGTTGCTGATTTAAAAAATAAGTTGTCAGTTGTAAGTTGTAAATATAAAAGTGTATAAGAAACTATAATTGGAAGTAAAACAATTTACATGTCTAAATTGTTTTAAATTAATTATTTTTCTTATCTGTGAAAAAATAGATTTACTGTTAAAATTAGAGCATAGCCTAAGTCAATACTGTATATCCATTCATTGTCAGAAAGTGACTCATTCCTTTTTAGGGTAGCTGCCCATCATGGAAGTAAAGGGCAAAAGGCAGGAATACATCCTGGAACTCCAATCTTTGTTTAAATATTTTCTATATATATTATAATACTTAGGAAGAAGAGAGGGGAAAACAAAGTCAGGTGAGATCCATTTCCTACTTGGAAGGGGCTTTTTATTCAAATAGCCATTATTGTGGCCAGTGGTATACCTTAATCTGCCAATTAGTTTTATTGTTTAAACAGAATTTGCCTTTTAGTTTGCCTGACTGATATATATATATACTAGAATAGTTTGAAAGTCTATGTCACAGGAAGAGCTGGAAAATAGTGATTTGTAAGCAGGAAGGCTACAAACACTTTTCAAGGAGCTGTACAAAAGCAAATTTCTTCCACTTGATTTTTGTCCCTGGAATCAGATGTGATAACGCAAGAGCAGGACACCTCCATTGCTGACCTGAAATCTCAAATACCGTTGTTGTCACAAGTATGTAAGGAGAAGTCATGGTTGTTGGGGACTACTACAGTTTGCTATCTTCCTGGAGCCAAGTCAATAGGCTCTAATTTACTAAAAGTGATGGCCCAGTTTTTTCTGTATGTACGTAAAGATACCATTGATAAAAACAGCACACCATTCACCCAGAACAAATTCAAACAACTTGGCAAGAAACTGAAGAACAGGACTAAATATGTTGTACTCTCATGAATCCTCCAAGTACTGGGCAAAGGCAAAAAATGACTAAATTTAATCCCACACAACACATGGATGACAACATAGTGGTAGCAGAAGGCTACATCTTCCTTGATCACACATTCCATCTAAAAAAGATGGTTACTAGTCATTATAGTGCAAGAATTCACAGTGCATGAATACAGAAACATTTAAACTTAGGACAAAAAGAAGGATAAACCAAAGAAAATTTTAAAAAGATGGAACAAAGACCAGGGGAGAAGCAAATTAGATAAACTGGAAATTAACACATTAGCAGGATGTTATTGGATACACATAAACGTGGCTATTTAAAAATGATGGAAATGAATGTAATAGTAGTGGATATATAATGTTATGGAGAGACCGTAAATATAGAAGAGGGGAAAATGTAGAACTATACTGTATATCAAAAGGTGGAATCAGGCTCAGGAATTCAAGCTAGATGAATCAGGAGATTATGAGTCAAAATGGGCAAGGCTCATTAAAAACACTCCTAAAGTATAGTATTATGAGCATGTAGTGACCATATACAGATGCTAATTATAATTCAACACTGTGTAATTAAATTTAAAAAAATGTGCAAAAGAAGCAGTCTTTATGGGAGACCTCAACTTTGTCAACTTAGGACGGGAAATACCAATAGGAATGTGAGCAACAGAAACTAAAATATTAGGCACAGATAACACCATGTAGGAGAACCTACAAGAGGAAATGCTGGTTTTGATCTTCTGTTTTCAGTCAACAAAGAGTGAAACAAAAATGTGAATCATTAGGGATCTGTCATCATAGTATGATCTACTTTAAAGTATATTTTCAAAACTGTAAATGTCCAGTTTACAATTTACAGAATTACTTTTCAAGAATGAAACAGTTTAAGACAAGTAAAATGGGATAGGAAAGATATTAAATCAGTTGAAATTGGAATGCACAACACTGAGGTGATAAAATGCAAGAATCAGTTCTAGGAAACACTTTTCTTCCTAATTTTTTTCAATAATCTAGATTCTGGTTTAATTTAGTAAACGAGTCACATTTTCAGATGATATTAAAAGTTGTTATTGAACAGACGTTCGGGTGGGGGACATATTTTAATCAGTGTTGCTGGGACCTTATGTTAGTCACATTCATCCAGGACCATAGTTGCTTTCTCTCCTACTCAGCTTCAACCCTCCACCAAAAAAGCTACCTTACCATCTGCATTTTTCTTTCAGGTCTTCTGATATCAGTAAGCCTTTCAGAAACTCCAAGCAGCTGCCGAGGTTTTTTTCCCCGTTACCCTTCTCTCTCAGTCTTCCTAATCTCACCCGCTCTCTTCTCCTTCCATCCCCCCTTCTCTCTCTGTTGTTTCCACTCTTCCTCTGTGCACTATTCTGCTCAAGCTCAAGTCTGCATCATGAGTACTTTTCATTTGTAACATGCTTGCTGTGGTCTGTTCTGATGAAATTGCAGCTGAACAAATTCACTCTTAGCTGAGTGTTTGAAATCTGTGTCAGTGTTATGGGGATTTTTTGGGGGGGATGTGACAGCATTGATCTCAAACCAGATCAATTCTCAATCAGGTTAAAGCTGAAGTTAATGCTGAAGTATTAAGCATGCTATCCCTTTAAATTTGTCGGCTTTCATTGTTAGAATTTGACTAAACAACTGGAATGGTGTTATTGAAGAGTAGTTTGGGTGGAGGTCAAATTATAATCTCTCACTACTGCAAAAAACAAACTGTAAATGCAATTGGGAAACATGGGCTAAAAGGAATGGAAGCTTTTTATTCTTCGACAGAGAAGATTAGAAAAGGACCTGTTATAAGTATTCACAATCCTCAAAGACTTTGTAAAAGCCAACCCAGCAGACTACTTCAGAGTGAACACAGAAAAACAAACCAGAGGACATGGGACCCATCTGGCTTGTTTGGTTGCCAGGATCAGAGAATTTCATTCAGACATTTCTTGAAAGAAGCCATTGGATCAGCTTCAAAATCATGGCTGGGTGGCCCATAACCCACAGTGTAAAACTGCCTCCTGTTCTCAGTTTTCAATGAACTTACTCATAGTTTCTATTGTACCTCCTGGCAACCATTCCCCCTCCCTCTCTCAAACTTTTGACTCTTGTTTTACTTATCCCATAATTGTGCAAAGGTGGGATGAAAACAAGCCTGACGTAACACCGCTTGATTTTGATTCAGACTGAATGGATTCACTGCGCCTTGTGTTAAATGAAAGAACCTAGTTGGGAAACACTGTTGTTGATGCTGTGGTACATTGTTCAGTACATACATAGGTCGTTTGATTAGTTTACTAGTGATATGACTTTTATGGAGTTTTCTGAAAGTAAAAAACTTCAGGGAGTAAGTGAAATACTTTAATAAAAACTAGGAATATTGATGCTGCCTTCAACCTTCTTTCTTGTTTTATCATGAACCTCAGCCAGTTTATAGATATAATTATCATGTATTCCATTGGTAACTTCTCACTTAATGTTTAGTCATTGTAAGCTTACGTCTCCAAAACTAGGCAACATCCACTTAAATCAGTCTAATGCTGATTTCTTTGTAGAAGGTGTTATAGTGGTGTTTGATTCCAGTCTTAATTATGACACAGTTCGTGTGATTATTTTCAAATCTGTCTCTAGTCTTACAATAGTATCCATAGCCACTTAACTATGAAAAGGACATGAATTCCTGGAACAAAGAACAGAAAATAGGACTACACATTGGACAGGATGCCAGTCCATTACTGACAATTTAGAGACATTATAGTACATAGTCACTGTGTATTTGAAAGATGGGAGGGAAACGGTGGAAATGCAGGGAATAATTAGGAGAACATGTAAATCCCTCACATAAAACTACTCAGCCAGAAATTAAACCCAGGACCCAGGAGGTGTGAGGTACAGTAGCACCACTAAGGCATTGGCAAAAACAACCCAATGGATGTACTCTGAACCAGCTGAGAAACATGACCAGAGGATACAAGTGAAAACTGTATGTGATTGGGTTTAAAATGAAGTACAGGAGGCAACTTACTTATGTTCTTATTCTAACCACAAAAGTACTCTCACATCCCAAGGAGACACCTCTTGAGTATTTGAGAAAAGATCTTTCCTTTCTGAACAAAGGGCAGATCTGCACAGAAGGGATTGAAACTGAACCCTGGCTGGGTTTTTCCTTGTCTACCTAAAGCAGACAATGAACTTGTGAAATCTGTTGAGAAACAGTTTGCTGTTTTTAGAAGCTCAGCTCAATCTTGACACCATCCCTGGTGATGCTGCTTCCGTAGTCTCATCATGAATGGAAGAACCAATGTCAATTTTGTTTTGTTAATTGTGGACCAATAAAGTGCTGAGGAAAGTTCATTCTCATCTGTTATGGAGTGTTTTGTGATTTGTCACTTTGAGGTTTTATTTATTAGTGATGATAGACAACTCAGAAACAACATGTGGAGCTGATTTTCGAGTCATGGTCTTAAATATTTGCATTGGCATTCCTTTCAAGAAATGTCATTCATCATTTCAGAAACCATCATGCCATTTGTGCTTGTGCCTTCTGACATTTCTTCTGACTTCACCATCTATTCAGTGGTGCTCCTGGTCATGGGTCCTTGAAACACAGGCATTACAGATTGATTAAATTATGAGCTTTCTCTCCAGAGGAGGACTCAGATGCCTCAGAACAGGGATGAAAAAAAAATACCATACGCTGTCTGTATCGATTCAAAAATGAAATTTAGTATAATCTAAAATTCAATATCTATTTAACTCCATGCCTTTAATTATAAGGGCCTCTAAGTGTAGTTGACAGAAAAGAATAGAGAAACA
Organism: Lepisosteus oculatus; assembly: GCF_040954835.1. Lineage (NCBI taxonomy): Eukaryota > Metazoa > Chordata > Actinopteri > Semionotiformes > Lepisosteidae > Lepisosteus > Lepisosteus oculatus. Next base: position 36,299,097 of record NC_090702.1, on the reverse strand, counting down.
GGTAGTCTTCCAAAATCAATACCAAACAGTGAGAATTACAGTCTCTAGATTTAAAACGCACCTATGAAAAAGGTAAGATCATTCAAATTTCAAAAGACATTATTATTAAGGATCTGTTTTTTCTTTTACTGTATTTTTCAATGTAATTTCATTCCCCCTTGCAATGTTTGTTTGTTGTTGTTGATCTATGTTGTTTCAAAAGTAGAGACAATAGAACAATTAAGAATAAAGTGTTGATGATGTTCATTTTGATAGACAATCTCTGTTTTACCTGAAAATAGACCATCAATTAATTGCTTTTTCTGGTCTGTTTCAAAATCTATAATTAAAATTCATCATTATGATGGATGTATTAATGTGCATTATGAAAATATCTACAACAATGACTGAACATTTAATTATTTCTATTTACAGTAAATACAAACTAACAGTATAGCACGCAATTAATAAATTTAATAAAAAAAGGAATCCATTTTGGGATTGTCCATAGTTCAGCATGAGTGTGTATAGTCAATTATGGCATTTCAATAATGGGGATAGAAACTTAGTTCTGTGAATATGAACATCTTGTAATGCATTGTACAAAACTACTATTTATAAAACGTCCTGTCAGCTGCATTTTTTCCACCTTCAGTGTTGTGTGTGTGGCAGGTCATACTTTCTCTTGCTAATTATACTTTGTATGGCATTTATCTACTTTAAAAGAATAAATACCAAGCATTATTTGTCTCCTCATCACTACATTTCATCACAGTTAATCACAAAAGCTTGACTTTTAAAAAGATACCTCAAATTCATGATTCGGAAACCCTTTGGCAATTTATTATGTGGTATGCCTCATTAGCAAATGGAATTAATATTCATCTTGTTTTCAAAGAGACACTGCTGAATTTGAAAAGAAACAAAAAGTACAGTAAATGCTGTTATGTGATATCCATAAACAGAACTTAAAAATTAAAAATGTACACCATGTTTTGTGTTAGACCACCCTAAAAGGTCAAGTGGTTATGCTGATTAAAATCTATTATTTGTATGCTGTTGCTAGTTTGTTTACACATTTTGTGTATTCATATAATTAAAACTGAGTTTTTTTTTCTCAAGTGACTTCTTTGAAGAAATAATGGATTACAAATCTTCATTCTGAAGAGGTTTTACACCTTTACACAACTTTACACCTATACTAATGAAAATCTCCTTTCCAAGTCTAATGGAAACATATATTGCCAAGTAGAACTAACAACATAGATTTTATGCTGAAATTTACTGCCTTTCGTAAAGCTATAGTTTAAACAAGATATTATAACTGATAACATAAAAAATACACAAAATTAGTGCTAACAAGCAACCTAAAAGTGGTTTTGTGATAGTATATTACATTTTCCTAAAACTCTGTAGGGGCTTACCTTGCAATCTAATAATTAAATTATTATAATTTAGTATTACATTTAAATTAGTTATTAGAACTATATTCTTGAACAGAGTACAAATCTTTCTGATAACACCTTTTGGGTGGATAAATGGCTAATTATAGTACATATAAAATAATTCTGGTGGGTAGCTGCGTCAGCATGCGTAGGCTACAAAGGAACAAGTAATTGGTTTATTCCATGCTGAAAAAAGAAGAAAGAAAACAATTTACAAGCTCCCACAAAGCTTTTCAAGGCATGTTGTTGAGACACAGAGAGACAGACGGAGAGTCTCTCATCTCTCCGTCTGTGTTCTCAAAGACGGTTTTCCGAACTCATTCTCTTAACGACAGACTACTCTTCTTCAAAATTTTCCCCATTCGTTGGAGGTTTCATTTCACACCTCTCTACACGTCTCTTTCTGTCCCCTGTTCCTGCCTCTCACTCTTCCTCTTTCCCAGCCGTTGTTCTCCCACTACATTACCTTTGCTTACTGCCTTGTCTTTCTCACGCCTGAAGAAGGCTCCACGGCCGAAATGTTGTTTTTTCTTCTTTTTTTTCAGCATGGAATAAACCTATTACTTGTTCACATATAAAATAATTCCAACCATCAATAACATGACAGATGTTGCAAATGAGAGGAGGGCATATACCCTTTCTTTCATTCAGTAGTTAATCCAAGGTTCTCATTCCTCTTTTGAATTAAGCCAAAGTATTGATGTCAACCACATGGATGGATATCTTGTTTCCTACTGCCAAATTACTTGGGTATAAAGCGCCTTCTAGTCTGACATTTAATTAATTATCACTCTATGTTTATTTAATTATAGTCCTATGTCATTATTGGTATTCATATTATGTTAATGAAATTAATATTAATAGTCTGCTGTATATTATATAATAATGGGATTTTAGAGCCTAAATAAAAAACAACATGAGGAGGTCATTTTGCAAATCTAGACTATTTAGTAGTAAGTAGCTATTTGACCCAATGGTCTCATCCAGCAGTTTCTTGAAAGAAGCCTTGCCTTGAAAAGCTTTGTGGGAGCTTGTAAATTGTAAACAATATTGTGTCACAGAATGCCAAAAAGTGAAGAAAAAACAAGCTGTGATAAATTAAGTTTCTATTTAGTGGCCAGGATTGTATCAATGTCTATGTGTCTGTCCTTTATTTCCTCCCCCAAAATCTTCACCTTCAAAGTCTCCAAATGCAGACAGTGTGGCAGGAAATAGTTAGCAAGGATTAAAGAACACACTGGTTGGCCAGACTTAACACAATTACCACACCTTAGGTATTCGTACAAGGAGGTGTGTGGGGTTGCTAAGCCATGGGCAGGGGAGAAGAGAAGCAAACAAAGAAGTGACAGAGCCCCATGACACCTGGAGATCTGCATACTGACAGTTCTCAAATAACCTACAGTGGGCTTTCTGGTGCCCTTTCCCCATGGCCGAAATGGACTGTTGATCCTTTGGTATCTAGTGGACTCCTCAGAGTTACTTTCAGTGCCACGTGCACTCTCTGGGTTGTGATGAATGTTGAGATCTTCAGAAAACAAAGAGGGCTCCAATACTAGTATCTGTGCAATTCTGTGTGATTCTGGGAGACAAGCGTTGCAGGGTAAAAGGATCTTAGCATCCTTTATAATTGCTAGGTGACACAGTCATCTACAGAGCAAAAAGTATTTTCATTTTTAGGGGGTCACCTATTTGTGTCAGTTGTAAATCAGGTCTTACTAGTATGTTTTAATTCTGTGTTCAGGTACATATGCAAACATTGTTTTTGCCTTTTTTAATTGCTCCCCCATGTTATACCATGAAGATGGAAATGATGTGTCAACATATATGTAAACAGATAAATCTTTCAGATAAGTAGACTCTTCAAGCTCAGCATTTCCTGTTTTGTATTTTTATAGTTATGTTTTTGCCACCTGTACTTCTCTACAATAAACATCATTGTGTTTATCAATTTGGTATCATTTGCAAACCAAATGTAGAATCTAGATCATTATTTTAAATTAGGAAGAGTACAGATCATGTGGCACTCCACTAATTATATCACCCACCCTAATTTGAATATTTACACCTCCGTGTTTACTATATTTCCTCTGTGTTTTTCTATTTCTATTTCCTACAGCCTTGCTGCTTTGCAAATTATATATCATTAGGATTCTATCATTTGCTTTCTGAAAACCTTAATCTACTATACCCATCCCCACGTTTCTTGAGCCTTTGCATAACCGGAATCTTATGTAAATCCAAAGCTACACTTTATTAGCCATTTCGTGGATGGCTAATTGCATTTTACCATTTATGATATTGCAGGGATCATCCATTATTTGCCCTAGCTGTTTCTGAGAGTGAGGAGGAAGGGACATGAGAGCAGAATTGCAGGCTTACCAGTGTTAATTGTCCTTTAATGGTTAACAGGTGTTTGTGCTAATCAAGAGAGCAAAAGAAAGAATGTAGCAGCAGCTAGGAGCCCATGAGGTTTTTCTGTTTTTATGAAGAAGAGAAATAAAACAGTGAATGAAAAAAAGTTTTAAAAATAATTCGTACAGTAAATTAATTAGAAGTGCTTTTAACAAATTGTTAAATCCCTCTGTATTTCTTTACACCACACTGTATCGTTCAGTACTTGCAAAAACTGCAAAATAAAATACACAGTAAAAAAATCATTTGGGTCTTCCCCAGACATGATTACAAGTAATAGGTTTATTCCATGCTGAAAAGAGAAGAAAGAAACAACGTTTCGGCTGTGGAGCCTTCTAATTTTTCATAGTGTGTAAAATGACAAAACATGTATTATGGGCTCTTCTTTCCCAGAAACACTCCCAGGAGGGTTGGACACATTACTGTAAACTGACTATATAATCACTTCAGAATGTGGATAATTAATGATACTGAAGTGGTACTTTTTATATACTTTTGTAAACCTAGCCACTTGACCTTTAAAAGGGAAAGGAATGTTATGTGTTAAGTTTGGCTAAAGAGGAAGAAGCAGCTTTAGCCTCCTCTGAAGCCAGTGACGCATGGGAACTGAAACAAATTCATTTGAACAAGCCCAGCTTAGAGTGTGCAGCACAGCAATATCTCCATATTATTTTGAATGAATTATAAGGAATAGTAAGCATGGTTCTATCCTCACCAGTACATAAACAGGACCAAAGCAATCTTTGAACTGGGTATTCAGTTATTGGAAAAGTTTAGCTTACTTTTTAATATTTATTTTATTCATTGTATTGTAGGTTTCCATGTAATTTCTACTGAGAGTATTAGTTTTGATTGCAAATTATCTTCATTGTGATACGATTTGCAATTCCATTCAGCTAAACTTTTTCATTGCTGCTGGCCTCAAGGAGATATTCAAAAGATTATTACAGCACTCTAATTCATTATTTAGAGTGCATAATAGTTTTTATTGTGCCAAGTAAAATTTTATTATGGCTGTCCCTTTTTGGTGTTTTTTTTCACATGGATTGAATTTACAGGACTCTTGAGAATGATCGTCCTCATTAATTTTGCAAGATTTAGTGCCTTATATCATTTAGAATATAAAAAACATTAATTTCCCATGCTAATAAGAAGTATTTACCTCATGCAGATGCTTTTAATCTACAGTAAGACCTTTTTGACTGAGACATGCTTCATGTACCTACAGTAAATTGTATTGTGTACTTCTGTTGTCACAAAGGGGATGAGTTGCAATATTCCATAAAACAAAGACATGATAACTATGTTTTTTAAGGTTCAAAGTTATATAACATATACACATACGCATAATGAAATCATTTTTTATTCAGAATATAAATGTAAGCTAAATATAATGAAAATATAGAAAACAAAATGTGTAAACATCCACAATATTTCTACAATATAAATAAGCAGGGAAGAATCAGTATTTTTTTGCCTATATAAAAATCAATTCCTTAAAAGGCATTTATATTTAAAGGCATCTTACTCTGAACACATTGTCATCAAAATTAATCTTTTTCACAACATTATCTCTATGGTAAGATATTCTGTCATATAGCCATGATTAACCATCTACCTTTTCAGTCCTATTCATTGTGATCTAATATTGTAATTAAGTTTTGTTTGGAAGTGTTCTGGAACTTCATTATTTGTTTTCAACTTCTTCCTTGGAGTTATGGCAACTCAATTATTGTGACAACTTCTCTACCCTCTTACAGTAACCTAAATGTCCTTTACAGTTCAATGAATGCGAAATGAGGGACCTGGATAATTATTGTGATTTTTGCAACTAGATTTTTATTTCATTAGACTTAATGATTGCCAATTCATTCACATCTAAAAACATGTGACAATGTAAAAGAGTTAGACTGGTGGATGGAGCTTTGTCTTGTTTTCATTATATGTACTGAATGGATTCTCATATATGATTCAAGGTAAAACTGTGCTTAACATTTAGTTTTTCCTATATATTTATATGTTACACTTTTCCATTACTTTAACATGCAATAACATTAGATGGCAAATTACAATCCAGAAATGTGACAGTTGTTTTTTAAAATGTTTGTTAATTTATAAAAGTAGTATTGAAAGGGTTGAGTATCACTGTTTCAGAACAATGTTTCATTACCAGGGAACTAATTGCATCACCTCACTCTTGAATTCAAACATCACATAGAAGTCAAATAGAAGAACATCCTATCCAGCAAGGAAACGCACTTTAAAATTGTAATCACTCCATGCAGGTACGGTATCTGGAATGCTTTCCTGGGGAGTGATGTCAACATAATGATTCAATCTTGCATTATGAGAAGTATTACAATTCGTTACAATAGCCCGTTGACCATATTTCCATAAAAGACATGTAAATACAAATTCATTAATGGCAAATCCTTATTCCACAAATGTTAAATATATTTTACCATTATGGTTTGAATAGCCAGATATAAACACATAAATCTAGACATTTCTCTTAAGTGGACTTATCTTTCGTTGTAATTTATATTTAAGCATTTTTTGTGTTTTTTGTTTACATGACGAGTGTCAAGGATTGTGACTCTTTTTTTAAATTAGTTATTGGATTCATTCAGAAACATTGACTCAGTGGATAAAGACAGTAAACCTATATAAGCCAGGCAATACTACTACTGTGTTACTGAAGACACATTATCAATGTTTACATTAATTGAAGCTACTGACGCATATAAATATATCTAAAACATTTCTATAGGGGAATAAATGTGACTGGTCTCTAGTGAACACCACCTACACCATGTCTTAATTAGACTGCCATTTTTAGTGAAGTTCACTCAAACAAAAGGAAAGTCATCAAGTTTCATTTTTAAACTTGATGTCTGTGCTAGCTTTTGGAAGAAAAAAGGTAATGCATGATATTACCTTCTCATGTGGCACAAATCAGTGGCTAGGAAAAACTGCTTTCTTGTTGAGATTAGCATTGTAAAGTTCAAATACCCGTCCTTTGGCCCAAGGAGATTTCCCCACTGGCAGCCCTCTAATAGCTTCAGAAATCTCATCAATAGAAACTTCTTTATCTATTTTTCCTCTCCTTTCCCTATTAAAGCAACATAATTGAATGTGATTAAAGAAGCTTTCAAATTCTGCTTATCCTGAACCTTGACTCGTGTCCATTTCTACAGATTGTTTTGTAATTGTTGATTCTTTTTTGCCATGCTTTTCCTGTGCTTTTATTCAGTGTACAGTATGTCAACAATACTGCTCCCTCTATAGTAATTTGCAAACTCAAAGTTGGTGTGAAAAAAATATATACAGTATATATTAATCTCCAAACATACAGTCACTATATATGCCCCTGGATTTTTCTGGTGTCCTGTCATGGCTATGATACACATTATTTTTCTCTCTGGGGACTCTGACATAACAAGATGTAGCTCTGATATAGGTTTTGCTTACTGCACCAAAAACAAAATTAATTGAATAATATTAAATATAAAGCAGATTGAATAAAAAAGGGCCCATAACTCCTCTGTACCACATCTGTTGCTTGTAAGCATGTGTATGGCTATTAATCAATTGCTGTTCATTACTCATATCACATTTCTAGTGTTTATACATATGCACATATAATAAGATTGGAATTTTCCTCTCTGCCACAACCATATGGTCTTCTATTGCTACACTGTCAACTGCTTAACACTGCTGTAATGCATTCCATTGTTTTTCACAATCTGCAGGAGACTGAGTTGGTTCACAGGAGAGAGAGACCCTGTGCTCACATCTGTGTTTACATCTGCCTCTGAATTTCCTCCAAGCAAGTGACTCTATTCCCTCACTGCGGCTACCTATGTTTTACAACGCAGTCATCATTCCTGTTGATATCAATCCTGGCCTGCCAGAGTCCTGAAAAGGTCTCCTCATGGAAATTATCACATTACTCCTGTCTCAGAGCCCTTGCACTGGCTTCTATCAGGTTTTGTGTCGAGTTCAAAATCCTCATGCTCACATGTAAGGGTCTACATTGTTTGGCACCTCAGTACTTGGTTGACTTACTATCTTTCTATTCCCTACCTTTTTGTTTGTTTGATTCCAATCTCCTGTTTGTCCCCCAAGCTCGCTTACACTACTGTAAATGGATGATAGGGCCATTTCTTGTTATGCCCCAAAGCTCTGGACTTTATTCCCCAATGATATCAGAGATTCATCTACTCTGACTGAATTCAAATCCAGACTCAAAACCTTCTTCTTCAGAAAGGCTTTTATGTAATTGATATCTGTGTCAGCTCCTTGTCTCTTCTACTGCATTTCTGATCTCTTGTGTTTCTTTTTTCTAATCTTGTTATCTCCTTTCTTAGTTATTTGTTTTCATTTACTTTCAATGTGATTTTTTCAAACTTTTAATCATGCTATATAAAATAAAGTGTATTTTTATAATTCAATTCAGAATTTGTGCTGCACATATCCCTGGGTTCTCCTTTATTTCAGTTCCAAGAATCCTGGACCTGGACTCTGATCACAAAACAGCATCCAATTTGAAATCCATGGACCCTTTAATTACTTCCTTGGATCTTCCTTTAATCTCTTTAGAGATGCTTTTCTTCAAATCACACTCTGCGCTACCATTTAATCAGATTAGCATTTTCCATACAATCATCTTCCCATTACCATAGATCTTAGTAGGCTACATTAACTTTCTAGAAATTCAGTTCTTTCATTTTGTTTCTTGTGGCATGGTGAATTCATGCCAACGGCACTACCTTTCACTCTTGACTATATCCCATTCCCAATTTACGACCCTTCATGTTAAATACTGATCACCTTAAAACTTTGCATTAAAGAATGTGAAAATACTCACGATGGTCCTACCTCACTCTATGCATATGGAGTTTGCATTCTGACGATGTTTCAAATTTTATACTTAAAACTTAGGATTTGTAACTGTTATTTTTATACCATATGTGTTCTAAAATCATTTAGATCCAAGTGTTGCACATATTTTAAGTATCAATATACCTGTACAGGAGGATTAAAGTGAACAACCAAATAACTGTCCCAGTGATCAACCAAATGTAAAGAATTATTTTATACACAATGCACAACTCTTAGCTTAATGAACTAGATCTTAGATTTCATCCCCTTTATAAAAGGCAGATGTCATACCTCACAAACACAGTTTGCTTTCTATTTCTATTCCAGCAGGCAGCCACTAAATATATATAAAATATAAATATGCAAATATAAATATGCATAGAGTCATTATACCCTCAGACCTGAAGAAGACTTCACAGCCGAAACGTGTTTTCTCTCTTCTCTTTTCAGCATGGAATAAACCTATTACATGTTCCTTTGCAGACTACGCATGTTAACACAGCTACCCTCCTAAAATATAAATTAACTATAAATTATTTTAGCAATTCATAATTGTTCACATGTTGTTTCAAGATTCCATAATGCATGAATTTTAGAGGGTGTGCCCATTGCAAAGGCAACTGAACACTTTTTAACCTTCCATGATGATTGTCATATACTATAAACAAGACAGTATAAAAGGAGTGGTTGATTCTAAAAGAAATAATTTAAACAACAATACTTTTGGAGATTGAAAAATGACATTACCCCAGGTAATGGCAACAAAATCATTTTAAGCTAGACAATTTCTGTAACATTATACCCTCATCTCAGATAATCTTTCTTTTGACAGGGATTGTATTAATTATGTGCATGTGCATATAATGAAAGGATTACCACAGCATAAAACATTTGTGAAAATTTAGGAAAGTTATGAATCTATTTTTCAAGAACATTTTTCCACAACTTTTTTATCAATATTTAATTTACATTCTCTAGAATGTATACACATTTTAAATAATATATACACATTATTTTACAGTCAATGTCATATAAATAAAGCTATAGTGTGTTTTCATATTCTGTGATCTCCAGGCTTCTTCTAAAGACTAAATAATCTGTGCAATATATGAATCCAATAATGACATATTTGCAATAAAAATGATTTGTTATGATTCGTTCATTCCCTTGGAGCTGTTTGTATCTGTTAATTCCAGACCATTGATCCAGTGATGATTGTTTCCTTAAATTACAGGGGAAGGGGCATTTTATTAATCTCAGGCAACCATCACATTACCCTTTCTGTAGAAATTAAATGTTTATTTAAATAAGCAGACCCTTTTGTAAAAAAAAAAACTCTACTGATTACTTGCATATCTTTGGTAAACATTGTACACATTCCCATCTCCAGAAAGGAACACTATACTAAAAATGATTATAATTATCCTTATAATTATTATAATCCTTATGATCATGTGGCTTCCCAGCTTTACCTTTCCAGGTATCTATCTGGAGTTCAAGTGGGCATTCAATCTCTCTATATTAAGTACTGCAAAAAAAAAACATAACAAAAATTGTTCAATTTGCTGTACATTCTACACAACTATAGCAACATTGTTTATAAGCCTAATAAACTGGTTATTTAATTTGACACTGTGATAAATGTATGCATAATGTCATAAAACTAAAAAAATCCCATGAAGAGCAAAAGTCATGCGGGATTCATTAAAAATTTAAAAATGTACTTAGATTACTCAATAAGGTTTCTTAAAAACCAAACTCTGTTTAACATGCAAATTCTCCACTATTCAGAGAAACACTGTGTAAGAACATAAGAATGGTTATAGATCAGAGGTGTCCATTTAGCCAGACTCTCAGCCTGTATCAGCTTCAATTACATGGCTGTGCATTATGTACCATACTCCCTGCACGTGCACAGTTACTACTGATGCTGTGGTTTGTGTTTCACTTTTCATTTAGAAGTTCACTATGCTAATATGCAACATCTCAGACCCAAGTAAAAAAAAAACAATAATTTTCATGATTACAGTTATTGGGATATAAACTCTACACATTCCCATCTAATCCCCTATGGATTTCCCTAAAGGGCAGGGAAAAACTCCATTTCAGTCAGAGTCTGTAATCCTACAGAGAATGGTGGATGATGGACAAGACAATGTGATTACATAACAGTACTAAGAAAACAGAAAAAAATAATATTGACAATAGAATAAGAAGTACACATAACGTTCAATACAAAAATGTGGTTATGATCTGGAATATCATTATAAAGGGAACAAAGGGTAGTATAAACATGGATGTGTGTGGTTTTGTGTATACCTGTATGTGCAGCCTATATTGAAACTCCCATGAGGCCATGAGATGAGGAGACATACAGTGCCTTGCGAAAGTATTCGGCCCCCTTGAACTTTTCAACCTTTTGCCACATTTCAGGCTTCAAACATAAAGATATAATTTTTTTTATTTTATGTGAAGAATCACCAACAAGTGGGACACAATTGTGAAGTGGAACGAAATCTATTGGATTTTTGAAACTTTTTTAACTAATAAAAAAATGAAAAGTGGGGCGTGCAAAATTATTCGGCCCCTTTACTTTCAGTGCAGCAAACTCACTCCAGAAGTTCAGCGAGGATCTCTGAATGATCCAATGTTGTCCTAAATGACTGATGGTGATAAATAGAATCCACCTGTGTGTAATCAAGTCTCTGTATAAATGCACCTGCTCTGTGATAGTCTCAAGGTTCTGTTGAAAGCGCAGAGAGCATCATGAATACCAAGGAACACACCAGGCAGGTCCTTAATACTGTTGTGGGGAAGTTTAAAGCCAGAATTGGATACAAAAAGATTTCCCAAGCTTCAAACATCCCAAGGAGCACTGTGCAAGCGATCATCTTGAAATGGAAGGAGTATCAGACCACTGCAAATCTACCAAGACCTGTCCGTCCCTCTAAGCTTTCAACTCAGACAAGGAGAAGACTGATCAGAGATGCAGCCAAGAGGCCCATGATCACTCTGGATGAACTGCAGAGAACTACAGCTGAGGTGGGAGAGTCTGTCCATAGGACAACAATCAGTCTTACACTGCACAAATCTGGCCTTTATGGAAGAGTGGCAAGAAGAAAGCCATTTCTCAAAGATATCCATAAAAAGTCTCGTCTAAAGTTTGCCACAAGCCACCTGGGAGACACCCCAAACATGTGGAAGAAGGTGCTCTGGTCAGATGAAACCAAAATCGAACTTTTTGGCCACAATGCAAAACGATATGTTTGGCGTAAAAGCAACACAGCTCATCACCCTCAACACACCATCCCCACTGTCAAACATGGTGGTGGCAGCATCATGGTTTGGGCCTGCTTTTCTTCAGCAGGGACAGGGAAGATGGTTAGAATTGAGGGGAAGATGGATGCAGCCAAATACAGGACCATTCTGGATGAAAACCTGTTGGAGTCTGCAAAAGACCTGAAACTGGGACGGAGATTTATCTTCCAACAAGACAATGATCCCAAACATACAGCAAAATCTACAAAGGAATGGTTCACAAATAAACGTATCCAGGTGTTTGAATGGCCAAGTCAAAGTCCAGACCTGAATCCAATCGAGAATCTGTGGAAAGAGCTGAAAACTGCTGTTCACAAACGCTCTCCATCCAACCTCACTGAGCTCGAGCTGTTTTGCAAGGAAGAATGGGCAAGAATTTCAGTCTCTCGATGTGCAAAACTGATAGAGACATACCCCAAGCGACTTGCAGCTGTAATCGCAGCAAAAGGTGGCTCTACAAAGTATTAACGCAAGGGGGCCGAATAATTTTGCACGCCCCGCATTTCATTTTTTTATTAGTTAAAAAAGTTTCAAAAATCCAATAGATTTTGTTCCACTTCACAATTGTGTCCCACTTGTTGGTGATTCTTCACATAAAATAAAAAATTTATATCTTTATGTTTGAAGCCTGAAATGTGGCAAAAGGTTGAAAAGTTCAAGGGGGCCGAATACTTTCGCAAGGCACTGTATGCACTATCTGTATTGTTTATATACAGATCCAGCCATTCAGAATGCATGGGGGATAACTTTGTTGTTCAGGTGCTGCGTGTAACAATATCTTTTAAAAAATACAACTGACCGCACTACTTTGTGAAACCACCAGGTGGAGCAGTGAAAGCTTAACGTGGCATGCAGAAGCATTTGGGCTGTCACCAGAAAATGCCTGGTTTTAAATCCCGTTTAATGCTGAGGGACCTTTTTTCAATTATAGAATTTAAGTTTTATACTGTTTAGGATTCTATTAATTTAAACTGTATACTATTTTAAATATTGAATTAAATAAAAAGAGAGTAACACTACGAGAACAACATTACTCAGTTCAATATATATGAAAAAATAGTTTATTATTATACTGTGGTTTGTTGTGAACTGATGTGCTTCTTTAGGCTTACATCCACATTGTGATAATCTATATTAAAGTAAATTTCAGCAATGAGTAATGAGGATAATTTAACTTAAAATTTGAGTGTGAAAAAGATATTTCACACATACGGTACTGTATTGGCTTTAAAACCATGCAGTCTCATACGTAATATACCTGTATACCTAATGTGCATACAGTAGATAGTAGTGGTAGCTAAATTAAAAAACAAAATATACACCATATTCCATCACATTCATAAACATTTTATACATCAAAGTCTTTAATTCGGTAGCTTGCGGTGGTTATTTTGAAACAGTTTTGATGTGCTTGTTCTAACTTTATGAAGTTTATAAAAAGCTCTAGTGTTTTATCCTTTTCAAAGAATAAGTAATAAGAACACTTGCTGTTATTGTTGTAAATAAAGTACAATGCTGATTTAATACCACACGATAGGGAATATTAATGTGAGCTTAGGTCCTGTTGTAGTTTTGTTCATTAGAGCAGTTTGAAATGTTTTTGAGTTGTGTGGACTTCTCTGGTTCACTTGCTGGATAGGTTTACAGGGAGAACGTGACTAGGACAGGGGGAGATCAGGAAGAGAGTGTAAGAGAACACGAAGTAGTAAAGGTGGCTTTGTTTTGATTATACTATTAATGAGTCCCTGAGGCTTACTGTTCCAAGTTTCGAAATTATAAAAAAAACAAAACTTTGTTGAGTTTGCACAAGAGATAAAAAGTAGTCATGCACTGGTTTCGAAGTAGCTGATTTTGACAAACAGCTTATTTTGCTTGAAGAATGTAAAAATCTGTCTGTACTGTAGCTTTATTTAATTGAGCAGGAAGTAACTTTGCTCTTACAAGCGGCTCTGTTAGCAGAGTTTGTGTTAACACAGCCTTTTGAATTAATTTTATCACCTTTGTCTGTCCGGGGAGTGGGGGTTGGGGAGAGTAATGGAGAGTTAAATAAATGCCCACCAGCACTACCAGTACTTTCCCTTCCCCCTAGTGAGAGGCAATAATGGCCAGCATGAAAAAATCCCTCCTGAGCTCTTTCCTAACATCTTGGAGGTGGTCTGGAGGTTCATTCATGTTATTATGTTATTTTTCATATTAATATTAGATATGTACAGTTATCAGAAATATTAATGTAGTTTGCATAGTATTTTATTGTGAGAGAACTGCAATTCCAGTATTTTCGTCATTGTATTAACTGCTGCAACAGATATTTCACACCTGAAAATACTGGGAGTGTGAAGATTGAGTGAGCACCGGGGCGCATAGTATGATTAACACAGTGAGATTATTATTTAGATGTATACAAAATATTGAACTACATGTGACATAACATTCAGAAATACAATCAAGCATTGTTTGTGGTATTTGTATAGATGAAACCTTTCTAAAATTTATAATAAATTAAAAAAGGTTAAAATGTATAATCTTTCCACATGTACTGTCATTAGTAAGTACAATAAACTCCTGATTTGTTTAACAATAGTTTCAAAACTAAAACTAACTGGTGAGAAAGCTATGTTTAATGATAATTTAAAAGACTTGAAGTTGTGTTTACAGAATTGTATTTATAAACTTTAAGTGTTTAACACGTTTCATTAAAAAGTAAAATAAAACTTACAGCTTTCACAAAGATTCTAAGCTGATCACAAGAAAGACAAATCACCCGGTTTTCTCACATGAAAAGTTTAAAAAAATTTTTTTATGGCTCTTAACGTCATGTGATATATAAGTTAGGCAGGGACACATCATTCTTTCTTGTTTTTGATTTTCTTTAAAAAAAATAAAATAATCAGTTGTCCATCGTGCACACTATTGTGTTACATTTATTTACGTTTTTGAGGAACTTCAGAAAGCTTCAACCGATGCATAGAAAATGTAGCATAATGCATGCTATCATGAAATAGCGATTATTCTGCATTATATGCTCAGGCGTTTCGCATACATTTAGTTCCATGCATTTTCTAATGTCTTCATCCAATACAGGGGATCTGGAGCCTATCCTAGCAAGCAACAGGCACAAGGCAGTTGAATAATAATTCTCGTGTTATGAACTCCCTTACACCAGGGATCCACTTTATTCAAAGCTGTTATATGGCTTCAAAACACAAAACTCTTCCAAACTGAAAACTCAAATGTCACACAGACTCAGTTCCACACAGCACTTGTCCAACATCCCACATAGGGTCATCTGTTTTCTCCCACTTCAGGGTGCACTTGACCATTTGTTTTTTCAAACTAGTGAGGGCAGCAAAACGTTTCCAATAGCAGTCTTACCTGAACCTGCCATGTACAGTACATAATACATAAATCATAGCATTTTTCTCTAAAATACATTAAATCCTACAGAGATTCAATGAAAAAAATTCAGTTACTAGATTTAAACAATGTTCCTCTCCCTATAGTTTAACACTGAGCACACTAGAAACTGATTATGTTAAATAAAGAGGATGTGAATACTGACTGTAGGATAGAGGACACTCAACTCAGACACTGCAGTGAAAACAGAGTAGATTATTTTAATTCACTGGGACAACAGCATCCAAGGATTGAATACGTGTTAATACTTGAATACTTGGTAAAATAGTTTGACTTATCTTGCTTGATTAATGGGTTGCCCTATTGGCCACAGGATGAAAAGGTACAAACCCCATTCAGAACCAAGAACCAAGCGTTAGCTGCAAGGTGGAGGAGGGATGCCTGTGACAAATGTGAAGGGAAGGGTTTGAGTCCAGTTTATGTAGCTAGTTTGGTGGATATGGGGATTAGGCGCAGCTGAGTGAAATTAACTTATTGCTTACAGTATATCCTCCCTGAACTTCAGTTAACACAGTAACTTCCATTAAAGAGGCATAATACCTATATAGATGATTAAGTTGTCAGTGAGACATCAGCAAACAAAATGCAGCCAAAACTAGAATGTGAAGATTGCAGAGATAATACAGCAGACAACATTTCTACTAGAACTGAGAACAAACCATTACCAGTACATGACCTGCACTCTGAGGTTCTTGAATGTGGGTTTAAAGCCTTACAATCTTTGCTTTTATCTGGAGACTGATCGTGTGGAGCCACCTGAAGTTTTTAAAAACTATCTAAAATAATTTCAAAGCAGACTAATGGTGTGGAATGCATATCTAAAAGCTACGATATTTCTAAGGCAGTGGAGACCCTGATAGCAAAGAAAGAGAAACCACTTACAATCTAAGCCTAAGGAGATGGTGGGTGTTATGCATGGGGAGGGGGCTTGCAAGAAAATACATTTTTAGATAACGCAATTCAACATGGTTTCTATTAGATGGCAAGTGGATTTTATTCACTTTTAACTAAATGAATCTTCTGACATTGCAAGCCTCTCAAACCTGCTTACCTATTCAAAGTATGAAGGTATCAGAGAGATACATGGGGATTTTCCTTTTTGTAAATCATTATCCATGTACTCAGCTGCAGAGGCTATTTTTAACACATTATGAAAATGTGATTGATTGGTCAAAATGTGTCAGATGTAGTACATATGGGGCTCATGCAATTAGTTAGGGCACCAGAATGGCGATTGTACCCAAGTAAGAGCGGTAGCATCACAGGCAACATCCATAGGAAGGTGTTGGCTGCAAAGATGCCTCCTAATCTCAAGACACTGTACTGTAGGTTTGAAGGAAACAAATCTATCTGCATTCCATGCATCTTTCAGCATGGAATAAACCAATTACTTGTTCCTTTGCAGCCTACGCATGCTGACGCAGCTACCCACCTGAACTACTACCGCATATTGCTATATAGTCACTTTACAAAATTTAAGTTAATTGTTTTGAATTTCTTGTCACACACCAATTATATAATTCTTGTAGATATTAAAGATAATTTAACAAGTATGGATTGCTAAGGAATCTTTTATAGCCTAACAATTTCTTAATAAGCAAGGAATTATTTTAATACTCTTCATAATTAATTTGGATTATCTCCAGTGGCATAAAGTTAATTTTTTCATATAATGTACTAATTTATTATATTAATCATTAAACCATAGAATTATTACATTAACTTGGCTGAACAGTAATAATATTTGAACATTTAGGCCCATTAAAATTTTAACTCAAATTTTCACTTGATGTGTAGTTTCTAGTGCCCTCTCAGTACAAAAAATAAATCACCAAATATTATGTCCGGTTTGCCACAGAGAGTATTTTGCCCTTAGACACAAGAAGGATAGTAGTGTGGATGGATGGAGGAAGCAGTGTTATGAAAATAACGTATTTAAAAGTCTTTATTTAGATTATAAATGCTCAGTCAAACAGATCACAATAGGCACAGGTGCAAAAACCCACCTTTTGTCAGCCATTTTAATTATCTCGTGATAAAACCCATGAATCAGAAATAAGTGATGATCAGACAGTGACAGTTAAACATTACATTTCTCCATTAGGTGAACATTCTACCAATGGAGTGTACTTTGCTGTTGGCGGATGGGGGTTTATGATTTAATTTAAACAATACCTGAGGCATGTTTAGTTTCTTCACTGGAAAAACTTCAGTGAAACCTTCATCTGATATGTACTGTATGCCATTTTAACTTGATGCGTTTACAGTAAATCTTTTCCATTTTTATCTCTGAGTCACTTTACTTCAGCCTTTAATTTTCATTTTGATACTGAGTAAACATGTAACTATTTACTTACATTTATTTATTACACTGGCCTAATATGCTTTTATACCTGTACTTGTAATTCATCATACTCACTTTCTTTAACTGGATCCTACATTTATATCATTTTGTACAGTGCTTCTATTTTTCTTATATTTATCTTAATTTGTTTCAATTTAGACTCTATTTTGACTTTAATTTACTTCTGATATGATTGCCAGTCATTTTCTACTGGTCCTCACCTACTGTATGTTATCTCATTCTCATTCTTCTTCTCTTAAACTCTTTGTTTCTCAAAAACTTTGTTTTGAAGTCACCTGGACAATTTTACATCAAATTTCAAAACATGATAAACATGATCAACTTTTCACAGAATAAATTAAATTTGTCATTGCATAAAATTGCTTAAAAAAATAGCCATGCCTTCTGCTTCAGTTTGGATTTCACCTGCTGATAACCCCATTTATTGTTACAAATCTACCATCTGTGAGAAGCACTAACCTCTCCCATGTAGACTGGAAAACCTGGTAAGTGACTCTGTAGTTTTCAAAATCCTTCATTCATCCTGCTTGAATTGTTGTGCCTAAATACATTTTTTATATAAAGCTATATCTTCCACTCTCCTTCCTTTCCTTTCTCTCCAGAACACAGTGTATCCATTAAAGTATTCTAACAATAAACCCATTTTTGTCGTATGTTACTGTAATATACTGTATCACTTCATAAGATGTGTATATTGTGCACCAGAAAATGTAATAAAAATAAACTGAAACAAATAATTGCGATTTTCAATGGTTTTCAACATTTAATCTGATTGTTAGTTTATTTGTTACTAAAGTTGTTGCTGCATTCATCTTTTTCCACATCAATGTCTGGATAAAGTTCTCTTTGATTTCAATAGCTATATTTTCTTTGCAGTCAATGTTATTTAAATGCTTTGTTCTCAGTTTCCCAGTCTTGTCTGGAACATAGTAAGTTATCAGTAAAATCATAGCAATAGACATTGCAAAAGCGTCTTGTCATCACAGGAACAAAGAATTGCTTTCCTCTGCCATTGATTTTAATACAGTATCAATACAAGTACACATTTTTCTTCCACTATTACCTTCTGTTCTATCCTATAATAAATGTCAAGTTTTGTTGATGAGTGATGTTCTTATTAAATATAGACGTTTAAATGAATTTAGCAGTCTTGTGCAAATGTATTACAGTACAGCACTGTTTTCAAAGATTTCTGATATCTGCCTAGATTGATGGTAAATTGAGCTATGTGTATAACTTCATTACACAGCTCATAAAAAAAACAATATACTGAAACATTGCATTTTCCATTGCACATTTTCATATTTATTTTTCTTTATATTTTTATTTTTTAATATAATTTTAGTTTCCTTCAAAAAGTTAAAGTTATTAAATATCTTCTAAATTAACATGTACAAATACATGCATTTTTCCCACATATGGGAAAAATGCATCCTAAAACAGGATTTAAAAGTCTCTGTACTTTTAAATCCTGTTTTAGGACTTACTTTTATATTCTAGATTTTCCCTTTTTTAATTACCATTTGTGCATACCTGTCTCTTTTGTTTTATTGTAATGCAGTTGGAGACACTATGTTATGAGAGCTACTTTTTAAAATAAAGTTTCATATTCTTTTCAATCAAAGATTTGACTGTATATATAGAAGATAATATCTTTAAAAATTGATACAATTTTTAAACAATATATTTATATACTGCATTTAACAGAAAACTTGTGGACATAAAATAGTTAAAAATTGCTGCATTTGTATAAGTAATAGAGCTACATGTTGGGAGAAATGTTTTAATATTATTTCAGTCAGAAAGAGCTATTCATTGAAACATGGATTAAAGAATTGCTATTGCTTTAAGTAAATATGCACTTGCTCTTGCTTTTAAATCTGATTGTATTCTCAAAGTAACACTGGAGCAATAGTCACATTTCACTAAAGTGACAATTTGCAAGTATTATAGCTGACTATGCCATTTAGCAATTTTACAGGTACCAAGACCATTCTTCCGGCACACACTGTCTGATCCCTCAGAGCCACCAGTGCACTTACAGACCAGCATATTCCAGATTTACTCAATAATTGCAGTTTTATTCCTATAGGTACTTGTAATTACAAAAATGGTAATTTCACTATCAACCTAAAAAAAAAGGATATCCACAAGAGACACACACAATGAAAACAACTCAACAACATAGTCCTAAGTAACCAGGGAAAAAGAAGAAGTCTCAAACTACATTCTTTGCCATCCTGTCTCTGTGTTAGCTCCCTTGCAACACTACAAACACAACAAGAAGAAATAATTTATCAGAAAAGCTACGCATTCAGTTACTCCAACCTTTACACAGTCTATGCTTTCCCTGTAACTGTGTGGTCATCAATCGGTGTCTAGGCAAACATTATGTTACAATCTGTGATGAATGTCATCCACTGTGCTGAGTAACTGATTGCTAAGTGCAGAATTCGAGTAAATATAACCCCTCAAACCATTGCCCTACTCCCACTGCCCTACTAATACTGTCACTCTGTATAAAAACCCTCAGCAGAAAGACAACGGATTTGTCATCCCCCTGCCAAATAAAAGACAAAAAGGAGCCATTGGTTAGAGATAAGCTTTGATACAATGGTAAGGAACTTATGTGGCGGCGCCCACGCAGACAGCACCCCAGCGAGCTCTCTTAACCGGATTTTTTTATCATTGTTTCTTTTTCCCTTCTTTTCCTATTGTTACTGTTCTTAGTCCTCAGTTTCCCTCTCCCCAATGTTCACGTATATAACTTATGATCTACAAACAGTTTTAGACATCAGAACAAGATCCGCAGGACTATCACTTAGTCTGGAAGATCTGTACTGCATCAGCTCGCATGGACTTCTCCAGCAAGGCCTGGAAACCACGGTATCACCTGAACCAGGTAACCAAGCCAGGAAGTGTTGCAAACGATGTGAACGAAAATGGAAACGCGGTAAGCAAGCTGGGCTACAAACAAGACTTAAAACTGAACTCAACAAACATCCTTTACCAACCATTATACTCGCCAATGTCCGATCCCTCGACAACAAACTCGATGATCTCGGACTGAGACTCTCCACACAACGAAAAATTAAAGAACTGTAACAGTCCGTAACAGACAGTATTACGGACTCGGCAATACACCTAGACGGGTTTTCTGCCTTCTGAATGGACAAGACTACAGAGTCCTTTTAAAACCAGGGGTGGGGGAGTGTGCATTTTTATTAACAACGCGTGGTGCAACAATGTAGAAACACTGCTCAACCGCTCTGGAATTTTTAATGATCAAGTGCCGCTCCTTCTATCTGCCGAGGGAATTTACAACTGTTATTATCACCACCATCTACATCCCCCCTGACGCTAATGGCAAAGAAACGCTAGAGGTACTGTACACTCCCATAAACAAACAGGAATCTGCACATCCCGACGCAACATTTATCGTCGCGGGTGACTTTAATCAAACAAATCTCAACTCAATTCTCCCAAAATATCATCAGCACGTCTCCTTCCCAATGAAAGAAAACACTCTGGACCATGTTAACACCAAGATTCAGAATGCTTACAAGGCCATACCCCTCCCCCACAGGTGAGAAACTCAGACCACATCACTGTTTCTCCTCCCAGCAATCAGAGCTGCACAGGTGAGTGAAACCAGTGGTCAGAATAGTGAAAGTGTGGCCTGAAGGAGCCACCATCATCCCAATACCAAAGAAAACCACAGTAACATGTCTTAATGACTTCCGACAGGTGGCAATAACACCTGTCATCATAAAGTGCTTCGAGAGGCTGGTCACGAGGCACATTAAGGACACCATTCCGAACACACTGGACCCGTACCAATTTGCCTACCGGCCCAACAGATCCACAGATGACGTAATCTCCATTGCCATACACACTGCCCTATCCCATCTGGATTAAAAGAACATATACGCAAGACTACTATTCATCGACTTCAACTCAGCTTTTAACACTATCATTCCAGAGAAACTAGTCGAGAAACTCAGTGCACTGGGTCTCGACACCACCCTCTGCAACTGGATTCAGGATTTTCTGACAGGCAGACCTCAGGCTGTCAGACTTGGAAACCACACCTCCAGTCCCCCAGGGTTGTGTGCTTAGTCCACTGTTCTACTCCCTCTACACCCATGACTGTAAGGCCAAACACAACACCAACTCCATCATCAAGTTTGCTAATGACACCACAGTTGTAGGTCTGATCACAGACAATGATCAGAGGGCCTACAGGGAGGAGGTCAATCTCCTTACAACATGGTGTGAAGACAACAACCTCACCCTCAACGTCAGAAAAACCAAGGAGCTGGTCGTTGATTTCAGAAAACTGCAAAACGGACATGCCCCTACCCACATCAACGGGACTGAAGTGGAAAGGGTCAGTAACTTCAAATTCCTTGGCGTCCATATCACCAAGGACCTCACATGGTCTCTCAACGCCACCTGTCTGATCAAGAAAGCGCAACAGCATCTGTACTTCCTAAGATGGTTGAAGAAGGCTATGTCCCCAGGTCCTCACTAGCGTTTACAGATCCACTACAGAAAGCACACTGACAGCTTACATCACAGTGTGGTATGGCAGCTGCATTATTGCTGACTGCAAAGCCCTACAGTGGGTGGTGAAAACTGCTCAGTCCATCACTGGGGTTGCTCTCCCATGCATCCAGGACATTTGTGACAGATGGTGCTTGAGGAAAGCTCTAAGCATCATCAAAGACCCCACACACCCCTGCTACAGACTGTTTGACCCTCTACCATCTGGAAAACAGTACCAGAGCATTCGGGCCCGGACTACCAGACTCAGAGACAGTTTTTACCCCTGCACTATCAAACTATTAAACTCCCAGCCTCTCTCACCTACGATCTGAACCTCACAGTGCCTTCTTTCTTACCAAAACTCAAACACACATTGAAATCTACCTCTGCCTCACATGTCAAGAAGCTCACATCCCATAATTTTCTATCCTTTATTTTATTCTGTTGATGTATGATTTTGCACATCTGATATTGTTTTGCACATTATCTGTTACCTGTTGTTGTTTTACACACTGTTTCTGTCTTTCTTTTCTTATACAATTATATTGTTGTTTTTTTTGTACTTCTTACCATCTGAAAGCTAGCTAAATAGCATTTTATTATACCATATACCTGTATATGAGTATAATGACAATAAACTTGAACTTGATACACATCATATGATACAAGATAAGATAGAAATACATGTGCAAAATAAAAACGCAGCACTTTAAACTTCATATCAAAAGGTAGATGGAAATATACTAGCATACTGCTGTAGATGTCACCTGTTTTTCTATGTTATTGTTTTTCTTGCGATAGACTATCCACTCCACCTAAAACTCACACTCACTCAATCATTCATTCATTTGTAGCAAGGCATTTCAGGGCGCTTACAATCAATATTTCAAACACTCTTTTGCTACTAATCTTAGGAGTCTCTTACGCATACACTCACTCCCTGGGTTGCAAAAGCTTTTAGTTCCTCAAATCTTTACATAGCTCAAACCCTTGTGTAAGTTGGAAATGACTTTTTTGAGCCTTCGCGTGAACACAGGTCTGGAAGTCCTATTCGTGATATTGCAACGATTTGTTCTAGAAGTGTCTGGAGTGAAGAAGGAGGGACAGGAGAGCAGAATTACAGGCTCACTGGAACCACAGAGTTTGTAAAGAGCGAGAGAGAAAGTAGCAGCAGCTAGCAGTCCATGAGATAGAGAAAGGACTGAAATTAATCCTATTCATACAGGGGAGACTAATTAAATAACACTGATGAAAAAAAGCATTATAAAACCCTATAATTAGAATGACTAAACACCAAATATAGCATACACTTAAAAATATACAGCAGAGTACCGAAAATAGAATTATGAAATTTATGAAAAATGAAAATGTCATACCCTATCCTTTATTGTTCAGTAAAAGAGCACGAAGTAAATTACACAGTAAATAATAAAATTAATACAAATTTACCTCATTTGTATGAAAGCAAAGTAAGACTCATCTGAAAACAGAGCTCTGGTAGAGATTACAATACAGATCCAGCCACTTAAAATAAGCGAGGTACTCTGCGTGAAACGTGGTGGACATAGCGCAACATACCACCTCATACTGCAACATACCACATGTTTTTTTAAATAGGAGAATATTATGCGGAAAAACCTTGTTAAACCGCTAGGTGGAGCTAATCAAGCTTAACGTCTCATGTACAGCATTTAAGCTGTCGCCAGAAAACGCCTAGTTTCAAATCCCGGTCAATTTAAGTTGGCAAGATTGCTCAGCTGGACAAAAGTACACAGTCTTCCATCTTCATCATGAATAATTTAATTATGCATAAATATTTTAGTAAGAACACCACTTGCTGTTATTGTAAAAAGATAAGTGTTGTAGTGATTTAACATCACTTGATACTATATGGAATTGTCTAACTAAGCAGCTAAAGTATCACAAGTGGACGTTTTGCAAACATTTAGACATTTGTTTGTTTTTTAAAAAAAATGATATTCTCACTGTAATAAGTGAGCTGCACCCAGGCGATTTAAAGCACAATCAAAGCATTACTTTCGGTTCGTTTCTCATATAGCCGAATGCATAAAAATAGTCCACTATTATAGCTTATTGTGAACATGATGTGTTTCTTTCAGGCTTACACCTGAATTGAGAAAATCTATATTTTGTCTTAATCGAAATGCCAGCAGCTAGTAATCAGCCAACAATTTAACTTGGAATTAAAAAAAAAAACTTTAAACTGTACTATATAGTACACTGCCTGGGAATGAAATAAAAAATAACATACAATGACGTGTTCCTGCCTAACTCAAACATTGCATGACTTTAAAAGCTGTAAAAAATGGTTTTGATAGTTTAAACTTTTTATGCTCGACAAACGGGTGATTTTTCTTCCTCGTTATCAGCTTAGAATCTTTGTGTACGCTGTAGGATTTTTACTTTTGAATTAAACATTTAAAATACTTGAATTTAATAAAAGTTGTACTGATTTAAAACCTCTTGATAGTAATATTCATATGGAGTCATGTAACTAAGCATCTAAAATATCACAAGGAGACATTTTGGAAACATTTAATGTTAATTTTTAAAAAATATTATTGTCCTTATAGTGGTAATAGGCAATGGACTGTCATGTAGTGCACTGCACCCAGGCGGTTAAAAGCCCGATCAGAGAATTACTTTGTTTCTTACATAACGGATATAAAAAAACAGTCCAATATTATAGGTTGTTGTTGGATATGGTGTGAGTGTGTGTATCTGCATGAATTATTCTAAGTGATGGTTTCGTGATTTAGCATTTCTTCACAGAATTCTTTAAGTTAAAGGAGGGAAAAGGGATATATTTACACATTATGTATCGCCTCTTCTTATATATGTAAAAACATTCAATTTAAATGCAATATGGAACATATTATTATTAATATTATAACGAATTCAGCTTCTCGGGCTTGTCCTCTCACTGCTCCCATCCTGGTTCATCCTTCACCACATGGGCTCAAACCCAGGTCTCCTGTGTCGCTAAACAGAGGTTTTGCCGGCTGAGCTACAGAAGACTGAAGAGCTGTACTGTCACAGGGCTGCAACAGGCTTGTATCATCTGTATGCCTGCCGTTCGTTACAACATTAAGAATGAATGACCATGGACGAGCTGTAAACTGAAGAGTTGGAGAAGACATGTTGAGTCTTGTCTTTTCAGCTTGGAATTTAACTGATCCTTTTGGCTATATTTTTTACATAGCTGGATGAGTAAAAATAGATTGGATTAATAACTGGAGTAAGAAAAGATATTTCACACATACTTTGCAACTATACGGCTTTGGAACAGCGGGAGGCGAGACCTGGCTGGGAGGGGGGTGGTATTTTGATTTTCCTGCGCGAACCTTATTCATTACAATACTATGATGAGGCATATCGTTCAAATTTCAGAATTTTAAAAAAGTAAACCTTTGTTGAGTTTGCATGAGAGACAAAAGGTATTTTGAGAAGAACAGCTAATTTTGCTTGAAGAATTTAAAATCTGTCTGTACTGTAGGTTTATTTAATTGAGTAGAAAGTCACCTTGTTCTTACAAGCGGCTCTGTTAAGCAGAGTTTGTGTTAACACACCACATTCTTTTGAATGAATTTTAATCAACTTTGTCTGTCCAGGCGGGTTGGGCAGAGTGATGGAGAGTGAAATAAATGGCCGCTGGAACTTTTCCTTCCCCCCGGTGCAAGGTGATAATGTGGAAATTATTTTACTGGGAGTGTGGACATTGAGTGAGCACCGGGGCGCACAGTGAGATTACTGAGATGGATAATTTTAGTAAATATGTTGACAGGTATCTGAATTTTTGCTTTCACGAGGCAAGAAAAAATTGTATCCAGCTGTGAATCAGCTAGACGACCTTGCCCCTGTGAAATTTTTGGGAAAGAGGTTTAGTAGCATCTTTTAGCAAGTGGCATAAATCCCAACCAACTGGATGTCTGTCCTTGTTCTTGTATTTAAAAGGAAGAAGAAATTAGATGGTAACTAATCATAATAGGTCTAGTGCCCATAGAGTGTTAGTTTAAATACACTGTACAGTATAACAGTATAAAGCAAGTATGTTTTTTTAAATGTTTGTAATCACTATTCTTGCAAGTACATCTTGTATTCAGTTTGCTTGTGTGTTAGCTGGTGGGCAAATGTTCGAGGTGAAAATTCTTCCACAAGGAGTGTACCTATAAAGTGGAAAAGATTGAACCAAACGTTTTTTGGCTCTGTATGTCACTCAAGCCATTCCTCCTTGGGAATTTTAGTCATAGAGGTGGGAAGACGCCTCCATCCTCCCCCTTCCCTCTGCCTGCCTGACCTGTCCCCATTTTTAACCATTCTGTGTCTGAATCACAGCAGGTGAGAGAGAATAGGGAGAGACAGAAAAAAGTGAACCCTGGTTTAATTTTAAATTTTATTTTACCTTCATTTGTTATTTTATATGTTTGTATTTTATTTTTTGATAGTCAGATTTAACCTATACACAGTCTTGCAAATTAATGTTCTTAGTATATGTGGAAGTGCAACAAATTATCACAGTGCGAATGTTAATACTAATTATTGATTACTAATAGTTTATGCACCTGACATCTGACTTTATTTAGATGTATATAAAATACTGAACTGTGACATAAAATCAAGAAATACAATCGAAAATAGTCTGTGATATTTGTGGAGATGAAGCTTTTCTGAAATTTATTTTTAAAAAATTAAAATGATTAGAAAGTACAATAAGCCCCTGCATTGTTTAACAATGGTTTCAAATATAAAACTAACTGGTGAGAAAGCCATGTTTAATGATCATTAAAAGATTTCAAGTTGAAAGAAATGATTTAAATTCCATTATTAAGTTTTAAAGGCAGACACGCTCAGTGCCATAAACACTGCAAGCTGCAGAATGGTCTCCTTACGGCACCGCCTCTTCTCTGACTCAGCTCAGTGGGCGGTGCGCTATTTTCTCAGCCACATGCTGATTTGCTTCACACTACGGGAAGACAGGAGAATGTGATTGTACTGTATCTGTAAGAAATACGTGTTGCGTTTACAAAATTAGTGTGTTTAAAATGTTTAATTAAAATGATTAAAAAAACTTACAGCTTACACAAAGATTCTAAGCTAATCTAAGATTCCAAGGAAGAAAAATCACCCGTTTTTCTTGGATTTTGTGTTTTTAACTAAACCCGTTTTTATGGGTTTTAAAATCATGCAATGTCTATTTTAGGAAAAAACGTTATTGTTTCTTATTTTTTATTTTTCTTTAAAATTAAAAGAATCAGTTGCCCATTGTGCCACACAATATTTTTTTTACATTTCTCTGGTTTTGAGATACTTCACCAGGGTTGAACTGATGCATAAAAAAATCTAACATATTGCCTTCTCTCGTTATGAAGTCACTTGCACCTGGGATCCACTTTATTCAAATTTAGGTTTTTAAAAATGCAATCAGGTACTAGATATTGTTTAAATAAAAGCTGTGAAATATTTCACAAATCACGATCTTTAAATCTGTAGGTTGCAGGCTCCGTGTCATTCACATTTTTATTTCATTATTAATATCACTTAACATTGAATATGTTATAATACATAAAAAATGTTAATAGATTTACTATATTATTTTTTAAAAAGTCTGTTAGAAGAAAAACGTATGGAATGGAATTTGGATCACCGATCACCTACATAGAACCCCTATTGACAAACACACTGTACCAACTGGCTGCCCAGAAACACAGATGAATTTTGAAAGTAATCATGCATGAATGAGTCAAATTAAAAATAAAACATTTTTACAAAGAAAGAGGATTACAGAAATACTACCATATATATAAATACATATATTTAGATCCTTAAATTAATATCGTTATCAATCTCTTTAGATAAGCGATTCCATATTATATTCCCTATTTAGTGGATTCTAAAAAGTATGAGGTTTTTTACTGCGCAAATATTCATTGAAAAGGTTAAAACATGGAATACAGAGGGAGTTTCAGAAATTAAACAGAGGTCTGGGAAACCCTGTCTCAAAAACAGACGTTTAATAAATTGAAGGTTGTGAAAACTGACAAATCGCTCCAATCACAGTACAATTTTAAATACAAGCAGTTTGAAATGATTAGTTGTTATTAATAAATCACTTAATTTTTGAACATGTTGTGATTCATTCGATGCAGTATCCATAATATTTACTTTTTTATTTTTTCAAAGAAATGTATATTTGCTAAAAGAAAACTCATGCCGAGTGCTGGGTTCTAACCCCCAACCTCCAGTATGCGAGTCTCATTCCAAAGCCATTAAACCAACACGCCACTTGACAACTTAAGCTATAGCTGAAAAGGGCAGGGAAAAAGTTTCTAAGTAATCATGGGTGAATGAGTCAAATTGATGCTTTACAAAGAAAGTGTGCTATGGTAATAATTTGAGCTATATGAATATAATTATATCGTTCTTAATTTCTTTAGATATATTTAGATATAACTTATTATAAAGTATATCAACTTAATATAGTCAGGAGGAGTACATAAAAACTTTTCCAAAATAACCACAGTAAGTAACCAAATTAAAGACTTTGTTGCTTAAAATGAAGAAAGTGGAATACTGGTGTGTATTTTTTCTTTAAACTACCAATACCAACCATACACAGCTTATATAATGTTTATATTCCTAAATTAATATAGTTTATGACATTCAAAGACGTTATGCTCCTGTTATTTTTGTTCTCACCTACCACAATTTCCTTTTAGTTGTACAATTCCATATTAATATTCAATATAAAGCGAATTTAATATGCACAGTAAAGAGATTAAATGAAGCAATTGCTTCACTAACAACCAATGCACCACGAGTGCTGCCTGTCGGTCGTTTTAGCCAGCCAATCATGTACTGTGGTATAACACGCTAATCTGCAGATAATTGCCCACAGTATGGAGTTTTACTGTGCATTTTCAATGACTGCATCTGTATATGCAGCACAAATAATTTCTTTGCTGACCCACTTATTCAATCTCTTTTAAGTAGCATAAATCCCAACCGAATGGATGTCTGTCCTTTCTTGTATTTAAAAGGAAGAAGAAATTAGATGGTAACTACTCGTAATAGGCTTATAATCATTTTCTTTGCCTTTCTAAGGTAATGAAAAAGTGTTAATGAGCAATTAAGTTCTTTTTTAGACAGCAATTATCCTGTATTTTGTCTATATGCAATATATTTTTTGTTCTTGGCACAGATGAGTTAGAGCAACCTAAAAAGTTGTCAGTGATATTACAAAAATCTCACTTGTGCAGCTATTCTTATACATTATTTTAAGCCTCACAAACACATTACTTTGAATGCCTACTGCATAACACCTGAGAATTAATCTTTTAAGAAGAAATTCTGAACATTTACGATATAGTATACTCTACTGTGTTATTTATATATTATAGATTGCTTTTTCATTCTTTTTCATTGCTTACTTCATCTGCTTTGTGTTTTTGGTGCTACAATGGTATAAGCATTTTGACATCTTCTATGTAATAAAAGATGTGAATTGGCTCAGAACTGATGTATTTCATTAAAAAAGTATGACAATGATAAGTATTGATGTTAGTCAATGACACTAGTTTATAACAATCTTGAACCATTAGGAGACATCAAACATACTGTACTTTGAAATAAATCAGAATAACAACTACCTTAACTCACTTTTTGGCATACATTAGAGTTTTTATGCTTAGCAATTCTTGACTATATATCTTAAAGGTATGGTATTAGGCCAGGTTTCATATTTACCTATCCTGTAATTATTTATTTAGTGCAGTGACAGTACAAACTATATACATTGCCAACAGATACCCTCACTAACTAACAAATAATATTTTGGGCTTTACTTTAAAACAAATATTATAGATTAGAATTCTACAGAAGTTTGTTTTTTTATTAGTTACAAGCCAATCAAAGTATTTTCAAAAGGTTTACAAAACTCTCAGATGCAGGAGTATCTGAGGCATTGGTGTGTTACAAAAAATGGAACATGCTAATGGCCAGTTTCACTTGACTGAAAAACTGATGTCTAATTGGTAAAGTACAAGGATTTGTGAGGGGCATGATTAAGCAGGAGCTGCATGACTAGTCATAAGCTAGTGGTATTATACTTATCCCTCTGCACAGCTTTGTGGAAAGATGTAGTCTTTAAATGGGTCAAACAGCTTTAAAAATTAATGAGAGCAGTATTTAAAGATAATACAATATTCTTTAATTCTTCAAATATTATTAAGGCATCAGAACTCCATCCTCAATTAAATGTCATTAAATTAGTTATGGTATATTAAAATTTTACCCATTATATTTTTTGTGTATTTGAATAAGATCTGAAATATTGCTGTCTCTCCTTTTGTGTTATAAATATACTTATTAGTAATAATATTCATCTTGATACCCATTTGGGCTGTTGCTGATGAATATATTGCTCATTTGTCTCATCAGGAACCTTGATTTGTTAAATATCTAAAACAACTTATAAGCTAATTATAAATCCGACACCTGCCTTTGAATTGGTTTTTGACACTATATAATGATTAATCAATATATCAGGTAATTTAAAAGTTTCTGAATATTGTATCGAATAATTGTGTAGTTATAATAAAGCAACCTATATTGTATGTAAAGGAACAAGTAATAGGTTTATTCCATGCTGAAAAGAGAACAAAGAATACACAATGTGTAGGCTGTGGAGCCTTCTTCAGGTGTGTATGTACAGTATGTATACATATATTGTATGTACTGTATATTAACCTGTGCTATTAAATAGTGTCAGGTTGTGACAAATGTTGTATTGTGTGTCCATTTCTGAGATGTGATTGTTTTAAAATAAAATGCAAAGGAAGAAAGTAAAATATTGTCCATTTTGAAATGTATGGATTACTTTGTGTTTTTCATGTTGTGATTCTCAGATTTTCTAAAAGTGCAAAAAGCATTGCTAAAATAAATGTGAGGTGCAATGACTTATCAGGTTAAGGCTTATGTAATTTACTGACTGAGATGTAAATAGAAGACCCTTAATGGTTACCATAACAGATGGGTTTATTTTTGATTGATACTCATCTAGAACGAACAGTTCTTTCTGGACCCTATGCGGACGACACAATCTGAAGAAGTGGGGAAACACTAGGGAAACGTCATGCAGGAATACGGGGCTGTAGACAGGGGGGCGTGTCCAAGATGTGCTGGTGCATGGGGGAGGCGTGGCCGAGGCGAACAATCCAAAAGAGTAGTCCTTAGAAAAACACAAGGGTAAGTCTAAAACCAGGAGATCCATCAGAACAAGGAATTAAAACACGAAGGCCGGGTCGGAACTGGCAGACAGGGAACAGGAACAGGAACCGAAATTAAAACCTTAACGGGACCAGGCTCTTCCAGGTCCCGGACTCGCACGATACGGAAATCAGATGCAGAGCCCGGATGAGCGTCAGCGCCTGGCTTTTAAGGTGGGCTGGGAATAGGAAACAGGTGAACAGAATAAAGTCTCACGTGAAAGGGCTGAAGCACCCTTAAGGAGGGGGAACTATAATCGTGACATCATCAGTCAGATCCTGTTTTTGACAACACTGAAAAATCTGAATTTACCTATAAGGAAATAAACTCCAGCTCTGACAGAAGAACTTGTCATATAGCTGACATTTTTTCCAAATGTATGGTTGTAAAATATATAGCAATAGCTTTTATAGACATTAGTGTCATGCAGGTTATGAATAAGTGTATTTTAAAGATTGACGCTAAAAGGTGGAATATTTTGTTTTTACTCACTCAACAAACCAAACAGATGCATCTGGATGTAAACACAAATATCATTTTGATTCATCTAGCAATGATATCAGTGACCTCTCAGGTTCACTGCTCACAAGAGGTAATATTTTTCACTTATCATTGCTAATGGATCCATTAATAATCCAGTGTTAGCTGCAAGACAAGCTTGGCTACAATATCACGTCTCATAAAAGACAACCCAGCTCATGTAAGTTTTATAGTGCAGTAAGAGTGGCTGGAGATGTATGCCAAGGATATTCTAAACAGATTTAATTGAGCACTTATTTTGGCAGTTACTGACTAAGGTAAGTTATGACCTTACCTTAAGTTAAGGTAAGTTATGTTATAAATTCTTTCTCTAAAGTTGGTCAGTAATGACATACATGGTAAATCTCAGTATGGTAATTTTTAGAAGAAAATGTCATTATTGTAGCAAACATTTTTATGACACTTATTATGTTTGGCTGGTAGTATTGACAAATACGGCAGTTAATTCCTTAGTCATAAATGGGACACTCAAACAAGAGAGGTCATTTTTAACAGAGGGATTCTTTACACAGGAATCAGAGTTCCCTAAAAAACAAAGAATAGCAAGCTCTCTTAACAATGTCTAAATGCTTAGCTCCAAACCGGTTTTTCTGGGTTATTTGGAACAAGGAGAACATACCTTTTGTCTTCCTTTATCCCTCTTTCTCTACCCTCTTATCCTATACTCCTTCTTTCTCTACTTCACTCTGCCTATCTTCTTCTTGCTTGTTTTATGGTGGTCTTTCAGGATTGTTGACTGTCACTTAATCATTTACCCAGAATATTAATTAACTAAGGTAAACCAAGGTAAACTTTACAATTGCTTTGATCACCAAGTCTGGGCCCCATAAATTTCAGCAGACATCCTCAGTAATATTACCAGCCAGTCTGTACCTACCTTTGAGCCTTCTGAGATCTTTCTGCATATTGCTAATCTCAACTGTCCACCTGTTCTTCTTTGGTTGACCTTCTGGCTTCCTCTTCCCTTCTTCTACTCCAAATTTGTCTGCACCCATGCGTAGATCCTCGTCGACAACAATTATTTACAATCTACACTTCCTGCAAGAGTGCTGTTTAGTAGTGCAGTCACACCATCGTCAAAATTGTCCCATGCCTTCCTGTTGTTGCTGATTGGCCACTTGATCTTCTTTCTTCTCTCACTACGAGTTCTCAGCCCACTCCTTACTATTGGTGTTTCTACTGGTGTTTCCACTTTTCTGTTGCTTTCCTCCTCCTCCACTGACACATAGAGGCTGTGGTCACTATGGTGTTCTTCCAGAACCACTTCCTCCTCCGTCTCAACAGATTGCTCTGTGCATTGTGAAATTGGATTTGAAAGGCACCCCATCTTAGTCTGGTGGATCTTCAAATCCCCCTTTTTCTTGCAGATCCTCCCACAGATGCACTCATTGCTTCTGTTGTTCGGTTGTCCGTTATTCTGGCTCATCATCCATGTTCGATCCATTGTTGTTACCAAATTTTGTCCTGTGGGTTGCTCATCCTCCCCCACTCTCGTGTGGCCCCAGGGGTATCTTAATATGCACCTGTCCATGGTGATCAATTTAGGTTCTCCCTAATGAGAAATATGCTTTGGCTTGGCAAGCCTCTACATCCTAATTTCCTAGTCTATCCTAGCTGTCTCCTGTCTCTCCGGGTTATCACTGTCCTATTCACAGTTGTCAACTAGCCTTTCCTAGTATTCAGTGGTATCCAGAATAGAAGTTAATAAGTTAGTTGTTAAGTTATAAGAAATACGTTAAATACATATCGGTGTAATAGATACTCATCAGTCCTGTCATCACGTGGATCCTCCTACATCAGCTGTTTCAGTGCTGACTTTAGAGGAAAAAATGGCTTTCCGTAGCTTTTCAGCCAGTGCTGTGGTTCTATGGGAACACAGGAAAATGTAATATAGGGTGTCCAATGAAGGACCCAGGTGGTGCAGATATACATTCTGACATGGTAGTTAGGTAGAGAGGGAACAGTTTAGAGGGCCCTCTAGTGGTGTACAGGGGGAAATTCCTTCCCACTGTCACTATATTTATTTTACTGGTCTCTCATTTTGTTTCATGCATTATTCAACACATGGAACTTACAACTGAATAAAACTAAATGACCAAAAACACAGAAAGAAGAGAGAACTTTTAAAATATCACTGCATAATTTCCTTAACAATAAATAAAACAAAAGGAAAAAGCTCAGGTGTATCCTTTAAAAAATATTCCTCCTAGCAATGGATCTTCAGATTGGCTGTACAGACAAAGAACTTTTAGGACTTGAGCAAGTATCTCCAGCTTCTTATGAGTCACGTTTTTCATTTTCCTCCGCTATTGCACAATTCCCCCTGCATCTCCCGTTGCTACAATCCCTGACAGTATCCTTATCCAGTGTCCGTAATCCAAAACCATAAACCTTTTCTCCTTTCAGTAGTCCGTTATTCTTTAGCCCGATCTTTAACATGCGCCTCTTTCCTCTCTTTTCCTCCAAACCGCATTCACCTTATCGGCTTCGGCCCTGTTCACTGCCTCCGGGGCACTTATATTTCGGCTCCTGATGTGGCTCAGCTGTGTCCCATTGTTTCTCAGGGTAGACCCTTTCCATTTACCGGGCAGCTGATTCTTTTTGGCCGCCATTTTGCTAAGGTCCATATCTAGTATTTTCAGTGTTACGTTCCGGAAATACTGGTTATAGATTACCCTTCCCCGGGTCCTCTTACACTGGGTTGCAGAAGACTCTTTGCAGTTATGACATTGTTTTCAAAAAGGAAGGTACAGCCTTTTATTTTTCTCTTTCTACCTCTTTGAGGTCCATAACAAGCAAGCTTCATCATCCAAAGTTCTTCTACCTTCAATGATGTCACCCATGTCACAGCTACATGCCAGATATTAAAGGAATGTCTAGACTGACCTTACCATCACCCCAGGACCTTTCATTCAACAAAATCCCCCTGTTTCTGTTTCTCTTAACATTCTCTCTTCACAGCCTGTCTCTATTTTTCTTGTTGTCTAGTGGCCCTATTCATGCTGCTGTTCCAGTTCCCTCTTGTTCCTTATCCTCCTATTCATTAATTTAAACTTTACTTTCTGCTGTACTTTCCTGGCATCACATACAGCCCAACAACATCGGTGACTTCAGCTCCAGGTTCTTCAATCAGCTCTTGCTGCTCTTAATGCTACCTCCTTGGCCTGTGGTCTGACTATCATCCTACTTCTGATACAAATCAAAATTCCCTTTTTGAATTAAACTGAATCATTGTCCATTACTTTCTTTAGAGTCACATTTGGACATAAAACAATGTGGTTTTCACCACAGAACCATTTCTCACCATTCATTTTGAATTGGTGCATCGATCTCTGCAGCTCAAAAATATATTCTTTACCTTGACCTTTACTTTTGTTTCTTTATTCTGTCTCAGCATCTGTATAGCCAAACCAATTCTGAGGTTCTGAAGCAAACATTTGTGCAGCTTTTCATATAGAATTGCCGGAAACAATTAATTCTCCTACTGCCTGCACATTAGCACATTCTTCCAATCTCTGTTTCCACATTGGTGATTTTGGGGATCCCTTCTTTTTAGGTGGGTTTGAGCATCCTAGTCCTATGGCCAGGAGGCTGCCCTTTAACCATGCAGGATAAGTCAAAATGTATTAGAATTAAACAACTCATGAATATTTACTTAGTATTTGATTCTTAGCTGTCATTCTTCCTCATGCAATGGAAGTTATTATCTGAACTTCAGGAGGGAAGTTGACAGACAAAAATTTTTAGCTCAGCTATTTCAAATCATTATCATTATTGACCTTCACTATTATGATATACTGTATATACAGTATAGTCTATCTCACTCAGACACCTCATTTCACATCTCTGTTGCATGCATCCCTCCTTTACACCATATCCACCTTTGGTGACATTATTTATTTAAATCTCCTCTCTGAATGATGGTCCAAGCCGCCTCATCAAATGGCTTGGAGGCTATCCAGGTTAACCATCTGTTAACCAAGAGGGTTAAGACCAATTTAAAATGCTACATAAACGTTCTCAAAGTATATGATTCTTGGATGTTGTTATTTGTCATGTCATGTCATTTGCCAAACTGCTTTATACTATACGGTGTTGCGGGAAGCCGGAGCCTACCTGGAAAGCAACAAGCCCAAGGCAGGGTACAGCCTGGATGGGGCGCCAGTCCATCGCAGGACAAGTGAAAGCCAATCATACATAAGGACAATTTGGAGGCCATGGTAAAGGCCGAGGGGGGAACATTTGGCTCAGACACTGGGATAACTCCATACTCTTATCGAGAAATGCCCAGGAATCTTTAATGACCACTGAGAGTCAGGACCTCGGTTTAACGTTTCATTCAAAAGACAGGTTGTTATTGTCATGAAATATATTTGTATAATTCTGTCTAATTCTATTTAAGTATAAAAGGATAAGAAATTATATCATAAAGCATTAGCATCCTACAACTAAAAGAAATGTTTAGCATCTATACTAAGTGAATGAAAACAGTTTTCTGGAAAAATTATAATCTGAATACTGTTATGACTGTTGTTATGTTGCTGTTATGTTTCTTTCAGTCATAAACTATTGTTATAGCTTTAGGTGACTGAGAAGTGTCTTTTAGATTTTAGATAAAGTTTGTGACACTTGGAAGAGTAAACACTTCTAACTTCAAAGGAGACAGGATGTTTACTGAGGTCTGGGGATCCCTTGAGTAGAACCAATTGTAAATAATAATAATAATTGCTTACACTTATATAGCGCTTTTCTGGACACTCCACTCAAAGTGCTTTACAGGTAATGGGGACTCCCCTCCACCACCACCAATGTGCAGCATCCACCTGGATGATGCGACGGCAGCCATAGTGCGCCAGAACGCTCACCACACATCAGCTATCAGTGGGGAGGAGAGCAGAGTAATGTAGCCAATTCATAGAGGGGGATTATTAGGAGGCCATGATTAGTAAGGGCCAATTGGAAATTTGGCCAGGACACCGGGGTTACACCCCTACTCTTTTCGAGAAGCGCCCTGGGATTTTTAATGACCACAGAGAGTCAGGACCTCGGTTTTTACGTCTCATCCGAAGGACGGCGCCTGTTTACAGTATAGTGTCCCCGTCACTATACTGGGGCATTAGGACCCACATGGACTGCAGGGTGAGCGCCCCCTGCTGGCCCCACTAACACCTCTTCCAGCAGCAACCTTAGTTTTTCCCAGGAGGTCGCCCATCCAGGTACTGACCAGGCTCACACCTGCTTAGCTTCAGTGGGTTGCCAGTTGTGAGTTGCAGGGTGATATGGCTGCTGGCTATAAAAAGTTTATCATAGTACACCTAGATAAGCTGTGGGTTAATGATTGCAAAAGAGCAGGACAGAAACAAATAATAATATAAGATCACATTAGGAGCACAGAGAGGAGGAGGAAGAAAGACAGGCAACAAGGAGAAGAGAGAGAAGTGCAGAGGAGTTTGGACTTGAAGCTTGCGCCAGCTGAGAGCCCTTACTTCATGATCATCAAAATCAAATCTGACTGGAGCTAAGTATTTGAACCTAGTTAGAGAGAGCATTTTATTCTGTGTTTTTAGGGAACTTGTGTTCCCTGGGTAAAAGATAGTAGAACGTCTTTCCTGCTTAGGGTATATTTTATGGCTAGGGATATAGGCTCCCATTTATTTTGTGGCATCTGGGGTGCAGAGAGAGAGAGAATTAACTCTGGTTTGAAGTGTATTTAGTTAGAAGGCAGCTCATCTCTTATGTGGCCTCCGTAGGCATATTAAGCGTTTAATGCTTAGTAGCAGTCTGGGGTTTTCTGGGTGACCAGAATGTTAGGCCTCTGAAATGCCTTGTTTGTAAATACTGTACATAAAGCAACTTGTGTGTTGTATGTTGTGTGTAGTGTAATTTGTGTCTCGTCATTGTAATAAATATTTGTTTAACTAAGTGTGTCTGGATTATAACTCCTCTCACCAAAGCTGTGTCAGAGAACAAAGAATACTGGTATACTCCTAGACATCACTTACAAGTTGAGGGTTGTAAATAATTATTGACTAAACCGCTCGGTCAAATCCTGATTTGCATGTAAATGTTTGTGGACTAACATGTACAGGCTATGCAATCAGTCGCTGTGCTAGTAGTGGAACTTTCTAATGACAATTAGAGCTTGAGAGCTGAAAAAACCAAGGGTATTCAGCTCACTATCTAATGTCTGCCATTCATCATCTGCTTATGATCCTGATCTCACCGAACCAAAAATTTACTTATTTACCCACAGTGGATGCTAGGAATACACCACATCAGGTCTAGCTGCTGGAGCACTGTATGACAGATCATAAACAAAAAGGAACACAGCAGTGACAACAACATACAGTATGTGCCACAGGATTCCATATCTCAACACAAGATTTGTAAAATTGCCTACATGATGTAAATCTTCCAAACCTGTCAACTACCAACTGGTCTAGGCAGCATGGAAAATGAAACATGCTCTAGTAAGCATAGGAGATGCACTCAGATGAACAGCAGTAAATGCTAGATTTCCTAGATGCACATGATAGGGTGTGGTGTCATGAGAGAACATTATTATTATATCCTCCAACACGGGAATGCAGCACATTTCCATATTTGTCAAGGTCCTGTAATACAGTGTATGGGCCTGCTAGGAGGCATCACTATGTACCATTTCCTCACTGTCAAGGTTGAATTTCCTAAAATGATATACCCCCACACAGTAAAAATAATGTAATGCCGATCCTTTTCTTTGTGACGTTAACAAGGAGGCAGAGAAAAGAAAAGAAGTTTAACTCTTTTCTTTTCTTTTAATGGCGTCATCAATCAGGAGTCATCAACTCGTAAAATTTCCAAACTATACAAAGAACCTGCAAACGAACGCAGTGAACGGAAACAGCAGCATAATAGTTATTGATGCAAGGTCACTACATTATCAACATCTTAGCTTAGTCTTGAATGACTCTGGACCAGGTTCATTCTTGGGACATTCTTGGTAGATACCTCTTACATCGTACACAACCTTGGGTTTTTGCTGTCACCCAATCTCAGAGGTACCAATGTGTAGACTCATTACAGGCATGACATAATTCATAGCCTGTTTTGCTGCTAACAGTGGACTGTTATTTATCATGTGTTTTATTTTGTAAAACAGTTTGAGTATTTATACATTTATACTGATTTTAATAAATATAAGACAGTTTTTGAGAAGTTTAACATTGAACATCATCTCTGAAAATTCATATAAGGAAAATAGAGAGAAGAGGAGGATTTGTACCTTAGCATGATTTACCAATCAAGGAAGAATCTGTACTGTTTTGGACCATGTCAGATATTATATTATTAAATTTTACTACAAGTAACCTGTGTTTATTTAATGTTTACCGGCTGTATACAGTAAACATTTTGCAAGCAATATTAAAACTTTTTAATTGCACTAATACAGATTTGTATATTTTTTTACATATTATGATTTTGTGATAAGATTTGGTTAAGAAAAGATTTTCCTAAATGTCTGCATTCTAAGCTGAATATAAATTTTATAAATATGAGATGAGTAATAAGAGTTTTAAGGAATCATTTTCTATAACCTCCATTATTTTATTGAATATTATATTGTATAATTGTTTATTTTTGTAGAAATTCCAACCTAATTGTTGTAAATTGTTAATGCAGGAATAACAATGTATCACACACATCACAAGGCACTAATGTAAAAAAAGAATTCAAAGATGTACTTACTGTTGCTTGCTAGTTCATGAGGATTAGCTTTGTTACCTGTTATTGTATAACATTTTGTTTAATTGTTTGCTAACATGGTACTAACACTGACACTTTCTTACACAAAAAAATAATTGCCAATAAAGCAACCTTTACTAAAGAACAGTTCAGGTTGTTTAATTATGCATTACTCTTTTAAAAGGAAAAGTCACATAAAAGAATTTAATGATACTGCAGTGGACAATTTTATGTTAGAAATATGCCTCTAGACTCTACACAATTATAATATTCTGCATAGCAATGAACTTAAATGTACAGATTTCTGTTAGGTCCAGGAGTATTTCAATACTAATTGCAATCTGCTCTTTGTTTTAAGCATTGCAATTATTTTTTCTTCTTCCTGATACCTGAGTTAACTGATAATAAATGCCTGGCCATTAGGTATTTAGAATAAGAGTTTTAGAAAAGCAATTTAGCTGTAGTTAATTGTATCTATCAGCTAACTTTTTTGTTTCTATTTAAACAGTAAAAGTGTTAAATGGATTACAGCTTGCTCTATGTTGGAATGGTGTTCTATCCAGGGTGTCCCGCTTTGTGCCCATTGTTACTGAGAAAGGCTCCTGCTCCCCCATGACCCTGAATTGGATAAAGTGGTTGGAAAATGGATGGATGGATAAATTGGAACTTACTGTATGTATAAAGTATACAGGGGAACAATTTACAACCACTTTCAATAATGTATTAACAGAAAAGCTAGAATTGAATGCAAAATCAACGGAACTGATCTGATTTGCATGGGATTATATCCGTGTTATAAAAAGCCAATGTGGCAATATAGCAAAGGTACAAATAGAGTAAGATACGGGACTCTACATGTTTTGGATCTATATTTTTAGTTCACAAAAATATTAGTTAAATATACCTGTACAGAACAGTACTTAAAATAGTATATTGCTCTTTTTTATTTACTTTTTTACAGCATGAATTAGAGATCTCTTAATATAATAAGTGTGATGAAAAAACAATACCAAATGACAGAAATATTAAATGTAGCGAGTCTATAGCAATACTTATTTAGTACTACTGAACCTGTTAATGTTTTTTTATTTTGTATCCTTTAGTATTTTTTGTTATTTTAAGCATCTTCAAGAAGATGTTAATTTTGTATGCCTGCCATTGTAGCACTTAACACATCATGAACAATCTCTACATAAAGGCTGGTTTAGAACATTATACCTTTAAACAGAAATAACTCACTAAAATTTAATTTTTCAAAATATATTCCAACACTAGGATAATACCTAACCTCAATTAAGCAAGCATATCATTTTATGGAGGTATACTGTTCAACAAGAAAGAAACTGTTGGAATGTGTTATATTTTTAATTTGGAAGATATCAAATTTGTCACCAGAGAACTAAATAGGGACTATAGCATGCTGAGTGCCACACTGTCAGCATGCAAATCATAAACAATTTCATTACTGTGGAAAAGTAGTAGAAGATTTTGTGAGCATCCTCAAAAATATACACCATCTGTTTAATTTCACACTGCTCAAGTAATAGCACTAAGTGATCAGCAACAGGCAAATTTAAGATAATTGCAAGTTAAGTATGTTTAAAGCCTACTAATAATATATTAAATAAAGTTTACATTCAATTTGCACATTCAGAAACTATGAAATGTTACATACATGAGTCAAGAAATATAACGATTTTTAATAATAACTTCTTGAGTTGTTTTAGACCTTTTAATTTAAAAAGTCCAAAAGTGTTTTAAGTATTGAAGGATATACTGTATATGAACCAACTTAATCCAGTATTCATGTGCTAAATCCACCTTGGTAATGCTCGATTATGCATCAGAAGACTCCCCCTACTACATATCATGTCAATAAGTAAGAAAGTGCTCCATCCATTGATGTCTGAGTAGAAAGGATCTCAGCTTAATGCACCATATAGAGGATGGTATCTCCTACAACACACTGTACCCTGACACCATACTGGGGCACTGACTTTGAAGTTCTGGTCCAGAAGAAAGAGCCCCACTAATACCAGGGTCTACTAATATCACTCTAAACATCAACCTGGAGGACACCCATGACAGTACTAATAACATGAAGTTCTAAATGTTTAACATAAGCATTTCAAGTACTTAGGAACAGCAATTGTTTAATAGATGAACATTTAAACTGTGATGAGAATACAAATTGCATTTTAAGAAGGCTAGTCAGTGTAGATTTGTGATAAGGAAGCTGAAAGGGTTATAACAGTGGGGTATTGTAGCTTGAGTATTAAGAGTAAAGGAAAATTGGCCACAATTGTTAATATTGCTAGTAAA
The DNA here is from genome assembly GCF_040954835.1 of Lepisosteus oculatus. Taxonomy (NCBI): domain Eukaryota; kingdom Metazoa; phylum Chordata; class Actinopteri; order Semionotiformes; family Lepisosteidae; genus Lepisosteus; species Lepisosteus oculatus. Next base: position 36,256,860 of record NC_090702.1, on the reverse strand, counting down.
ATAATTCGACGACCATAGAATCTGCTTAAAGAGCTGTATTATATTGAAGCTCAAAAGAAATCGCAGCTTATCCTTGATGACCCCTCTCACCTTCTTTCCCATTTTCAACTGCAACCTTCAGGGACATCTTCAAGACATCTTTTGTTCCGTGTCCAATAGGTACTGTACATTAAATGCAGCTAAGTGACTGTTTCTTGTATGGAGCTATCAGACTATGTGTAATGGTAGTGTAATATGGGCAGAGCAAGATGTATGTACAGTATATGTATTGTTGCATGTCTGACATCATTGTTCGTTCTTAACGTGGATTTATTTTATGTTAAACGATATTCGTTTTTTATAGTTTTTACGGTGGTGCAAAAGACAACTTTTTACCGTTTTGGATGGACAACAAAGCTATAGCTTAATTGCCCTTATCTTATAAAAAGTGTAACAAAGAAAAAGGAGGTATTCAGCTCATCTAGGCTGTTTGGTAGTTTACAGCTAACTGATACAAGAAACTCACCAAGTTTTAAGCCAAGCTAATGAATTAAACAAAATGACTGGTTAGTTTTGTACCCCTACAACTTGTGTAAAGGGGTACTGTAATGAACAGTTCTTTCCGGACCTTATGTGGACGACACGATCCAGAGAAAAGTGAAGAAACATGGGGAAAAAAGTCATGCAGTATACGGGGATGAAAACAGGGGGCGTGTCCTTGGTGCGCTGGTGTTCGGGGGAGGTGTGGCTGAGGCAAACAATCCAGGAGAAAATCCAAGGGGGAATCCAAACTAAGGCAAAAGTCCAAAACCGGGCGGTCCATCCAAGTCAAACAAAATTTAAAAACGGGAACCGGATCAGAACCGGTGGGGAACAGGAACAGAAAAATAAAACCTTAACGGGACCAGGCGCTTCCAGGTCCCGGACTCGCCTGGTGTGGAAACCAGAGCAGAGACCGGATTAATGTCAGCATCTGGCTTTTAAGGGGGGCTGGAAAGAGGCTAGAATAAGGGGCAGGTGACCAAAATCAGGTCAGAAGTGAAAGAGCCGGAGCGCCCTTAAGGAGGAGGGACTACAATCGTGACAGTACGCCCCTCCTTTTCAGGGCAGCTCCAAAGCCCTGAGAAAAAAAAGGAAAAAACAAAACCAGATAGAGTCCAGGCTGCCAGAGTGCCATCCGCGGGGTCCAGGTTTATGCTCTGCATTCTGTAACGAACATTTTTTTCTGGACCCTATGCGGATGACATGATCCAGGGAAAAGTGAAGAAACACGGGGAAAAAAGTCATGCAGGATACGGGGATGAAAACGTGTCCTTGGTGCGTTGGTGTTTGGGGGAGGTGTGGCCAAGGCAAACAATCCAGGAGAAAATCCAAGGGGGAATCCAAATGAAGGCAAAAGTCCAAAACCGGGCGGTCCATCCAAGACAAACAAGATTTAAAAACGGGAACCGGATCGGAACTGGTGGGGAACAGAAACAGGAACAGAAAAATAAAACTGGAAACCAGAGCAGAGACTGGATTAATGTCAGCGTCTGGCTTTAAAGGGGGGCTGGAAGGAGGCTAGAACAAGGGGCAGGTGCACAAAATTAGGTCAGAAGTGAAAGAGCCGGAACGCCCTTAAGGGGGAGGGACTACAATCGTGACAGGTACAGTACTTTCTGATCACAGGGAAGACACAGCAGGATCAGGTCAGGTAGAAACACAAGGGGTGGTAACAGCAGTGATCTGGAGCAGGGGGAGAGTGCAGGCGAATGAGTCCAAAAGGAAGTCCAATAGGGGAAATCAGGGCGCAGTCCAAGGTCTGGGTGCTGGGAGATCCATCCAAGATGAACACAAGGAACAGCGAACTAGGAATACAGATAGTCAGTAGGTCAGGATACCGTGATGAAGCCTGTGCCCGGTGGAACACAAAGAAAAAGGTAGGAGCGCCCTCTAGAGGAGGGATGACGATTGTGACAATATGGTTCATACTTCACTGTTAATAAAGACATTGACTGGATTAACTTTTAATGTGATGATCAAAAGTGTACACAATATCCTTAATGACATCTTACTACTGCTTTGATCAATTTAATATAATGTTTTTTAATTTAAATTCTACTTCTATAGCTATATATCCTGACTTTGATATTACTTTTCATTGTCTAAAAGGTATATATTTTGTCACTCCTTAGGTGGGACTCTAGAGGCATTCAGTCAGAATACCACAGATGGTAGGTTCACATTACTGATTTCTTAGCCAAGCATATACAGCAAATGTCTGAATCTGTCTTTTCCATTAGCAGTGTCTTCAATTTCAGAGTTTCCCATTTTTTTATCTATAATTTGTTTTTGCTGCCTACATGTATTATTCTGCATTTTACTATATTACACATCACCTGCCTGGTGTTTGCACATTCTTTTAAAATTTCATTTGCTTTTTTTTAATGTTTCTTAAGCCTCTTATTTTGGTATTGCCTGTAAATCTGACAAGTCTAATAGCTAAACCTGAAACTGATATAAATTAAATGAATGATCATATTAGAGACATGAGGTATTCCACTAATTACATACTACCAATTTTCTTATTTTTTAGCTTCTGAGATTTGATTAGATTAGGCTACAAGGCAGTAAAGATGCATCCAATAATGGGAAAGTTTTAAAAAAAGTTTAAGATGGACAATTGTTCTGTATATACATGAAAGTAACATTTCCAAAGATGTCTCTGCACTCTAAATGTAACCGTTGAAGTCTTATTATAAAGCTGACATTTTCTAGAGATAAATTTAGAGATTGATAGAAACAAGAAATAAATTAAACATACCTCTTTGAAATGAATTACAGATTCAGCACCTACTCATATAATGTGTCAGCTTGCTGTCTATACTGCAGCTTCAAAAATATATGATTAAAATTGAGAACGTTTCTGTAACTCTAGCATCTCACTTTTTAAGAATCTATATTTTCACATTTTCTTTTTACTCAAAATAATTGGTTATATATGAGCTAAAGGTACTAATTTATGTTTTCTACTGTATTCTGAAACAGGTTTTGAAGGACACCCATGTATTTGTGATTTATATATTGAATTCAGGTTTAGGTTTTAAGGTTTCAGTATAAATTTAATGCATTTAAAGTAGTCTGTAGATCAATTCAAGGGCCAGTGTTGTACATTTAACCCTGAAGTCATCTTAAGCTAACTACGCTTTTACACTGCTATCACCAGTGGACTTTGTGTGGGTCTTTATCATATTCTGGTTCATCTATAATTATGTTAATCTAAAACCATTTGCAAAGAAATTAGAGTTTAATATTGAACTTGAAAAAACATATTGTAATTAACAATAATTAATCAGGTGAAATTTACCTATTGTTAGGATTTCACACAGCTTTACTTGAGATACAAATATTCAATTCTTTGTTTCAGTTACATTCATGAAATGAATATAACATGCAACAGAAAGAAATGGAAGACTTTAAAGTTTATAAAATATTGCATAGTTTGTTTTAACGAGTTTACACATTTTAATGACAAACTTTAAACATGATGTGGAAATCAAATTAAGTATGACAGCATGGATAATAATAGAACATAATTAATTTTGATGAAAATGAAAAATGAAACAATATTTTGTAAACATCATAGGATCTTTAAAAAGTTTAGTCTTCAGTATTCAGTACTTGTTATCAGGTTCTTCCTGTAATCGTATAGAACAATAATAAAATACTATATACTTTCAAAGTAATGCATTTGTAAAAGCAAGTCTCGAATAAAGCCAGTTATGTGCCTTGATCGGATATGTATATATGTATGCAGTAAGAAAGATGTCTTGTTATTATGGAACATAAGGATGGAGTTAGGAAATAAGAATGTCTCACCTCAGTATACCTTTTTATGTTTCTGATCAATATGTGCAAAGAATAGTTACATTAGGTTATCTGTCTAAATTTTAGAATCAAGTTTAATGTGTTAAATGTGAAACTGAGATTTACAGAAAAGCTGGTGAGTGCAATGGATGGTATTTAAAATAAAAACAAAAACAAATGTTTCAAAGTAGAAGATAAATTTAACCAAAAACCACTAAAGCTAGGTGAAGGTGGAAGAGGTCTTATTGTAAGAAAAATAATAATAATTTTAGAAATTGGAGTACCTTAGTACAGCTCAGTCTTAGTTTAAAGTTTTTGGTAGTAAATGATTTGAGTATTACACAGCAAAGTGTGTGGTATTCCATGACTGCTGTTAAGAGGTAATTCATATTCATACAAAAGCATTGCTGCATTCCCCAGATACCCTACTATTCTATATACTATTTCACAATTCCGAAGAAAATATAAACACTGCAGGAAAACACAGACTGCAGCATCTTACTGAACAGAACAGGACACTTTGAAATTTCTGTAATAAAATAATAAACAAATACAGTACAAGACTAGTAATAAGAAAGTTACCTCAGAACAAATCAGAGTAAAAGGCAAACACTAGCTTGTGGCGGGTTTATTGTTTCAAATGATAATTTTAAGACTTCCCAGAATCAGCTGACATACTGAGCACAGCAGAAAGAAAGCAAATAAATGTTTTTTTTCTCTTGGTTAAAGTACTATCTTAAAGCTAATATGTTACAATGTCTTTTACATTTTTTAACTACTTACAAAAACTTTAAACAAAAAAAGAACTAAAAAATGCTGTAATGTTTTAATATGAGAAGAATGGCATGGTCATTAATATGGCTGACAGGTCTAGTCTGCTTGATCTGATTCCAGATATCCGGCACCTATCGGCACAGAGTTTGCACATTCAAGCCATATTCAAAGAAGCTGTGGTTTCCTCCTACCCCCCAAGGACATGCTCATTAGTTTTGATTACCTATTCTAAATTATCTCTCCCAAGGTTCATCGACACACGGTAGGTGAACCTCCATCTCAACCAATCCATAAGCAAATTGGCTATGGTGTCTCTTTCACTTATGACCCTCTCTTACTACAAGACATCACAGAGACAGAATATTGTGGTCTGGAAAGTGCTAAATGGGAACTTTTGTTTTTCACCATCATGGTCATGCTACACCAAATTACAGGACATATGACACTATAAATATTTTATACAACTTAATGTGATACACCAGTAATGGTACCTTTAACAGACATATAACAGCTAAGAAATTTCATTATGTGTTATAATCACAAATATGCATTTATCTTTATTTAATTAATCCTGTTATTCTTTTTTCACAGAGATGACTGTACTTCTTTTTCTATTGCAGTGTTTTGTAAATCTTTCACACATGCATTTTACAAAAAGCAGGAGGTTCTTGTGACTTTTATTGGATGACTTCTAGCAGTGATGTAAGAAAATTAAGGGTTTTACTACTTGAAATACAGCAGTTTGCCCAGCTTTGGAACTGCTACTCGTACTTAAGAATTCTTCAAATACAAATTTTTAGCTTTAAAAATAATGTCTGCTATTATTCCAGATTTCACTTGTGCTATTAAACAAAATTAAAACACATCCAAAGCATGGATTACAATTAGTATGATAGTAAAGTAGAATTCTTCTTGAGTTTAGGTCTCTTAAACATGTAATACAAATGTAATACATTTTCAGTAATACTGCACAAAGCAAAAGCAAAACCAAACATGAAAAAGTTAATTCCAAAAAGTAATCATCTCTCTTAATCAGCAGGTAGTCTAGAATGTGGGAGTTTGGAACGAGCTACCACATGTTGTTGAAGCTAATACCTTGGCTTCATTAAAGAAAAGACTGGAAGAGATCGTCAACTCATTAGTTACTAACTACCAACCAGGCTACATTAGCCAAATTGCCTCCTCTCATTTGAAACTATTATTATTGTATGTTCATAAAGAAGCATAGCAAATTTTGTGGTTTATTAAAAACTGGGCATTTACTCCTGCCATTTACAAAAATGCTGTAAGTGTACACAATTGTAAAAATTAACTCATAACTGTAAAATGATTTTTGTTTTTTATGGTACTATGCAGATAAATTTAGCAAAATTAAATAACATGCCATTAATACTTAAAAAAGAAAACTGGTATTTCAAATAATTATTAGGTAAAATAATAGCAATAATCGAAATGGCTGTTTTCTTTATTACAGTTGGCATTAATTTTGCTTTGCAGTAGTGTTGTGCAGAAATGTACTTTGTTTTTATCTAGGAGTATGTACAGCATAACTTATTAAGGGGGTCTTTGTCAATCAGTTTTATCGACAGCAAAAGAAGTTCATTTGTTCACATGATGTGTGAATTGTTTCTGCAATTTATTTACTCCCATTATAATTATTGCTAAGACGTTCAAAATCATGTTGAAACATTGAAATAGTAACTAATATGATGGGACCTAATTAAATTCAGCAGACCTTGTTTTACCCAAGATACTAATATTTACTGTTCTTTTTATAATATTTACATTTATTTTATTAAATTATAAAGGTCTGTCCTGTTGGAATATATCTTGCTGGGTGTTCCTTTTTTCAGTTATAACATAGATGTAAGAGTCTGACAGTGCACAGCACCTTTTTTCAGTACAGTGTCCTGTCACTATAAAAAAGTAGGGGTGTAATCCTGGCATCCTGGTCAAATTTCCCATTGGGCTTTACCAATCACAGCCTCCTAGTAATAATAATACCCATCTATGAACTGGCTTCATTACTCTGTTCTCCTCCCCACTGATAGTTGATGTGTGGTGAGTGTTCTGGCGTACTTTGGCTGCCGTCGCATCATCCAGATGGGTGTTGCACATTGGTGGTGGTGGAGGGGAGTCCCCATTACCTGTAAAGTACTTTGAGTGGAGTGTCCATAAAAGCCCTATATGAGTGTAAGCTATTATTAAAACAAGCACATTCCACACAAAAAACACCACAGGTTCAGAACCCAGTACCACAGTGCTGCAAACAATAATGCTAATCACTGTGCCCCTGTGCTATCCAAATACCCTTCCAGGCTAAAATAACAACTGTGAGGGGACCTAATTCAAGTATTCAGAATCCACAGATGTATTGACAAACATTGAAATACAAACCAGCAAGCAGAAGTGAAAAAATAAGCAGAAGTGCATATACTGTAAGACTGTGAAGAGTAGGCACTTTTTACAAAAAGGGTTGTAAAAAGTAAACTGCTTCTATAAATGTCATCATTCATTCTGTTACTTCCATCATTAGTTGCATGGTCAATGTAATGGATGATTAAAAGGAAATCCTCTTCAATAGCATTCATGAAAATGGCAAAAGGCTTTGCAGATGAGGTGCATCTCTTTGGAGCATCTGAAGTTCCTTTCTGTATCCACACTTTTATCTTTCAATCACTTTGGTTTATCACAAGGTTTATCTTGCACTCATATGTCCATGACAATCTGTTCCAAACCTTTCCTGGCTCGTCTTTTCACTTCTGAGGAAATTCTGAAATATGGAGATAGTGATGTTATGCATGGCTGCTTCTGGCTCACTTACAGTATCTCTGTTCAAGTGACAAATGATGGCAACAGAAGAATGAATTCTGAAGTTCATAGAAACAGTAGAAGAAAATGCTTCCATAGGTTATAAGATGTCACAATGAATCATGACCCAAAAATTTACAGCCAATGCAAATGTCCATCAGGAGAAAAGAACTGGAACATCTAAACTGGCCAAGTCAAACTGAAGATTTAAGCTGGCTGATTAAGACATGCATTTTACATGATGAAGAAACAGAGTCAATAGAAATAGTCAGAACATTAATAGGCATGAACTCAATGTGACAGCTGTAAAGGATCTTAAAAGATTACCCATTGTTTGATGAGCTCAATAAGTTATAGTCTTGATGGAGTTCTTAACTTAAGGGGATATACAACCAAATAATGACTTTTACATTCTGGAATTTATTTAAAGTGTGTCCCAGTAGTTAAAGACACTTGAAATCACTGGGTTGAATACAAAGAATGTTTTTGTTCTAGTTTGATCAAATCTATTGTGCGAGGCTGAGGTAGATGACAATGGAAGTGTCTAAGAATCTAGACAAAATGGATGATACTTAACTAGTGTCAATATTTCCACTTCCTAGAGCTTCAGACGAAGACATATTTACTTAGTTGTGCTGGGTGTGAGACACACTGATCAAAAGAATCTTTTGGTTTACCTTCTGGTTTTAGTCAATTAAGGTCTGGGTAAATGTTTAAGGGTGTCAAAAGAGACAGAACATGGCACAGAGCATGTGCCAGGAAAGAGGTCCTTGTTCAACCAAAACTATTGGAACTAACTGTTTGAACCTTGCAAAGAGAGCTTAGGGAACTTGGATGTCCTGAGTGTAGAATCACTTACAGTGTAGTTAAAACTGCCCTTTTTGCTTAGTGCGTTCATTTTATAACAGGGAGTTAGGCTCCCATTTTTTGTGACATCCAGATTTGCAGAGAAAGAGATTTAACCATAGGTTGTAATGTGTTTAGTTAGAAGGTATCTTACCTCTTAATACGGCCTTTGAATACGTTATTTAACAGTTTAATACTTGGTAGCAACCTTTGAAAAGCCTTGTCTGTAAACTTGTAATATACAATTGGAAACTTCTGTGTTGTATGTACTGTAATGTGTTTATGGTAATTGTTAATATATTTTTTTAATGAATATTTGCCTGAATTATTGCTCTTTTAACCAAAACTGTGCCAGAGATATAAAAAAATCGAATTATACCAACTGCTTGGATGTATTCTTGGAAAAATCTTTACATGTCGGTTATGGTAATTTATTTTAACTATTGACTAATCTGTTCTGTCAATTTCTGATTTTCTCTATTTTTGTAAACCCCCATTTGTAAAGCTACACAAGAGATTTCAGATATTATATTGGAGTGATTCATATTAATCTCTTTATCACAAATAGAAATGGCATGAGAGTAAAATTTAGATTATTTGTGCCTTTGCTGACTTATTATTATTGGAAGGCTATATATGACTATCTTTACCAAAAAGGTGTTAAACACCCGCTGTATGTAGAAAGCATTATAATGTTGAGCCATTATCCTTTAATAAGTGTTACTTTTCTGAAGTATGAATTTACATAATGGAATAGTGACCACTAAATTTAGCAACTGCTTTTAAACTTTTAAAAGTTAGCTTTATAGCCTACTATGCCACCTAGCAATTCCAAGAAACCTAGAACCCTTTTTTTCTCCTACAACAGGTCCCTTTCCCCCCAAAACAGAACAGTCCTCCTATACAATATCCCATTTTATTACAGTCTGTCAATCTACCCATCACACAGAAGTATCTTCATAACAGACAATCTTGATGACTGCCCATCCAACACACAGGAAATATAACACAACGTATCCACAAGACGCACTTACTCACAGAACACTTCAAGACCCCCATCTTTGGTAAGATCCCACTTACCAAAACCCAAATACCTCTAAGAAAAAGTCCAGCAGTTCTTGACTCTGAAACCAGCTCCAGTCAGTTATCTGAAGTGCCTATTTCATCACACCAGATGAATGGATGAAACTATTTCCATCCTTGCATCCTCTTCGTCACAACCATCTTGAACAATGTAGTCTCTCATGCTCCTCCCTTTCCTTTTTGTCTCGAAGTCCAGTTTTGGGTAGATGGTGGAGGAAGATGATACTAAGGATCTCCCCCGCTGCTCTTTATAAAGTCCCTAGTGTCCAATTCCTCTCCTGGCTGCTGTGGTAAAAACTGTGTTTCCTTCAGTTCGTACTGTCTCTGTGTGTGCCATGAATTTTGATGATTGGGTTTTTCTAAGCCCTTTAACCTGGACTCATGACTCATTTTTGGAGGGGGGTGAAAGTGTTCCCTTGGGTGTGGGAAGAACTAACTGCTCGGGGCTTAGTGATCAACTGGAAGTATGCAGATGTATGGGTGTAACCATGCATTGTGTATCTGTACCCTGTTCTAGAGTCCCAGCTAGATGTGTCTCTCAGTACTATATCACCTCTGAGCTGTGTGGTAATTAACACGTGTCTTCACAAGGAGGACTTTGATCAATGGGAACAAAGAAAGAAAAAAATTCCATTCTTATGGAGACACTGGCTGTTCTACGCAACGTCAACACAGTCCTTGACACCTGTTGCCCCAACACCCACTTTTTCTCTCTGTGACACTTACATTGTGGTTTGGCACTGGCAAATTAATCAACAACTTTAAGACAAAAAAAGCAGGGGGGTTGATGAAAATGTTCCAGTACTCTGCCAGCATCATCTATCATTCTCTTACTTCAAGGTTACTACTTAAAATGTAACTAAAATTAACTGTTTCCTATTAACTATATTTTGGGAAATAAAGTAGCTTACTCAGCTTTTTATAATATTTCTTTATTAGCCCTGTACAATTTCTTGCATTAGGAATTTGTCTTTTCACATACCCCAGCTTTTTTCCATGGAGACACAGACACCCAGAGAAGCTTGGGGTCAGAGTGCAGGGTCTGCTATTGTACAGCACCCCTGGAGCAGTTAGGGTTAAGGGCCTTGCTCAGGGGCCCAACAGAGTAGGATTCCTCTGCCAGCTGCAGGATTTGAACCAGCAACCTTCCATTCACAGGTGCAGATCCTTAGCCACAGAGCCACCACTCTGCCCAGGCAAACAATTTCTTAATATTGAGAAATGTTGCAAAAGTAGTCTTCATTGTTGATTTAAATTAAAATAAATACCCTTGACTGCAGTAAGATAAATACATGTAGTTAAATATATAACTATGGCATAATTTCATAAAATAAAAAACTTGGAAACAGTGTATACATAGTTATTAAACTGTAGGGGACTTTTAGTTTAATTTGCAACATCCAATGATGTAAATCTCAAATGTTAGAAGTGACCATGGAATAAGAAGATAAATTCTTCTTTTTAGTGATTCTCCCCATCAGACCTGGATATGTACTTCTTTGTTCATTTTCTCTCACACCATGCCATACCCTTTAAGGATAGTCTAGTAAGGATTTGTATTAATGTTACATATGAATCTGATGTAACAGTTCTTTACCTTTTCCTTCTACACCTGTTTGATTATTTTTATCCATGTCAAGTCAAGATTAGCAGAATATGTTCAACAATACTCTCAACTTTCTGTCATGCTAGTTTTCCATGTTTGGTTGAGGAGTGTACTTCCTAGTAGAATACTTGTTGGGTTATTCTGTTATATAGTAGTCATTTGGCTCTCCACTATTAATATGTTTGCCTCCATTTGGTTAATCCATTATTTGTTATTTTGACACCCATTTTCTTCAGCTATGCAATATGTACAAATTTGTATTTGCAATATCACATTTTCACAACAAGAGCTAGTGAATCAATATTTTAAGAACTGTATGTAAACACATAACTTGTGCTTTCACATAGACTTTGCTGGATTATAGAAGCAGTAGTTCAGATCTACTATTATACTGTTTCCCACTGTTACATAAAGCTGTTTGAAATTTTAAATACAGACGCAGCCATTCAAAATGTGCGGTAAAACCCCATACCATGCGAAGTTGCAGTATGTGATTAGCTGCCCAAAATGACCGAAAGGTGGCACTTGTGGTGCATTGGATCTAAGTGAAACAAATGCTTCATTTAATCTCTTTACTGTGCATGTTTAAAGCTGCTTAATATTGAAGATTAATATGTAACTTTACAACTAAAGGGAAATTTGGTAGTTGAGCATACAAATAAGAGGAGCATAACATCACTGAACATAATAAACAATATTAATTTAATATAAGTAAATATTTTATACAAACTATGTATTGCTGTTAGTGGCATTTTAAATAAAACATACACAACAGTATTCCACTTTCTTCATAAAAATTGTATACATCAAAGTCTTTCACTCAGTCACTTACTATGCTTATTCTGACTATATTAAGTTTATATACTGTATAAAAAGCTGCATCTTTTAGCATTTTCTATGAATACTTGCACTCATTATCGCAGTAAAAAAAACTCATACTTTTTAGAATCAGCTAAATAGGGAATATCATATGGAATCGCTTATCTGAAGGAATATATGTATTTATATAGCTGGTAGTATTACTGTAATCCACTTTCTTTGCAAACATGTTTTATTTTTAATTTGACTCATTCAAGCATGATTACTTTAGAAAGATTTTTAAGCTGTTCATCTCAGCTGTTTCCGGGCAGCCCGTTGGTACAGTGGGTTTGCTAATCGGGGTTCTGTCTAGGTGATCTGAGTTCAATACCCCCTTCAGACAAGTTTTTCTTCTAACAGACTTTTTAAAAAATAAAATAGTAAATCTATTAACATTTGTTATGTATTATAACATATTCAATGTTAAGTGATATTAATAATGAAATAAAAATGTGAATGACACGGAGCCTGCAACCTAGAAATTTAAAGATTGCGATTTGTGAAACATTTCACAGCTTTTATTTAAACAATATCTAGTACCTGGTTGCATTTTTAGAAACCTTAGTTTGAATAAAAAAAGAAGATCCCAGGTATAAGTGACTTCATAACACGAGAAGGTATTATGCTATATTTTTTTAGCATAGGTTGAAGACTTCTGAAGTCTCTCAAAAACTTAAAAATATAACATAATATTGTGTGGCCCGATGGGCAACTGATATTTTTAATTTTAAAGAAAATCAAAAATAAGAAACAATAACGTTTCTGCCTAAAATAGACATTGCACTCCTTGTGGAAGAATTTTTTACCTCGAACATTTGCCCACCAGCTAACATGCAGAAGCAAACTGAATACCAAATGTACTGGCAAGAATAGCGATTACAAACATTTTAAAAAACGAGTAATAGGTTTATTCTATGCTGAAAAAAAGCAACGTTTCGGCCATGGAGCCTTCTTCAGGTGTGTGCCATATGGTTTCAAAGTATGTACGAAATTATCTTTTCTTACTCCAGTTATTAATCCAATCTATTTTTACTATTTTATCTATTTCTCATCCGGCTATGTAAAAAATAAAGCTAAAAGCATCGCTGTAAAGGTTAAATTCCAAGCTGAAAAGACAAGACTCCAGATGTCTTCTCCAACTCTTCAGTTTTTTGCTCGTCCATGGTCATTCATTATTAATATTCTAACGAACAGCAGGCATACAGATGGTACAAGCCGGTTGAAGCATGGTGACAGTAAAGCTGTCTACTTCCTTGCGTATAACAGGGATGTTGGCCGCCTGGGCTGAAGAAGGTCTTCTGTAGCTCAGCAGGCAAAACCTCTGTTAAGTGACGCAGGAGACTTGGGTTAGAGCCCAGGCGGTGAAGGATGAATGTGGACAGGAGCAGCGAGTGCACAAGCCCGAGAACCCAAATTTGTTACAATATAATCAATAATATATTCCATATTGCATTTAAATTGAAATATTTTTTACCAATATAAGAAGAGGCGATACACAACGTATAAAAATAACCCTTTTCCCTCCTTTAACTTAAAAAATTCTGTGAAGAAATCCTAAATCACAAAATAATCACTTAATTCATCCAGATACACACACTCACGTTGTAGCCAACAACAAGCTATAAAAGTGGACTATTTTTAAATATTCAGCTATGTAAGAAACAAACAAAGTAATCCTCTGATTGGGCTTTGAACTATAAGGACAATAATATTTTACAAAAAACGAACGTCAAATGTTTCCAAAATTTCCCCTTGTGAATTTTTAGCTGTTTAGTTACACGACTCCATCTTAAGATTACTATCAAGAGGTATTAAATCAGTACAACTTTTATTTTTTTACAACAACAGCAAGTGATGTATTCTTAGAAAAGGATAAAACTATATACTTTTTTATGAAGTACAGTGTATAAGCTTTATAATGTTAGAACAAGCATGTTAAAACCACAACCCAATGCAAGTTACCAAGACTTTCATGCATAAAATATTTATGCAAAATTAAAATATTTACAGTATGAAGAAGGTGGAAGGTTGTGTACTTTTGTCCAACTAAGCAATCTTCCTTTTATAAAATATACCTACTTTTTAATCAGTTTAATGTTTAACATGCTGTAATACACAGTTAAATATTATTAAAAGTCTAAACAGTATACAATTTAAATTCTGTAATTGTCAAAAGATTGTCCCCTCAGCATTGACCACCTGGTGGTATTATAAGGTATTTCACCCTATTTAAAAAAAACCTGCATTACTTTGCAGTTCATTGCGGAATGTCCACCACGTTTTAGCGCAGCATACCTCAAACATATTGAATGACTGGATCTGTATGAGAAATTTCAATACCAGGAAAAAATAGTGTCTAAACATTCAGTTAAAAAAGTGTATTTATACACTTGTTCAATATTTAAGAATCATCTTCTATTTTACAAAAATAAATTGATAGTCTAAAATATATTAACATATTTGCTGTGCATTTTTGAAACATGCACAACATGAATATTCTTTTCCACCTGAAGAGAACTGTCTAATAAATTTTAATTTAACTAAATCATTTTCTATGAAAGGGGCAACATGTCTGCAACCAAAAAATAAACAATTCAATGACATGGGAAAGCAATAAAATATGAATGTGCCAAATAAACTAACTACATTTTGATGTAATGTGTAAATGTGTATGAACACATTTAAGAAAGGTGAAAGTTAATTTTGAATTACCTTCTCTAAGCACACAGAAGCCTACGTTCGCCTCATTAGAAGCAGCAAAACCAGCCGTGAAAACTTTTTCTTTTTTTCTTTCATTGGAGTAATATAGTGGCCTTTTTTGCAGACTTAGCTAACTGTGTTGCTGCCCTGCCAGAATTTGAATTGTGCTTTTTATGTTCTATCCTGAAGGCTAAAAGGTCTAGTGAGACATCAAGTTTATACACTACCCTGCTGTGCCAATGCAGTTGTCTGGTTGAATGTTTAACTCCAGCTGTGTCAAGTTTCTAAAGAAATTGAAATGAAGCATTAAACACTGCTTTATGATGACCTAATCCCAAAAATAGTTATACTCTAAATACCTGAAGTTTTAAAAGTGCAGAGCTAAAAGCATTTGCCTAGAGAACTATTCTTAAAAGTATACTATTTTTAACAGACGACTTCAAAGTTATTGAAAGTTATAAAATGCTGGAATATCCATCTATTTAAATATCTTTCCCACCCATTGTAAAACTGGTTATTATGGTATGTGATAAAATGAGTTAACACCTGTTACAGCATATATATATATATAAGATTATTAGATTTAAGATTCTTGCACAGTAAAAATATATGTAACCCTGATAATTAAAAAATACTGGTTTATTCTGTTATGACTAGACAAAAAGTATGTAAGCAAACAGGGTTTTATTTCTTAGCAAATGATACAGTACCCAGCAATTTCAGATAAAATCTACTGTAATAAAACTATAGTAGCTCAAATAAGAAACTCAATATATAGTAATAATGCATAGAAAATACATTTTTAAATAAAATTGCGCAAATGACAAAAAAGAATTATCAAGAAAAACACACCACGCAAAAAAAAACTGATCTTTTTTAAAAGACTCCATTGTATCAAATTTGACATGGTTGGTTGGGATGTTCCTTAATCTCACAAACACAAAAAAGTGCACAACCATATAGTCTCCATTTGTACTGTCTGCTTCATATATCACTGTTCATTCTAAAGAAAGCTGTTGAAGTGATTATCAATGCCTCTGAGGATATTGAACCTCAGGTACTTACTTCACTTACTTACCTCAAAACCTTGATACTTTCTGTACTTCATAAAATGATGGAAGACAACTGGCCATGTGATGAATAAAAAACATGAAACGGAAGTGTCACCTGTCAATATTTTCTGTCCAGACAGGAAACCTGAACCTCTTTTATGACACACCACAAGTAGAAAACATGGATGGATAATTTTTTGGAGAGAAATGCGTTTTGAATATAGTAAGCAGCTTAGAGGTCCTGTTAGTAAATGGAGAAGATTTTCAAAGTAGAGCTTGCAGAGATGCAGGCTTTGTTTTGTGATTCTAGTTTCTTTTTGACAACAATGCAAATAAAAGAATGTTGTTTTTTAACTTGGATTTGTGTTTGCATGTCAGTTTTCCGAGACTACTGATACAACAAATAACCCCCATTTTAATTTATCATCTTTTACCAATTACATCTCATTGACACATTTTCAGGTGTCATTAACATCATGTGTTCCTCTCTATGCTGCCATAAAGATACAGTAAAAAACATGCTCTACATAAACAGATCTGGTTAGGATTAACCATTTGCTTAAAACAAAATTGCTAAACAGTTTCTATATGATCCCCTAGAGAACTGCTTCTACATATTGAAAGGAAAAACACTGAATGAAAAGGTTTAAACTTTTTTGCACAGCAGTGTATGTTGATTCATTCCGTGCTTTGGCATTCACAATAAAATCAGTATAATTTTGTTACTTGTAGTTATGAATTTTTCTGTGTTTTGTAATACAAAATGTTTATGTTCTTCATCTGAGTATTTCCCATACATGTATTACTTTAATTTGTTGTTTGTACTTCTGCATTTATATTTTATGCATACAAAAACTGAATAACATACACTGAAAAACGTCTTGCATAAAAAGGAAAACTCCATTTATTTACAAACTGTTTTACTAAACATTTGTGTTAATTGGAACCTAAAACCAGAACCTTTACTATATTTATGTTCATATAGTAGATAAAACCATTGGTAAAAAGTTTTTATTATAATAATCTTTCATATATTCTTTTCATATGATGTAATTACACTATTAAATACACAGTAGATCAGGCCTCTATCTTTAGTGGTAATAAATATTTTAATCATTTTCAGCTTGCAGTGTATATTTAATGTCAGAATTGAATCACTACAAATGGGTGTCACCTCTTTTGACAAATATTGTCATGGTGTTAGGAATAGGAGATGATAGACTAGTTGAAATTGCAGAGAATACAAACCTGTTTATTGGCCATATTTTTTTCAGAAAAATCTTAACAGGCAAAGCTCCCAGAGGGGTCCAACTGAGTGAAACACAAAATTGATTATATACTGACAAAGAAAAAACAATTCTGGATGTCTCAGTGCTCAAAACTTCAACATGGCAAATGATCACTGATGTGTCTAGTGCAGATTTTATTTCATAATGATCAAAAGAGCAAGACTTGTAAAGAAAAAAATCAAAATCTGTTGACCTTTTTCACCTTAGAAGGCAAACATTTCTTTTTCAACAAAACATAGAAATGGATGCAATGTACTTCAAGACCTATAAGAAGAAACACCAAAATAAGGAAGATGTTAAATACAGCACTACACTTGCAGGTGCCCAAGCAATCATAAATTGGTACTGTATATTTAAAAAAATAGCTAACCAAGTAAATCACATGTAAAGGCCTTGTACAAATGTCAGTCTTCTGCTATATCAGGTACAGAAGGAGGTAACCCTAAGAGATGAAAAAGTAAAAGCAGGGAGAAAATTCATAAACTGAAAGTCAAAATATTACTTAAATTGGGAATCATTTAAGGGTCTTTCTAAAAGGTTAATGTGAAATTTGAAAAGGTAAGAGGTGTATATCTATGTTGGTAATAATAGAAACACACAAACTCAGCTTCATTGATCAGCCACACTACTGTTATCTTCAGTATAACATAGAACAGTTAATATATAACACAACACAATAAGATGAAGGGATAAAGAGTGCACCAGAAAAGTTGTGATAACTTGGGAAAAAATAATTTTAACTGAATTAATGACAAACAAGAGAATTAAATATAGAGGAGAAATGTGAATGGGGATTGAGGAAAAAGTATAAATAATGAAATTAATCTAGCCCTGCAATCAACTGGCATCCCATTCAGGGTGCACCCTGCTTACACCTGTAGTTTGCTGGTATAGTCTCTGGATCTCTTGCCACCCTGCATTGGAAAATGCAGTTAGAAAATGGACAGATGGAAATGAAACCCTATAAAATAGTAAGAATAGCTGGATCACAAATACCAGTGTCATAAAGAACAGGTTGGGAAATCCCTCGTTTACAGACACAAAAAACCCCAGGATTAGAAGAAATAAAAATAGTACCTATCTGTGTATCACTTACAATCAGCTGATGACAATTTTACTTTCACCAAACCTAGACAATTTCAAAGTCCAATAGCTTCAAGCAGTTCGTATCAGTGCATATGTGGAAATGAAACTGGAGGATGCCAGAATGATGTTTGTTTTGTTTCTGTTGTAAAAGAAAATCAGACGTCCAAAATAAAAAAGAAGAGCAAATGTAAATGTACAGTAAGATGAAAACTTGAAAACATGTTTATAGAAACTTAAATCTAAATCTTAAGGGGAAAATGTTTATGCCTTTAAAAGAAGGACTTCGGCCAATGTGTCCTGCCTGTATTAACACATGGATGAAACATTTGATAAAACCTGGAAGCTCTACAAAAAGAAAATGTAGTAACTATTCCCAATCCAAAGAAGCAAAGAAAGATGTATCTTGGGAAGAACATGAAGAGATATGAAATGAATGGGTTACAGCACAGCCAAGAAGTTACTGAAATTGAAATGGGATAGGATGGATTCGACCCAGCGTGAAAACTAAGGAAGTACCAGTAGACCAAAACAAAAAATACCTTGTGCAAGAGGGTGTGGTGAAATTAGTTTGAGTTTGCTGGGACAAGTTGGATAAAAATAGCCAAAGACAGATGTTTATGGAATGTATATAGCAATTTATATGTATACACAATTACATGATACAATTTACAATTAATGTATAATATTTGTAACTTAACTACAGTTTCATATTGTGGTGAAGTAAGCCAAGCACAATTTAGTACAATCTCTGCTGTATCATATCTAAATTTAACAGATGGAGTACATTGCCATTAATTTTCAGATTTAAGTGCCCAGGGTCTTATTTTGTGCTTGGTTCTGTCCAACAAAAACTTACATTCAACATTCCAGGTAAGGATATCCATCCAATTTGCTCCACTGATTATTTTAAGTTACACAGAAACCTTGCATCTTCTCTTTCAGCTTTTGGTCAATTTACATTACTTTTACTGTGATCAGATACCCCACAAATGCATCACCTCCATTTTCAAGATCAAGAAATAATTCTGATGGTGAAACAGGTGAATCTGATTAAAGAAGTTATTAATATACACTCACGTGTGATGCATACAGTATATGATTAGCTGGAAGGGGTTTTCTGCTACTTTTTCTTCCTAGGTTATTTTGCATTAAAAAGTCCCTGAACAGAGCCCTCTTGATAACTGTTATGAAGTGAACAAAAATGGCTCTCCATGAAGATGCACAGGCAGAAACAAAAGGGGAATCCAAAATAGGGCAAGAGTCCAAAGCCAGGTGATCCATCCAAGACAGACGAGATTAAAACAAGAACCGGGTCGGGACCTGCATGGGAACAAGAACAGAAACTAAAACCTTGACTGGGTCAAGTGCTTCCAGGTCCGGACTCGCCTGGTACGGGAACCAATGCAGAGCCCTGAAGAGAGTACTGTAGGTGTCTGGCTTTTAAGGGGAACTGAAAAGGGGGCTGAAACAGGTAGCAGGTGCGGGAGATGAGTGAAAAACAAGGAAGGACTGGAGCGTCACAATCGTGCCAATAGTGGGTCGCAGCAGAAGTAGGCTGAAGTACTTCAAGTAGGTACTGTAGCTGCGTCACCATGTGTAGGCTGCAAAGGAACAAAGTTTATTCCATGCTGAAAAGAGAAGAAAAAAAACAACGAATAAGGCTCAACATCAGAAAACTTTACTTATTTCTTTACAGAGTGTTGTTTGCAATGACTGAAAAAGTAAAGCAGAAAATGTGGCAAGAAATGTTTATATATATAAAAGCAAAAAAATCCACTGTTATAACAAATGTCCCCTTTTGTACATATCTACTTGTACAAATGTTTGTCTCTTCTTGTTGTATTGGATTGTGCCATAAAACAAAGTTACTTTTAATTTTTTATTGATCATTAAGTTTGAATTGAACTGAATTGAATTGGAAATGCACATGTACCATATATTGTAATCAATCATATCAATGATACTCAAATATATACACATCCTACCTATATACAAAAAGATGTATGTATTCATACCCACTCATATCTATAAGAAAGATTAGGAAAAAACAGTAAAGACTAAAAAAAAATTGTCAATGTATAGAAGACATAAAATAAGTTTAAAAGTCTATAGATGCATGTATGCATTTAGAAAAACAAAGTACTACATACGGGTATTGATTAAATATTCTATTATCTTGATTTACAACTTACATCACATTTACTGTGATCAGATTCCCCAGAAACCTCTCTCCATTTACATGATAATGAAATATTTCTGAGTCTCAACTTCAAATTTTTAGCGGTACACAGAATTTTAGCAGTATTCCCAGAGCATGATTTCTTTGCCTTTCACATGCAATTAAATGTGGTTGTAACTGTTAAACCTTTATGTACTGTATGCACATTTACCCCTGCAAACCCATGAACACTTAATTTGTATTATGCAATGTCATACAATGGGCTATCATATATTACTTTGTATTTCATACTCAAGAGGTAAGTATAAAGATTGTATAGAGTGACAGCAAAAAGATAACACGTACATGCTTACAACTGTAACACTGTGTTGCACAGTACTGTATATATTAGTACGTGTTGGAATTACTTCTTACATATAACTACAATTTCTTAATGAATGAATGTATTTTATACTGTATTTTAAAGTGAAACCCATGATTTTCAAAAAATAAAACAATAACAGCAATTAATTTATGGATGTTGACAAAATCCCCCAGAAGCCATGTTTATATTATGATATGTATACAATTGCAATTGAGCAATCAATTACAGGTAAATGTCAGCAGTTGCCTTTGTTGGACATTGCTCTGATTACTTTTAAACTTTACCTACAATTTATTGATCTCTACGTTGTATAAAGGTCATTGCTTTCTAAATGATATGGAAGTTCAGTTCTGTGAAAAGAGCAAACCTTCTAATAGGGTTTGGGATTACATCTCGGTCATGAAAAGTCCGTTGGTGTGTAAATGTTTGTCTTTCTGCAAGAAAATTTTGCACTGAAAGTGTAGAATTATGTTCTACCAGATTGTCAAGAGTTTTAATGAATAATAATAATAATAACAATAATAAAAAAGAGTAATATTTTTGGTGTTTAAGGTGAACATTAATTAGATTCCCTAATTGGAATCCTTAACAGGTCACATTGACCTATTATTTTAGGTCTAGTTTGAAAATGAAAATGTTCTCTCTTTACTTTTTAATTCGAAATTACATATACAACAGTGCCTGAATCTGTGTATTCATGTTCTTATGGCAATAGAAATGTATCTACAGGGTCTTGAGAAAGTATTCATCCCCCATGGAAATGGAATTTGGACGTTGTGGAAGCCATCATAGAGGTGCCATCAAGAGTTCAGCAACATCCCATCAGAGAGCACATTTACATATTTTCAATAATGCTCCAGTACAGGACACTCCTAAAACCTGTTCTGTTTAGGTAGGGATCAGATACAGCTATATGCCCTGGCTGCATATGTCTCAGAGAGGATCAAGAGGAATATTCACATGTTACAGAAAATATGGTATTGTGTATGGTATATTCTGCAAACTTAAAGTAGATTACTTAAGCATGATTCTCCTCTCTTTTCTTTTTCAACCTTTAATATGTGGTTGTTTAGTAGCTAACTGATATAATTTCATCCAGGTGCTTCTTGAGCCTGAAATTTGCTTCCCAGGCATGGCTTGAATTAGTTAGCACACTACATTTTTAGGGGGAAAGATAATAGTATCCCCTGTTACATCCCAGTTACATTTGAGGGTGAGAAAAAAGGATGGCTGGTTGAATGTAAGGACAGAAAAAGGGACAGAAACAGGGAGACAAAGTAGTACAGATGTATAGACAGAGCAACAGAGATACAAGGAAGAAGGAGGAACACAGAGTAAGATCAACTAGAGAAAAGGTTGAGAAAGAATAAGTGAATGGAACTGAGTGAAGAAAGACAGGGGAAATTGTAGAACAGGAGAGAGAATTTCTAGTTGGTTAGAAGATAGAATGTGCAATCTGTTACCAAATTCTCTGCCTATAAAACACTATTTTATCAAACTAAAATGTATGTCACAAGAGGGAGGTGCTTCCAACATCCGACAACAAAGATACATATCAAACACTTTCTTTTTTTGAAGATCAACAAGAATGTAGTTTAATATATAAATAATGTATTTTACATTTATTTAGACTACTGCTACTTTTGGATTTGTTTTACTACTTCAGTTTGAACTGCATTAAAGTGGTATTGTTTAGTGGTACTGGCAGAGTAAATTGCTGCTTATTTTTGGCATTCTCTACCATACCTCAAGAACACCACTTGCCAAAAGGGGGGCCATGACACTCTCCTATCACGAGGAATGTCAGTGCAAGATCATTCTGAGTAAACAGAGAAGAATTCAGAATTGTTTACAATAGTTTTGAAACTATCATATCTTGAGGTTATAATAGAGGCAATATTTGTATACTTTCATTGTTGTGGTGTGACAGAGGAGCCTGTCACAAGGTGCAGATAGCACAGGAAATACACTATTAATACACCTTCCATTGAGCAGTTGTTAGATAACTTCTGGAGGTGCACACTCAGGGCTTGACTAGTAGCTGCTGTTTCTTCATTTACATACATTCACAAAACATATACTTACATATGGGTAGGAGTGAGTATTGTGATGTGAATGGAGAATACTCTCAAAATGAATGATACTCACTGTTTGTTTGGTGTTGGTACTTCTGGGATGGATCAGCCTATGGTGGCCACAGAAGGCCAAACCCAGCCTCCCCCTCCTAAAGGTGTATTTATGGAGATGGTTAAAACCACATGTATGTGAAGAGGGGGAAATGTTATAGTTTATGTTGATGTTTATTGAACTGGGATAAAAGGGAAATGTTAACTGTGTGTTATTAAGTTATATTTGATTATGTTCTTTTTTAAGAAATCGAATGAATGTATTTTATAAATTATGAAACTATGATTGTGAAAAGGAAAAATAGTTTGTTCCAAAGGAGGAAGGGGCTTACATACTATATAAGCGGGCTCTTCAGCCTAATAGTTGGTGAGTTAGATAGCTGGCACCAAAATCATAGAGAAGGTAATAAGACTAATTGCAGGAGGGTTTGTCTTTATTTGAAGGACTATTTGTTTTTCTTTTTGGGGGGGGGTTTCTTGTGTGAGGAATGGGGATTGCCGTAAATAAACTGCACTTACCTCACTTGAGTGCTTTGTGGTGGAGCCGTTCTTTTATAAAATGTACCTACTTTTGCCTTCCTTAGGCCATTGTGTGACATGTGGACTTAAGATTGCTTAGTCTCCTGCCATGGAAATTATTCTGCCTCTCTCTTTATATAAGAAAACTCTGCCTGCTATCTGAGCAGAAGTTTGAATTCTTTCCTAATTAAAGCATGACTGCTTTAGAGAAAGAGCTCTTTAGTGTGTGATAATAAATATCAATATAGACTAAAGTTATCTAATTTTGAATAAATAGTTTTGTAAAGATTGGAAGCAAATAATGAAATAATGCCCCTGATAAAGCCTTTCATTGCACTTAAATGTGTAGGCCATTCACTGAGCCACAAGTAAAAGAAAGTCCTTTAAAGAATTTGGCTTGAAATGTGAGTCAAAATAATTTATTCTGTAGTAAGTTGAACCAGTCTTGAAGAGCCATCTTGTGGATTTCTTTGGGGAATCCAAAACAAAGGGTCAGAGTACACTGCGTTCAGATCTAAATGAAATATTGTAGAAATATTGTAGATAGTAGAATGACCAGAATGACTTCAATGTCAGATGGTCTCCACAAAGCAAAACATGGATGCATTTCTTACTGCAGATCAGATGAGGCACCTTCAGAGAGGTGCGATGACAGTTTGGTCAATGGACTGAAGAAAACGTGCCAAATGTTGTCATGGTACAAAATTAAATTAAGAAATTTTTTCTTAAAACATGTTTTCAAAAATGCAATTTTTCCTTCTTCATCAGCCCTATAAAATACATCCAAAACAGAGAGTGGAGTGTTACAACACAATAACACCAATGCAGCGTTTATTTTTTTATTAGCAGCAGAAGAAGCAGCAACTTAATGTTTGTTGGCATGACATGTCTGAGGTGAGATTCCTGCATCATAGCAACATCTGTTTTCTTTCTCTTTAGAAACTCTAGACAGTTGACAAGTTTATTATGGAATTTTAAATTGTGTGCAGTACAGTAAATTAAGGATACTGTAAATTAAAGATGCTGTAGCCATTGGTAAAGGGTCACAAAAACACAACATAATCTAAATCTAATGTAAATACTGTAGGAATAGATAAAGAACAAGTGCAAAGATTATGTTTATTTAAGTACTGTGTTCAAACCCAGAGCAGAGAAACACAAAAATTATCATTAAAATATATCATGACACCAGTCCAGTGAGGGTTCTCAACAGGAAAAAAACATAATCACAACTCCCTCCCTAAACACCCTCTGTGTATCCAATTTATCCAATTTATAACTTAAAATGGCTTTGGATAAGAAAGACATAATGAGTTTGAAATGATATGAAATATTGTCTTCAGTTACAACCACAGTAGAGCAATTAAAGCAATTAAAATACATATCCTAGCTTATAGAGTGGCAGACCCAAATGAGGCATTTTCACTCTCATATAAGGCCCTCGACAAGAATTGGCCCAGACCTCAGAAGAAGCTTTACATTTGGCAGCCCTTTGGCTGTGAAAATTCTACAGTAATCCATAGTAAAACCAAGGTGATGACCATCCACACCCATTGATGATGATTGTTCTAAAATCTGTAAAATAATCAGGGCACAGTGTTTATCAGGTCCAGTCATTAATGTTGTTAGATCTATCTCATTAAGAAGGTAGAAAAGAGACATGAAATTCACAGAGGGATAATTTCCTTCAGGTCATAGGAAGTATTTTCATTTCTGAGCCTCTCAATCAGGTTCGTCAGTGGAATATCACGGCAATTTGATTGTCTGCAAGATCATTTAGCTTGTGTTAAAAATTGTCATTTATCTTGAAAAAGTGGTTAAACATTTAAGCATAATGTAAATCTGCTTTCAGACACAGACAGTAAGCTTTTCCATTACTTTGCCCTGAATGGCATTACAAATATGGAAGAACTGTGCTGTTCCTATGCATTGAATCATTAAGTAGATCAGAAATCCTGGATCTGTATTTGTGCTACAGTAGTTTTACATTGTGACACATATAGTGTAGGGCAGTGGCTTAAGGGCTATGTTTACTGGTGTTTTTGTATATAATGGCCTGGGTGTTTGTCTGTTATGATGTATTTTTTTTCTTTTGTGTCTATTTTCCTCTTTGTTTGAGATACTTGGAAATCAACAAAAATGGAGCGTCACACTTTTGCCTGGATATCCATGAATTACCATATGTTAGTGGTGCATTAGATTGTGTAGAACTGTTGAATTGGCTAAAATGGACCTTGAACAGGGGGCAGAAAGGAAAACACAAGGCATAAAGCGGGAAAGGACAATTAACCTTTTCACTTGAACATCTGCATACAGTGAGTTTTTATGTCTGCTTACCTGTCCTCACTCCATGCCTGTCTTTAACAGAACATTCCCACAGCTTATTGAAGTCCTGAAGCTATGGCCAAAAAGAGACCAGTGGACTGGTAAATTGCTGGAGAACTGGACACGGGAGAAAACTCAGACAGAAAAAAATGGGCTCTGCACTTTTTTATTTCACCTACCCCAGACTTGTTGCAGAGAATAAGGTAGAGACATCTATGATGGACCATTGTTTGGAACTTTCTGAACTTAAGCTCTATAGTAATTGAAGAATGACTCACAGTTTCATTCTTCCTTCAGTGCAGCAGAATGGGGCATTTCAGGATACTAAACAAAGATGATTTGTTATTGTTTTCAGATTTTTTAGGAGGACTTCTGTGTCGCTTACTGGGGACTATAGTCTTCTTTTGGTTTTCTGAGTGTGTCCCTTGTTTGATATGTTTTTCTCTTCTATGTTTTATTTGAGCAGACAGTGATATCTCATTTTAGTTGCTAGATGAATAGAAAGACAGTTGTTTAGTCTGAATTATGCTGGTCTCTGTGTGTACTGGTGGTTGTGGATAATACAACAAACCTGCTATGAGAATAAGGGTCCTAGAACCTTAAAATTTCTAGGTGGCATTACTAAGTATGGTTACCGCAATACAAACATGGGACATTACCATGCCACAAGTTCTGCCTAGAGCAACTGATCAATGAACAACCAGTATCAGCTTCTTTAGACACTGGCATTAACAACTTCACAGCCAATATAGCGAAAGTGGTAGCGATCTCCTTATTTCTAGTTATTACTTTTACCTGAGGAAAAATGGTAGCAAACTGGGATATAATCAAATTATAGTGGATATGAAATGAGCAAAGAGAGAAGCAACTATATTCGCATGTGCGTCGCATGATCCTCATCTCCCTGCTTTCCTAGTGCTTCTAGATTACAGTGTGTATGTCCATATACAAAAGTTGATATGCTGCCATTATTTAAGTTTGCTTGTCAGTTTCCTGCTTGTTGAATAACATTATTGATTTGCTTTGGAAAGTTTGTTTTTATTTTTGTTTTTGTTGATGACCTCTTCTTCATGAGAGATTAATTAGAGGGAAAAACACTGAGACTTACTCCCAGGGAAATCTTCCAGTGAATACAAATTTATAGTAAAGTCAGTACATCACATAATGGTCAGTATTAATTCATTTACCATCACAAATTAATATAGAAAGTTGTCCACAGGTGTGCCTCACCCATTCTTCACCCTTGTCAAATTAAAACTGTTCAGAAATATTCAATTTAAAGTGCCAGAAAATGATTTACGTTTTCAAAAAATGTAAAAGAAATATTTTAAGATGGCCATCCTTGCATTGCAATCCCAAATGATGTTGAGATATTCCTATTTTTTCTCATAAAACTTTTTTCCTGTACCTGTGATGTCTTGAAGACATGGTGTAGATTTCCAGTTAGTCAGTAAAAAAAAATTCTGCAAAACTACAGTGAGAATATTTTCACATAGCTGTGTTTGCAGGTGCTAAATGAGTTAGTCTGCTGCCATTGACTGTCTGACAAGTAAAATTGTGACTGTAATGAAAAGAAAGTCTTCATGTGTATTGGGATTTTATTGCAATGTTGTAGCAATGGTATATATTTAGATATTTATTTGGTGACAAATAAGTCCTTTTATTAATCTCTTGTATTCAGAAGAACACAGATGTTTTGTGACAGGAGAGGAAAAAGAGAAGAGCTGTACTTTATTATTTTAAGATAATGCTTAAAGTGAAAAAAAAACTTTAATAAATATTCTGTGATGAATAGCAGAGCAGTGAATATCATTTTTATTCACACTACACCATGGACAGAAGCTTTGTCCCTTGTGATCCTTTCAGCTTTTTACCTTTCAGCTTTTTACCTTCCATCCAATTTTAATTTAAAATAAAATTGGATGGAAGTGTCTATCCCTAAACATTTGTAAAAGTACCGTAGCATTTTCTCATTCTAATTAAATCATTGAAAAAACAGGAAAAGGTTATGAAATTGTACTTTTTTTCATTGAGAGCCATGTGAAATTCACTGAGGATCACAAGGGTTCTCAAAGTAGCCCTGTTTCTGGAGCACCTAGAAAAATCTCACATAAAATCACTTAAACTACACAAAAGGCTCCCTAGACCAATTTAAACCCAGGTGCTGGAGTTTTGGAATAACAAAGCTAAATGTCAAACCACCGTGTCACCGTAAAAGAAATTCTTACAAATACCGTAGAACAAAAGTGTAAACACTTTCTGTTTATCAACCCACTTTTTGTTTGGAAACTGTTTAAATAGAGTGATGAACTGTTCATTAATGAATTATGTCATACCATATGAGCTCTGTTTAAATGGGATCTACTATTTGTCATAGTTTATTTGGAACAATTAATTTATGTTTACTTGTACATAATTACTTTGAAATAAATCTCTGCTTGAAACTACTAGATAGGAAGTCACAAACATTAATTCACAGAGAACAATGGTAAAACTTTGAACAGTGATTCCCAGCCCTGGTTTCCAGGTTAATTGATCTGAATTTTCTTTTTAGGGGCATATTTTTAAAACTGTTTTCAATCCTGTACAATCTTATGAGATTCAGAAATCATTTGCGTTGCCTGGATTGTACCCAGCATGACCTCTGAAGAAGAAAAAGCTTGGAATATTTCATATACCATTTTCAACTGTGTGCTCAGCATAAATTAAATACCTCATAAGTACCGTTAAGTCAGAAATAAGGGTAAACAATTTGAGAAGACAGTTTAAAAGTTTTAAAATTATGCTGACATTTTTGGAAACAAAATTCTTGAAGTAGCATGCTTTTGAAGCTTGGAATTGAGTAAAGAAGCTGCTAAACCAGGGTTTTTTAACCTTTGTGAGAGTGCAAACCTTTATTGGGGTTAAAAATATTTCTCGATATTTAAAAATCATCACGAAGTATAAATTGTAAGCCTACTCAAATAATTTTTATTTATATAGCATCTTTCATACAATGTTTTGCAACTCAAAGTGTTTGCCACAAAAAATAAAGTTAAAAAAGCCTTAAGCAACTTAAAATATAAGCAACAACAATAAATTAAAAAAAACATGCACAACAATACAAATAGCACTGAAATTATATAAGAAAAATCAAGCAAAAGCAAGAGTAAAAATATAAGTTTTGAGCTGCCATTTAAAACTATACACAGAGAGAGCCTCTCTAATATTTTTACGAATACTATTCCACAGTTTGGGTGCGTAGTGGCAAAAAGCTGCCTCTCCAGTCATCCTATGCTTAATTTTTTGAATAATCTTTAAAGCTCGGGCACTTGTTGAACTGGCCTTGATGGAATCTACAGTACGAACAGCTTCATCCATTACTTGTTTGAGTTCGGGGGGCATTTTCTTAGCCATGACGGCTTGTCTATGAATCATACAATGTGTCCACAAAGCGAACGGAGCTGTACTTCCGTGACTCGCCCACTGTTTTTGCCAGTCATAGCTCGTGCACCATCTGAGCAGATTCCGACACACTTATTCCAGTCAATTTCATGCTCACGTACATATGTGTCCAGCAAAATAAAAAGTCGATCACCAGCGGCACGCTCGGGAAGAGGACGACAAAACAAAAAATCCTCATTAATTTCTCCCTCTTCGACAAATCTGGCGTAAACAAGCATTTGTGCTTCTCTGGAGACATCAGTGGTTTTGTCAAGTTGTAAAGAAAAATACACACTAAATTTCATTTTACAGATCACCTGCTCTTCCACGTCTCTTGTCATACGCCCAGTTCGGAGGTTTCTGCTGTGCGTTCCTGCACATTATCTTTAGCTCTCACTCTTCCAGGGCCACCTATTAAGAACGCTCCTTTGCTAGGCTAATCACAACTACCTTGCGCAAAAGAAAAAAAGTGCTACAAATATAAATGCAAAAAATTGTTAGTCTTTTCTGGTTGGTGCATGACAAAGAACTTTTTGAAATTTTGAAATATTTCACAATGGAATAATTTTCTACGCTTTTTAACTTGTATTTAATAATTTATTTTTAAAGCAAACAAAAACATTTTCCAATCATGTATTTATTATTACTATTGGATAATTCATACTACTTGTTCTATGAATATTATTACATATAGAGGGTTATGAAAATAGAGAATTACAGAAATGAACCAAGCAGGATAATCGATAAGTAAACCCCCAAATTATAAGGATTATCCCAAGTACATACTCAAGCAGTTATAATCAGAGGCAACTGAGTTCTTTATTTTCTGGCTCAACTTTGGTGAAATCAGTAATAATAATAATAATAATAATAATAAAAATAATTGCTTACAATTATGTATTCCAATGTGCAGCATCCACCTGGATGATGTGACGGCAGCCATAATGTGCCAGAATGATCACCACACATCAGCTATCAGTGGGAAAGAGAGCAGAGTAATGAAACCAATTCATAGATGGGGATTATTAGGAGGCCATGATTGGTAAGGGCCAATGGGAAATTTGGCTAGGACGCCGGGGTTACACCCCTACTCTTTACGAGAAACGCAAGAGAAAGACCACAGAAAGTCAGGACCTCGGTTTTTACATCTCATCCGAAGGATGCTGCCTGTTTACAGTATAGGGTCCCTGTCACTATACTGGGGCATTAGAACCCACGTGGACCGCAGGGTGAGTGCCCCCTGCTGGCCCCACTAACACCTCTTCCAGCAGCAACCTTAGTTTTTCCCAGGAAACCCAGTACCATCTAGGTACTGACCAGGCTCACACCTGCTTAGCTTCAGTGGGCTGCCAGTTATGAGTTGCAGGGTGATATGGCTGCTGGCCATATCACATATCATAATAAGTCAGGAACACTGGGTTAAACAAATATTTATTAATAATGATAATACACAAACTAAATAACTCACAATATAACATACAATTTATTCTACTGTATTTACAAACCCCAGACTGCTACAAAGTATTTGAATCCTATATACATAATACCTAACCAGCCCAAAAATAGAGATACAGTAGATCTGTCTTCTGTATCAAACAGAGTACAACTCTATACAGTATATAAACCCAGATGCTATAAAATGGTGTTACAAATGGGGGGTTACAAAACTGGTGAAAATCAGCATTTGACCAAGCAGATTAGTCAATTAGTAAAATAATTATTCATAACCCCCAATTTGCAAGTGATTTCTAGCAATATACCCGAGTGGCAGGTATAATTAGAGACTCTTGAATTCTTTGTTCTCTGACACAGCTTTGTTGAGATGAGTAAGAGATGAGCTGCCTTCTCACTAAACACAATGCAACCTGCAGTTAAATCTCTCTCTCTCCACCCCGGATGCCACAAAATAAATGGGAGCTTATACCCCTATGCATAAAAATGCACCCTAAGCAGGAAAGAGGGTTCTAACTGAGGTTTTACTCAGGAAACCCAAGCTGGCTAAAAACACAGAATAGTATGCTCTCTCTAACTAGGTTTGAATACTTAGCTCCAGTCAGGTTTGATTTTGATGATCATGAAGTAAGGGCTCTCGCCTGGCGCAAGCTTCAAGTCCCAACTCCTCTGCACTTCTCTCTCTTCTCCTTGTTGCCTCTCTTTCTTCCTCCTCCTCTCTGTGCTCCTAATGTGATGTTATATTATTTGTTTCTGTCCTACTCCTTTGCAATCATTTGCCCACAACTTATCTAGGTGTACTATGATAAACCATACAATTGTTTCTAATCAAGGGACCCCCCAGACCTCAGCAAACATCCTTTCTGGTTTGAAGTTAGACATGTTAACTCTTCCAAATGTACTAAACCTGTAACAATGGGAATGCAAAACCTATTCTAAAAATGCATTCACTAACCAGGAGAGTCTCATAATGAGAATTTCATAATAACAACAGAATGGCAAGCTCTCTTAACAAGATTAACAGTCTTACACAGAAAGCATAAATGAAAAGAAAGCTTAAAAACCATTTAATAAGCAAACAGAGAATACAGAAGTTTTTTCTATTATATGTAATGTAAAAGAAAAAATATTTATCCTATTAAACACATATAATGTGGCGGGAGTGTGAAGTAACGTTAAGGTGTGAACTCATAAGTGTAAGGCTGTGGGTTCAACTCACTGGTGGTTTTCTGCTGTTGTACCCTTAAACAAAGCTATTAATGTACCTTGTACCAGCTCTCTAGGAATAACGTGACCTAAGAATTACAGTAAGTGTATTGAAAATGTTTACTTAGAACTTTAGTCACAGTAAATTTGCCTCAACCACCTTGGTTGAGTGCCAAGCTCCTCCTGATCAGGACACCAGAACCTACATGCAGAATGAGGATTAACCAAGTGGTAGCTGGAAAGGAAAAGATGGGGTGGAGGAGAGATTTAAAAGATGAATGCAACAGAGAGTAGTGGCTTACATATAATATTTGTATTTTTAAAATAAGGAAATGACTTGATTTCAAATTAGGGCTGCTGAGGCCAATTGAACCTAACTACTGTCATTTCTCCAGAGCTTTCGTTATGAACTGCATTTGAGACAGCACATTTACAAATTTAACCTGGTTTGAATAAAAAAATGTGGGTGGCATAGTAATGCAGTGGTTAGCATTGCTGCCTCACAGCACTGGGGTCCTGGGTTGAATTCTGTTCCTTGGGTGCTAATTATTTGGAGTTTGTATGTTCTCCCACTGTTTGTGTGGGTTTCCATATGACAATTCATAACACCTTGGTGTTTTCAGGAATAGTGTGACTACAGTAGACACTATATAAATATGTAAATATGAGATAAAAGTTATCTCTGCAGTTTTACTTGTCATTTTCGGTTATTACAAATTGTGTTTTATTGATGTACTAGAAAAATCACAACAGCAGCTTAAATATGATGAACAATGTACCTCAAGACAGTACACAAAGGGGGATATTATACCACTGAGAGTAATTTAAAGAGAGTAATATTGATACTAGCCCTTAAATTTACTTAGATTTTGAACTTATGAGCTGGAATCAATGAGGTATAATAGATGGAGACTGAAGTCCCATCACAGTTAACTAACAAATCCCCTTCCACATAATTTTTGATACAGAGGTAGGATTTCAGTTCAAGTAATTGTTCCACTGTGCCTCAGAGGCTGTAAGCCTCATGTTTAATGCCTGCATGTTTACTTAATTAGGTGAAGCACAAATGTGCTTTTTCAATGTTCTGGTATTTCAAGTTCAGCTCTCATTGTGCACTATACAAATTTAGCTCCAGATTTAGCTTGTTTCATAATGTACAGTAATGTCTATAATCACAAAACAAAGTATTTTAAGCCCCCAAAAGCTTAATGTTACTAAACAAATATGTAGTGTATCGAATTGTTCCATAGTTTACAGTTTTATTAGTTTTAAGTTTATTTACCTAAAGTAGTTAAGGTGTCACCTGAAGAAGGCTCCACGGCCGAAACGTTGTTTTTTTTCTTCACTTCTCAGCATGGAATAGACCTATTACTTGTTCCTTTACCTAAAGTATGTCACTCATCACTTTCATTAACTGCTTCAGGGTCAGGGTGGCCTGGAGCCTATCCCAGGAAGCATTATGCTGGAAAGAATCCCAGTCAATCGCAAGGGAACCTAAAGCATGCTTTATTAAATTAAAAATCTATACCTTTCAGTGACCTGAATGCATACAGAGCCTAAATTTACTGTGAAAAATGAAAAAAAGCCACTGGAGTGCTTCATATCGAACTTCATTATGAGTCAGTCATTAGTGAGCACTAGTCAATCCCTAAGGGACAGGATGCTACTGATTTTGTTTTTGACTCCACATAAAAGTAGTTACTATGACTTGCTTATGCTGATTTTGAAACACACTCCAGGGTATGCTTCTAATATTTTACATTACCAATGTAGCAAGCAGTTAGATGTAAAAAATGTAGTTATTTTATTTTGAAAAAACAGTCCAACTGAATCCTGTGCAATAGACATTTAAAACACTTTTAATTAAACTATTTTCTTATTAAAACACTATTTGTGCAATGTAATTCAGACGATTTGTTTAATATACTAGCATTATTCTATAATGTCTTGTAAGAGGGAGGAAACAAGATGGAGGCTCATTCCCCAGACAGCAACTATTAACGACCTGCCAAGCTGTGTCATCTGGCATTTAGTCAATTAACAATTACACCTGCACCAGAGCCAGAAGGAAGTGAGGAAACAACCAACCAATATGGCATTGGACATTGGACTGTGAGGTTTGGAAAAATGTTTTTGGGATTTGAGTGGTGCAGATTTTGTAGCCAGTAACTAGTTCCTGGCAAATTAGGAGAAGGGACATTTAAGAAGATATTTAGTTAGATCTCAGAGAGTGCATTTTGTGTTTATTGTGCACTTTTTTCCCTCACTGTAAGTAAAGAGCAGATTTTTACTGACTTTTTCTTTACTTTAGACATGTTTGTGTGTTTGTTTCCCAAGACCCTCTTTGAATATACTCATATTTAAAGATACTCATTACAGTATCTTATCCCCAGCTATCACAATTAACTGTATATAATACATAGAACTAAAACTTAAAATCAGGAGAATATGGTGTGAAGCAGAAAGACAAAAGTCGTGCCTGTGGTGACTGTCTCAGAACATTTACAAAGATAATAAAAAAGCAGACTGGTAAAGTCACCACAGGGGAATTAGATAATAAAAATAAATGCTTTGAATTTGTGCAGTGCTTTCTGTCAAAATGCTGTACATGTAGAAGGGGACCCATTTTATCCACCATTGAAGTACAGTGCCCAACAGGGTGAATCACAACAGTGACAATATATTTGACAATATATTTGACTCACCTACTTTTAGTATGTTTATTTTTTTTATCCAATGTGCCCACATTACAAAATATTGGTTGGAATAAATGAACACTTGAAGAGCTACAGGAAAATAGCACATGACCTCAAATGCAATATATTCATTGTTTAAAAAGTAATGGCAGGATATATATTCAAGATTTAACCCAAAACCTATTACCTACTGTGAGAGGAGAAGAAAGGTTACAAACGAAAGATGTGGAAATCTTTTCTTGCTTCTTTGCAGTCTGTAGCTTATTTATTCTAAAACTTATCCAACCATCCAATGAGGAATCACAGAGTATCAAATTCATCGTGACAGGATTGCTTGTTGTTGAAAACTATCACTATTATTTTATCAATTAATAATTTTAAAGACATTTTAATCTTTAATGCACTTGTTCTAAATTCCCACCAATTACCCAGCAATTACTCAGGTTTTCATGTCTCTGTTGAGATTCAGAAACATTCCTGTTTTTTCAGAAAAAGCTCTACATGATAAAACTACATAAGGTCTTAATAGGAACAAGTAATAGGTTTATTCCATGCTGAAAAAAGAAGAAAGAGAACACAACGTTTCGGCCGTGGAGCCTTCTACAGGTGTGAAGAAGGCTTGAAGAAGGCTCTGAAAAAGGCTCTAGCACCTGAAGAAGGCTCCACGGCCAAAACGTTATGTTCTCTTTCTTCTTTTTTTCAGCATGGAATAAACCTATTACTTATTCCTTTGCAGCCTACGCATGCTGATGCAGCTACCCACCTAAACTACTAAGGTCTTAATAGGATGTTTAATAAGAAAACTGAAACATAAATCCACCCAATTTGGAATTATAATGTCTATTGACCCAGTGGAATGACTGCAAATATTACATTACACATGGTTATATAATGTAAAATATTCTTGTGAGTCAACTTTCTTGCACTCTTTCACAAAAAATATCAGGTTGCCCCACTTTCATTTTTGCAATTTGTTAAAGAATTCATTCTATTTTCTTTTGTAGTATATTTAAAATTCAAATCATTATGTCAGTGTTTTTTTCTTTTACTCACTTTTCATCCTAGGGCAAATGGAAATGGAATTTACTCTGCAACCGTATTTATTCTTGAGGATGCCTTCCCACCATCTGCCAAAAACAAAATGAAACACACATATAGAATATTTCTGCTGTTGATAAAGGTCACTCCAGATGTGGCATTTCCAGAAGCAGGGTTGTAAATAACTACTGTAGTTTTACTTTTCTGCAATGGTGATGTGAAAAAGGATGAGGCTGCTTTTGGCAGTGGGCCATCACATTTTGTGCCTGAGGCATCTGATATCTGTTACCACAGCAAGGTACTGCTCTGTGATACAGTTTCCTGACTGCCTTAGTAAAACATTCCTAACGAGTAAATATCTCCTTGGATTGCACAGAGTAATCACCTATGACCACTTCCAGTGTCTCTCAGTTGTTGACATCATTCACTGGAATGACTCCAAATGTACCCTAATGATGGCTTGACAGCTTAAGGAGGAGACAAAGGGGAATCATTTAATATTAAATTAAAGATAACAGTCTTGAAATATCAAAATGCAAAAACAAAACACACACAGAGAGCAGCAGCATGTTACCAATGCCAGCAGCCTTAATATTAATGTCTAGGACAGGTCTGACCAATCCTACTCCTGGAAGGACAGTGTGCCAGGAGGTTTGCCTTGCAATTCAGCTCTTAATTAACAATACCATCTGGTTAGTGGTTTAATTGTACCAGTTTATCACTCTTCCTCTCAGTTCTTGAGGTGATGCTGCTAAAGAGACCTAGAAATCCTGCAGACACACTGACCTTCATGGACCAGAACTGGACACCTATTTTCTAGTATGAACTTTGTTTTATTACATTAAATAAAAATAAATAAAACAAAATAAATTGACAGAATTATTCACTCAATACAATAGTATAGAAGACTTTCATAAGATGGAACATTTTGGTATTATTGTGTATTAGCAAAAACTAATAGTTGGGCCTGTGACTGGGATTCAATAGTAAGAAATGTATTAATTCTCTGGTTCACCTTAATACCCTGATATTTGTGTTCCAGGCCCATAGACCAAGAGGAATGAAATGATTTGATGTGATTGTTTTGAGAATATGATGTTACATATTTTTCATTTTTCAGGTTAGGTTCAGGTATATGTCTCTTTCCATCTCAATTAATTTTTAATATAATAATAATAATGTATTTAATATACAGTGCAATGAAAACATATGTTATAGGAAATCCGAATTAATTTAGAACCCAGACACTGACTTGATCACTCCAAGTTCAGCAGTAGAGCAAGGAGGAAACTAGTTAAGGCACACCACAGTGAAGCAAACAGCAAATTTGAGAGAGTTCCATACTTCAGTGGCTGAAATGGGCTAAAACGATGATAGGTCAATAATGTCACAGACACTTCACAAATGGGGTTTGTTAGAAACAGACATAGGATTTCCAACAATGTCCTACTGTATGTGATAAATGGCACATATCCTTTGGTGATCACACAAGACAAAACTGGACACTTTTGGTATTAATGCAAAACATTATGTCTGACACAAACCCAACACAGTACATCTCTCAGTCAAACCTGGTGGTGGCTTCACATCATAGTCATCTAAAAGAAACATAGATGGAGCAAGTACTAGTAATTGTTAGATGTAAACCTGCTTCAGACATAAAAATGGTATTGGAATATTAAATCTTTGAAATGTAAAACCTTACCTTTCAGCAAGATAATGATCCTAAGCACAAAACCAAAGCTACAGCAGAGTGGCTTAAGAATAAAAAGTTAATGTTCTTGAGTGTCCATGTCAAAGTTTTGACTTGAATCCTATTTCAAGTCTGGACTTTGACAATTTCACTTTGAGCCACACCCAAATGCCCAAAAACTGGAAGCTGTAATTTTTGCTTCATGTTGTTAACAAAATGAAGCAACCATGGGAAGGGTACTTTTGCAAAGCATTGCACAGTGGTTTTTAGCAGGCATTATGGTATCAAACATGGTTCACCTTTGATGAAGCTGAAATGAAGAAATAAAAAAAAATACTTGTTGCATGTGCTCACTGCAGGTGTCATGGTGGTGCAGCGATTAGCATTACTGCCTTGCAGGGCTGGATCCTGGGTTCAATTCTGGATCTGGGGAGCTATCTGTATGGACTTTGTAGGTTCTCCCTGTGTTTGTGTAGGTTTCCACTAGCGGCTGCTATTTCTTCCAAACGCATACTGGTAGGTTAATTGGCTTCTAGGAAAATCTGCTGTAGGGTGTTAATCAGAGAATTTCTGCTCTGTCATGGACTGGTGTCCTGTCCAGAAAGAACCCTATCTTGTACCCATTGCTTGCCAGGATAGGCTCTGGCTCCCCTGCGACCCTGAATTGGAATAAGTGGTTAGAAAATGGATGGGTGTACTCAAAATCATGCAACGTGTTGAATCATTCTAATATAAAGTATAGTATATTGCAAGATCTGAATTAATCTTGATACTCTGCAACAAGTTTGTGAAAAGTATACTTATAATCACACAAAATTAATATTCAGCATTAATACATTTACACAGGGGTTATTAATTCTGGTCCTGGAGGAGCTCACACCTGATTGTAATTGTGTCAGACAGTCTCTCAGTTATGCAATTGCAATAATTTGAACTGTTTGATAGTTTTCAGCTTTTAAACGTGGTGGTAGTAAAGTAGACTTTTAACTATTTATTTCATAAGTAAAATAAAATTCCAC
Source organism: Lepisosteus oculatus (assembly GCF_040954835.1). Taxonomy (NCBI): domain Eukaryota; kingdom Metazoa; phylum Chordata; class Actinopteri; order Semionotiformes; family Lepisosteidae; genus Lepisosteus; species Lepisosteus oculatus. The sequence goes on along the minus strand of NC_090702.1, from coordinate 36,218,890 downwards.
ACTTTTGTGCAGAAAACAAACATGTTTTGCAACTTGTTAGTTCAATTACACCTTCAATTAGAAAATGTAGCTTGCCTGGAATGAATACCAGCAGGTTTATGGTTCTTCATGATCAGGATAGGGATCCTCTTTATTAACGCACTAAAGCCAGTTTAACACTGCAGTTTTTTTGTGTGCAATAAAGATCCTCAAATTAGTTATGCTTCTGCAGAATGTTACACATAATGGAACACAAAATACATTATACAACCTCAGTTAAGACCAAATGAAGATTATATAAGAATATATACTGAATATAAACAGACCACTGAAGTAGCAATATGGTGACCAAGATTGATTCAAATTCATACAAGTCTTGATTAATGGAAATCAATATTAACTACAGTTTATTTGTGTGACCAAAAATCTAAATAATTAAATTTAAATGGATTGGTCCTATCTATTTTTATTTTATTTTTGCATAACCACATACAGTTCTGATTATTTGCACAATTATTTACAGTATTGCACTGGTATGTACAGTAATAAAAATTTTATAAGTGTATTCCAGGTGTTAAATTGTACTAATGAATCAGGCATGACTGTAATTGATTGTAATGAATTTAATTTGCAATGGATTTATGAACTACCATAATATCCATTAGTACTAAAATGTCTGACCACGTACCCCATTGATTGTATGACCATCTGAATGAATAGAACTGCACTGAGGTCTACTCTAAGACAGCAAAATTCTGGGGCATCAGTCTCGGCTGCATTGAGTATCTGTTTACAGTGTGTTCCCAGGTTCTGGCACTGCAGGTGTGGTAAGTACTCAAGCCACTTGGACATGATTGTTGTCGTGAAAGAAAAACTAAGAAAAAACACAATATCAAAAAAATAGATCAGAAAGGTAAAAGCTCTGCCACATTCCACTGAAGAATCTGAATGCTGAAATCTGAAATCTTCCTAACTGTGAGTAAGAAAATCCAAATGTGTTATAATACCATTGTATTGCAAGATGTAATTTATTGTATCCTATTCTGGTAGTCAAATAATGTGTGCCATATTTGCATTTTATTGGGGGATCCTCACTTTTTTTTTACATCACTGTTCTCTCACTTGTGGGGACTGAGAATATGGTTGTCCTTTGGATTCTCTTGAGCTGTACCATCAAAGCTCAGAAAACCTCACAATAGAATTTGGAATGACTTCTACAACAAATATGTTGACTCAACTGTTTTCCTCTGGAAGTTCTTCTCATCATCTTATTTGAGTCATGACTTTGCACATGCTAGTACTGACACTAAGATAAACTTGTTTTTATAAGTTGTCTTACAATAATGTCTTAAGAATGTGAGGGAGTATCTATTAACTGTACATGTGCAATTTTCTTAAGGACCACTTGCAAAACTATTTTTTTTAAATGCAGCTTTTTTGTTTTTGCAAAAGTTTTTCTTTGCAATACTTTGCCAAATTTCTGATATAGCAAAGTTAAGTAATTTTAAGCACTATGAGTCTCTAGTACATCCTAACAGTGAAAATTGATATCTGCATTTCCCATGATATTCAGAATAATACCCACTTTTAAACAGGGCAGAATATTATAATCTTTCCATGTACTGTACCAATATGTCTAGCATTTCAGCCTTCTGATAATATAAGTGACACTTTAAAATATTTTTAGCCATTGTTATATCACTTGACTTTAGTTCTAACTAAAAATAAAAAAAAAATGTAACATTATTCGGCATTCAGCAGCAACATATTAAAAGATAAAGCTGAGTGAAAATACAAAACCCTTCCATTTGATACAAATGGACAATCAGAATGCCTTAGCCTTTTACTCTCTCTGTAATTGTATTTTATTGTAGTGCAAAAAGAACAGGCACAATATTTTGAAAACAAAAATATTCAGAGCAATGTACTGATGCTTCATGGGTCTTTCAGTTCATTTGATATTCTGTGGACTACGGTGTTATTAAAGTTCATTATTCATTTATCTTCAACCTGAAGTATAATGACCAATAAGGCATTTCAGAATTAAAATGTGGATTCAAAACCTAAGATTTTATAGGGGATCTACAGTATTATACTTTAACTCATATTGAAATTTAGGACAATACATCATTATGTTAAAACTAGTATTCAGCTACACTGTAACTGCAGAGGGAAGGAAAGGTTAAATAGGGAAATTAAAAACCTTTTGATATATTCCATTAAACTCTTAACTTACCTGTTTTAAGAGAGCCTGAGGATTTTTAAATTGTAATAGGCAAACTCTTAGGCACATTTAATTTTCTGCTACTCTGAGTCTTCTGCTTTATTATTGCTGCACAGTTAGCTAATAAATGTCAAACATGGTAAACTCTTCTACCAGCTTCTTACTTTAAAGATATTCCAAGATTTAAATAATTGTACAAGGCAGCTCAAGTAGGGCTCTTACGGGCCTGTCAACATTTTTCTGATGATGTGAGAACAAATTTAATTGCAGAATCCTGTTCCTTTCTCTTCTCATCTCATCCACCACATGATAGCAGAGAGAAACTGATTTGATTGTGCAGTCATAAATAAATTTTCAGCCTGAAAGAATGAAGCCATCGCCCAGGCTCTAGACCATTATCTACAAAAACCAGTCATGCATGGAAAGCCTTCATCGGGGTATTATGACATGAAATCAATATTCTGCAAAGCAGTAGTTCTGTGAGACTGGAGCAGTAATAGGCTAGAATATACCAGAAATAGGGAAAGTCAGTTACTTCTAATTCTTATTCATATCAGATGGTTTTGTTTTTATATTGTAAAGCAGCCAGTGCTAACATGGATCTGATTGACCAAGTATAGCAGAATATCACCTGACTATTTACAATTTACCATTGTTTGAGTGGAGTGGAGTGCGTAAGATTGTGAGCATCACAGAAAATGTAACTTATCAATCTCTTAACAGGATGGGCAATGAGTGAAAAGAATTTTAAATTATATTTATAAAACTTGACTTCTACATGCATTCCTAATGGACACAATAAACAACATAACTGAGCATGCCTGATTCAGCCTGTATATTGCACTATGTTGGGCCTTGGACTTTACAGAATGCTCCAGCAAACATTGTCACACAATGGCCTGAGGAAGGCCAAAGTAGGACTGTTTTATAAAAGAATGGCTCTACCGCAAAGCACTCAAGTGAAGTAAGTGCAGTTTATTTACAGTGCTCCCAGTTCCCCACACATGAAAAACTCCCAAAAAAGGAACAAAATTAGTAATTAGTAGACAAATCCTCTTCCTCCTCCCCCATTATTATTATTATTATTATTATTATTATTATTATTATTATTATTATTATTATTATATTTTCTCTGATTTTAGTCACAACTACCTGACTGACCAATTCAAATTCTTACAAAAGAACATAATCAAATATATCTTAATAACACACAGTTTACATTTCCCTCTTATCCCAGTTCAATAAACATCAACATAAAATATAAAATGTCCCCCTCTTCACATGCATGTTGTTTTAACCATCTCCATAAATACACCTTTAGAAGTAGGGTAAGGTTTGATCTTCTGAGGCCACAATAGTCTGACCCACCTTGGACGTCATGAATCTTTCACTTCAAGAGTGCTCTCCATTTATGCTACCTGTACCTCATGACAGGCTTCTCTGTCACAAACATCATTCTAAAAAGTAATTGCAATAGAGATAAAATGTTGCACATACACATATTAATTAAACATATTAATCATTTCTCTCAGTAGAATCACACAAAATATAAATATAACATTAAGTGACATTATGGAGAATTAAGAGCATACAGAACTTACAATAATGTGTATATTGATTTTCAGAAAGCTGTTAATACATTTCTCAAATTATACAGTATGTGATAAGCATTTGAATATATGTGTGTTAGGATTAAGAAACATATATAAATTAGAGAGTACAGGTAAGGGGTGAATGATCAAATTGTGATTATATAATTAAGGGTGAGCCGTGGGAATATGTACTAAGACTACTGTTTTTCCTACAGTACATTCAGATTATTTGGAGAAGAGGTCAAAATTGAACATTGCAAATGTATGCTCTCATGAATTAATATCTCTACTCCTGAGCATGTTTTGAGTGCATTTTGACATTTGTTCTCATCAGAGACACTTTACCTTCTAAATTTCCATCTCCATCTCTCATAATAATTAAAATTTACACTTATATAGAACTTTTCTAGACACTCCACTCAAAGTCTTTTAAAGGTAATGGGAACTCCCCTCCACCACTAGCCATTGCGCACCAGAATGCTCACAAGACATCAGCTATCAGTGGTTTAGGGGATTTGTCGATTTACTGGGACAATTATTAATTATTGCAGTAAGTCACAAAATGATTCTTTGATGTCTATTAGAAAACTAACCTTGTGGAATAACTCAGCAACACACACAAGGATACTAATACATGAGAATACATTAATTAATATATAAAATGTGCAAATAAACATAACAGATCTTATAGTGAGGGTTAGCAGAATACAAAAGGTATATATTCAATAACGAAGAGTTACAAACCAAGAGGGACATACATTCAGTATACCATTCATTAATACCGTTTCATTAATGAGATTTGATTACAACTTCAACACTAGATACTCAGAAGCAAGCACGTCACACATAGGAATTAAATTGATATCAACTGGGGTTGAGTTAACAATTGAATTCTCAAGCTGTAATACAGAATGTTTAATACTCATCCAATCTGTGGGGATTCAGATCTCCCGCGGACACAAAGGAACAGTGACAGGCTGTTGCTGTTTCCAATCAGCGTCCTCTGGCCTGGTGCCAGGCAGTCCTGGTTCGGCATGAGGTGGGGGAGAAGGAGGGAGAGATTCCTGCTGCAACGCACTGGCAGTTACTCACTGAAGACCAGCTAGTTAGTCCTGGCACATGAAAAGTGTTGCGGGTCCAAGCAAGTCACACTCTAGACAGGAAGAAGACCAGTTCGTTCCCGATGTAGCGCTAGTCCTAAATCCAGAGATTCTGCTGTTGACAGTTCCGACCGTAGTTCATTCGTTGATCAGGCGAGCGTTCACGGTGGGGTACTGGTGGTTCACGAGGCTTGCTGCTCTGTTAACCTCGGGCGGACCCTTTGGTTACGCGTGAGCGACCTCCATTCTTGACTCTTAGAACAAAGTAAAGTCCTGGCACTCAACACACTGGCCGTCATGTGATTGTCCGAGATGAGTCTGAGAATGTCCTGGAGGGGCACCTTCTGGGCCCTGTGCTACCTCTTTTTTTCTGGAGGGACTACTGAATATTACAACTACGGAACTAAGTTTTGCGGGCTTTTTAGACCCACGTGGGGTTGTCCTGCCCTACCAGTTCCTGATTGGATGATCAAGGTGGAGGATGAGTAACAATGCACTCTGACCTTAGGGTTGTAAACCTTGGGATGAGACTCTCCCATGGAATCTCCCAGAAAGTAAGGCACCAGAGATGACCATTTATTAGGGTGGCTGGAGAATCTCAGCCTTGGGAGTTGCTCCTTATCAGGAAACTCTATAAGCTTGAAAAACACCTTCAATCTGAACCAAATGGAATGGCCTCTCTTTGTCCAGCACCACTAAGATGAGGGAGAGAAAGACTGGCAAGAGAGCAGCAAACTTAATTCCTGTATTATTAATAAGCCATGCTGCTACAGTGGGGAGGAGAACAGATTAATGAAGCCAATTATTAGATGGTGATTATTATTATTATAAAGAGGAGGCCATGATTGGTAAAGGCCAATCGGAAATTTGGATAGGATGCCAGGGTAACACCTCTACTGCTTTTTGAGAAACACCCTGGGATTTATAATAACCACAGTGAGTCAGGACCTCAGTTTTATGTCTCATCTGAAGTACGGCACCTTTTCACAGTATAGTGTCCCCATCACTTTACTGGGGCATTAGGATCCACACAGGCCGCAGGGTGAGCACCCCCTGCTGGCCCCACTAACACCTGAAGGAGGTCTCTCATCCAGGTACTGACCAAGCTCAAGCCTGCTTAGCTTCAATGGGTTGCCAGTTATGGGTTGCAGTTGTGCATCTGCCACTTTTCATCATCAGGCATCCAACCCACCACAGCGTCAAGCCCAGCTTATCTCCAGTATGTGTTTCTGCCCCTTCCTTAAACCTCCTTTCCTATTGCCCCATAGGAACCTGCCAGTTGCTGATACTAAGTATGCTTAGTGGGTGCGAGTGCACAGTGTTCAGTCTGCACAGGATCCAGGCCTCTTTTTCACAGAACTCACTTTCCTTGGTGCCCATTCCAACTGTAGCGTGGACAGTGATAGCAAGGGTTCTGTCCCCCCCCACGTCCCAAATGTTCACCTGTGTGTGACTCTCTCTCCTTGCCCTTCAAGGATCACTTTGCCTGGTTCTGGCAGGAATCATTCATTCATACGTAGAAGATATATCAGACAGGCCATAGCCCTAACATTCAGTATTTCAAACTCAATTCTACAATTAATCCTATAAATCTCATTATTCTTATTACTCCCTTTGCTTTCTTATTCTGCTCTATACTGGTTCCTATACCAGTTTAGCATCATGCTAAACAAAGCTGACTGCGGTAGTGATAGCTTTGGGTCCCTCAGCCCACCATGGAATCTCAGTCTCTAAGCAAACCCTAAATCAGTGGTGCGTTGAAGCCTACACTGCACATATCTGACCTGAATCGATCAACCAAAGGCTTGTGTAACACAAGTTGTGTCACTGAAGGACATTGCATCAATGTTAATGGGTTCCTTTAACCTCTTCTGTGCACCTTGTCATCTTCAATGTTATGGTCAGGCTGTTTGTTAATCAGCATAAAAAAAATACATTTTGCTTAGCTACCTTGCACCTGCTACAAAAACAAATACAATTTGTTTTTTATGATAATTTTGTGAATTTGTTGATGTTCTTTTTTGTTGAATTAAAAATAAAGTATATGCATTTTTAAAGTGAATATTTATATCAAAACGTGAATGCTCAAAAACTTGTAACTTTTATGAGTGCAACAATTTAAGTCAGTTTAAATGCAAAAACAGTCTATGTTCTAAACGCTATTCAAAACTGGGTCACAGTAGAGCCAGTGCCTATTCTAACAGGCAATGGGCAAAAGACAGGATAATGATAATAAAAAATCTATTTTATGTGGCACTTTTAAAATTAACATCTGACAATATGTGTACAATAGGTTTACAATAGGTGTAAATAGTTATAAGAATAGAAAATTATAAAATAAAAAACACATGCTGTTAGAAGCAGAAGTTACAAAGTTATTAGAAAATGTGGGAGACACAGGCACTAATTAAATAAAAGCCTTTCTGAAAAGAAAGATTTTGAGTTTAGAATTAAATGCACTAAGGGTGGCTGCCACTCCGATATCCTTGGAGATAGAATTCCATTATTTTGGAATGCAGCAAGAGAAGGCTCTGTCACAACAAGCATTGGGCAACATACAGAAGACCCATTCAGATGAATGAAAGTTGCAAGGTAGAGTGAGTTACTGAGCCATGTAAAGCCTTGTAAGCTATCAGGACTCCATGCTATATGCTGTATGTGATCTCTTGCATGCGACCTGGTCAGGTTTCTGGCTGCCAAGGTCGGAACATATTGGATTTTATTCAGTGTGGATTTAGATATCCAAGTGAGTCAATTAATTAAGTAATCAATTAATTTAGGAAAAGATTAATGTGTTGATCAGCTTTTGAGCTACAAAGACAACATAAGATGTAGTCTGGTATTATTTCTGAAATGGAAGAATTTGTTTTACAACATTTGGACATGACTGCGAAATGTAAAGCCAAAATCAAATATCAGCCCTGAATTCTTCAATGTTGATTGAAATTCATCTGTTCATCTATAGATAGAGTTACTGCAGTGAATTAGGTGATGGGAGGTGCAGAGTAGCATGACCCCAGTCGTGTTGCAGTTTAAGTGAAGAAAATTCATATTAGAGATGCAATAAGAGAGTGGAGAAACAGCTACTTTAGTGTCAGGTTAAGTATTGTATTTAGATAGATTTGAATATCATCAGCATAGATACAGCAATGATAAAACCATGTGATTTTGATATCAGAGAAAGTGGAAACATGTAAACACTGAAAATAGAAATGCATGCATATACACAGGCTTTAAATAATGTCTCTGAAATGTGTTTCTCTAAATGTAAAAAGGCTCAATTTAAAGCACTTTTTGTTAAAAATAACTCATGCCATTTGTTAGTTTTCTGTGCTGTAGTTAAGAACTAACATTTTGCATGTGTGTTGGTAGGGTACAAGGTAACAAAACCCCAAGACCTGCAGTAAAGTTATAGACAAACCATAACAGAAGAATAAAAAAACAATTTTCTGCATCTAAAAACTAAAGCAGCAGTATCCATATGGCCAATAACAAAATTGTCTTCACTAATCCTTTTAGATACAATAGGACTTTGCATTACACCTCTTCAGTTACAGATATTTTCGTGGTCACAGATGTAATTATACCTCTGTTTGTGTTAAGGTTATCCACATACAGTAGATGTTTGTTTCTTTGTGTCTCTTAATCTTATGTAATCTAGTGTTATTTAGCGTGTATTAGAAATTATTTTAAGTAAATTATATATACATACAGTGGCTTTGGAAAGCATTCAACCATCTTAGATTTTTCAAATTGTGTTATTTTGGAAACTCAAATAGAAAAACATTTATGTAAGATTTTTTGTCAATGACCTCAACAGGTAACTATAATGTCACAGTGGAACTAGAGGTCTGGATGTTTTTTATGTAATTTTAAAGAAAACACTGAAAGTCTTTATTTGATAAGTATTCACACCTTTTCCTACAAGACTTCTAATTAAGCTTGGATGTGTCTAATGTCCTTGTGAGATCACTCTAAAACTTGACTGTTTAAAATGATTTCAGAATAGAACTGTGTATATAAACTGATAGTGGACACTACATGTCAGAGCAGAAACTATGTAAAGAAGCTTTAAATACATACATGATAGAATTGTGGGGAGGGGTGGATCTGGGAACGGGTATATTGTAAATGCCAGGAGATGTACAGATGAATCCGTCTGGTAGGCAAGAGGCAAATGAGACCTGGATGAACTGTGGGCATACTGGAGTGTTGTGTAGACAGTGTGCAGTCAGGAGAACAGAGCACTACTTCATTGAGGCAGACTGGGTGCTGCAGCAGTCTAGAGACTAAGGAAAGCAGCGATATTCAAGCTTGACAGTCCCCCCCCCCCCCTTCCCCCTTAAGCAGGAGGTAACACAAGACACCTTTCATGAGCGCCAAGCTCGGGAGATGCACGCAAAAAGGGGAGCAGTACTGTGAGGCTCACCCTGGCTGCTACTAAGCAGGGCAATATAGTATTGCCTTGGCCTTTCCTCCACCCACCTGGCACAAATCACCTGGAGGCCATTACCATCTCGCCTGTCTGGGTTATTCAGGAATATTTAAGGGCTCTTTGCTCTGATAATAGATTTTGGACTCTGAGCTCTGAGAAGCCTGTTCTCTAGCTTTGCCTCCTGTGCTTTGTTTGGATTCTTGAGTTCTGCATTATTAGCTGGGTTTTGAGATCACCCCTTGGCTTTGTTTCTCTACAGTGTTTTTCTCGGGTTAGACTCTGGCTTGCTTCGACCTTGTCTCTTGGATTTCTCCCTTGTGTTTAAGACTGTGTTTTTGGATTTACCTGCTTTGACCCAGAGCTCTGCTGCTCTGCTCTCTTGACTGCTCTCAACCTGTGCAACTCTTTAGTGTGCCCATGGTTCACCGACCTAGCAAGTGACTTCTTCTATACAACTGCCGCTCGTCTTACAAATCAGCGGGAATGTTCAAGACTGGAGTGAAGATTCATTTTCCAACAGGACAATGACTCCATGCATACTGCCAAAGAGACGCTGGAGTGGTTGTAGAGCCCAGCCAAAGCCTAGACTTGAATCCCATTGAGAATCTGTGGTAGTATTTGATTATGTTCCACTGACACTCACCATCCAACTGGACAAGTTGAGGAAGAATGGGTAAAAATTCACAGCTAAAACAGACATATTCAAGAAGCCTCAAAGCTGTGATTGCTGCAAAAGTTGCACTTACAACATATTGAACCACTGGGTGAATACTTCAGTAAGCAAAATATTTCATTTTAAAGAACTTGTTGTTAGAAAATGAAATTATTTTGCCCCTTAATATTGTTGCATATTTTGTGCAAATCAAGTCAAAATTGATTTCAATGCGTAAAAACACTGATCATAACACAACAATATTTGAATTTGTTTGAGAGGATAAATTCTAAACTTTCTGACGGCACTGTATATTTAACAACCTGTCAGTCCAAGGCTGAGGTTTATGGGTTTTTGATAATCCCTCTTTACTTAGAATCTATAATTAATACAATGCAATTCTTTCTTAATTTTAAAACAGTTAAATGTTACGCTTGTAAATACTTCTTAAAATTATCCCTTTATTGAATACAAATAATGTATCTCACACTGACAGCTTCAAAATAATTAAGAGATTTTTTTAGACACTGGAGTTGATAGAAAAATACTGAGTAATGATATAAACAGGTGTTTATAATACTTGAAAATATATTTTAGCAATAAAGTTGTTTACCTAGGTACAGAAGTTACAGAATAAAAACAACTGAACAGATTACAGTTAGCAAGTTTGTTTTGAGATGCATTTTGAGTTAGCTGACAAAATATTTAATGGATTGCAAGATGCTGGATAATTCTCTTCTGTACAAATAGTACATGCAATTTTACCATTTTGATTACATTTTTTGTGCCTAGAACATCTCTGCTCCGCTATGTTATTGTATAGCTCTGAATTACTGACTACTTATTTACACTTGTAAAAGTAAAATAAGCATTTAACATCCAATTGGTGCCCTTGATTTTAATAGCCATTCAGTAGGATGTTAAACAATTATAATTGGAAAGGCAATCTCTCTTTCACTAAACAGATGTAGGTTTTTATCAGCATAGCATTTTAGCACAATTGAATTCTAAGCTCTGTTTGTAATTCTAAATACATCTTCACATTGATATGCTTTCTTTAAACCCAGAACTCATTTGACAATTTTTTGTTTTCTTAAGCCACCATAAATAGAAAGTAAACTGACGTCAGCTGTCTGTTTTATTTGGGTTGCAATGGATCATCTTTAAATTATTTGGGTCATCAATCAAGTCTTTACAAAGGTCATACATATGATGATGTGATCCTTCGCAAATAAGAAAGAAAGAAACAGTGAATGAACAATACAAAAGGTTCTCAAATGCAGAAGCCGAGTCCTAAAACTGTTGTACAATTTATACAACTGTTGTGTGTTGTGTATAGATTCTCTGTTATTTTGCACCAGCTATTTGTGTCCAGCTGTAATTCTGAGAATAGATATAGATAATATTAGAAAAGAATAAGCAACAACTGGATGATATCTATTTGTCTGTGTGGCTCAGAAATATTTCCACACTAACCCCACTACAATAAGAAGAAAACTTTGGATGTTTCAGTGAAAGCAGCTACCTCCATATCTTCATCTCTTAATAATCCTACTTTTTTTGTTTATTGACTCTTATACAAATTAGTATAAATTAATTTACAGTAGGTTAACCCATCCTTGCCTTGTGACCCCCCCTCTCACTTCTTCCGATTCCTGACTACTAACTCTCTTAACTCTTCCTATTACAACTGTTATGCATACAGTACTACTGTATATCAACAGAATTATGCTTCTTGTTATAAAACACCTAGAGGACCCCAATGCCTATGCTAAGATGCTGTTTGTGGACTTCAGCTCTGCATTTAATATGCTGCAGCCCCATCTATTGATAGTGAAGTTGAAGCAAATGTCCGTTAACCATAACATTATAAGATGCTACCGTCCATTTTTAACAAATAATCGCACACAGTATGTCAGGGTCAACAAAACTCTTTCTGAGTCATGATCCAATAGCACAGGTGCCCCTCGGGGCTGTGTGAGCTCTCCAGTTCTGTTCACACTTTATACAAATGATTGTACAAGCAGTAGTCAAAGCAACTTCATTTTGAAATTCTCAGATGATACAGCTGTTCTTGGCTTAATGCATAGAGATAGCAGCTCATCTGTATACTGTACATGTCAGAAATCCAAAGTTTTTTGCAATGGTGTGATAACAATAGCCTAATTTTGAATGCTAAAAAAACTAAAGAAATAGTTTTCGATCCCAGAGCAGTTGGTGATCACTCACAGGTAGTAATCCACAACGAACTTATCACTCAGGTTGATTCATATAAGTACTTAGGTGTACACATAGACTGTAACCTATGCTGGTCTACTCATGTTGAGAGTGTTTGCTCCAAAGTTTAGCAGCACTTATATTTCCTGCGAAGACTAAGAGTTTTGGGGGTTCGACAGGAAGTAATGCTACTCTTTTACCATTCTGTAATCGGGAGCATTATCAGATATGGCATTTCAGTGTGGTTTGGTAATCTATCAGTTCATTTTAAATAGCAAATTACCCGCCTCATCCAGACAGCTTTGATGGTCATGGGAATGAAACAGCACCCCTCCCTGCAGACAACCTTTGAAAAATCCTTTATCAAACAGGCAGGAAAAATTATATCAGATCCTTCCCACAACCTCAACTCTGAATATCAACTTCTTCCTTCTGGTAAACGTTTTAGGGTTCCCAAATGTAAGTCAAACAGATACAAACATTCCTTTGTTCCAATATCCATTAAAGCTGTCAATGCAAATGTCAAGGATAAACACAATTTTGACTCTTACAACCTACTTGAGTGCAATATGTTTTGTGATGTGTTATAAATGTTACATGTTGTTATGTGTTATACTTTACATGTGCAATAGAATGTTGTGCAATGTTTTTTTTTATGTAATAGTATAATGTGCAATGTTTTTCTTTTCTTCTCTTCTTTTTTTTTGCATTCTATTTAGATGTACAGGAGTGCTGGGTGTCCATAAAAAAATTCGCTCAGGGGACAATAAAAATCTCATCTTATCTTATAAACTACTGACTAAACTCCCCACAATTACACACCTACAAAGGCCCATGTGAGAATTTAACATAAACCATTCTAATCACTTAAATTATTCTACAATTAGTGACATATTAGTGACCTATAGAGGTAGGTACTCTATGTAATCAATGAAGTCCTTTCTTCCATATATTCTGTTATTCCAGCCTTCCACATATCCCCCTCAAAAGGATGAGTATCAGCCTGTCATGAGTCAATGGATGAACAGAAGGGCCAATAACCCAAATTTCCTTTTCCAATATTGAAGCTTGTCTGATGTTTGATCCATTTCTCATCCAGTGCCAGAGGTTGCAACTACCCACCTTTGGCTATTGGATCTTTTTGTTCTACATTCCTTTTGGGAGATTCTTAGAATGGGACTGTTGACTTGGTGATGTGCTTCTCCTGTGCTGAAGACACAAGACATCATCCTTCATTCTTTGAGAAGGTGCAACAGACAGCCTCTTCTTGTTCCCTTTTCTTGTATCTATCAATCGGCTTAAGATGCTCACATTCATGGCGGCTTCCTGGGCACCTAGGGTAGACTCATGTCAAAGCAACTCATGTCACGGTCCTTTCCCTCCAAAAAAATTAAGCAGGGATTTTGGGATGATCCAGCACACTCCAATTTTTTCTTCCTCCATGTTCTAAGGTTCTCAGACTTTGTCTGAGAGCAGCAATGTTACCCTATCACCCTGCTCCTCAACCTGAGGCTCAGGCCAGGATTGCAAGTGTCCCCCACCTAATCTGGAGGCCCTTTCAACCACCACAACAGGCTTTAGGAACATATGCTTCTAATAATACCCTGAGTACAGGTCAAGGTTCTCTTGTACTGGACATACTAATGACAGGTTGAGCTCCTCCCAAAGATATACTGAGGACAGGGCAGGATCCTTGTGCACTTTTGGAATTGAAAGAGGCAGGTTAAAATCCCTAGTCTCCTTCAGTAGTGTGCAATTTAATTTTTACTTAGCAACATTTTATTTTTATGCCCTTTTCAAAAGACTATACAATATTACACTCACAAAACACATAATAGATGTTAAAAAACATTAAGCTATCACTTATAATAAGAATGGGTAGTTAACAGATGGGCAGCACAATGGTGCAGTGGTTAGCATTGCTGCTCACAATGTTGGGGCCCTGGGTTCCATTCTTGGGGTGCTATCTGTGTGGAATCTGTATGTTCTTCCAGTGTTTGCTTGGGTTTCCTCCAGGTGTTATGCTGTTATGTTACTAAAAAGTCCTATATAATTGTATATTCACAGCACACTGCATCTAATATTTTTCACAGGATCCAGAGCTGTCAGAAGAGCTATTTGTTGTGTATCTCCTATTCTTTTGTTGAACATTAATTGATTTGAATTTGGTCAATTTAAACAATCCAGTGCATATGCATGACAAGTTTGTCTTATTTGTGAAGTGAGCAATTAATCCAGTATTCCTAATAGATATAATGGCTGTAACTATGGAAGTAAGAGAAAACCTGTTTTAAAATATTGATTGTACTCATTCATCCACTGTTTAAACTGTTTTAATCAATTATATTGTATAGCACTGCATGTATCTGTCATGGTCATTATTAAATAATGTGAAAGGCTTCATGGCATTCCTATTTAGTGAATGAATTGAAAGGAAAATGAAAAGAAATGACAAGATCTTTACAATCGCAGATTCAAGTATAGCTCTTTTCCAGAAGAATAAAATGCAGCATAAAATACAAACATACATGAATTATGCAGGTATTAAAATTCATTCTGTATTTTAAATATTTATACAAGAGATGAATACTCCTGAGATGTGGCATTTCTTTAATATGGATATTATTTTAACTTCTACAGGAGAATTAAAAAATACAATTCATATTTTTAACAATAATTCTTTCACGCTGTGGAATCCTGTTACTACTAGAGAAAACTAAGAATTAAATAAAATCATTCTCTAATCTGAATAATGACAGAACAGTGTTTATAGTGTTTGTCTAGAATATTTTACCATCTGCACTTCCAGGAAATGGAACCACGTGTCTGCTGGAGACTTAGATATTATTTGGAGTTTTAAAGTATTCCTGGGATATTAGTTTTGTTAGGTAACTGAAAACACAAATATTTTTAATGCTGATTTACTCTTTTTATTCCTTTTCATTCACATATTACATAAATTATATTATATTATATGTTTTCAGCTCTTGTATCCTGTTTAGATTTTCAGGTTCTGGAGCTTTGTTATTAATTATTTAGAAATATGCAGATGCCTGCCTCTGCAGTGCCATCTTGCCCTGATGGCTATGCAAAGCTTCCAAAGCCACTTTGGCACATAGCAAATATAACTGAGAGAAACATTTGCACTTATTACTTTTTTTAAAAATGTGTATTTCTAAACTGTGGAAAGTATTGAGAGTGTTTTATGAAATGTTAATGCCTTACATAATTTGTCATTTCAGGAGTCTCATGTAATGTTTTGTATCTTGATTATAAGAACAAAAGAAATGTACAGTACCATCGAAAGGGAGTTAGAGGTTAATTGCAATGAGGATCTTATCCAGCCATTTCCAGAAAGAATCCATTACCTTTTCAAACATGGCTGGATAACGTTTTCCTGTGTCCCACAGCCATCTGTACTCAGTTTATCACTCCATTCTTGGTATTTCTGCACTGGCTGCCAACAAAATCCAGAATTCATTTTAGGATATCATTATTTACAAGGCAATTAATTGGCGCCATAAATCACAGAGGTGCCGCTCTTTCCTCATACTCTGAGGTCAGCTTGTAGTGTATTTTGCCATATTCCAAAGGTGAGGCAAAAGAGGAAAGGAGGAAAGGCTTTTTTTTCTTTCAATTTTAAATTTGACTGAAGATATGCTTTTACAGTCCTGTTGATCGTATTTCTAACAACAACAACAACAATAATAATTCATTTATATAGTACCTTTCATCCCAAATTATCCAATAAAGGATGTATAGAGAGCTTTCATATACTGTAGAAGGGGGCTCTTTTGAAGTGGATCAGCCACTTGGTTGACATGAGGTAATAATCATGTCCGAGCAGCCACAATACACGGCAAATGTACTCTTTCAAATAGTGCCACGGAAACATTAATGACCAAATAGATAAGACTATGGTTTCATCCACATCAATGAACTGGCTTCATCACTCTGCTCTCCTCCCCCACCGATAGCTGATGTGTAGTGAGCGTAGCAATGCACTATGGCTGCCGTCGCATCATCCAGGTGGATGCTGCACATTGGTGATGGTGGAGGGGAGTCCCCATTACCTTTATAGTGCTTTGAGTGGAGTGTCCAGAAAAGCGCTATATAAGTGTAAGGAATTAATTAACATCAATTATATCAACAACCTGGTTTTCCTTAGAGGTTTCTCATGCCAGTACTGGTTAGTCCCAAACTGCTCAGCTTCTGAAATAGAAAAGATCAGGCTGTAATGCTGAAATAAGGTAGTATCAATGCTGCCAAGTATTAATTATTACTTTATATCACTTTTATTCCAATTGTTTGTCTTACTGTTAGGATGATATTTTTATTAGCTTTGACTTTTTATCAGATTTTACTATTTTGCTGCTGTTTTCTCTGTTAATTTTAGCTCATGCTTATTACTTATTTCTGATTTTTTTTACCTTTTGTAAAATGTTTTTCCAACAAGTTGGACTGTGACATTTGTTTCCACTTTACCTTACCTTCTCAAACAAGGTTCAAAGGTTTCTTTAAATTTTATTTTTAGCAATAGTTATGATGGATACGAATTAATTACCTATAGAAAAACAACTACTGTTGATTCTGCAGAGCACATAACCAGATATAAGAAATTAAATGCTTATTAAATTCAGAGGATATCGTTTGCCCTAAAAATCTGCAGTCTTATGTCAGGCATGATAGGATAAACTGAAGCTGAAAAACCCCTGCATATTTGCTATCAACATTAAAGGGCATATCATGTTGTAGCTAAAATTAATGTTGTAATCCTGCCAACTGAACTGAGTAAAAGAGAACCTGTGTATAGTAATTCAACAGGAAAATTGTCAGACAACATGTGGAGCAGTTTTATTTATTTATTTTTAAAGATGAATAAGTGTATATGCTGTTTTCTTTTGATTGATGTTCTTGCCTCTTCCTCTGGTGGATTTATGTTTCCTTGAAAATTTGAAACCATTCACATCATGTCCTCAGGCATGAAACTGTGCTACACTTGGATAAGATGCATTGTGACTTCTTATGTCACCACTGTGTTCACTGACCTGTGCACATAGGTCCCTGCTTGTTTTAACCTATGTACAGTTTGCAGCATTAGCAAGTGACCCAGGAGATGACTTCTCTGGAGGGGAAAGCTGTGGTTTCTCTTATTTATGACAGCCAAATTCAGGAAGGATTGGATATTTTTTCTGTAGTGCTAGGGACAATGACAGATTCTCATACTGTGAACCAAACGTAATCTGCTTTTAATAGTTTGGATACACGTTTTCATTGTTATGAGCCTGTATAACTTTGATCAGAAAGAAAACTCTTGCAACAACAACATTAACCCTTCATTTTTCACTTACAATAATAGGTAGGGAAATGGCCTTTTTGCAATTGTAAACTGTAAGCAGCTGAATATTGCAGTATACTTTTTGTCTGATGCATAGGACATCATGAAAACAGAGCAGGAAATAATGCACTTTGGGTTTTTGTGAAAGTAAGGGCATTCTCTCCTTCTTTCTGGGATTTATTGAGCTGGTTGCAAATTGCTCAACCAGAATTACAGTTGAGAGACTTGTGAACCTATTTTACAATTTGGGATTAGGGTGATTTTAGGATATATTTCAGAGTACCCAGATGAGGCAATGATGAATGTTAGCATGTTTGAAGTTTTACAAAAAGTGTTGCATGTGAATGAAGGTTTTCTAATACTGTGTAACATCACAAAAACATGTTCAGATCCTATTTGGGACTATCAGCCTCATGGATGTCTGCCCTAGTGCACATTTATAATACATGTCTAAGATGACAACAGAGACATTTGAACATAAACCTTCAAGGGAATTGTAGCTCCAAAGGGCAGGTTCAGATCAGGATCTTAAAGGATAATTATTGCATCACAAAAACACCAGATGAAGTGGCAGAGGAAGAGGAGCTGGTGTCACAGACTGACGGAGTGGGAGTAGGGTGATTGCATAGGGGTATGTTTATTTGAATTGTGCACATACTGTAGTGGTTGGTGCTTTTGTTGGGTTTGGTATTTTTTTTTCTTCCACCTTTACATTATCATTGCAAGGAAACAATCACTATGGATTGAGTGACTCACTGTTTGCATAGATGCTTATCAATTACCATCAGAAGTGATGTGTAAGGTGTGTGAAAGTGCTGCATTGATGAATACTAGGAAGAAAAAAAAGTGAAAGAAACAAAAGAGTAAACCACAACACCATAATCTGCATACAGTCATTCCCTGAATTGCCATTAGGGAAGCAGCTAGGAGGCTATAATTGTGCACACAATGGCCTGGTAAATTTGTTGTGTTGGGTGTTGTCAATGACTCCCTTCAGCCCTTAATCATCTGTCTGAAATTTAAACTGTGATCCATGCAAGTAAAGGAGGATCTGTTCCTCTCATCATTTTTGTTTTGCAACAGAAAAGAGGCCTTTTGCAAAGCTGAAGAAAGTAAACTGCTTTTTCTGTTGCTTTTTTTGGTACAGCAGAGAAAGTGTTCCTGGAAAGCCAGGACTGAGAAAACAAAAGCATAAAAAACGAACTAATCCTACTTATGATCTTCTGCTTGGGGTGGAAGGAATTGATTTGTTTTGTTGTTCATAGAGCAGTTGAGGCTGTAGTTGAAAGTAATTCTGTTTTTCTCAGATATTGTTTGGGCTGTGTTTTTCTTTTTTTTTCTTTTGGATTTGTTGTGGACTGCTCTTTAGTAATATGGAGGGTGATAGAACTGAGAGGAATTCAGGAGTAGATGCATCACTGATTAAAAGAAAGTCAGTCACAAATTCTTCATTGAAACAAAGTTGATGATTTCTCATTGAGATTTCCAAATGTAGTGTATCCATTGCAGGAACTGAGGAAGATGGGGTTGTTCATCACACATAGAGTGCTCACTGCGTTTTTGTTTCTTATCAGGGATATTTTTATATTTATTATATACGGTATTTATTATTATTATTATTATTATTATTATTATTATTATTATTATTATTATTATTATTATTATTATTATTATATAATAATGTGGATAAGTGGACTCCCCTCCGCCACCACCACCAATGTGCAGCATCCACCTGGATGATGCAATGGCAGCCATAGCATGCCAGAACGGTCCCCACGCATCAGCTATTAGTGGGGAGGAGAGCACAGTAAATAAGCCAACCCATAGATAAGGATAATAAGGAGGCAATCCGAAGGACGGTGGCTGTTTACAGTATAGTGTCCCCATCACTATACTGGGGCATTAGTACCCACATGGACCACAGGGTGAGCGCCCCCTTCTGGCCCCACTAACACCTCTTCCAGCAGCAACCTTGCCAATGGTGAGCTGCAGGGTGATATGACTGATGGCAAATGGATCAAACTGAATCTAGACTGGCCTGAATCTGTGCCTTTAGGAATCACAAAAAACAGGCTTAATGAGCTGCATAATGTCCTCCCTGCATAGCCTGTCAACTTGGCTCTCTGTCTTGTCTCCTGACCTCCTTGCACTACCCCGCACCCCAGGAATTTTAGTCCTTTATCTATTGTTGTTGGACCTTGTCAGGTAGTAAAGGGTAGTTACTTTATTTTTAACAGTTAAAATATTTATGTCCTTGTTACAGGCTGGTAAAAACAGCGAGAGGGGTTGTAGTGTTTATAGCTCAATGGTGCTCTTTATTCATTTAACAGAAAAATACATTTTCTCCGCATTCACACTGAATCCAAGCTGCCAGCAGATTCACATGTTTAGCAGTTTTTTTGCAGCTTAATGTTCAGTCTCTTTGACTCTATCTTCTGTTGTTAGCACCTAGGATGTTGGCCTCAGTGGCCTGGACTTCAGGTTTGTTGGTCCATTCTCTCAGTACCAGTCTCCCACTGTCTGCCCTTTGGCTGTCTCTTTCAGTTGTCTTGACCTTTACTTGATACTTTACTCTGAACCTTTGAGTGGATTTTAAAAAGTGTAAACCAAAAAAGTATGAATGCAATGGCTTCTGCACCTGCAGATGATTTTCCAACAGTAAATTTGTTAAAATAAAAATAAAACATGTGAAGACTATTCTCATTTGCTCTTGTCTTTTGTTCATGGTCATTGAATGATTTTCTTTTCCTGAAGGTAAGCCTTGAGGATCAAAACAGCCTTACAATTCCCATCTCCCTTCTGTATCCCCTCAATCCAACTGTAAGATATTATAGTCTTTACAGCTTATTCATAAACTCATATGCTGGGGCTAGACTCATTTAAGAATAGTTGAGCTGGGGAATACAGGAAGGAAACAAAATCTTAAAATGATACAATTTTATTTATTGTTTCAATGCAAAGGGAGTAAAAAAAATGTTATTCCTTATACTTATTATGCACATCGACAGACATGTCAAACACAGGAATAGAGGCTAATTGTACAGACAAGAAGAATGAAAAAAAATTCAGATGTGTGGGTTAAAAATCCTCAACAGCCAAAATGTATATTTATCTCTTTCTACTTTTTAGCATTAAATTAACCTCTGCATACTCCTTTCCAGGCATTGTTCCCCATTCCAACTATGTCCAAGACGTATACCACAAATATACTGTAAGAGTAATGAATTATAAAGAAAGTCTTTTTGCATTAAACCTGTAGCCACTACTGTGATGGGCTACTTTCTACAGTATGAAAGCAATATTCTAAAATATGTGATGATGTTTTTGGGTACAATTTTGTGTACATGCAAACCTGTAATCACTGTGTTCTAATTAGGATAATAAGGAGACTTTTAAGAAGAGTTCACTGCACTGGATTCCTGGTAGCACATAGTGCACATACTACCCAGATCGTGAGCTATCGATGTGGAACTTTCACGATTATAAGCCCCTCCTTCTAAGGACGCTCTTGCTCTTCCTCGTTTGTCCTGATTTTTTGCACCTGTCTCCAGTTCCAGCCCCTCCCTACAAAAGCCAGACCAGAAGTCCAACTACCAGCAACTCCAGGAGGTGCTCGACAGCATAGGCTTCGCAACAGCGTCCTGACCATCTGGGTCTGGGGCTTGGAGCGCCTGGTCCTGTTACACTTTTTTATTCCCCACTCTGGCTTTTAACTTCTGTCATGTCTCTGTCTTGGATGGATTATCCAGCTATGGATTCTTGCCTACTCTGGATTACACTAGGGACTCCCTTTGGACTTGTACCATTGCACTGTCGACATCCTCCTCTGTTCTTCTTCCAGCCCCGATCCTAGTCTACTTTCCCCGTGTTTGTTTCACTCCCCTCCGGATTCTGCCGTCTGCATAGGGACCTAAAAATGCTTCCTGACAGGAAGGTGCTAAGAGTGTGCCTGAAAGAGCAGTTAGAGCCTAGCACTCTAATGATGACTTCATTCAAACACAGAAAGTGGTCATATATGTGTAGGATCCTTATGGAGTTTAGTGCTAGAGTTCATCAAATGTTTTATTGTGGATAATAAGCCTGTTCTAGTGACATCATATGCCTGGCTTCAAAAGAAATTATAAATTAATAATGTAAATTGTCAACACTTTGGGACACCACTGTACTTCAAACTGCATACATGTAAAAATATTTTTAATATTGAATAGGTTTTTTTTATAGGTTTTTGTGCAGAGTACTGTTGCGAATAGACAAATTTGCATATATCAAAGTCCACCCCAATACTGTCGCATAATTTATTACAATGTATTTTATGTCCCTAATGGTAAAAAGACATACAGTGCCTATCCAGACATTTTGTTGTTTCTGTTATTTTAAATTAATTTAGTAAAATGTCTGGATTGTTTTTCAATTTTGCATTATAGAGTACTTTGTGTTGCTGAGTGGCAAAAATTCTCAGTTAGATACATCATGGTTCCATGCTGTAACACAATAAAATGTGAAAAGTCCAAGGGGGGTGAATACTTTTTATAGACACTGTATAGTAAGTAATCCTTTCTTATATAATTATTAATGTACTAATGCATTGACTTTAAGTTAAATAACATTGATCAACTGAACGTCACAACAGTAATCACAGACTTACAGTAATCAGTTAACATAAACAACATGAATCCCTACACTTTCTCTCTCTGCCTCTGTGATTAGCACGCCCCACTGTAATGAAACAGGCAATAAAACTGTCAGTGAGGCTGTAAAGTCGTCTCCAGCTTGTCATTCCCCACACAGGAAAACAGAACCAAGATGTTTTTTACAATATAAAATGTGGTTGCTCCGTAGTAGGTACTTTGGTAGGGGATAGGGAGAGACTCTTACGATCCTAGTCTGTTGTGCCGGTAGTTTGAAAGTTGAGAATAATAACCTTCAGCTTGGTTTCGATCCGCTCTGGTTTTTTTCCATACAAGGCCCTATTGGCCAGGCCAAATCACAAATAAGAGAGTTTGCAATTGTTAAATTTGCAGATGTCAAGACCCTGCTGTAATTAATAATGACATTAATAAACACTTTAAACATTTTTTATATTCGACATTATGTTACTCCATATATCAAATTGTATAGTACACATTGTCAGTTACATTCATCTCCTCATTCCACATACTTTTCTTAGTAAAAAATAAAGGTTTTATCTTTACTTCTAATATGAACAGTTCATCAGGATATCAAGTTCTACAAAACAGATAACCATGTATTTGGTACTGTATGAAGTTGTCAGGCACAAAATCTAATCATGCTGTAAATTAAGAAACATATCTTTGTAAGAAATCTTTGTCACTTTCCTTTCACTCTTTTTACTGGTCATGTTATATAGCTTATTGAGATTATGATTGTGCTGCACTTTTATTACTTGGTAGTCTAACCTTTACAACTCATGGAGCTCTCCTGGATTAAACAATAAATTTTTCTGTAACAACCCTATTTAATGCCTCTATAAAACTGATAGGTTTCTTGGTGTTCAATTGGTGTCATGTGTAATAAATACTGTATGCATACATTTTAAAACATACTATTTTATTGTGTGATTTACAAACTATAATGCCAGATCACAGATATTTTGGAGATTTTTTATACGCTTAAAAATATACTTATCCAAAAAGTATGTTGATAGTTTTATACACACTCTTTGTTGATTAGTATAAAGTATGTCTTAAAAATGACAAGTATTGAAGTACAGTATGAACAGCCTTGCTCTTATTTACAGGACAGAAACACATGGTTTCCTTATAGCATGATACAGATTAATTTATTATTTACTCAGCAGTGTACCCTTGTGGCAATATTTATGTATAATTAGAGTATTCATTTTCTTGTTATACATAGAACATTAGACATTTGTTTTTATTAAATTTGGATAAAAAATACACACAGAAGATGATTTAAATGAAATCTGGAAAAATATATTGAGACATTTTAGAGGTTTAAATGGGGAACTGTGTCAGGGCACATTAACTACAAAGAAACACGTAAAGGTTAAGCTCATGCTGTAAAGTAGAAAGAAGAGACACAACGTATTGGTTGTTAAGCCTTCTTCCAGTGTCTCCTTTCTATTTCTCAGCATGAAATTAACCTTTACTTGTTCCTTTGTAGGTAATGTGTCCTGACACAGTTCCCCACATGAAACTCCATATATTCCTTTATACGTTATGTTTATGCATAGAGGTAGTATCCATGAACTAGATAATAGCTAATGGTGTGCCCATTCATAAGAACGGTATTAAAACCATATAAAGTACTTATACACAAAAATGTCTGCCTCCTATTAAATGTAAGATTTTTGAAACAATATTTAACACCTGAACTGAAATACCAAAGAAAAGTCAGCATACATTTAGAAAAGGTAGGTCTTGGCAAATCAACTTTTTAGACTTCTCTGAATGTGCAATAAGAGTAATGCATACTTTATTTTATGTATTTGTATTTTCAGAAATATTTTAATATAATAATTTGAAAAAAAAAGTTCTTAACAGTGTTTTGAGTGTTTAAACTGAGAACTGGTTAATAGAAAACAAAGAGCACAGATAAGTGGTAAAGGGGCTCAAGTTCAATTAATAATCTAGTGCTGGTATAGTCAGTAAACTAGCCAAATATGCTTACAGTAACAAATTAGGATAATTAACAAACAGAGAAGAAAAGAAAGAAACAGAGTAGCAGCAAATTACATTTAAAAAGATTTAGATAAAATTCAAGACTGGGAAAACACCTGTCAGATTATGTTAAATGTTTATAAAAAGTGAAGGGTTCAAATACAGGTACTTAAAACATAAATTATAAATACAAAATAGGAAAAACTGAGATAGAAGAGACAGCTTATGAATGACTGAGTTGCTGATGTTGACATACTATTTACATATTCTGTACAATGTGGGAAAGCAATTAAATAGCCAAATAAATGTTATGATATCTACTGCAGCAACAATTTAATTAAAGGGATAGTATGTTAAAATGGTATAATGCATTAGTATGAGCACCTTTAAAATATTGAGTACAATTGTGGGCACCATGTCATTGGAAAGATATTGCTAGTCTGGAATCAGTCCAGAGCAACTCTTTATAATTTATGTATTGGTGCATAAATTTTGTCAGTTCTCCCAGGAGTTCATTAATATGGGAGAAAAATGTCCCCTGCAATAACTATCACACTTTAGTATATAGCAATAGTATCTGACGCTCAGCCACCAACACTGCACACAAAATAGTAAACAAATGTTGTTTAAATTTTCATTATTTATATAGGATACGAGATTTTCATGCGCAGCTGTAATACTGTAGCTAACTCTGACGGAATTGTTTTGGGTACATGAACTTTACAATGGTTGATGCAATGATGAACCTGAATGTCAGGATTTTTCTGTTACTGACCTTACTGATAAATCCTATCAGTACAGTCTCCTGCTGCTAGAACTGCAGGACCAGTATCATATCTTGATTGATTTGATTTCATGCAGTTTCTTGTAACCAAATCATCACCATATCATTTCTATGACAGGGTTGGGTTATCATATCTCTGAGGAATCTCAGAAGCATTTGAGTGCAGGGTCTCTTTCCCATGTTACTTAGACAACGTGTTGTCGGTTTCAATTACTGCTTCTTGAAATATTAGATAGGTAGACAGACAGATACTGTAGATAGACAGACAGACAGACAGATAAGACTTATTGATCCCGAAGGGAAATTGAGGTGTTACACCAGCCCAGCCCAAGACAAGCAAAAACAGACATCAGAATAGATGAAAAAGTAAAATATGTACAGTACTACAAAATAAATATAAAATAAATACATAGTTAGGTGTGTGGGAAATATGCTCATAGTCACTGTAAAAACAATAAAATATGTGCAAAATGTGCATACTGTAGGTATATATGGGAATTAGTTGCGCAATTGTTGTTTTTATTTCATTGGCTCCTTCTAGAGAGATGAGAGCCTGTCAGCCATGATCTTCTGTGGGCAGACTGCTCTCTTCTTCACTTCTGTTCTCTTCTGCTCCTTGCCCCTTCTTGTCTGTCTTATGGTCTCATAGTCCTTGCATTCACAGAAAGGTTTCCAGAAGCCCAGAAAGCTAAAGGCTTCTTCAGCACAGAATTTTCCTTTGTCATTCTCTGTTATTGGTTTATAATTTCCAATTGTTCATTTTTACATGATTTATTTGTGAGTCAGTGAAATCCACTGATTTGTCCTAAGTTAAGTGCAATTGATGTACATGCATAAATATATGCATAAATGAGTCATGTGTGCCAACGTCTGTGTCTACACTTGCCTTTATTAGGTGTCTTTACTTTTCCTCAGATATAGGGAGGTATCCCACTTGCAGTGTTTCAAAAAACACATTTTCTCTTTTTCTATGTTTTTAGTTACACTGGCATTTATTGGTAGTTTTGTCTGGATTGCATTATCTATAATGGTGGCATTATGCAAACTAATGCCTTGAACTTCCAAGTCTTGACTGTCTCGGTATTATGATTTTAGATAGAGTTAACTGGATAATGTTACTTCCTTTGATAACCTTGTGTCATTTCCTGTCAGATTATTTGTGTTATTACTCTGACATTTTCATAAGCATACCTCTATTATTGTGTGATTTACTCGTTTCTCTGTCTCTCCATGCTCGCTTATTTCCTGTGGCTTCATCTCTAGTTCATTTTCCTTATCTTGCTGTTATATCATGGGTAAGGGCTATGGTTTTACCTGACATTAACTTATTTTTGTAAGAAATAATAAGAATAAACATGAGCAAAAATTATGTAGGCTAATAGCAATGTGAGCATTATAAGAGTTTAGATTTAAAATTAAGTGCAAAATATCTGTGAATTATAAACCATATTTAATCATTAAGGCTGAGTTATATGAAATCTTTGGTCCATTCAGTCATCAAAATCTAACTTTATTTAATTATAAACCCAATACTTAACTTGAGATGTTAATTTATGTAATAAAGATGTTAAACAAAAGCAAAACCATGCAAAAGCTATTCTCTCAGTTTTTATCATGCTTCATACCTTGTCTGCTGTGTTATTACCATGGCCAGTAAGAGCATTGTTATATTTTAAAACTGAAATTATAGCTTGTACTTTTTTTGAATAGGATGGGAAGATAATGACTTTTAATAGCCTTATGCATGCTTTCAGTATATATTATATATAAATATATAAATATTTCAGTATATAATGAACTTTTTTCTTATAATGTAACTTCTATTGTAACCTTTCCTCCTTAAGGGGTATTTAAAAATCAGGTCAAAATGTAAAACCTTATGTCTTGTATGGGTTTTTGTATATAAATATTAGTTTAACTTTTTAAATGAACATATCTGTCAGACTCAGAGCTCAATCCCATGCCATATGAAAGGCTACAGCCTGAAGATATTGATCTGATTGCTCTGTGTCTGTTGTTAATGGTGATGAAAGAAATCAATATGTGAATTGTACAATTAATAATTAAGAAAAAAGTCTTGATGTCATTGACAATCGATACAATCCAAAGGGTTTTTGTTTGCTTTGAATCAATACCGTGTGGTGTGCCATTTTGAAAAACACTCCTGTCCTATGAACACAGCATTCTGTAACTTTAGCAAACTGACAATTTTTTTTTTAACTTTAGCAAACTGACAGGAGGAAAGGAAGAAAAAGGGACTTTGCTAATTTATTTTGTTTTGCTGTTCATGTACTTATGCAACATATAAGAACATATATTTAGTGTTTTATAATAATGATAATAATAATAGTTATTATTATTCCTTACACTTATATAGCATTTTTCTATACACTCCACCATGTGCAGCAACTACCTAGATGATGCGAAGGAAGCCATAGTGTTCCAGTATGCTCACCACACATCAGCTATCAGTGTGGAGGAAAACAATGTGATGAAACCAATTATTAGGAAGTCACAATTGGTAAAGGCCAATGGGATATTTTGCCAGGATGCCAGGGTAACACCTTAACAGAGAATCAGGACTTTTGTTTTACATTTCATCCAAAGGACGGTGCCTTTTTACAGTATAGTGTCTGTCACTATACTGGGACATGAGGACTGACACAGACTGCAGAGTGAGTGCCCCTGCTGACATCTCTGACACCTACTAACACCTCTTCCAGCAGAAACTTTAGTTTTCCCAGGAGGTCTCCCTGGCTTCAATGGGTTGCCAGTTGTGAGTTGCAGGGTGATATAGCTGCTGGCTATATGTAATGTAAGTAATGGAAGAGGCTGCTGATAAAATAAGATAATTTTAATAGTATACAATACTTAATAACGACTGTTTTTAATTAAAGGTTAGTAGAAATCAAGAAGTTTGATTGTTTATATTCTTAAAATTGTTTCTTTAACAATCTTGCATTGCCATTAATTGTTGGAAAGAGGAGATTTTGATCTATAGCTACATCCTTTTGTTGGTTAGAAGCAAATTGTGTACTACATTCCCCGATGGGCTTTTTTAATTAAGCTTTACCTTACTTGATTAAGTAATATTGAACAAATGATGAATTGGACCCAATAGTTTATTTCTTAAACTAATTTGTTCAGTTACCTTTCAATAAGTGTTACAGTGTCGTCTCATATACTGTAACGGGGAATACTACAATAATATTCATACTTTCAGTTTTTTTCCTTTATCTTTCACTTCAGCTCATTTACTTTCTTTCTAATTTTTTAGAGTATCAAAATATGAACAACCTACTGTATGACTAAACCTGCATGTTTATTTTTCGATATATGACATATTTACAGGTATCATTTTTGTCGTCATCAGTCATTATTGGTATAGTGGTTATCTCAAGAAAATCTGATCTTTGCATAAACACTAAAGAATCTCATTTGTAACAGAGCTGAATGGGCATAGGTGATGTGGCAGTCTAACACTTTTAATGTCAAGCCTGGTGAAAATCAAGAAAGTAAAGGAAAGCACAAAAAGGAAATATATTATATATATATTAATAGGTAAAAGGTGGTATTAAGTAGTGACTGTAATGCCCACAGATGATGATAAAAAACATTTATGGTCACCTATTGCTTTTTTATTCAGGTTTAGATTATCATTGCATGCTGTGTGGGAGAAAGTATCAAGAGCTGAGTTTGTGGAGCATAAAATAATGTTTTGAGAACTTAATATCTGAGCATGGAGCGCATCTTTGAAACAAAATGCACAATTGTATTTGCAGTTTTGTTCTGCTCATATATAGAATACATTTCTGTGATCTCATTTTATTTTAATATTGTTACAGCTACTGTATAGGTGACTAGGAAGTGTATCTTACAGTTAAGATAAAGTTTGGCAGAGTAAACACATCTAGCTTCAAAGCAGAGGTGGTGTTTGCTGAAATGTGGGAAGTCCCATGATCAAAAACAATTATAAAGTTTACCCTGGTATACCTAGGTAATTATAATGGGTTATGATCGTCAATGAGCAGTACAGAAACATAACATATAGGATCACATTATTACAGAAAAAAGGCAAGAAGAGAGTCCAGAGGAGTTGGAACTTGAAGCTTGTGCCAGGTGAGAGAGCCTTCATGATCATCCAAACAAAACCTTACTGGAGCTAAGTATCTGAACCTTGCTAGGGAGAGCTTGCTATTCTATGTTTTTAGGAAACTTGGGTTTCCTGGGTAAAAAATACCTCAGTTAGAGACATCTTTTCTGCTAAGGGTGCATTTTTACAATAGAGAGATAGTCTTCTATTTATTTTGTGGCATACAGGGCGCAGAGAGAGAGAGCTTTAACTGCAGGTTGTATTGCATCTTTTTAGAAAGGCAGCTTATCTCTTATTTGGCCTCTGAAGGCATTAAGAGGAAGATTTGAAAATATTCACTGATCCAAAACAAGTTTACCAGCCATGGTGTTCAAGTTGATACCATGTGTTCTTTCTAAAAACCATTGAAAAAGATCCTAGAATCAGTAAAGACGGCGTTACACTACATGACTTTTCCTAGGATTTTCAGTCATAGCCTTCATTTACATGTCGTAAGAAAATCCCAGCAAGTTGGAGAGAGTCGCAGCGCGCGCCCGTTACCGTCGGTTGTGTAGTGTGACATCCCCAGCGACTCTCGTAGGCAGTTGCAAGTCATAAGGGTGGGCTCTTGTGTCTGCAACAGTCACAGCCAATGAGCGCTTAACCGGAAGTACAATGCATACAATGCGGCTGCAAGGAAAGAAAGAAAGTGAGTGTTTTTGGACTGTGCAAATGGAGGAGAGGCTCGTAGGACTTTGGAACCAGCACAGATGTCTGTTCAATGTTTCGTGTTTGTTGTTTGCTTACTTTTGTGTGATGCTCCTCCTCTTATTCCAGTGTGCTTCACTTTGATTGGCTGCCAAAATGAGGCAAGCTCATGGTACTTTTGCAGCGCAATACAAGATTTGAAAAGTCGTGAGGGAATCATGTAATTAGTCACCCCCTGTGATTCCTAGTATACTTTGACACCCTCTAGGACAGAAAAAGCAGCAAGATTCAGCAACTGCAGTCATTAAATGTGACATGCTCTCCGACTAGAAGTCGTGTCGAGTCCTGTAGTGTGACGCTGGCTTTACTTACTGAAATAAAATGTGCTAGAAGGTTCAAATTGCCTCCTTTTTTTTGTAAACTTTTGTTTGGAAATCTTCTAATTTTAATATCACTGACATATTAACAACTTAAAGAACAACAGTATTTCTACAAAAATATATAAAGCCTGTGTCTGAATAACTGATAAATTATCATTTTATATACTCTGTTGTTTTTCTGTAATCCTTTCATTGGAATATAAATTCTCTCTAGAACTAAATTTATCTAAACGTAAATGTTCAGTGCCAAATGTTAGTGCCAAAGCAAATGTAGAACATTTTATGCAAGTGTGCTATGTACCTGATCTATGGCCTAAATAACACCGGATAAATTTAATCAACTGATTAATGAGTGGATTTTCTGCATGTATACATTGACATTGACCTACCTGTGATTTTGTTGAAGAACGAAAATGAGCAAAGGGATATTTAAGACAGAGGTCTAATCTTACTAAATCTTTTGACTTTAAAAAAACAATAGGAATTCTTACATGTATGTCTACATCACACATCAGGATGAGCGTTCTGTAGTCTAAGAACACTAAATACCAAAGAAGGTTTTTTTTAAAGTTAGTTAGGACTGATATTTTGCTGTGCGTGAGATTTACATACTGTACATGTTGCTTTGACATGATGTTATAGGTACACTGACAGCTAATCTGCACCGGTGTTTCTGATTAAGCAGATTAAGGCCAAAACCTATATTACAAAATGTGACATTGTTATGGCAAAGAATAATACCAAAATAATACTCTCTCAGTGCTTTGTATTATTCTGTCTGAACTAATTTATTTCCATTTTCTTTCTACAGAAGAAATAATGACATATTTTGTAGCATACTTAAAACAAGAAAAATGCAGAATAGGAAACTCCACACAATTTCATAATTCATTACACAGTATTTATGTCTGATTATTTTTATGGATTGGATCAAGTTTAATAATATTTAACAGTATTTAAAAATGAAATTACTTTTGCCATTACTTATTTGGTAATGTTCAATGTTTTTGTAATTCACTGGGGAGGCTCTGCAGCTCAAAAAACATGTGTATTTTCTCCCATCAAACTGGATGAAGGTTAATGTAACCTTTAAATTAATACAGATGTAAAGGTTGCTTACAAAAATCAATATACATGTTTCATATAATCTTAACTTATTACTATGATTTGGTGACATTTCACAAAATCATTGCTAAGGGATATTCTGTATTCATATTACACGTAAGCCTCACTGGCATGAAGAGTTTAATTCAGAACTGGTATCCATTCCTACTATATTAATACCTGTAGTTATACATTTCATATTACTTTTACTTTTTTCTGGCATAACTATATTGTGTTCAATATATGATAACCGAATAAGTTATTTTAAAACAAAACACCAATGTTTTTATAACACAGTGCTGTTTTCATGTATGTTTTATAAACTAATAGAATGGATAATTTTAAAACATAAAAGTACAAGATATATAACATTTATAAAGTATAAAAAGCATAGCTTCACAAAACAAAGGGTTTTTTATGCTTTTTCAACGAAAAAAACACCACTGAGGATAACCACAACGTAAAGAATAACTCATTCTCAGCTTCATTAACATATTGAAAATGCCACACCCCCCAACTCATTTAATCAAACAGACGCTCACCGCCAGACCTGCCCATAAGCCACTGTAGTCGGTCTTACGGGAGGTTGATGGTTCCATTGCTGACAAGGTTACAAACACCAACTGGGTGGAGAGTCTAAGTAGGAAGATTAATTACAGGGGAGAAAATTCAACAAACAAAAAAGCAACATACTGTATCTGCATACAGTAACTTAGTCCTTTTCCAGCACCTCCTCTGGGACAGAGGCTACATAATTAATGTCCCATCCCTGCTGACAATAGCACCCCAAGGCTGCTACTGTAGATGTCACAATATATTATTCCATATAAGGAGACAGATAAAGTAAAAATAAACAATTTTGCATAATTGGTCTAAAAAGACCTCTTTAAGACAGTTAAGTAGATGAGTGCAAGGCTCTGCAGGATGTACAGGTGCAAGATGATCAGCGATGATATGATGAAACTCTTTAAGGTACTTGTTTTGCTATTCTGCTGTTTTCTGCAGACTACCTGGCTCTACCTGTCAATGGCTGGAGTTTGCTGGACGATGCCAGCTATTAACATATTCCAGAAGTGCTCTTAACTTTAAGGTTCAGTCAGTTCCAAACCATGGATACACTGCTTGCTGAAAATTCTCAAACTATGCTGAGTCTGACACAGAATACAGATTTCAATTGCAAAACAAAATGAAAGCACGACAGTGTTTCAATTAGTGGCAAATTGAGACAGAAACTTTGGCAGAGAAATAATAAATTCCTCCTGCCCACTTTGATTCTGTCTTTTGTTTTGTCACTGAAAGGCAGTTTGGACAAACTGCTTGATAAAATGAGGTTCTTGTACGAATTTCCCAATCCTGCATACATGCTTTAATGGAGATAAGACTGTAAAAGACAACAAGACTGTAAAGAACAATGACATTGAGACAGGACTTTTCACTACACTGAATGGCTAGAGAAGTAACTAATGGTAGACATCATGATGGAGGGGGACTGATGATTGTTGGTGCCAAACTTGTACCATCTGTAAGAGTGTGTGTACGCCTGACATTGAACTAAGTGTCTCTCTGCACCTCTTCTTCCTTAATAGTTTCCGCAGCTTTTTATTATTGTATACATTTACACCCTAAAATGAATTTGGCTGGTAGTGGTAGGCGAAAATAAAACAAATGAGGTACACAATAGTATTCCATCTTCTTTATAAACATTTTCAACATTAAGTTTGTTTGTTAACATAGTCACTTTTTATAGTTATTTTGGAAACGTTTTAACATTGAAAAAATATGCTATTTTGGTGTGTTTCTCAGTAAGTTTCATTCAGTGCATTTATTTCATATTTCATATTTTTATTTTGTTCTAGTTGTTTTATTTCAGGTTTGTTTGGTTTTATTTGTTCGGCAAGCAATTATAACATTAATGATTTTAATTATGGGAGTATACATAATATTTATATATTATATATGGTGTTTCTTTGCAGTGCAATTAATTTGATTTAGCTTGAGTGAACTGCATTGGCAGTTCAGTGGCAGTATTCTCACCTGCCATGCAGGAAGCTTTGGTTGAATTCCTGAGAAATGCACAAATTGTTTTTCAACTGACCTTTGGGGATAGTAAAGACATAAAAACTCTTTCTCTAATAATAAAATATTAGTAATAATATGTACACTATATTTACGTTTTTATTAATTTTATACATAACAGTATGTTAAATATTAAGATAAAATGAATAATAAAGGTAGAAATAACACGGATGGACCTGCATAGTATACAGCAAATGTGACATCCTGGAACTGGTTCACAAAGTGAGATTAGAGATTACGCTGTTTGCCACATAAATGAAAAAATAGTGTATTGCATAAACTGGTGTGAACACAATGTGTTTTTTGGGTTGACTTACACCTTAAAACATTTATATTTTCTCTTAAGGTAATTATAATTATGGCATGAATAAATAAAAATCCATATTCAATCTCTTGAACATGAATCCCTCCACCCCGTTTCCCCCACTCAAAACATTGCTAGACGTGTTATATTATGTGTCATGTAAATCGAACAAGAAACCAATTAGTCAGATGGCCCATTGTCATTATGTTGTAGATTAAGCCGGCCCAGGGACGCCAAATAATGTAGATTAAACCGACCCAGGGACGCCAAATAATGTAGGGAAAACCGGTTCAGGGACGCCAAATATGTAATCATAGTGGCTCTCTGAAGGCACCAGTTTTGTAGGGTTTGGGCATTTACTGAGACAATTATTAATTGTAGCAGTAAATCACAAAGTTGATTCTTTTGATGGCTTTAGAATCCAACCATGCGATATAACTCAAACAACGCGCACACACAGGTACTAATACACGAGGATACATTTATTAATACATAGAATATGCCTTAAACTAACAGATCTTATCGAGAGGGTTATCAGAATACAAAAGATATATATTCAATCAGTTACAAAGTGTTACACATATCAAGAGGACATACGTTATACTGTTGGCAGTATATCATTGGCAGTATATCATTGGCAGTATATCATTCATTTAGACCGTTTCGTAAAGTGAACTTGGTTACAACTTCTACATTAGATACTCAAACTAGTACATAACTCTTAGGAATTAAATTGATATCAACTGGTTTGGATAACAATTGAATTCTTGAGCTGTAATGCATTGAAGTTGAATACTCATCCAATTTCTGGGGATTCAGATCTCCTGCAGGCACAAAGAAACAGTTGCAGGCTGTTGCTGTCCAATCCGCGCTCTCTGGCTCCGTGCCAGGCTGTGCTGTGCGGCTTGCGACGGTGCGCTGCTGATGCTCACTGTTGGCATTAACTAGCAAAGTTTGTGCACAGGAGAAAAGATGACTGTGGGTCCCAGCAAGTCAGGAAGAGGACTGGTTCGTTCCTGATGAAGACCTAGTTCTGAATAGTGATTCAGCTGTCCACAGTTCCGACCTGTTCACGAGGCCTGCTGCTGGTTACTCTCTGGCAACCTCCACTCTAGACTCTTAGAACAAAGGAAAGTTCTGGCACTCGGACACACTGGCCGTTCCGTGGTTGTCCGGGCTGAGTCTCAGGATGGTCAGGAGGCGCGCTGCGAGAATGTCCTGCCCTTGGGATTCTCCTTTGAATTCCCTTTAGAATTGTTGAATCTGAATCTGAATCTCAATCTGAATCTGAATCTGAATCTCTCAGGCTCTCTGTGTTGCCTGTTTTTACCTGGAGGAACTTCAGCTCATTGATTGGCTGAAAGTTCCATGGGCATCAGAGTCCCACGTGGGTTACTCGGCCCTACCAGTCCCTGATTGGTTGATCAAGGTGAGATATGAGTCACTTAGTCCTGACACTTAGTGATGCAGTCCAGATGTCCAACTGGCACTCCCTAGACAGATAGGCGCCAATGGACGACCATTGATCATGATAGCCAGGCTTAGCTAAGTGCATCCCCCTTTGGGAGCTGTCCTTATCAAAAGAAAACATCTTGCATGAATGGTTTCTCTGTGGCTGCACCACTGAGATGAACAGAGAAATGGGGCCTCATTTGGGAAGGCTCAGAACACTTAATTCTGCATTATTATTAAGCCTCGCCGCTACAATGTGTTTAGAAATATTCCCTGCTATCTCTATTCTGCTACTGATTTCCATTGTTCTTGCAGTCTGACTGTATCTAGATGCCAAGCAATCATTAAACTTATATTTCCTAAGCATTTTCAAGCAGTGGAAAATATCCCCAAGAGGCCAGACATTGGTCAGGAATCAAACCCAGGCATCCAGCTTGAATTCTTCTGCAGAACCACCAATGCGTCAAACTAAAAGTATGCAACCTTTAAGTCATTCCTAGAGTCATTCAAACTATTACTGATCTCTTTTTTTTCAATATTTGCTTTTTTAATATGATATGATTTTAAAACCACTACAATATATATTTTAATAATCGAAATGTAAATTAAAATTGTTTTCTTATTACTATTTATACAATTACTAATTTTTCTCACTCCTGAAAAATGCTCCACAGCCGAAATGTTGTGTTTCTTTTCTTTTGTTTTCAGCATGAAATAAACCTTTACTTGTTCCTTTGAAGTCTTCCACATGTTATCTGGACCTGCAATTTTTCTAAATTAATTCTCCTAGACTGCCTACACACCTCTGCCCTGTCAATTCTAGTAAGCTTCATGTACTGGGAAATAAACACTATTAATTGAGATGGTTGTGAGTTCAAAACAGGTATAAACACAAGTCAGCTGTTGTCAATTTACTCCATTTAATACAGGTGCAGTATAACCATGACTTTTTTACATACCTTTTTTGGGAGATATTGTCTACAGATTTAATGCCCTGTCATTGCATCCTTGTGTTCTCTATTTTTGGCCTGTATTGATTGTTAGCTTCCCTGATTACTCTTTTCACTTCTTTCTGCACTGGCCTGCGCACACTTGAGAAAAAGCAGGTTTCTTTTTAAGAGAACATATTTGAGACTCTTCGTTACCCAAGGTTTGTTATTGGGAAAAACCTTAAATATTTTAGTAGGAATAATTGAATATACAGTACACAGAAAGAAATGCAATCTGAAAAAAAGAGAAAAAAAGAGAAGTCAGCAGCTGATATAGCATAGGAGAACAAAAGCCGGGAGTATAGAGGAGGCGGGAGCATCAGGGAGGCAGAGTTGGCACTCAGGTGCTGCAAAGTCTAGAGAGAGGTGAAGAGAGGAGTGAAGTCAAAACCTGCAAATTAATAGAGAGGATTAGAAGGAAACGAGTCTATCGTTGAGAGAAGGGGGAAGGTGTGATCCTGGTTTCAGGATAATTTAGGTTTCAGATGTCTTTCTGCAATAGAAGTTTAGAAACCTTCTTTGAAATAACAGATGGAGAGATCATTGTGATCATTGCCTTTAGAGGTGAAATGAGAAACCATGGCCTTGGAGAAATCCTTGATCTTCACATCCCTAACATGTTCTCTGAAGCTGCCTCCCAGTCTCCTTCCTGTTTTCCCAATGTAGATAGCTGGGTATTGTCTGCAAGATGTAGTAAATAAGGTTGCTGGAGGTACAATATATCATCTGAGTGATCCAGAATTGTCCTGACGGGCCTTGAATGAGCGTGGTGTTAGATATATATTTACAGGTGTTGCAGCGAGTTCTGTTGCACTGTTGTGGATGATTGCTGAGGGCAGTCAAGGGAGCTGTGAACAAGAAGGTTACGCAGATTAGGAGGTCAGCGATATGAGATGATGGGGTGGTCAGAAAGACTTCGGAAATATTGTGAAGATCAGCTTTGTGACATGTTTAGATTGCTATTTCAAATGTCATTAAATTTACAAATCATTGCTCTCTGTAGAAGAAATCTATTATAATTCCCTTTCCAAAAAACTGCTAGGCCAAGTAAGTGTAACAGCTACAGTATAGGCCATTTGTTCTCGCATCTCTCCTGGTAAAAAGTCTGAAGAGTGATGTAAAACAACACATAATAAAGTATACACAGAACCTTGCTGACCTCATGCCGTTTGCATGCTGAGAAAAGAGGGAAGTAAATAATGCAATGTTCACATTGTTAAACAGTCTATCAGCATTGAGGGAATTAACTAAAAGTTTTTACAAAAAGTTTGTATTATATCTTGTTGGCTATGTATTTCTGCACTTACATTTTACTAACTCTGTGTCAGGATGTCTTGTCTCAAAAGATAATCTGGCCACATTGCATCTTTACGCATACCTGGCATAGTTCTCAGGAAAATGACTGAGTGACCTATCCTGGAACAAATGGTCTATTCAGCAGATGTCATCCCCAGTACACCTAGAGGGCGCTCTACTTCTCTCCTGTTCCTAGTTCCCTGTGATTATTCATGTCTTCCTGGTGTGTCTTGTTGTGTAACCTATTTACTTCCTGCTTCTGCTCTGCTCCTCGCTCAGCATTGAGGTTCGGATGTCCTGAAACCCGCCTAGCACCAGGTCGCCCCACGTCCGCTACCTGAAGGCATAGGTTTCTATACTCCATTTCCTGTACAGCTGAGCCCTGGCTAACCCATGTCTCGCCGCTATGCATAGGGTCTTTTTCCACTTTCCTGCCATTCCACGGTTCGTCCCTTCCGACATCCGTGACAGCAGAAGGGGCTACTTGTCACGCAAGCCAGCAGTAAAGAAAATATATGTACTGGTCAACTTTCTAGAATGACCATATATAGCCACAATGCAAGCAGAGATTCGTGTGGGAGTGTATCTTGTACCTGTTGTTTCTCTGTATAAAATAGCACTGTAAGCATTGTCTTTGGAGTTTTGAATACAAGAGCGAGACTTCCATATGCATATGAAATAAAGACGACTTTCAACACACAAACTCTCGGCTGATGTCCTTTGTCTGGCACAACAGGATCTTCACCAAGAACAGACATTTGTATGAAACATTTTTCTTGAATTTGTCCTCTGCTTGCAATATAATTCAACCATTTTTTCAACCACATTTTTCAATTAGTACAGAAACTCTCCAAGAACTTCAAACTTGGTTTTCTGATTATCTGATATCTGCTACACTTCTCCTGGACTTCCAGAGGTCTTGTCCTCTTCATTGTGCATTTTGTATACTAATGATTGTAGGCAGACATCTCACTATGTTTGGTGATGAAACAGCCCTGATTATTAAAGGACCCAGAAAATCTGGGCTCATTTTAAATGATTTACTAAATGGGTTGATGAGTCTCTTTGATGTTAAATGTTTTAAAAGTGAAGGAACTGATCATTGATTTTAGGGAAAATGCAACACCAACATCCTGAAATTAATGGTCAGACTGGAGGTCATCAATAACTAAAAGTACTTGGAACTGGTAATAGGCAAAAACCTGGACAAATGTTGTGACACCCTTTAAAAAGACTATTTTATGGTAGACATAACTATTTTAACACTTTTCTACAAGTCATTAATTGAAAGTGTTTTAATATACTGTCATTTGATAGTTTTGGCAACATCAGTGCTGTTATTTGTAATTGTTTGGACAAATTAGAGAGGATAAGTATCAAAATAATTGGTTCAAATTAAATCAACCTAAATATCCTCTATAAACAGATGATTGTTAAGAAGGCTAAAAACACTATAAAGTGTGTACCTCCATTGTGAATTTATACTACTGCCATCTGGGAGATACGTCTGTGCCCCCAGGTGTAAAGGTAACAGACTCAGGAAATCTTTCTTCCCTGTTGCAGTCTACCTCTCAAACAATGTAAAGCAACTCTCTTATCTCCTGTAAGATGTACTTTTTTCTCTGCTGTAGTTTTTCTGTTGTTTTGGATTGTATCATGAAAAACAAATTTCCCAAAGGGGATAATAAAGAATTGCTTCTTGACTTGCTTCACCCATGAGACACTACTGATGTACATTTGAGTAGAGTTCTTCATCCAAATTAATATACCAAGATGTATAAATGAGTGCATATGTAATATGATTTGTATAATTCCATCAGCCAAATATGTTTAGCGGCAAGGCTTATTCAAATACAGGAATTAAGTTTGCTGCTCCCTTGCCAGTCCCTCTTTCCTTCATCTCAGTGGTGCTGGATACAGAAAAGCCATTCCATTTGGTTCACATTTAAGGTGTTTTTCTAGCTGATAAGAGTGTCCTGATACGGAACAACTCCCAAAGCTGAGACACATCAACCACCCTAACAAATGGTAATCTCTGGCGCCTTACTGTCTGGGAGATTCCAAGGGAGCGTCTCATCCCAAGTTGTTTACAACCCTAATGTCAGAGAGCATGGTTACTCATCCTCCACCTAGATCAGCCAATCAGGAACTGGCAGGGCAGGACAACCCCACGTGTGTCTCGGATGCCCACGAAACTTTCAACCAATGAACCTATAGCTGTAATATACATAGCTGGTAGTGGTCCCGTATTCCAGTTTCATCATAAACTCCTGTATCAAATTCTTTAACTTGGTCACTTGTGGTTATTTTCATGTGCTTGTTATAACTACATTTTGATGTTGTGACTGTAGCAAAGGATAACGAAATGCTTGTAGTTTCATGGAAACTACACATGGACTTCAGAAAGGAAGTGCTATATCTCGGGGATGAAAGCTGCTGGAAAGCTACTTTCAATAGCACAAATGAAACACTAACAAATGAGACTGGTTTGGTTTTCCTGCACTGTTGTAGGGGAGCTAAGTGACTGCTGAACAGTAATTCTCACAGTATGAACTGATGACTGTGCAAAAACAAAAAGCTAAGGTTTCTAGAAATGCAATTAGGCCATAGATATTTGATGAGCCATCATTTTACCAAGTGTTTGACCTGATTCCAGATATTCCCCTTGTGTCATACTGTAGGTAGTGATTTTAATTCACTTTATAGAGAAACATTCTGTCTAGCAACCTCTGTCATTTAGCACTCATTCATTTCATGTATTTAGAGAGCCTAGACAAGAGTGTCTCTTCTCACTTCACCTTGAATATTAAACTGATAGCAACAAGTATTTTACAATACAACTCATCTATAACCATTGCGGGAAATGCTAATAAAATTTGACTTTATGCAGATAATCTATTGCTGTCACCCAACTTCACTTGATCCATTGTTAAATTTAATTTGAAAACTGTGGATATAGGATTAACAGGGGCAAAAAAGAGTTAAAAATTTAATTTACAACTTTAGTGACAATTTCTCTGGCTAGATAGGTAGATACTATTCAACATGAGCCAAGAGTTTTAATTCTTTTTTAGTGGCCTTTTTTAAAGTCGCACTCTGAATGTATTATTTATATACAGAACATCTATATAACCTCCTAAGTTTTTTTAAATTGTTTTAGCCAAGACTTTCAGATGCTTTTAGGATTCCTATTTTATATTTAACTACTTGGTAAACTGAAGAGTACTGCATATTGGAAGAGGAACAATGAGACTCCTTCTTGGTTAGTGAATCAGCAGCCTGCAGGAATACCTTTCTCCCAGCACTATTTCATGCTTCAGTCATGATATGCAAAACAATGTGAAAATCATTTAATAAGTAAACAAAGCAAAAGCCCCCACCTTGTTAAATAGACCATTTTTTTAACAGGCCTTTCTGCCTGTTAAATGTGATTCTGATTTGACAAGATAGAGGGAAGTGGAAATAGTCATCTTTAATGATTTATACAGTACATTGATGGTTATTCTTTAAGCGGTTGCATGGTTTTGTATTCCAACATCACACTTTTTAATTGCTACATGAAGGTCTGTGATTGCAAATTTGTCTCATTTTGAAAATAAGCCATGCCATCCAGACCTTTTAGTGATTATAAAGGAATAGGTAAAGGAGCTGTGTTTCTTTTCTTTACCTTTCAGCATAGAATGAACCTTCAGGTGTTCCTTTGTAGACTATATATGCTGATGCAGCTCCCTAACAGCTCAAATGTCTTGTTAGTGATTATGACAATCCCTTGAATGTTAAACTGACAATAACCATGGGACTGCAGCATTTGATCTGTGTGTGTGAAAGGGTTCATTCTCAGTATGTTTAAGCTCTGTGCATTCAAAGATTGGAGACACACACTTGAATCCAATTTTAGTCAAGAGCATATGTGACATTTCAGAGCAACTACTGAAAGGTGAGTATAAAATTTGTTAGACTTACTGTACTATTGTACTATGTGTAATACTGAGTATGTTGAACCTTAATACTGTATGTTAATCCTAATTATATGGTGGTCCTAAATACTGTATATTCTCAAACAAATACATGTCTGTCTCTAAATGTGACATTTATGGAAACAAAAAGAGAGATGCTAAGCTAAAAAACTTTGAATCTTGGTTTGAATCTGAAGTGTTGGTATTCAGAACTTAACAGGAGAAAATACATTTTTATGTGTCTTTTATGTGACTTTATTATTCTCTCTGAAGAGACTTTTTCATACTAAATAAAAACATTTTCAAAACTTAATTGATCTACTCTCTGACTTCTTGCATCCCTACAGAATGATTGTTTGAAAGCCATTCAATAATGCTTGGTAAATGCTAGTCAAAACCTGGAACAATTTAAAGTACTGTATGCATTAGCTTCATTATTCTGAATATAGACTTCATTAAGATTTTTTCAGAGGTTTCTGAAGTTATGAAATGTCTAAAATACAGGAGGGTGTTAACTAGCTATTTTGGAAATGCCATAACGTTTTGAAGAAACATATTCAATTGTTATTATAAGTTTTAAGCAAACAAATTGGACCCTTAGACTGTATTAGTATTCTTGGAGACAGTGGAATCTCGATTTCATAGAACTCAATATAAACAACAAGCTCTTTGCTTTGGCACGTTAGTAGCTGAAGAATTAGTTCTACAACTTTGGAACTCAGAAATATTACCAGTATATGACATAGATAGGAGATTTGACTGATTTACTACATATGGAAAGGTACGGAGAGTACAGTATAATAAAACTAAGCCATTTAACAAAACATTGTTTGCTTATGACTTCAATTCAAGTTACACAGGTGCATAGTATAATGAAAAGTTTTCTTTATTAGTCTCTCAGGTGCAGTATACTGTATATATAGAACAGCAGACAAGACAGTACACAGTAACTACAAGTCATACAGTCATAATATCGGTGACTTTTTTCAGACACCTGGTGTTGTAGATTTCCTGGATGGCCGGTAAGGCATTGCCGATGATGTGCTCGCGGCAGTTTTGACCACCCGCTGCAGGGCCTTGCGGTAGGATGCAGTGAAGTTGCTGTACCAGACTGATTCTGCACCAATTTGCTAGTTGTTTTATCTCATCCCTGTAGGCAGTCTCAATGTTCTCTGTGATCAGGCCCGTGACTGTGGTATCGTCAGCATACTTGATGATTATGTTTTTGCTGAACTTGGCAGTACAGTCGTAGGTGAACAGGGAGTATAGCAGTGGGCTGAGCACACAGCCTTGAGGGGCACTGGTGGTAAGGGTGACTGTGTTGGAGGTAAGATAGATAGATAAGTAATACTTTATTAATCCCGTAGGGAAATTGATGTGTTACAGCAGTCCAGCCCAAGACAAGCAAAACAGACATCAGAATAGTTATAAAACAAAAAACAAACAAAATAAATAAAAATAAATACATAGGTACAGAGGTTGCCAATCTGACAGTCTGGGGTCTGCTGGTGAGGAAGTCCAGGATCCAGTTACAGAGGGTGGTATCTAGACCCAGAACCATGAGCTTGGTAGCAAATTTGATGGGTATGATGCTGTTAAATGCTGAGCTAAAGTCAATGAACAGCATTCTTGTATGTGTTCCATACATTCTTGTATGTTATCCAGGTGGGTAAGTGTGGTGTGTAAAGCTATAGAGATTGTATCCTCTATAGAGCGGTTTGTGCGATAGGCAAACTAGCCTGGGCTAAGGACAGGTTGAAGATGTGAGTACAGAAATCAGCTTTCTGCCAGGCAAATGTTATTACCCGGACAGGGATTCTGTCAGGCCCAGCAGCTTTTCATGTGTTCACTCTACTTAGTGATTTCCAGACATCTAGCTTGGATAGTGTGGGGGATGGGATGACAGGGGAGTCAGTGGTCCAGGTGGTTGGTTCAGGGTTTTGAGCTTTGAAGTGTGCATAGAAGGTATTAAGCTTGTTTTGAAGGGAGGAGTTGGTAGCGGTTACAAGGCTTGATATATTCTTGTAGTTTGTGATTGTATGTATGTCTTGCCACATGCGTCGTGGGTTAGCATTAGTATTGAGGTGGTGTTCTGTCTGGGATTTGTAGTGTTTCTTGGGAGCTTTTATACCAGCCCTTAATATTTTCCTTGCCACTTTCAGTTCTTCCTCATTACCAGATTTAAAGGCTGCATTACAGGCTTTGAGCAGGGGGTGGACCTCGGTGTTCATTTTGGGAGTTTGCTTATCTTTTTAACACTCGCAACATCATCAGTTGATGTAGCTGGTGACTGATGATGCATATGTATACTGTATGTCGATATTGGTGTGGGATCTGGGGGTGTCTGCATCTTTGAACACACTCTAGTCTGTGCACTCAAAAGAGTCCTGAAGCATTGATTCTGCCTCTTTAGTCCATGCTTTTACTGTTATAACTGATGTCTTCCTTTGTTTGAGTAGTGATTCTTGTTTACTCATACTAATAGCTTTGGATAGCATTTCGACTGCTCCCTTAGCATTAGCATTAGGAGGTATGTACACAGCAGTTATAAAAAAGGATGTGAATTCCCTTGGTTGGTAGAAGGGACAGCATTTTATCATTAAACATTCTAAGTCGGATGAGCAGTGGATCGCGATTTCTGTAGCTTCTCTGCACCCTGCTTGGTTGACGTTAATACACAGACGTCCTCCTTTATTTTTACCAGAGGCAATTGCTCTGTCCAAGCGGAGAGTTAAATATTAATCTAGCTGAATGGAGGAGTCCGGTATGTTGCTATGAAGCCATTTTTCTGTAAATACGAGAGTGCAGCAGTCTTTTATTTCCTGTTGAGTAGTGAGTCTTATTTCATCCAGTTTGTTGTCTAGGGAGCATACATTGGGGAGGAACAGACAGGGTAGAGGTGGTCTGTTCTGCTGTTGTTTTAGTCTTATTTGCAGCCCGGCTCTCTTACCGCATTTCCTCCTCTCCCGGCGGTCACGGTCACAGCTCTGCGGCTTCCAGGTCTTCGGTGTAGAGGATGGATAAGCTGATGTAGTTCAAGTCAAGCGAACTCATATCAAAATCTGTTTTAATCTGCACATGTAATAATTTCCCAGCTCTTAATTTCATTTTTTTGTCAGGCTTACACTGTTTTGTTACTTTATAACAATTATAACTTCATTCATTCCATGCTACCTGTTTTGTTATCCTGATGGATCCACCTTGTCAACAGATTCTTGTTGTACAGCACATACAGTAAATATTTGTTCCTTTTACTTGCCTAAAGTAAACTTAATTTAAAATCATACTGCATCTGTAAGAGTGTGTGCTAAACAACCTAATAAATAAATTATATTATTAATAAAACATTTAATCCAAAAAATTAATTTAATTACTTATGTCACAGAACATTTGTAAAGCAATGCAAAGTGTAATACGTTATAGTTAAAATATTCATATGCCGATTTAAACCTTTATGTAACCAGAAAGTCCCATTTGTATGATGACTTTCATTTGATGTCTTTAAAAGTAAGAGAATTTGCTTTCACAATGTCCTAATAGACCAAGTCTTGAATAAGTAATAGTTATGAAGAGAGCAGCCTTCAAGGCTGTTATAGGATCTGTGTA
Organism: Lepisosteus oculatus; assembly: GCF_040954835.1. NCBI lineage: Eukaryota > Metazoa > Chordata > Actinopteri > Semionotiformes > Lepisosteidae > Lepisosteus > Lepisosteus oculatus. Next base: position 36,173,985 of record NC_090702.1, on the reverse strand, counting down.
GTTTTATAGCACCTAAATCATCTAACATTTTTCATGTATGTAAACAATTGTGATACTTTTAAACAATGAAATTCTGTATATTTTTCATATTCTTTTAAAACATTAACAAGACTTTTAATTGATTCTTAATATCAGAATTTGTTCTTCAGAGACTGGGAACCTGTTTTAATTAAGAAATAGGATTAACCTTCCCCCAGCAACCCATACTGTATCTAATAATGAACAAAAGACAATAAACCATTGCTTATAAATCAATATATATGGGTTTGAATTTATTGCACATCACATTCTTTAGAATTACACTTAGCAAACCCAGAATGTTCCCTGATTTATTGTAAAGGATTTTTATTAAAGGTTAATTACTTTGCTTCTGTGTCATTCAAAAGGAATGATAAAAGACAATAAGACATGTTAATAAAATGAACATTCCCTTAGGATAAAACTTATATCCTTTTGTTGTATGCATCATAAGCCTCATATATTAATTTTGTGGTTGATTAATGTTGATGCATGGATTAAAATATTACAGTATCGAATTTTTGCAGTGTCCTTGTAGTCCTGATCAGAATGTGTGTATTTTATATCACACAGGGTATCTTTTTAAATAGTTTTTGAAACATACTGTTTATGATATGACTTTCCCATTAAGTAGTTCAACAGATATTTTATATGCAAGCTGTTCTGCGATAAGGAGAGATGATTTACAGTAGGTGATACAGACATAGCATTATAGTACATTTTATCCATTAGGAATTGATTTTTATTAAAAAATATTTTTATAGCATATTTAATTATTTTTAAAAACAAAACAACAAAATTCAACATAAAATGTATACAAATGAAAGATTACAACAAGAGCCATTTAACATATACTAACAAAATGTACATCTCAAAAAGACAAGATTGTAACTATGAGCATTAAACTGCATTTGGATTCTGAGTCATGTAAAAAAGTATTTCCATACACCTGACAATCTGTGATATCATTTTTCATCCTACATTTGATGTAGTCAGCTTTTTTCTCCATAGCTTAATTACTTTTACTGCTTTAGCTTTGTCTTACCTTTTTTGAATTACAAAAGATATGCCGGGGTGTGCAGACAACTTTAATTGGTAGGAACAATTAGGTGTTTTCTCTTGCTCCAGTGATGTAATGCCAGCAGTAACTTATTCTATATACTGTACTAATTTAAGGCTCAGAAATGATATTAACTTCTGAAGGTTAGCAGAATGTGCAGAATTCATTACAGAATAGGTTATCACAGGTCATAAGTTAAACCTAAGAAAAAAATTAAAAACGTTAGAGTGATTGTCTCATTGAGACAAGTGTGAGTCATATAAACTATTCACTCTCTAGAGTGCTGGTGCTTTAGAAGGAGACCCGCCTACCATGAGCACATTTTCTTACTGCTTTATCCAATACAGAGATATGGGGGAGCTGGAGCTCTTGGCAAGCAACGGACGCAAAGCAGGATACACCCTGGACACAACACCACTCAATCTCAGGTCACACACTCACACCAGGGCCAATTATACAGCCAATTAACTTACCAGTATGTCTTTGGACTGTGGGAAGAAACCCATCCAAATACAGACAACAAACTCCACACAGATAGCACCCAAGGAATTGACATCTGGGTCCCAGTGCTGCAAGGCTAACCACTAATCACTGCACCACCGTGCCACCCATTTATGTTAATTTTCAATTTCAAATTGGAACAAAACATTCAATTTTAGGAATGCATGATGAAAAGAAAAGCTTGAAAGACAGGTACTGTACATGCAGTATCATTCTAAATATTAAACAAATGTTTTAAGGGAACTGTTACCATGAATGGCACGATTAGGCTGCAACACCTCTTGATTTTATTTTAATAGAGCCTTGAGTAGCAGTTCTTTATTTGCTGCAGAGGAAATTAGGTTCAAGAATGAAATCAGATTTTGGATTAATTCCAGCTGGAAAAGGTGGGGCAGTGCCCTTTACCATTACAGCTCTTTTTAAAACTTGAACAACTGGTAATTTATTGTTATTGAAAATTACTTAGGACTTGTTTCCACATGATCAACAGCATGAAAAATGTCCAAAAATTTTAGAGGCTTTACAAAGTGCTTTTAGAATAATATTTTACTATTGACCCATAATTCTTCTTTTGAGAATAACTGACATATGTTTTGAGCAGAAAAAAATGTGAAAGAGTGATAAACTGTGGAAGGAATGAGCATTAAAAAAGGGGATAGAGAATTTAAAAGTTGCTGCTACTGAAAATGTAAATCTATAACACAAAAAATCAACATGAAAACATAGTTTTTCTTTTTTGAAGACTTCCCACTACACCGTTGGTGGTGGTGGAAGGAAGTCCCCATTAACTGTAAAGCTCTTTGGGTGGAGTGTCCAGAAAAGTGCTATATAAGTGTAAGCAAGTATTATGATGATGATAATAATAATAATAATAATAATTATTATTATTATTATTATTATTATTAATCATCATCGTCGTCGTCGTTGTTATTATTATTATTATTATTATTATTATTATTATTATTACACCCTCAGCTCCTGTGTTGGTCTCTTTCTGATTGAATTCTACAAAAGTAGACTTCTTTTGACGTTATCGGGTTCATGAAAACTAAAAATATACCTTAACAAACATCATCCTCTCTGCCTGTAAAGTAGATTTCCTACAATTTCTAGCCTTTAAACATGTTCAGTTCCCTCTTTTATAGCCCAAATTATTTATTAATTTCCTTACCCACTTATACTTTCCACTAAGTCTGACTTTTTTTAAATTGTTACCTAACAATTAAATTATTTGGACAAGGGGTCAGAGCAGATATACTGTAGATGGCGATTTTATTACTAATTCCTTCACCATTGTCATTAATATTCAGAGAAAAAATCAAAGTTTAAAAATATAAGATAATTAATATTAACAATGACCTTACAATTTTGTATTACACAGAGAAATCTAATATTAGAGGTTAAGATGAGAAAAACAAATGGAAATACACTAGTGTCTGGAATGAAAGTAAGAAACACAATACTGTATGTTCCTTCAAAACTCATGACTTATAAATTCACATAAAAATAAGTGAGGCATTCACCCATTAATTCATGGTTTGCAGTATCTTCACTTTTGCCGATGAGGTTATCCAACAATCCAGAGGACAAAATATTTAGCTCTTGTATGTGGACCTATTTAAGCTCTTAAAAATGTACTGTACTGTATGTACTGTACAGTACTGCTTATGCTGGAAATTACTAGCTCTCTTTACATTAAATATTATCAAAAATGAAAATAACTTTTTTAAATTGCTTTAAAAAGTAATTATTACACTTCAATTTTATTTTTAAAATGATCAAGACAATCTTTATATGATTCCTTATTATAAAGGTAAAATTCTCCTATGAAAAAATATCTTTATCCCAGAAGGAAATTATTTCTTGATTCTCTTTGTTCTGTCTTAATAGCATGTGAGGTCTGCATACCTAAAAGGACTGCGTACTATTATTCACCAAAATAATTAGGCCTTTTTCAAACTAAGTGGAATTTATAACTTCTCGACAGATATAGGTCAAAGCTGTTAGACAGAGACTTTGCAGGGTTAGAAAGAGTCGGAGTGAGCTGTGACAGTGCTGCTCCCAATAGATTGGAATGATTGACTGTAGATTTTTTAGTTCTTCATAGTAGCAGTGGCTGAGATTCTAGGTCAGATTCTTAAAACAAAGTGTTTGTAAAGTGTCACTGAACAAATGCTCAAATATTCGGAGATGTAATCTGTGCATAAAATTGTGGACAAAGATTTGATTAAGAGTTGCAGAATACAGACTTGATTAACTTTTTCAGAAGCAGAATTTTGCAAATTCAGTCAGGTTATTGTGAATAAGGTTTTTAGTTCATTATTATTCCAGTACTGTATAGAATCTTTGCTGGCATACTGTATATAAAATAGAAGCAACTGCAACCACTAAACAACTCCTTTTGTGTTTTTTGCTATACAGTGAATGGCCCCGGCTAGCTCTGTTGGTAGAGTATGAGACTTACGGTACTGTACAATCTCAGGGTAGTGGGTTTCTGTCCCGCATCGGGTGCCAGGTCATTCATGTTGGAGGGTTGGCACAAGGCTAACAAGCCTGTCCTGTAAAAACACACACAAAAAAATTGTTATGGTAACAGTACTATGATCTTGCTGCCCCTACACGCCGGAAGGCATAACAGGCAGACATCCACATCCGTATACAGTACGGAGAATAGAGAAAATGAAATGCTGAATAATCAGAACTGCAAAATATGGACAACGCCCAATTGCAAAAATTTCCCATTGGTGACACATGGCCTATTACATCACTATTCTACAGAATTACTTCACCACATTTTCCATTAAGGTGTTTTACATTCTCATATACAAGAACTTCAGGAAGATGATGCCACTTGTAATTTAATCACTATGACAACAATATGAAAAAGGGAAAAAAGACATTAAACCTTTGCTATTATTTTCACAGTTGACCAGCATATACTGTAAGAGAACTATTTATCCAACTAGTCAGTTTAGAGTGGTTGAAGAGCACATTCCTCATTAAACAATAAAACCTGGAACAAAGTATCATTAGGAAATTGATCAATAATTTGCAATAACAAATACTATGCACGTACTGAAGTAATATTTCTATTAGTTTCAAAGATCACACAATTAATTTAGTTTTAATGAAACAATGAATGGCCAATGTTTCACCAGTAGTCGTGTGGACACCAGTAGTCGTGTGTCAAACCACGCATTTATAACTTAATCTCCTAGAAGTAATAATCACACACATTTTCAGCTGGGTCAACAGCTGTATGGGTCATCGTCTGTCATGTAGAGGAAATCCCCTAATGTACTTCTATCATTTTTTTAATTGATCAATGATCTATCACTGCATATAATATTTAATCATAATTCCTAAGACTCATATAGTGCTTTTCTGGACACTCCTTTCTAAGCACTTTACAGGCAATGGGGACTTTTAATGACCACAGAGAGTCAGGACCTTTGTTTTACATCTCACCTGAAGAACAGCACCCTTTTTAAAGTGTAGTGTCCCCGTTACTATACTGATATGTTAGGATTCACACAGCTCGCAGGGTGAGCACTCCCTACTGGTCCCACTAACACCTCTTCCAGCTGCAACTTATGTTTTTCCAGGAGGTCTCCCACCCAGGTACTGCAGGCTCATATCTGCTTATCTTCAGTGGGTTGCCATTTGTGAGTTGCAGTGTGATATAGCTGCTGGCTATCTATATTTTATCTATGTACTGTATTACTGGCTATATCTATATTTCAAAAGACATAAACATTCATACTCTCCCACCAGGGCCATTTTGTTCCAGACACCACTTAACATACAAGTACGTTTTTGGACAGTGGGAAGAAAATGAAGCACCAAGAGGAAACCCATGTGCAGCCCAAGCTCAGAATTATATACGGGGCCCCAGAAATGCTAACTCCTGTGCCATCGTGCCACCCTAAGTTTGCATATCTCTAAAATTTCATTTTGTGTGAATAATGAAATAATGAAATCAAAAAACAAATATACCGTAAAAGGATAGTGTAAATCAGTTGATGAGATGGTGGCACAAGAGTCAGGAGTAGCATTCTCGCACAGGCTGGCAGTTAAATTCCTGCTACCAGCTATATACTCCTGTCCTCAGAATAGCTCTGGAAACCCTCTCATGTTTATTTTTCTAAATTTTAAGACCAGTGATTGATCCAACAGCACACTGTTTATATCCATAACAATGTGTTTCTGGGAATTTACTTGGTTTGTCTCCCCAAAATTCATGATTTGCATATAATTATTTTTTGCTAAAGATTAAAGAAAATATTTAAAATTGTGCATGGAGTATGGCTTCAACATAACAGGCAGTAATAATGTAAAAATAATACTTAGATAATCAGGTACATAGTGTTCTCAACAGTCAAATTAACAATCAGATCTATTCAGCATCTGAATGTCTTCAGCAATAAAGTGATAATGTCAACATTGTGCATTAATGTATTGTTTCATCATTGGTTATAGTTTTGAAAACAAGAATTATAATCAGAAAATCTAACATGGATGCTGCAAGCCTTTTCTTTCTATTTACTAAAACATTCTTTAGCTTTACCTTAAAATGTTTTATTTAAACTACAATATTATTTTTAAATTAGTGGCAGTAGATTAGGAGAAGAGAGTTAGAATTCCTTTGTTTGTAATTAAGAAATGCAATCTGTTTACTTCAAATACATTGCAGAATAATCAAAAATAAGTACTGTAGGTTTAGTTTTATAATATAAGGCATTCAGTGATCTGCCTAATACAGAACAAGAATGCTTATTCTGGATATTTGCACTGTGAATCTTCAGTCCACATTTAAAGAAAAAGTTTTAAATAAAATGGTGAAAGGGAGGAAGCTATAAAGGTACTATTTTTATACAAACAAGGCATCATTACTGCAGAGACTAAGTTTTATGTCACAGATTCCTTTTTAATTAATCAAATGAAAGATATAGCTCTCTTTTTTCTGACTAAGTTCTTAAAAGATTATCAATACCTGATAAACAAATAATAGAACAATATTATCTGTTTAAATCTATAAAACAGAATTTTTTATTTTTATCTATTATATTGTCTCCCAGAGTGAGAGTTCTGAAACTAAGGAATTGGCATGGAGTTCATACCATTTATAAACCTCATGAAACATAAACAAATGAAAGACATTTTTAAAAGAAGCCTAAAATAGAAAACTGAAATCAATTTAGCAATTAAGAACATGACCTGCGCGAAAATCAGAAGACACAGTGGTCCACCAGAAGAAAAACAGCGGTTTAAAGGACTGTCCTACACTCATAAGCTAAAAAAGTTTAAGCTTTTTAGTTGTGAACAAAGGGAAGTATGAAGAGAACGGATATACTGTACGATTTTGAAATCATCTCTAGCATTGACAAAATCAGCCCAGTATACTTCTATAGAATCAACTGTGGTACACAAACCAGTGGACATGAGTAGAAGAGTATTAACATGCTCAGGACAGGATGCCTATGCACTATTATACACAAATAGTTGTGGAGATCAAGAACACTCTATCCAGATACCTTGTTGAAACTGAGAACCTGACTTCTTCCACCCAGATTCCAGTCTATCAAGTTTTATTCATTCTGCCCCTGCTTGCTCACTTGAGTTGACTGCTAACCTGAACCGATTAAATAGAAACATTTTTAGTCCCATTTGAGCCATTCGGTCATTCAGTGGTGACCTGTATATCATCTGGGATTTCTAATCCATTTTGTTGCTATGATGGTTTAAGAGAATAAAAAGTGAATCACCTTTTAAACTTTTAAAACAACAGTGTATGTGAAAACGTATCATGCCACAGCAATACATTTCTATGTTTATTAAATATACTGTAGTTACAGCAGAAATCCTATAATTAAAATAATAATTACACAGTGAGCTCCTTTATATTGAACAGCTTGCTTTAAATATGATATGTGAAGGAACAAAATGTTTTTTTAATCTTTTGTCTGTAGAGGATTAAGTAAAGTAGAAAACCCAAATATACTTCTACCATCTGTAATAAACAATAATATAGTTCATCTGCATGGTATAAAAAATTAGATCTCTAATATTTTACAGGGTTATACATGTCCTAGAAAAACATGTTATTCATGACCTCTGATAAACTTACCTGGTGTAAAAAAAAAAAACTGATTCAGGACTAAATTATTCTCAAATCTTCTGCTAACAAGGTGATTTTTAGTCCTGCGCAAATCAGGCTAGTCATATTCTACATACAATTTAAAAACTCCAGTATTTTCTGGCAGTACTGAAGACTTATGTTTGAACCTTTTATAGAATTTAAAACTACAGATATACAGTAGATGTGTTTTTCATTTGGTTTATTTACATTAAATCTTGTTTTATTTTGTACAACTCTGATATATGTATTGTGTCACACCCAGCCCTCTGAATCACATACTTTAATGAGGACAACTGAAATGAGATGGGGCTGTACTTTGCAACTCCTGTTTCTTGGGGGAAGGGGCTGCTGAGTTCATATTGAAAGGACTCTGTAGTTTGGAAAGTGATGGCAGTGGGTGTATGTACTGTAAGCATGTAGGGAAATTCAATCTGAGCATCTGAGCATTCCTCTTTTGTGTAATGCCAAACAAAATAGATGTAATTAAAATTATTATTATTTTAGACAAATGTATAAGTAACATGGTTGACATAAGAGTAACAGTTGACATGAGAGTTTTTTAACAACAGCATTTTAATTATGGTAGTAGTATAAAGCGACACCTTTCGTCAAACTTTTGACAGGTACCACGCCCCCTTTTCCATCCAATGGTCGTCCGCTGTGTTTGGTTGTCCCGCCCCCCAGCCATCCAATGGCGTGTTGTTATTTGTGCATGACCCGCCCCCTCAGGAGCCAATGGTGTGGGTCGGAACCCCCTACCGGCCGGTCGCCCCGACGCCTCGGGGTGCCAAAGCCCCCAGCCGGCGCATCCCTGGTTGTGTGCGAGTGTGTATTGGTTTGGAAGTGGGAGCATGTCTGCCGCGGGGTTGAGTGCGCTCTATTATAACCCTAGGAAATCGGGCAGTTACGGCGGCGCAGGGGGTCTGTTGCGGGCCGCGAGATCCCGGGGTGTGCGCGGCGCCAGCCGCGGGCGGGTGGTCGAGTGGCTGTCCGGCCAGGCTGCTTATACGCTGCACAAGCCGGCGCGCGTGTGTTTTAAGAGAAACAGGACGCTGGTGTCCGAAATGGACTGGCAGTGGCAGGCCGACTTGGTGGACATGAGAGAACACCAAGCGTTCAACGACGGTTTCTGTTACATCTTAATGTGTATAGACATGCTGTCTAAATACGCTTGGGCCGTGCCGCTGAAAACCAAGACTGGTGGGGCCGTGACAGGCGCTTTCCGAAATATACTGCAAGAGGGTCGGACTCCTAAAAAGCTACAAACGGACGAGGGTAAAGAATTTCTTAACAGGACCTTCCAAAATTTTCTCAAACGTGAGAATATTAAACATTTCGTTACGGCCAGCGATGTGAAGGCTAGTGTGGTCGAAAGGTTTAACAGAACTATTAAAACAAAAATGTGGAGGTACCTGACACACAAAAACACCTTTCGTTATATCGACGTCCTTTCAGATCTTATTTACGCTTATAACCATAGTTACCACACGACTATTAAACGAACCCCGGCTTCTGTTACGCCCGACAACTCCCTTGAGGTGTGGAGAACGGTCTATGACGCTCACTTTAAGAGAAAACCGTCAAAGTTTTCATTTAATGTGGGTGATCGCGTGCGGGTGTCCAAAATAAAGGGAGTGTTTGAGAAGGGATATGAACAGACCTTCACAGATGAAATTTTCATTGTCAAAGAGCGGTCCGCGGCTCTGAGACCCTATTACAAACTGCAGGACTACGCAGGCGATGATATTAAGGGTTCCTTCTATGCCGAAGAGCTACAGAAGATAAACCCGGATGTTGAGAACGTCTACCGCATCCAAACGATTTTAGCAACCAGGGGTCGTGGCAAAAACAAACAGCTTTTGGTAAAGTGGCGTGGCTGGAGCGATAAATTCAATAGTTGGGTGAAGGCTTCTGAGGTCCGAGACATATAGAGGTGGTGAAAAATGAACCCCAATGGTTTCTATGTGACGCTGGCCAGTAATTCATCCTCAAAGATGTTTCCAAAGAACACTAACGCCTGCTTCACAGAGCATCTGGCAAAGGCGATTGACCTGGACGGGGGCTGGGAAGTGGGCCTGGTCGAGCTACACTATCCGAATACACTAAACACTTTTGATGAAGACGAAGTTTTTCTGTTCATCAGCGAGGAGCTCAAGACTATCTGGACCTGTACCTTACCGAGAGGGTACTACGGCAACATCGAACAGCTCTTGCATGAAATGAAACGGGCTGCTGAAAAATCCAAGTTAACGGCTGTAAGTCTTAAATACAACCCCATTAGCCGTTCGGTAAGAATTGTTAGTGATAAACGGTTTGTTATGCAGCTGCGTAACCGCCTAGCTCGGATGTTGGGTTTCAATTCGGGTGTCGCGGGTGTAAAATCACCGCACCCCGTCGATATGACTGGCGGATTTAACACCATGTATATATACACCGATATCATAGAACACCAGTTAGTAGGCGACGTCTACGCACCGCTTTTGCGTTGTGTGCCCTTCAGAGGCGTGGATGGTGAATTCGTCACAGTATTGTACGACAAACCCCATTACGTGCCGGTGAGCATCGACCATTTTAACAACATCACTATTGAAATAAAGACGGATCAAAACGAACACGTGTCATTTGCATTTGGAAAGGTCATCGTCAAGCTGCATTTCAGACCTGTGAAAGCGTCAAACATCTAAAAGGATGACGGTCATCAAGAGCTACGGGGATCCTTCTCTGTATACCCACTACTACAAACAACAGGCTGGTTATGGATTACCAGGATTTTCAGGGCTACCGGTTCAGTACGGCGCTGGTATCGGTGGTATTTTCAGAGCGCTATTTAGAAAAGCCGTGCCTTTTCTGAAACGCGGGTTTGAAATAGCTAAGCCGCACATGGCATCGGCTGCTAAAAACATCGCCAAAGACGTGGTCGGCAACGTTACAAGCGCGGTCATGTCTAAGGTGGGTGCACATCAGCAGGAAGGTTCGGGTCTAGCATACATCCGCAGGGGTGTCGGTAGAAAAAGACAGACGTCATCATCCCACCGTCGGGGGCCGCCGAAACCTGATAAAAGAACGGCTAAGCGCAGACAGGCAACTCATAGAAGCTTCAGGTCGACCAAGAAGAGCGTGACACACCGCAATCAACGCGACACGAAACGAGACATATTTTAAACATGGCATTTGTTCACGGCGGGTCTGCAGAATGCGCCAAGTCGGAGTTGGACATATTTCAATTAGCGCCTACCCAAACAAGCGTCGAGAAAAGTTTTTACATAGAAGTTCCACCCCTCACGGCCCTCACGGAAAACGCACCTCTGGAGTTCTACGTCGCAGGCAACGGTGAAGATTATTTAGATTTAAACAACACGCTGCTCTATCTGACCTGTAAAATAACGGAAGCAGACGGTCGGGACATTGATGCGGCAGCCCGTGTGAGCCTGGTGAACTACCCCATCGCTGCCATCTTCAGCCAGGTTGACATCACCGTAGGAGACCGATTGATCAGCCAGAGCAACAACTGCTATCCTTACAGAGCCTTTATAGAGTCGGTCCTGAACTACAGTGAAGAGACGCTGAAGACGCAGTATTCAACAGGTCTCTTTTACAAAGACACAGCCGGTGAACACGAGTCCACAATTTTGGATGGTCCCAATCAGGGGTTCCGAAAAAGAGCATCATACACGACGCAAAGCCGAAAACTGGAGCTCCTGGGACACATTCACGCCGACCTGTTTTTTCAGGACAAACTACTACTGAATGGCGTAGACCTGAAAATAAAACTCACGCGAAACAGAGATGCTTTCTGCTTAATGAACAACGCCGGAGAACACAAACTGAGCGTACTCTCTGCATCTTTGTTTGTGAAAAGAGTCAGAGTGTCACCCGGGGTCAGACTGGGACACGCCGAAGCACTCCTGACGGCCAACGCTAAATACCCCATAGACCGCGTACAGATGAAAGTCTTCAGCCTGCCTGCCGGGAGCCGTGTGTGTAACCAAGAAAACCTCTTTCTCGGGCAGCTACCCAAAGTGGTCATTTTGGGGTTTGTGGACAACGCGGCATTCAGCGGCAGTTTTACCCAAAACCCCTTCAATTTTAAACACTACAACGTTAACTTTCTGGCTCTCTACGCGGACGGGGAACAAATCCCCACTAAACCGCTTCAACCAGACTTCCAGAATGGACATTGCGTCCGTGAATATTTTAATCTGGTGGAAACAGCCGGGAAGCGTCTGAAAGACAAACCTGTTCTGGTGGACCGCGAGGAGTACGCACGCGGTTACACATTGTTCGCTTTCAACCTCAGCCCCGACGACGAGTGCACAGGACATTATTCACTTATCAAATCGGGTAATCTGAGAGCTGAAATACGCTTCGCGACCCCGCTACCCACAACAGTTAACATGGTTGTGTACGCGCTGTTCGACAACGTGATAGAGCTGGATATGAGACGTCAAGTCATTTACGACTTCAGCTAAAAAGCGCTGGGAGACCACACAACCTGCACATAAAGATGAACACCAAACAGCTGGAAGACATTCTAACCCGAGACCGCTATACCCGAGACAGTTTTCTAGGCGTGTTCCCCAGTGATGCCCTACCGAGCGAGAGACTGGCGCGGCGCCCTCTGAGTTTAATAGTTAATACTCACCCACACGACCGCCCCGGTGAACACTGGCTGGCTATTTACTTACCCGACGACGAGGGCGCAGAATTTTTCGACTCCTACGGATTTTCACCCGAAGCCTTTTTCTTTCCCAAGAACATTAATGATTTCTTAAACAGAAATGCTAACTCCATATTTTACAATAACAGACAATTGCAAGATTCTTTTGCAGTGACCTGCGGTCTACACTGCGTCTTTTTTCTAAACCATAGATGTAAAGGTTTATCTTTTAGAAACATTTTAGAACTTTATTCTACGGATGCAATCCAGAATGACCGCATGGTGGAAATGTTTCTGAAAAGAACTTTACGGCGTTAACTACATGCTGCCGGGCGAGAAAGCCGAGTTTTTGGTTTGGTATGAAGAATGCCGGGGAAGTGTGTTTAACTTACAGAGAGAGTTGAAACGTTACTGCCAGTTGGATGTGGCAATTCTAAGAGAAGGCTGTGTCAGGTTTCGGGACGAGGTCATGAATATGACCAGACAGACACGCGTGACTGAGTCAGGGGCCGCCTGCGTTGTGTGCATCGACCCCTTTCAGTTTGTGACCATCGCTAGTGTCTGCATGGCCATGTTCAGACTTATGTTTTTACAGGAAGAGACGATTGCGTTGCTACCCCATGACAATTACCACCGCCAGCAAAAACGATTTTCTACACCCAGCATTCAATGGCTTATGTACATTGAACACACAGAGCGCGTTAAAATCCAACACGCGTTAACCACGGCCGGTGAGTTCAAGGTTGGCCCATATTTTCTGGATGGGTATGCTGTAATTGACGGCGTGCCGACAGCCTTTGAGTTCAACGGTTGCTTTTTTCACGGTTGTAGCGTTTGTTATTGTGAAAGCGATTTTAATCAGCTGACAAACACTACTTTTGGTTGGTTGTACAGAAAGACGATGGTGAAAATTAATTTTCTCAAAATGAGAGGTTTTAACGTGCGTGTTTTGTGGGAGCACGAGTTCAGAGACATGCTTGTTGAAAATGGAGACTTGGGTAAATTTCTAACAGCCGCACAATTACCAGAGCCTCTGCAACCTCGCGAGTCGCTTTTTGGGGGGAGAACAAATGCGATTTGTTTGCATTACACAGCGCAGCCCGGTGAAAAAATTCATTACTATGATTTCACCAGTCTGTATCCGTTTGTGAACAAAACTAAAAAATACCCACTGGGCCACCCCCGAATAATATATAACAACTTTGGAGATTTAAAACTGTATTTCGGTTTAGCGAAGGTGAAAGTTTACCCACCCAGACGTTTGTACTTTCCAGTTCTACCAACCAAAATTGACAAAAAACTGTTTTTCACGCTGTGTCGTACGTGTGCTGAAACAAAACAGACCACCCCCTGTGAGCACAGTGATGAAGATCGCGCCTTGACTGGTGTCTGGTGCACCCCCGAATTACAGAAGGCCGTAGACCTGGGGTATAGAGTGTGTAAAATTTACGAAATTTGGCATTTCGAAAAGGCCTCACACGATCTTTTTACCGACTACATCAAACTGCATCTGAAAGGGAAGCAGGAAGCTTCGGGGTTTCCAGAGTGGTGTACAGATGTCGCGAAACAACAAAGATATATCGGCGAATATTATGAAAAAGAGGGCGTCCGGCTGGACCCCGGCAACATTAAAAAGAATCCGGCCAAAAGACAGCTTTCAAAAATTGCCTTGAACAGTTTGTGGGGGAAGTATGGGCAAAGAGACAATTTACCACAGACCACCATTGTGAGAAACCCCGATGAATTGTTCCGGTACTTATTTACGCCATATCATGAGGTGTCAGCCTGCGAGTTTATCGATGAAAACACAGCCTGTGTTACGTGGAAACACACTAAACACCACTATACGGGCCATTCAAACACTAACATTTTCATCGCTAGCTTTACAACCGCCTATGCCCGCTTGGAGTTATACAATCTGCTAAATGCTTTGCAAGGCCGTTGTCTCTACCATGACACAGATTCCGTTATCTTTGTGAGCCGGGAGGGTGAGTGGAATCCGGAACTGGGCGACTACTTGGGTGAGTTGACCAGCGAAATCGATGCTGGTCAACACATCACCGAGTTTGTGTCAACAGGACCCAAGTCGTACGGGTACAAACTGTCTGGAGGGAAAGCCTGTTTAAAGGTAAAAGGCATTACGCTCAATGTGAACAATTGTGAAAAAGTTAACTTTGAGAGTCTGCGGGACTTGGTTTTTGACTATGGCGTTAACCCTTATGCAGAGTGCCGGGAATTTAAACACATTTCTATTCAACAGCCGATGATCGTGCGTGTTAAAAAGGATTGGCGCATTGAGACCCGGACCTTAAAGAAAACCCAGAAGGTGGTGTACGACAAGCGGGTGCTGCAAGAAAATTTGACATCGTTGCCCTACGGATATTAACACGATGGATGTCAGGTTAAAACACCCTTTTTCGTGCATTTTGTCCGGACCCTCGAATTGCGGTAAAAGTTATTTTATAAAACAGCTCTTGGAGAGCGGTGATACCGTTATGACTCGTAAACCCGAAAACATAGTCTGGTGTTACAGCTGCTGGCAACCTCTATACGACGAGTTGCTTGTGAAATTTCCATACATTCAGTTTATAGAAGGACTACCGACGTCGTTTTCCGACGACCAGCTACTGCCGCCGGGTAGCGTAAATTTGATTATAGTGGATGATTTGATGGAGTCTGCGTGTGAAAATAATGAGATAGAAAAAGCTTTTACCAAATACGTACACCACCGAAACCTCAGCATCATGTATATCGTCCAAAATGTGTTTTGTCAAGGTCGGAAAAGTAGAACCATTGCGTTAAATACAAAGTACATGGTGCTGTTTAAAAACCCTAGAGATAAACTACAGATTACAACCCTGTCCCGGCAGATGTACCCCGGTAAAGCCAAATTTTTTTTGGAAGCGTTCGATGACGCTACTAAAAAACCTTTCGGTTACTTGTTGGTGGATTTAAATGCCGACACCCCAGATGACTATCGCTTGCGAACAGGTCTTTTCCCCCCAGATGTACCCACGGCTTATGTGTTTAAAAAATCTAAAAGTCGGTGATCTCACAACCACCGACTCAGTCGAAAAACACGTTCGGGGCGTCGTCATGTCTTCACGCGTTCGGAGAAACCTGACTCTCTTAAATTTTCTGGTAAAAGCCACCCCCAAACAGCGGAAAGCTATTCTCTGCGGGGCTACAAATGATCTTGTACAGGCCATAGCTGAAATCGCCTTGAATACCTTGAAAGGGAACATACCGTTATCTGCTAAGCAGTTTGGGACCCTGAAGAGAAAGCGTAAGCTTATAAAGACTTTGAGTCGAAAGGGTCTTTCTCTTAAAAGAAAGAGACTCTTGGTGAACCAGTCCGGTGGTTTTATCGGGGCGCTGTTGAGTATTGCCGTACCACTGATTACGGGACTTCTACAACGTCGATAATGGAGCACGCTGAAAAAATGTACCTGGTACCTCAGAAACAGCTCGAGCGACTCCGAGAGCGGTCTGGGGTCGAAAGCGATGTAAGAAAAATAACCGCCCGTCGACTGGATGATGAAATGCGTGACATTCTGCAGAACTCGCATCTGCCCGAATATGAAAAAGTGAAATTGTACAGCCAGGTGTTGCAACGGTATTTGGCATTAGTACGCCAGGAGACTTCCGAAAAGGGGACTTTAACCGTTGTACTACCGGAAAATGCACCCACCGAACTATCACGTACGTTCGCGCAACCGCCGTCATCGAGCGAGGCTGACTTTGGGTATATTTTGGACAGCGTGTCTCAGAGGTTCCGGAGAAATGCCGAGATATTGTTAAAGACCATGGCCCGCAATGAACCACTAATAGCCTGGAATGAAAAGGGGGAATTTGTGTACAAGGGGGCACCCGTTGAGGGCTCTCATATGATTGATCTTGTCCGGGCTCTCACGCAGCAGCAAGCAGTTGCTGGCGGTAAGAAGCCTAAAGGTTGGGATGTGTTCATGGAGGCTATGGCTGAAATCAACGTGCCGGGCACCTTGCTAGCCAACGCGGGTAACCGAGAGCTACTTGAAAAACTCAAGGCTGCCCCGCCGGGGTGTGCCGCGGCGGCCAAAACTTTAAAACAACCGGTAGAGTTGTCGACGGTCGACCCGGTCTCTAAGATAACCGCTGAAAGGAGACGATCATTAATACCTAGACCCACATGGCTGTCTTTGTAACATTTTTTTCTCTGGGTCTGTGTGTTTGTGTTAAATGACTTGAAATGTATATTAAAAAGCGTGCGCAATATGTTTAAAAATGGTTTGTCTGTAACATGTATTAAAAAAAGCTTGAGCGCTGTAACAGCGAATGTATAATAAAAATATTGTGTTGATTTTCATCCATGTTTTGTGTTCTTTTTAAATAATAACCACACAGACGTCGAAATGGTTCGATTTCATTTTTATTTTAGACGACCGATTAACATTTATGACATGTTTTAAATTGTCGTAAACACCCGCATAATTGAACATTCGTATTTTCAAAGGGGTTGAAAGGGTACCGGGGTCTCCGTCTCACACGACGTCGGTTTTTCAGAAACATTTCCACCATGCGGTCATTCTGGATTGCATCCGTAGAATAAAGTTCTAAAATGTTTCTAAAAGATAAACCTTTACATCTATGGTTTAGAAAAAAGACGCAGTGTAGACCGCAGGTCACTGCAAAAGAATCTTGCAATTGTCTGTTATTGTAAAATATGGAGTTAGCATTTCTGTTTAAGAAATCATTAATGTTCTTGGGAAAGAAAAAGGCTTCGGGTGAAAATCCGTAGGAGTCGAAAAATTCTGCGCCCTCGTCGTCGGGTAAGTAAATAGCCAGCCAGTGTTCACCGGGGCGGTCGTGTGGGTGAGTATTAACTATTAAACTCAGAGGGCGCCGCGCCAGTCTCTCGCTCGGTAGGGCATCACTGGGGAACACGCCTAGAAAACTGTCTCGGGTATAGCGGTCTCGGGTTAGAATGTCTTCCAGCTGTTTGGTGTTCATCTTTATGTGCAGGTTGTGTGGTCTCCCAGCGCTTTTTAGCTGAAGTCGTAAATGACTTGACGTCTCATATCCAGCTCTATCACGTTGTCGAACAGCGCGTACACAACCATGTTAACTGTTGTGGGTAGCGGGGTCGCGAAGCGTATTTCAGCTCTCAGATTACCCGATTTGATAAGTGAATAATGTCCTGTGCACTCGTCGTCGGGGCTGAGGTTGAAAGCGAACAATGTGTAACCGCGTGCGTACTCCTCGCGGTCCACCAGAACAGGTTTGTCTTTCAGACGCTTCCCGGCTGTTTCCACCAGATTAAAATATTCACGGACGCAATGTCCATTCTGGAAGTCTGGTTGAAGCGGTTTAGTGGGGATTTGTTCCCCGTCCGCGTAGAGAGCCAGAAAGTTAACGTTGTAGTGTTTAAAATTGAAGGGGTTTTGGGTAAAACTGCCGCTGAATGCCGCGTTGTCCACAAACCCCAAAATGACCACTTTGGGTAGCTGCCCGAGAAAGAGGTTTTCTTGGTTACACACACGGCTCCCGGCAGGCAGGCTGAAGACTTTCATCTGTACGCGGTCTATGGGGTATTTAGCGTTGGCCGTCAGGAGTGCTTCGGCGTGTCCCAGTCTGACCCCGGGTGACACTCTGACTCTTTTCACAAACAAAGATGCAGAGAGTACGCTCAGTTTGTGTTCTCCGGCGTTGTTCATTAAGCAGAAAGCATCTCTGTTTCGCGTGAGTTTTATTTTCAGGTCTACGCCATTCAGTAGTAGTTTGTCCTGAAAAAACAGGTCGGCGTGAATGTGTCCCAGGAGCTCCAGTTTTCGGCTTTGCGTCGTGTATGATGCTCTTTTTCGGAACCCCTGATTGGGACCATCCAAAATTGTGGACTCGTGTTCACCGGCTGTGTCTTTGTAAAAGAGACCTGTTGAATACTGCGTCTTCAGCGTCTCTTCACTGTAGTTCAGGACCGACTCTATAAAGGCTCTGTAAGGATAGCAGTTGTTGCTCTGGCTGATCAATCGGTCTCCTACGGTGATGTCAACCTGGCTGAAGATGGCAGCGATGGGGTAGTTCACCAGGCTCACACGGGCTGCCGCATCAATGTCCCGACCGTCTGCTTCCGTTATTTTACAGGTCAGATAGAGCAGCGTGTTGTTTAAATCTAAATAATCTTCACCGTTGCCTGCGACGTAGAACTCCAGAGGTGCGTTTTCCGTGAGGGCCGTGAGGGGTGGAACTTCTATGTAAAAACTTTTCTCGACGCTTGTTTGGGTAGGCGCTAATTGAAATATGTCCAACTCCGACTTGGCGCATTCTGCAGACCCGCCGTGAACAAATGCCATGTTTAAAATATGTCTCGTTTCGTGTCGCGTTGATTGCGGTGTGTCACGCTCTTCTTGGTCGACCTGAAGCTTCTATGAGTTGCCTGTCTGCGCTTAGCCGTTCTTTTATCAGGTTTCGGCGGCCCCCGACGGTGGGATGATGACGTCTGTCTTTTTCTACCGACACCCCTGCGGATGTATGCTAGACCCGAACCTTCCTGCTGATGTGCACCCACCTTAGACATGACCGCGCTTGTAACGTTGCCGACCACGTCTTTGGCGATGTTTTTAGCAGCCGATGCCATGTGCGGCTTAGCTATTTCAAACCCGCGTTTCAGAAAAGGCACGGCTTTTCTAAATAGCGCTCTGAAAATACCACCGATACCAGCGCCGTACTGAACCGGTAGCCCTGAAAATCCTGGTAATCCATAACCAGCCTGTTGTTTGTAGTAGTGGGTATACAGAGAAGGATCCCCGTAGCTCTTGATGACCGTCATCCTTTTAGATGTTTGACGCTTTCACAGGTCTGAAATGCAGCTTGACGATGACCTTTCCAAATGCAAATGACACGTGTTCGTTTTGATCCGTCTTTATTTCAATAGTGATGTTGTTAAAATGGTCGATGCTCACCGGCACGTAATGGGGTTTGTCGTACAATACTGTGACGAATTCACCATCCACGCCTCTGAAGGGCACACAACGCAAAAGCGGTGCGTAGACGTCGCCTACTAACTGGTGTTCTATGATATCGGTGTATATATACATGGTGTTAAATCCGCCAGTCATATCGACGGGGTGCGGTGATTTTACACCCGCGACACCCGAATTGAAACCCAACATCCGCGCTAGGCGGTTACGCAGCTGCATAACAAACCGTTTATCACTAACAATTCTTACCGAACGGCTAATGGGGTTGTATTTAAGACTTACAGCCGTTAACTTGGATTTTTCAGCAGCCCGTTTCATTTCATGCAAGAGCTGTTCGATGTTGCCGTAGTACCCTCTCGGTAAGGTACAGGTCCAGATAGTCTTGAGCTCCTCGCTGATGAACAGAAAAACTTCGTCTTCATCAAAAGTGTTTAGTGTATTCGGATAGTGTAGCTCGACCAGGCCCACTTCCCAGCCCCCGTCCAGGTCAATCGCCTTTGCCAGATGCTCTGTGAAGCAGGCGTTAGTGTTCTTTGGAAACATCTTTGAGGATGAATTACTGGCCAGCGTCACATAGAAACCATTGGGGTTCATTTTTCACCACCTCTATATGTCTCGGACCTCAGAAGCCTTCACCCAACTATTGAATTTATCGCTCCAGCCACGCCACTTTACCAAAAGCTGTTTGTTTTTGCCACGACCCCTGGTTGCTAAAATCGTTTGGATGCGGTAGACGTTCTCAACATCCGGGTTTATCTTCTGTAGCTCTTCGGCATAGAAGGAACCCTTAATATCATCGCCTGCGTAGTCCTGCAGTTTGTAATAGGGTCTCAGAGCCGCGGACCGCTCTTTGACAATGAAAATTTCATCTGTGAAGGTCTGTTCATATCCCTTCTCAAACACTCCCTTTATTTTGGACACCCGCACGCGATCACCCACATTAAATGAAAACTTTGACGGTTTTCTCTTAAAGTGAGCGTCATAGACCGTTCTCCACACCTCAAGGGAGTTGTCGGGCGTAACAGAAGCCGGGGTTCGTTTAATAGTCGTGTGGTAACTATGGTTATAAGCGTAAATAAGATCTGAAAGGACGTCGATATAACGAAAGGTGTTTTTGTGTGTCAGGTACCTCCACATTTTTGTTTTAATAGTTCTGTTAAACCTTTCGACCACACTAGCCTTCACATCGCTGGCCGTAACGAAATGTTTAATATTCTCACGTTTGAGAAAATTTTGGAAGGTCCTGTTAAGAAATTCTTTACCCTCGTCCGTTTGTAGCTTTTTAGGAGTCCGACCCTCTTGCAGTATATTTCGGAAAGCGCCTGTCACGGCCCCACCAGTCTTGGTTTTCAGCGGCACGGCCCAAGCGTATTTAGACAGCATGTCTATACACATTAAGATGTAACAGAAACCGTCGTTGAACGCTTGGTGTTCTCTCATGTCCACCAAGTCGGCCTGCCACTGCCAGTCCATTTCGGACACCAGCGTCCTGTTTCTCTTAAAACGCACGCGCGCCGGCTTGTGCAGCGTATAAGCAGCCTGGCCGGACAGCCACTCGACCACCCGCCCGCGGCTGGCGCCGCGCACACCCCGGGATCTCGCGGCCCGCAACAGACCCCCTGCGCCGCCGTAACTGCCCGATTTCCTAGGGTTATAATAGAGCGCACTCAACCCCGCGGCAGACATGCTCCCACTTCCAAACCAATACACACTCGCACACAACCAGGGATGCGCCGGCTGGGGGCTTTGGCACCCCGAGGCGTCGGGGCGACCGGCCGGTAGGGGGTTCCGACCCACACCATTGGCTCCTGAGGGGGCGGGTCATGCACAAATAACAACACGCCATTGGATGGCTGGGGGGCGGGACAACCAAACACAGCGGACGACCATTGGATGGAAAAGGGGGCGTGGTACCTGTCAAAAGTTTGACGAAAGGTGTCGCTTTATACTACTTATGGTATTCATAGTATTCATTGTTGTTATTTCAAATTATTTTAATATTTTTGAATTCTAAAATGTGCAAAAAACCCTTGAGAAAAATAAGTTTTCATATTTGAAGAGTATATCAGTAAAGTAACAGACAATTCCATAATATCATTTTGGAAAAGGCTCAGTAGAAGAAGGCTGATTGGGAAAGCTCAAGCAATCACATTCTAGCACTTGTTGCAAGGAGAATAGGCAACTCACATCTCTATACTGTATGTAATCTTCACTGAGACAGTGTTGATGAATCTGTATTGTCCGACTAGTAGGACTTTGCTTCTGTGGCTTTGTCAGCAGTGTCCTAGTCAATGTAAAACAACTTTACAGTTTGACCTGCATCACTCAATGCCCTGAACAAATGATGAGCATTTGGAATATTCATTCCTTGGCTAACCAATCTTTCACTTCTTTTCAGAACACCTTTTCCATCTGGAGCCTACTGTACTTACCATGACTCAAAGAGGTTCCAAGTTCTTGCAGTGGATCCTCTCTTGTGCACTTCTCCCTATATGAAATTCTACTTTTGCCTACAACATTCACATAGCCCATCACTGAAGCAGTGTACAACAGAAACAGAAGGATTTATTTCTTGTAGGTGGTCTAGAACAGAATCAGGGTAAGGCCATATTGCAGAAGGACCCTTTTGCTGGCGATTTTGTACGGAAACACACAGGCTTCTCTTTTGCACCATAATGCAGAACCCCTCTTATCAGCAGCTTGCAAGGATACTATTCCCCATGGTCAATATGTATGAAGCATTCATTTGAAGACTTTCTTCAGTTTCTGGTGAAACATGAACTGTTGTTTTATATTTTTTTTAAAATTTGTTCAGTTGATTTTGAACAATGTCTTCAAACTCCTCCTCCAAGGAGTTTGCCATTTCTTGCTTGACTGTGACCTTTACTGTGATGGTGACTGTGATTTTTGTTCCTTTTTAACTGAAGCTGTTATCCATTGCTAGTATCATACTTTTGGCTAGTGGATTGTAAGAAAAACGCAGAGGTATCCTGATTTTCTTGCAGTTGAAACACTCACCACGCAGACATGTCTTGGAAGCAGTATCACAATGGACTGACTCATCCAATCTATTGTCAATGACTCTGAGGTGATGCAGCTTTCTTTACTTTACAAAATTCTTTACGAAAGTTCTTTACGAACGTCTCACACAATGTTCAGGCATGTTTCTAGATCAAATGTTGATGGAAGCACCACACAAGATGGACACATTTGACAAAATAATGAATAAGTTGCATATCAATTATCTGAAAGGTATTTTCAGTGTAAATATCACTTGTTTTTCTACAACAGTAAGTAGTATTAATACGCATCCTTCTAGGATAAAAGCAAGCCATTTTGTTATTCTTTTTACATTTTAAGTGTTTCTTTTAAGTTAAAATGTCAGAGATTCATCCAGAGGCCTGATATATTTTGTCTTCTTATTGGATGGTATCAACCTAAGTATTTTTTAACACAGCATGGAGTCTTCCAACTAACTCCCCTAAGCTCCGCCACCATCTTTCAGTGGAATTAACTGGCCACCTTGGCACAACCACCCATGTAAGTAATGAAAACCTGCAAAACTGAATGCTGCCATATCTATACAGCTATACAGTTTGAGCGTCAGATCACATGATCCCTCCATGGTCCTTTGACAAGAACTCCATAAAGTGATCAGTGGCACTTCTAGAACAAATATTAAGTGATAATTTCTTAGTGCATGTAGCTATTGAAAGAATAGTTTATATCACACACAATGTGTGTCTGTGTAATCCTAAATTCTTTGAAGCATTTCTGCAGGGAATGATAAGAATTGAAAAGGGTAACTCTTCTATATTCTTGGGACCACCTTCCTTGAGCATTTTGTTGCCTTGTAGGTTTTAAATGTGACACTTTGATGGTCCCCCGTATTTCAGTTGCAGACTGTATTCTGTATTTCAGTTGTATGCATTCTTTTTTCCATAATAGGGCATAGGTGATTTAGCACACATTATTTTGGAATCATTAAAATGCCATAAAATGCTTGATCATGATTTCTGGGCCGAGACCACTAGACTTAAGCTATTGGTGTTTTTAGTGTAAGGAGGGGAGTAGGGATTGATGATGATACCTTCAATACTGGCATCACCATCAATCCCCACTGAAAATTCTCATCTAGTATTCTGCTCCTCTCTCTTGCAGCCTGCATGCTATAATGCTACATGTTAGTAACAATATAAAACAACCTATCAAGTAAAAAGGAAGTAATCCCAGCCAATGTACAGTTAGAATAACCTTCTAATCTGAAATGTTGAAACAGAATGTAAATAACAAAATACTAAAATTGTAAAAAATGGTATTCTATAGGTCTATCATCATCTCACATAAATATAAACTTTTAATCACATTTTTTTCATGGAATCATTTGTAAATACATTCTTTTCATATAATAAAATATGTTGCCCATTTTGCTACGGGGAAGGCAGAAATGTGTTATTTTGGGATGATTCATCATGAGTGTTATCAACTCATAACTATTACCCAAAAAATACATTAGACTGACAAATGAGCATAAACTGAAAAATCACATTTTTAAGTATGTGTATTTTATAATAACTTATTTTATAACAAGATAATGTAAGAGAGTAATATATATATCAAAGCATAGATTGTTTTAGCATTTATATAATTTTAATTAGAATTATTATCACAGACATGGTGTGACAATTTGAGATGAATGGTATGGTCTGTACATCTGATGAGGTCTATTCATGAGACATTTATTGTAATTGTTATGCTGCTGTGGTGAGTGGGCACTTGAAGCATGAAGGAATGAATATATAAATATGAGCTTTGTCTTTTTACAGACTTCATTTCAGTATATATCTGCCAGATTCGGAAAACATATATTGTGATCTGTTGTGAACAAATTAACCTAAAATAGAACATTACTTTTACTTTTCATTAAAGTGCTTTTTATTCTAAAACTTAAAACTCCTTTATTATTTATCCAGTCTACATATACAGGAAAAATGGTTTCTAAAGTTAAACACAAAGATTATGCAAGAGTGCATTTTAGTAGAATATTTTGAAGGAGACTTACAAGTTATGTTTGAAGAAATGTTATTTTTTGTAACTGTACAAGTACACCTGTAATAATAACAAATTTGTACAATTCTAGGATATCAGATTATGAAGGAATGAAACACAGCTTTGGAGAATTATAACAGGATAGTATATTGAATCAGTAGAGTACTGAGGGCAACAGTTTAAATGGTGAAAGGGAATTTACTGGAATAATTAATTGAAAGTTATTAATTTTGAATAAATTATCCCTATTATTAATGGATAAATATCAGTTAAATATAAGAATGAAAGTTATCAATACCATGTCCTGGGATGAGGGAATATAATAAATAATATTCACATAGAAGAATAGGTGTAAAAGCCAAAAAATATATATATTTATAAGTTTATAATGTTTAGTCTCTTTGTAAATTGTGCCAAAAACTCTCCTCAGTTGTTCAGATTAATCATTATAGATACTCTGTACTAAAATATCAGTTTAAGCATTCTTCAAAATAGAAGTTAAAAGTGAATGTTTTGCCTTGAACAGAGAAAACTGAGTTTAAAACATATTTGAAACTATGATTCAAGTAAATTCTTGAATTCAAATTCAAAATTCAAAATTCTGCAAAACTTCGACAGTCAACACTACAGATGTCTTCAGAATGTACTGTGAGAACCAAACAAGAAGTCACAATTGGAAGCTAAGGTGAAGTGCATTTAAAACTGAGGAAAAGGGGTACTTCTTCATATAATGTTTGTGGAAATAAGGAACAAGCTACCTATCGCTGACATTGAAGCCAATATCATTTGCTTCTTTCAAGAAACATGTTGGATGAAGGCCTTAGATCCATTAGCTTCTAATTAGTAATTAATTACTACTAGAATTATCTATTAACTATGATGGGTACTATAGGTTTTCACCACCTTCAAAAGCCATAGTTTTCTTTTAATTAGTGTCTGTAAATTGTCCCTAGGTGCCTATTTGCATGTGACCTGTGATGGATTGGTGCCTGTTACACTACTGAGTTGTGCCCTATGCTTCTGGTATGAGCTCTGGCTTGCAATGACCCGTTTTTAAAAATAAAAAGCTTCTGATTGTGAATGGATTGAAAAGCAATAATGTGTTTTGAATGTTTTATAGACTTATATATTTATATACTTGCACAAGTACTACTACTGCACAACCCATATTTACACCACCTCTCCCTCTCTTCAATGTAGAGTGCCATTAAACATTTAATGACCTAGTTTTTAAGATTTCGCTGTTTTTTAACCACAGGTTCCTCATTTGATGGTGGATGCATACACAATGCAGTACCGTAAGAACACAGCATTCCTCATAGTTCATGATTTTTGTAAATTGTTCTATCAAATATTTTTAAACATTTAAGAATGAGGTACTTGTATGCATCATTTTCATAATTGAGCTGCCAACTCCCACAGTGACTGTGGGCAGCAAGAACCACTTAAAATAGGAAGGGGATAACAACTCTCCTGAGGTTCATCCTGAGGTTCCAGGTCCATCCTTCCCTCCTATGCCTTGTCTTATGGCAGGTGTATGTTGGCCCTGTTGGACTGAGCTGGCAGGGGTGGGTGGATGAAACCCCAGTCTTTTCTGGGTGGGGGGAACACTGCAGGTGGGAGGTAGGAAAGGGAAGAAGAGGGAATGGAGGAGAGAAGGAGGCTGTTTCTTTTTTTGTTTTCAATTTATAGATATTTTATGTTTTACCTTTCCAGTCCTCTGTTCATTCATTTTCTTGTCAGGATGATATCTGAACAAAACAGCACATTTATTCCAGTTTGGTTCACTTTGTTTCATATTTAAAATCAGACCTTGCTGTGTTCTTTATTTTTGTTTAGATGCAATCAATTCATATCCCTAAAATACAGAACTGTGTGTAGCAGAAGTATCTCCAGATACATGGCAAACTTCACTTCTACCAGTTCACCAATGCTGAAAAAGCAGTCAGGAAAATACACAGAGACTATAAGGAAATAGCAGAACCTCACAGAAAGCACACATATTTTAAAATAGTGAACTTACTTCATGAGCAGATATCATTATCATTTCCATTTTTAATCTCTCTAATCCAGAAGGTAAGGAAAATGTTTTAGATGAAAACTGTATGGTTTCTGCATGTGAAGCATGCTTTATACTCCCAATAAAATTACAGGTTTTGCCTTTTCTGTTTCAGATGTAGATAGATCCTTAGAATAGTAATCTGAGATGCACATCATTTTCAGTATACTTCATTCTTATCCAAGGAGATGTCAGAATTGTGGTACATTTTCCCTTCCCATGCACTGATAAATCCATATCTGGGAAGTGCTTGCAATCTGTAGTAAATAGTGGCAGCAAAGAGTGAAAACAAAGTATCAGAAGTGTTGTTTGTAGAAGTCTGAAATGCTTCTACAAGATAGTAGATGGTAAAAGCAGTCCATGTTTTGAAGATTACATGGAAATCTGAGGCATGGCTTGTAGTTCTTGAACGGAGAACTTTGTGTTACTTTACATTTCTCTTAGAAAGGTTACAGTAGATCTTTTTCAGGAATTCTGGAATGGATCTTACTGTGGTATGTACATATAAATATGCATTAAGTATTTACAAGTATATAAAATGTATAATAAGTATGTACAAATGATAAATGTTAAAAATTAAGCCATGGTACAAATGGTACAAACCATCAGTTTTAATTTGCATACAAAATGTTGTTGGTGTTGAATCCAAAACACATATGATTTTTTTCCCCACATCCCAATAACTTAAGTTACTTTGGTAATGAGTAAACAAATAGATAAAAAAACACAAATATGATTTTGGTATGATGATTTTGTTAATACTGTAGATATATTATCAATGACATTGTTTTCCCTCATGTTTAATAAATACACTATCAAGGGATCTATGATAATATAATTATTACTCCAATCCAATGTTTATTTCTTTACCTTAAAATTATTTACCTGTAAATCTTTCATGTGCTAAGATGAACTGGTATCCCATAATGTCTTGTGCCTGTTGCTTGCCAGGGTAGGACTCAACTCCCCCACAATCCTGCAAGAACAAAGAAGTTAGAAAATGGATAGATGTTTTTTGTGCTCTTTTAAGAAGAATAATACTAATCAAAACAGTGAGATCAACTTTAGTAAGCCTTTCTTTTCACTCCAGAAAATGCACAGAGAAGGTTTGCTGACTGGTTTAGCTAAAACAATGTCAATATTACTATTAATACTTTCTTTAACAATCTGCAAAAGGAGAAAAAAAAACAATTGGTTTATTATTACTGAACTGTGCTTGTTCAGGACAACACAGATATGTGTTGGCAATATAATAAACCAATGTTAATTGTAAAACAGTACCCAGATGCCTTAAATACAGAATCTCACCTTTTATACAGTAGTTTAATTATGGACAGATTATAACACAATTTCCTTAGGGTGAATTGAAAGCCTCGGAATTGACTGGGATCTCTCTACTGGGTTTAAAATGGATATATTCATTATCTACTTTTAAAAAAATCATCCTGTGTTGCTCTGCTTTCTGTTGACATGTACATTAAGTTAATGTGAGGTCATGAAAATTTAAAGTCCCCCTCTCTTAAAATAAATAAAGTAGGATGTTAGCAACTACATAAATAAACAATGCAAATATCAAACTTAAGTTAATGGTAGCTCGGTGTGTGTTTAAAATGTATGCAGTAACAATGCAATTATAATTATAAAGCCTGAAGCTATTCCCTTGTTCTGAAATATTGCTGCTTCTTGTCAGTGTAAACAACAGCAGTGGCCCCTTTTGCTTAAGTTAAAATGATTCTTCAGAACTATGAATCATTTGATTTGCAAGATTATAAAGAGAAAATAAGAAATAGGAATTTCAAATTTTGGTTTCAGGGAATATTTTAGAGATTGTATTCTGGTTTGTTTTTGAAATTGAGTTAAGGTTTATGCAACATTCTACATAATTCAATTTTCCCAAGTTTTTTACAATATTTTATTCATATATTGTGGAAAATACTTATACAGTATTGTTACTTCACCTTCATCATAGTCAAGCTATATGAGCACAAATGCAACTGCAAGTAATGAAGCAACGTTCAGTTAAAGTGTTTGTCATCAATCATCAATGTCAAAGTCTTAAATATCCATGTTATTATTCTGTATGACTTGGCGTTGTCCGTGGTTTCCTCATATTAGCTTACTGTTACACTTATTCCTACCTCAAGGATATTGTGCATAGCTTTGAACTTGTGTGATGCACGTGGACATTTTGTACTGGCAATATTCAAAGCATATTATATATATAGAGACTAAATCATCATTGTCATTCTTTATCTGTACACTGTGGAATTAAGGCCTTGCAAAATTCATCTCCAAACTCCTTTTTCGTGTGTTGTCTTTTCTGTTGATGTTTTACAAGGGCCACCTTAGCAGTTTGTTGACAGCAATTCAGTTCTTTCGACGTGTTCAGCCTATATCCATTTTAGTCTCATCACTCTTTTAATGATTTCACATACTCTTGTTTGTGCTCTAACCCATTCATTTCTTTTTCTGTCTCTTCTTGTTATTCTGAGCATAACTTCCATGATTCTGTCAGTTATCTGTTATTTCTGTATTATTTTTGTATTAAGGGTCCATGTTTTGCATTCATATGTTAAAACGGGCAGTACAAATTGGTCAAAGAGTTTATTTTGAACCACGGAGGCCATTCAGAATAATATTTAATCTTCCAAAGCCACTGCAGTCCATTTTACTATATGGAAATTGACCTAAATTTATAAAGTAGTTGATCTGTTCTACCTTGATTCTATTTCCTTTAATTTCCTTGGGAAAAGTCTGTTTGTATAATATCAGTTTAGTTTTATAAAGAATTCATGTTCATAATTAAATCTGGTTTTGGTATTATAATAATAATTAAAGTAGGCTGCATTAATTTTTAATTTTTCCTCGCGAATCTAAAATGTATTTTAATGTCCTTATTAAGAGCACAGGAGATATTGAAACTCTTTGGCAGACACATGTATCTTTCTAAGTTTATTTCAATGCCCCTATGTTACCATAATACAAATCTCGTTGATCATGGTTCTTTGAAGTTCTTGTTCTTTATCTTTATCTAGAAACAGAATTTTAAAGAATTGAGTATTGTGGGATTAAGTGAAGTCAAGTTAAAACTGCTGTGTGATTTCCACTTAATATTTTTAATTGTACTTTGGAATATTAAATATGTAAGAAGTGCAATACATATTTTACCTAGTCTATTTGTGAAGGATTTGATTCTTTGGTAAGAGAAAAATAGTCCAGCATGTAACAGAACCTTTTTGCTTGTTAATGAAGAACAGTGGACACAATTTCCATATTTATAAAGGCATGACAGAGTGATTACTACTTGTAAGAAGCTAAGTAATTAACTTTGAGGAAAAAATAGCATCTTAATTATTGGTTAGTAAATGCCATAAAGTGGGGCTTTCTTAAAACAGGAGAAAAAAGTTCAATTAGCATAAACAGTTAACTTAATAAATAGCTACAACTTTTACATCATACATTGGTGGCCTCTAATGACACATGATATGAAGGGAAATAGGGCTAAACTATATACATAATTATATATAAATGAGTATTCTATCTTATGACATTCTTTCTTGCTTGTAATACAAATATCTATTTTTAAATTTTAAAACTCTTTAAAATTCACATTTATATATATTTGCTGTTAGATTGCTTAAAACTCAAGGTGGGAAGCTTTATATTTATGATGTCTTCAATAGTACAGACTAGCTAAGAAAATTTCTTGCATATATCAGGTCGTTAATGTAGCAATAAATGGAGCTTCGGGTACTGAAGACTGCAGCATTGTAAATTGTGGTAGGCTTGCAAAAAAAACCTTAGGGGAAGTTTTAAGCTCTTTTTAAAGGGCTCCCACTCTGAACTCTATACAGTCATTATGTGATAAATTGCAGTAACATGTAAGAGCCTGTTATCTATCACTAGTCTCGATTATGCATTTATTAAGTGTTTGGAATTTAAAGTCAGGACCTAAGGGGACAGCAGTTGGTAGCTTTTGTGTGACATATGCTGCATACCGAATGTGCTGCTTAAAAAGTAGCATTTAACAGAAAAGATTAGATAAATATTTTTCCTTGAATCGAAGTGCTTCTTAAATATTGACCTTAGTGCTGTAAAATTATGTTTAGTTAATTTTAGTTTATATTTCATAAATCACCCTCTATTATTACAAGTGATTCTCAAAACATAATTAAGTTGAATACTTGAAGTTTATCTTTTCATCATTGTAGTTTTGCTAAAAGTGATTGACAATCTATCATTTATAATTTTAAATGATATTATTTAACTGCTCTATAAATGTATAAATGTATGCAATTTAAAATATTTTTTTAATTACTTGTTTAACTAAGTTCATTTCCAAATTTCTTTCACCTTCTTCATTTGAAATTACTACCCAATACACTTTATATCAGTGTTTTTCTTTATCAGTTTAATTGTCACCAATTGAAAAATAATTTAGGCAGAAGAAAAACTGTTGTTATGTCTCCAAATGCAATGGAGCAGACAAAGACTTAACATGTACAGTAATTTTGTAGTTTCTTTAAAAAGTGTTTATGGAAACAGTTCAAAACTTGTGATTGTGTATATTTTAAATTAAGAACATAGAATAACAGTTGTTGTGTGTACATAGAGAAAAAAGAGAAACAACTCAAAGCTTAAAATAATAACCTTATTTTATCGGAATATAAATCTTATTATATCATGTTTTAGGTTACCTTACTTCCTTTTTATTTATAGCTTCTTTTAATGACAACATTTATATTTGAAGTTTATAAATACATTAACACATCTGAGAGAATACAGGGCTGTATTAGAAAAATACATCAAAACCTTGAAAATTTATATTCTTGGCCACACACAAACACCACCACATTAGGCAAATGTAATGGGTGAATGTTATTAATGTTTTTAAAATCTAATAATATCGCTACAGTTTCCCTTCTGCAGATTTTAAAACTCTTTATATTATTTTGCCATTATACTGACAACATAGAAAAGGCATAAAAGACTAAGAATGACCTTGCCAGTGGGAGTTTTGTATTTAACACTAATGAGGATAACTTTGGGAGTGCTACATAGTGAAAGAATTAAAGCTGTGGTATTCAACCTAGTGGGTTAGAAAGAAATTCTAAAAATAACTGGTCCAAATTAATATTATTTATTGAATGCAAAAAGCAGTAAAAGGCTTTACTGTTCCCATGCCATTTGACAACTATGTGTCATATCTTAAGAAGTGAAGTGCTATTTTAAATCAACTCACCAGGGATCAAAATGGTACTAGTGAAAAAATGAGGAACACCTTTAACAGCTTGCATAAATGCTTTCCTTAAAGTACCTTGTGGTTCTTGGCACAATACAAATGTGGTCATATGAAATATTAGAACACTAACACAATATGTACTCTTTTGTTGTTTGAGGCATTTTTCCTTTTGCTTAGAGTTATAATTAGGTGAGACTTTGCAGGCAGATAAAGTAGATTTTCTGCATTGTATCTAATTACACGAATGCCTATGAGCAATACTATTGCAATAATACTAAACATTAAAAATTCTGCCCTCAAGAATGCACGATATGGATTACCTAAACTAAAATAATTTATAATTCAAAATGCACACATTACTTCTGTAGTGTTAGTTTTTCAAAACCTAAAAATCCGGTAAGATTTTCATTTCAAGATTTCAAGAACCATTGATAAAATCAGAATTGGTAAATATACAGCAATATACAATACATTACAATATACAATTAATGATATTGGATTACAATATACATTAATGATACTGCAAACTCACAGAAAATCACAAAAATGTTTGTCTGCAGTACAAGTAAAAGATATTCTGACTAACTATAAACCCATTGATGGAACCTTGCATTCAGTGTTTTATTAGCAAATTCTGGAGGAGAATGTCAAGTCATCCATACTTCAGCAGATGAAAGTGTGTCAATCAGGATCATAACAATTATCCTTAACATATAAGCAGATTTATGACAGAATGGCTGAAAAAATTTTGCATTTTGAATTGGCCAAGTCAAAGAATGGATATAAATGAAAGTGAATTTAATCACATTGAAATGTTTTTGCAGGACAAGAAGCAAGCAGTTCATGCATCATGCAAATTCAGAAAAGCCTATGTGAGAGACTGATAAAAAGGTACAGGAAATGTTATTGCTACTGACATACATTGTCCTCCATAAGTATTGAGGCAATGATGTAAAAAAAGCCAGCAGCCATATCAACATACAACCAAAAAACTAAGGTTGCTGCTGGAAGTGGGGCCAATAGGGGGTGCCCAACCTGTTGAGAACCTGACGAGAACACTTTACTGTAAAAAGGTGATGTACTTCAGATGAGACATAAAACCAAGGTCCTGACTCTCTGTGGTCATTAAAAATCCCAGGCCGTTTTCTCGAAAAGAGTAGGGGTATTAGCCCAGCATTCTGGCCAAATTTCCCATTGGCCTTTACCAATCATGGCCTCCTCATAATTCCCATCAATGAACTGGCTTCATCACTCTGTTCTTCTCCCCACTGATAACTGATGTGTGGTGAGCGTACTGGCGCACTATGGCTGCCGTCCCATCGTCCAGGTGGATGGTGCACATTGGTGGTGGTGGAGGGGATTCCCTATTAACTGTAAAGTGCTTTGACTGCCATGTCCAGAAAAGTTTTACATACATGCAATGAATTATTATTATTAAAATTGCAGTTTTTGCTGTCTACTCAAGCAATTCAAATTTAAGATGAAAAGATGAGTATGTATTTCTGTGCTATGTTGTATACGTTTAGAATAAGGAACAAATAATAGGTTTATTCCATTGTAAAAAGAGAAGAAAGAAAACACAACGTTTCGGCCGTCGCACCTTCTCTTTTCAGCATGGAATAAAACTATTAATTATTCCTTTGCAACTGATGCATGCCTACGCAGCTACCCACCTGAACTACTTTTAGAATAATAACACTTTTGTGTTCATGTAATGGGAAAACTGGCTGCCAGGTACTTCTTAATGGTCAGGTGTTTCCTGTTGCATTGATAAGTTAATTGCAACTTAAGTTAATTTGCCCAAATATAGTATAGCAATAATAATTATGATTGCCCAAAATCGGAGGAGGGGGAAGTTGAACACAAAAGAAGTATCTTTTTAAAGCATACTGTATATGTACAAAAATACCCAGAAGTAAAAGGTGACATTCTGTACATTATTCTATATTTTCTATATATATATTCATCTTTTTAACTCAAATCTAAATTAAATTGAGTATACAGCAAAAAGCAGTTTTGACCTTACTGTCCAAATACTTATGGAGCACTGTACTTGTTCACTCAA
The DNA here is from genome assembly GCF_040954835.1 of Lepisosteus oculatus. Classification (NCBI taxonomy): domain Eukaryota; kingdom Metazoa; phylum Chordata; class Actinopteri; order Semionotiformes; family Lepisosteidae; genus Lepisosteus; species Lepisosteus oculatus. Next base: position 36,140,239 of record NC_090702.1, on the reverse strand, counting down.
GGATATATATTTCTGGATCATTGCCAAATAAATAATGCATATATATATATATGTCTTATATCTTTATATTGTATGTTTACAAAGCTTATTTTTAGCTTTTATTAGGACTTTTAATTAGATCTACTTACATTTTAGATCCAAAATATTTGAGCATATCAACCAGTCCAGGACATTCACAAATGTATTCTCAACAATGAATCTGTCATAACTTTAATCCAGATCTTTCTATTGAAATTTTTCAAGAGGAACAATACATCAAGATAAACAACTGTCCGAGTTATAAATCCCCTAAACTACTGACCCTAGATCATACCCCCACACACCATAAACCATACAGTCTAAGAAATAATGGCCAAGGGTAACAAAGGTAAAGGTAGTCAACATAAAAAGTACAAACAGAAACACATAGATGAAGCAGTACTAGAGATTAAAATCAAAGGAAAAATAAGGAAAAAAGGCTAAATAAAGCTATGAGAAAGTATAGTGAGATGAAAGTAGAAAGGCAATGATAAAACTCTCACGTTTACTGTCTACTTGTTTTCTTGTTTACTGTGACACTGTACTTAGGATACATCTTCTGTGTCTGAAATAGTACTTCATAAATGTAATTTATAATATAATCATTTATTTCAGTGCAAACCTTCAGTTTGTGTCTAATTCTTTTTAAGTTTTATTGAGTGTATTATGTCTCTGTGCCAGTGCACATGATATGGTCGGGGGCTCCTTCTCCATTTCCTTAAAATGATATGGCGAGCCAACAGGGAAGCAAAAGCCAGCATTTCAGACTGACATATAAACATATACTATATATACACAGCTACAGATAACGAAAGTTTGGGACAGGACCAAAACATGTACCTGGGTAGCAGGATTTTGCTTACATTTATCGCAAGAAGAATCTTAATCAGGAGAAATCATGGCCAGTTTGGGTTCTGACATATACAATAGAGTCAAAATTAGCAAAAACGTGAGATAACAAACAGGACCCTCAGGAATCTCAACCTTCTGTTATCTCAAATTTGGAAGGTAGAATCTTATTGTCAAAACTTGTTACATTTTTACAGTACCTATATGAGTAATCCCCTCTCTTCCCCTTACAGTCTTGAGTGGGAACATTGAGAGATCTAACTCATCTGCGACTGCATTAATATGTACTAGTAGTTCAGTTGGGTAGCTGCGTCAGCATGCGTAAGCTGCAAAGGAACAAGTAATAGGTTTATTCCATGCTGAAAAGAGAAGAAAGAAAACACAACGTTTTGACCGTGGAGCCTTCTTCAAGTGTACACCAGATCTTCTTTACCATTGTCTAGCTAAACTGCAACAGGTGACGCTTGAAGAAGGCTCCACGGCCAAAACGTTGTGCTTTCTTTCTTCTTCTTTCAGCATGGAATAAACCTATTACTTGTTCCTGCGTACTAAATCACTTTGTGAAGAAAAGGTTTATACCAGACTGTTCAGAAGTATAAGGAACATGAGGGGTTGAAACAAAAGGTTTCAGTATATATAACAGGAGGTCATCGGCATACAAAGATTCTTCTTCTCAAAATCCCAATATACCACTCAAAGAAATACAGTAGATGGTTATTCATTCATTGCCTAACTGCTTCTTCCAGTTCTGAAAGGGAGAACCTATCCTGGCAAGCAATGAATGCACGGCACCCTGTCCATCACAGGGCAAAAACAGGTTGCTGTTGCTGTTTTATGCACAGGTGCAATTAATGCAGTTTAAGTACCTACTACACAGTATGGGTTTACTTGGATCATCATTAAATGGGTTAGACATCTAATGACTAGAAAGATATATATTTTTTTATTTCCCTTTTCTACCATTTAGTGAAGTACAGCAAGTATTATTTTCTCTGTGGAAAAGAATTGGCTTTACCTCTGCCAAAAAAAAGTACACATACTTAATTTTTACTGCTTAATTTAATGTGATTGCTTTTTTATATCTCTTGCAAATTTTCTGTTAGCTTTACTGCCTAATGTACAATTGTTGTACAATGCTTTAAGTGTTTTATGTGCTTTTAAATAAAATGTATTTATGAAAGTTGCATGCTTGTGTTGCTGAATAGGCCAAAAACTTTTAGAGATGGATGAAGTCAGTGGAGGGATTCTTTTCGTATTTCACCATCAATTCTTGTGGTTTATGAGGGAACCTTGTAGTGTTATTGCAAGCTTTGTATGACTATCAGATACAACTCAGGGTTAAGGTGATTTTGTTCAAATTCACAGCTGGTCATAGCATAAAATTCAGTCAGTTTTACAATGTAAAGGAAGGCAGGCTGGGATAGGGGGATATTATAGGGGCAAATTCCACATTCTGTGTGTTTTTTTTACATTTAATAATTTTATATTTTTTCAACACAAACTACATACATATGTAGCTACGTAGTGTAGCTAATTAATACAATAAAGTTATCAACATAAGCAGAATCTTAATGCATGTTTTCACTCAAAGAAATCAGTCAAGAATTGTGAAATGCTTTTTCTGGTATGAGTGACAGCTGACTACAAAAAGGCCTCACTAAAGAATGAACAAGTTTACAAAGCATCACATTGATAGCCAGATGCTCAGAATAGTATGAATGATTTGCAAAACATGGAAGCAATTCTACCTGCTGAGATATTTTCAGCTGCACATCTGTTTTCCCTGTAGCCATTCTTCTGATTCGGGGCTGTAACTCCCACTTTGGAAGTGATTTTTTACTAATGATATACTAAAGGTATTTTGGGGGGGTCATCATAAGATAGGATTTACCATCAATCAGTGAGATCCACACCAATAAAGTTGCAAGTCCAAGCCATCATTCAGGATCCTATACTATACTATGATATACTATATATTTTGTTATTGTTGAAATGGAAATTACTTAGAATAATCTATTGAAACAGAACAAATGTCAGTTACATAAATAAGTCATATATTGTAATTTTATAGCACTTTAAAGATTATTCCCATATAAAGTGAAAATATGTTTTCTGTTGACTGCTTTATTAGATATTCCTTTGGTAATGGAGGCAACAAGTTCAACTACTTATTTCAACAGAATTTCTGAACTGTACACAGGGTGCCACAAAATAGTATTTATACAATTTATGACAACCTATTTTTAAGAAAGATAATTTTCAAAATAAAGCAATTTCAAGGTCTTCATACAGTATATCCATTATTTAAAGACAAAATTTAAAACTATAACTTTTCCAATTGTTTTATGTGATCTGTGCACCTTCAATTCTCCAAGATTTTACTTGGTCATGTATCAGTGTAGATTGTTTTTATGTTTATATTTTATTTGCAGTAATATTTCAGATACAGCTTATAAGATCAATATATCAGCAAGAACGATATTGATAGATCTATAGTGTATTCATGGGGTAAACTAAAGCATCTTGCGTTTTCAGAATGTTTTCAGTAGGTCATGGTTTAAACATAGCACCAAATTAATGTGGTATGATTTTATAAAATGATATTCTTAACAGAATGCATATTGTTATAACCTTACAGCAGGAAAGCCATGTGTCTGCTTAGAATTAAATGTTCAGAAAGATTATAGTAATAATCTTTCTTTCTTGTCTTGAATTTAAAATAAGATGCTGTCTCTGCTACTCCTTTGTGTCTGCTTCTTACAAATACTTCTTAGATGTGACTGATAAGCAAGATGTGCTGGTTCTCTTACACAAACCAAGACATCATAAATTGGGTCCATCTTGATGCTTCCTGTGATGACAAAATTGATGCCTGTCAGTCTACATCCACAACTTAACCTAAAGGAAGTGCTAAGAGACATTAAAACATGATCATGCCCGAGAAGTCCTCTACATTTTTCTGATGAGCTCCCATTTGTATTTTTCATCTATAGACTTAAATAATACAGTTGGACATTTTATGAATGAATATTCAGCAGCTACAAAATACAGGAAATTTAACTTTCACCTACGGACATGTTCCCAATTCTTGAGACTGTGTACACCTTTCCTTGGAAGCCCCTCTTTCTTTTTCTGTGCCATCCTTAGACACATAGCCAGCTGACAGACTGGATGAGCTGTGACTGGATCCAGTTATTCCTCTTCCTGCAGGAGAAATTCTCATCAGGACTATGCTTGACCAAACTTTCTAATTTAGATGAGTATATAATAATTGTGCACATTATAAAGCTCAGTATATAAGCTATAATATCAAACGGAGAGAGAAGGTATTCAGGTGAACAGGCTAGTATATTATATCCTCAATTTCCCTTCAGGATCAATAAAGTCTTATCTATCTAGTACAGTAGTACACCAGGGCTATCCAGAACACAGGCAAACGGGCTGACAGGAACTGGTGTGCCCAAGAAATGGGAAAAATACTTCACTGTTGGACCAGTGCTGACAGGGGAAGCAGTGTTCAATGGACATGCAAGCAAGTGTTGAGCACAGACTACACATCTTCAAACTAAATATAGTAGGTCAATGTCAGAGTGCTCGTCTCAGAGTGCAGTGAATCAAGCCTTAAATGTGGTGATTGATTGGTGGCTTGATGTGAAGATTGACTTCCTGATTGAAAGGCAGCCAGACCAACATAAAAGCATTCCGATCTCGTCTTCACTGGATTAGCTGGAAGATGAAAACTCATGAGAATTCTGTGGTTACTATTGGTAACCACAGGTAGCGCACCTCTTCAAGCCTGGGGGTGACATGTATATGTTTGATAAAGCTTAATTCAGGAAAGATTTTGGATATGTATTTGCCTTTTAAGCACCTATAATTGTTGTATGACACTGATTATTATGACATTGACTATAATATTGACTGTAAGCTGAAGATTTATTGAGGAGACACGTCGAGTCTTTTCATTTTGGAATTAACTTTTACCTACTGCAGTGTAATCCATTGCAGCCACGTTTCAGTAGCATGCTCTGTTGTCATTGTTGCTCTTTAACATAAGGCAACCAGCAATCAAATGTCCTATTTTTTCTGTACTGTAGTTTTAAAACTTCCCACATGCATACAGAGAGATGTTGTATAGTTTTAAAGCCACTACAGTATAGCTTGTGGGAAATACATTTATTTGTCCTGCATCAAAGTTTAACTCGTTCAGAGTGCCCTATATTACAAACTCTGAGCGTTTAATTGTCTATTGCAACAGTATCGACAGCAAAGTAGTTAAAAAGAACATATAAAAATGTTTCCAATATAACAAGTGAATGAGTTGAGGGATTCAATAATAATAGAAAAATCATAACAATAATCCCAAGTGGACAATTGGTAATGTGTAACTTGAAATTTGGTGGCATAATGTGTAGACAGGATTCCTTCTTGTGATCGGCCAGGTTAAGCCTTGAAAATCTGTCGACAGAATAAACTACTGTTCTGGTAAATTATAGTGAAAACTCTCCAAAGCCCATTTTATGGCTACAAATTTCTTTTCAATGACTGAATAGTGTGATCCTCCACGCTGCACTTCCCACTGTTGAACTCAATTGTTCGCTCCACACCCTCTTTTCCTCATACCTACACCTCTGGTAGTCCTGTGTAAGATGTGTCAGATAGAATCAAAAAAGGCAGATTGAAATTGAAACTGTGCAGAACAGTGTCACATCCCAAAGGGAAATGCATTAATTAAACTCTTGAAATGCCTTCTCCACGACAGGTGTCCACTAAATCTATTGACACATTTTGTCTTTGACTGCTCAATGAAGGGCTGTGCTTCTGCTACAAAGTGAGGGATGCAAAGATTTGCCACCTGACTGCATAGTCCATGGAATCTGAGACAGAACAGAATTTTAAAGTTGCCCTTAAACTAAAAGTAAATTAATATATTTCTTGAGTGCTAAAACTTTGCTAATTTGATATCACAGCTCAATTACCATGCTTCACATAAAATGCTGTAGATTCACATGAATTTAAAAATAAAAGAATCTTGATTGTTTTTCAAGATAATTTGAGTTGACCAGTCATTTCAGTTCATCATTATTTAAAAGGTTTCCGTTTTTCATTGTCTTCTTTCAATTGTCCTAATCTCCAGTCTCCTGATTAAATAAGCAATCAGCTTTGCACTGTTACTTTTACAGATGAACACATTAGATTGAAAGATTCTAGACTGGTAGAGCACAAACTGGAATAATAGTTTAAAAAAGACAAATTACAGCTTTTAAAAAATGAACAGTGGCAAACAAGCTAAAATCCATCCATCCTTCCATTTCCTACCCACTTTTTCCAATACAAGACCATGGGGAAGCAAGAGCCTATCCTGGCAGCAACAGGGAAGGCAGGATACAACCTGGATGGGATGCCAATTAAAGTGATTTAAGGCATGCCTGCAACTTTTCTTTGTTCTATTGCTACAGACTGATAATCCTGTTTTACATTAATGTTTTACAATTAAATCTTGATCCAAATATTTAATTAGAGATTTTTAATGCAAAAATATACACTCTTATTTCTTTCCTAAACTAGGATTATTTCATTTCATCATTATCTTTTCTAAGTTGCTTTGATAATTTGTGTTTTAAAATAGCAAAACATGTTTTCCCATTATTTTTATTGTTAGGACATGATGAAAATAACAAATTCTGAAAGCTTTTTTCGCAATGTTTTAATGTACTTAACACACAAGAATGATCAAAATCTCTTGACTGACAAAATTATATAAACATTTTCAAGTTGAAGAGTGAAACTTTACTTTCTACAAGGTGGTGTAAATCATAAACCTGTATGTATGCACTTTACAAATTGTGCCAATTGTATTAGCACAGTTATTTATTGTCTATTGTAATGCTTTTAAAACTTATTTTCTATTAAAATACAATTGTACAAAAAATTCAAATTGACAATTATCCATATTGTACCTACAAACATATTGACCTATAGAAGAGATCAAGTTAAAATGCAGTATTAATAGAAGCCTTTAATATATTGTATTTTAATATTTACTGTCTTTGATCACTGACTACCATGTTAATAAAATAACTGAACTGATGGAAATCACTTTTTGGCAGGAACAATTTTATCTGCTGAAAATGATTGATGAGTTTGGTAATGAATCTTAGGAATATCAAGCAAGATTCTCCTCTCACACTTTCTGCTTCTTTTCTCCTTTGACATCATTGACTGAAGGGATATATGGTTTACGCATTATTTCACAATGTTTTCTGATGTCACAATTCATGTAGCACACAATAAGTACATTCTGACTCATACTACTTAACATGTGGAAGATGTGAAATGATTATAGGCTTGCAAAATATAAATAACTTAGCTGTATTCTTCTCTGCATGTAAATGTAATATTTTATATAATCTCTAGAAAGTCTAATGACGTTTTCTGTGGGATAAGAAATTATTTTTCATTTCCTTCAATTGTATTCCTATCTTTAATTGTAAAGATATTCCACATAATAGATGTTCATTTGTTTTTATTTAAATTTGTTTTTTATGGGCAATAATGTATGTACTGTAATCACTACAATTTTCGATATTATAATTACTACTATTATATTTCAATATTTTTAATAATTAGACCACACATTTTTGAGACATCTTATTAGGCACAGTGACTGGCTAAGAACCTCAACAGCTGAAAATTTAAGTACAGATGCAGCCATTCAAAGTGCACGGTACAGACACGTACCGGAGGTAATTGGCTACGGCGTCGCGCATTGTGACGCACAATGACGTGCGGTACTTGATTGGTTGACCGACAGGGGCACTCGTGGTCCGTTGGTCTGTCGTAGAAAGATTTACAGTAAACGTCTTTACTGTGCCCGTTGAATTGAATATTCATATGGAATTTTACCACTGAAGGGAAATCTTAGTAGCTGAGCATAAAAACAATAGGAGCATACTGTAACGCGTGTGAAGGCCATAAACGATATTAATTTTGGAACATAAACATACAGTATATGGCTGGCTTGGTACTTTAAAGAAAAAATACACACCAGTATTCCATTTCTCCCTAAACATTTTAAGCATCGAAGTCTTTAACAAGCATACTTTTAGAATTTGATTAAAAGGGAATATAATATGGAATAGCGTATCTAAAGAAATTAATAACGATATAATTATATTCATGTACCGCAACACAAGAATAGTACACGCTGTTCATTGTCTGTTGATAATGTTTCTGTAGTGCTTTTTCAGCACTCTGCATGTGACCTTGCCGGTGGCGCTGTGGGTTAGGTTCCTGACTCCCATGTTACATGGTCTGTGATCAAATCCCACTGGAACCATGACTTTTTTTTAACAAACATTTCTTTGAAAAAATGAAACGTTTCCCTTGGTCAGAGATTAAATAAAACCTCACTCGCACCAAACAAATGTATATTTCTAAATATCACAACATGATTGAATTTAAGTCTTTTTAATAACAATGAACAGTCACCTATGCGTTACAAAATAAACATTTATATTGATTTAAATCACATTTAGATTTAAATCGTAAACGCGTGTTTAAATATATGTGTTTAAAGGCGATATATAAAAGCACTGATTCTTATGGAATGTGTTCCACCGGGGATTAAAATGTTTTATTTTTTTTAATCACGTATCTAAGGAAAATAGCAGTATAACTTTGTTCATGCATAAACAGTGGCATGTTACATTATTAATTTGGGTGTCTCCTCTTGCCAGAAAGCTCTAAATTGCATTTTGAGTGCAGTTTTTTACTTTTTCTAAAGTGCAACCCATAAATAAAGCTGATACAGTTTAAACTTATTTTAATCTGTATTACAGCAGCACAATGGACAATGCAATGTAAATTGCAAAAATGCACTTGGAATCTGTCCAAGCCGTACTTTGTCAGGCATTTTCTTTTACTGCAACGGACATAAAACTCCCTTGCTTTTAACAGAGCGTTTCATAATTTCTAACTACGAAAATTATTTAAACTGCGACACTTATCATTCATTCCATTCCATTCCATTCCATTATCAGTCTTCCATTTCTCCCTAAACATTTTGAGCATGAAAGTTTTATGAAACGGTACCCAAATATGCGATTGCTGTATAGAATGAATTTTAATTTTAAAAAAAAATATTTAACACGAAAATTAAGCTGGAAATCTCGCCCCCTTCTACTTTGAAAATACTTGTGAGACTGGTTTAATTCGTCACTGCCAGCACTCCTGCAGAGAGGGGGGATGTATTCGTTAATGTCTTAGCCGGAACACATCATTATATCTCATTTTGTATTTCTATTTAAAAAAATAGTTTGCCCAGCCACTATTGTTGTAATTGTTTTTATCCTGTAAAGAGCTTTGAGGAGCACAGCTTTCTCACCACTTAGATTAGTTTTTGATACCATCCTTACACAAAGCAGAAACTTCTTGTATTTTCAGATGACATACAAGTGGAAAGATTACAGATTTTAATAGGCTTTTTTCTGAACCAGGGAAAATCTGATCATGTTTCTCTATAACAATAATAAAAAACTTTATTTTGCATATCACCTTTAAAAGTGGCATCTCAAAACAATACAGTAGATGTAAACCACAGATTACAAAGTAAATACCCAGACAAACACAAATGCCTTTTTAATAAAATGCTTTCGTTCATTCAGCAGAGAGAGAGCGTAAAACCTGGGTGTAACAGCTGTTCCTTTTTCTGATCACTCGCTCTCTGGATAAATGTCTCGCCTGTCCTGTTCTTTGTTTTCCTAATGTGCCGATTATGCCTGCTGCGATCCACTCCTACCCTCACACCTAAAGAAGACTATTTTACATTTCTTTGCGTGGTACAATTAACCCTTGTATGTGCTGTCCTTAAGGTGATATCACATAAAGGTGATATGTAAAATAATGTTTTTTTATTATTGTTATAGAGAAACGTGATCAGATTTTCCCCGGTTCAGAAAAAAAGATCTAAAGTATACTAGTTAAGAAAAATAAATCTAAACGGGGAGAAAGCTATGCTAAAAATGTATTAAGATACTTAGAAGACAAAGATATCAATTTATTTTAGTTAAAATTTTATATATCACCTTTAAAAATGGAATCGCAAAGCAAAGTAAATACCCGACACTGATTGTACCCATCTGTCATGCTAATAAAGCACCTTGAATTGAACTGAATTGAGGGAGAGGGGGGGGGGCGAGCAAGAGAGCCAGGACAGACAGGCAAATAAGATACACTCCACAGACATTCACAACAGCAACATATCATAAAACGGTTGCACATATAGTTAAGTTATTACTTGGTTTTCAAAGTGCAATGAAATACAATATTGTTGTTGTTGCTGTTCTTGTTGTTTTTATCCTGTAAAGCGTTTTGAGAAGCCACCTTTAAAGGCGATATATAAAAGCGCTGATTCTTATGGAATGTGTTCCGCCGGGGATTCAATTTTTTTTTTTATCGCGTATCTAAGGAAATCGCAGTATAAATTTGTTCATGCATAAACAGTGGCATGTTACATTATTAATTTGGGTGTCTCCTCTTGCCAGAAAGCTCTTAATTGCATTTTGAGTGCGTTTTTTGACTTTTTCTAAATTGCAACCCATAAATAAACTGCGAAATGTAAAAAAAACAATTTTTGTCAATGAAAACCTGTGTGTGTCTCTCTCTGCTGGATGTCTCCCTCTCTCTCTGCTGAATGAATAAAAGCATTTTATTAAAAACGCATTTGCATTTGTCTGGTATTTACTTTGGTCCCTTTTAACTGTTTTTCCATCTATTGTATTGCTTTGAGATGCCACTTTTAAAGGTGATATGTAAAATAAAGTTTTTTATTATTGTTATAGAGAAACATGATCAGATTTTCCCTGGTTCAGAAAAAATATCTAAATTGCTACACCTAACTTTCTTAATTCTATGTATTTAAAGCAGTGAACTACTGTAGGTGTAACAACATTCAGAAATACAATCGAGAATAGTTTTGGGGTGTTTGTATAGATGAAACGTTCCTAAAACGTATAACGTAACAAAATTAAAGACGATTAAAATCTGTAATCTTTCCACTTGTACTGTATGTCATCAGAAAATACAAGAAGTTTCTGCTTTGTGTAAGGATGGTATCAAAAAGCAATCTAAATGGTGAGAAAGCTGTGCTCAATGTATTTAAGGGACTTAAAAGTAAAAGGAGATGCTTCATATTGCTTGACTAATTTTAAAAACTAAGTTATAAATGCAGATGCTCCCTTGGTGCCGCGCCGGGTGTAAATATCTAAATATACATTCATCCCAGGCAGAGACCGAAGAGCGCCCTGCTGGGGTGCGCGGGGATTAGCAGGACAGGAGTGAAAGTGGTCAGGGCGGAAGGAAGGCAGTTTAGGAAGGCGTACAGTCTGGGCGGGTATAGATTACACTTTTCTAAAACGTATTTGAAAAATAAAAACGATTACAATCGAATCCTTCCACGTTTGATCCCAAAATCCAAAGAAAAATAAATCTAAACGGGGAGAAAGCTATGCTGAAAGTTTATTAAGATACTTAGAAGACAAAGATACTGTATCAATTTATGTTGCATTACTCTGATTATGATTAAAAAAAACACATATAATTAAACACGAGTTTGGGATTTAAATCAAAACACAATGTAAATCAATATAAATGTTTATATTGTAACGCATACTGTCCAGCCTCCTTTTCTCTATAAAAAATTACTCTATTACAAATTTACAATTTGTTGATAATAGAAATGTTAGGTTCTCTAAAGCTTTGTGATAGTTGACCCACCCAGGCAGCAAAAGATCAGCTGCACTGGTAAGATGCAACACCGAAGATATGATTAATAACCTTTTAAATCTGAAGGGAGATCTGGAGGGATCCCCCCTCCACATACACACACAATAGAAGCAGGAAGCAGAAGCAGGGACCGCTGTCAGAAGGGAAGAAGGTGACTATTCATTGTTATCAAAAATGACTTAGATTCGATCATGTTGTGATATTTTGAAATATAAAAGTCAATTGATTGTCCATAATATTGCTATTCTATTTTTTCGAAGAAATGTTTGTTAAAAGAAAAGTCACAGCGCCAGGTGGATTTGAACACACAACCCGTGAGTTGGTAATCAGGCATGTAGACCAGTGGGCTACAAGGGAAGTCACATGAAGAGAGAGGCGAAAACAGCCCTACACAGCCCTGTCGCAGTACACGGATATAATCATATGGTTATTAATTTCTTTAGATACGCGATTCCATATTATATTGGCAGAAAAGCTTAAAACTACCACTTTTTCACACGCTATTTCACATGTTAGTTAAATACTTCGATGCTTAAAATGTTTAGGGAGAAATGGAATACCGGTGTGTATTTTTTCTTTAAAGTACCGATTCCTGGAATCTGACTGGCTGACACCCTTCTGAAGTGGTTCCATAATATCTGGTATACGGAAAAGAAAGCGTTGATAAAAAAGCCTGGATTCTCATGTATCTGATACAAGTATCTTTTAATACAGTCTTTACTGTGCTCTTGAGGATCCTTGTGATATTTTGAGCTCTAGTTGAATGATAAGTGTCGCATTTTAAATAATTTTCGTAGTTAGAAATTATGAAACACCCTGTTAAAAGCAAGGGAGTTTTTATGTCTGTTGAAGTAAAAGAAAATGCCTGACAAAGTAGGGCTTGGACAGATGTGCTAAAGAAATTATACTTTGAGTATACAGCTTGTCCAAAGTCATTCATTATTAATACTATTAGTAATATCTTTGGTAAAGGCTTTGATGCATAAATATTTCTGATAAAGGTGGGTTGTGTACTTTTGTCCAACTGAGCAATCTTGCTTTCATAAAATATACCAACATTTTAATGACTGATGATTAACATGCTGTAATACACAGGTCAAATTTAAAAGCTCGAATGCTGTACATGAGAGGTTAAGCTCCCCCTGGCTGTTTTACAAGTTGATGCCGGATACTTTCCGGCATGACGTCAAATGACGCGATTAACCCCATGATACCGCGTGATACCACGACACGCCCACCGGGGTATGCCGCGAAATACCCCACACATTTTGAATGGCTGCATCTGTAACTCTTCATAGTCAAATTGTTGGAAATAAACATTTAAGCCATTTCGTTAGTTTTGTGTGGGTTGGTGTATATATGTGATTTAGGTATAAGTTATGCTATACAATAGAGGGTTTACAGTATTTCACTTATTTACTAATATAAAAACATCCCAAAAATGTATAGTTCAAAATTAAAATTAATTAAGTTATTGATTTACATAATTGTAGTTTTGTATTTGAGTCTGTAATTTGAGTGTTGTTACTTATTTTCATGTCACTAAATATTTGGATACTAAGTCACATCAGGAAAGATGTATTTTCTACATTATTTTAATGTAAGCCCAGTAAAACATTTGTAAGAAGCACCTACATTCTATAACTTTTTTGCAATACATTTTCTGAGTACGAATTGAGTCGTAGAGTCCAGACATTGGGTTATGTCATTAGCTTATAAAAAGCCTTTGTGTTTTATCAAAAAAATCTTTAACTATAACCTTTAAGATAAAAAAATCAGGAGTGACACAGAAAAGAAGCAGTGCAAAAAGACAAGAAAATGCAATAATGTACATAATCAACATTATCTAGGATAGGAATAAAAAAGACAAGAAAAGTATTTCTTTAGTAGTTCAGGTGGGTAGCTGCGTCAGCATGTGTAGGCTGCAAAGGAACAAGTAATAGGTTTATTCCATGCTGAAAAGAGAAGAAAGAAAACATTTTGGCCTTGGAGCCTTCTTCAGGTGTGAGAAAGAGCAGTAAGCAAAGGTAATGTAGAGGGAGAACAAAAGCTGGGAGAGAGGAGGAGTGATGGGTGGGTGCAGGGTACAGAAAGAGAAGCCAATCAGGAGGTGTGAAGTCAGGATAGGTGAAGAGAACTGTGAAATGAAACCTACAATGAATAGAGAGAATTTAGAAGAAAAGTAGTCTGTCATTAAGAGAAGGGGGAAGGTGTGATCCTAGCTGCAGGATTATTTTGGTTTCTGTAGTCTTTCTGATTTATGAGTTCTGAAAACTGTCTTTGCGAACACAGACAGAGAGATTAGAGTGGTCATGGCCATCAGAGGTGAAATGAGAAACAATGGGCTTGGAGATATCTTTAATCTTCACAGCCCTAACATGTTCTCTGAAGCGGTCTCCAAGTCTCCTTCCTGTTTCTCCAATGAGATGGCTGGGCATTTACTGCAGGAGATACAGTAAATAAGTTTGCTGGAGGTACAAGATGTCGTTTGGGTGATCCAGAATTGTCCTGAGGGGCCTTGAATGAGTGTGGTGTTATATGTTTACTTGCAGGTGATACAGCGAGCTCTGATGGATTTCTTTGACTAATAGTAATGACTTATAGTGGCCATTATGTTTCTAAGCGAAAACATAGAGGATGTAAAAATTCTTAAGATGTTTCATATGACATTTTGACTAAAGATCAATACATTTTTTTATCTTACTTCCACCTTTTCTAGACAATTGGAGTCATATAAGGTTTCTTCACATTTTCTTCAAGCAAATATTTCTGACATGATCATTTTGCTCAATGCTGTTTCAGTTTCTCCATGTAAAGTACAATGGCCAGGATTCCCCAGTGTGAAAGAATGCTCTGTAATCTGGAGCAGCACTCATACAATCCCAAGTATAGTAATTATTATCACTCTACAGCTAGGCTGCCATTTTAGTATTCAGGTATCCAAACATACATTCCATCTTACTTTGTCTTTTTACTATTTTAATCTAGAGATCTATTTAATGAGTGCTCACATGTAAGTAAAACATAGACTGGATACACTGCAATTTAAAGTTAAATCAACACATACAATATTAAACATAGTTCAGGTGGGTAACTGCGTCAACATGCGTAGGCTGCAAAGGAACAAGTAATAGGTTTATTTCATGCTTAGAAGAGAAGAAAAGAAACAACAAACTAATAGCATCTGCCATTTTGGGTTTCACTTCCAGGTTTAAGCCCTAAAGTAGCAAAGCCTCTAACCCGATATCACAGGATAGGGGTGCCTATTAACATTAATGTCTTTATAAACCTGCACAGTTGAATAATAAGTGTATGATATACATTCTGACAGAAATAAACTAGTCTATGCTGTAATAATGTATATTCATAATGATTAGCCTTTTGATCACAGTATGTGGAATATCAAATTCTGTATGAAAATGTCTTTAAATGTTATGCTATTATGGAAGGGGCTTAGAAAAAAAAAGGTCCTGTTTTCTTACCAGAAGAGTAGAATAGTTTGGAACTGTGTGTTGAAGGCCATTGAATGTGGTGGTGCTCACTTCCTTATGTTAATGATATTTTGTTTTTCCTGTATATGTTTTATGTATTTAGTTGTGTAAATATCTTTCCACCTTGTTTCTGCATATTTTGTTGTTTTTTTCCGTGACTGGTATTCAACAAACACCATTTCAATCAGAACAACTGCTGGCATGATTATCAATACAAGTGAGTAGAGTCCTATTTGTAAGTTCTTGATCTTAGCTACAGTACCTCCTACACCTGCAGAGCTCTGCTGGCAAAGCAGCTGTGGTGCAAGCAGTTTGGCAGAAGATTGACTCGATTGGTATGAGGATGTGAGAAGCACATCAAAACAGCACATACACAAAAAAATATTTTACTTTTGTTTTCCGTAAACAAATAAGTGCAGTCATTTAAAAAAAATGTATTTTATGGAAGCCTGAAATTCAAACAGTTTTTGGAAGATGCATGGTTAGCAATCTGACTCCCAGTTCTTTATGTCTCTGAGCTCTGGGGAAAGTTCATTGTAAAATCCGCCTGTCTGAAAGATACTTTAAGGACTTTAGAAGTAAATGGAAAAGTAATCTATTTTAACGCTATTTATTAAATTATTTATTTGTAACAAGAAAATAAGCAGGAGATGGCTCCTTTCATGACAAGTCAATTGTCAATATATCACTATTTTTTCACAAAAGGCAAGTTACCTTGCATGGTAACTTTGATGTCAAATAAAGCTTCAACCTGCCAGGCTAATTGATATGTTCTTGAAATCATGGTGAAGACTAAAAATGTAAGTAAGGTCACAGAAACCCCTAATTAAACAATTTAAAAAGTGTATATCCAGACTCTTATTTTGTATCTATCATTTTTTTTATTTTTCAAGATCAAATGACAGAATTCAACAACAAAAAAGTACAAAGCTCTCAGTAAATAAAAGGAAAAGGGACTAATTAAACAAGTCTTTTAGATAAGAAAAGGCATCCAATTTTGACAGCAAATTCTTTGCACTACTGAAATGTTACCTAGCAATACTTCTTTTTGTAAGAGCAGCTTCTGATGAAAACAACCATGTGTGTCCTTTCTGTATCTGAGACTCATAAGATATATCTTTTTTTGCAGTTAGCTTCATAGGCAAAAGTGCTTAGCCCTTTTCACTCATAAATATTTGCTGCTTGAATAGACACGTTTTGAATTAAAAATGTTAACTTTATAGAAATGTGTATACATAATGGGCACTTCTACAAAAGAGGACTTCATTTGCAAACCTTACTTGTTATTGTACGTATTCTGGAGTACTGTAAATTCACTGGGGAACACTGTCATTAAGAATTTGTTGGTACAATTTACATAAATATCTCAGAAGATGAAAAATGTGTACTAAAACAATATTATTGATATTACAGTCCCCCCATCTCACCACCAGAGGGACCCCCAACCTCTAGTGTCTGCTCTAACTGCGCAGCAGAGGCGCAGACCAAGCAGATGTCTGTAGCCAATCCATGCTTGCCTAGTGTCCCTAGCTCACCACGCCTCCCCTTCTCAAGCATACTTAAACCCTGCTCATTGTTCAAACACAGCTCAGTATTGTTGCCATTACGCTGAGCTCTAGATCTAGCCTTTGATATATTCTTCCCTTGTTCA
This sequence comes from Lepisosteus oculatus, assembly GCF_040954835.1. Taxonomy (NCBI): domain Eukaryota; kingdom Metazoa; phylum Chordata; class Actinopteri; order Semionotiformes; family Lepisosteidae; genus Lepisosteus; species Lepisosteus oculatus. The sequence continues at coordinate 36,123,445 of NC_090702.1, read as the reverse complement.
TGGTTGTCATCTAGACTTTCCTAGAAGTCACTGGATGGCCAGAATTTTCATGTATCAAATACAGACGAGATGAAGCAGTCTGCCATGGCATCATCAGCTGGGTCTATCGATCACAAGAGATTTCATCCTTTAACCCAATACTTCAGGACAGTGGGACAGCAGTGATGATCAGTCACTCCTTGCCTGTGATGACAATACTGGTTCATCCCATCTGTATCAATCCCATATTTAAGAAAAATGTTCTTTGATTTTTGCCTTTCTCAGTCTGTGGCATAGACATTGCAATTTGTCTGCTTTCTTATTTCTAAGAGGAACACACCAAAGAGTGATGTGGAACTTACTTTGAGGTAAGTCCACATCACTCTATCACTCTTTCTATTTTGCTTGCTTCATGAGCTGAAAGAAATTCATGCATTTTGACAGGTCCAAATAAGTTGTAATGTAGTTTGAAATAAGTTATAAACCATAAAGCTTTACATTTACTAAAATAATATTTTGCAAACTACACCGCGATGAATGGTTGTGCAACCACTTGCAATTAAATGCAAGACCATATAATTCTTTTATCGTTTTTTAAATATTTTTAGTCACACATCAAGGTCATTGTTACCTTACAGAAGTATTGGTGCTACTTATGTAAAAAAATGTAATTATAGGTTTTAATTTTTCTGACGTGAAAGTGCGAATGTTTTTCACTTTTAAAAAACAAAACAACACTCAGTAGTTCAGCTATTTGAATGATTTGGATTTTTTAATGTGCATGATAATACATGATTAAGGCCACTCTATTGTGATAGTCCTGAAACAGAACACTTTTTTCTATAATATTCCTGAAAAGGAATACTTCTTCACCCTGTATTTTTCATGAACAGTTCTATTTTACTGATGCATAATGGAAGAACTAGGGCATTCACAGAACAAAAAAAAAGATTCTGACACAGTCAGAAAGCAGCACAAAAGTAATAGCAACAAGTAATACAAAGTCAGAAAGCTTTGGTATAACAGAATTTCATGGTCAACAGGATTTCATGTTCAAAATCATGTGCAGAGAGTTGAAACCAGTTGCTGAATATTAGAGAAGTTTACAATGCAAACTTGGGTAATACTGTAAATGAAGGATAACAACAGCCAAGTTCAATCTCATCTCAGCTGCTCCAACTTGTAATCATTTCTGACATCATTGCCTAAATTAAAAACAAAATATATAAATATACTATAAGCCTTTCTCCTTTGCATCCCTCCTCCACCCCCTATCCATATTGCAGCTACCCCATGGTCACTCTTCAACCTCCATGGGAGTCCCAGCCTCCTCGTCCTAAAGATAGGAAGGTACCGAAGCACTCAGTAAACTCTATTAATGTCTAAGCACTTAAATACTTTTCAACACATTTAATTCTTGAGTGATGTTATTCCCTGTGAACTTGAGTTTAACTTTTTTTTACAGACATAACTAACATCTTAAAATAGCCTGTAATTTCTTTTCTAAAATACATCACAAGTGAAAAAACGTATCTGTCTTACACAGGTGCTCACATTGCTTAAAGTATAAAATAATTTAATTTCCTCCTGGCAATATGCCATGAACTCTCAGAATTTTTAATGAAATATTCATTTTAATCAAAGAATTTTATGAAGCACAAAGTGTGCTGTTTACTTTCAGATCATGATAGAGTAAAGCTGCAGCAAACATTTTACAACAGAATTCTAATGTTTATGACTCACTTTGGTATTGTATGTATAAATTACAAAGGGATTTTGTTGTTTTAAATTCCTTTCATTTCAAACGTAAAACAAAATTAAAACAAGTATTTTCAGTATTTGAGTGTAAAAGAGACCTGTGTAATCCAAGCTATAAACAGACTGAAAATATTTGATAAATATTAATGCAACTTGCAAAGTACTCTTCAATGTTTCTTTTGCAAAGTACAATACATTTTAATGGGATCAGATGACTTCTGGCACAACAGCAGTTCATGTGACTTCTTGGATGCCTACAGCCTTGATGTGATGTCAATGAGAGGGGTGGGAAACTGTTCCATAGGGCACTGTAGCAAATGGTTAATTGGTTGGTTGATTGGTTGATTGGTTAAGACATGCCCAGTACTGTAATCAACAATAACTATGTGTTAACCATTGTGGATCTTGCAATGTGTCAAATGACAAATGGCTCTGCAGATTTCAAAGCTTCAGAGAAACTTCTCTGTATGTATTACTCATTTTCTGAGCAGGTACATGAGTCATTGCTAGATGTCCACACCTAAAAAGAGTATTTACAAATTGGTTAGATAATTATTTTTTTCTGATACATTTTGTCCACAATTTCAGTTTTCTCCTAATATGTTGGTATTCAAAGGGACTCATATTCTATATAAGCCAAAAAAGTAAATCAAAAACTTCAGTTCTTTTATCCTGTGAATGTACAATATTCCTCTAGGACCCAAATCTACCTTGTTTCTTTTCTCTGGATAGATTCTGGATATTTTTCCTTTAACATGAATTCTAAATCACACTATACAATTTGAACATAACACTGCTTGATTTGCATTCTGTGATTTTAATGAAATATTTATATGTACTGTACATCTATACATACAGAACAGTATATGTTTTTGAAGTGTTTCCTCACTTCTGTTTCCCGAAATGCAATTCTGTAATGATCTTCTGAAATTTTAGCCATATTGTAAAGTTAACTGAATTTTGTAGTACAAAAAGTAGTCTTCAAGCTTTGTGCAGAGAAAAACAAATTATGTTAACGAAAAGGAACACCTGGCAATGAGATAATAACATTTGATAAGTAAATGTATTAGCTACCAAAACATATTGTATTGACTTATGCCGTCTTTTTTACTTTGATTGTTGTGATCAAGTTTTTTTTTTAAATTCTAATCAAAGTAGATTAAGGAATTGCTTGGTTTCTTCTAATCTAAACTATGTTGTATTAATCACTGTAAAAGTTGCTATAATGGTGGAAGTTTATCTTAATAAATGAATTTCATGATGAATAAAATCAGGTTGATAAATACAGTATTTTTAAAATAAACAGTTTAAAATAAATAGTCTAGTTAAAATATCTACTAAAATGTGTCATTCAACTTCTCCCCTCTGTTCCATTAGAACAAAAAGGATCCTTTTCCAAAACGTACATTATATCCCCTTCTTCTAAGGGTAATACCTTTACATGTATAGTTTGGACTTGTTATTGTACCCTTAGTGCAGTATTTTTCTTTTCTTAGAGCTTGAATTCCTTCTAAATTTAGTTGTTTCATCTGATGTTTTTAGTTTTTGCACATTTAATCAACTGGTTTCCAGATATGAGGCTGTCAGCTGATGGAATGCCTTAATTATAGAATTCAAAGCATATCAATTTGCAGAGGTTATCAGCTGCAATTCTAAACATCGGTATTGTAAATGAAAGTCAGAAAACTTCTAAGGCAGCTGTAAACAATGAGGATTATCTTGGGGATAGGGCAGTCTTAATTAATACAGTGAAAGATTACTTTGGGTTTTTGCTTATGCCAATTACTTTGCATTTTTTTAGGAAATCAGGACTTTGTGGGAACTGCTTTTTTGACCACTTTTGAAGGCTCACTTTATGAAGGGTTCTACTACTCACGTAAGAAAAACCCAAGTGGAAAAAAACATTATCTCAGCACTATTTCACAAGGTAAACAGCTGGATCACAATCATTTATATCTCTGCAAAATACAAAAAATAAACTCTCCTTGGTAGAAAGGTGTTTTAGTGTTATTAGTAGTATATTGTAAAATGTATGATAGATATGTTACATTTTTATCAGTCTTCTTTTCTATTTTAAGTTTGTGTTTTCTTTTTCTTAAAATCTGAAAGAAATATTTAGGAACAGATATCATTTAATTAATTTAATTAGAAATTAATTTGCACTTGTATTGTATTTTCTATTCAGAAGAAAACCACAGTGTTTTACATACAGTGTATGAAGGAACCTGCCTTAGTGCAATACCTACCCATGGCAGCCATTCTTTGCCAATTGTCCCACTACAAAGAAGATCAATTAGAGAAGTGAGAAATGGCTTTACCAGTAAGGGGGACTTCAGATAGTCCAGATTGTACAGTACCAATCCTGAATGTAATCTAACCAGGACTGGTGCTTACAGTTCTACACATATTAATAGGGCCAATGATAATTAAACAGAACACCAGTTTCACTTATTTTCTTAATGACAACACTTATTACAAGGTGTTTTTTTTTTTCAGAAATCCCCGTCCAGAGGGAGGAACAACACCGATCGGACCATCAGACTGATTTTCCTTGTGGAGCTCTCCTGTCCAAAGACTGACAAGGTTCAGCCTTGCTCATCAACTGGGCTAGAACAGGAGTGCCCAACATCTTCAAGACCTGCTGTGCAGAAAGCTTTATAGTTCTCTTTTATATCTCCAGCAATGCTAAGAACATGTTAAATGTGTTAAAGAGCGCAGGTCTACCTAATCCACTACCCTGAGATTATGAGTCCCATGTTCTACCAACAGAGCTAGTCGGAGAAATGATACAGGAGTACTGCCAATTTTTTTCGAAAAAAATAGCATTCATCAATAAAAAGTAACAAAAAAAAAACCTTAAGTAATTATAAAACACAACTTCTTAGGATGATAGCTCTCCCAGGTTTATATCAATGATTTAGATTCTGCTATACTGTAGTTAGCAAACTAGTAACATTCACAGATTATAAAAAAAGATTAATGAACGCTGTAGAAAAAAATCAAAAAGGCTTGGAGAAAGTTCAGGTCTAGGCAACTATCAGGTAGTCTAAATACTGTATGTTTAATACATGGAAGTGATGGACGCTGCACTTTACATAAAAAATAAGCTATGGATTTGAAAAGGCTTTTTTAATGAAGTGATTTTTATGAAGACATTCATTCATTCTAATCTTCTAGACACTGTAGGAGAAAATGCAGAGAGTTGGGATATATCCTGTAGTTAAATGTCAAGTATTTAAATAAAAGTGTGTTACGTTAAAATTGTACAATATAATAAGAGTTGTAATCAGATCTTGTGTACAATTTTACTATTCACAAAAATATAATGCTACTCTAGAATCAGTCCAGAAAAGAAAAAACATATGTATTCAAGGAAACTAAAGTAATGCCCTACTCTACAAATAAATATAATTGTTTTCTTAAATCCTGAGCAGAGAAGATTATGAGGGGACCTAATTAGAATATTCTAATTGCTGAATAGCATTGAGGTCAATCCAATGGACTGTTCATCTCATATTTATTGGCATTTCATATTGTAACAAACTATAATTTTTACTGTATATTGTCTCTCCAAATATAAATATATAATTTAATATTAAACAAGGCTATAATTTGCTTGGATATATAGATGCTTCTTTAACTTGAAATATTGGTGACTTCTTCTGATATTCTTATATAATTACCTTAATTTGAAATGAAGAGGGGAATAACTCATTGAGTATGTGTTTTTTTGTCATTTTTTTCAGCTAACATTCTCAGTGTATTAGTTCCTAAATAGGTAGGTTATTTTTTGGTGAATAGGACTTTTCTTTTGTGAAATATGTCTGGCCTAATATTAAGTAAAATGCATTATTTACAACTTCCAACCAGCAATACAGAACTTTAATATGCAATAAAAGGGATAGAGACTGGGCAGAGTTTGGAGAAACCTCACACGTTTTTTTTCCTGGCTATATAAAATGCCTTAACTGTATAATTTATAACAAGAGAAGCAAAATGTGGAATTAATCTGCATGGAACTTGACAGTAATGCTCCCCATGATGATCTAATAGGAGGAATATCTTCAAAGTGTATAGTGTTGCTGGGTCAACTCCCATTAAAATAATAATTCTGCCTAAATTTATGTACATGAAATGCAATATAATGTATATGCAGCAAATGTAATTCTTTAATAACAAGGCTGATTTCCAATGCAGTATACTGAGAAGTAAATGAGTTGTTGAGTATGTTTTAGAAAAGCCAGTTCAGTACTGCTAATCTTTCACTGGCATTTACTTACTTGAAAATCTCTTCCCCAATTAAAGCATACTGAAGTACACTTATAAGGTAAAGATAGTTTCTCTTAAGTTAAGCAACATTTTTTTAAAAATCAGTCTTGGTTAAAACTGTGCAAGTGCTATAACACCTAACACAATATTTGAAATAAATAAAATCTTATGATAAGAGTACAATGCCAAATTACTTCAACAAAAGTAAAACAGGAGGAAAAACTTGTGTAAATCCTATAGTCATATCATGCAGTTCTGTATTCTTCAAAAGAAAAAACTTGAGGACACTTGTGGACATTTATTATTCTGTGGTACACAAATATTCATATACTGTTTGAATGTACAGAATGCCCAGCACTGTAGGCCATTTTAATGTGCTGACTTTGGCTCATGATAATGTAATGTTATTAAAGAGACTTTATTACAAATGCGTAGTTCTGAAGAAATCTTAAATGTTTTATTTATATACAGTAGTCTTTTCTGAATTCAATACATATTATACACAGAGTAACCTTCTTTAATAAAGATAAACACTGGGTCAGGATAAATACAGAGCTGGGAGTTATTATGCTTGTTTAATTGCGGCCATGACACTTTGGAAGTGAAAAATGTTTCAGTGTGATAATTTCTGCTGAAAGATAAAACCATCAAGATAGGTCTTATCAGATCAATGTCACATCGGACTATTGTTCAGCTGTCCACAGTGGCATTTCAGACTCCCACAGGATCCTAATCACTCTTAGAACTGCCACATCAGGTTTGTTTTCCTTACTGATCAAAAGGGCCAAAATGAACACCACTTCCATCTTGCAGAGAAGGTTATTGTCATCATAAATCTTTTCCACTATTTTCCAGAATTTTCAACTTATACTGATGATTGCAACCAATAGAACCTAAAGAAAGTAACAGCACAGGAAGAAAAAAACATATACCTGTATACAGTATTTTTCTCTGCTGATTTAAATAATAGTAAAAAAATACATATGTTTACATCTGCTGTATCTAACTCTATAACTTTAAATCACTTATAAACAAAACCAGGTGTAGAATATATTACAATTTTCTGAACTTAGTCTTTTGTCATTTGATCACATATACGGTAGATCTGATCAACAGTAGCATTACCACCTTCTAGCCCAGGGGTGCATATGCGCAATCCTGGTGGACGGTCTCTGGTTTCTTTCCACCTGAGCCCTTAATTACTTGGTATTAGTTGGTACAGGTCTTGGCACATTTGTTTAAAGTGTTTCTAACACATGTAACACTTTTGCTTCTTATATGTTAATTGTTATTTAAAGTTTTTTTTAAACTGTCTGCTTTCTCCTTATTTGTTTCTTAAGTGATTTAACTTTTGAACATAAAAATGAGGTGAATCTGTTTTGGCTATAGGCAGAATAAAATTTTGCCATACATTTTCTACTGATTCCATATTTATCCTGTTCCATTCTACTTCTTTTGTCTCCTGTGTCTTATTCCTTCTTAGTCTGTTTGTGAAATGTGAAACCTTTGTTTCACTCTGTACATGTCAATTTATAGCATTTCTCTCTACCCTCTGTTCTCCTCTCTATCTTGTTGTTCAAAAACATTGACAAACTAGGTAAAATTCCAAAATGGCAAAATGAAAGGAGCAAAGTACAGAAAAGAGAAAACCCTCTTGCCCTCTATAAGGAATCCGAAACAGGAGTGGAAGTTCACCATTCAGCATGACAAATACCTTAATCACTTTGCAAAAGCTACACTGGAGTGGCTAAGGAACAAAATGGTAAATGTCCTTGAGGGACCCACTCAGAGCCTTGACCTAAATTCAATCAAAATTTAGTAGAATGATTAGAAAAAGATTGGTTTTCAACACTGCTCCCCAAGGACCATAACAGAGCATGACCAATTTTGTAAAGAAGAATGTCAAATATTGCCAAATCCAAGTGTGCAAAGATTGTAGAGACCTATTCCAACAGACTCACAGATGTAATTGCTGCCAAAGGAGTTTCCACTAAGAATTATCTCTTGAAGGTAGAGACGTATTCAATTATTATATTTCAGTTTTGTATTTATATCATTTTAGGCCATTAAGTATAGAGTAAAAACTTTTTTAATCATAAAGTACAGAGTATGGTGTGTAGATGTGAGGGAAAAAAATAATATTTTTTAATGCATGAAACTGAGGCACTGACACAATAAAATAAAATGTTAAAGAGGGTGTATATAGTACAGCTACTTGTAACTTGGGTTAAGAAAAATATTTAATATTTAAATATTTTTTAAATTAAAATCTGTAAATTTTATTGGGAGTATATCAGCAGTATTATATGTCGTCTGCAATAGTTTATGGTCTGAAATGTAAACTGCACACATAAAAATGAATAATTTAAGTGGATCTACTTAGCAGTAGAGGCTAGAACAATGATGTCTGTAGTTTCAATTCGGAGGAAAGTTGAGGTGTAGTCATGATAGGTGGAAACTGCATCTTGAATTGAGTTTGAGGATAAAATGTATATCCCCCCGCAGTAAGTGAGACACACATATGTAAGTTAGTTTTAATCCCCTCATATCTCAAACAAAGTTTTTTAGGACACCTTTGCATCCATTTCATTAAAGATGTTAAAGATTAAACCAGACCTAACTTACCAAATCAACTAGGAAGACATATCTCTTTAGTCGCAGTCTCAGTATTATTAAACTGCAAAGCTGAACAGAAGAGAAGTTTTCACAATTCCGTTGACTTTTTTCAGAACTTATTACTTGAAAATTACAATCCATATTTTTAAGCCAGCATTTCAGTACATTGATAGCCCAAATATATATTTTTTTCTTTGTTCTCTTCCATTTTTGTTAGCAGTCTGTTGCCAAGTATTGTTCATGTTCTCTTGACAATTGATGATGCTTACTTTTTCTTCTTTCTTTCAAACAGATTAGTCTTCACTGAGAATCCTGGCACTACCTGTTCTCTAGAGTTTAAAATTAAAGCTAATTAGTGGAAAAACACTTGTTTTTGGTAGTTGGTTTTAAATGTATAACACCAGTTGTTAACTGAACTTCAACAAACCCAGAACACTATTTTGCTGGCTGAGGTGCACAGTCAAAATTGTAGGGTTTTAATACAGGGAGGTTATGCTACAATTATACAATGCAGCTGTCAGGAAGCATTACATCTATCTCGTCACAACATTTAAAAAAAGGTATTTCTGTGCAGGAGAATTTCAAAAAGTGACATTAAATTAATATCATGACTAAAAAATATGCCATATTCAGTTTAAAATATATTTTCCCTCAAACTAAAAAGATTAAGAGTGGACAACATTACGAAATTTTGCGATTATGAAATGTACTGACAAAGTTAATCAAATTTGCAACTTTCAACAATGAAAATAGTAGTCAAGGATACAAATGGAAAGTAAGAGGTAGAGGATAATAATAATAATAATAATAATAATAATAATAATGGGGACTCCCCTCCACCACCACCAATGTGCAGCATCCACCTGGATGATGCAACGGCAGCCATAGTGCGCCAGAACGCTCACCCCTCATCAGCTATCAGTGGGGAGGAGAGCAAAATAATGTAGCCAATTCATAGATGGGGATTATTAGGAGGCCATGATTGGTGAGGGCCAATGGGAAATTTGGCCAGGACGCCGGGGTTACACCCCTACTCTTTATGAGAAACGCCCTGGGATTTTTAATGACCATAGAGAGTCAGGACCTCGGTTTTACGTCTCATCCGAAGGACGGCACCTGTTTACAGTATAGTGTTTCCGTAACTATACTGGGGCATTAGGACCCACATGGACCGCAGGGTGAGCGCCCCCTGCTGGCCCCACTAACACCTCTTCCAGCAGCAACCTTAGTTTTTCCCAGGAGGTCTCTTATCCAGGTACTGACCAGGCTCACACCTGCTTAGCTTCAGTGAGTTGCAGGGTAATATGGTTGCTGGCTGTAGGATGTAGAAATGAGAACATTTCTTTAAATTTATGTTGAAGTGGGAGTCTGGAATAAGCAACCCAGCCATGTTTTTGCAACTGATTACTTTAAATCCTACAAGAAATGGATGAATGGGATCCTAGGATTAATTAGACTGACCAAGTGAATAAGATGGACTGAATAACTTTTTTTCAGTTGGTCACAAGAGCTCAGTGGACACACTGCATGATTCACATGTAACAAAGTAACATAAATCTATATCTTCCATCAGTTCTGAGTTAAACTCTGTGCTTAATTTGGCTTGAAGCTCAGCTCTCGTTCTTCCCAAGATAGTGGGGAATAGGAATCCAGGAGAGAATTTAATTTTAGTGACTGTTGGAGACATTTTCTTGCTTTTCATTAAAAGTCAGGAATGGAAGCAAAACACACAGAGATGCCTGGTATATGTTTCTCAAACTAATTGAATTAGAACAGTCCTTAAAAATGTTTCTGTTATTTATCATGCTTCCCTTTGCTAACGAGATTGGCAGCATTCCAAGATCATGCACAGCTCCCTCTTCCCTATTTGCCAAAGATCACTTCTTTTAACACAATTGGTTACTAGTTTTGTAGCACATGTTCCTATAAAACACAGTATAGAATAACATGGTATCCCTTGTGTCCAGCATTCTTCCATTCCAGCTCAAACCAGTTCTGTATGTCTACCTTACAAAAATACTGCAGTGTCAGCAGAAAAAGTACCTACAAACTTCAGAGAGTCCCTGTCATCAGTGACCATTTAAGATTGCTACTTTGAAGAGAGTGCATGAATCTCTGCAAGGTGACATGCACTAAGATTGAGAGTCCAAAACCTATTCTCAAAAGTGGAATTGCAAGTTACAATCTATAGATTGAAAAAACTAAAAAAATGGTTGTATGGAATCATAGAAACTTTCTAGAGTGATGTTCTTCAGTTGATTAAAGAGATGATGAATTGTGGAAAAGGGGTTCTTGGATTACACTTTGCTTCTTCTGTTAGCTTGCCCCCAAAAAACTGACATTGTAAAAGTGCATTACTGGGATTATTGTGGCTGCTTGAAGGTGAGTAACTGAATATATAGACCAGTGTCCCTCCCGCTACATTCAAATTCATGTCCATGCAATTTTTTTAAAGGAAGGTGGTTGTAATACTTGGAGCCATTGTGAGTAAATGAGGCTTGTCATTTTTTTTACAGATTTAAATAATCTAAAATGATTTGGTTGTCTGTACATAAGTACAGTACCATTGCTAAAAACAAATTAGAAACAAGCTGAAATAGATTTAAATGTTTTAAAACTGGATATAGTTAATGTTCTCAGAGCTGTTTTAAGTTAATACATAATTACCAGTTCATCTCCTTTGCCAGTTAGATGTTTTTTTTTTCTCACATATGTACCCAGGGGAAGGAAGGTGAACTGGCAAAAAGATGTAATTGTAATGGTGCCAAGTTTCAGTTAAACATAAAACATCTAGATGTTTCTCAGTAATACATTATTTCAGTAGTAAAGCCTTGTTGGTTAGGAAGTGAGTATTAAATAATGCTTCTTACTAACATCATTTCCAAAATCGGAATTTCTACAAAATTCCACATTTGGAAGAATGCACAATCAATCTCCAAATCAATACCAGGTCGTCTAGAATGCCTAATAGTAATAAAAGAACTGATGTTACCATTTAACTCTCTATTGAAATTGAATCTGTGACTAAAGTACCTGTGCAGTTATCTGGGCAAGTTGGGCATATAAAGTATGCCTTGCATTAGAGAAGCAACGTTCATTTCAGCAGAAATAACTTTTAAGTTACAGCAATACATTGAGAAAACAAAGCTATCAAAATGTGTTTATGCGTTTTGAATGTACAGAATTCTCAGTTAGAAGCTGAACAATCACCAGGCCCACTTTAATGTCCAGACAGCACAGCCTGAAGTGACCTGCTGTGATGCAGCAAACAACGGCAAATAGAGAACAGATGGGATCCAGTCTTCAGTTGTGTGCACTTTTTGTTTGCCCTGCTAGTTACAAAAATCCTTCAGCATGTGCGTTAGCTAAAAGCTAGCCTCAGCAGAGAATATTAATACTAAAGGTGGAGGTTGTGAACTCACCTTGATAGGGTTCCTCTCGCTGGTACGGGGTTTTGAAGCATACAGCAGTAGCAGTGGGAACAGGATCAGATTTTGGCAGTCGTCTCAGCTACTACATACAGTTCAAACAGGATCCCAAAATTTCAGTATAGCTAGCCAAAGAGTTCAGTATACACACAAGCAGAGAGACGAACAATGTTCTCTGTCAGCCAGGGCCATTCACAGGTGAAAGTTATTCATTCAGTGGTAAAATCTTGCAACAGGCTGTGACAAAATAGGGGAAACAGATAGAGTGGCATGTGTTAGAAACTCTAAACTGTGCATTAAGTACTAATTAAAAAGGAAACAGATCATAGAGGATGTAGCAATAATAAAGGACCAAATAGAAAAATGAATATTGAAATTAAATTGGAGCCTAAACACTAGCTTTTTTTAAAAAAGAGTAGCACATGGCAGAGAAGAGGCTGCTGAAGGTATGGTAACAATCTCCAGTAATTGAAAGTCTTATATGAAGCCAATTTATAGTGTTCTGTGTACTCTCTTTCCAGGAGGTTTTATGGGCACATGTTTTCATGCTCTGGAAATGTTATGGGGTGATTATGTTGGGATTCATATTTCTTCTTTGTCCACTATTCTAAATAGGGATATTGCCTGTTTTCATTTGGTCATCTTCTTGTTGGCTTTAGTCTGTGCATATCACAGCAGCAGAAATGCAACTCATTGGGTGGACTAACCATAGTTATAAAAATGTTTGCACCACATTGGGAGCCTCTGCACTCCCTTGATATCATTTGTAAGGAATTCTGTACTCCTCAGTTCCACGGTGGTGGTGGGGGTGGAGTCTTGAAGTTCTGCTGCTGATTCACTCAAAGCTTTATTGAATAGGATGTCTATTATAGATGTCCGACTTTATAAGTCCTTTAGTCGAATCTTTAAGCAAAGTACCACTGGATTTGCGGGATGAGTGGGAGAACATGTACTGTTGGTTTCTGTTAAGTAAAACGAGTTCTCAGAAAAAGCATGACAGTGCTCCTAACACAGATTTTCATGGATCTGCATTAGCTTATGGACCTTCAATTAAGTAACTGGACATATCTCATCAGATGAGTAACTTAGGTTTTTAAAATATTGATCATAGCCCTGAATCAGTTTTGAAATCAACTGTTAAAAATGTGGAATACAAATATTGAATTATATTCTTCTCAAGAGTTACTCAAGTGAGGATTCACAGTCATCCCTGGTGTGTGAATACAAAATAGTAAAGTCTAATACCTATGAAAATGGAGGAAACCTGGAGAGAAGACTTGAGACTTATAGGCAGTGATATAGGGAATGTCAAGTTTTTAGACCTTCCATATGAAAAATATCATTTTGGCCCTATTTTACTCTGTATTAGAATTGGAAGCTTTATGGCTCAGCCAACTAAAATTGTCTGTTTAGCCAGTCTAAAACTATAGTAAGAGTATACATTCTAATGAAACAAATTATTATAATTTATTTATTTTTTTAAAAAAATCTTTGAAGTTGATTCAAGCTTTTTAGTGATTAGCTGTAATAAAGATCTCTAGATGTGTCCATTTTTTAACAGATTTATGTCTAATGAAACTATATTTCAGGACATGTGCATATACAGTATTGCATATACAGTCTCTATATTTAATTATGCTAAAATTTTAGTTTTGTAATTCAAAAATGTGTGTTGTGCAGACTCAGTGAACTTCCAATCCAAAATATGTGGAATATACTGATGAAATTGAAGACATGCTTATTAGACCCACTTCACAGTAGAAGTAATTGCTCTGCTAGTTGGACAGTGACCTGGTATTGAACAGAAAATATTAAACTGGCCATTTATATCTTCGTCTGATACTAAAAGGGAATTCAGTTATCTGATTTTTTTTTCAAAGAACATTTACAGTATGTACAGTAAATGGTAAAATGGTTACACCAAATCGCACAAGCTCATTATGTATGTATTTCATTGAATTACTGGACTCATTTTTAAAGTAGTGAAAAGCAGACCTAATTAAAATATTGTGTACATAGCTGTATATTTTTATGTATAAAATTAAAAACCATACAACATATGTTAAGTTGTCAGTAACAGCTACCTCCTTCATGAAATGAACAACTGCTTATCCTTTCTGCAGTTCCAGAATGTATTATTCACCTGCACATCTTGAATAGTTAATATAACACTGACGGTTTTAGAAAAATGCTGATACGTGTATGTTGGAGTCAGATAAAAGTATTTAGTGTTTGTGCATGACAGCAAATATATATTTTTATGCATCACATTAATAGCTGTGCTATGCTGCCCTGCTGTGCAGCACTGTTTTACTGCATGCTATTATACTGTAACTGCTGAAAAGTGGTTAATCTTAAATCTACTGATTTGCAATCCTTGCATATAGTGGGATATTTTTATTTTTGCTGAATTTGCTTTTTAGTCATTTTTGAATTAAACTAAAGCTCCTAGTACAGTAAGTGACATCTACTCACCACCATAAAATCCTAAGGAATTGTTGACTTAAGGTGAAATGCACATAGAGAAGTTTCCATATTGTAATTTTCCATATTGAAGAAAAATAATCATTCCCTTTGAAGAAAAGAAGCAATGATATCCCTGCAAAAACTAAATCCCCTGCATTTGGCACTACTTTTTTTAGATAAAGCCTTAATTTCATCAAAAAAGCAGCCACCATGTCTAATGTCCCTGTGCCCCTGGCCTGGGAGCACTTACATTGCCACCACCTGATGCCTGAACATCCCTCTTTGGCAGCCCTAACTGCCCCACACAAAATATCCAGATGCTCAGCATTTTGTCGAGCATGACCACTGAACCACAGGCCTGCAGATGCTGATGCTGGCATGGGTTCCCTGACCCATCCTCCTTCCTGCTGGCCAGTCCCTCTGGTTCTCCTTCCACAGCGGGAAACTTAAAGTCCTGACACTCACCTTATGATTTGCAATAGCTGCTTTACAATACTCTGTTGTGGCTGCTAGCAATGCAGACAATGGAGATGCACTTGCACAGATCTCTTGGATATTGGCTTGCATACCGGTCATAGTGCTTGCTACCATCCACACAAGGCCAGAGGGTATGCTAAGCCCCCCTTATCATCACTGGAACCTTGACCAATTCCATGTCAATTCCTTGACCAAGGTCATGGAATCCCTCATAGCTACTGGGGCCATGGTTAGCTTGAATTTCTCTACAACATGTGTTCAGATGTCTCCCAGCCACTGTTTCATGGCAATATTCAAACCAGCTTTTCCAGACCTTTCCTTATTCTGCTTCACAACAAGCATAGCCAAGGAGAACTGTCAGTTCCTGTTTCCTTACCAACCCTGGGAAACATGTTGACACTCTGCTCCATGGTCATGAGGCACCTAAGGTGCTACAGCTAACATTACAGCTGCGTTTTGCCACAGATCTCTCCCCGCATCTGCTTCCTGGTGTCTCTATGTAACCAGCAGAACACAGACAGATTAGTTCAGCTTTTCTCTGCTTGTCAGTGAGAAAGCCCATATCCCATATTGCAACTCTTTTGCTTTCAAGTCCATTTGTGCCTCTGTTTGACACGAAAAGCTATGCTCAAGGATGCAGGGATTGGTATTACAGATGTGAGCCAGCCAGAACTCAGACTATTGTCTCCCCTTCAACCACTTTTTCAGCTATTTTCAGTGCAGTATCCTTCAGATGCCCAGTGGCCCACAAAACGTTCACCCCTATGTTCCTCCACAATGTCTTGTTGTTTATAATGTGGGTTGGCAGGCCTGAATGCATGTCCCTTACAATATAGTACACTACTTCTTAAGACTGGTACAGTATGTAGCCAAATGCACATGCATGCTATTTGTCTCCAACATAATGCAACTTTTACATTATTCAAAAGTTAAAGGCATTCTGATGTATTTCTGAGTTTATTTTCAGATTACTAGTATTTAAAATTCGTAGTTTATCTTCCATTAATTAGTTACATTGGAAAACGTGGTCAGTTTCCAAAAGGCAAAGGGATAAAAGACTACTGCACTATCTGTCCTGGAATACTTGCACTGGCCTCCTATCAGGTTTCATGTGAACTGTAAAATCCTAATGCTCACCTTTAAGGCTCTACATGGATTGGCACTTCATTACTTATCTGACTTATTATCTTGCCACTTCCCAACTCACATGTCTCCTGTTTGTCCCCCAAGCCTGCTTACACTTCTTCTCTTCTTGCATGTTTTCTGTTTTAACTGTTTTTGTTTTACTTTTCCTGTAAAGAGTTTTGAAACAAATATTTTTTAAGGATCTATATAAAATAAAGCTTTGTCATCTTCTTTACCAAACTGTAAAACAATTACACAAGAATTAACCTAGAAAAAGATATACAGTACAGTAGAACTGTAGTGTAAAGAATTAGTATTCAGTACTGTCACTATGCAAATCACACATGGAAGGGATCATTATATTAATAAAGTACATAAATCCTCTCAAAGTTGCAAAAAATGACACGAGTATCAGAAGGACATTTTTTTAAACCTTTTCTCTTGCTTTCAAAAAACCTCAGGAATAATCTATTTGTGCATCTTAGCAGATCTATGATTGATTTACTTGCTAGTTGGAGAACAAACTACAGGTACTTAAAACCTATTAAAGATAGAAACAGAATTACACCTGAGTGACTTTACTAATTAGCTTAAATATAATGTGTTGCAAATACTAATCACTCACTAATAAAGTTCAGCTGAATTGAGAATACGTCATGCCTGACATCCCTCCCTAGAGGGGGTCCCACTACTCCCGTTATTGTTCCTGTGATTGCTGCTAAACTCCCCAAGTGTGCTTTCTTAAGTGTATTATTAAAAGACTAGCTCCTCCAATCCTCTGGGCTCATCATTAGGGTAAGGATCTTGCGAGGCCCGCCTAGCACCAGGAAACCCTACGTCCGTCTCCTGAGGGCATAGGACTCATCCCCGACACCTCCCGCTTCCTGAGGTCTGGAGGATCTCGCCCCGTCACCCTTGGACCTCCGTGTTTTGTCTGTTCCTGGTTTCCCCCTTCCTGGGGATCTTAACCTTGTCACATCCCAGGATGGATTACGAACCTTTGAACTCCCGGACTGAGCCCTGACCTGCCTTTGGACCTGTTTGGATTTGGATGTCATTCTTTGCCTCCCCCATTCACTGTCTCACGGACTGTCACTATTATTTTTTGCACTATTAAACCCTTATGTGTTTCCTTTTACCACGCCTCCTGTTTTCTCCAGCTCTTACTTCATCGCATAGGGTCTACTACAAGACCTGACATGGATCTTAGTCCATGGCCGTAACAATACAAATGCGTATTGCCATGTTTGTCCAGCAACCAACCAACTTATGTAAATAATGAGTATTTGGATATTAGGTTTAGGTCCTAAGTGTGGACATGATAATTTTCAGAATAATTTTTGCATATCAGAAAGCACATCATCTTAGCTTTTGGTGAGAAAACTGTCATATGGTGTTCACCAAGAAAGCTGCAGTTTATATAGTATGTAGACCATCCACAAAGAAGAAACAGTGGATTGTTAATATGAAATAATATCATCTAGTATATAATGGTGGGAATTTTGCTTTATTGTTTCTTCTGCATTATAAATTACACAAATTTTAAATTACCAAATTCCTTGATTTATTCAAATCAACAATAGTAATAATTGTGTTCAGTTATTTATATATTCACTCAGCACTCCTCTAAAGTATTGTGTGTAATATTAGAAAACATTGCCAGTTTTGTTCCTCTTTAAGAATTACAAATCATCATGAGAAAACAGTAGCACAGAAAAGGAAACTGAGAACCAATGGGTGAACTGGTGGTTTGCAGATGATAGCCAATGATAGAGTGAGATTGTGTGTGGTCTACTCTATTAAAGAAACACTTCCCCTGACAACGTATAACAAAAGAGCCTGAGTCTTGGTTCTCTAAAGAGTAGTAAAAAATAAATCTGTGGTCCTCTTCTTAGATATTTCATGAATAGCTTGGCAGCAGAAAACAGGTTTAATCCTGCCATTGAAATCACTCTTGGGAATTGGGCTGTTAATGTCTTATTCTTCACAGGGAGTCTCCGATACCTTCAGCACACAGTTTTTATACTGCTGTGATTGTGTCAGAGCCTTGTTTTTAACACACTAAAAAAAATCCATACCTTTAATCTAAAAGAATATGTAATTCTAATTCCATCCAATTTTACAGATACCTTTGCAGCAATAGGATAAAAACTCTCAAATTTAAAAAGCAAACCAAAAAACAATGAATACTTCAAGCAAACAATAAAAAGTAGCCTCTGTTTCATAAATATCACTTTGATTTAAAGAACATATATTGTATAATGAATTAAGGCTTACTTAATCAGGGCTTAATTCTTTGTTTTTTTTCCCTCCAACTCAATGTCAAGTATCAACATTTACAAAGGCTTTGCTGAATACAAATGTTTCTGTATAGTTTCATTTATGTTGACTGAAATTTCTAAAGTTAAAAGGGTATTGATTTTAATTCACAGTTAGGCAATGATGTGCCAAAAATTTTAATCCAAAGTTATATTATTTTAAATTGCTTAACTGTAATTAGGTGTGGTTCACTTCAACTTGAAATCCCCATAATGGGAACTGCGGGGGAGGTCTTTGATAAATATTCATGTCATATCAGTAGCAGTACAAAAGTGAAATTTAGTTATGGAAATTACTGTAGTTGTTTTATAATGACATAACTGAATAAATGAAAACTATAACAATGATTTCTTATTCATGAAATCATTTCAATCATTTCTTAATACTGTTTATGATTTATGATTTATCCATTTTAGGATTTTAATGCTTCATGTGAAGTTGGATAAGGGTTAAAAAAGCATTTAAAAAAACTAAACTTCATATCAGTATCTGACTCTGAAATGTTTAAAGTATACAGTAGTCTTCATTTCATTAGAATAGTCAACAAAGGAGATCCAGCCTGTTGGGAATCTAATGCAGCATCAGGGCAAGGGGGAGGAATTGGAAGTGTGGAGGCATGGCTGCTACTGAAGTACAGTAAGAATGGGCGCTGTAGCATTGATCTGAAATGCTGCCTACTTCATAGCTTCAACTGTGTGGTGAATAGAGCATGTTAGTTTTCTCAGGCTCATCTGTGGTGATCCCATGGCTGAGGCCTGTAAGACAAGTTTGCAGAGCATTTTGTGTTTGCCTCCTAGGTTCAAGATTGGCTACGTCATTCTGTAGTGTCAGGCTCCTGCAGTGGGATCGGAGTGTGATCCAGGAGTGTTAGAGAGCCCAACTGCTGGACAAACAGGCAACTGAGTTTGGGAGCCTGCAAACAGCACACAGGGAATGTCTAGAGCTGCGTGTTACCGAGACCACAGGGAGCAGAGAAAGTATATTCTGAGAACATGGAGCAGGCTGCTTACCGACTGACAAGCCGAGTAGCCACGCACACAGGCAGAAGTGGGACTGTCGCTTGCTAGGGAGTCAAGAGCAAAGTGTATGCAAAACAATCCAGATTCATAGCCATAGCTAGCAGAGTTAAAAACCTGTTGACCCAGAGCAAAGGCACAAAAATGGGAAATCCAAAGCACAAGGTTGAGACAAACAGATAAGGTTTGTAGGCAAGGAAATAAAGTTAAAATACAAAGTGAAAGTCTAGAACGCAAGGACAAAACAAACAGGGTTGACAAACCCAAAAAAACACAGCACAGGGAAAAAAAACAGAGACAATGTTTGAAGGCCTCAAGCTCTGTCAGGTCTAAATATTTATTCTAAGGAGCACCTGGAATGGGTGTGGTAGTGAACCAACTCTAGGTGCTTCAAGGCTCAAGATAAGACAGGTTGATGATGGCACTGCCCCTCAGAACAACAGCCTAAATGACAGAAACACGTGAAAAAATGTTCAGCCACAGTTATCTATATTTGTCTTCTTAGGTCAACTAAATCTGGACTGAGCAATGGACATGGACACTAAGAAAGCATTGATTCAAAATGGTATGCTTATATCTGTTCCAGCAAGTGAATATAACTGACTGTTTTTTCTCATAACCATTATTATATTTAGTTATATCTGAAGTAATATGTAAATTAAGTAAATGTACTTAAAACAAATTTGTCACAATACCTAAGGTCTGAAAATATTATTCAAAGATTATGTTGTTTATTCTTTTGACCAAATGTACAGTATGCATGGATTTACCCCAAAATAAAACTAATTTTATAAAGCTCTTATCATTCATATTAATTTTATGATCACAAATACAATTTTTTTTACTGTAAAGCAAAAATGTTTTTAAATCTTTTAATCACATCACTGAATATTTCTTAAGCAGTCCGTCACGTTTATTGCCTTGCTTAACTGTTTTTCCTATTTCTCATTTATTTTGTTTTTTATGCATTTCAGCCTCTAGTGTGTTTATGCTTCTTTGTGAGATGAAAACCATATGTGACTAGTCTCACTGGTCTCCAAACAGTCTTTCTTTTATAAATGAATAATCTTTATGCTATACAACTCATTTTCAAATGTTTATTTCTATATGTTTGGAAAGCTCTTCTTTTTAATCAAAATATTCATAATTTGATCTCTTAAATAATTGCAAAGCATACAGTCTTAAAACACCTATTAATGCACACTTACCTAACACATAAAGTGCTGCATTGTAAATTTCCTATCAGCACTCAGTCAGTTTCTCTGCCACTGTTTGAGAATACAGATGTGTTGATTTCCAAGTCATACTGTATGTCATTCTGACTGTGACAACTGTGTCATGGAGACCACATAAATAAATATATACTCACCTGATTCCTGAGGCCAATGTTGTCATCACATGATTTATTGCTAGCAGAAGATGTGTGTGGGTAAAGGAAGGAGATACTGTATATAATCAACAACAAACAACCAAAAATAAGACATACATTCTAACAGACACATATCTTCATCCAATGTTTTGTCTATGTCCCTTGTTAGTATTTGGAGCAGTGGGAGTTGTTGGAAGAGAGTGAAGAGTTGGCTGAGGTAAAAATGAGTAATTATATCAGGGAAATATGAAAGAAAATTAATGGTTAGTAGAATAAGAGATTGGAGCAAATTGTGGAGAAGAAATCTTATCATCTGATTTTGACAAACTACTTGTCTACACTATCTTTCATCACATTTGTTGATTCTTTTTAACACAGTGACATACAATTACAGTATTTATTCCCATTTTCACATTTGAACCTAACAAATGAGTTCAGTGAGCTAGTAAATTAATTGAGGTAGGTGGAATGCAGATAGTTAAAGTTAAACCTGGAATAGATCAAGGATTACATATTGATATATACAGTATAAAAATATTATACCTACAGTATTGATTGAAGAATGTTTTATTATTCTGAATATAAAAAGTAGGGACAATCAAGCAGAGTTATCCATCCATTGTCTACTCAGTTCTTCCAATTCAGGGTCACAGGGGAGCCAGAGACTATACGAGCAAGCAATGGGCAAAAGACAGGGTATACCCTGGAGTGGACATCAGGCCATCGCAGGGTAGACGCACAGATGCAAACACAGAGACACACACTCACACCTAGGGATTTCCAAACAGCATTAACCTATCAGTATGTTTTTGGGCAGTGGAAGGATACCAAAACACTTGGAGGAAACCCAAGTAAACATTGGGGGAAATTCTGAAACTGAATCCAGTTCCCCAGCACTGTGAGGCACCAGTGCTAGCCACTGCACCACTGTGCTGCCCTGAACCAGAGTTATGTACAATCAAATCTTGCAGATATATGTGAAAAGATGTGCAAACCAAGTACACTTGATAAAGAGTCTTATGTGTATACTTACAGTACAGTATAAAAACAAAGACAAATATAAATCCAATATGATTATTCAAATAAAAATAATGGTTCAGTCTTCATCTGCCAAGTCCCTTTGTCTACCTTCACCTCCCTCTTCCTCCTCCAGTATCCCCATTTTAAATTTCATTTTTGATTTGGATTTGTTCTTCTCTAAATTTACTGACTTTCAAAACATCATTCTCACTATTTCTTCCCAACTGACTCTCAGTTTAGTATTTTTATTCACTTTGTCTTCAGTAATTCTGTACTCTCATTATTTTCCTTTAAACTTTTAAAAGACCCATATAAAACAGTGTCTTATAAAGCTTTCCCTTGATCTCATCTTCCACAAAATTATCTTTTTTCCTCTTTTCTTCTACAAACCTCTTAAATGAGTGATTCACTGCAATGTACTTAGCATATACTGTAAATCCCTGAAAAACTTTCTATTATTAATTTTCTGTGCTGCTTCACAGTCCACTGTCCTAATTCTTCTTGACTTTCCTGCACCTTTCAATACTTTCAGCTAAAACATACTCCACTATTCACTCCCTGGTTCAGAATGTCTGGTACTCTGTGGTGGAAGCAAGCCCAATGCATGTATAAACACTCCTAAATCTTTAAAAAATGTAATCTCTATATTTAACCTCCCTAATTAGATATGCTTCCCACTTTCCCAGAATGTAAATGATCATATTATTATTTTTTCATTTTTTAGTACAAATGACAAAAATAAATATATGTACATTATATGTAAACAATGTTAAAGTTGGCGCATTATCTGTAATCAAGTGTACATTTCTTGACTTACAATTCAGTCAGTTTTAGAAACGTTATTTGGAACATAACATTTTAATTATAACATGCCGTAACTTCCTAAACATACACAGTACCTATCAGAATTTGAATGAGGGACAAACCAGTTCTACAAATGCATTTGTAGAACTATTAATTACTTCAATAATAGCAAAATCTGTTTTATCCTGCTTACTGTAAGCATCCTAAGATCTGGCCAGGTGAAAACATCTGTAGAAGATAGAGGAAGCACTGTTTTAAATTATTATCTGTAAATGATGAAAAATAAAATCATTCCTTTCAGTGTCTGTATACATTGTTATTTCCTCTTTTCATTAAATCCATTTTGTTTCCATTACGATATTGTTTCCTGTTTTGGATACACTCTTTGGAACTGATTTTACTTAGTCTAGTCTTAGAGTCAATGGAGTAAGAATACTGCAATTAGCTATTTAAACTTGCATCTGTTAAAGAGCTTATTTGATCTATTTGTCTTATTTTCACCTTCAGCATTTATCCTGCTGTTTTGTTTTTAATGCCTCCAATCTGTTGTTATACTGTGTTTTGCCTTTTCTGGGCTTAATGTAATCTTCCAAGTACCTCCATTCACTTTATCACCACATTTTGCAAGCAAATAGCTTGACCAACAAGTTATAACCATGAGCTCTTTTGTTTGGTGCCTGGGCCCTAATAGGAACTATATGCCACCCATAGGCATGCTTTCAAATATTGGTTATTGTACTAGTTATTTTCTTATCCTTTTGAATATCTTATTATAATATCAAGGATACAGTATGGCTCTCCTTCTTTACCACATTTCTCTGATATACTCCTCAGGGATCAAGAAACTCTGTTCTCTCTACACTGGTTACATGGGTTCCTATTCTTGGCTTCAATACTTTTGATAAACCAACTTTCCTTCTTGTGACAGTTATTTCTTCAGCAATATTCAAAAGCCTCTCAGTCCTCTATCAGTATGTAAATGGATCATCCCAAACATACATACAATCTTTCTAACTGACAAAAAAAAACGTGGTATAATGTCACTTTCCAAAAAGATATCTACTGCTTCTGCTTCTTTTGCACAAGATATATCTTTCCTAAAAATCTACTGTATTCAACTCCATTACCAGTTCCTTGCTATTTCTAAGATGGATGACTGCAACTTTTTACTAGACTGCCTTCTACAGAAATCTCCCCTCTCCAACTTATCTGAAACTCAGCTGCTCACTCTCTGCCTAATGTCATATCCAATCTCTGCATGCATTTAGGTCAGCGCTCTTATTCTAAAGTGAATGATATGGTGGCTCAGGCCTACTGTTTGTGCCTCAGGGGTCAGCATTCATCACAATATGTAATATATAACAGAAAACAAGCATTACATTTTTATTATCCCTCTAATGCAATATCATGTAGATCCAAATTGCTTCCATCCATCCATTTTTTAACTGCTTTCATCCAATTTTGTACCAGGGGATGTCTGTACCAGCAAGCAATGGAAGCAAGGCAGAATACACCCTGGATGGGATGCCAGTCCATCACAGGGCTCAC
This sequence comes from Lepisosteus oculatus, assembly GCF_040954835.1. NCBI lineage: Eukaryota > Metazoa > Chordata > Actinopteri > Semionotiformes > Lepisosteidae > Lepisosteus > Lepisosteus oculatus. The sequence continues at coordinate 36,099,251 of NC_090702.1, read as the reverse complement.
ACAGACACAAACAGGCACCCACTCACATTTCCCCAAATCCAATGAACCTACTGTACCAGTGTGTGAGGAAAATATATTGCACTGAAGTGACTGTAACATACATCTTGCAGTTGAACCTAAAGAATGTCTGCATACATAAAGGTGATCCTGCTTGAAATAAATGGGAAACAGAAATTAAGAAGGATGTGAACAGTAGGTTTGTACTGTGTTGTGATAACAGTGGAGAAAGCAGAGCTAAAAATTTGTAAATCCTGATGGTTGGCTTTCTGGGGTGCTGGGGAGACTGGTTAATAACTGCAGCCAGTTTCACAGCTACCCTATGTGCTAATATGCAAGGAAGACTAAAAACTGGGTGATCAGTGGAGCCAGGCCAAGGTTTGGCAGTTGATAGAAGAATAACAGGTATTCTACTGCTGGATTTTAAACTGGTAACGGTTGCTAATAAAAGAGTAAAGAAATAATTCCACTATTTACATTAATGTAGTGAATGAAATATAAAAGATTATACCACACTACATACAAGATTAAAGCTCGTTTGTACAGTGTTGCAGAAAATACGAAATGATTAAAAAGTTTAGACTACAAAGTCATATTTGAAATTATGTATAAATACAAACAGTGTTCTGGTCTTAAGTGTGTTTATTTTCAAAGACTGAATAAAAATAGGCTATGTGAGAACAGAAAGGATTGCTTCAAAGTTCAAAGAACTATAGACATAATATGCACTAAAAAGAACTGATGGTAGTGTAGAAAGAGTGCCAAGTCTCACACTTTTCTCAGTTAAATCAGTGTAGTACAAATAAATTGTATAATTGGAGGTAAACACATGCTCTAGGCTTGTTTAAAGAGACCAATCAACTATTGTCTGCAATATGCAATTACTTCAAAAAGATATTGTGATGCAACTGCTTTGTTTTTGCGTTGATCGGTTTAAATTATTATACACTTATACTTTTACCAAACCCTGGACCCAAAGCTTTTCCAAACTTTATAAATTCATATTACATATTAAATTAAATTCCACACAGTGCTTCAAAAAATAAACATTACACTGACACGTAATTGGTATATTGAAATATCTATACAGTTAAACATCTACCCATTATAACCAGGTCTGGTTTATTAAGCTAACGGCATTGTCACCAGTACTGTATATACTGTACATGTTGATACATGTTGATGTAGGAAGTACAAAGATACATGTTGTTGCAGGAAGTACAGGTGAATGGCTCACTTACAGATTTCGGACATCTTCCTGATTTAAACATTCCTTATGTATTGAATCACAGTCAGCAAACTATTGAAGTGCCAGGCAGTCTATCTCACCTACAGTAATGGACCAAAGAGTACATCAGTAAATACAGGCCTAATGTATGTGGTCTTGGATTGTAACACTAGCACATTTCCACGATGAACACTCTGCCTTTTCTAATTGAAGCTAAGATCCAAACAGACAAATGCTAGCTCCAGGGGAATGCAGCCTGTATTGGCCTACCACATACAGTACAATTACCACATTGCTTCCTTTTTATTGTTATGTGGCAAGCAGTTGCCTGGCCTCCAAACAAATATGTTAGCCCAAGGACAGATGATTTCATTAAGCATCAACAAGCCACCTGGGCTATGTACAGTTTTCATTTGGCTGAAGCACTGCCTTTATCATTCAGAGCCAAATGAACATTCTGTCTGGATATTTCTTGGCCCAGATGCTGTCTCTATCATCCAGAGTGGTAATTGGACATCAAGGTCACTTCTTGCCCCACCACAGATATGGAATTACATCCAGAAGAGCCTTGGGCTTTTTTAAAATATACAGTATACAGTAGCATTTGCCACTTGGAATTATTTTGGCAGTTTTACAAAAGATAAGGTAGACATAATTTTGGCATGACACGAAACAAAAATAACAAATATTATTAGTTCACTATAGTGTAAAAGACTAGGTTTTACCAGCTTTACTGCGGTAAATTTACTGTAGTGGTATTTTTAATAAAATAAACCTTATGATACATTCTTCTGACATATATTACATTGACTAACACTTAATTAGTATATTGAGGTATCTATACAATTAAACATCTTCCCTTATTAAGAAATATTCAAGACTGTGCTAACACTACTGTAAGTTACTTCTGAAAATGTTAGTGATAGTTTTAATTATCAGGTATTCTTAGGTATGTTGCATGGCACCATGATTATTGAAGATTTTGAGACTCTAGTTTTTTTAAAGATTCTGTGCTAAATATCTTTGTTTTTCAATGCATATCACATCTGATGTTTACTGTGATGTGTTTTAACCCTTGAAATAAACTTAAGACAGAAAAAACAACTGGACTTCTTCATTATTCAGAAAATAATGATACAAGATAACGGTATCCTATGGTGAACACAGGATTCATAGGAATGTAGAATTAAACAAGTCAGTTGCACAGGCACACAAATGGTTAAACAGGATACACTCACTTCAGACTATGCAGATATACTGTACTGTCATGTCAAAAAGTGTTGCACTATATAAAAAACGTACTTTGCATTTGTTACGTTCTCCTGGGAAGCATGTCATTTGTTAGGATCCATAAAAAATACTTCTGTTTCACTTAATTTATTATGGTATTGATTCTCAATCAATTTCAGTAATAACCTCCTTCATGGATGGTATCAACAGATTACATCTGATCTTTTTTCATTTTTTTTAAATTATAGCTCACATTACATACCTGACATAGAAGTAAGACAGCAATCTATTCCTGACATAATGGACTAATTTAATTAAATGAGTGAAGTATTCATTAATAGAAAATTAATTAATGACAAAGAAGAACTACTTAGCACCCCTTTCCTCTTCAACAAATTAGTACTCTTTCATCTATAAGAAGATGTGCTAATTAGATGTGCTAACAGGATTCAGTGCTACCTCAACACTGATGTTTAATATGTAAGCTCAATAGCTTTCTTTTTAGACTCAATATTCAAGATCAAAGTCATGTTCTTAATAGTCATAGAAATAATGTGGTCATTTGCCACTAATATGAATTATTACTGACATTGTTAAAGGCATGTTTATTAACAGCTTATGTTTTTTATATTTAGTATTTCAGAGGTAGGATTATTAAACTGAATTGGTGCTGTCAACAGAAACATTAAGCACAGAAGTTTACACATATTTATGTATTAAATTTAGCATATTTCTATTATTATTGAATCTTATTGTAAAATGAATAGAAATTAAATGAAAGAAGAAATACATTACAGCACACTGAGTTTATTTTGTAGATGTTGTGCATGTATGCATATAAATGAAGTGGGTACTGTAGCTGCGTCAGCATACTGTACATGGGCTGTGAAAGGAGCACATCAATGTTTATTCCTTACTGAAAAGCAAAGAGACGCAACATTTTGGCTGTCCAAGGTCCAAGACGTGCATTACTGATAATTAGCATCATCAATAGCATACTCATAACATAAGTAGTTTAAGTAGGTTTATCCCATGCTGAAAAGAGAAGAAAGGAAACACAATGTGTGAAATACTTGGTTACTCATAACATAAGACCTACAGAATTAGAGAGTCTGACCCATTTACAGTGCCCTCCAAATGTTACAAGACGGCATCGTCAAAATGTTAATATTGGTTTACAGATCAGAACATAAATCATATTTTATGTAGAACTCTGTGATTTCAAGTGACCATAAGTATTGGGATGCATTCATTTTAAATTTGAGTATGTAAAAGCCAGTATTTGGTTGAAAATCTCTTTCAAGTAACATCTGTAAGAACTCTATGATCCACTGGAATTGATTTGCACTAATGTTGCCTTGTCTTGGATAAGTAATAATACAATAATCTTTCTTATGTAAAAATTAAAAGTATTATGTATTTCCTGAACATTTTAAGTGTACATACTGTAGTTCCAGATGCAACGTTGTTTCCAAGGAGCTACTGTATTAATAGTTAAGATCAAAACCATCTTGTCTGATGTCTTATCTTCTAAGTTTTATTAGTTAAAAAATACTTGTTGGACAAAGTCCAAGATTTTCTACTGTTTATTCTAAAAATCAAACCATTTTTGAAAAAGAGTTTGGTGCCTTTTATTAATGGAGTTTTTTAACAAAAGGTCAGAAAGTATGACAGCAACCAAAGCTCTCTTTCATCTCAGCTTCCTAAACTGCAATAATCCCTGACCTCATTTCCTAAAAGCTATAATTAACATTTAAGCAGTTCTGTAAAATTCTAATTATAATGAGACAGGACAACATATGTAAAGGGATATTTATTGTCCTGTCCTTAATATTTAGTGTTTGGCATTAACGTGCTTGGCTGATGGAGTGACAGCTCTAAACATGAGGTCAGGACAGCCAAACCTCCCTCATTTGTAAGGAATGAACCAAGGAAACTGCTACAATAGGGCAAACAGGTTGGAGAGTGGGGCGCTAGAAAAAATATGCACAAAGGTGCATAGCAGGAGATTACTAATATTTAAGTGAGTGAAAGTGTGAGATTACAATTTGATCTCCTCCTGAGCTTCTTTTTCACAACTCGATTTCAGTAGTTGTGTCAAATTCTAATTGCAGCAAGATGTGATGATGCATATAAAGGGATAGAGTTGTTATGCCTCGCTACCAAACAGGGTGGCCAGGCAGCTTGCCATTTACTGGACTGATCAGAGCATGTGCATGCTGTCAGGGCAAACTGGGGAGATGTGCCAGGGACTGTGAGACCAGAGCAGCAGCAAACCTCACTGTCAGTGCACACACCAATGGGGGGAAATGCCCCGCCCACTGCAGGGAAAATGTAGTGCGACAGTGGCAGCAGGAGACCAGTAGCACCTCAAGCCCACAGCGGACAATACCAGTGCAATGTGTGTGCCAGGGGAAAAGAAGTGTGAGCACTGACAGCAGGCAGCAGCCCCACCAAACCTATAGCCCCATTCAGCACATAGCAGCCTGGAGTGATGGAGGAGAGCACAGCAAAGGACAGGTTCCCCAGGCAGAGTGTGAGCAGGTCAGGTAAGGGCAGGTGATAGGGAAAGTCCAGGCAGGCAGCAAAACCTGCCTGGACTTTCCCTGATGGATGGAAAACAGGAGGAGGGCAGATAGAACTCAGCCATGAAACCATTGGGTAACAGTCCAAAGGTGCAGGGCAGGGACTGAAACACAATGCTGAATGGCTGAGGAGAAGCCAAACAGTACTTAAATACCCTATAGCGACCAATACAGACTAATTTTTCATTGCATACTCAGGTGCTACAAATGTATTGTCTCCTAAGTAACCGGTGCAGGGAAGCCAGGAGAGGGGAAGCTTCATAGTGGTGCAGATGTAACAAGAGTACTTTATATTTTAGTATTAACTAAATAATAAAGGAAGTGACAGCACTGTCCAAAAGGTCAGATCTACCAAAACACTCATAAAGGATTTAGAGTACCCCTAAAACACCAATGCAGACTTCTTCCATTATGGAGTTATTGGTACATAAGCTTTGATTGATAGACTCAGTTAAGATATTGAAGGTTTTTAGAGTATTCCCAATCTGTATTCTGTGGCTTGGAGTGAAAGAGAGCCATGTACAGTGTGATGCAGGAGGGACTCCAAGTCAGCAAACAGGTGGTTGTAGAGCCAACAAACTCTAAATCAGTTGAAACTGGAAAGCTGTGCTGAGCATTTGAAGAATGGCTGATGCAGGGAGACTGTCTTTTCTATGGCAAAGTTGAGGCTGAAGAGTTGTTTTTGCCAGAAGAGGCAAAACAGCAACAGATGTAAGGTGTAGTAATGCCAAGTACTAGAAAAAGACACACACAAAGGGATGCATATGTAACGAACAGTTCTTTCCGGACCCTATGCGGACGACACAGTCCGAGGGAGTGGGGAAACACTAGGGAAACGACATGCAGGAAAACGGGGCTGAAGACAAGGGGGCGTGTCCAAGGTGCGCTGGTGCACGGGGAAGGTGTGGCCGAGGCGAACAATCCGAGAGTAGTCCTTAGGGAAAATCCAAAACGCAAGGGTAAGTCCAAAAACTGGTGGTCCATCAGAGCAAGAATTAAAAAACCACGAAGGCCGGGTCGGAAAAGGCGGACGGGGAACAGGAACGGGAACCGAGATTAAAACCTTAACGGGACCAGGCGCTTCCAGGTCCCGGACTCGCACGATATGGAAATCAGATGCAGAGCCTGGATGCGCGTCAGCGCCTGGCTTTTAAGGTGGGCTGGGAAAAGGGAACAGGTGCAGAGAATAAAGTCTTAGTGAAAGGGCTGGAGCACCCTTAAGGAGGGGGAACTAATATCGTGACAGCATAACAGGCGAATATTTATAGGTAAGAGAGTAGAAGTGAGAGATTACAATTTGACCTTCACCTACACTTCTATTTAACAACTCCATTCATCTTATTCATTAAAACATGTTACTACAATCAGTTATTTCCATCCTGTACTTTACTGTGACATCTTGACCTTAAACATTTTCTTCAACCTTTCATTGTGGTTTTTTAGCTCTTTTTGTCCCATAAGGACTTATTTGGATCCAGGCAATTTTTCCTGACTCCACATTATCAGCTGTCAGCTCCCTCCTCTTTGTCAATCAGTTTACTGCCTTGTCATGTGCCTCTTATACACAGACAGTTTTGTCACATTGTCACCCTTCTCACGTCAACTCCTGATAGCATTGCCTTCAAACCTAGATCTGACTGATGTCCTATGTGCCATTTCTTCTGTATTTTCTTGCTGTTAATGACTAGACTGTAGTCAAAGTCCAAAAGACCCTCCATTAACACATCTCTTTTAAAAATAAAGTTCCAAATAATTTGATCTACCGTTATCAGTGGTAGCTGTTCGATAACATGATTGTAGTACTCTTCAAGACTCATCAAAACAAAACTTGAAAAAAGTTAGAAAATTCACAGTTTCTTGGTCCACATTTCCAAAGTTCCTGGTCAGTCCTTCTCCCTCTGGTGGATAGTTCACACAGAGTATCAGAATTCTGGCTCCACATAGCAGATTCATCAACTGAGTGACTTTTTAACTGTCATCTGTCCAGTTGTCTTCCCACAACTGGCCAGACAACTGGGGCTGTAGCAACTCATCTATCAAAGGCTTTTGGGAAATGATACAAAATCACTCAGTATTACTCAGTTACCTTAACAGAGTACTGAACTGTCAAAATAATTACAGTATTGCATGCTTATGATTATTGGCCCATTTAAATTAGTACAGTATGTAATTCTATGAAGCATGGGAATGTAGGGGGAGCAAAGCTTCTCAGCAATGAAGCCTGTGTTGCTATGTGACCACAGCTGAAGGAAGTCTCTGTTCTAACAAGTCACAGCTGGGGGTGGTTCTATGAGAGCAGGTTGGATATTTCCCTTCTATGAGAGCGAGCCAGGCAGTGGGTTCTGAGCTTCCCTCAGTATTGAGAAGGAATAAGATTGAGAGTCTCCCAATTAACATGCACAGTAGTGAGCATTAGGCTTGTAACAGCAGGGTGAGGCAGAAGAGCTAGTGAATGGGTGTCAGCGTGCAGACATACCTATCCATCCAACTCATGTTTAGGCATAGTAGTGAGAGTGATCATGCCACAATTGAGAGAAAAAAAACTATAGGAGAAATAAGTCACTGTCTACCTGTACATTAGGAGTGGCCTTGAGATCTTGCTGTTGTCTTTACTGAGAGTGCAGGTTCGGTGCTGATAGGGAACCCAGAGAGACTGTGTGTCTGAATACAACAGTTGTTTGTGCATCAGTGGGCTGATGACTGTATATTGCAAGCCAGCTAATATATGCTGAAAGAAGTTAGCCTGTTCTAAAGGGCTGAATGAGAAATTGTGTTAGTGATATCTGCTGTATGAGAGATTTGCTTATGTGAGTTAAATATTTCAGTGTGTATGATCAGAGTACACTACATAGTGGAGAGATTTCACTTTATGTGTGGAGTATAGAGTGACTGAAAGGGATAGGGTCTGACTATTGGTCTCTGGTCTGACTCAAAGGAGGTAGCATCGTCCTATAGAGGGTGTGATAGGGTGCTACCACTGCTTGTGACATCTTGTGAGAAGTGTGAGATAGTGAGGCACACTCAAGAGAGAGATGTGCCAGGAGCTGTAAATGAAAAAGTGAGTGGAGGTTCTAGTGGCTGGACGCAAGAGGGAGGTATTCCAGCGCTAAAAAGAGAACAGTTTGAGCCATGAGGTTAAGATGGAAGAGATATGTGTTTTTGTTTTGAGTCTGAGTCATGAGGTGGAGTGTGAGACCCAGCCAGGTGGTGCAGGTGGAAATGTCAGCCTTGGACACAAAGTCTACGAACTGACTAACAGAAGAGTGAGCAGGCTAGTAGCTGTTGTTGAGAGTGAGAGAAATCAGGGAGCAGACGGCTCTAGGAGTAAGGGTTCGTGGGGGAGCTTGTTGACTGGGGCGTGGGACATCTGGAGCATGAGCAGGTTCCATATGTGAGAACCTTTAGCAGAACAGGCTCCAAATAAGAGAGAACTGGTAGGAGACTTCAGGAGCAAAGGGTTCCAAGGTGATCAGGACTGTATTGCATGTGTGTGGTGTTTGGGAGCAGGGAGGATCCCAGATGGGAAAAAAAGACATCAAGGTGCAGGGAAGACTCACAAAGAGTGTCAGCTTTGGTCATTTCTGTGTCAGCCCACTGGTAAGGTAAAAAAGGTGGTAGAGTGGGTTCAGCTAAACAGGAATGTTCAAGTCAAGGGTCTTACACTGCTACTTCCTGAAAGGGACTGATGAGAGAGGTGGCTGTTCGTGTTCCAACATATCTGAGTCTACAAGAGAGGACTAGAGACATCAACAAGCCTGTCATCAACAAGGAGTCTACTTGGTTCTTAAAGTGATCTCAGAAGAGTTCATAGAAGCATCAAGGTGCGCATGTGTAAAAAAGAAACAATTAACAATATGAGATGACACTGAGGGTGCTGGGTCAGGAGTACGAAACTCTGGGCCTGTGAGTCTGCAAGCCGAAGGCTCAGGAGTAATATAGAATGAGATAGTTCAAACAAGATGAGAAACAAACAAAATTATGGCTTGTGTGCTAGCTGTCCTGACAAGGGAGCCATCTAAGAACAAAAATCCTGGAAGAGATGCAAGTGAGAGGGGAAACGTTTTGCACTGTTTTACATTTCCCCAGCAAACTCTAAGAGCTTGTCAGCTTCTGTGGACATGCCTGTTCCATGCTCACAAGCAGTAGCCACACCCCTGTGACATCAAAAGTGGTTAACTTGAAAAATAAAATTTGAAAAAGCATCAGCAGCATGCACCTAAGCTTATGGTAATGGAAATGTCTTCTGACCTCCTTCCTATCCAATCCTCTCTATATCTCAGGGGGAATAATTTCATTATTTTCCTTGCTTTACTAACACATGAAGTACTTGCTATACAGTAGGTATTGCCAACATAATTTTCAACAATAACAATCACTAAGTAAACAAGATCATAAGGGAAGTGGCTGCAAAGGGAAGGTAGCATCATACAGTAAAATTTAATAAATTCCAGTGTTTATGTAGCAAGAAGTGGGTGTAAATTGCTGCATATTTTTTTCAGTAGCTGTTGAACAAGATGTCATGACAATATCCTTTTAACAAAATAGAGATTCATGTAGTGTACCCTAATTATAGTTAGTAATATAACAACCCAGGTTTTGTTAAATTAGCACATAGTGAAAACATGACTGCTAATTTCCCTTAAAAGGAGGTATGCTTTTGTAAAAATAAGTACAAAAAATCAAAACACTACTAATAAATAATACTGTGTGTATTATGCAATAGTATATTTATTGCAATAATACAGATAATATAATTAAAACAAATTATACTAGATAATGGTCATGTCTAGTATTTTGATCATTATGGTATGTTGGCCCACTTGAAGTATAGCACAACTCTCCTCTGATTACTGGAAGACATACTAGGATTACCACGGCAACGAACACAAACTCAACTACACCACTTACCGTGATTACACAATCTGGCAGAAGATCAATTCCACCTGCATGTAATTAACATCAGATACCTCATTTACCACATTATATCAGCATTCATGTCATGTAGTTTTAGAGCTTTTTTCTAGGGTCTTGGCATTCTCAGTGTTTTGGTCCTGCTCAGTTTTCTTTCAGCTTTTGACTATGCTTCATTTGACTTTGCTCTTTGGAATTCCCCTTTGCATCCTACAGTAATCTCTGACTACAAACTTTGGTTTTGACTGTACAGTTTTCCTTTCCTCTGTTACTGACATGTCCTCCTGGTTTTGATCTCACCTGGCTTTTGACTTTGCTTTCTGAAATTTCCTTAACTGTTTGCTGCTGCTATTCCTGGCTGATTGTCTGTCTTTGCTAGCTTCACCTTGCACCTAGAATCACCTCACAGTCACAGATCACTACTCCGAATCTGGTAAGGGCAGTGTCATCACAAAATACCATAAAAGCTCGGCCACTACAGCAAACTAATTTGACACCCCCAACCTAGATTATTAAAAACATACTGTAACATGGAATACAATTTCGAATTGATGTGCATGTTCATTTGTCTAATCTAATTCTTTTTAATATACATTAAGGTAGCAAAACTAAGAAAAAGAACAACCCCTGATTTATACTTTATTACTGATTGTACAGAGGATAAGCCATTTAAGTAAGAAAACCTCAGTTTAAGATTACTTTTCAAAGATACAGATAAATCCTTTTGCAGCCTCTGGTTTATTTTATGTTCTGCTATTGTGTTCCACTGTGTCTTATTATAAAATGTTTAAAATTTAAGGAGCATCTAACTTTTTAATCTGCATAAAAAAATACTCTTAAATAGTTTATTTAATTTTAAAAGAATATAAAATTTGAGAGATCAATACTATTTTCTCATTGGTAACAGTTAATGCTTTTCAAATTTGAGAAAGGTTTAATGCAATTTAAAAGTATTGGAATTTGTGATTTGTCTTTCGGAGAGTTGTATCATATGCTAATTGGCTAGTAATCGCATGCCTTCCTACAATTGAAATGCTACATTAATATGAATTGCTGCATTGTAAGCAAACACTTTTTTTTGATGTTGTGAATTAATGTTACAGTGTGAATAAGATATAATCAGTTTAATCTAAAATATACATTACATTAAAACTGATTTTACATAAAACTGATAACACTAAAATTAGAGTTATACCATATGGTCATTATGAAGAAGGCTAATAGGTATAAGTTGCACATTTGTAAGATTTGGAATTAAAGTAAACTTGCCTTGTTTTAAATGATATTGTTTACATTTTGCAACACTCTTCCAATACACAGTAAAAAACTGTTTTAAAATGTATATGAGAAGCAAGAATGGGTGAAACTCTAGGGGAAAAAGACTTAAAGGAAGAATTTCCCCAAAAGATAAGCCAAGAATATATCCGAGTGGTTGGTGTAATTAGGGATCTTAGTTCTCAGGTACAGTTTAGGGTTAGGGTTAGGGTAGCTAGATACTGAATACCAACCAACTACCCGAAGCTGTAACAGCTGTTTTTACATTTTATTTGCATCTTGTATGTTTGTTGTAAAAATGTCATTATTACATAAATACACACATTAAATGTTTGTTTTTTTATTTGGTAGTAGTGCCCCTTTTGTGCAAGTCTTTGTTATCAGTAGAATATAGTCTTCACAGATTACCAAACACCAGACAGGAAGTGTGCCTACTGTAGGTTTGTGAGTTTGGCGTTATCAACTTGGTGCTGTCCAGCTGCTGATAGGCAGTAGTTCCTTTTCTGTACACTGATAAATGTAGAGGAAAATGCTCAGTCTTTAAAACTGATTATAAATGTGGTTTACTCTTCACTGACTTATGTTGGAATGACAAGGGAGTATATAAAGGACCAGAATTTCACAATTCTACCTTGGGTTTCCCACAGATCAATATAATAAACTGAATGTCTCACACACTGTATGAATCCTAACTCAATCCGGATCCCCTTTATTAAAAATCGACAATAAAAGAGAAGTGAAACGTTTGTAGGATAAGAGTACAAAAAGCCTTAAAACAAGTTACTAGAAGTCAAAGTCCACTTAAAATGAATAAATGGGAAATATCCTAAAGTATGTCCTAACTGGTAGTACATAGAGCTACAGCTACAGAGTAAATATAATATCTATAGTTTTTTATTATAGGTCTTTTAGGACAGAATTTAAAAAAAAATAATGGCTTAATGCCCATTCACTTTAAACATGTCATGCTGATCAACTGTTCATAATATTTCTGCCTGTACCTGAAAGAGAGCAGAAACCAAGGCAGTGAGGATAATCCAGGCACAGGTGACACAGACAGGTGTAGCGAACAGAAGGGCAAACACAGTGCAGAGTTGTAACACAAGCAAGATTCGTAACCACAAGGACACATGGGCATAACACACAAAGAAATCCAAAAGTGAAGTCAAATATGCAAGCCAAGCTATAGGCAGAAGCAAAGCACAAGGGACAAAGGTCAAAGTTCACAAGAAAAACCAAACCATTAACACAGAGACTAGACAACTCCAAGACTGAGCAAGGATGTGCCACAAACATTGGTCTAAAACAGGGGTGTCAAACTCATTTTGAAGGGGCGCCAAACCAAAAACATGTAATCATGTTGCAGGCCACACATGCAGAGATAAATACTGATTACTTTTATCATAATTTTGCCCAATGCTTTTTAGTCTATACAAACAAACCATTGCTTCAGTATTCCTCTATTTAAGATTATGGTTGAGCATTTCATAAAAGAAAATGTATTCAAGATAAAAATAAGATCACACATTTTAGGTATTTTTTGGCAATGTACAGTAACTATATTGCACAAAATGAATTGAAATAAATACATGATTTGAAATAAAAACAAACAAAAACAAATAAGGATAGGTCTACATCACTAACTGTTAGCCTACTGTTGCTTTACCAAGCCAGAAACCTAGCTCTTTTCTTTGATGCAAATAAATGTCTAATCATGGCATAAAATCCTGGACTTTGGCTACTCGCAAGATAGAGTGGAGGTGTAAATCTGTCAGGCGGGACCTGTGGGATAACTTGTTAATCTTCATGATAGAGAATAGCTGCTCACACAGGTATGTGCTTCAAAGCATGCAGAGAACCAGTGCAACTTGTAGTTGGACTCTGGAATAAAGGGAGGAAAACTGCTCGCGCCAACAGTGTCAAATTTATGTTTCAGCACACTATTACACTGGAATTACTAATGGAATTAGTTCCATTTGTAAGTTCACTGGCACACTCTCCACACCAACACCAAATGGATTTTTAAAAAGGCTGAACTTAAATTCCTGGGACCAGAAGTCTGCAAAACCTGAGTTTCCCCTCTGCGCTGAGATGCACTTCCCCTACTGGCACTACAGCCTGGGAACCACAGGAATGTGCTCCGAAGCAAAAGAAACCAACACCAAAGTGGGCCTAGCTCCCAGGCTATGGTCGGCAGAATTTAGTGGACAGTTTCACTTTGGCCTGATGCTGTACTGTGAGGTGAAGTCAGCCTCTCGACTGTCACGCCTTTGCAGTTGGGCCTGTAACACCTAGAGCACAACCTTAATACCTGGGCAGAGGGCAGCACTGGTTATGACAAAATGTTTGCCAGTGAATCCAGAGAAATATGACAAGTATTTGACAAATATGTGTTCTGTACATAACATTAATTATGGCAGAATATGGTACTGCTCATATCAGGAAAGTTTATTTTGTGATGTAAATTGGTGGTTTTACACGTGACTGTGCACATTGTGCTTTGAAGTGTACTCATCAATGCCGATTCTTTCTAATCCCAAATTATAAAAATAGCTTTCCCCTTTAAGAAGCTTGAACCACCTGAGATGGGCGTGGTAGTAAGTTGTGTCCAGGTGGTACAAGACTTTCTGTCAGATTAGTATACACGACAACTGGTGCTGAATTACAGACGCTGTGTAAATTCAGCTGTTGCACTGCAGGGGGTAGCTAGTGACGAGCACGAAAATGACACTTTGAAGTAGCAATTAGTCTTTGTTCTATACACAACCTACTTGACATGTTCAAAGCAAAAGCAAATCAGCTAATAAATAAAAATGACTGCAGCTATTGGAAGTGGAAATTTAGGTCACAAGCTTTAAAGCAAATACTGTAAGTGGTTTTAGAGATAAGGTTTATCGTTCTTGTTAGTCCATTAGGGATTTTTAAGGATTTTGAATACTTGGTAGCAGCTTGTTTTTTTTGGTCACAATGAAGAGTAACCTATATGTTTTATGTTGTATTGTTTACTGTGTGATTATTGTCATTATTAATATTTGTCTATCTCAGTGTGTCTGATTTATTACTCTTTCACCAAAACTTTCAGTAAAACTGCACCACAGAACAAAGATCTCAAGTGCCTCTAATTATACCAACGGCTCGGGTATATTCTTGGCATACTGTATCTTTACAATTTGGGAGTTAAATTATTTATTTTACTTATTGATTATCCTGCTCAGTATTTTTGTTTAGTTTTTTTTTCTATTTTCTTAACCCCTATATAACACCTTCTTCCAGATGTTATTTTCCCACTTTTTTCCACTATTTATGCCACATTTAATAAACTCAGTTCTATTTGCTTGAGTTAATGAATGTGTTTTGAGCCTTTAAAATTGTTTTTGAGTTATAGCCATCTTTTTTATTTTGACTCTGAATCTGTACTTAGTTCTCCAGGCATCATTACTTTATAATCTAAATTATAAAGTTTGCATTTAGGTTCAAGGTTCAAAGTACAGTATAGGTGAATTGTTGACATATTGTTACATCCCACATGGTTGATAGGATTGTTTAGTGTATAGCCACTGAACAGACTGGTCACCACTAAGTATAGGTCTGTTTTTAATTAGGTCTGGACAAAAACTTTTAATTTTCAATGTATTCTAAAAATGTTCACTTTAAACTAAAAATATCCTTATTTTGCCTCATATCTCAAGGAAAACTAAAGACAAATGGTGTATTAAGGACACTCTGACCTTATTTTCACTTACAATTTCATGTTGAAGAAAATATTTCACCTTCAAATATTTCAGTATACTTTTTCATATAACAGCTATGAAACTCAATATTTTATCCAATTTATCTTTACTCTTATCAATCACTCAGACGATACCCTTCACAAAGAACTTGCACAGAAAGTGAAACTTGACTCAGAGATACTGATACTCACACAAACTATGCAACCAATGATGTCTATGGTCACAAGACTACCGGTCAGTGTTGTGACTGGCAATTCACTTTTGATTGATATGCAGACACATAGACACAACTGCTGGGATGAAAAGTAAAGGAAGAGTGAATGTGAACAATTTTTTTTAATTTTTTTTTTATTAAATCTGAAATGACAAGGTGATTCTAACTGAAAATAATTCCATAAAAATGTGTGGTACAGTCAACATTAAATTTTCTCCTGAATTTGTTTTTCAACTGAGTAGTATCCTATTCTTTTCAGATAATTGAAGTTTTAACAGAAACATGGATTGTTTCTAATTGTTTAAAACTCACTAGAAAGCTAAAATCAATAAAAATACTCACAGAGAACTAGATACCAATGCTAAACAGTGAGATGTTTTACGAAATGCTGACATTAATCTGCACTATACTGATAGGGGATGTTTATTCTCCCAAGCATCACTCAATAAGTCTCTCAGTAACAGATCTTTCCTTTAGCTGAATGTGATTAAAGTGGAATCTGCATTTTTTCTGTTACATTTGTTACAACTGAAAAGGCAATTCAAGGAACTTATCTTTGACCAAGTAAAACTGTTTTTTTCAAACCTAATAGAATTTGCCTAAGAAAGCATTTTTCTTTTCAGGATCAGTATGCCATTAAATGATTTTTTATTTGTAGCCTTCCTGGCTCCACACATTGCTAATTTCTGGTGGCATCCTGTGAAACGTATGGGACTATTTTGGTATTTACAAATTTAAATTACAATTAAACTATCAATAAGTCCTTATATGATCAATCTATTTTATTGTAGCGCAATTATGTCTTCATGCATTCTTAACTTTCATTACTACATTTTCACTAACCTTTTGTATCTGTTCAGAAAGAATATATGAGTTCTTCACCTCTAATTACCCTTAAGAATGAAGGGAAGAGAAGAATGGCTTGTATATCAATCCTACAGTCATGTAACCTAATGCATCGCTAATGATTCTTCTAGAGGAACACAAAAACATTTCCAGTGTGTCTCAAACATACAAACCCTCAAACCACATACTTTAACTTCAAGGATTAGTTAATATTTACAGGCATCTATAAAAAAATTTAGGGAGATATATAGATATGTTTATTTTTCCAAAGGCTTACATCTATTTATTCCCTTGTAATTGAATCAAATATCAGGGTTTGAGATTGTCACCACAGCACTGGCAAAACACAAAATATGCCAATAACTGCATTCAAAATATTAGTATAGCTGTCAGCTGTCCTCTAGTTGCCCATTTATCACTGCAACAGCTCCAGGCAGAAGAAAGCTATAAGAAGCAGGTTAGGCCATGGAATGAACTCTATTGAAAAATCATAGTTTTGAAAGTAATTTACTTTTCTGAAAATACTATCTAGTTTCCTCAGAATCTAAAAATAAAATATTTTGAATAGCAGTGTAAAATGTAATATAAAATATAGAGATGTCTAGTAGGTTTTTAATATGTCAGATGGAAGACCATCTGTACACTTAAGGTTATTACCAGGTGCTTAAGATGATTAGTCAAAATTCAAATAAGAGAAAAAGGAGACTCCTGCACACCATCACAATGTAATTCAATGCAAAAATCACATTTACAGTCATAGCTATGCTAACATTTCAGCTGAAGACCTTCAGGGCACTGAGTTTACAATAAACTAGTTTATTTTCATACATTAACACATATTACAGATTTGCTGTAAGCTTTATAAAGATATGAAGATTAATATTAGCAAATTATTTACTATTTCACTTAGTCAAATCAACCAAGTATTGAATGAAGGAATTTGGGTAGTGTTTAAAGAATGAAGCACATTTCAGTTTCCATAAAAAGTAATAGAATTATTCTTCATCAGATGGAGTAAATATTTACAGTAAAGGAACAAGTAATAGGTTTATTCCATGCTGAAAAGAGAAGAAAGAAAACACAACGTTTAGTCTGTGTAGCCTTCATAAGGTGTCAAACCATGTTTTGGTATATTTTGGCAGAGTACACCCCGACTGGACTCCAGTCCATTGCAGGGCAGACACAATGACATAGACAAACACATACACAATCACACCTAGGGACAATTTTCCAATTTCCAACTTTGCTCCAGAAACATACTGGTAAGTTAATTGACTTCTGTGAAAACTGGGCCTGGTGTAAGGGTGTGTGTGTGTGTGTGTGTGTGTGCGTGTGTGTGTGTGTGTGTGTGTGTGTGTGTGTGTATTTTTTCCAGGGAATATCCAGCTCCACGACCCTGTATTAGATAAAGCACTTAAAAAATAGATGGATGTAAGGAGTAAATCATGTTTTCTATATAAACTAGAACTTTAGAAAACCAGTAATTATTGAAATTGTAATATAATGTAATGATTTGGATAAAATGTTACCATTAGTAACCAAAAGAAGAAATCAGAATTTCCCAAAAACTTGCAGCTGCAGAATGAGGTAAACAAAGTTGCAAATACATTCATTGTTGATCAATTTTAATGATTGTTAAAATGTATAGGTGTAACATGCCTTACTTGAGACTGTTACAATGATGTAATCTCCTACAAACCTGGACAGCACTACATTTTCCCAAACTCTTTCATGCTATCCCCTTCATCAGGGCACTGAGTTTACAATAAACAATTTCTATTTATATACAGTATTACCACATATTACCACAGGGGACTCACTATATTGGCATAGAGCAATTCTCTGCTGTCTACTGTCTCTGAGTGGTGTGGTGTAGTTGTGAAGACAGAGTGCCCGTGGCCCCACTGGTCAAATATCAGCAGTGCCTCACCTATCACCATAAATCTTTCTTGTTGTGCCACGCACGTGATATCAATTTAAGCCTGCAATAGATTCATAATTTTTTTTCAACACATTTTAAAAATAAAGATTTCAGTGACTATGAAATAATAAAAATTAGTGCTGTCTGTTATTGTATTAGAAGTAAAACAAAATGATGCCACTGTTTCTCTAATTTCTTGTAACTATTTCTAAGTTACAAACAATATTATCACTTTAACAATAGCAACAGTTTATGTGCAATGTAGACTTTAGTTCCTTTATGTTAAAAACATACTGTAGGCAGCAACCTGTTATTTGACTTTGGTAGTGACTGAAGAAACTGTGACATTTGCAGACGCATGGACATCAGAATATTTATTCTGTTGGTGTTTTAAATATCCTTATACCATGTATGCCCTTTTACATTCTGAGTTTAGTAAATGTCCTGTCCAATGATGACATTTATGGTAACACAAGAGGTTTGCTAGGGTTGTGCTTTGATTATAAAAAGCACTTGAACATGATAGTATTTTAGAGCAGAGTGGACAATGAGTTTATTCTTCTCTCCAGATGGATGTCCAAATAATATTACTTCAAAACTACACTGAACTGCTCTGTGATTTCTACAGCAGTATTCTTTAGTGTTCTTACAAAAAGTGTAGGTACACTGACCTAACTAAATGGAATGCTCCCCAGAGCAGGTTGATCTGTCTCCAGCACCAAGTAATGTTAAAAAACCTAATAGCATAATTCCCACTAGGTGTTCTCAGATGTCCACAGAGAAATGGAACCACTAAATTGCTTATAAACTGTTTTAAAACTGCCTTAAAGTACCGTATATACTGTATTTATCCTCCCAACATTATAGTTTTTTTATGTAAAAATACAGCATTAAGGCAACCAATTACTAAATACTAAGTGCAAAGAAAATAAAAGGGCAACTCAAAAAGAACTAAAAAGAACTATGCACTAAAAAGAACAATAGCCCATAGAATATATATCATAGGCTGCTTTGCAGTGTTCTTAATACCTTAGCTTTTCAGATCTATTATATGGTTCTGAAACAGACAAAATGTTGTAACCTTATAAAATGGCCTTTTCTATTGTAGTGTCTTCTGTACTCTCCTTTGATGCTTAACATTCTCTTAACAACAGCTTTATCCATAGCTGCTGCCTTGGCCTTTTCTGTGGCACTTGTAATTGGATATATCACATGCTGGTGAAGACAGATAAACTTAAAGGTGAGTGAAAAAATAAAACAGCTATAATCAGCTTAGGGTTTCAGTGAGTTAAGTCTTATATTATACACAAGGAATGCATTTGTTTTCAAGCCTGAATTACAGGGATGTTGCTTTTAACTAATTTGTTTTTAACTGACTAACTTTAACTGATTTGATTTCTTGTTGTGGAATAATTAAGCTGATGTTTATTGAATTTCTTTAAAAAATAACAAATAGGGTGGGCAATTCTTGATCTTCCTGCATTACAACTGCGCCAGCTCCTGTAGCACTAGCATCTACCTTTAACTTAAACAGTAGTGCAAAGTCTGGAGCAGCAAACACGGGAGAATTAAACAGCAGATTAACTGTCCCAAAAATTTGCTGACACTCAGAAGTCTAGAGGAATGCTTGAGAGGGACTAAGCAGACTGATTAGAGGCGATACTACTGTAGATAATTTTTTACAAAAACTACAATAGTACCCAGCCATTCCCAGAAAACAAAGTTCACGTTTTGTGGTAGGCACAGGGAAGTCTGCTACTGCAGCAACTTTAGCATCAACAGGGCGAACTTCTACTCCCTTGCATTCCAGTTAAAATATTTCGAATTTCTCTGTAGAACCTTTCCAATACCCAGCTAGTGTCACTAGTTTTCCATACCCAGCTAGTGTTTCGACATTCAAATTTGATCTATCATACAGTATCTGCCACAAATATCCTTTTACAATAGAAAGCTTCATGTTGACAGCCATATGTTATTTTTATTTATTACCATTTTCAATTCTTAACTTTTTCCTGCTGTTGGTAGGATCCCAGATAAGATTACTTATTGAGTTCTCCACCTCATTTTGTTTCCTAGGTCTTTGAACGTATTTACACTATTATGGAAAGTGTGCTGAAACAGACAGCAAAAACTGTGTCTTCACTTCCCTTCACATTTTGTGATCCAGTTTCAAGAAAGGAAACTCCCATTTGTTTTTACTGTTGTCTATTTTTATAAACCTTTAAAGCAAATAATACATATATATATAATATAATAAAACATACAAAAATATATTTTAAACAAAAAATATATAAATCAATAATTGATCAATAATAAGTCAAATGCTAAGATCCAAATATGCAGTATGTACTGTGTATATATAATTCCCATAATTCCTATTAAACTATATACTGTATATATAAAATACAATTCTTAGAATAAGTCCCAGTGACTATTGAAATTGTATAGTTGCCAAACAAATGACTACTTCCACTTTCTCTTTAGCCTCAAAACATCTTCTTACCCACTATTAAAGTTCAATATTATTAGATTTAATTTTAAATTGCTCTTAGAACCTGTGATAGACCCTCATTTTAACTAAGAGGCTGCATACATAAAAACTCCATAATGGATATAAGGTCTTTATTTTATATATCTTTATAAAAAACACAACACACACGGGCACTGTGCACATCATCTGTGCACCTCTAATTACAGCCATGAAAGAATGTGTCTTTCTCCAACTTTCATCAGAACTTTAATAACAAATCCAGTCTGTATATTAGTAATAATCATAAGCCTAATTTAGGTATTTTGATATTAATAATGTCAATGAATATTGGAATTCATATTACAGCCAATACTTAATATTTCTATATACTGATGCAGCCATCCAGAATGTACGAGGTGACAAGCAGTAAACCGCAGTAAGTGAAGCATCACAGTGTTTTTTAATAATCTGATGCAAGACTGCACTACTCTGTAAAACTGTCAGGTGGTGCAGTGAATTTGTAAAGTACTGTAGCTACTTGTGGTTGTCAGACAAATTGTCACAGTATTAAATCTAGAACCTTAGTGCTTTTCTGTGCTAATGATACTGCAAGCACACTGTACAACAACAAACAATTTAATCAAATACAATGATTACATTGTTGAGATAGGATGTTGCTACCACGTTGTCATCACAACTCTATATATGATAATGTACTGTATACACTGTAATAGGTTTATTCCATGCTGAAAAGAGAAGAAAGAAAACACAGTGTTTCGGCCATGGAGCCTTCTTCAGGTGTGAGAGAGACAGGGCAGTAAGCAAAGGTAATGTAGCGGGAGAACAAAAGCTGGAAGAGAGGAGGAGCGGGAGGCGGGAGCAGGGGACACAAAGAGAGGCCAGTCAAGAGGTGTGAAGTCAGAATAGGTGTAGAGAGGTGAGAAATGAAACCTCCAATGAATAGAGTGAATTTAGAAGAAAATTAGTCTGTAGTTGAGAAAAGGGGTAAGGTGTGATCCTAGCTGCAGGATCATTTTAGTTTCTGTAGTCTTTCTCGTGTAGGAAATAGGAAAACCATCTTTGAGAACACAGACGGGCAATGTACTTCAGAATAAGGTTCTTGGGAAATTGTGACTATAATATAAAATGGCTGCTGCACATCACTGAGGTGCTGTAATTCAGTGGTGAATCAAGTGAGACTCCCTTAGAAATATAAATAATCTGTGACCTTTTGAGATGAAAAGCATACTAAAATTGCAATGAATTGTTAATTTACTATTCTTTATATTAGATACCATAAAGCCATACCCACAAAATTATTAAAAACAACTCAGCATTTTGCATTTCTCTTGTCTTACAGTATGTTTATGGTTGGCTCTGCATTAACTTGCAAGCACTCACACAAACCAAAAATTAATCTTTCAAACATTCAGAATCCAACACCCCAAGTAGAACAACACTCCACAACAAATTACTCACATCCTGGGCTCCTAACATGCTTGGATAGTACTTGTCTATAAGATCCCAGGAAGCAATCTTACCTTTTGCCTTGAGGAGCCAGTGGGCATTATAAGATACAGTAGTTATCCATTAGCAGCAGGCTATTTACTACTGTAGCCAATCTCACTAACATAAAACAAAACAGAAATACACCCTGGATAGGATGCAAGGCTCACATATAAAGACTCTTAATTAAGTTAGTCAGCAGGATTTTGGAAGCTGGTAGGAAACAAAAAGCACCACAAAAAAAAATCTATATGAATGGGAGTGGGAGGTTCACAGACTTCATACAGAAGCTGAACTTGTTTGAAATCGAATTGCTCCAGCCATAATTCCCCTGTTTCATCCATGTGTTCATGCGTCTGTGCTAATATTGCCTTTCAGCAATTCACCCACTCAAATGAATTCTGTTCACAGTTTCCATCACTGCATCACTTTTTTGATATCCTTCATTAATGCCAGCTTGGTACATTCTATGACACAGCAGGTTCACATTACTGCAATTGATGAAGAGTGTTTCTTTTTCATCTTCTACAGTCTGAGCAACTCATCTGCAAGCCAAGGCATCTGCCTTAGAGGAAGACTTACCAAAGTCTCACTTTAAAAGTATTATCTTGTTAGGTACATAAGAGTCAGGTTTATGTATTTTTAAAAGTAGTGAGAACAGATAAGCATGGTAAATATGACATTTTTTCCTATTGCCGTGGAGAAAACAATGGCTAGGGAGAAGGTTCATTACCTCAGGACATGCATAAAACAGATATGTACATTTATATCAATTGAGTTGTGTACCTACTATAGACATCAGGTTGGTTATATAAACAATTTCGGGTCATGTCTTTACAAGAGCACCCAGTAGAAAATATAATGCCAAATGCAGCCTTGTAGTAATCTTCACATTACAAAGTACCCCAGCAATCTAATTTTAATTACTTCCCATACCTGTTTTAAGGACTTACAAATCAATCTTTATATTCTTCTGATGCAATCTCATCCATACAATCCTGGATAGATGAAGACTACTACTGTAATATTGTAACTACTAAAAACATCACATTTATCAGATCATTTGGAACATTACAACAAACGGCCAATTAGATCACACAGTAGTGAGCCTAAGTGTGTGTGTGTGTGTGTGTGTGTGTGTGTGTGTGTGTGTGTTGCAGTTCTCCGGAGCTTCAGAACAAGAAAGGAACCAAGGTTTTTGTTGAGTGTAAGGGGGTCTGATACACATTGATCAAATGAATCATCTAGTACATCTTGGTTAGGTTCTTGGTAAAAGATTAAGAGTGATAAATAGTCAAGGAACAGAGGATAAAATAGGCAGGTAGACAGAAATAGAAGGAATACATGAGAAGAGACAGAAAGACACATAGAGAGAAGAAAAGGTTAGAGAGATCTTGTACAACTAATTGCAGAAGGATTATAGTGGGGTAATATTGGTAGTAGCCTCAGTTCTTTTCCGGGTCAGGACACCAATAAATAAGAAGGCGGTTAATGAGCGCACCTGCCCAACCAGAATTGACCAAGTGAAGTCCATGCCACGGCTATACAGGGAATATTATATACAGTGCCTTGCGAAAGTATTCGTCCCCCTTGAACTTTTCAACCTTTTGCCACATTTCAGGCTTCAAACATAAAGATATAAATTTTTTATTTTATGTGAAGAATCACCAACAAGTGGGACACAATTGTGAAGTGGAACGAAATCTATTGGATTTTTGAAACTTTTTTAACTAATAAAAAAATGAAAAGTGGGGCGTGCAAAATTATTCGGCCCCTTTACTTTCAGTTCAGCAAACTCACTCCAGAAGTTCAGCGAGGATCTCTGAATGATCCAATGTTGTCCTAAATGACTGATGGTGATAAATAGAATCCACCTGTGTGTAATCAAGTCTCTGTATAAATGCACCTGCTCTGTGATAGTCTCAAGGTTCTGTTGAAAGCGCAGAGAGCATCATGAAGACCAAGGAACACACCAGGCAGGTCCGTAATACTGTTGTGGAGAAGTTTAAAGCCGGATTTGGATACAAAAAGATTTCCCAAGCTTCAAACATCCCAAGGAGCACTGTGCAAGCGATCATCTTGAAATGGAAGGAGTATCAGACCACTGCAAATCTACCAAGACCTGGCCGTCCCTCTAAACTTTCAGCTCAGACAAGGAGAAGACTGATCAGAGATGCAGCCAAGAGGCCCATGATCACTCTGGATGAACTGCAGAGAACTACAGCTGAGGTGGGAGAGTCTGTCCATAGGACAACAATCAGTCTTACACTGCACAAATCTGGCCTTTATGGAAGAGTGGCAAGAAGAAAGCCATTTCTCAAAGATATCCATAAAAAGTCTCGTCTAAAGTTTGCCACAAGCCACCTGGGAGACACCCCAAACATGTGGAAGAAGGTGCTCTGGTCAGATGAAACCAAAATCGAACTTTTTGGCCACAATGCAAAACGATATGTTTGGCGTAAAAGCAACACAGCTCATCACCCTCAACACACCATCCCCACTGTCAAACATGGTGGTGGCAGCATCATGGTTTGGGCCTGCTTTTCTTCAGCAGGGACAGGGAAGATGGTTAAAATTGAGGGGAAGATGGATGCAGCCAAATACAGGACCATTCTGGATGAAAACCTGTTGGAGTCTGCAAAAGACCTGAAACTGGGACGGAGATTTATCTTCCAACAAGACAATGATCCCAAACATACAGCAAAATCTACAAAGGAATGGTTCACAAATAAACGTATCCAGGTGTTTGAATGGCCAAGTCAAAGTCCAGACCTGAATCCAATCGAGAATCTGTGGAAAGAGCTGAAAACTGCTGTTCACAAACGCTCTCCATCCAACCTCACTGAGCTCGAGCTGTTTTGCAAGGAAGAATGGGCAAGAATTTCAGTCTCTCGATGTGCAAAACTGATAGAGACATACCCCAAGCGACTTGCAGCTGTAATCGCAGCAAAAGGTGGCTCTACAAAGTATTAACAAAAGGGGGCCGAATAATTTTGCACGCCCCACTTTTCATTTTTTTATTAGTTAAAAAAGTTTCAAAAATCCAATAGATTTCGTTCCACTTCACAATTGTGTCCCACTTGTTGGTGATTCTTCACATAAAATAAAAAATTTATATCTTTATGTTTGAAGCCTGAAATGTGGCAAAAGGTTGAAAAGTTCAAGGGGGCCGAATACTTTCGCAAGGCACTGTAGTTACAGTTCATGTGTAAAACCCCATGCCATGCTATCAAAAAGGGGATTTCTCACAGTCTCCCACACACGAAATCCCACACATAAATTCCCACAGACCTCTGGGATGCCTTGTTTGTAAATAGAGAAACTTGTATGTTGTTTAGCATGTATCATTTTCTTTGTTAATATTTCTGAACTCACTGTGCCTGATGTAAATTATTTATTACTTTTTTCAGTTGAGCCACAGAATAAAGAACTCAGGTGTCTTTTATTTATACTGTTCCAATCATTCAGGGGTCTTCTTGACATTACTTTCTTGGGGTTATGATTATTTAATTTACTTATTTATTCATCTTATCAGTAATTCTCTTTATTTTAACCCCTTATGGGTAATAATATTATTCATATCTTTAATGGACAGTATTAAACCTGAGTTATTGCAGTTATACAGTATATTGAACTGGATTATGAATCAGAAGATTACTGTTATTATCTGCTGATATATATTTATTTATACAACTCTCTTTTTGATGCATATTCAAATATGACAGAAATTAGAAATTATGACTGGCATTTACAGTTGCAATACATTACTCTTTAAAAAAACCTTTTCACCAGAAATTGTTTCTGAGAACATGTAACCTGGATGTACTGGTTCTGGATTGCACATAAGTGTATATAGTTATATCACTACGCATAATTTGCACACAAGCTCACACACGCCTCAGAAATCTGACAATTTTATAGTTTTATAAAAAGCAATTAAATTACTTTGCCTATTGGAAGTACAATACATGGTGATGGCTAAAGGAAGATTTGCTAGATGAAAATGTTTTGAGGTGCATTTTGCATCTGGACAGCTTCTCAGCAAAAATAATTTCCCTTGGGGAACATTGCAATGAAAGGGGCACTGTAGCATCAGCCTAGTCAACTGCAGATGATGCACCAGTTGGTGGAACAATCAGAAGATTAAATTCTATAATGTATAAACAGGAAATGAGCACACAAGCTTACATCCAAACTGGCAGATAAGCTTGTAACCATCATTTATGTCAAAGATAACATTTAAAATGTCTAAATGAATTATTATAAGATCTGTGAGACTAATCAATATTTCACAAGTGGACATAGCAATGCATATTGCCAGAAGAAAAGGTAAGCTAATAGTTTCACAGAATATTTGAGGCTATTCTTTCATATTTATATATAATATATAAAGTATGCAAAAGTGGGTTGATCCTGGAATACGAAATAATTCCCTGTTCTTCCACTCATCTCGCAATTCTAATTCTTTAAGTGGCTAAGTGAGTGTTGGAAATGAAATCAAAATAAAGTGAAATACTATAACTACAAATTGAAAAAATATAAAACAATTATCTTTATTGATGAATGTATTAGAAATATAAAAATAGTGTACAGTGCAATATGGTTTCTTTATCTACAGAAGTGCATAGAGACCATGTTACCATTTAGAGTTTTGCCCATCTGGATTGGTATTTCAGACTCAGCAGTTAGTTTTCACCTAAGATTTAGGCACTTCAAATGGAGGATTCAAAGGATTCCCACTGTACTGTACTCAGTTATTTGAACTTGTGTGTTGTATGTTTTGTTGTGTGTAGTGTAGTCTCACACCAACGATTAGCATGGTAATGGAGGGGTAACAATTTGGGTCTGCTTTGAAGACAGCTAGATCTGAGTGCCTCACAATCAAGTCCACCAATGATGTCTCTCTATAGCAAAACATTCTAGGAGAAAATATGAGACCATCTGTCCAACAGCTAAAGCTTAGCCAAAATGGATAATGTAACAGAATAATGAACCAAAACATACCAGTAAATCTATTACTGAATGGTTGAAAAATCTGAATCAGTATTTTGGAATGGCTAACTCATACTCCACACCTCAATCTCATTGTGGTGGGACCTTAAGAGAGCTGTACATAAACAAATCCCTTAAAACATCACTGAGCTGAAGCTCAGCTCAGTTTACTAAGGAATAGAGGGACAGAATTCACCCCCAGATGATGTGAGAGACCAATAAACTCTTACAAGAAACATTTACTTTAAGTTATGTTCCACACATTACTGAATCACTGGGTGCACTTAATTTTCACACAAGGCTAATACATATTTTTATTAATAATGACAAAAGTGAAATTTGTATGTGTTATCTGTCATATGTCATAAAAAACCACAGAAATGTAAGGGGGTGTATGTTCTTTTTTACATACTGTATGTACAGTATGAGGGACAATTTGATTTGACAGAGACCAAACTCCAGAGACCATACTGTACATACAGACCATACATCCATGCCCTATCAACACCCAGCTGCCTACAGGGATTTCTTTTACATTTTCCTATAGTTGAACAAACGACATACTGTACAGTATACAGCAGGTAAAGATATTAGTTGAATTTTTAAAGTTTTTTTTTAAACAAAGATATTTTCCACATACTGTATAATTAAACAAATTGATTCAGGAGTGTTTAGAGGGCTCAATGTTAATCAGTCATTGATTGTAGTCAAATACTGTAAATGTGCAGTTTGGCAAGGTAATACTTAAAAACAGATTATACCATGATAACTATATTTTCATTAAACAGTGAAGATAAATGCCTGTCAGAAAATTCTAAAGCTGTGGTCCAGCATGTTGTTCAAAATAATTAAAGTAACAACATTTTAAAAATGTCTAATAATCTAAAATTGAGAAATATTAAGAAATTTCAGCTCCTCTGACTTGAAAGTCAAGAGTCTGTAATCAGGACATGGTACATTTAAAACCTTAATATCGCAACCTTATTGTAAAGTGCTACCAAACATTTTTTACAAAGCAGCCATGCATTACATGTAACTACTAAGTTTGGCCGAGTCTAGACATCCCTGTATAACCTTCAAGTCTCTAGAGTTATTTATTGGTCACTTTGTAAAATCTGTTTTGACAATTAGATTTATAGTGGGCATCATTATTCTTGAAAGGCTTCTGGTGTCTTTGGATTAATTGGTATTATTCAGAAGTGATCATGAAGCTGGAAGGCAAGGAGCTGAAAAGGGTGAGGCTGTATTGCTAACAGGCTGTGGAGACGAATCCTGGGAACAGTAAAGTCGAAGACCAGCAATACACAGCAGGACTGGTATCTCTCACAGTACTACTAACCATTGTCCAGGAAGCCACTTTCTTGTAAGGTCAAACAGGAACAGATTTCACAAGAACACGTGAAGATTAGGTGATCTGCCTAAATAAACAGAACAATTACTTTATTGACAAAATATTGTCATTGTCATAGCATGCAAATGGAATTATCTATTATTGCTAGTTTTGTACATAAGCTGCTTACAGTAATACTGATATATTTTAAAATAATTATTTTTTTTATTATGCCATGTTATAAAGTAATAAAAGCACTGGCTGTTTGATGTATCCGATAGAAATGAAGAACAAAAGTCCAGCAAGTCAGAAAAAAAAGATTGTGGGCCATTTGTATTGTCACTAAACAAGCTTTCCTTGTATTTACTTTGTCAAATATTATTATACATTATATAGATACACATTTACAAGTTTAGGGTTTCTGGCATATGCCATGCAATATTATCAGTGAAATTTACAGTGCAATCAGTATAATTAATCATCTTAAACTTGAAAGGAACCATCTGGAGTCTTAACGTCTTTAGGTCACACCCTGTTAATAAACTATCTGTGCTCAAATTTCTCACATAAAATACATATCTTAAATAGCTTTATTATTTCTGTCTCTTTACTGGTCTGATTGAAATACAACCTTGTAGCCCTAGAATATGCAATGGCACAGTCATCCGTGAAGAGGTGTATCAATGTTATTAAAAATCAAGTATCTGTACTGACTGTATTTTGTGATCATTTACTTAACATGAAATATCTAGACTCACCATTATAATGAGATAATCCATCATGAATCAGTGCTGACAGCAGTAGAAATTTAAATTACCAAAGAGAAAGACAGCATGCAAAATCAATTTGTCTGAAACCTATAATATTGTTACCCATGTAGTATAAATGATTTTATGTACAGTGCACACAAGAAAGGTATGTACATAATCCATTATTTGCTCCCATTTGTCTATAAACAGATATCAACATTGTATTCATCTTCATAAACATTTTCATATCAGTCACGTCAGAGTGGTGCTTCATTGTCTTGTGTGCTGGAAAACAATATCTATAGATGTACTGTATATAGCATACATGTATAATACTACATATTGTACATTCCTAGATACACTAAATGTTTTGTGCCTTTTATTTTATTCTTTTAGCTGTGTAACAGTGCAGTCAGATCTGGAGTGTCAAAACTGGGTTAAGTTGCCAAAGGGTGACATTAGGACACTCCAGAAACGGAGAGAAAAGGTCATTTTTGAATATGCAGGTTAGTAGGGGATTGATATCACCTGTTGGAAGACAGTTTTCTCTATATAAGTGTTTAATAAGTCTGCTCAGGTTTGGGTTAGACCCTGTCTGTCAATTTTGGCAGTGAGACACTCAGTATCACTCAGTAGGCACTCAGTCTCACAGAGAGTCTTTAGATTTAGAGTCTTGCAGTGATGTACTGTACAGTCTCATGTGAGACCGTGGATACTAGAGGCTTGTGGTGAATCTCTGGGTTCATGCTGGTTTTGCAATGAGCCTGCAGGTTACAAGTCTCTAGAAGAGATCTCAGGTTAAAGGTTTTTAGACTCTGTCATTGCCGTGTCTGGAGGCCAGTAAGTAATGAAGATGGTAGAGTGGACTGGCAAAACAGGAACAATTAGAGATGAGGAAGGTTTATACTCCCATTACTTGTAGGGACAAGAAAGTTATAGTCATACAAGCGATGGAGCAATTTCAGGTTACAAAGTTTATACAGAAACATTAGTCCAGGTCACCTCATAATTTAGGTTATACAAAGGGGGTTAATGCATATAGATCAATTTCCCTTCGGGATCAATAAAGTCTTATCTACAGTATGTATCTAGATTGCTCGTGCTCAACTACCAAATAAAGTAGATCTGTCACAAGCAGTATATCCTTAAAAAAACAATTTATGGTGGTATTTTCATATTCTGGTTTACTAACATATTTCATTTAGAGCACACTGGAACATATTTGTAACCCTCGGGTATTTGTATTCACTGAATAAAGTTTGAAATTGGACTTTGAAAACTTTTAAACTTTTCACCCTTAAGATCCATGTACCGTACAGTACTTTTTAATAGCATATTTATGTATTTATGATTTTTTTTCTTGGAATCAGAACACTGTACAGTTTACCGGATGTTCCCTTATTAACAATTCTAAGATATGAATGTGAAAGATCAAAAGGATAAACTGATATTTAATATTTTTATTCCAAACCTGAGCAAATTTAAACTATTGCTTAGGAGACAGAACCTGTGGCGAACCCAGCTGGGGCCATCACAAGTACTCCTGAAACACATTTCTCTCCCAATGGTGTACAAGCTAATTACATTACAGTGGGTCATTGTTACATTAGTAATAGACATCATTAATTGTGAACAGACTCAAAATAATGCCCTTGGGCCTCTGACACGAGTAAATCCAGTTATTGCTAGTAAGCGCATGCAGCCACAAGCTGTTGATTAATACTATTCACTTCATTTGGACACAATTCCACTTGTTGACAGATAAGACAATTTCAGACCCAATGACTTAGAATATTTTATTAATACAGCACTCCATACCTAGAATCCAAAAGAAAAACAATTCCATCCCATGTACTGTAGACGTTGAAATTATTTTATTTCAGTTTTACATGTCAGAATGTTGTGGAATGGATCATCAAAACAGAAAAATACCATTTACATTTTGTGAAGGGTACGGCAGAGGTTGAGGAGCACAGCCAGATCATAAAAATTAATTTGCACTGGCACATGTATTTGAATTAGTCCATTGAAATACATATGAAGTTCAATTTTCTAGGAGTCTGATCGTTTCTAGATGGTGTTTAAGTCTCTTTGTGCCTTGTCTGCTGCATCTAAATTGTTTTAAATCCATTTTTGTGTCATTGATGCATATAACATGTCTACTAACTACACCAGAATCTTAAGCAGTTATGTAAAGCAGAAAAACCATTGAGCTAAATCAGATCCCACTGGGTCTCCTCTAATCAGCTATTAGAGTTCTTTCTCTAATGTGACTGTTTTCTCATCATTAAAAACTTCCCATTCCATATGGACACTGTCTTGAATTCCTACATCTTTCCCTTTGAAAATTATTTTTAAATACAATCTTATCAATATTTTGATGAAGTTATTGTTATGTATCTTGAGTACTTGTGGAATTTGATCATTCTATAATATTCTATGATATTCAATGATATTCAATCATTGTGGAAACATGAATTGCTTGAGGAGGATGTTGGGATGTTTGCACAGCTTAAGTATCTGACTACTGTAGATAAGCATCCCACAATTCAGGAAAATCTCACTAGAATGCAGCCCTACAGTACTTCATGGACTAGATGGATCAATAAAAATTGGAAACAGAATATCCCAGAGATGACTAATCAGCTCGTACAATCTACAGTACATAAAAAGGAGATAAAAAGAGGCAGGAGAAAAGAAAAGATGACAGGAAAATCTACTTTTAGCACTGCACACATTATTTGCGATAATTTGGATTCATCATTGATGAACAAAGTTTGTGCAGGGACATAAATGTGTGTCCTTTTAGCATCAGTTTAGAGTATTGGTTAACTGTGAAGAATTATATATTTTAACAAAACCTGTATAAAGATTTTTGTTAACTTATAAGTGAATCTGTCACGCCCTCTGTAACCAGAGGGCACTCCTTTTCTGCCCTGTCCCTAGTTTCTGGTCTGCTGTCCTTCCGGTCACTCTCTTTCCCTTGGGCTATATATTTCTGGGTCTTGCACTCTGTCTTGGCTCAGCATTGACGTTCGGATGTCCTGAGACCCGCCTAGCACCAGGTCGCCCCACGTCCGCTACCTGAGGGCATAGGTTTCTATACGGCATTCCTGAACTCTTTGCACTACGAGCCCGGGCCTTTTTCCCGTCTCGCCGCTATGCATATGGGTCTTTTTCCGCTCTCCTGCTGCACTCCAGTAGTCCCTTTGGACGTCCGTGACAGAATCAATGCAAAGTGAATGTTGGAAGTTAAATGAGAGAGATAGTTTGGACACTGGAACACACTGCATTTATAGTGTGTAAATATAGCTTTTGTGTTTTGTGTCGTGTATGGATGCAGATGAATAAATCTGAACATCACAAATCACCAAAATGTTTTTAAAATAAACAACGCCATGTGACTTTGCTCAGCTTTACATGGTGTCTTGCAAAACTTTTCAATAATTTCCAATAATATCCCATTCTGATTAATGCATACATACTAAAATGTGTATGCATTATTTGTAAATAATTTATATATCTTTTTAAAGTGGCTCTTTTTTATTAAAACTGAACCCTTTTTTTCTGGGTGAAAGGCTTAACGATGTCAGAAAAAAATAAAAAAGTAAGCAAAACCTAAAATCTGTTGACTGCATAAGTATTCAATCCCCTGAGTTAATCCTGTACTTGTGGAAACACCTTTGGCAGCTGTGAATCTTTCACACTGGGATGGTTGAACTGGAGGGTAACTTCACACAAATTGATGTCTTACTGCTCCTGAGGCAACATTTTAGGAACTGTACCTACAGCAATGGCCTTTCTAAGATCTCATCGTCTTTCATGTAGAGAACATTCTTAATGTCACCTCTGTTGAACTTTTGCTTTGACAGCTTCTTATTAATTAATACTAGTTTCACATTCCACTATTGAAACATGGAGTCGGGCTACAATCTGTCACATGCAGTAGCTTTCACTAAATAAAATCTTGATTTCTACTCATTTTGATTTCTATAATTTTCAATATTCATTCAGCCTTTACAATAATATCAGTGTTTATATTTTCATAGTTTTTGCAAAACTTTCTAATTGCCTGCATGGCTAATCAACACTTATACTACGACTATATTAGTTTTACAACTAAGGTTAAATTTAATTCTAATTAATTATTATTATTCTAATTGTATTTTCTACTCAGTCATTTCTCTATTTCCACAATTACATCCCATACCATGTTGCAGGAAAACTATATCTGCTGTGCACCAGTTATATCTTATAGATTAAATATGGATCACAGGGTGTGTTAATAAATATTTGAGGTGTACATGATCCCATGTGGAAAGGAGTTCTATGGTCACTGAAGGATATTACAGTTCTAATGTGGTAAAGATTATTCTGCAGACAATAAAATCACTTCAATAGCATATTACTGCATACAAAACCAATAAAGCATGCCTATCACCAAATAACAAGCATAATTTGGAAATATGTAACTGAAATAGCACATACATTTCCCAGCTCACATTGCAGGAAGCAAACTTGTGTTTATCATAACTGCCTAGTTATAAACTGTTGGCAGCGAACACCTCAAAATGGCGAGAGTGTGTAGATTAATCCATATAAACAAGATAAACAAGAGCTGCAGTAGAAAGTTAAACTATGGTAATGGAGGAGAAACTGAATATCCAGACAACTATTTAAAAATATGTTTCAAATTTGCACAATGGCTCTGGTAAGCAGGAAACTGAAAAAAAAAACATATGCTGTTTGTAAAAATTACATTGTCCAATTAACACAATTGCACCTGACACAAAAACATTTTTAGAATTAATACATTACATTAAAATAGGAATGTAGATATTTATAACTTCCACTAAAATCTACAAGAAGATTTGTAGATTTTATTATTAATTTGTGTTGTTCGGGGAATGGTGATTTTTATTTGTGCAGTGCATTTAGATATGTTCAGAAAAATAAAAAAAATAAGTTGCTCACTATTAAAAAAGTGACCAACTAATCCCATAAAAGTAAATTTTAAATCAACCTAAAACACACTTAGAGTAAACATAGAGTGCCAAGTTTCTTTTGATGCTTAGTGTACTTTGTGGAAGTCCATTTCTACATCAACATCACCCTAGGCACTTAAGGTGCAGGTGTTGGTCAGGAACGCACTCCTCCCTTTTATTGATGCTGAACCTCCTGCAGGAGGTAACATGAGACCACATGGCCTGTCACATATTAAAAAGGGAGTGGCTTTCAATAACTGCTTATCCAATTTAGGGTCACAGACAAGACGCCAGTCCGACACAGGGAGCACACAGACACAAACGCACATACTCTCAGACCAGGGCCAATTTTCTCTGATGCCAATTAACCCACCAGTATGTCTTTCGACTTTGAAAGGATACCAGAGCACCTGCAAGAAACTGACACGAACACAGGGAGAAAATCTATGCATTCACTCTATGCAGATAGCACCCCAGTAATTGGATATAGGACCCTAGTATTGTGAGGCAACAATGCTTACCAAGTGTCACCAAGTCACTCTATCGTCATCATGATAATCAAATTTCAAAAAAAGGTTTCACACATGGTGAAAACTGGACAGATAATCAGTCCAGAGTAGATAATATATAGTAACATATTGGCCGATGACAGAATTCAGATAAATCTGGAGAATTATTAAAGAAACATGTCTTTAATGATGACATTTATAGTATGTGGGGGGAATCGCTATAGGAAATCTGGAGAGATGTTTATTTGAATGTGGCAGGGCTCTGTAAAAGCAAGAACCATTTAATGAAAAAAAAACAGAATACGATATACACATAGTGATTGTTTTATTCATCTTACCATTAAAATCATTTAAAAAGTCCCTAAGGATGAGGGAATAGATTATTTGGTGAGGTAAAATATGTTGAAATTATATCTTTCAAAGAATCCAGAATTACTGCATACAGAAGATTTGTATCTTAATTAAATTGTTTTGATGATTGAGAACAAAAATATCCAAACCATATACAGTATAAATGGCCAGATAAAAAGCACTGTGCATAACTTTTTCACACTACTCAAAGACTTAGGCTAGCTAATGTGAAGCATCATAATTATTCTAAGTTCAACCTGCAATGGATTGACACTAATCTAAATTACATCTAAATTCCTGTAAAATATGCCTAAAAGAAAGTTCCAGAAGAATATTGACAGCATAACATTCTAAAAAATGAACATTATTCTTAATGTCAGTTTCTATATAATGAACTATTTTTCAGGTCTTAACTTCACAAGCTATCAAGACTGCTGCTGGTTACTTTTCCATGAACTGACAGGCAGAGGTTGTGGAGTTGAGTTTAAATTGAACAACATAATTTACAGTATATACAGTATATGTATGAAACCGCAGGTCAATTGACTTTAATCATACTTTTTTAACTGAGGTTTCAGAGCTGTGAAGGGGCATTTGCAATAGCTCATTTTTAATTTTCATTTCATACCTTTTCTCTTCTCAATTTATAATTTTAAAAATATAAAAATAATTGTTTTCTATTAAAAAACATTAAATGGAATTTAAATAATTAATTAATAAAATAATTTAAATCAGTTTGAACAAGAAAACAATCAAACTCACCCTTATCTTGCATTTTTCACTTGTTAAAGGCTTTTTTTTCTTTTAATTTGGTGTCTACAGCAAGTGAACATCTCATAACTCTAAACTAGATACACTCAAACTTTCAACCCACCTGTCAATTTCATGTTATAAATATTAGATGGCAGAATTTCATTCATTAAAGAAGAGGCCCATGAGAAATTAAAAATGCCATTAAGTAACAGTTTTGTAACTAAGTAACAGGTCTGTAATTTGCAATTAGCAGGCTGGTCGAAGTCTTGATTCAGTTTGTGCATAAGTCCACATGTCAAAACATTCAAAAATCATACCTCATTAACCAAACTGCAGTGAATAACTGTAGGTTACTTTTCTATCTTCCAAGAGTCTAATTAAGATTAAATGTAATACTGTATAAATAGCAGAAAAAAATAAAAACAAACCCATACAAATACTGATAATTTGATCTGAATTTCACAAAATAAAATGAAATATCTTGAATGCCTCATCTAAATCTAAGATACTTAATGAACCAACCTACATTTTAACAAATAATGTAATTAGGCCTGGATTAAAACATTGATCTCTGGGCAGATGGTTCCTTGGTTGGTAACACATCTAAGAGAAGGAAAACACTGACTTCAAACCTCCACTGCGGCATACCCACTTATGGGAAAAAATCTGGAGTTAAGAGTCCCTACGGCAGACTGATGTTGACTTTAACGTCTTTCTGGCAACTCCTGTAATGCTTCTGGTGTCAAGTTGTATAGTGTCCTCTCACGAGGCACCAGTAATGTAGGGGTTGTGTTTAACTGGGACAATTATTAATTGTGGCAGTGAGTCACAAAGTGATTCTTTTGATGATATTAGCTCTCCAACCTTGAGGGATAATTCAAACAACGCACACACACAGGTACTAATATACAATAATACATTTATTAATACATAAAATGTGCATATAAACATAACAGATCTTATCGTGAGGGTTAGCAGAATACAACAGGTATATTTATTCAGTTACGAAGAGTTACAAATACCAAGAGAGACATACGTTCAGTATATCATTCATTTAGACCCTTTCGTAAATGAACTTGGTTACAACTTCTACACTAGATACTCAAAAGCAAGAACATCACTCTTAGAAATTAAATTGATATCAACTCTGGTTGAGGTAACAATTGAATTCTCGAGTGGTAATGCAGAAAGTTGAATACTCATCTAATCTGTGTGGGTTCAGATTTCCCGCGGACAAAGAAGCAGTGGCAGGCTTGTTGTTGTCCAATCGGCGCTCTCTGGCTTGGTGCAAAGCAGTGCTCTGTGCGGCTTGAGAGAAATTCCTGCGATGCGCTGCTGATGCTCTCTGAAGACTGGCTAGTTTGGATGAAACTAGGAAGAGTTTGTGCACAGGAGAAAAATGACTTCGGGTCCCAGCAGGTCAGGAAGAAGACTGGTTCGTTCCTGATGAAGCGCTAGTCCTGAATACTGATTCAGCTGTCCACAGTTCCGACCTGTTCACGAGGCTTGCTGCTGATGCTAACCTCGGGTGGATCCTTTGGTTACACGCTGGCAATCTCCGTCCTCAACTCTTAGAACAAGGGAAAGTTCTGCACTCGGACACACTGGCCGTTACGTGATGGTCTGGACTGAGTCTAAGGATGTTCAGGAGGAGCCCTGAGGCTGAATGTCCAGCATGCGCTCTGCGGGAATGTCCTGCTCCTGGGAACTGTTCTGCCCTTCGGAACTGTTCTACAGGCTCCCTGTGTTGCCTGTTTTTCCTGCAGGAAATGCAGGTCCTTCATTGGTTGAAAGTTTCATGGGCATCACAGACCCATGTGGGGTTAACCTGCCCTACCAGTTCCTGATTGGCTGATGATGAATAACCATGCCCTCTGACCTTAGAGTTGTAAACCAACTTTGAATAAGACTCTCCCTTGGAATCCCAGACTTTAAGGCGCCAGATAACCATTTGTTAGGGTTGCTGGCATTGGGGAGTTGTTCCTTATCAGGACACTCTATCAGCTAGAAAAACACCTTAATTGTGATCCAAATGGAATGGCCTCTCTGTATCAAGCACCACTGAGATGAAAGAGAAATGGATTGGCAAGGGAGCAGAAAACTTAATTCCTGTATTTTAATAAGCCTCGCCGCTACAGTTGTATCGGGTATTGCCAATCCTTTGGATCCATCGGTTGCTTGGAAAGAGGGGTCGTGCTGCGTGGGAAACGGCTGGTCCCCCACATCACCCTGCCCAGGCTTTGCATCCTGAAGAGGACACTTGAGCTTTGCCTTACAGCATCAAAACAACACGAGAAGCAGCAGTTTACTGGTTATAAGCCACACTGCTTGACTGGCGTAGACCACGGCACCAGGGGTTGCTTCCGACGGTGGGAGGGATCCTCAGATCCTACAGGACAGCTACCGCCTACCTTAAACTGGGCAGTCCCCAGTCAATAAAGTGGTGTCCCGCCACAGTCTGTTTTCCTCATTGGTTGCATGGAGATTAGGGATTACCCCAGTAGGCAGACTGTTAACACTGCACCAGGCAAGAAAAGTACCAATAGAAATCGAAAGAGACCAGCTCTAAAATTGGGATGTTGGAATGTCTGGACAGTGACGACTGGCCTCTCTGAAAATCTCTGCAACATCTGTGACATCCAGAAAACAGCCATGATCAATGATGAGCTGAAGAGACTCCATGTGGACATAGAGAAGCTTCAGGAAAGGTGTCTTTTAGGCTCTGGCAAGTTGAGAGAGAAGGACTACACCTTCTTCTGATAAAGAAAAGGCCCAGACAAACCCAGGGAATATGGAGTGGGTTTTGCAGTGAAGAACTCACTGCTGAAGATGTTTATATCAGGTGACAATGGTTCTGAACGATTGCTGACACTCCGTCTCCACACCACCGAAGGCCCAGTTACCCTTGTCAGCATGCCCCTACTCTGTGCTCCAAACCTGAGACCAAGAATGAGTTCTACGATAACCATGACACGCTCATCAGGAATATCCCCATTAAGGAACAGCTAATTCTCCTGGGAGACTTCAATGTCAGAGTGGGTGCAGATCATGACTCATGGTCTTGCTGTTTAGGTCATTATTGAATTGGTAAGATAAACAAGAATGGTCAGAGGCTATTGGAGCTCTGTTCCTATCATGACCTCTGCTTGACCAATTCCTATTTCCAGAGTAAACCCCAGCAAAAGGTTCATGGAGACATCCTCAATCAAAGCACTGGCACCAGCTGGACTTGATCATCATCAGAAGCAGATCCCTCAGGTTTGTGCTCCTTACTCGCACATACCATAGTGCTGACTGTGACACTGATCATTGGCTAGTATGCTGCAAGTTCAGGATGCACCCTAAGAAGATCCACCACTCCAAACTGGAGGGAAAACCATGCCTCGACATCAACAAAATGCAAGATCCTGAAAAAGTAGCCCAGTTTGCAAAATCTATGGATGAAGCTCTAAAACTCCCTCAAAACAGCGATTCTGTCACTGACACATGGGAAAAACTGTGAGAATCTACAGTATATACAGCATTGCTTTTGGTACATATGGGAAAAGGACCTCCAAGAACAGATACTGTTTTGAAGTGAAGTCTGACGAGATGAATCCCGTTATTGAAGCAAATGCTGAGAGCTGCCAGGAGGAATGTCCAGTAGACAGCCAGGTGGTGCTCAAATGAGTACTGGCAAGAACTCTGTGAAGACATCAAAACAGTAGCTGCAACAGGTAACATCAGAGGGATGTATGATCGCATTAATAAAGTCCATGGTCCTACTCAGAACAAAACAGTACCCCTCAAGTCCTCCAATGGGTAAATGATTACTGACAGAGGAAAACATATGGAGAGATGAGTAGAACACTACTCTGAGCTTTACTCTAGAGAGAATACTGCTGTCGGTTAGGGATTTGATGCCAGAGTGTCTGCCCATTATGAATGAACTAGATAGAGAGCCAAAGCTATAAGAACTCAGCAAGTCCGTTGACAGCTAGGCTTTTGGTAAAGCTCCAGGCAACGACAAGATTCTCCTAGATCTCATCAAGCACTGCAAAGGCACACTACTGCATCCCTTATATGATGTCCTATGTCAGTGCTAGAGTGTAGGACTGTACCTCAGGACAAGAGAGATGCAAAGATCATCACCCTTTACAAAAACAAGGAAGACAGTTGTTGTAAGCAACAATTACAGGGGCATCTTCCTCCTGAGAGTTGTTGGCAAGTTCTTTGCACGTGTCATCCTTGTCCGACTCCAAAAGCTGGCTGAGTGTGTCCACCTAGAGTCGCAATGTGGCTTTCGTGCTAAAATATCCACAGTGGACATGATCTTCTCCCTCCGTAAGCTTCAAGAGACGTGCAGGGAACAACACAAGCCCCTGTATGTCACCTTCATTGACCTTAACAAAG
The DNA here is from genome assembly GCF_040954835.1 of Lepisosteus oculatus. Taxonomy (NCBI): domain Eukaryota; kingdom Metazoa; phylum Chordata; class Actinopteri; order Semionotiformes; family Lepisosteidae; genus Lepisosteus; species Lepisosteus oculatus. The sequence continues at coordinate 36,059,276 of NC_090702.1, read as the reverse complement.
CATTTGATCTAGAAAGAGGAGACGGCTTCTTTCATTTCCTTTTGAAAGGATGCCCTCCGAAGCTACATAGCATGATTAAATCTTTCCATAAGAACATGAAGGGCACAGTCCAGTATGACGGCAGTTCATCTAAAAGCTTTGATACCCACAGCGGAGTCAAGGGTGCATTCTGGCCCCAGCACTCTTTGGGATCTTCCTTTCTGTGCTCTGGGCAAAAGCATGTGTTTAGGTCGTCAACTGAGGGCATACACCTCCACACCAGATCAGATGGTTGGCTATTTAATTTGGTACATCTCAGAGCGAGAACCAAAGTCCGTGAGACTCTCATTAGAGATATGCCCTATGCTGATGATGCTGCAGTTACCACCCATACAGAGCAACAACCCCAGAATCTTATGGTCCACTTCTCTCAGGCTTCTCTCGGGCCTGCACAGACTTCAGACTGACTATTAGCATAAAAAAGATGAAGGTGCTGTGTCAGGACATGGAAACATCTCCTGCCATCATAATAGACAACTACGAAGTGGAAGCTGTCCATCAGTTTATATACCTGGGATCCACCATCAGTGACAAACTCTCCTTGGATGCTAAAATCAGGAAATGCATCGGAAAAGCTGCCACCACTCTTACTCAACTTAGTACTTGTGTCTGGGAGAACACGAAGCTCATTGTCAAGACCAAGACATCAGTGTACAATGCATGCATCAACACGCTTCTCTATGGCAGCGAGACCTTGACAATATATGCAAAGCAAGAGAACAAACTGAATAGCTTCCATCTGCATTGCCTTTGCCGCATCTTAAGGATCTCTTGGAGGGACAATGTTCCACACAATGACGCCTTTTTGTGTGCTGACCTCCTCACCATGTAGACACTGCTCAGACATAGGAGACTACGCCGGCTCGGCCATGTGCACCAGATGGAGGATGGGCAAATACCAAAAGATATCCTTTATGCCGAAATTGCATCTGGTAAGAGGACTGTTGGGACCTGCAACTGTGCTTCAAGGATGTCTGCAAGCGAGACATGAGAGCGCTAGACACTGACATTACACTCTGGGAGGACATTGCAGGTGACCTCCTCAGCTGGAGAGGTGTTCTTCGGCATCAGCTCAAGACAGGAGAAGAAGAGATACTCAGGCAGTCCCATAAATGAAGTAATTGAAAGGAGTGCCGTACCACCAGGCACACGGAGACTGCCCACAGATCGGCCACTGCAACAGAGACTGAGGCATTGGCCTCATCAGCCACTCCCGATGCTGTTCCAGTCTCAGAGTGACCAATAACTAGGGTGCAACACCCACAATCGACCTCGACCAACAGAGGCCTGAAAATGTTGAGTCTTTCAGCAAACAAGACCATAAATTGGGAGATTTTTTGCATCTATACAATACTTCTATTGAATGAAAATTAACCATTAAGTACAATAATTTGTGGTGGACACACAGGTCAACGTTTGGATTTACTCTGGACTTAATACATACCACATCTTGTTAACTTCATTAAATTTGAATTTTTAAATTCAAATGTCTTTGTTTTATACTTTACCACCTTTATGTCTAATATGAAATTAATGTATTTACTTTATATTTAGAGATATTTCCAACACTACATCTTATGTGCTCAGAAAGAATAGATTTGAATACAATTATATGAGGAAATTTCAGCTTCAGTTCAGAACTGGTATCATCATTTGACAGAGCTCTATTTAAAATAACCTAGTTCTAACAGTTTGATTATTAAGCAATTTTACAGGTGGGTCCGAATGCCTCTGATGTGAGGTTTTGAAGGAACTGTGTCCAATTTGCCAAGGGTGAACTGCAACCCTCCCAACAGCACAGTTTTAGGGCTCCCTTGCACACTTGGTTAATGTAACTAGGAGGAGTGCCCATTATTTCTGTTATTTAGAAACACACTTATTTGGTTTTCATTAATAAATTCATGTGAATAAAAGCCTTAAAAAAACCATACCTATTTCTTCTACTTAAGTGTCACATTTTACACCATCTTAGATACTTAATATTAACATGCATATTTCCATAGTAGTTAAGATAGTTCTTGCAATGTTTCAGATCTTGGCAAAATTTATTAATTTATTCTTTTACAGGTTCTTAAAAACACCAGTCATTAAGAATACTGAATTACATTGCTGTTACAATCAAACCATCCACGCACACTCAATTTTAAATACATTAATTATAAAAGATCTACAGTACACACAAAAATCTAGACACATAATATCCAATTGCTTCAACCTCATGTATAGTGACCCAAGTCTAGATCCATTATCATTTTATAATCTACACATATAGGGGATTGGTGATTGCCTATATATCTCTGTCTGACATCTTGGGATAACCAATTTATTTGAGTTCCTCATATGGTGACCAGTAATCTTGTCCCTAAAAGGGGGGTAGCCAATCCCTAAAGTAAGATTTAATCAGTTTTCTAGCAAAATCCAAACAAAACCAAATGTGTCTCTCTGATAAAGTACACAATCCAAGAACACAAAGTGTGTCTGGATATACTGAATACTTCTGACCAAGTATGATTTTATAAACCCATTTCTGTATACATTCCAGCCTTTTAGTTTGATCATTAGTCAGAGAGCTGTGCCAAAAAGCATATTCCAACATAGGACGTACATAGGTTTTGAAAAAAGACACCAATTCAGAGTCACAGACACCAAATTTCTATTAGGTGAAGTTTGCATCTTAGGATATACAGTATTGCTTACACATCAGGGAAAGATTAAGAATTGATACTCTGCTCTGTCACCCTTCACAAATGTACAGACAAGCATTGTGACATATTAATTCTTAACTCAAATTCTTAACAAATTAACTCAAAGTTACCATCATAATTATCTTGAAGCATGTGCTAATTCAACTTTTTACAACATTAACAACAACACATCTTTAATTTAACTCAGTGGATAGAAGTTTTGCCTTGCTTTCAAATTTAGATAAAATGGAGATTCATTAATATCAAGAAAAAGATCACCTACACTTTGTCAAGTGTACTATAAATACTGAAAATTATATGAAAAATCTAATATTCTTTAAACACTTATAAGCACTCTAAATTACTGAAGTGAAAAACTTGTACTGTGATAAATCTGTAAATTAATGTAAGATTTCTAAATAATTCTTATTGTGAACTGCATTTTAGGTATGTCACCGGCCAAGTGACCAGGCTTGGCTCAATTTCTTCTTTTTTCCTCGTTTTAGGACTCCATTTCCAAAGTTTTGTTTAATGCATCCTATGTACCCGCAGAATTTCTTCTCAAGCCAAAATCCCACTCTGACACCATGTCACTGGCCAAGTGACCAGGCTTAGCTCAAAAGAAAAGAAACTCCCACAAGCAGTCTTCAAATGCAAATAAAACTAGATTTATTGCCAAAAAAAATATAGGTACACAAAAACACAAAAACACAAAAACACACAAAAAACACACAAAAAAGGAGTACTCTCCACACCTTTCCTCCAAGGCACCTTCCTCCATACTGAGCTCTCCCAGTCCCTTTTATAGCCCCTCCTCTTCTAAGGACCATCCTCTTAAAGGAACTCGCTCACATTTTCTTAACAGAGATGAGCAGTTTGCTCAAAATAAAGTATTCAACCATCCAAAAAAACCTTATTAATTTTAACAGAGTCATGCAACCGTGATATATTCGCTTAAACAAAACACCTAACCTTATATCGGTTATTTATAGATGGCTCACCAGTAACCTTTCCTTTTAAGATCATTTGTGTGATACTACAAACAGGAAAGGTGACTGGTAGCCATCTTGATCAACTCAAAACAATACAATACAATACTCCAAATGGGGAAAACACTGCAGTGCTTTTAGGGAAACAACAAAAAGGGTAAGTATCATTCAAACTTCATTCGTATCACATATACTCTCTCAAACATACCAGAAGGGTAGAGGGAAGTATTGTAGTATTTTACATTCAGAAAGAAAAAATAACAAGCACTCTGTCACAAGGTAATATTTTGATTTTTTTGGAATATACTAAAGACATGTATTACAATGTTAAACAATTTATATAGCATTTATATTTCAAAATATGAATTGCTTCATAATTAAATAATAATCATATACATAATGTAAACAGAAAACTAAACCATAAATGACATTATTTCTCATCTCATTTTCTAACCACTTATTCCTGGTGAGTATCAAGGTGGTAACAGACTGGAATCTGGATCTCCCCAGTGATCTCTTCCCAGTGTGTCATATCCAATATAATTCCAGTGAGAGGCACCTGGGAGGCACCGTCACCAGATGCCTGAACCACCTCAACTGGCTCCTTTGAAAGCATAGAACTGAAACTCTAATTAGTCCTTCCAGATTGCTAAACTCCCTACCATGTCATAGAGAGAAAGCCAAGCAGCTTAAAGAGAAACCTCAGTTCTGCCACTTGTACCCTCAATCTCGCTCTGTCGGTCATTACCCAAAGCTCATGACCATGGGTGTGAATAGGGACATACAGTAGATCAACCAAAAAGCCTGGCGCTTTTTCTGAAAACCCAGCTCCTACTTCGCCACTACGGTTTGATACAGCATCCAGATTACTGCAGCTGCTGCACCAATTCGCAGGTCAACCCCATGAACCCCTCTACTCTCACTCATAAAGAAGACCCTGGGGTTCTTAAATTCCTCTTCTTGAGGCAGTTGTTTCCCCCTCACTTGGAGAGCGCAATTGACTCTTTTCCAGCAGAGAATAATGACTTCAGATAGGTCAGAGTCAGAGTCAGAGTATAATGAGTCAGAGACCATAAACATATGAGGCAAAGAGGACAACATAGTCCATAAACAGCAGAGATGCAAACACCAGGTCCCCAAAAGAAGATACATTCCAAACCTTGGCTGTGCCTTTATATCCTTCCCAAGAATGTTACAAACAGGAGAGGAGATGAGATGCACTGTTGGTGTAGTACAGCATCCACCCTGAAAACAGGCTCGACTTAACGCCAAGAATGCAGACAACTGACCCCCATTTTTTGCAGGAACTGTGTCCAATTTGCCAAGGGTGAACTGCAACACTCCCAACAGCACAGGTTTAGGGCTCCCTTGGACACTTGGTTAATGTAACTAGGAGGAGTGCCCATTATTTCTGATATTTAGAACCACATTTATTTGGTTTTCATTAATAACTTATAAAAAAGAACACATGAGAGAGATCACTGCCTTGTATGGTTTAATGTAAAATCATGTGGATAAAAGCCTAAAAAAGCCATAGTTATTTCTTCTACTTAAGTGTCACATTTTACACCATCTTAGATACATAATATTAACATGCATATTTCCATAGTAGTTAACATAGTTCTTGCAGTGTTTCAGATCTTGGCAAAATGTATTCATTACCATGCAAATTGGTTTGGAAATCAGAGACTAAAGCATTGGACATACTTCATTTAAAGTCTATAAATGCAATTAATGGGACCATATTCACAAGAAAGTTAATTGCCTGCAGCAAATCTGGAGGCATTATCATTGTTTGGGTCCTATTAAAAGTTTCAAAATAAGGAATCTTTGGCTCAACTATACTAAATAGTACTTTTCTACGATTAGATCAAAATCACTTTTCTTGACTTCTTAAAATAAGCTAGTGTGTACTACAAAGCAGTAATAAATGTTTCTAAGATAAGGAAACTGATAATAAATTGTATTGTATTATTTTTAATGACTCTATGGGATGGTTAAAATATGTCAGTGAAAAACAAGAATAAAAATGCTTTTCTGTCTGCGAGTGCCATGAAGCACTAAACCAAGACTGCTTTTATTTACAGTTTGCTTCAGCATAAATGGCAAGTAAATGAAAATGTACCTGCAATAAAATATGGTAAGATTACTTATTTTCCTAGGTGTGCCCAGTCACGAGTTCCAGTTTAAAGTACTCTATATCTCATTTCACCCTTTAACCTTCAATAATGCTGCAATTTTGCTATCCGAAATCCAAGATGCACAGGTAGAATATGCTTTTCTGAGTCTTACCACAACAATCTTCTTCCAGCCCCATGTCAACCACGATAACAGATAACATGGTTCGCCAACACATACTGTACACTTAGCTTAAAATGGAACTAAGTACAATCATACTTTTGCAGCATCTCCACAACATTTTAGTGAACATACATTTTCACACATATATGTTCAAATAACTTTATAGAGACAATACTGTATGTCAAATGATATGATAAAACTGCACTATCAATTGCAATGATACTTCTGCATTATTAGTGTAGATTTACTTGTTACTGTGTTTCAGCAGTACAGAGTGTACAACACATACTGTATGATACATAGAATCCTTAAAAGATATCTTCCTTCTCCTACTGGTTTAAATAAATCATTTTCAGTGGAATTATCTGGTTAAATAATGCTCCATTCTAAACCATGTGAAATGGAAGAAAATATAATTTCATATTAGATGTCTATCATGTTATTCTCAATTATATCAAGTCATTTAAAATGATAAAAAGTAAATTCCAGTGTTATTTTCTTTTATTAATTTGAAGCTTTTGTAATACAATAATACACATTATTACATATTAGTGTACATTCTATTTACATTATTATATTTTTACAGTACTTCCATTCTGAATTATTTTAACTTAATGCAGCATTGTCACAAGTTAAAGATAATGTTCAAGTTTTTGTATTTTAACTGAACCTTAATTATTTGTCTTCTGATTGCTTTGTGAATTTAAAATTTGAGGGCAGATTTTTCTGCTGAAAATTCACCCCACTAACTTAAAATCCATCCTGGATTGTTATACAACTACAAATTTTGTATACTGTACATAATTAAAAAATAACTTTAGATTAATTAAGATACTGGAGACAGATTTAGTTTTACTATTCACTCAAATGCACAGAAAATACTGGTTTACCAATGCAAAATATCCACCACCTCACAAACACTGAGACAGCAAATTGGCAGCATTGTTATCCTTATTATTATCCTTATAATATACAGTTATTATATACATTAAGTATTCAGAGTGTGTTACAAACAGCAAAGTTTTTTTGTAAATAGTCATGTTTTGATTACTCAAAAAATAATGAGCCACCCACCTGAACTACAAAAAATGATGAGCTTATTTCTCAGGAACGAAAGCAGCTTGAAAACTACTTTCAGTGGCACAAACTGGCACTAATGAAGCACTAACCAATAAGATAATTCTGGTGATCCTGAGCTGCTCTTGGAGGGCTGAGTGAGGTCACGACCCCTCCTCCCCAAAAAGTATTTCTTTCAAAGAAAAAACTGTATTTATGTTCTAAAATGTCAGCCACGGGAACAAAAACACTAAAATTCCTGATGTTTATCACAAGAAGCATGTGAAATTATATCCACAGACATTCAAACAATACAGCACAACAACTACAGAATAGTACTGAGTGTTGTTCTTGCAGACTGGCTTCATCTAGATGTTATTACTGGCACCACTGGTTACACAGCAACCACTGTTTTGCAAGAGATCATTACAATTATATTGCATAACTGTTTTCAAGCATAGCATACTGTCCTATACCTGAAAAGCAATTGTGATATAAACAATTTAAATATATTGATCTAAATACAGTATAGTACAGACTTGTATGCACTATATGCAACTTACTGTATTGTACATTATTGACAAAGTCAAAGTCACATCAAAACTTATTTTAATCTGGCTTCTGTTTTGTTTTTTTGCTGTACATGTTTATTTGCTTTTAAATACATTATGATACTGTATGGTTTCAAGTCACAATGGTATGTGTAAAATATATTTTTAGAATCAAAATCTAAAACACACTTATGTTTCTAATTCATATTTATATGCAGTTACTAATAATTATGTATACTGTGTGTAATTATAAAAATAAGAGCTCTAGAAAAAAGAGAAGTGTGATATTAGTGTTTCATATGATATTGTGACATACTGTACAGTAGATTATCGCATTTAAAGTTGTGGTGAAATAGGGTAACAATATCCTGCCTCTACAATGCAATAAACATTTAATATTGTAATGATTGCCATGACACTCACACGAAGCTGTGGATTTTAAGGATTTAGGTAGTTGGTAGTTTTACAGAGTAAAACTGTATCAGATGTGGTGCTGTTCGTCATGAGGCAATGCTTACTGCAATATGCCACCTGACATCTCGCATATTCTGGATAGCTGCATCTGTAGCCTTGAAAGCTTTGATGGTGAGGGTTGCCATGAGCTAACAGCAGATACAAGCAGCAAGGTTAATATGTGACAAACATTTAATAAATGATACAAACCACCAGCAACAATGTACAAGCAGACTTGTGCCATGATAGAAAATTAGCTTAATCTCTACTCTCAACTCAAACTCACAACTTTCCTGTATTGGACAGACTGGCAAAAATCTATTCGCAAAAGCAGGCATGAATTTCATTCAGTGCCAGGCTAACCTGAAAATAGACTGATTAGAACATCTCATCTGTCTCTTTGACTCTCACTAATTGTAATGTGTCAGCAAATTCTGTATATTTTTTGGAGTATAATGTAGCTGCCTCTGCATACTATACATGTTTTTTCAGAGAAATAATGGAAGACACCTGACTTATTGATTACTTTATCTTTTGTTATTTAATGCTGTACATGAATACTTTTTTCAATTATAAAGTGTAGTATTTGTGGATCGGTTTTATTATATCCATTAAAATATTATTTATTGTTAACAGCATTGGTATTTCTATCAAAAACTGCACATCCCTACTGCAAACCCATTTCCTGCCTTTTAAATTATAGAACTTAACTGTATTTGTCCCTTAACTCTGCAGGTGTTTAAATGTCCGTTGCTTCACCCCACTGTTAAGGAAGCTAGAATACTTCATACTCAACAAAGAAAATAAATCTCTTTATTCCTTCCAGCAATGCATATCTCTTGCAATGAAGAATGCACTGTCATCAGGCCACTCACATTGCTCTTTATACACCATGTTCATGTCAGGTTTGCTGTGTAAAAAGTGAGCAGAGGATGCAAATTATATAAAAGTATTATATATAAAAATGGAAAATGTGGCTCTGTAAATAATAAATCCTTATTGTTTACATCTATAAGCCTGTCAGGGGATACATCCAGTTAAATAGAGAGAGCTCCAGAAACTCTTCATATTTTTCCTTTCCTCTACACTCATGTAGCACTTTTCCTCTTAACATAATTTGTGAACTATGCATATTCTAGGTGAAATTCTGATGATTTCACTTTACAAGCGGGGAAACACTTCCATTGACAAGCACACTGAAAATGTACAGTATGGATAGATGGATTATACTGTAAAGAAAAAATGTAAGATTTTTAATATAGCAATACATATAACAAGTTGGAAAATTAAGAGAAACAGAACACATTCTTATCCTTTTCATTAAAAAACAAGACAAAATATTTTCTGTACTATTTTATTCTCTTTATATCGCTTTCCTTTTGTTGTTTCTCTGGGGAGTTACAGAATATTTTAAATATTTGAAAGACTGACTGCCGTATTATATCATCTCAGTTGCAGTAGTTCCTCCACTGGAATTTCCCTACCTTTGTGAAAAATGTATCCTAAATCAAACATACTGTATCAAATTCAAACATCAAAGAATAAAGTGAGTTATTAAATGCTAACTGTTTAATGTCAAATGGTTAATGGTTGAACATATCACAGGTTACTAGCAAGAAACAATCAACCAATCATTGTAGTTCATTTGTTATTCTAAAAACATGGGCAGTTTGTTTCATAATGCCACAATTCTCTGTGTAAAGTAGGGATTCATTTTCGACAGTAACTTTTAGATGCACTCCCCATGCACTTCCCCATAGTTTTTACTTGTGTCCTACAGTTCATGGGTTGCTAGTGATTCTGAAGAAGGATTGACTATGTCAATGCCTTTGAGGACTTTGAATACCTATATTGAGTCCCTTTGTATTCTTCTCCATTTAACACTAACAAGATCTTTCTAATGTTCAGTCTATTAGTTTTGGACATTCCCATAAGCCTATGAATATATCTGGTTGCATTTCTCTTGATTGATTCCAGACAATTGTATACAAAAAAAAACTTTAAAAGTCTTTCTGAATTCTTTTGGAACATCCATGGTGTTTGCTAATCAACAAAATATGAGTATGTGAGAGGTAAAACTAATGAATGTGAGACCGTTTTGTGTGTGTATGTGACAGGAAAATGGTAATTGTGAGAGCATTTTATATGTGAGAGGTGAATTATGGCCCAATGTAGTCAGTCCGTCTAAATGGCACAATGTGATTGGCTGAGAAAATGTATCAACAAGCTTTCTCATTTTCACATTTTGAAATTAACCTCAACTGCAACAAGCACTAAGCCAAGTCGTAGCTTTAATTAATAACATCTTAGCCACACCAGAAGTATTGGCTTCATTGTCATCAGGTACTACGCCCACAATGAGTGTTCTTCCATCAACGCAGCATGCACATGGTGGGTACCAAGGGAAAAAGCTGTAGGGGGCAGTGAAGGGGGCAGTGATATTTCGGTTGAAACAGAGCTGTTGCAACTACCCAAGTAAAACTCACAACCACACCACTGATTAATGCTTCATGATAGAAGATAACGACGAGCATTCTGGTATTTAATGATGAAGTAGTTTCACATTCTTCAGAACTCTTGCAATTATAATTGCCTGGAGTGACAAAATACCATATGCCCTCATTTTTGCAGCTACATTGATGGTAATGAGGTTCTGAATCGTTAAGAAAAAAATAGTTGTAAAACCAACAGAAAGCACAAACTTCTATAACTAAAGTCTAAGTTATGTGGTAACGATTGTAAGTATAAGGATAAATGACTGCAAGGAATCAATCCACCTGAGCAAACTAGTAATAATTTTGACACCCAATAACGTAGATACTATGTAATATGTGCCGTTTCTGAATGGATAGCCCTCCTGCACATCAAACAGTTCAATGTACTGTGAATTCGGAGTTAGTGTAGTTATCTGACCATTGAAAAAGTACAACTATTTTTAGGGCGCAAGTAAGCGAAAGTGTTCAAAAATCCTTTTGTCCAAAACTGAGTTCAGTTCAGGGGGCGACACCCCCTTTTGCTCCCCCGTGGAGCCGGCTCTGACCATTCAACTACCGAAGCCAAAATAAGTACTTTATGACAATGAAGCTATTGCTTCTGGCGTGGCTAAGAGGTTATTAATTAAAGCTAAGACGGCTTAGTGCTTGTTGAAGTTGAGGTTGATTTCTTTCCTCCGTCTTAGAGTGCAGCAGAAAATGAGAAAGCTTGTTGATAAATTTTCTCTGCCAATCACATTGTGCCATTTAGATGGACTGCCTACAATTACAGTTACAATTTGTCAACCTTTCACCACAAGATTACTCTTTTATTAACCAAAACCAGGTAGCTGTTACTGAAATAACTGAAGCATTCACATTTTTCAAAATCTTAAAGTTTCCTTTTTAAAAAATAGAGTTTGTCCTCTTTGGTTATTTAGGTGTAAGTTACCACATCTATTTCCCTTCAGTTAAAGGTACAGTCACCTCTAAGGCCTTTATTTACTTTACAAAAGCTGTAATAATTTCTCCTATTAAAAATTGTATGCACGTCTGAGTACATTAGGGTGGTCAATGTTAAATATAGCAAGGACCATTTAAATGTAAGGTGTTAAACTCCATCCTTTAGTAAATTGTAGTTTGCAAATGCTACTTCTTTGTGCTTTGTGTTTTGGCTGTTAATTGTGAAATAAATAATTGTCTTTTAAGCTATTCCCATCAAATTCTTCACCACCAGATTGCTACGAGACTTCACTTGGTGTACCCTAACCAGTGGCAATGTTTTATTTAACTTTCATAAATTGCTTGGATTCAAGTAGGTGTCAGGATTGACTAAATATTTGAATCTCTATTATCCACTTTTATTTATACCACCTACATTTTATTACAGTATTGATTTCTCAAACAATGTAGATGCAGTAAGGAGAAAAGAGGTGAGAGGTGCTAAAGTCTATAATTTTAGAGAAGCTGACTATGGGGGAATGAGAATTCATAGTCAGCAGATTTGGACCAGACAGATTAGGAATCAGTTGAGAATTCAGTTATACTTTAAAAAAGTAATGCAAGAACTACAAGGCAAATAATCTCTCTAAAATGTAATCCTGTGGTTTATCTCTTTCAGATTAAGAAAGAACCTGTTTGGTCTAGGCAGTTTTTTTTCTATTTTCCCTAATAGAATTGACATGTAATACGCATAAACCCTTAACCTGGTTATTTTAACAGGCCTGTAAAACAGATCTTGGCCCTATTGAGTGTAAAATTGCAAATTCTATACTTATCTACAGTATAAGAAAAAGTAAATCAAGCAAATGCAAGCCAATTTGCTTTATTTCTGAAAAGTTACAGTGCCTCTCCAAAGTATTAAAAAGTAGATTGATCCATTTTGTTGAATTATAAATGACGGATACAGGGTGACAGAAATCAATATGACAGCAAAAGCTGCAAAGAAAATAAAAAAAATAAAAAATATATATTATTTGCATAACTATTCATCCCCCTACTGTACGTCAAAACTTTGTGGAAGCAAAATATGCCTGTAAGTCTTTTTTGAATAAATCTTATTTTTTGGATACATTTCCAACTTTGCATACTTGGAAGATGATACAATTTTTGCCCATTCCTCTTTACTAACTTGTTCAATCTCTGTTAAACTTGTTGAGAATGGCTTTTCCACACCTATACTGTATATATCATATATTCATATAATATATATTGAAATATGGCTTTCTCACTGTTATATACTGTCCAGCTTTATGGTGGAAATATTCTCCCAATTAAGCCATAAAACTCTTTAGCTCTTCCAGTCTCCCTATGCCTCCCTCAGTTTGTTCTCCTTGCCATACTGCTCATTTTGGAGGGAAAGCCTGATCTAGGCGGTGTCTAGGTGGTACGATACATATTTCACTTCCTAAAGACTGACTTCATTATGCTCTGATTTTTTGTACCCTTCTCCTCATCTATCCCTTTCTACACTTTTACCCCTGAGTTGGTCTCCATGGATGAATCTATGCTCAACATTCACTACCCATCGAGCATTCCGTTTGTGATTAAAATATTCACGTTAAGAAAACGTGTTAACAGTTTATAATTCAACAGAATGGAACACCTTTGAAAGGGGTACTGTCACAAACCGCATTCCTATGAGCAACTCTCACCGCCAACACCTGCGCACTAATCAATCAATTGTCATTCCTCACGCTCTTGCCTATTTATACCCTCTAACTGCACTCAGTCCCTGCTCACTACTGAGAATTACCCTTGGTTTTCTCTGGTGTGCGCTACTACTCTCGACCTGATTGTTGGCTACCAACCTTGTTTCCTCCTGCTTCGACTTCTTGTTTTGGATTTGTATACACTCGACCTGACTCTTTTGGCTACTGACCTAGTTCTTTCGCCTTGACTACGACTTTTGCCTTTTGCCTTTGGGATTTGGATGCCAATAAGTAACAATAACCTTCAGTCTCAGCACCGCACAGGGTCCAACCAGGTGCTCTTAACGCTTTCACTGACAGGTACGTTTGCAAGGCACAGTATAAATGGACTATTTATGCAATCATGCAATATCTTCATAGAAAAGCATTAAAAGGTAAATTACAAGACCAATGTAAAAGTGACATTAACAAAATAAGTCAACAAGGATTGAGAAAGTTTATATCTAATTTAAGAGACCTACTAGATTTCTCTGAACACAAAATTTTAGAAAGCTTTTGAAAAAGCTCCACATGAAAAGTTCATTCTCAGCTTGAAAACTTGAATTTGAGGTTCAAAAATTAGATTTAGGGACATAAATACAATTAGAGTAAAGAAATTGCAATAGTGGAAGTTACAATAACTGGATACAGTTCTGATTAGGTTGAAGTAATTAGTGGAACACCACAGGAATCCATTTTAGGCCCACTGACTTTCTGTGATTTACATAATCTTTCTTCAGGTATAGTGAATGAACTTCTCAAATTTGTCGAGAACAGAAAACTAGAGTATCAGACATATTAAATCAGCAAAGAACAAGTCTTAGACTCCCTCCCATGCTGGCAAGACACCTGGCACATGAAACACAATGTAGATATAACACATCAGCTAGAAAAAACAGAAATTATTCTGAGGAAATCACTTATTCTTAAGAAGTTCATTATTACCCAACAGCTGCATCTTGGCATTTTGTTGAAGCACAAGGAAAATAAAATACATTGTGAAAACTGAAGAATTGAAATTGACAGAATTTACCACAGACAGGGTAATGGAACTGAGTTTAGAACAGAAAAAAAATACAAGAGAACCTAATATATTATTTTAAAAAATACTGAACAAGTATTGACAACTCAAAATATCAGGTCCAAAAAGTGAAAAAAAGTGAAACTTTGTCTTAAAAGACAAATATCTATAGCAAAAACAAATAAGACATAAACCTTAAAAACTAATATTTGCATATTATTATTTACCATAGGAGTGAGGTCTAAGAATCTATACCACACATTCAAACATTCCAATGTTTCTTAAAACTGACGACCTATATGTGCTCAGTAATTTGTAGTATTTTGATTTCTTTATAGGATTTCTGTGTGTAAGATTTGCCCTATGTGCAAGACTTTCTTGTGTGAAGGACATGGTGTACAAACACCTGTTGTTACAACAAAAGAACCTGAACAAACATACTGTTGTGTTCCATATATGGAGGGCTGTAGGAAGGATCAAAGGTTAACCCCAAGTATATTGATCCTAAAATATGTGCTTCTCCAATACCATGTTAGGTACAGTACATAGAGGAGGTGTTCTAAGTATAAAAGGATGCTTGTGAACAATAGCAACCAGATCAGATAGGTAGATGATTACTCTGTCAGTCTGATCTCCGGGAGGCCTTTGTTATAAATAAACCTCTTTCAATCCTTCACTGAACTTCACATGACTCATTTCTCTACAAATTGAAATAATTCTCTGCATACACAGTAAGAAGGCTTTCATATAATAAAAGCAAACAGGCAGACATTAACCTATTGTATTTTGTCTGAGTTGAGAAGGATATTTGGCGGAGTGCCTGAGAGAAAATGTGTAATGACCACAGGAATGACACTAGAGGACACCCTGCAGAAAACCTGAAGGACTAAATTTTAAGTAGTTGCACATGTCTTTAATTGTTATACTTGTGTTGGAATGCCTGCATTTTCAAAGGGAGTTAACAGGATCTCTGCATATGAGGGGCTTTAGCATCAGTGAAAGGTAGCATAACTCAGAAGAATTAAGTTTACCACTTGGATCTTCAGAATTTAACGTGTGAATGTCATCTTAGCCACACTTTCACCAGACCCTTTTAAATATGGTGAAAGCTGTGGAATTATCACTGCCCGCCATTAACAGAAGAGCTGCTGCTCCCCATCCAAAAATGATTAATTATAAAAAATGAACAGTACCAGCCTGGATTCTTTTGGGATACCAGTTTAGGACCTGCAAGCGAATATCATCAGTCTGCAGGCTGCTTGTTCTCAACCCTTGCCAGTCCCAGAGCTGAGGGTCCCCAATGCTCTCATCCTGCCTATGGTGGCAACCAACTTGTGCAATATTGGCTCTAGAATCTATCCACAGAAAAAAAGCTTCGACGTGTGGCCTTTCAAGTGCACCAGTTCCCTGTTTGTCCTATGAGTCTTTAGTGATACTTAAAGAAACTACTATTACCCAAATAACTGTTGCAGAAGCAGAAGAGATGATCACAAAATAGTATTTAAATCTGGTCTTTTTTAATGCACAATTTAAAATTTTTTCAGCCACCTTCAATAACATAAGCTTGATATTACTCACAAATTCAATTTTTTCTCACTTTGTTTTTTAAACTCAAAATTAAATATTTACTAGCTTTAATCCCAAGTTGTGTGAAAGCACATACAGAATTTGTATTGTGGTGTCCAGGTACAGTATGAAATTTATAAATGGTGTTTAGTAAAACATAAGTTCAGGAGGAGGTCAAATTCTAATCTCACACTTCTCTAAGCATATGCACTTCCTGGCTGAACACAGAGCTCCATGCATATTTATCTCTGACCAGCACTGTCATTTCCTCAACCAGGAAAATTAAAGTATTAAGTACAGTACTCTAACCCTTCATATTCGCCGGCTCATTTCATCATTACAAATTGACCAGACTACTAAAGTGAATAATGGAAAAGCAAGAGAAGAACTGCTAATTAAATAAACCAAAAAGCAAAAAAGAGAAATAAAACAAAAGCCACACATCAGCATTGGCACTGAAGCAGCACTCCTACTGACATGTAAGTTGCTTCATGGTAGTTTTATTAAAGATGTGATTTTATTTTTTCCAGAAGGAAATTGAAAAAGCTTTCTAAATGCTTTTGTAAATGGACATTGATAGCATGATAACTCAATACAGCATATTGTGATAACCTATGCACTAATGTCATGAAATCTAAAATTGCTTATTATAGCCATTCCCTTACTCACTTTAGGCAAATAACCATCAGAAATCTAAATTCACATATACATGATATGAGCATATAATGCTCACTCTGATATGTACTGTAAGAAGTACAAAGGAGAAACTAAGCTCACATGCAAATTTTTATTACTGAAAAGAGATGAAATAGCAAGTATTTTAAATACATTTATCTGTATGTGACATTCAGCTAAATCTCTAAGTTTTATTGTCCTTTTTTTATTGTGTGACTAATACTTTTGTGACAAGAAAAAAAAATCAGAAAATGGTAAAACCAGGATTTACAGCAAAGGCTTAAAGCATTTCTCAACACAGCATATTATGCACTTTATTGAAACAAGCTCTCTGTTAAAAATGCAGTCATGACCCATGGATATTTGCTTTCAATTGTTTTTGGTCTTATACATGAACTTTCAGGATTATATTGAAAAAATAAATGTATACTCTCTTGGGTCTTATTTTGGCAAACACAGATATATTGAATTTCACAGCCTCTACTGCCTATGCAGATGAAATGCTATGGTATTTGACATTCATCCAACACATCTGGATAGTTTCCTAATTGATTCTGATCTTGCTTTCATCCTTTATTCTTTGGTTAGTGCAACCTACATTTCTTTTTATTGCATATGAAAAGTATTGTCCTTAGCACTCAATCTTTAAAAAGGAAATGCAACTCCTTTTCTACAAATGTATGTGCAGTGATAAGGTTAGTTACAATAAAAGCACTTCTGATCATTACATAATCATTTACAGGTAAAGTCTGTCATTGACATACACAACTAGATTTATTCACACTACAGTATTATTATTTTACATTTTTACATAGCAGTTTTAACCTTGATTGCCAATTTAAACATTTATTGAGCCGTTTGTTAAAAATCACTGATCAACAATAGTAGTCTTTAACACAAATCCATGTGGGACTTCTCTAATCTCAGTATTATATGTCACCTCGGTTTGACCTTTTACCGTTAGCAACATCCCAATCCATTTCTTTGACCCTCATACCAATATACAGTAGGAGGCATGCTTGATCTGATTTCAAAGCTCAAGTCTCAAGAACCATTTGAAAATGAATACACCATAAAATATTCTCTGTTCTTATCCTTTACTGTTAATGCTTGAGAAAACATCTAATACAATCCAAAGAATAAAAAGAAAGCTTCAAAAGAAATATATCTCCTATATCTGGCACACATGCTAATTACCATGAAATTATAAAATATTTTTTTATGTACCAGATACTGTGACATTTTATTTAAAAAAACATGACATACAGTCATTCAAAACTATTCACCCCCTGCAAAGTTTCCACATATTGTTGCTGCAAGAAAAATGCAATCATGACACTTTCAAACATGACTTTCTATACAAAACCTTCAAATGTTCACCCAATTAATAAAGTAAAAACATTGGTACAGGTACCTTTCTAATTTACGTACATAAATTATAAAAAGTTCGAGGAAAACTAGATTTTCATTTTCAGTTACAGAAGTATTCAGACTCTTTGCTGTGTCAACACTAAATCAATTTAGGTGCAAAAACATACCTTGAAAGGTCGCAAAATTAGTAATGATCTTGTGTCTGTGTGCAATCAGTGGTTTAATTGCATTTGTTTTTGTTAATGTGTCAGATTAAATCTGAGATATACTGCAGGTATGTGTCTTAAAAGTTAAGGATAAAATTTGAAAAAATTGAAAACCTTTCTTTAAATGTATAGCACTACATCTGGTGCAAGCACAACACAGTACTTTCACTTAGTCAGTATCATCCCAACTGAGAAGCACAATAGTATTAGTAGCATGTTATGAGGAAGCGTTTTATTAACATAAACTAGAAAGGTTGTCAGGATTGAGGAAAAATAGAAACCTAGAGGAAAATTTGCTCCATCAATGTCCTGACATAAATCCAATAGACTTTTTGGTTAGACTAAATGAGAGTAATCCATCAGCTAAAACAAATACACCATCCTTCTGTGCAAAACTGGTAGAAATCTTTCCAGAAATATTGACAGCAATATTTGCTGAAAAACGTGATTCCAGTAAGCATTGCTATGAGGCTGGACACTTATGCAATTAAATAATTTCACTTTGTATACAGTTTCAGATTCATATGTAGTTGTGTTCAATTTGATAATCACATTTTTAGAAAAAAACATCTTCATTTGAAAAATACTGTTTACATGAATTACATGTAATTCATCAAAATGTGTCATTATTGGTAAGGGGTGAATACATTTGCAAGGCCCTATGAGTAAATTAATTATGCTGACATACTGTAATAGATACAGTAGCTTAATATTTTTCATTGACAGAACTGTTCAATGGGAAGCCTAATATTACTGTCAGATGGCAGACGTTAACAATGCTGGTCCAGTACTCATTAGTACAGGGGAGATCTCCAAGGAACACAAAGTTGATACTTACAGAGGTGCTAGTGGACCAATAGGTGGCTTTCTTCCTTCTCAGCCAGAATTTTCAATATAATGCCGTGTATGGGGACAAGGTATGCTGGACAGTGTTTTATGACATGCTATTCATTGGAGACTCTAAACCATAACCTTGAGTGTTAATCTCAACATCCTGCATAGTTCCATTCTAGTCTTGAAAAAATGGTAACAAATAAGAGCAGAGAATTCTGCCCATCTAGCCTATTTGGTTGCTAGTAACATATTTATCTAAGGACCTAATCCAACAGTTTCTTGAAAGAAGCCAATTTATAAGCTTCAACAGTATGGCTTGGAAACATATTCGAGAACCCCACATCTTTGAGTAAAACAAACCACCTGTTTTCAGTTTAAAATGAACTTTCACATAGTTCATTTTTCAATTGTATACTGTAGCCTGGGTTTCATTATAGGTTCTGAATATGTCCTCTGGATTTACAGTATACTGTCAATGTCATGGAGAACTTTGAATATTTATAATCAGATACCCTCGTAGCTTTCTCTGTTCAAGATTACATACAGTAGAACATGTGAGTGAACAAGGAATAGATTTATTACATGCTGAAAAGAGAAGAAAGAAAACAACGTTTCGGCAGTGGAGCCTTCTTCAGGTGTGAGAAAGACAGGGCAGTAAGCAAAGGTAATGTAGCGGGAGAACAAAAGCTGGGAGAGAGGAGGAGCAGGAGGCAGGAGCAGGGGATAGAGAGTGGCCAGTCAGGTAGTGTGAAGTCAGGATAGGTGAAGAGGGGTGTGAAATGAAACCTGCAATGAATAGAGAAAATTTAGAAGAAAATCAGTCTGTTGTTGAGAGAAGGGGAAAGGTGTGATCCTAGATGCAGGATCATTTTAGTTTCTGTATTCTGATTTGGGAGTTAGGAAAGAGAACACAGACGGAGAGATTAATGTTATCATGGCAGTCAGAGGTGAAATGAAAAACAATAGGCTTGGAGAAATCTTTAATCTTCACAGCCCTGACGTGTTCTCTGAAGCGGTCTCCGAGCCTCCTTCCTGTTTCCCCAATGTAAATGGCTGGGCATTTACTGCAAGAGATACAGTAAATAAGGTTCCTGGAGGTACAGTACAAGATGTAATCTAAGTTATCCAGAATTGTCCTGAGGGGCCTTGAAAGAGTGTGGTGTTAGATGTGTACTTGCAGGTGATACAGTGAGCTCTGTTGCAAGGGAAAGTGCCTGGTGTGAATGGTTGCTGAGGGCTGTCAAGGGAGCTGTGAACAAGAAGGTTATGCAGATTAGGTGGTCAGCGATATGAGATGATGGGTGGTCATAAAAAAAGGGCCCCAATGGAGGGATCATCCTGTAGGATGGAAAAGTTGTTGTTAATAGATCTGCGGACAGAAAGTGTGTTGGGGTGGTGGGGAAGTACCAAAGGAATGTGCTATTATGGCGGGAGTTCCTGCTCGAGTTGATGGTCTGAGGGTGCATTTGAGTGCAACTGTGAGTTAACATATCTGTAGTGTCTAAATAAGTATTTATTTTTTGTTTATACATTATTTTCTTTACAATAAATGGGAATAGGAATATACAACAGATTGAAACTCATGAAACTAGATGGAAATCATACCTTTCTCACTTTAGTGATCTTTAAAGTAATAACTGAGCAGCTGCACTGTTTTTATGTTTGTGAGACATTCCTTGTCTCTCTTTCACTTCTGTGTGGCTAGTGAAGGTGGTACACTGGACTTATTTTTCTTTGTTTAGAACACACTTTAAAAATAACTCCCAAGAAAAAAAACAGTTTATTCTAATCATTTATGTTACAGTATTTTTTTATTTATTCTCACATATAAAGGGACTACTGTAGTTAGGCTAAATAAATTCCATAATTGTATTTCTTTGTTCATTACATTTTTCAAAAAATAATTCTACTGGAGTTGGAATTTAAATAAACAAAATATGATTGGACCTGGATTTTATACTGCATTATTTTGTATTGTTGCAAAGAACAAAAGAAGGATAATTTAAAGAATGTTCTTTTTGAGAAACATAAAATCTACAGTGTTGTGTGTTAACTGTATTTGGATATTTTTTCCTTCTGTTGCTCTCTCCTTCTCTCATAATACAGTGGTTAAGTAATTTAAGTGTCTACTGGTATCTCTATTCTGGTGGTAAGAGTTGGTGTGTTAATTTCAAATTACACTTATAGTACTTCTTTTTTTATTTCTATGTGGTTATACTAACTCTCTGTCTATATTACACCTCAGTTTAAACTATCTGAACAACTGTTTAGTTCACATACTTCATTACAACATAAAGGGAGAAAACTGAAGAACTTTAGTTTCCAACTCTTGTGTGTTAGAATAAACCTGTACAATCCCACAGGGGACTGTTACAAATCATCTACAGTACTTTAGCTCTCATTATTGTGTCCATTATAATGTTACACGTAACAGAGGTAAGAATTACTGTTGTGGAAATGTAAGGCTCAGATTTGTATCCCTTTTTGCAATTTCCCAATCAACAGGTACTACAGTATGTCACTCAACAGAGGGAGCTGAAAGAGTTATCACCTTCCCTTCAGTACAACTGGAAAAATAATTTATCATCAGGCAATGGCAATGCCTATGTGCTTCAGCCTCAGTTATGTTTAGTTTGCTTAATACTGGAGGTTTTTCCCTGAAGACCATGTTAGGTCCTTAGTGATCACCTCTGTATAAAGTTTATTAATTACAGTATATCTGCCATTTCCTTTTCATTTCTTCTCTTTAATGTAGTGATGGTACAGCAGGTTCAGTCAAGATGACAATTCTTGTCTGGACCACATTCCCCAGAAAAAGTGCTGAGTCTGAGGAGTCTGAGTGAGACAGTCTGGGGAACTGGTTAGCAGCTTAGCTGCAGAATTGCACGATATACAGTAGATACACTTTGGGAAGAAGTCTAGATATCAGGTAAAAAGGGGCAAGGTGTTTTCCTTCACATTGCACACATTTTTATCTTACAGCTGTGATTGTATTTTCCTCAGACTGTCTATTTTGAAAACCTACCCCTGGTGTCACTCGATATTTAAGTGCACTATATAATCTACCAGACAGTTTAGGTGAGCATTCGCTGCTACTGAAAAAAAATGTTTGCACAGTTTTCTAAGCTACATGAGTTACTGATGAGCTTGTCAAACAAAATGAGCACAAATAGAACCTGTAGTGTTACAATTTTTCCTGATATTTATTTTCATTAGTTTTCAGTTTTTGCTTAGCAGTTCAAAATACAGATCTTCATACTGAAAATATATTTATTTCCAGCCCAGCATGAGCCACATACAGTAGATTAGAGATCACTGAATGAGTCTCAAACATGTGCTTAACTTAATGTGACCAGGAATCCCCAGATAACAGTGTATACTGTAACTGGCAAGGCGTCACCAGATATGGGTGACTAACTCAATCAAAAGAAGATGTGCACTGTTTAAAAATGATCATTCTAAATAGGAAAGCTGGAAAATTATATATATATATTTACTAGATTAATGACATAAGAAAGGTTATAAATGAGAGGAGGCCGTTCATTTGATCTTACTGAATCAACATAAGATCAACTGATACGCCAGCAGCCATATCACCCTGCAACTCACAACTGGCAACCCACTAAAGCTAAGCAGGTATGAGCCTGGTCAGTACCTGGATGGGAGACTTCCTGGGAAAAACCAAGGTTGCTGCTGGAAGAGGTGTTAGTAGGGCCAGCAGGGGGTGCTCACCCTGTGGTCTGTGTGGGTCCTAATGCCCCAGTATAGTGATGGGAACACTATACTGTAAACAGGCGCCATCCTTCGGATGAGACATATAACTGAGGTCCTGACTCTCTGTGGTCATTAAAAATCCCAGGGTGTTTCTCGAAAAGAGTAGGGGTGTAACCCCGGCGTCCTGGCCAAGTTTCCCATTAGCCCTCATAATAATCCCCCTCTATGAATTGGCTACATTACTCTGCTCTCCTCCCCACTGAGCGTTCTGGTGCACTATGGCTGCCGTCGCATCATTCAGATGGATGCTGCACATTGGTGGTGGTAGAGGGGAGTCCCTATTACCTGTAAAGCGCTTTGAGTGGAGTGTCCAGAAAAAGCGCTTTTATTATTATTATTATTACCAGTTTAGTAGTTAGTAGCAGTTTTTTGAAAGATGCCAGGTTTTCAGCTTCAACAATGTGGCTGGATAGCTTGTCCTATACAGCCACAACTAGATAAGACCCACTGACAAGATGGAAACTTAAATCCTTAGCCCTGAAACCCTTAAACTGCCACAGGCCAGCAAAACTAGCCTGGAACACATACTTTTAATTTTGTCACTACTCCCTTGCTTGTAGGGAAAAGGCGGGTCTACAATCAAATCGAACCAAAGAAACTGGTTAAACTCCTCACCAAAAGGT
This sequence comes from Lepisosteus oculatus, assembly GCF_040954835.1. Lineage (NCBI taxonomy): Eukaryota > Metazoa > Chordata > Actinopteri > Semionotiformes > Lepisosteidae > Lepisosteus > Lepisosteus oculatus. Next base: position 36,035,972 of record NC_090702.1, on the reverse strand, counting down.
CCAGATGTGTCCACTTAATGAAATGTTTACTTGTAAAACACAAATACTGCAATTCTCCACAATGCCATGGCCTTCTTTACTTTTTTTGGACATGATTTTCCTTAGTCTCTTGGGTCCTAAAGGCATATTTTTTTGACCATTTTATTACTTTTCAAAATATTTATGGTACCTGAAATTATTAAAGCAAAATCTATACATAATGCAAGGTACTGATTATACACTATGTGTAAAAACATTTTACTGATATGCTACAGGGTCATTATCAGGGAGTGCTATACCCCCTCAAAATCTACTGTATATGAGTATAGGAAACAGAATCATTCTAGAGTTTTAAATATACAGTAAATACTAAAGCTCCTGGGAAGGACATACCACATAATAAGTATTTGATTTCTTTCAAATAATAAAAGCAATTACATTTCAGCTGACCTAAACAGTAGTCAGAGAAGCTGAAAATTACTGAATATGTGCCTCTTCCCTTATCTATCCTAAGCAATGTAACTTTATGATGTAAACTGCTGAAAACTTGCCTTCTGTAGTTATCTCCTGCAGTGGCTCCAATGCGCTGTAAAATCCTTAAGTTTAAAGACAATTATTCTGGTTTTAATCTCTCCAATTGAAGCCTGGAGGACAAAATTCAGTTGAACTGTCTCTGAAACAGATGCTGTAAATAAAACTGAACATGTTCTATATTCCTGTTGTCCCGAGTCCTTTTTACCACTATGGTGGTATGGTGAATGAGTACATTTAAGAGGATCTAGAAGTGAAACTAAAAAACAAAATCAACTGCCTATCAATTCAGAACAGTTGAAGAACACAGTCCTCCATGCAGTATGTGGCAGAACATGGACCAATGTCTGCATGTAGCGATACAAATAAATACTAGTACAATTTATTTGTATTCAAAATCTAGCATTTAATTTAAAAAAATCATTTATACTGTCAATACTTCAGAGGCGTTCGTTTTATTCTGCCAGCACACTGAATATGCAGAATATGTGTTTTTCTAAGCCTTTTAGCTAAGGTGACAGGCTTCAGAAAATGATGTAAAAGAGAGAGCCATGCATCAATTTAGGAACTTAGGACAAGAAAAGGTGCTGTGTAATCAGCTGCTGATTCATTTACATGGAGAGCATGAAAGAAAGTAGAGGAGAAGTCTAGGGCGTGAAATACGTTGGCTGCAGAGAATAAAATGAAATATAATTATTGTATGCCCATAATTATCTTTTAAGGAGCAGTGTTCAGTGAGGAGCTGTGGAAGAAGTATTCGACTCGCATAAAGGAGTATAAAGAACACAATCAACAGATATGAGAATGTTGCCATTATGTTTTTATAACTATATACAGTGCATAACATTTTTTCTAGCAAAAACTATGTCGGCGTTTCATGATTTTTTAATTCAATAAAGCTTTACAAAGGTCAGTTATATGGAAGAAGAATATTAACAAACGAAGCCACCGTAGTTTTTGAAACGGTCACATACAGTATGATCTATGATTAGTTTCCCTTTGTAAAACACTATTATACTGGCTACATACATATCATGCATTGTTAAATCATTTGAACCAAACAATCAACCTTTTTATTATACATAATAACTGGTTTAATAATCGTCGTTTATGGCAATCCATTTAATCTGATTTTGGAAGCATCAGTGCTGTAAACGTCTCGTTTGAACACTGAGGCAATTATTCTTATAATAGTCTAACCTCTGCCCACTTGTATGTTGCAGAATGAGAAGAAAGGTGGTAACATCCGCTAGATAATTCGGTATTCTTAGTCTTCTGTGTAAATACCTTTTTTCCAATTCCCTGTTGTTTACTTGTGCTTTACAGGGTTCGCCAGCTGTCCCAATAAATGAAGAAACTCATAAGAGTTTGCAACGCAATCACAGTGACATAATTCTAAAATAGATTGCACTCTTGCCTCACTATGAAATGACTCAATAAAAACTACGATTTTTTTATTCCTTTTATGAAAAATTAAAAAGATTTCATAAAAACTAAGAAGATGCTCAAATGTAACGACAAAAACAAGACGGCTTAAAATGCATAGCACAATTAATCAACAAGTAGGAAAAAACAAATTTTGTCTATAACTCATGACAGCCCTTATTCCTAAATGGAACCTAAATTTACAAATGGTGTTACAGGGTTCTACAGATCTGTTATAGACATGAACATTAAATTGAAGCAAAACAACCATTCGCTTAACAAATACGGTATATGCAGAGACACACAAAACATATACGCGCCCACTCACCAGCTTTCTGTTTTACCTGTGGGCGTGATTAACTTTCCCTGCTTGTTGCCCAGTGAAGAAGCTGCGTCAGAGGACTCTAGAAAGCAGTTTTTATTTAGCGAGCCGTGCAATGTAGCAAAGAGAGAAGGATGCCGAAAACAAACTGAAAAGAACTTTTTTAATCACTGAATCCTTAAAGGAATGGTTTAGCGAATCCGAACCTAACTACTTGTTTATTTATTTTTTCAGCCTTAGTCTGATACAGTATCTACTACCAGTTCCTTTTCCACATTAGAAGGGATCTCACGTTGCTTAAGATCTCCATTTCGACTCTTTGTGTTTAAAGTCTGTCGCCATCCTCAGGCACTTCTTTGTCGATTTCCTACCGTCTATGGTTGGATTTTACAAGAACTCTCTGCTTGCTTTGCCCTTTTTTTTCAAGGAGTAACTATCCACTGTCATTCGCAGATCATCCATAGCCCCAGGTGTGATGGGGTGTTGCACGAGGTTGCGGTAAAAACGGTTTCATCCTAAAGCTGTACGAACACAGCTTTTTTTTTCATGGCTGGAAAACAGGAGCACAGTTTTGCATCTACTTTAGAAATCTCTAAGGAATCAGATGCATAGTTTTTTTTTTTTTACTTTTATTGATATATCCTCTGTGGAATTATTTCTTCTTTTAAAACATCTAGGATTCCATTGTATAAATACCTAAATAATTCCTGCTCTCATTCCATCACGGACATCCAAATTCCCAGTGCTAAAGAGGAATCTATTGTAGAGCTATGAGAAATATTTGCTTTTTTCTATTAAATATGACAATCCAATATTGAAAGGTTGCTGATGGACGACACATTTTCAAGATGTCTTTTTTAGGGATTACACGTGGAGGACGGCGATCTGTCAGGGGGAGAGTTGGCTGGTGAAATTGACTATATTTTTTCGTACAGGAAACTGGCTTCAATGGCTCCATCTCCCAGGCTAAGTAATCGAAAGGATGCCAACGCCTGGGCAAGCATGTCCTCAACTTTCTGGGCAATCATGATACTGACAAGCCTTCTGATAGTCTACTGCAGTAAGTATACATCATAAGACCTGAATTGATCCAACTGCCTTAGAAGTTGCTTTGTTTCATTCTAATGCTTTGCTTCTTAAAATGTATTTGACTGCAAGGAGTAATTTTTCTTTGAATTGAGCAATTTTCAATCTGAATTGTGTAAAGGGATGTTAGCACGTTTAAAAAGTGATAAAAGGCGATTCTCCATTACATTATTTCACAATTTCATATCTGATATAGCCTTTAGGTTGTTTATATGCGTTATTTACATTTTTCGACCAAATGTTTAAACATCTTGTTCAGAAGTTATAAAAGCTCATGTGAAAGCACTGCAAAGTGTATTGTAAAGAGTAATGAATGTGGAATTGTTTTAGACCCAACTGCACATTCACTTAAACACACTTTTCTTATGCCTTTCATGTTGTTAAGGGTCTTTTTGTAGAATGTATACAGTACTTCCTTTCTAGTTTGAATAATACTAAGATGCCAAGACTACTTTTTTAAAAACAAAAAAATACCTATTTTAGTGCTCTTTTGATTTCAACTTTAGTTAAATTACTGGTTTGACACAAAATTAATCCTTCATTTTGGCTAAAAGACTATCACTATCACTATCACTATCAAAAATCTTTAGAACGCCGGAAAAGCGGTGTTTTACTTTTCAATATAGCTTCTCAATATGACAAGTATGGTAAATGTTTTACCTGAAATATGCAGAATGCTACGTTTTTTTTTTAAATCTAAAATATGAGGTTTCTGTAGTCTAAAGTCTAATAGAAAATACCTTTTGTGAAATGTGGTATAAAGTAGGATGTTTGCAAAACCTTTCAACGTTCAGTGAAATCTGGGTGAATTCTTTAATAGTATACTCTTTTTTGAGAGCCTACAGCATTATTATACAACTAATTTTTTCTGAGTTATTTTTTCAATCCCATACTCAATCAGCATTCATTCAATTAAGATTGCAGTGGTCAGATGTTGAAGTCAATGTTAATGTACAGGTCCTTTATCTTTTGTTTACATTGCCCAGATGTTATGCAAAAGTTTGGTTGATCTTGTTATTTGTTTACTGAAATAAAGGTTTCTATAGAATTGGAATGATCACATGAAATTGGTTAAATCTGCTTTATCGTTAAGCAAAAGACACATTTTCATAATTCAGGTATTGATAGAACTGAAATGTAACAGTAAAAATTATGTACTTACAGTAAACTTTGGCACATGAATATTAATACCATATTCCAACATTTATCAAATTTTATGTCCAGTATTATTTCACGTTTTTTTGCACATAAAGCCTTATGCTTATTGCCATGTAGCTCTTCCATCAGCATGCACGAACGTTTTGTCATTGTAAAGTCTAATCAAGCAATTGTCTCTTTCTAAGCATTGATCTGTAAGGTCAGAAAGTAAATGTTGATTTGATTTATTATGTAATTTAGTGCTGTGTATGAAAATGCACTTAACTTTTCTGTGAAGCAAGGGAATACGTGCTAAAAATATGAAATATCTGATGCAACACTAGTTGCTGGATGATCCAAACATTTGTCAGTCTTTCAGTTTCCACAACATCCATTTCTTTCTATGTATAAAGTCCATAATACATATAATATTTGTTTTTATAGTTTATTTCTGTCTGATGGGCAGGGCTTACATATTTTGATTTTCCAACAGGTAAAATGCCTCTTACACAAAAGATAGCTGAAAATAATTAATTAGATTATACTCAAATCTCACAATATTATACTGTATTCAAGGTTTTAGCTGTAACATAATCACTTACAACTCAAAGTACATGAAATACATTGTACATGGACTACTAGCTTACAGAATTCATCCATTCACTCCCATGTTTCTAGTGTCAACTGTTATGCCTGAGGCATTGCTGAGTGCTCATGTTCCACAAAATATGAATTACAAAGGAATGACATGCTCTCAAAGAGACATGGAACATGACTTGACCATTTCCATGTACAAGGTATCAACAAATTTTGGGTTGTCACAGTTTCATAAAGCCACCAGCAAAATGTGTACAGAGAACTGAAGCATGACAACAACATTTGTTATAATTCTGTAGTCCTGCATAGGAATATCTGCAAAATGTTCAAATAACAGTGAACCACAAATCACTGCAAAATCAGATGAGAATTCAAATGTCATTGCTTTTGTAGAACCCTTACTTTGTCTGTGAATGTTTCCTTAGATGTTTTTGTAATGCTTGCTAAAACTGTACTCTTACCAGATAAAGAGTAAACTCCAGAGCTTTTCATGGAACATTCTCTCTCAGTAGTTAGAGATGTACCACTAATGCATCTCAATGTGCAATGGATCTCCCTTTTGGTCAGCAAATTAAGCAAAAAAGGAACTGTTTTTGCTGCTCTTTGCTAGTTATGTACAGTATGTAGCACCTGCACTGTTCAAAAAGCACAACTACAGTTATAATTGTAATAGTTAAAATACTCAATTTAAATAGAAAATACCAAGTATGATTACATTTGTTTTACTTTTAAAAGCCATATGTATTTGTATGATTACAGGGAGATGAGCACAAACACTTAAATGATCAGTTTTATAGTAGCAATACACCAGCATGTTTAGAACCTGTTTGCATCTGTTTTTGTATCCTGAGTTTCAGTATACACTATTCTACTTTTCATGTAATTTTATCATAGCAGACAGTTACTGCCCATATATGAAAAGAAACTAAATAAACATATATTTTGAAAACCAGGCTTGTACTTACCTTTCAACGCCCTCTTTTGTGACCCTATTACATTTGAATAGGGTCCTGTCAGGTAGGCATTCTCTGTTGAGTGCAAGATGCAGCTGCTTATTTGAATGAGCAGAGAATCTATTCTAGTGACTCATGGTATAATGCAACCTATTTGTACTTAATTTCAGACAGCTGTATATTTTTTCTGTGCCTCAGTCTTCAATATAACCCCTGAGTGAGCTAAGCATTGTTTAATTTATATCATTATTGTTTTCTTAAGTTGGTAAGTCCTTTCTGTGACTGGTCCATTTGTAATAATTGTAAGGGTGAAGTACTTGATATCTTTTTATTCCTTTTCATCATAATGACTATTGTTTAATGATATAAAATAATGATTCTGTGCTGCTTGCATCTGGGTTTTATTTTGTATGCTGGCTCCCTCCTCTGGATAAATGCAGGTCTACACTATTGTAGTAAGTGCTAAAGAAATACGAATAATCTTAAAAAGACTGCATACATGCAATACAATTTCACATTCCATGAATTATCTCAAATTTAAACTTTTTGGAAAATATACATAAAATGTAAAATTTTGTAGTTTGATTATACCTACTATAAAGTTCTAGACAAGACAATATATCTAGCTCATTTATGAATCACTATAGTTTTTTTTTAATTTATCATTAAGCCTTTTTAGTTTTAAAATGTATTTTATTACATAAGGCTTGTCATCTTTGTGTTCATGTGCATCATATTATTATCCATATGCAGTACATGTATAAATTCTATTTGGAATGTACAGTATGTTCATGTCCTTTGCTTGCTGATAGAAATTAAGCCTATCAGTGATTACATTCATTTATAAAATTAATAACTAACTTTAGTTTAGTTAGTTTAGTTTAGCTAACTTCTTGTTCAACTCTCCATTCACCAATGCATCTTCAATGCGTTTTCTGTATTCTAACCTCAGCTTCCTGAACTCTGAAAAAATATATAAAATTGGAGATGAGTTGCAATGCCCACTTTGTATCCTTTTTTTCTTTCCATATTCTGAAAGATGTTGTAATACAGTTGCAAGCAGAAGAAATGGCTTTTACAGCATGCTGTTTAAATTTTGGAGGATCAAAATTCAAAACATTGATAGTCAATTCACGTCTGTTGTACAGAAAATAAGTCACAGTATCACTGACTGCATCAAAATAGACTTTTTAATGTTCAGACCAACTAAATTTTATGTGGAAATCAACTCCGTAGTGCTTTTATGTAGATCCAATAGCTTAAACTTCCTTATATCAGGTTTTGGCATTTATAACACTTAATATAAAAGAGAAATGTCTTCCACACCAATGGGATATCCACAAGAGTTCCCAAGGCACAATGATCTGTCTAATCCACTGATGTGCCCAACATAAATGACAAAATTGAAAAAGACACAATAGAGCCGTTAAACATGTAGAGTTTTGTAACAGATACAATATTAATCCCTAGATTCACATGCAGAGGTCCTTAGTCAATAATCCATATACCAAGGACATATGATGTACAGTATGTTTTTTTTTTATTAATGACATAGTGTAGTTTCTGTTTAGTTTCGTGTTGATAGAAACATAACCCATTCATACACATAGGAGTTCAGTAGATGATAACATGATAAGTGAGTGTTCTTTCTGGTTATTTTCAACCCTGCCTTATAAACATGTAGCACCATCTTAGAATGTTATTGAACATCAAAGTCTGTCTCACAATCATGTGATTCAGATCAAGCATTAGCAGTTACATTGTTATTAGTGTACTCTTGAAAGGCCTTCTGATGTTGCTTTCATATATATTGCCTGTCATAATAATTTTCAAAGTTTCCATATTTAAAAAAATGAAATAATGATCTTTTTGTCTTTTTGTAACCACTTCATTCATACTATTGTGCAAATATGTATTAGAAAATTCAGCAACTACCATTCCTGTTGTAAAGTAATTGAGATCACTAAAATTTATGCTGAACAGTTGTATTTACTAATCATTCTGCTTCCAGACATTTTACAGATTACATGGTATTTTATGCTGCCTTGCTTGTTATGTACTGATGCAACACCACACTAAGGTTTAATGAGCCTAAACACGTTTTAAACATATTTATCAAAGTCACTGAAAGTTTAAACCAGCTGAAGATCAAATAATCAGAGAAGTGATCAATATGAAATGTGACAATGTCAAAAGTAAACATTTCAAAGTTATTTAGATTTAGCTAGTTTAGCTCCCTAAGTATTAAATTCTGAAGTATCCAGAATTCTGTTGATACTTGATGAGGCTGGAGAAAGCGTGCTGTGGGATGTTTGACCAGTCTTTCTGGCTCTACAGCTGCAGCCAATTGGTGAAGGTTGGTTGGATGTGGTTGTCTCTGGCTGACAGCACTTTGAATTATTTCCATAGTTGTCCACGTGACCCAGGTTTGAAGAAAAACCTGGCCGTGGTAAGACTTGTATTACAGTCATTCGACTGTAATCTAGCTCTGTGTGGTCTTGCACTCTCCTGTCGATTGTTGGAGAATCTGACTGGCTTTCTGGAAGAGAAAAAACATATCTCAAGGACTTTACCAATATACTGCTGATGAATAAAGATGCCTTCAGACTGGAGCGAGACTGCTGTGTTTCAGGATGTTGCTCCCCATGTCATCCTACTTCCATCTTCTTCCTGGCCAATGTAAGTAATGCTGCAATCAGCATAATGCTCAGTGTTCACATGCAGTTTGACAGACTTTTACTGCATCTTGATGGATAAAACACTATCCTACCCACATTGCCACCATCTCAGATGTTCTACTGGCCCACAGAAAACAGAAACCTCATTATCAAATGTCAGTATTATACAATACTCCTTACTCTAACCAGGCAGTTCATTTTCATGGAGACATTTAGGTACAGTCATTTGGCTGATGAGTAGGTTATTTCTCATTCTGTAGCCACTGTAGTCTGAAAACAAATTAGCAGATAGATCAAGCAAATGTGATGGTTCTAGGCCCATATGTTGAACCTTTACCTTCTATGACATAACCTATCCCTCACAGACATTTTCCTAGTTTCTCTGAAGTGGAAGATCTCATTCTATGTGGAAGTTGTCTCACAGAAAGACTGCCTTCAATCATGCTGATGACAGCTAGGTGTTAATCATTATTTAAAAGTGCATGGTTGTATTGTATCTTGCTATTCTGCCTTCTTTTTGAATGAGCTCATTCTGATAATTTTAACTTTATAACATCATGGGACTGAAGCTCAATACTTTGTTATCCTAAGAAACAATGCAAATCAAGCAAGATATATAATGTAAGTGCTCAATTGTTTATAAAACATTTAGTAAAACTTGCCTTATTTGTATTGTGTATGAGAAACCTAGTCTCTTTTATCATTATATCGGTTACCAGTCAGCTATACTGGCTGTGATATTTTAATGATATAATTTGTTGCCATTGTAGAGGTAGAAAAAAGGAAAACTACATTTGTTTTTGTAAAAATGATAAAAAAAATATTTAACGTTTTAAATTCACAGCATCTTGCTCTTTTTCTTTTTTCAAATAATCTGATGCAGGACGGCACTGCTCTGTGAAACTGCCAGGTGGTGCAGTAAATCCTTAAAGTAAAGTGTGGCTCTCACAGAAATTCTTACAATATTAAATGTTTATTATATTATTGATACAGGATGTTGTTACCATGTTGCCACCACAAACCTAAATGTGGTAATGTATTGTACAGTATGTCACAATACCACATAACACTAATATCCTCACAATCCCATTTGAAAAAAAAATATCATTTTTTAGTTACACAGAGTATAAAGAATTATAAGTCATTGTGTATAAATAGTAAGTAGAAAGTACCTTCCGGGTACTGGGGTGATCATGTGACTGTCTATAAGGAACTTTTGCATTTAGAACACATTCTGAATATTTAATGTACCTAATTACCGGATGTGAGGATAACTACTGTACATCTGCAATTTGCTTTCTCAGTTTGTCTGGGGGAGGGGTTGTATATCTTAAGAGTTATCATTTTCACCTTTATGAGGGCACAAAAATAGTATTATCTGTCTTTTTAAATTACATATAGTATACAGAAATACAGGGTTGAATCCAGTACTCACCCAAGATGCATTGTAAAATAGATTGTAGAATATTTTGAGTTTGTGGCATTCTTGTTTATACAGTATGGTCATATGTGGGTTTTTTGTATAAATACAGTACCTGTTGAACAGTAATTCTTACAGTATGAACTGATGATTGCGCATGAACAAAAAGCTACTGTAAGTACAGTAGGTTTGAATAGGTTTAAATCGAGAGAGGTGTGGTTTGTTGTAATTTTACATCCCAGAAATAACACTGGGGGAGGTTTCCTCTACTGCAAGACCACCTTAAAACTCTGATCTGGAAAAAACAGTCTACTTCTTCAATTTGATTCTATTTGGTTGAACTCATTTCTAGTGCCGGAGTCGACTCTTGGGATGTTGAGTTGGACAATTTCAGTTAATATTTTATGCATTAATAGTCCCTTTCTTTCCTTGTCTCCAACAGCATCAGACATACACTGTAGTCTTTCAACCAGCTAACATTTTATAGCCCTAGTTCTACTGACAGGAGCACAGTTTGTACTTGTTAAATTTTTAAATGCATCAAGTGGACTATTAAACTGCTTTCTATTGAAGCAACATGACTCTGATTCAAGTGACCCTCTGAGAGAGTGTAAGCTTCATAGTGTATAATTGATATTAGAATTTTTGGTTTGTTACAATTATTTATCCGCATTTCTGCCTTTTGCTGTCTAAATGACATTGTGATAATGTCTTGATTTTAAATGGAAACTTCCCTGAACATTTCAATATTACTGGGACACAGGAAATATACCGTATAGTTTACTAATGTATGTGTCATTAATTTTGACATTTTTAGGCACTCATAAATTTACTAATTACTACTTATGTCTGTCACATTATAAATAGAAAATCAATATACAGTAATTATTGATAGATGATAAATAATAGATAATTATTAATAATCAACAAAGTCCTAATTTATTTGTTGTATGAAGACTTTGTTAAACATAAGAGGATTATTGAATTAAGAACTTTATATAAGCTATAAATGCATGGATGGTGTTAATTGTCCACAGACAAATTGCATTCAAAATGGAGGATGAAGTATATACAAATATAAAATACATATTTTTCATTGCTTGGTTTCTATATACATACAGGATAGATTCAAATAGTTTATGTATATGCACGTCAATATTTGTTTCTTAATTGTATTGAAGCAAACATGTGATACAGCAGAATTTGTAGTATGCAAAGACATGTTAGAATCTGACGTGATGATGATTTTTCCTAGCAATAATATTTTCATGTTAAATTAACAAGATGGTTTATATCATAATGTTCTGATCTAAATGTCAAATAAAATACTTCAGACAATATGATGAGTATACTCAAACACTAGGTATGTGCTCTTCGAGTAGTCCATAATAATAAAGTAACATATTGTTATTAGATCTTAATGGCAGAGAGCACTTTACAGTTTCAGATTACAAATGTTGAAAGTGTACACCCCAGAAGAACAACAGCTTAAAAGTAGTGCAGTAAAACTCTTGAAGAAGACCCTTGTTTGAGATGTGAACGAGGGCAATGCAGAATTGCAGGGTAAGAGTTACAGAGGAGTCATTTGTGTGGTGTCAGTAGAAAAAAACATCTTGATAATCATTTGGGAATGAATTAGTTCTGATGAAGTTGCATGAAACCTTTACGAAGGCAGGCTGTGACATGTTTATGAAACTAATTATTACCCACAATAGGACTGAGATTTACTTTTGCAATTTCACAATTGCACTCAGCCAGCAATTTCATCATCAAAAAATAACAAGTCAGAGTGCTTTACTGGCAAGATCTTGTTCATAAGTTTTAGTGAAGCTAAAAGTATTGTACATACTCAATTCACACAGAATAATGAAGGTTCAGTGTGTTTTACAGATTCAGTTCATTATTATTGATGTAATTATTGAATTCTGTAAAAAAATGTGTCCTTGCTCGGTTTAATATGAGAGTGGCCCAGCACGTTCTGCAAGAATTGCAAAATCCCTCTCAAGAAAAGCTTCCTCAAGGAACGTCTGCATCTAGTCTACTCCCAGACATAGTCATTTAACTTTCACTTGTTTCCCATTTTTAGTCAGCCTTTGTCTAGAAAGCTTTCTGTGCAAGATAATAAGATGAAGGAGGTATAGTGGAATGTGGATCAACTAAAATAAAGTCTTTCTGGAGTTAATCAGAAGCATTCAGAAAAGAAGGTGGATACAGTATCTTTGAAAATATTTAGATTCTTGTTAATGTCTGTTTTATATATTTTAGTTTACTTTATGTACAGTATATATTATTTTCAGTACTGTTTGTTTTGTACCACCAATTAATTACTTATGAATGTCTTAAAACTGGTGGATAATTGACTTCACTGTGCAATTGCGCAAAGCCTGATGTGTTAAAACACCAAGTTGCCCACACTATATAGAGGACGAACAAACATTCAACATTCAGGAAGCACAAAGGGCAAAGTAAGAGCAGACTAGGCAGACATAGTCTAATCTGAACGCCTGCACCAGTAAGGTAAACTGTGCTCCATGTCCTGTCATGACCCCCTTAAGATTACAGTAATGAGAGGTACTTCCACATAGTGTTTCCTGGAAATGTCTCTGATAGCTAAGGGCTCTTAAAAATCAACAAAACCTGCAGAGAAAGGTTATAGTGACTGCTAGTAATATTAGTATGATACAATAGTACATTCAAGTAGTATTAAGAATCCAATAAATAGGTACTAGAAGCAATAGTATTTAGTAAGTTTTTTTTAAATATTTGTATTGTTTTTAGTTTGTGAGTGGTGAAGAGAAATTTGATTTTGACCATTTTATCATCACCCAGTTCTGTTATCGGTAATTACATTTAATGTGTGTCAATTACATTTATAAACAGACTTTACTTTTAGTACTAAATTCTGGCAATTTTCTAAAGTTAATGCACATGATTCTGATTATTCTTATTAAACTTGTTTGATATTAGAGTAAGGATGATTATTCATATCTTTCAAAAATGCTTAGAATCATGTATTATTACTTTATATTTTAATATATATATATATAATTTTATTTTTTATAATAATACAAATAGTAATTTGGAAGTGCATACTTATTTCTCCAATTTATGCTATTCAGATCAGACATGGATTTAAAATGAATAGTGTATATTGTTTTTTGTAGATTCAGATTATTGGCATTTGTCAGCAACATCATGAACATGGGTTTTTGTGTTCTGTTTTGGTATTACTCTGTTCCAAAGAGAGTTGTAGTCAGAAAGTTTTTTTTCTTAAATGTATTGGGAGAATATAAAATGTTTTATAGTAGCAGAATTCTTTGGATAGTGTGTGTCAGTCTGTTCTTTTTATATTATTTTTATTTGAAACATAGCTTTCAGCTTTCATTTAATGTGTGGTTTCCGTTGTTCACCATTTAAGTGTTACTTTTGATAATCTTTTCTTCATGTGCAAAAGTAGCTTGCATTCCATTTTAAGTAATCCTATTGTTTCATTCACATTACACAGTAATGCCAGCAATACATCCTTTTAATTCTGTGATTTTATCTTGGTGTTTCTGAGAAACAAAACTCTTGAGTTTTAATCTCTAAATACACTATTTATAGCTTTAATTCTGGCTATTGGCTGTCTGTGACATTTTACATAGTATTGAGGTTCTGCAAAGTGTACTCAGGCAGTTCATAAAAAAGCTACTTCATTTGATTAGAACAGGAGTTTTATTCTTACAGAAAATAGTGAAATTTGCTAGTGAAGGAAATGAAGGATACCAAATATCTGTAGAAAGAAAAACAATTTTTTATACACAAATTGTTAAACAACATTTTTAGATCAAGAAGATGAGGAGCTGGGTTGCGTTGCTGCAGTGGACCTCTAGAAGTTTGGATTCAGTTCTGGCCTTAGGCAGCTGATTGAGTAACACCTTCAGGTTCTTCCTTTTGTGAGATTTACTGGGTGCATCAGGTTCCTACCATCCCCCAAAGACATTCACTATTCTATATTTCATTCTAAATTGTCACTTGTCGCATGCCAGGATTAGTGACTTATAAGTAGTGGATGGGCTGATTTTTAGATAATAATTGACTGATTGAAAAGAAGGTGAAATTAATTCTGAACATTCAATTAAAAAATCCTTATGACGTGCAGGTTGATGCATCTGCCACAAGTCTACCATATATTTAGTGACCCCTCCAGACAGACTCCATCCTGCATTCTCTTTAAATGCTTTAACAAGCAGCAGAAACCAATACAGAACAAATAGATGCAGCTTTTGCAAGAATTGTAAGCATATTAATTTCAGCAAAGTGTATGCATGCATAATCATCATTACACAAAACATTCAAGGAAGGAATGAGAATAAAAGGACAATGATTTTGAGAACTTTTGCATGAAGATTAATTTGAAAGCTGCTAGAATTTCTGAACTTCTGAATGGAAAAATAAAATTGAAAACATTATTGTGTTAAAAACACAAACTTAAGTTCCTCAGCTTCTCAGGTTGCACTTGGATAAGTGAGGGTTTTTCATAAACCCTACCTTCTGTATTACCGTGGTGATAAAAGGCTGTTATCACATTCTGCCTTTTTCCTATTCATAAATAGGGTCTACTGGCACTGTAGTTACATTACCATGACACAAAGCAATGCCATAAAAACACCCCTTTTCACATTTGTATACACTGATTCAGAAAACGTTTATTAAGCATAAATAGATTTGACTAATATGGGCTTGTCATTTGGAATTTGGAATTTCATTTTAGCATTCTTGGGTTATTAAAGTATTCCAGTAAAATCTGTGAGCAATGTTTTATTTCTGATGGTCAAATAGGTGCAAGGCAACATAACTGAGTTAATGTTGTTGTCAGGAGGAAGGGGATTTATGAAGTTATTCAGCTTGATTTTTGTCTATACATTTAAACTACAGAATGAGGGCTTATCTGTTTTTAATCACAAGACAAAGACTTCCAAAGCAGACCAGCAGACCAAAGTATTTGTAATCTCAAAATTATAAATTTGTCTGCAGCCTGACAGAGCAACAAAGAGCCAAGCTGGAAAACCAACTCGCAGTCTGATCTTGTCAGCTACCAGTAACTAAGTACTGTAAATACTGGGTCTTACTTGTGACTTCTGTGATGAAATGTTTCAAAAGAAACCAGTTTGTTGCTGCAAATGGTATTGGTGGAAATATAGATGGCACGCTTCCCTCTTGACCAAAATTTTCAAAGAGTAAGAGTCCAATATAGTCATCTGGGACAGTTTTCTGTAGGACATCCTAATCAAAGATGATATCTTAAATTGAGGTCCAGATTATTTGTTCATTAAAGAGCCTGTGACTTTGAAAGAGAAGGGGTCTCCTGCCTAAATTATCTTTTGAGTTTCTAGAATTTTGCCTTTCTAACATTTTTAATAATTACTCACTTCTCCAGCTGATTTGCTTTCAGTTGATGCTGGTGATATACAGTATGAAGGTTGCAGTGCATCACTTAAATATGTGCCAACCTTCAGTGCAGATTAAGTGGGTTCCATTCACTATATATATTTAAGGAATTTGTATTAAGCCCAGTGGAATTGTGCAGCTCTTGTGCTAGAAAAATTGTTTTATATTTCTTTGCTATTAAATCATTACAGTAAAGTTCAGGATTACATTGGAACCTGGAATCTGAACCGCAAAAGGAAGTGGGGTAAGAGAAGCAGCACTTTAGCACGGCTCCAGCAGAGTGCCTGCTGGCCCCTGCTCCCCAATATGCAATCGCTGGATAGTAAGATTGACGAGCTTCACTGTTGCATCAACACTCAGTGCGACATGAGAGACTGCTGCATCTTCTGTTTCACTGAAACCTGACTGAAACCCAAAGTTCCCGAATCCATTGTAGAACCTGCTGGATTCAAGCTGTATAGAGGGGACTGCACAGCTGATTCTACCGGCAAGCCAAAAGGAGGTAGAGTGTGTTTGATGATTAATAATCTTTGGTACACTGATGTAGAAATTCTCTACAGATCTTCCTCATCTATTCTGGAATACCTCACTATTAAATGTCGCCCTTTCTACCTACCGAGGGAATGTATGGCTGTTAGTATGAGCGCTGTGTACGTTCACCCGCATGATAATTCTGAATTGGTACACAGTGAGCTCTAGAGCGTCATCAACAAATATAAAAACACGCACCCGGAAGCTGTTCCTATTGTGGCGGGGGACTGTAACCTTAAAAAAGTACTACCAAAGTACTTTCAGCACGTCTCTGTTCCCACTAGAAGGAATAACACACTGGATCACTGCTATACCACCATTAAAGGAGCATACCGCTCCATTTTACGACCGCATTTTGGGAACTCTGACCACGCGTCTGTGCTCCTTCTTCCTGTTTACAAGCAGAAGCTAAAGAGCGCGCCACCTGCAGTAAAGACCGTGCAGTGCTGGTCAGATGCTGCTGAGCAAGAACTCGCAGACTGTTTTATATATTCATACTGTAGATTCATCCACTGATCTAAATGAGGATACAGAGGTGGTCAAATCCTATGTCAACTACTTTGTGGATAGATGTTTTCCTACCAAGAAGATCTGGATATATCCAAATCAGAAGCCCTGGATGAACAAAGATGTTCGCTCTAAATTTAAAGCACGGTCTGCTGCCTTCCAATCGGGTGACAGAGAATCGTATAAAAACTCAAGGTAGGACCTGGAGAAAACAAATTGGAAGACAAATTAGAAAAACAGCTTGGTGGCGACTCAAGGCACATGTGGCAGGGGTTTCAGGCTATCATGAACTACAAAAGCAACACCATCAGTATTTCCTCAACTGAAGCATCTCTACCAGTTGAGCTGAACACCTTCTACTCCTGTTTTGAGGCTCAGAACACCAAGTCTGCTATCAAGGCTCCCAGTAAACCAGGGGACTTTGTCTTACAGCTCTCTAAACATGAGGTGCGTAGAGCCTTTAAGAGACTGAAAACCAACAAAGCAGCCAACCCAGATGGTGTCTCCTCTTGTGTCCTTAATAGCTGTGCAGACCAGCTATCTCCAGTGTATACAGACGTTTTTAACCTCTCTCTGTCCCTGTCAATTGTACCAGAGTGTTTTAAGAAAACCAGAGTGGTTTTTAAGAAAACCACAATTGTGCCACTGTCCAAGAAGACCAAGGTACTGTAACTTGCTTGAACAATTACCACCCAGTGGCACTCACTTCAGTTGCCATTAAGTGCCTGGAGAGACAAGTACTGTCCTACATAAATTGCTCTATCCTGGACTCCCTTGACCCAGTTCAGTTTGCTTACCACTCAAATAGGTAATTAGCACTTCACACTGCCCTAGAACATTTAGACAGACGAGGTACCTCTGCTAAGATGCTGTTTATTGATTGCAGTTTGTCCTTCAACACAATTGTTCCCGCCAAGCTGGTTCCAAAGCTCAGGAATCTGGGCTTATGCAACTATATCTGCAGCTCTATCTTTCTTGACAGGCAGACCTCAGGTGGTAAAAAATTGGCAACAATATCTCCCCTCCAGTAATCCTAAACACTGGAGCCACACAAGGATGCTGTCTCAGTCCTAGTTTATAACATTGTTCACCTATGGCTGTACAGCCATCTACAGCAGTAACCACTTCATTAAGTTTGCAGATGACACCACTATTGGGATGGTCAACAACATCGATGAGTCCACATACACGAGAGAGGTGGAGCATCTTACAAGATGGAGCCTTGACAACAATCTGGCCCTGAATGTCAACAAGACAAAAAAAAACTCATTGTGGACTTCAGGAGACCCAGAGGGGGCAACGCCCCAATCAACATGAATGGGAGACTCTGTCTCCCTCTTTTCCACAATATTTTTCCTGTTGTTTACATTGTGTAGAGTTGTCTGTTCTACTGTGTATGTCCCAAGAGATCAGCGCTATTAAGAATTCCAATGGACGTGTATATATGGCAATAAACTACTCTACTTTTCTCTCTGCTACCTAGATATAAGCAATATAGTGTTCTAGAGTAGATGTCTTGACCTGCAGAAGATATCTGATTATCCTGCTCATTTTAACATTTATTTGCTGTTTATGAATGTAATATTGAGTATTTACAAAAGGTTATTAAAAACACAATTTTAACTTCTTAATAATTAATTCAAATGGGTGTCCAGTGTTTCTATACCTTTCTTCTGATATTTTTTTATTTTCTTCAACTTTATCTCTGAGTTGTAATAAATGGCTCTTGGTCTTCACAATAAAATCTGAAGGGGATGAAAAACAGCTATTGAGAATTTCCATCCTGGGTCTAAAATGTTTTCCGTCGTACCTGCAGACACCATAGAATATCACTGTGTTCCCCAGGTGTCTCTGCACTCCATTTTAGAAACCTCTATCTCTTGCTTACCTCAATGGGCACATGTCCAGAAAGATTAACATTGTGCCCACAAATAATAGACAATTAAAACTCAATTTCTTTTTACTGATGTAAATTACAAAAGACTAAAAGGAATACCTAAACGTGCCAATTATTTTCATAAATGCAATATATACGTTATACTCATTTTCTTTCATAAAATATAAATTGTTATTATGTACTATATAATGACTGGAGAAGCTTAGTCTGTGCTATTTTACACATTAGAAATGACCGTCTACATATTTGAGAAGTGACCAAATATTTTTCTTACGCACAAAATTTAAAATGTAAGTTTACAGCTACTTACTTTATATCTATTTAATACTTTTATTTGATGGGTTTCTTCATTCCCTGCATATCTGTTGAATTCTGTGGGATTTGTTACATGTGCAAAGCCATATATTCATTGTATTTTCAAATGAATTTCTAGCAAAGAGATAAGGTTTTACTGCAGATCTATCTTCAATCTGTTTTTTAAGTGTTTTATGGTTCTTATTTCCACCGGTTCCGTATAAATATTTACAACCCTTAAATTCTTATTAAATATTACTCTATTGTATTGACACTTCATTTCAGACTGTCAGATAGGGAGGTCCTTTTTCTCTCAGCAGGGCAGGATTAGAATGTTGACCCCTCTGGACTAGTCTCATTTAGATTTCCAGACTTCTAAAATGGAATTATTTTGTGGCATTTGCAGATAAGACAGTTTTTGAAATAGGGCCTTAGAGATGAAATGCTTCTCTTCTTATCATACATTAAACCCCTACCCAACTGTGCAGGGTGTTAGGACTGAACATGGCACTTATACACTGAGATGAATCAAGGAGAAAACCTAATAAACACTTATTTTGATGGACCCAGTGGGAAATGAACACTAAAGATATTTCTTCAGCTCCAGATGTGTAATTCTAGCTGATAAATTTGTATATATGAAACATGGCTTCCTTAAGCTTACTTGGCAGCTTCAAGAAAGCTAAAGCCTCTTTTCACAAAAGCGGTGATAAAGTATTTTATTGTTACAATGACAGGCGAGTGTGAATTATCAGAAGGGCACTTCAGGGTTGAAATATTCATTACTACAGTACAACAAAACCCCCGTTAATACCCATTTTTTTAGTTTAACAAGAAAATTAATGCAATTTTAGGATATTAATGTAATTCATCTGGGGTGTTGCCAAACATTTGGCTTTGTGTTCCAACTTATTTAAAATTACCTGAAGCTCTGAGTCTTTGTGACTGAAAAGATGCATTATTTATAATTTAATCAAAATCAGGCATATTTTAAGATATCATAATATACAAAACAGAATTGATTTCTCACAGATTAAATAAATTAGGAAGACTACACTTTCTTGTTTCATTTAATGTTTCCATTATAATACATATACATAGCATTTTCTAAGACTGTTCTATTAGATTGTTTAATTGCATTGACACATTTTTTAATTGTCTTTGTATCTTTTTTTAGAAAGATGTTAAAGTTAACACTGTATATACAGTACATATCATATATCTCCTTAAAGCATAGCAGAGAGGTTTTCAAGAATGATGCTATTTATGAAGTGCAGAAACTGTGGAAAGTGAGTTGTTTGCTGTGGGAGTTGTTAGGGTGAGTGAAGGTATTGAACAGTAATGTGTCTGAGTGCTTGTGAAAACGGCACTAAAGTCTTTCTGCATACAGTAAATAAAAGTCAAGGGTCCCATCATGCTTAAGAGTATGGATTCTTTCTACCATGGTAAAAACTTCAATCCTAAATTCTCATTCTTATTCAGGTATTTCTAAGTTACAAAGTGTTATACATTTATTCAAATCCATAACACAAAAATGGACCTTGTAATTTATATATATTTTTTCTCAGTACATTTGCTTTTTTGCATCTCAGTGATTTTAGATAGGTGAAAAAAAGTAGCTGTAGCTGTTTAATTTTTACAGTCAGTGTAAATTTGTAAAACAAACTGAGATGCTATGTTACTGATTTTTCCGGAATTATATTTTCCCAAAACATACCTAACATTTTAACTCATTTTAATTACTTTTGTCAGATCCCCCAAGCTTTCAAATGCCATAGCAGCGATAATATGGAAAAAATCTAAAGTAGTATTAGTGATATTTCTGATATTTTTTAATGAAATTGTTATCTAAATTATCATCTCGAGGCAAAATAAAAGAATAGGAAAGTTAGCCAATTACATTTTGACAGTTGACAAGCATTTTGCTTCCTTTAAATTCTAGCATTTCAGGTCATGTCTGCATACAGTATAGTTAACTATATAGAAGTATGAAAATACTAGGTAATACAAAATATAGCGTACTATCTTTCTGCGGATACTGTATATTTTGTTTGTTATTATGTTAGTGTCGTTTTATCTAGTTACATTTCAGGTAAGATTAAGTTCCAAGAAGAGAAAGGAATTTTCCTTAATGTTGCACATTTTTTCTCTGGTTAAAAACACATCACTTTCAACCAAATTATTTGTTCAGATGTGCTGTCCTATTTCCCCAGTATGTAAAGAGAAGAATATATCAAAGATTCTATTGCTGTCATGCACTTTAAACACTGCTAGATAAGCAAAGGGTAGTTCAAAACATGTGATTAAGTATCTGCTGGGAATCAGAGTAGCATGTGATGTTAGATAAAATGCTTTGTAGCATCAGATGCAGGTTAGCAGTAAACATTATGCTTTCATGAAATGAACATGCCAACATTTAACATACCATAACACTTTCTATAAATGAGTGAACATAAAATGGCCTGTGTCAAAATATGAAAGCAAGATAAGATGTAAAAAAATATCTATGGCAGAATATTGTAAATCACTGACATTTTATCTGTGTAAGCATGCATTAGGACTTAAGATGAAAGTGTTTTATGTTACTCCTTTTAAATTTAATTGTGAACAAGCCAAACCTATTGTTACCCTATAATTAGTTGTTATTATAATGTTTATTTTATGATCAGTAAAGCAAACAATGAATTTGCACATTAATAAAATTGAAAGTCTAGTTGCTAAAATATTAGGAATTCTAAGTAATTTGGGCAAATAAAATAGTTTTGAGATATTAAACCATAATCCATGATTCTACAATCCTAAAATTGTGATTTGTATTGTAAACGCCAACATTTTCATTAGGTGGAAACAGAAAACCTCTGCCAAACAGAAAGGTGTCATCAATTCTTCAGGAGTATATACAGTAACAGTATGTTATTCAATCTAGACTTTTGGTTAGTATTTCCTCTAAACACTTTTGGATTACTTTTCCAAAGCTCTGGGAGGGGTACACCAATAAAACATATTTCAAATCCATCAGTAAATCCAGAACTTGGTCCTGCATACATCTGTTTTATAAAGACAAAAACTTAGCAAAACTGTTTTATGTTTTGTTCCTGTTTTCCAAGATGTGGTAAATATGCACAGTATTTATGTAGATTCAACACAGTTCTACAGTTACAATACATATTTACTTAGGTGGGTAGCTGTGTGTCAGCATGCATAGGCTGCAAAGGAACAGGTAGGTTTATTCCATGCTGAAAACAGAAGAAAGAAAACACGTTTCGGCTGTGGAGCCTTCTTCGGGTATAAGCATATTTTCTTAGTTTGCCAAAACTAAAACTATAGTTTTGCCAGGGTTTTCAGTAATTTGTTATCATGCTTTTTTAATTCTGAATGTTTCATACAGTATGTACACAGTAGATATGTTGAATAATATGTGTTGAGTTCTTTATTTAACTTTATACAAAGATAAATCAACTTGTACAGTATATAGGCTTGCTTTTAGGGAAAATAAACTGGCCTTTAGTTTGATAAACCCCAATAGTTTTCAGTGCTTAAATTACAGTACATGTGTTTTACTCTTGCATGTGCTATGTATCCTTAGTTGTTCCCAAAACTTATTAAATGTTTCATAGCAATCCCGGGACACATTCCAGGAAATTGCATTTTAAATCATAGAGAGTTCTGTTTTTGCAACATATGCAAGCATTTGAGTTGGTCAAGTCTCTGTACTAAATTGATCTAAAGAACATTACTTTTTATAACTAGCAATCATACAACATTCATTGCATGAGCAAGTACAGCTGCAAATATTTTAACATTATTTTATTTAAGGAAAACAGATTGGCAATCACAGCAATTATTCTTCCATTAAAAATGTAAGAAAAGAAAATTGGCATGAAGTCCTTAAGCTCAGAAACACTGTACAATTCACCCTAATTGCTGGAAAAAATCACTCACAACTTCATGTGAACAAAAGAACACAGGAAGTTTGCTAAGCCAGATATTCAGTTGTTAATGGCTACTCCACAATCATTATGGCCCTCATTCACAAAACATTTTTAAAAGTCATTGTACCATGCATGTAAACACTATACTTTAAGATGCACCTAATAAACATTAGTAAAGTTGTGTTCAAAAGAGTGACTGCTACTTATTAAGAAGCATTATTCAGAAATCATTAGCATACCAAGACGCACCTTATCAGAAAGCTGCATGTCAAAACGAAGCGCAGCTCTTACGATACAGAGTGTCTTAACACCAGGTGTACTTGAAGATAAAGCACGTCTCAGGAGGATAATGTTATACACAGGGGATCACTGACTATTAAAGAAGGACCAGCAACTGAGAAATGGTAGGAGAGATGTTAGGAAACACTTGTTTTTTTTAAACAATATATACAGTATGGAATGGTGAGTAGGTAGAATTTAAAGTCCCATACTACTATAATGAAAATAAATTATAGTGGTGCCAATGCTAATCAGCTAAGAATAATCTCTGTTGTTTTCCTTTCTGAATAGTGTTACAAGTTGTATACTATTACATTATATGGACAAAAACTCCATACAGAATCCTAATGTTCTATGATCTACAAAATATACAGTACAAGCGACATATTTTGAATATTGTCCATATTGTAGTGAGATTCCTTAACTAAAGAACTGAGTTGTAAGTAATAAAACTGGTCTGTAGGGTGAAAGCCAGCATATCTCTGATTCTCCCAGAGCAGAATAAATAAACCTACATTTTTGCTCAGTATAGTGTCCTCTGTAGACATTTCCCATTACCCATTAAAAAACATTTATAAGTAAAGTTTTTGCTAATATTGAGACTTATGAATGACACAGTCATTCATAAAAGAGTATGTTGTACATTTAAAGAAAGTAAACCAGCATTTATTGTATTTTTTGTGGCAAAAACATACCTTGAAGCCCATAATGAAATAACGAACCTCAAAAATTCCTGTTTTACTGTACTCTGAAATGTCAGAATCTTTTAAGTCTTCATAGAATAAAAGCACAAAGATCCAGTACACAAAGCTAATCCTGTATTTGTTCTCAATCGGTATCTATGATTCCATCTTGTGACAAACCCAATAAGATTTTACTTCTCCTTTAATTCCATGGTAACAATATCCTTTGGAGTCTGGAGTGTTCTTTGTTTCATTAACAGCTACACCTCTCCCTATTAGTAAGGAGAGAATTAATGATAAGATAAAACACCTGTGCTTGCTGGCTTTTTTTCTAAAAATTTTCTCCACTCATTACACCTGTTTTTCTTCAGTGAAAACATGCATGTGGGTTAAGGAGTGCTGTATGGTTAAGGAAATTTTGTGAACATCATGTGCATATCATTATCCTCATTTGTACTCTATTTCTGCATAATTTGAATACATTAGCATGCATTTGGCATAGTTAGCAGGTGTACATTTACACATAGTTTGGTTTTTAGATGGTCATATTCCTTTAAGTCTTATTCTTTGAGATGTTTCTTATCATGGCTTGTGATAGAATATGGTGTTTTATTGTGTGCTCCAAATACACTTCTTATTGCATTAGAACCTCTTGTGAATGACACCCTAACTTATGTTTCATGTTTAATTTTTATTTTATAGGACAGAAAATTGAGAAGACTACAACTACTTCACAATTTTCAAATTTATTTCACTTCAAATTACTGTATGTGAAGGTTGAAATTTTGGATCAAATGGCATCTACAGCCTATCAAATCTCTATCAGGACACTTTCAGACTTTTCCCTTTAAGCTCATAACATCAGTCCTTCAGATGTGAAATTAGTTGATGGAAAAAATCATTGTTTTGTATTTAAATACATAACTTTATTTAAATTAAATTCATTATATAATATTTTATTAAATAATAATAGCTTACACTTATATAGCCCTTTTCTGGAGACTGGAGACAGGTAATGGGGACTCCAATCCACCACCACCCCAATGTGCAGCACCCACCTGGCTGATGCGACTGCAGCCATAGTGCACCAGTATGCTCACCACACATCAGCTATCAGTGGGGAGGAGAACATAGAGTGATGAAGCCAATTCATAGATGGGAATTATTAGGCGGCCAGTGGGAAATTTGGCCAGGACACCAGGGTAACACCACTACTCTTTTTTTAGATTTTTAATGACCACAGAGAGTCAGGACCTCGGTTTTATGTCTCATCTAAAAGATAGTGCCTTTGTACAGTTTAGTGTCCCCGTCACTATTCTGTGGCATTAGGACCCACACAGACTGCAGAGTGAGCTCCCCCTACTGGCCCCACTAACAGTAACCATTCTACTAGATGTTCTAGCTGCAACCTTAGTTTTATCAGGAGGTTTCCCATCTAGGTACTGACCAGACTCACACCTGCTTAGCTTCAGTGGTATCTTAGTTGTGAACTATCGGATGATATGTCTGCTGGCTTTTCAATTTCATTTAAATTAAAATAATTTTAAATTTAGATGAAAAACTTTCATCTTTTTTTAGAAAAAAAAAGTTAAACTATAAAACCTTTATAAAGCACATTTTTTATTTCTTAAAAGGAAAGGTGTCAAAAATATTGGCACCCCTCAATATTTCTACAAATCAAATCAAACAAAATTAAATCTGCATGAACATTCCACTTTTTTATGTTGATCTCAGATTAAGGAACTACTGTATACTTGGCTGCCCATGGTTCTTGTTTCATTGGGATGTAAAAATAAGGTGATGCCTGTAAAATTCATTTGTCATCCATCATGATGGGGAAAGGCAAATAACTTCAATGGCTGTAGACAAATGGTTGTTGACCTTTATAAGTCAGGCAGTGGGTCCAAAAAAGTACCTCAAAATTAAATATTCCACTTACTAATATAAATGCAATAATTTAAAAGTCTAAATAACTCGACCAGTGGTAAACTTGCCTGGTAGTAGACTGAAGAGTATCTTGCACCCATCCACAATGAACAAGTTCAGGAGGCAAATAAAAACCCAAGGGCTACAGTTTGAGATTTACTGAACCTGTTTGCATCTTGGGGATATGAAGTTTCCAAATCTACTATTAGACACAACTGGCTGTTTGGAAGGGCTGTCAGAAAAAAAAACTTCATTGAGAGCGACCAACAAACTAAGCTCTTAGTGTTTCCTAAATTACATTGGCACTTGTACTAGAACCAGGTGCTATTGTCAGATGAGACAAAAATAGAGATCTTTAGACATGCTCACCAGTGATGGGTTTGGCATCAAAAGAAGAGTATGTGTGCAGAAAAGATCATTATTGCTACAGTAAAATATAGTAGTAGATCTTTCAAATTTGAACTGGCTCTTTTACTTCTATTTGTCCTGGGGCCCTTTGTTAAGGTCCTCAGTACCATGGCATTTTAGCCAAAAACCTGGTTGCTTCTACCAGGAGGCCAAAATGTGACAGCAAGTGGATCTTCTAGCAACATTTTGACCCAAAGCACACATCAAAATCCACAAAGAAATGGTTAACTGACCACAAAATCAACATTTTGCAATGGCCAACTCAGTCTCTGGACCCGTACCCCTTTGAGAACCTGTGGTCTGAATTGAGCACAGCAGTCCATAAGCATAGACATAGATATTAGGGATCTGGGAACATTCTGTATGGAAGAATAGTTAAATGTTCCTCCCAATGTTTTGTATTCTCCAATCTCATAAAACACAGCAGAGGATAGAGCAGAGGACTTTGGGCTATCGTATTTGCAAGGGGGTACACAACATATAGAAAACATGGGTGCCACTAACTGTGCCACTTAATATTTTTGGACATTTTATAAATTGAGAAATGTGTAATTTGGGTTGATTATATTGCATCCTTTTATAAAGTAAAATGTAATTTTTGGAGAATTACAGTATAGCTCATTACCTGTGTGGTTTAGTTTAGACAGCCTTTTGTTCATCCTTATGAATTGCCAACAATTTTGTAGGTGACTTTGTTTCTGAAGGAAATCCCTTTAATTTGCTGTTTGTATGATTAGTGTTTACAGTTATGGAGAACTTTAAATAGAAACATGTAACATGAGGAGAAATATATGTAGGAAACTCACAAGAATTAATTTGAAAAAAATCAGCCTGTTTAATTTAACAATCAATTAAATAAATAAGATGCAGTATATTCCACAGCAACATATTCATGATATTGCTCATATAATAATATAATAATAATAAACTTTATTTTATATAGCGCCTTTAAAGGTGGCTTCTCAAAGCGCTTTACAGGATGACAATAACAATAAATAAGAAAATTTCACAAGACAGGACACAATTATAATTACAACAATACAACAATAACAATAGAGGAGACCGTGGAAGATGGTATTAAGAAGAGCAGAGGGGTGAAGAATGGAACCAGTTAAGTAAAGGCTTTTCTGAAAAGGAGGGTTTTGAGTCTGGATTTGAAGGAGTTTAGAGAAGGTGACTCTCTAATATCCTTGGGCAAGGAGTTCCAGAGCTTGGGGGCATAGCAGGAGAAGGCCCTGTCGCCCATACAATGTAGACGGGCTTGGGGGACAGTAAGGAGGGCAGAATTTGAAGAGCGGAGGTTGCGAGGTGGGGAGTAGGGCGATAAAAGTTCAGACAGGTATTGAGGTGCCAAGCCATGTAAAGCCTTGTAGGTGAGCATGAGGATTTTAAAGTCTACGCGGAATTTGACCGGAAGCCAGTGCAAGGACTCCAGGATAGGAGTAATGTGAACACTTGCACTAGATCTGGTCAGGATTCTGGCTGCTGAATTTTGGACATACTGATCAAAACACACAATAGAAAAATTGAGTTAATGCATTCTAACCAGTGCTTTGAAACCATGATCTTATGCACATACAATAGGTCTAATAAAACCAGCTCACTGCAGTTATAAGATGAAGTGGCAAGAAAACTAGGTGGCAATAGTTGTTAACCAATAAATATGTGTACTGGACAGACTAAGAGGTTTGGTAAAATAAAAAGAAAGTCTTCAACATTTTTGGAGAGTGTAACAGATACAGTTTTCTCACTGCATTATGAAGAGATAAAAAAAGAAGTCTGCACACTTCGATTTTAAATGCTGTTTTGCACAGCTATATTTATCAAATAAATATTTGCTACTGTATATAGAGCAATTAAGTGCATACCATTTGTATATCTCAAAACTGCAAATTTTCATCTGTCATTTCATAGTCTGGAGTCTACAGTATGACAATGTGGTCATTGAGATAACAGTACGTGTTTAGTATTTTCTAGGTGTATCACTAAGGAGAAATAAATGCTGTGGTCTCTTGAGTGTCTAACCTGCTAAATGTGCATGCCTGAGTGCAGATTTAGCTCTGTGATCTGGAGATTGAGTCTGGTTCCTGTCTTTAGCTCACTGTGACTGGGATTCCCCTAGCAGCAGTGCAAAATTGGATGAACACCTCAGAGCATTTAGTTGTCAAGGACTATTTAGGCTCTTAGTGAGTTTGATATAGTCTTATACTAAATTGTAAACTTTAATTTCTATTTTTAAATCTGCTTTAATCAGGGTAGGGCAATTATTTTGTATATGTATATATTCCTTTCATCCAGCACAAAAAGTGAAATACTGGAAATGCTTTTACAAATCACCTCTCCTTTAAGCTGACTGATCCATAGGATGTGGTTATGTCTGGCCTTGTGTTGATAAATTAAATGTGGATCTCCCATGTCAAATAGCCAAAACAGAAAGGAGATGGTACTGAACAGGGAACATGTACTCACCTGGCCTTAACGAAGACTGTCATATCTAAAATACTTTATCATTAAACTTTGTAATGTTAGGAATGCATATATTTCCACAGTCAAAAACATTAATCTATTTCCAACTGCTTCATCCAGTTCAGGGTCACAAGAGAGCCATAGGCTATTCCAGAAAGCAAAAAGCACAAGGCAGGATGCACCCTGTACAGCACACACACACACACCCACACCAGGGACAATTTTACCAGTTTACCAGCCAATTAACCTGCCAATAAGTCTTTGGACTATGGGAGGAAACTGGAGCTCATGGAGAAAACCCACTCAAACACATTTCTGGAACTGAACCTACCACCCCAGCACTATGAGGCAGCTGTACAGTGTAAACTGTGTACTAATGAAAATTTCCCAGTCTTACAGTGAACGTCTAGGCCAATGCAGCAATATGAACATAAAACAAAAATGTGTTTATTGTTTTATGTATATAATATTTTAAAATATATTATTTGTGCAAGTTGTTGTATAACTTTTAAGCTCTAAACCTATACTGGATAAGCACACATTCATGCTCGTATTCTGCTAGGTTGATGCTTAATCAGACGCTGAGCATAATGACCTTTGTGTCCGTGAGGTACTACAAACAACCATGTCATTCAGCTAGCTAGTAGAACCCAAGCATTTTAAACAAATTGCATTTATAGTATATACAGTACATAACACTTAAACTGTATTTTCATCTTGGAAGTGGACAAGAGAGGTTTGTTTGCCACTCCACTTTAATGTAATGTCAGCATATTGAATGTCTTCCTAGTGACTTCTTGCACTTTGCTTCATGCATTATTTGCTAAATTTAGTACACTAAGTAGAGATGAAATTCATGAATCGTACCTTCTAATTTTCACTTTATTTTAATCAACCATTGATATGGATGTACACTATATTAACTTGAGCTCCAGATATTTGATATACATTTTAAAATTATACCTTTAAATTTGTTTTACAAAGAATATGTGTGCTTGCCCTGTAGTACCCTGAAGCAGAGCGAAGTCTTTTGATCAGTTGGAAATAGTCATGGTTCACTAGAGCTACACAGTCTCTGATTGAGTGGGGAATAAACAGTTGACTGGACTGGGATTCTTTTCCTGGACTCAATCCCCTGGGGCGCAGGAAACAATATGTTGATCATATTCAAATTCAACACGAAACACTAGACTCTATATAAATAATAGCACCTACTCAGTCTGAGTAGATGCATAAAAATGCCTTTAATAAAATTATTTTCTGCATTTATTTTGACTGATTTTCAAAGATATCAGTTAGAGATCTGGTTTTGAGCTTAGGTGCTTGTGGCTGAAACAGTATGCAGTAGGTTAGTACAAAGTTTTTTTTTTTATTCCTCAAGGCACTGCATAATTAATTTGAAGAAGTCTCAAATTCCTCTTGACTAATGGTATGTAATTGGCATAAGATTTCCACCAGGAGGCAAGGCTGCAGCACCCACCTGTCAGAGTCCATTGTCTACTGCACTGTGCCTTGACAGCACATGTTCTACTTGATGGTGCACTGATGGCACTGAGATGCTTGTGTTTTGTGTCCCGAGGTTGTGAGCCTTACTGTAAGTGATGTATTGTTAGCTCAGATGACAGTCATGGAGCATTGCCACACTTCCACTTTTCAAATTAGATTTTCCAGGATGAAGAGGCTTAGCGTGCTTGTCTAAAGTTGCTGCCAAACAACTGTGTTTAAACCACAGATGGAAGCTCTGCCATGTTTTTCCTGCAGTGCTCTCTGTTACTGGCAGCCAGTACAAGAAAATTACAGGGAGAAATCTGCATATAAATGTGATATTAAAAAGCCAATTTACACATTACTGTGATTTAATTTTTATGATATTTTATGTTAGTATAAATAATTAAACATAATATACAGCACACAATATACTATATACAGTTTTTAAGACAAAAAGTTCTGTGTGTAAAGATTTCAATATGTAAATTAATGGCGCTTTCTAAAAAACAAAACAGTAATCCAGACCTTTCTTCTTATGTTGTACAGTAATTGTGAAAACTTTAGTACAGTGTTTTAAGTGTTTTATTATTTGAAACATACACTACTGTGCTTCTCAAATGTTGCATACTTTTATATTGAGTAGTTTTATAATATAAAGTTAAAAATGAAAATATAAATAATCAAGAAATACATATTTAAGCTTTGACTTTATTCTTATGCTCATGTGTTTCATTCTCACCTGACACATCTTTTGGGTGTCCTACCATTTGTCTTAGAAGGTAGCAAATCTTCATTTGACTTTAATTTGACCCATCCTGTAGGCCAATCAACATATTTAAATCCTGAAGCCACTTTAGTCTCAGTTCAATCAGGTGTGTCATGTTGAAAAACCAGAATCAGTTATGCATCTTTGGAAGATAAAGTAACTCGAACAACTCAAGTGTCTATAATGCAGGGAAGAGATTTGGCTGGTAGGGAAAGAAACATGAATAAATAAATAAAACATATTTAACTAGTGAATTGTCTGTATAGATTAAAATGCTTATTGCACTAGAAGACTCAGTATTCTATTAAAGTTTGGTCATCCCCTTTACAAGCATCTTCTAAGAAAAACAGACAGCATCATACAATGCATTACCATTATACACATTGGAGCAGGAAAGGTATGTGACAAACTAATCTATAATATTTTCATACTACAGCATTATAATGTTACAGTACATTGTGTGATACTCCGATATCAATTACTAATATTAGTGTATAACTCAAGTGCTAGCGTTGGTATTAATTCTTTTGATGAATCTATGAAATGGAAATGGATTAGACGAATACCTGTCTACTGCAATAACTTGTGCTTGCTGGATATTTTAATCAAAAAAGGTACACTACTCTTATACTTTGCTTGAATACCCAGAGACCTTTAAAAGGTAAGATTTTCTAACATGGTACTCCTATGCCTTTCTTGTTGATATTTATTTCATTGCAATTTTCCAAGCCAGAGGAAGTTGTACAGCCCAGCTAGCTCATATGCTTATCTGTCATCCTGGGAATTCATCCAATTTTTGGGGGGATGAAGCCAGGTTATCAGATTTTAAAAAATGGCTGAGTACCTTGTTCCAGATTCTTACAACCTTAAGTGCTCTTCTCTGTAATTTTCACTTGTGTCCTCTGATTAGTATTTTACTGTAGATACTGAAAACATATACTGAGGTTTATTTTCCTTTGAGAATTTAAAAAAACTTTTGTTGATTCCCTTTCTAGTCTTCTCTGTTCAAGATTAAAAAGCTTTCGTTCCTTTATTCTTTTATGCGTAGAGAATGTATTTGGCTGCTCTTCTCTGTACAAATTCCAGAGTTGCAATTTCTTTTTGTAAGGCAGTGTCCAATATTGCATGCAATGTTTCACATGAAGATAACATTACAATTTAATAAAATGTTCATTTTTTAACTACTGCACACAGTGCTTTTCAAAAGTAACCAGTACTTCCTATGGTGTCCCATTTTGTGAAATAACCAAATGATGCAATAAAAGGTCTTTTAAACTTAATATTTCATTCAAAACTTTAATGCTGTAACTTCAACATGTAAGAGAAACACTTAAGGGTTACAGTAAATATCAATGAATAAATCAGTATTTTGGTATGAACATCTTTCGCAGCAATTACAGCCATGAGTCATTTTTTGGGTAAGTTTAAAGTCTTCAACTTTGTGGCTTGGTCCAATTATTTCCATTCTTCTTGGCAGATTATCTCAGTCTTTCTCAACCTGCTCACAGATCTATTTAGGACAGCAGTGATTAAATCGTTCCATAGATTCTCAATAAGATTCAAGTCTGTACTCTGTCTGCTAAATTAAAGTATTAGCCTCTAGTATTAGCCTTTACTTTGCTGTGTCCACATTCCCCTTAAGAAGCTTCCCAGCCCCTGCTGATGAGAACCAGCTCCATAACATAATGTTGCCACCACCATGTTTGATAGCAGGGATGTTCATAGGGTGATGCACTGTGTTTAGGTGTTTTGCAGACATAACACTTCACATATAGACCAGAATATTCCAATATTGTATCATCTGACCAGAAATCCTTTTTCTGCGTATTTGCTGTATCAACTGTGGTCTCATCATATTTGCAGTTTCATTAAATACTTTGATGCAATTGTTTTCAGTAGTAACTTCCTTTCTGCCATACAGGCTAGTTTTCTGAGGTGTGATTCCAGATCACTTTAACAAATGTAATGCAACTATTTGAATCTACATAACTTCTAGAAATTGAGAAGGGGCAGTGGTCGTATTACAGATCCCTGTGATACTCTACTAAATCCATTACCTTAATTTGAGTATTATCTGTTTGCTATCCATCAGTCAAAGACATGCATTACTTTGAATAGCTAATGCTTGCAATTTAAGAAATAATCTGTTTTCAAAATATAAAGTATACCATTGTACGTCCAGTATTTGTATGCATTACTACTGGTGCTTCTTCAAAAAACTCTAAAAAGTTAAGCAAGACACATCTTTTCTGAAATCTTAATAGTAGTTATTCCTATAATCCTGTTTTCATGCAGATGATGCTCTGCATTCTTTCTGGAACCATGCATTTAAGAGAAGTATAATTTATGAGTATATAATGGCTTAATTTTGCTTTGTTGACTTTTTATGGATGGGTGCTATACTGGCAATTTTCCATTTGTTGGTCATTAAGTGCAATTTGCAGAATACCATCAGGCCTTAGAGATTACTCTTAGAGATGCTTCTGGTATATGTAACACCCCTTTTTATTACTATTTAATATAGAACTTTGTTTTTGCTCAGTCTAAGACATGTTGTGAATTACTTCCTTGGTATACACCTACTGGAAATATTACTTTAATACATGAGCCATTTCCCATTCGTCATGTAATTCATCATGTAATTACTAGACCCAGAATAATTAACATCCTATTGTTCTCTGGCAGTTGTAATACTATTTATTCTAGCCTTCATTGCAATGTTCTTTTTATCTCTCTCTTGGCCTTTCTAATATTCATTTTTGCAAACTTATTGTACTTTCCTTATCTATATACAGTTATATTCTATTTCTGTCATAAAGTACTTTTTAAAATTGACTTAATCGATTTATTAACTCTTTAGGATCACTTTCTCCTAGAATTTCATTTATTTACTTTTGGGCTAAATCTGTTCTACATTTCAAGGTACTGAGTCAAGATATATTATGTCCTATTCTCTTTCTCTTAAACTCCATCTCATGCCTTCCATGGATTGTAAATTTAATTTTGGACTCTGTATGTACAGTTTCAAACTTTATTTTAAGCATGCCATATAAAATGTTTCCTAATAAGTCTGTTTGACTATTTAAAAAGACTGGATACACTCAGTACATCATTACAATAACCCTTAACAGGATAATCATCTTCCTAATAATGAATGAGTGATAGATATAAAATATTCTGTAGTAATATTTAAATATAATTTTATAGGTTTCTCTGGTGTGCTTCTCTTACTTTTTTATTTCTGCAAACATCAATGTGTTATCTCAAGAAATTATATTCTAGCACTTTATTACATTTTTAATGTGTATAATTTGATCTATAAAACTTAAAAATATGTAACATTATAATGTTAAATATAAAATGTTACTTAATAACAAACTGGTATTAAGTAAATATCACATTTTAAATAATTACTACAGAATAAAAAATATGTATCTATATAGAATTTTTTTTTACTATCTCAAAACTATACATTTAGGGACAAGGTAAAAAACACTGCATGATAAAGTGAGCAGATGCTGCATTAGATGAACAACATTATTCGTAACAAGTCTATTGCCCTCAGCTAGGAAGAACTGTACTGCAGTGCCTGATACATCTACAGTACAAAGAACAAGTGACTGAGCCTTTTCTTAGCCTGGGGATACAAATGAATCGGTCATCGTGTATAATGATAGTGTTGGACAGGTATACCTACGATAAATCTTTTCCTACACAATTCATATTTTCAAGCTTTTGCTTTGAGCTGACTAGTGGAATAGTTCCGATAGATTACTGATGAGTAGAATATGATGTACTGCAATTTCATCTACTTATCAGATGCCTTCAAATGCATCATCCTTTTTGCCCATATTATCACTAAAACTGTTTAAAACCTTGATTAAATCTAAACCTTAAATATAAAGCAGGTCATATAAGGCAACTTCTAAAACATTTGCTCATGGAGCAAGAGAGGTTCCAAATTCGAAAATGACAGAATATGGTCTTTTGAAGATAAACTCAGAAAAAGCTCAACAAATCAAGGTTTCCCTAGGTCATAAGTGTCATATGCCTGGTCATGTATTCTGCAACATTTAGACAGTCATTATCACTCTCGCACATATGCTGCCTGAGATTACATTTTTATCTGATCTATTTTAGGTGTGTTTTCAGTTTATTCTAAAAAGGCAACCAGACTTAGGAAGATATAGTTCACACGATTGCTTATCATTTTCAGTAAACGTGAAACAGGTTAAATTGTTTGCTATGTGTATATTAAGAAATTGAAACTGAAAGTTCCAATTAAAACTTCCATGCAGACTGACAGTCAAAGTATTGCAGTGATATACAGTATTCCCCAACACTATTATCATTAACTCAGAATAAATGAGTCGTAAACTAATTCTTTAAATTTGGATCTGAAATCCACTTATATTTTAACCAAAAAATTAAAACAGTACATGCTATCATATTTCTTTATCACATGTTGTGAGATATGTTAGTGTAATGTTTTGTTTGTATAAGAGAAAATTGAAAATTACTTGAAAATTGTCTGACTTGTTTTTCTGACTGTGTCCATATTCAAAATACTATAAATCCATGAGAAGGGCAATGAAGATTAATGAATCTAAGTATTTTCAATATAAGATTCAGTGTGTGTGATAACTGTTTCAAAGCAAACTTAGAAAAAAAAAACAGTTATTCCCTGCCCTGGTATTTGTAATCATTATAACATGACTCGATTTCTGTTGGTTTCATTTGATATGAATATTAAGGTGTTTAAGAAGTAAATGCAGCTACATGATATGAATTAAAATGGAATTATTTAGAAAAAACACAAGTAAAAATGATATTGTGTTAGCTTTATTATGATTTTGAAATGAATTAATGTAAATTAATGTTCAATATCAGTCTCAGTCCTGTTCCTAAAATTCTTTGCGTGTTTATATCACAAAAAAGTGTCTGAGGGTTATCATACTGTATGACTAGCTTTTTGTTTGGATAAGTTGCACATGTGAAGTTGCTGCAGAACAAATACAGGGAGTTAATGAACATTAGGAAGAAAGATAGGCCCACCTTTCCACTCGCCTCGTACCACATCACTATAAACCTGATTAAATCTTTGCGTTATTCCTCTACCTTTCTCATGGTAGAGTTATTGCAGCATAATCTTCAGGTATTGCAGCAGAACCTTGGTTCACCTGATTCATGGAGGACACCTCCTGGATTCAAGAATCGAGGTATCACCTTCTGGCCAAATTGGATAAAGCTCTCAGACAAGACCTAGGTTTGGGTCGTTCCTGTCGTTGCCTTTGTGCATTTTAAATTGATAGGCACCTATGTACTGCGTGTAACATTTTGGGAATAACTGAAAGGTGGGGATAACTTCAGTTATGTCATGTGTGGAAATAATTTGGAAAATAGTTCTAATGCATTTGCAATGATCACTTCTAAACACCCATTTATGGTAATAAAAGAGACTGAAGTGAGCTGTATTTAGACTGTAAATGGAGGATACAGTACGTTTTGAGTGTCTTCTTCGATGTTCTATGAAATATAGGCTTTTTCATAACAAATTAAAACTCATTTCAAACCTTCACTGAACTGCACTGTGACTTGTTACAGTACATCCTCCATATTGCCAAAGACATTGGAGTTGGGTTAACTTAATATAGGACTTGACTGTGCTACTGACGTTCTAATACTGTTTGAGGTATCTTTATTTTTCAACTTCTGTGTAGTTCAGTCAGCCTACTAAATTACAATAAGGACTGAATTACTAAATTCAAACCCACAGTTTATCTTATAAGAAAGTGTAAATAAAATTATATTGTGTAAGTTGTCCAATATAGCAATTTCTATCTATACAGTACCATTATAAAATATAGCTTAACAAAAACCATGCTATTGTACAATTGTGTGAATTTCTCTCATGGGCCCACCAAATATTTTTAGAGATAATATTAAGGCCTGTCAAATTTCAGTTTAATGTATTTTTTATGATCAGCTGAATTATTTGCTAGAGTAATTTGTGCTGTTCATGAAAATGTATTACTTTTTGCATTGCTGTATATGTGGTGGTGACATTTAATAAAACAAGATTTAGAGAATAATAGTATGTCAAAGCAATCTGATTTACTGAAGTAGTGATGATTAAAAGTGATTTTCTAATGATCAAAACGTTATTTCTTATTAGAAGACAATAAAAGAGGATGACTTACAATTTTTGAGGATAACTGTATTCAGTTGTGGCAGATTTCAGAAACTTACATGTAGCTATCTAAAATCATTAATGCTGTAGTGATTATGATGTTAAAATCTTTAAAAAATTGGGAATTGGCCATTCATCCCACTACTGTTTTTACTTTTGTACTAGCTAGGTCATTTGGTACTGAATTGGCAAGTAGTTCTGGGATCCTATAAGCCAGACAGACTCACAGTTCCCTAGAAACTAAATTTATCCCCTAAGCTCATGGGGTTAGACCCATCAGCTATGTTAGTACTGTAGTTACAGTATGAATGGTGAATATTATTGTCTTTTGCTTGAAGTAATTTGAAAAGTACTGCAGTTCCACACAAATTGTTTGAAACTTTGTTTGGGTTACATGGACAATGGTCATGCTAGAAGTGTAAGTGCAGTTGGAGACATTCAGAATGTATGGTAACAGTCTTTCCCCCTGGTAACCTCACCGCTGCTAAATGCAATATCATTCGGTAGACTGAACTCAAATTTTCATTGTCCAAAGATCAGAACCATTCCGGCCATTTTCACACCCTCAGAGACAATCATGTGCTGGGCAGTGTTGTCTGTATATTGACTGGAACCTTGATTCAGCAAAGTGTTGGCCTGGAGAATGCCCTAGTAAATCGCTAGCCAATGCCAACATGAACACTTCTCTTGATCACCAGAGTATATGTTTGGATTCTTGTAAACAATCTGAATAAGTTTTATTCAGCAGTAGTGCTACTCCAGAAGCAAACCAAGTTTCTTCCCCGAAAGAGTGACTTGCTCGGACCCACGGTCACCCTCTGTGCATAGAGACTCTCTACTAGCCACACAGAAGATATTCATGCAGTTTCTCCAATAAGGAGAAGCTCCCAAATGGGGATGCGCCCAGCCATTCTTGGTTATCATGATTAATGGCCATTCCTGGCACCTGTCTGTCTGTGAGATTCTGGGAACATCTGGACTGCAGTCCTAGATGTCAGAGGTCATTGTTACTCATCCCTAGAAGTGACCAACCAATCAGGAACCTGCAGGGTGTGGTAACCCCACGTGGGTCTAGCTAAATCGCAAGCCAGCGCCAATGTAGACACTTTGCTTGATCACCGGATAATACGTTTGGATTCTTGTCGACAATCTGAATAAGTTTTATTCAGCAATAGTGCTACGTTGGAAGCAAACCAAGTTTCCTCCCCTAAAGAGTGACTTGATCGGATCCGTGGTCACACTCAGTGCATAGAGACTCTCTACTAGTCAGCCAGACTGCTAGTAGGTCCCTGAGAGTAGGTCCCTGAGACTGTCTAGCTCGTTGCTGACAGCAGAAATCTATCCTCCTAATTTCTCTAACTCGGAACAGGACTCACACCAATTGGACAGAGCCTGCCTGCTGGTCTTTGGTGTACGTGCCGGGAAATATGAATCCATATCTGGATAAGTAAACCCCATTTTTTACATCGCATCTTGAGAATTCAGTTGTTACCTCAACAAAAGTTTATATCAATTTAATTCATATGAGTAAAGTATTTACTTTTGAGTATCTAATGTAGAAATGGTGTTAATGAGACTGATTAACAAACCGGTATAGTCGAATGGTATACTGAAGTACATTCTTTGTATCTTTGTGTTTTGCTTCTCTTCATGATCATATACCTTGCATTTTGATAACCCTCACAGTAAGATCTGCCATCTGTGTCCAGGCAGACTGTTATATGTTTTATATGCACAATGTATGTATTAATAAATGTATCTTGTGTATTGAATCTGTGTGTTTTTGATTTCTGAATAATAAATAATGAAAAATTATATATATAGCAGTTGTGGTAGATAAAAAATATATCATACACAACAGTATTCCACCTTCTTTATAAACATTTTCTACATCAACGTCTTTAACTCGACCACTTGCTGTGGTTATTTTGGAAAAGTGTTGAATGTACTCTATTAAAACACTCCCATTGGAGGCTCAGCGGTAGAATTCTGCACAATTGGGTCTGGGTCTGATCCCAGCCAAAACCAAACTTTTAACATTGAGCATAATAAAGACTTTTTCTAATAATAAAATATGTAAACTATATTCACATATTTCTGTTAATTGTATATATCACAGTCACAATGCATCTAATATTAAAATAATATTTATAATAAAGTAATAACATCCAGACCAACAATCTCAAAGTAGCTCGGAAAGAGAAAGGGAATTTAAAGATGCCCTTCAACAGAAATTGCAACTGTGGTTCTCTCGTGTATACAGTATTTAGTTTAAAAAACTAAATGTCAAAGTCATAGTCTTTATTTTTACATTTCAAACTGAAAAAATGTTCAATCTAAATTTTAGTTTTTTATGCATATGTTTTTTGCTGCCCTTAGTAATTTACATAATTATAGTTTTTATAATCATTTGGTTTACTCAAAGTTGTTAGAAATGCGCAAGACCAACAAAGTTGGAAGGAATGTTTCATCCCTTCATGGTGCATTACACCTTATAGTAGGGGGGAGAAAAAATGAGTTTGGGCTTCTTATTTTAACCTCCCCTTCTTGAAATTCACATTCTCAATAATCACTGACAGTGCTTAAGCTTAGGAACCCTAATTCCCATAACTTCCTGGCAGCATCTAAATCTCCTTAGACTAATGCACTTTAATCTTAGGCAAGTTATAGAATGCAACAAATTAATTAAAATAACTACTCAAACGTTCTAAAGGTTTTAAAGCTATTATGTCTAATATATTTGTTATAATTAAAATAATAACATCAAATTAATATGTATACTCTATTGACATTTTTTAGTAATTTTATATCTAACAGTATGTTAAATATTCACTTTACATTCACAATCTATCATACCCTTAGCAGCCACTAGGTTGTCGGGATATTTCATATATTAAACCAAGAAAACCAGTCATATTAAACCAGTCATCGCAAAGGTTGTAGTGTCGAAAAGATGCAAGGTTACAAACAGTTCGGAAGGCTTTTAGGCTGTGCAGCCACCAATTTTAGTGCAAAAAGGGAAAAACAATTTTCCTAATAAGAACATAGGAATAATTACTTTGATTAAAAATAATAACAGTAAAAAATTATTTCAAGTTTCATTGTCTCATGTAACTGTCATGATGTTTCCTAAAAATTAAGCTTCTTAATTTTTGAAGTGATCAATTTTACATTAAAATAAATTAGTTTTATTATATAATTGCGAGGCCGGCAATATATTCGATTTAAAGATCAAATCATAATTATAATATAGCATTCATAATATAATATAGCAATGTCATAGAGCAATATTTTTAACTACTTATGTAAACTTAATACATAGTACCTCTTTAAAGTCATGCCTCGACAGATGGGTTGAAACTTTAAGCATTCTTTGAATTACCTAGTTATTTAAAAACTATTCAATGAGAAACTGATTCGACTATGTCTTTGGTTTAGACTTTGGTGACTATTTTCTGGGAGTGGATGGTAAATTCCTCCATTTTCTACAGATTTCTTTATTTGTGGTTATGCTCATTCCATTAATTGTTATTGGTGAAATTCTTATGGATTATGCATATTTACTTGTACAGTAAAAACTGGACAGATTTATTATCATCAGGAATTTTTAAAAATGTCCATGTTGTAATACACACCACAGACATTTAATTTAGAAATTTAATGTTTACAATCAATAGGTTTATCTGCCCACAGAGGGTTTCTTTACTTAAATATAAAGCAATGATAACATTTGTTTGTGATGTATGACACTTTTCTGCATTTAATCCAATTATGTACAGTTTGGTTTTGTTATCTATGGCTTAAAGCTCCTACATCATATCTTTATCGTCTTTTTCACATGATATGATCTGTATTATATTATGATCACTTGCCCTAACTGCCCTGTTCCCACCACATAGACAGAATCATTCTTGCTTAGATATTAGTTAGAACCAAACTGAGAGAAGCTGAATGTATTCAGTTGTTATGGAAGCCACTTTTAATTTATATTGAGATTTAAGTGGCCTCAGTTCATTTTAGGAAATTTGAAGTTTCCCACAATTTTATTATATCAATCCTTTTACATTGTTTTTATAGAGCAATATGACTATAAACTAGTTATGAAATACAGTACATATTAGCTATATATGCCTTTGATATTTTTTTTGACTGTAACTTTTGCTGTTCTCTCCTGGATCTTTGTCATATGGTTCAATCTTATGACGTTGCAACAGGCAGCCAAATTTGGTATGTGAAAAGAGGGTGGAGCCAATGGAGGGCAGCAATGAGACATTCCAAATGCAGCATTCTCATGAGTAAATTAAGGGTGCACTGATGGACACCAAATACTATAAAAGACATGCAGTGTAGAAAGAGGGTTGTCTGAAATCAGTTGCAACAATGTGGAAAATGATTTAAAACTTATACAGTAGGTTAGGTTAAAACAATTATCTCTATGTATGTATTTGGAATAAAAGACTCGATCGTAGCCATGTCTGCCAGCGGAATGGAGAAACAGGTTAGGCTGATTGGGGAGATTTCCACTATTTGTTTAAAGGGGAAATTCCTTCCTTAGGAAGGGAATCTCTTCATTAGGACTAGCATTGGGTTGGAAAGGCATCTTCCCATCAGATGGTCCATTTTCCATCTAAACTAAAGTGATGACTTCTTGCTACAGTAGACTTCTTGCTACACTATGCTACCAATTAGAGGGGATCTGTTACAAAAACAGAACATAGATTTTTATCCTGTCTTGACTTCTTTTTGATATTTTGCTTTTTTTGTCTTTTAGGTCTTAAAGGCTTTTGTTTAGAAAAATACTCAGTGTGGTATTCTTTTAAGAAATAGTATTAAGTAGTTTTGCAATCTTGTTTCCACTACAAGTACAACTAGCAGTGCAATAAAAATATCTGACAGTATACAAAAGAAATATACAGTTTATACTTGAACAAAGTCAAATTTTCCTCTCATTATTCTCTGATTATATTTAAAGATTCAAATGATACCATCACATGAAAAACACATTATAAATTTTGGAATTTGTGCTTCAAGCAAAAATGCACAAGGTCTGTCATGCCTTGCTGGTTGCTAATATGCTGTACTTTGATACTATAAT
Source organism: Lepisosteus oculatus (assembly GCF_040954835.1). NCBI lineage: Eukaryota > Metazoa > Chordata > Actinopteri > Semionotiformes > Lepisosteidae > Lepisosteus > Lepisosteus oculatus. Next base: position 35,993,952 of record NC_090702.1, on the reverse strand, counting down.
ATACAAAAAAAATCTGTAATAACTACATCAGAATGGAAATAGATGCTCCGAAGATCTAAGAAACATATAGCACATGATCAAACATAAAGCAAAGTAAATCTAAAACACCTGCTGCTCAGGATAGAGCAAAAGTTGCCTTTGATCTCAAATGTATATCCTTTTTTTCTTTCTGGAGATCATTTTCTTTTATGGCTTTTCTCATGCTTAACTATATTTACCAGGTGTGTTCCTAAGTATAAATACATTTGCTGGATGTTTTTGAAGCAGCACCAGATTTTTAATAATCCTGCTCTAATGCTTAGTATGTATCTTTAATTTTCACATCCTCTGTGGTACAATGTTCATTCCTCAAAGCAATGTTTAAAATTCATATGAGTGTCATAGCCATATTTACTGGTCAGCATAAACATATTGCCATCATTATATGAATTGCCAATATCATATGCATAATGCTTTGTAGTGCCAAATTAGGATTATAATACAAAACTGGCATTGAAGAAGATTAAATATTTACAACCTTGGCAATAAATGTTTTGAACAGCGTTATACGTTTCTGCACAGTATTCTTTAAAAATATGTTTCATTATCTTTAGGGTAGGATTGTTTATTAAATCATATAACAATCCTAACCTCTCTGCAACAATAATTCTATCTATACTTAAACAAAATGTGCAAGAATTGTAGTAAAGTAATTGGTGCAGCAATTTCTTGTATTTCCATTTGCATTCCTGTATTTCCATTTGCATTCCTTAGAAATACAACTTTCCTTAAAATAAGGAAAATAGTTATATTCTGATAATAAAATATTATTATTATTATTATTATTATTATTATTTTAATATTATGTAAAAATGAAGTAGTAGGTTAAATGTTTTGTTAATTCACTTTTTTACAATTCACAATTATTGATTATAATAATCGACTGATTTTTTTGCAAACAAATGTGTGTTCTGTGTTGGCAATTGTTACAGCCTTCATGTTGAGATTTACTTCCTAAATATGAATAATTAGGGAATCAGGCTATAAAACATTTTCAGTACTCGAGAACACATATCTGTGTGTAGGAAAGACAACTCTGATGAACATGCAAATAGGTTTCATAACTCATACAGCTAAAAACAAAAGGCCTAACAAAAAGATGAAAAACCCATTTCAGTTTTTCAACAAACTTTATCCATAACCTAGGACAACCTAGAAAAGACCACCTGTTTCACAGAGTTTGCTAAAAAACATTACTTTAAATCAACTTTATTGCACTTATTAACTTATCTTTTATGAGCATTTGATTTTCTCATAAACATTCCTTAGAAATTATAAGAAGTAGTTAGGTAAATGATAAGCTGCTCTGAGCTCAGAACAACTTTAGAGCATGAGGCCTTGTGTCCTACTCCATTTTTTCACTTTAAGTCTAATTGGATGCATGTACATGTGTTAAGTGGAGCGTAAAAACACATACATTAATTACATAGTGCAATGCAGATTTTATTTTTTGCTTATAGCGTCCCAATACCATGTCTTATTGACCTGCTACCAACCAAAAATTATGGAATGCTTACAAATGTCCACACAAAACCAACTGCTACTAGTTTCCCTGAGCTGTGAGTTGAAACCCTATGGCTGAAGTGCTTGATCTGTTGATAAGGTTATGGACCAACTAAACAATGTGGTGTCAAATCCTGGATCCTGTTTACTTTCAGTGAAACGTTTACAGTAATTCAAATATAAATACAAAGATGGACCAAAAAATGTACTGCTGAAATGAAGAATCACAAAGAGCTCAATAACCTTAGCGGCTGTTGCAAAAAGATACAGTATGGTCTGGAATGTAATTTCATTAGCTGCAGTTGTATTTAATAAACTATGTGACAGTAAAATTATTAAAATAAAGAATTTGTTGCACATACGCTAAGGACATAAGTAACCCAGCTTTATATGATAATTAAGGTACTAAGGCCTTGACTTGGAGTTAATTTAAATAACACTGGTCAATAAAAAAACAATAGTAATTACAAACCTATAGTAATCAGCTGAAATATCCATGAATCGCCACTCTGCATCCAGCCTGCACTTTCTCTCTCTGCTTCAGCACTGTAATGAATCAGGGATCCTGTAAAATCATCTCAATCCTGTAATTCCCAATTCTGCCAACACAGAACTTGGAGCCGTTCATTACAATATAAAAATAAGACCCAGTTAAAATATAGATACTGAGTAGTCAGTACTTGGGCAGGTGTCACGGAGAGGCTCACTCACTAGCTTAAATTTGTCTCACAATACTAGTCTGTTGTGCTACTTATATTTGTGTTGAATATAGTGTTTAGAAAATAAATGTATAGATGGAAATTAAGTTGCCAAAAGGGTCACATGTTCCATGTCCTTGAACTTGATTTAAGGGTGGACTATGGATATTCAGGACTAGGGCTAGTCACCTCTGGTCTGTGATATATAATGGATTCTTCTATCCCATATGTATTTTATTCATGTTGCTTTGTTTTTAGATTGTTAGTTTCAGGCCTTTTCCAGCTAAGTTAATCTAAATGATTAAAATGACTCATTGAACATTTCAAAATGCTCATTTTAACCTTCTGTAAACCAGTACACCTAAGGGATACTCAAGGATTTATATTTCATATAAGTTTCTGCATATCGTATAACCTTGTGTAATCAAATCTCGGAAGCTAAATAAGGCTGGATCTGGCCATTACTGTGCCAGGAGACGCTTGCTTTTTTCAAATAGATGCAATATTTCCAGCCTTTATAAAGAGGTAAAAGGGAACCTCTAAGTGCCTAAAGAAGTGTTCAGAGTTTTATTTACAAACAAAAATCCAAAAAAAGTCAGGCTGCTACTTCTTGTGGTGTGTGTATTTTCCTCTTGAACAAAATTTACAAACTAATGTCGCAGTATGGTGACAGGGGACATAGTACACTCAATTTTATGGCATATGACAAAATAGCTGTATTAACCCTAACTTTCTGGTAAATTCTGCTCTGGATTTGTATAGTCTGGCCTTCCTAAATTTCCCTTTAAAGTCAATTGCTAAAGCAATTACAGTATTTGTGTTCCTGAAATGCTGTGCAGTTAGGCTAGTAACACATAGTGAATCAAGCACTTCAGAATCCTTCAGGATGAAACATATTATATAAATACAAGTATTTGATACAAGCTATAAATCATTAAAAAGTATTCTTAGGTTATTGTAATACAGTAATAAATATAAAACTTGGTTATCTTATCTTAATGGGAACTGTAATGCCTACAGTGAGAATACAAATGATCAAAGTTAAAGCTAATAGATGTAAACAAGAGTGAAACCTCCTCAGACATGTATGGCATCCTCCAAATTCATTTATACCTTGATCAGCTGTATCTACAATTCGATCTATTATGAGCATCCAGATGTACATTCAATGTTTTTCAATACTAATAAAGGAAAATCTAATAACTCAGATGACTTTCAATAAATGTGTGCATAAATAGAGCATCTGTCGAAATTAGTTTAATATATTTCTAAAAGCATGATGTTTATTGTTGGTGTATGAAAATAATTAAATCATTTCCAAGCCTCTGTTGGCTTTGATAACCAGGAGAAGGTGCTTCTTGTAGTTTTATAACAAGTCCTGGAATATTTAATGGATGATATTTGACCGCTTCTCCATGTTTCCAAAGACTGCACAGTTTGAGATTGTGACTTGCTTCCTACAGCTCATACAATCAGTGATTTAATGGAGTCTGTGATGGCCAATAAAGTGTAAGGTTTCTTTTTATTGGAAAGCAGTTGCCCAAGTTCTTATTTAGGGAAGTGGTAAAATTAATAACAAAATAAGGATTCTGACACCATCTTGTTATGCAAGCAAATGATAATGATATATAATTTTACCCCCAGAAGTCAGGAATTACCAAAAGTCACGTGGCAGGCTGTTCTTTTGTTTATCATGACACTCTGATGGAGTAATAATAAGGTCCAAACTTACATTAATGAACAATAAATATCACAACTATAGGACATACAGTACACAACAGTTACACTATAGATAGTTACAATTGTATATACAGTTGTCTTTATGTACAATTAGTAGGTTACAGGGTCCTACTAACAATTTACTAGCAAATTCCAGATTTCTATCCTTAGAAATGGAATGCCACAAGTAAAACACCTTAACAGGCCAAATAAAGAAAGAAAAAGTCTAAGAAACATGGACTTTACCCAGGACTATATACTGTATATACTCTTTAAAAGGATGTCCACAAAAGAAAGAAAACTAAGTTCCCTATCCTAACAATGCATTGCTAGTATTGAAAACATTTTTAGCCTAAGGATACCGAAATAGAGGATTTTTTTCCTATTTCCTAAAATACATAATACAGCAACCTCTGTTATGTTAATACTCAGAGTCTGGTACCGTTTTTAGGCCTCATATTACCTGAAGAGAATCAGGTTCTCAGTATGGTTATACAAAGGAACTCTCCCATAGTGCTACTTTGAAGGTGATGACAGTGTGTTCACTCTTCCTCTCTTCTTCCATTATATTTCTTGTATGTTTGCTTCCATATTTAAGAAGTCCATGCCTTTGGAAGATGGCGTAATGCTGTCCATAGAAATGGCCTTGTCAGTGTTTAATGTTGATTCTTGCATAGAGTGGACCTATGATTATAAATAATAATTTGCAGTAGTTTAACTGAGGTGTCGCTACATGTTGAAAAACATTATTGGAAAATTCTGTAGAACTGAAATGTGTTTCACACATTGTATTTTATACAAGGGCGATTCTTGAAAAGGGGAGGGGTGTTACCCCGGCGTCGTGTCCAAATTTCCCATTGGCATTTACCAATGCTGTGATTTGGCTTCATCACTCAGTTCTCTTCCCCATTGATTTCTGATGTGTGGTGAGCGCACTATGGCCACCGTTGCATAAAGCAAGTGGGTGCTGCACATAAATGACGGTGGAGGGGAGCCCCTATTATCTGTAAAGTGCTTTGATTGGAGTGTCATGAAAATTGCTGTAAAGATGTAAGGAATTATTATTATGATTATTATTGTTGTTGTTATTATTATTATAACTCATAAATACATGAGACAGCAGTTACCAAACTGGGCAATTGTTATAATCACAGAAACACGGGTAACCAAAATTGATGGAGATGAATGTAACGTTGGATGATACACACACTTCTGATAGGAAGGAGGGAATTTATTTAATAGTAAAATTAAATAAAATAGATATGGAATCAGAGAATGAACAGTTGAAACAGATTCTGCTTGAAGGACAAAACACATTTATCCTAAGAGTAAGTAAATATAAATCAAAAGCTAAAAACACCATCGCAATTTGTTCAACAAATCAATTAAGAAAAATATAAGGGAAAAGAAAGCAATTTATTTTAAGCAAAGTAGAATGAATTGCAAACAGTTAAAAAGGATGTTAGTAAGGCAAAAAATGAAAGCAATATTGCAGTGGATACTAAAATAAATAATAAAAAAGTTATTTCAGTACTATAACAAAAGAACCTTTAAGGGTGAAGTAAAATGTGGTATAACAATTGGAATGATCTTGACAGTGAAAGGAAAATGGTTGATATATTTAATGAGTATTTCACTCATTTAGTAATGAGTGTTCACCAAGAACAATTCGGAGGAAATAAATTGTGGTATAATTTGTGGTATACCACAGAGACCCATACTGGCACCACTATTCTTACTAATTTATATCAATGATTTGGACTTTGGTATAATTAGTAAACTGGTCAGGTTTGCAGATAGTACCAAAATGGTAGGATTAGCAGACACTGTAGATGCAGCATGTACCATTTTAAAGGATTTAAGATCAGGTACACATCCCAAATGTCTCTTGTTTATAATTGTCTGTCTCTTAAGTGTTTTTATGTAGTGAGTTCTCAAACCATAATATAGCAGCACTTCATATGACAATACACAAGGGGTTTCAAAGACATAGGTGCATTTGTGTACATGTGTGTCGTTCTAAAATATATTACATAAGAGGAACTGCAGAGTTAGTTTCTTATATCCAGATCTAGCACCAAGAGGCTCATGATTATCACCCATTACAATGTAAGGACATTTTCTGTAATATCACATTATGATTTCACATGTAAACATTTTAATTGTTATTATTCTATTTGTTTGATTAGTGCATGTTAGCATTTTATCTGACAACCTTTATTGACTTTTAAACCTTTATTAGGCTATTTCACTCCTGAGGTACAAGTCAACATTAGTCAACTAATACTGAGGTGCTGAAATGCATCTGTATGAAGCCTCTTTTGAAATACAACTTCTCTTTGCTCAGGAGAGGGGAATTGATTTGAGAACATTCAGGAAAAGAAAACAAAAACAAGATAAATTAATCTTGGTTCCTTTTCCATATATTGCTTTGTCAGAGCCCATGGGTGAAGATTTGGTATTAAAACAAATGTGGGGGTGGACACTGTCATAACTGCTTAAATTAAAGGCACTAATACCTTAGTATTTTTAACAGTTTTTCAATTTAAGATGTGGCAAAGAGAAAAATAAGTCACAATTGCTGCTAAATGTATTATTTTAAATATTACATTAAATACTCACAGCTTCAATTCCTCATGTCTTAAGTATATTTATAATACCCTGTAATAAACGTATCATAAATCCATAACATAAACAGTGATTCCGTAAAAGAAACTTATACAATCTGGACTAGGCAAAAAGAGTTATTTATTCATTAATTCTTTAATTAAATATACTATAACTATATTATTATCCTCCAAATCCTATTTTTAGCAACATGCAGCTCTTAAATTTTATTTTAGTACAATAATACATATTGGATTGTTCTTGGCATCATTTTAGTATTGCCAGTGAATGAAAAGCAGCAGTCAAAGGGCTTTTTCTTCAAAGCTTTGCTGCTTTTCATTTAATGCATTGTAACATTTCCCCTTGATATTTAAAGTCCACTTTGTTCTTGTTCCAAATGACTTTAAAAGTCTGCAGAAATCTACATGTGATTGGAGCCAAATACTAAATGTTCTTCAACCTGAGCATATTTAAAGTCACTAAGTAAATGTCAATTGATTAAACGACAACCCAAGGCTGGTATGTGGTATATTTATACTGTTATCTCAGTACTTTTCTAAGCAACTTCTACAGATTAATGAACAATTCACTGTGTAAGCAGAAAATTTTGTTTGATCTGACTGTTGTAAAGGGAAAAGAAACAAAGGCCGATATTGTGCATCTTTCTGCTGTCATTTACTATTAACAGTACAGACTTTTAAAAAACTTTTTTTACATACTGTATGTACAATACTGTATCTCCAAAACTAGTAAAATAATGCTTTTGACCAGTACATGAATTATGATGCCTGCATCAGGCTGGTTAATTAATGCATAAGCTACAAGAAATTACAAGTATAATTGAAATATAAATACCATAACAATATGGCACTCAAACAACAAAGATAAAATAATTTCAAAACAAAAATCAATTAATGTGTCTATAATGCTATGTGCTTCTTAACAGTTATATGGTATTTTTTTCTGGTACAGAAAAGCACAGTTAGAAAGTGTGCTGATTTTAATGTATATTAAAACATAAAATGTTTTTATTTTAAAAAATGAAATATGAAACTTGTTTCCAGATGTTTTTCCATATTGTTTTTCTCATTTAACATACAGTAGGATAGAAATCAACATGCTATAACAGTCAACAAATGATATCTTCATAAAGGGCTACTGCAAAAGCATGTTCATTTTAGGCATGAATGCAATGAGATGATAAGACATTGATGTACTTCAAGAAGTGCCTCAAGAAGGGGTTAGTATCCATGGACTGGAGAATAGCTAGTACCCCTTTCATAAGAAGGGCAACAAAACTGACCCAAGTAATTCTAGACCAATAAATCTGTCATCTATTTTATGTACAGTTATAGAAACACTTATGACAACTACTGTAAATTAGAAGATCACGGACATAAGGTTCTAGAGAATAGTCCAACTTGCTAGAGATTTTCAAACAGGTAACTATAGCATGGTGTATTTATATTTTCACAAGGCTTTAAAGTTCCTCATCAAGAGATTTATTCTCAAATTACAGGCAGGAGGCATTCAGGGATTCACTTGGATTGAGAATTAGTTAATTGAAACATAGAGTATTAAATAAGGGATGAATGTTCAAATTGGGATGATTTGATCAGTGGAGTAACACAGAGATCTGTGCTAGGAGCAGTGTTCTTCCTTATTTATATCAATATTATAGCTTCTGGTATAGTAAGTACTGTAAATGTATGATGTTTGCAGCTGATAAATAATAGGAGGATCAGCAAACTATAGACAAGTAAGTGAAATTCAAAAGTTTTTTTTAAAATCGAGACTGGGCAAACAGATGGCAGATTATGTGTATTGTAGACAAGTTCAGAATTTGCATGCAGGTAACAAAAACTATAAATGCAAATGGGAAACTCAGAAATAGAAGATGCAATGACAAAGATGTTTATGTGAATACATATTTTAAATCTACTAGACAAATTCTGAAAGCAACAAAAAAGGCAAACAAAATAGATATGTAGTCAGATGCAAAGAATTTAAATTGAAGAATGTTGTGTTAAATCTGTGTATTGCATTAGTAAGGCCACATTTAGAGTATTGTGTACAAATTGGTCACTACGTTACAGCACAGATATTGCTGCACTTGAATCATTCCAGAGAAGAGCATGCAGATACATTCTTAAAGGCTTATGGGATAGTCTGACACTGACAGGCTTAAGTAACTGCACATTTGTAGTGTTGAACAGAGAAGATTACAAGTGGACCTGATACAGTTATTCAGTCTACAAACGAATTGAAATGAGCTTCTTCAGAATGAAAACTAAAACATGAATCAGAGAACAGAGGTGGACAAGAAGGAAACTGCATTTAATACCAAAAACAAAAGGCACTTCTTTACCCCCACATATGTGGGAGAATGAAATAAACTTTCCAGCCATGTTATTGAAGCCAATGCACTGACTTCTTCTTTCCAGAACTGGCAAGATGACATTCTTGTTCCAATTAGTTATCAAATGGGTTAAGGAGGCCACATGGCTTCCTCCAGTTTTTAACAGTTCTTGTGTTTTGTCTGATGGTAAAAGGTTATTCTTTATGCAGCTTAAAAAATTAACAATGGATAAAAACATTTGAGGGTTTATTAGATGTATGCTTGGGCTTCTTGTGATGCAGTCACATGTAATTGTGGTCCTGGTAATCCACATACCTATGGTTATTGTTCCAGCCGAGCCCTAAGTTACATAATCAAATCCTTCATTGACTTAATAATGAAAAAATAAATTTGAAATGTTTGTTTCCAGATCTTAAATATGTAGGATCTTTAACTGTTGTATTTTGTAAGTGAAATAAACCCAAATTTCAAGTAAGGCTTCAATCATCTACTTAAACCGTCAGATGAATGGATCACCAGGACCAGGACTTGCAACTGCTGTTGTTGAGATTTTTAGGGCAGTATAGAACCACTAATAATACTGGTATGTACCACCAATACCAACTTTTCATTGAAAACTCCTTTTGGCATACGGACTATAGTGCCCTTGGAAATGTACTCAGGACCTACAATTCCACTGAATATCTTTACTTACACAAGCCTTTCCTTTCTCTCGTTCTCTGGCACATTTCTATTGTATGCAAGTATGAAGTCGAAGAACAACAAACGATTTGAGGGCAAATATGCTTCTATCAGCATTCTGGTAAAAGGAGGCAGCTGAGCTACTCAACCATTTCAGAGCTGAAAGTGTATAGCTAACTGCTATAACTGGAAATTCTGTGATATTTGAGATGCTACTGAAATATCCCAATTCTGTGGTGCAGCACTTTCAGTTAATTTGATGTAGAAATCTAAGAACTTTACATATATATGCTGGGTATTGTTTAAAGCTTCAGATTGGGACATATGCCAACCTTTCCATTGTGCCAAACTGAACAGTTAGCAGTTTCTGTTGCATGAGTAATATGTGTGAATTGTGGACTCACAATTCCCATGAAAAAGACAGGTGGATCAGAGCTTTCTACTGTAGTGTGCTCTCACGAGGCATCAGTTCTGTAGGGTTTGAGCATTTACGGGGACAATTATTAATTGTAGCCGTAAGTCACAAAATGATTCTTTTAATGGCTTTAGAATCCAACCTTGCGATATAACTCAAACAACGCACACACACGGGTACTAATACAGGAGGATACATTTATTAATACATAGAATGTGCATATAAACTTAACAGATCTTATCGTGAGGGTTATCAGAATACAAAAGGTGTATATTCAGTCAGTTATGAAGAGTTACATATATCAAGAGGACATACATTCAGTATATCATTCATTTAGACTGTTTCGTAAATGCACTTGGTTATAACTTCTACATTGGATACTCAAAACAAGTACATAACTCTTAGGAATTAAATTGATATCAACTGGTTGGGATAACAATTGAATTCTCGAGCTGTAATGCATTGAAGTTGAATACTCATCCAATCTCTGGGGATTCAGATCTCCTGCGGGCTCTCTGGCTCCGTGCCAGGCTGTGCTGTGCGGCTTGCAACGGTGCACTGCTGATGCTCACTGACCGGCTAGTTAGTGTTGGCTTTAACTAGCACAGTTTGTGCACAGGAGAAAAGATGACTGTGGGTCCCAGCAGGTCAGGAAGAGGACTGGTTCGTTCCTGATGAAGGGCTAGTTCTGAATAGTGATTCAGCTGTCCACAGTTCCGACCTGTTCACGAGGCTTGTTGCTGATGCTAACCTCAGGTGGATCCTCTGGTTACTCGTGGCAACCTCCGCTCTAGACTCTTAGAACAAAGGAAAGTTCTGGGACTCGGACACACTGGCCGTTCCGTGGTTGTCTCATCTCAGGATGGTAAGGAGGCGCGCTGTGAGAATGTCCTGCTCTTGGGAGCCGTCCTGCCCTGGAATTGTCTTGCGCCCCTGGAATTCTCCTTAGAACTCTGTGTTGCCTGTTTTTACCTGGAGGAACTTCAGCTCGTTCATTGGCTGAAAGTTTCCTGGGCATCAGAGTCTCACATGGGTTACTCGGCCCTACCAGTCCCTGATTGGTTGATCAAGGTGAGATATGAGTCACTTACTCCTGACACTTAGGAATGCAGTCCAGATGTCCATCTGGCACTCCCTAGACAGATATGTGCCAATGGATGACCATGATAGCCAGGCTTAGCTAAGTGCATCCCCCTTTGGGAGCTGTCCCTTATCAAAAGAAAACATCTTTAAATCAGCCTGCATGAATAGTTTCTCTGTGGCTGCACCACAGAGATGAACAGAGAGATGGGGCGTCATTTGGGAAAGCACAGCAACATTTAATTCTGTCTTATTAATAAGCCTCGCCGCTACACTACATTTGGAACCAGTGATTGATCCAGTTATCTTTTCCTTAACATTTAAAACATTTACTTGACACATCTTTTTTTTCTTGAGTGGTTGTCTTTGAATGGTTACTGATTACTATACTTTTGATATATAAAGATTCACATCTTTTCCAAACAGAACTCCTCCATCAAGTACCTCTATCAAAAAGGTACTTTAGGAGTGTACTACCAGACACTATTTTCACCTTATATTTTAGGGTAAAAATAACTTTCAAACGTTTGTCAATTTAAGTTACGAATCACATACAGAGAAATATATTTGTACACCAAATGAACAAAACATTTCTGAGGCACCTAGTAATGTGTGATTTTGTACATGAGGGCTCAGACCTGCATTGCATCCTACTTCCTTGTAAGAAACAGGGAAAGAGGTCTGCAAAATGCCACATGGTGGGGTGATGGTCAGTGGGTGCATGAACAGTCATCACTCCCCCCATACTCTTCAGGTGTTGTTGCAGTGAGCCAAGATAATAAGCAATTGGCCTTTCCTTAATGGGACAATTTAATAATACAAAAAATAAGTGATGATTCTGAGAGGACAAAGAAAAACTATAAAACTATAAAAAACTATAAAAAGTATAAATCTGCACACTCTGCATATTTAACAAAAGTGCTCAGACCGCATTAAATAAAGTATTGAAAAAAAATGAAATTTTTAGGAGGATGCTGTTTTTGACTTTTGCCATTTAACGACACATTACTGGTGATTAAAACAAGAATGCACACTTCTCGTCCTGGAAGTTTGGTATCTTGGTTTTATATATTTTTATATATCTCAAGCATCTTTAACTAGATGTTAAATTAATCTAGTTAAGACATTAACCAATTACATCCATTAAGTAGTTATGAGATCAGATGGAATGAAAACCAACAGACATTGCTCAGTTCAAGGATTGGAGATGTGTATCCCTGTAATAAAGAAGCCATAACAATGGTTTATTGCTGCAGAGTGTACTTAATTTAGTAATATACCTGCTTCAATAAATTTTCTGTCTGCTTCTATAAACCATTAAATGGCTTAAGAAATGTGAAATTTAACACACAATTATAATTATATCATTTAAAATGTAATTATGATTTTTAAATACTCTGTAATATTAATGAATAATGTATATAAGAGTATTATTATGGATGAAACTCTGAAAACAGAATATTCTTGACATGCTATAAAAATATCAAAATGTTGTGTAACATTGTCTGGGTCTTGAGCACGTAGAATGCTCTCTTATGCTATAATAGTCTTGCCTTGCATTTAAAGTAAATATTGTACTTTTATTTCTTTAGTTAGTAATGTATATAAAAGGCAGTCTACAATATAAAATACAGTATTTGTATTATATGCTGAGAAGTTAATAAGACAAGACTAAACATTAATCTGAAGGGTTTTACCTTGTCTAAGCCTCTTATGTTGCAGTCTTGATTCAGGTAAATTAATTAAAAAACAAAACAGCATTGTTGAATTTGCCAGATTGTAATCCAAAGATATCTCCCGTAAGATAAATTCTCTTTCTACTGTGTGTGTCTCACTCATTCTGATAATAATCTTTATAGTAATAATTGTTTACTTAAACTAAGAGGATAATGGCACTATACTGGAAACAGGTAATTTCACATTACTATTTTGCTGGTAAATGAATTGCATGTATTTTTCTTTGTAGACCTCACACAGGTCATTCTCACATTTCACACACCTGTCCACCTGCAAGCTACACTTCACTGGCAACACAGCCCTCTACTAGAGTTCAGCACTTAACAGTAGAGAGGAGGGTCCCTCACCGACAACAGTGCCTGCCTGCATGTGGCCAGGAGACCATAGGGCTCACTCTGTGTTGCTCGGTCAATTAATCTCATCCAAAAGTCTGTGACACTCAGCCAACAGTACGCCACTGCTTTAGGGATCTTGGTCACATGACCCAAACTTGAACCCAAGATTACAGAGCTCAACCTGTGCTTTTACCTGATTAGACACTCAAGAGGCCAGTAGTTAACACTTTTTTTTACAAAATTCTGTTTCTCTTGCAGTTATGATAGCATGCAGTGGGAAGATGCCGTAAAACTTGAAATACTGTCATTCTTCTGTATTTGAGAAGGTACATACAGTAGATATATTTATTTTTGCTTTATATTTATCTTTTTATCTATGTTAATCTTTTTGCAGCTTTATCCAGGTTTCTTATGTATAAACACATACATACGTCATACAGTATGAACACATGAAGTGTAGACTTTTAGTAGAACCAAAAGTTTCACAAAATAAGTAAGCTTATACAAATAAAAATAAATAGCTAGAAGGAATAGAGTGAGTACTAATTTATTACTGTTTAGAAGCTCATGATATGACTGACAAAGTGTTTTTTAAATCCTCAGGTTTGTTAATTTCATGCAAACAAGTTAAACAACATAAACCTCCAATTAAATATCAACTTAACAAACGTAATGAAACTCTGTCCAACATCTTAATAGTTCATCCATTATCTCTTAGTTTGGAATTATAGCCTAGTCAAGCATTCCATTAAACTGTTCATTATGTGATTTCATGTGAAAAATGTTTTTATCAGTAGGTAGAAGATGACAAAGCCATGAATGACAGGAAATTGTCAGGTAAGGCTGCCACAGTGACCCTATGTGACACAAGCTTTGAGAAGGCTTTGATGAATGTACATCAAGAACAAGTGGTAGATGGATCCAGACAGTGTGGAAACTGCAATGAGAAGATTAGTGGGCCACAAAGATTATTACATGTATAAATAGTTTCATAGAACCAAGATGAATTGAAAGGTTAGACCCAATTGTATATTTTTCAAACTTTTTAGGATTATGTCAACATGTATCCCTATTAAACAATTTAAACAATATATACAACAACTAATTAACGTATAAATATACGCATACTCTGGTATAAGAACATTTGGTATACACATTTTCGCTAATCCGAACATGAAGAACTTGTACCTTGTTATTTTTTATAAGAACAAACTTTTCGGTAATCCAAACTTTGAAGTTCGAAAGTGACCGACTTTGGCCAAGAACCTCCTGAGAACATTTGAATTCAGTGCCATGGAACAGCTTTTTGCGCAGGTGCAAGGCATTTATGGTTTAGGATGCTGTGAGGCAGTAGCCTTTTACGATCACAGTGAAAGCTTGAACTCTCATTTTCGAAGTGGTTTTTTTTTGTTTGTTTTGAAGGTTCTGTTTGTAATAGCCCTAAGGAAGAGTTTGCTTGTTTTTTTGCTTGTTTCATGTATTTTATTTGATTCTGACTAGGTTTTTTATTTTTCTTGTCAATTTCATTAGCATAATAGTCGACAACAGTATGCTCATCGTTCTAGCCAATTGCTTGGATAGCGATCTTTTACGAAAGAATGCAAACTGTAAATATGGTATTATTATTTCATAGCTATAGTTGTCTTATTTGAGTAGAACTGCATTGTTCACTAAGCTTGCTATAATGGTCTGTATGGTAATACATATTTAGGGTGGTTTTGGAGTGAACTTGTTTTCGGTTCGGAAACGGGGTGGAATATTTACGATCTCCTGCCTTCCAAACAGATTTCCTGGAACGAATTAGGTTTGGATACTGGGGTATGAGTATAAATATCCACCCATCACTTTTCTAGAATAGCCACTTTATCCAATACAGGGTTTACAATACAGCAAGCAAAAGGCACAAGACGCGATAACGACTGGACAGTAAATCAGTCCATCACAGTGAACACCCAGACAAAAACACACACACTCACAACAGTGCCAATTTTCCCAGAAGCCAATTAACCTACAGTACCAGTATGTCTTTGGACCATGGGAGGAAACCAGAGCACCAGAGGAACCCCACAGGAATACGGGGAGAACATGCACACTCCATGCAGAATTGAACCTGGGGCCGCAGCACTGTGAGGCACCACTGCTCCACAATGCTGATGGTTGTCAAAACCATAACTATGAGAAATATTTTTTTAGATTTCTTTATGAAGAGCACTGGCTGAATCTTTCCAGTTTCACATGTAATTTTCAAAATGTAATATTTTCATATTGTTTTCCTAAATATATACTTCTGTGATACAGTTTAAGATTAATAATGAATATCATGGTGTGCACTACATTGAAGCAAAATAAATGTAAGTGCCTAAGTGTTTTGACTATGGGTTCTAGTCTTTTTATACTTCCTTGCTTATCTAGCTCAATAAGAAACACCCTTCAGAATTTTAGTGCCTTTTAAGAGCAAGCAGCCGCTATAAATTATGGGATAGTAAGTACACATTAACTCTGTCTATTTTACAATATTAAGAAATCAGAATCCTGATCCAGATAAATCTGTTTTCTACGTGTATTGCAGTAGCAGCTGAAGACCTACGAGAGGGTGTTTATTTGGTCCGGTTAAGACAATAATTATTTATTTTTTAAGGGCTCACGTGAAAAGAAAACCTTCAAAAACACCAGCCCTCCAAGACCAGGATTAGACAGACATTCATGATTTAAACAAATCTCTTATTCAGTTTCGTATTTCTAGCGCTGTGAAACTGACAGAGCTAATTAGAAGGTCTATTCTCGTTCACATACTTCATTTCTATAAGGGTGCCGATTATTGTGCTACCAAACGTTTATTAATGTCTACATCATTACTTCTCAATTATGGAATACATTTCTATTAGATAAACTTGCTTTGCTTTATTTTGACATTACAATATGTTACTCCTTAAGGATTATTGATATTTAAAGGTTTTATGGGGTATTATGAAAATATTTATAATCAGAGAATAACTATTTCAGAAAGATTAACAAAACGTAACAGAGTTCCCCCGTTTTGATTTATTTTGGGCGGGTATGTCGGCATTGGGCTTTATTTCCAGACAGTGAGAGACTATCTAAGTGGTCTGCAGCAACTCTTAACAATAGTCAGCTGGCCAATTATGTAAATAACGCTGACAGCGGGAAACAAGGACTTTTCCTAAACATGGCTAGATGCCTTTATTTTACATTGGGTCATTCTTGACATTTCTCCTTTTCCATGCGAATATTTAGCTTTCTGATAAAATAATACCCCAGATTACCATAGATAATTATTCGCAAATCTAAAATAGTTACACACACGTATGGGGGAAAACTTCGACTTTTTTTATCTAGACTTGCTTCATGTGAATAAATCCATTGGAGGCGCTAAAGCTTTAGATTTGTTCAAACGCGAAGGACTATACCACATAGATTTTACCTACTTTTCAGTTGTCATGCTTTTTAAAATGATCAGAATAGTTTATTAAGTGGGAAATTACATTTTATTTTAGTTTTGTCTTAAGAATCTTGCGTACCGTGCATTTTTGTGTGAATTTAAATAAGATTTGAAGGGTATAATACAACCCATGACACTAAAAATAACTGGACAAAAACTTAAATCCTATGTTATTGATTGATAGTAATGTTTATATTGTATTAAAACATTTCACATTTGATCCCGGTATATCTGTAACTGTTATTTTAATAAACACCAGACTGGAAAGTTAGAAGCGTATTATAATACCTTGTATATAGAAGTGTTCACTAGTATGAAAATCTTATTCTATTTTGCGTTTTACAGTGATCTTAACGTTTTAAAATTAATTAAATATTTAACTTTAGATTAATAAAACCGCCGTCTTTTTTCCTTCGAGTTACCGAACGGGGTAGCACAGATAAAATAAATCTAGAGAATTAAAAAACAAATAAAAGACAAATATTAATTTATTACAGGTAATTTGGTGTCCTGAACTTCCAAAATCCAGTATAGGATAGTTTTTTTATTCCATTAGAAAATTGACAGTTTTCAGTTTATAATTTTTCCTACAGGCTAAGACAATTTAGTCAAGACATTTTCTCCAGTATCAGCATCTGCGAATATAAGCGAAGCCAAACGTCTCCAGTTACTTTGTCGATGATGTTCCAGTTGCCTGCAATGAGACTTTTCACCGTTATACATCAAGATAATTTCTTTCGAAATATTTTAGGGCCAAAACTGGTGGCTTGTAACCTTAAATTGCGATGTCTAAAAATGCTGAGAGAGACACACATATCAGTGCAGTGACGTCAACGGGAGAGCGGAGTGAAAGTAGCGCCTGGATCTACTACGGCGTTTAAATATCAGGGGCAAGACTGGAGAACTAGCAAAGAGCAAGAGATCAGGGATGATCAGTTTGATACAAATTGGGCATTAATTACAATTTATCTTAAGTCATAAAGCCAGCAGCCAAAAGGAAGGCTAATGGAAGAACTTGCAATTTACTTGTTTCTCATCTTAAAAGATTTGCACTACTTAATGTTTGGATTGATTTAACTGCTAAAAGCGTAAGGAGATCGAAAGAGGCATTTAATGACAAAGAATCTGCAAACAGGGTTTATTCGCTGCAATGTACAATGAAAGTAAAAGGAAGTGAAGATGCAGCTTGTTAAGAATACAGTTCGTACTAGAAGAGCAATTCCCGTGTGGAAAACAGCAAGACGAAATTCATTTTAGAATTTTCTGCAAATGGACACCGTGGTGCAAGTAGCAAATCTACACTCCAGTGATGAGATACATTCGAGATGTTTGGGTTCTGTACATTGAATCACTGAGACAAAGTGAAAATAACAAGGGAAGGAAATAGTAGAGCAGTAGCAGGTGACTGAAATACCCGAGAGAAATTCCACTACTTCGATGATGCGTT
The DNA here is from genome assembly GCF_040954835.1 of Lepisosteus oculatus. NCBI lineage: Eukaryota > Metazoa > Chordata > Actinopteri > Semionotiformes > Lepisosteidae > Lepisosteus > Lepisosteus oculatus. The sequence goes on along the minus strand of NC_090702.1, from coordinate 35,975,872 downwards.
TTGTAGTCAGTATTTTAATTACGCTAAAATGCGAGTCTGAGAACTTTTTACTTTTTCTGGGGGCATTATTTGGACACGCTTGAGATTTTGGGGGAAATATTTTCGTAGAGACGACATTTATGGATTGCGTTTATTTTTATCGCTTTTTTTGCTTTCAAGCACATTGCGAGAAGGTGGATGGATTTTTGCATTAAGTTTTCTTTGAAGATGAAGCTGGGAGAAGAATGGATTTCTCATTAATCCTCTGAAGATCGCTGGCTCTGCTTTTGGGTTATTTGAGTTTCAGACCACGATGCAGCTCCTTAAAGCTGTGTGGGCTTTAGCTGGAGCGGCAATCTGCTGTTTTGTTATTTTTTTGATCCACTCACAGTTCCTGAAAGAAGGTAATTGTTTATCTAATTGATTTCTCATGCTTATGTAAGGATAGTCTTCTCACATGCTTTAAATATCTCTGAATGTGTAAGTTACTGTTAAATCTGTTTTTTTTTAATGAATAACTGTCTAGTATCAACTGGCAGGTTGAGCTGCCCCTTCAATGCAACATAAGCATCAAAGACATGTTATAATTTCATTACTACTGTCCCCAAATAAAATTCATATGAATTAATACGTATATATCGACTTATGGGGATAATTAACAGAAATGTAATGTTTCTTGGTAAATCACAACAGGTAAGACGAGTTTTATTAACAGCTGCATAACTCAAATGTATGTAACCTAGTCATAATATCGAGCTTCATGCCCACAAAGGTAAGTTCTGTTTAGTAGAAGTTCGCTCATAGAAACGAATCTGTGCTGGGTGTGAATAAAAAGTAATGAAGGATTAAAAACGAAAAACAATGGAACTAAGTAGATTAATTTTATTTATAAAGACATGCTTCAATAGATGGCACTAGAGGCTTGCTAAAGGGCGACACGGGTCAAAATGTAATTATTTCCTTCTTATTATACCTGCGTTTTCAATTGACCTGCTACTGAATGCACTCCGCTATTATTAAAGACGACAGAGCGTATCCGTTACTTTGGTGAAATACAGGCAAAGCGTTTGTGTAACTGAAGCCTAATAAATTTTATACAGTTCTTACCGGATGGTCTATTAAACCCAAAGGGTTTTTAATAATCAGATTTCGAAATTGATGCGATGATTAAAATGTTGATTGCAGTTTCACATTATTAAGTGAACCGTGCCTTTATATTTAAATTTCCGTCTTAGGTTTCCTACTTGAAACTCACGTCTTGCCAAACCAGAACGTGCATCATCTGCTCCGTGTTTTTTTTTTAATGTTGTTAAAGGGTTTGAGTGAGGACAAATCACACTTTCAACCATTACATTTTTGCATTTCAGGAATTTCAACCTTACATTTTCTCACAAAATAAGACGCGAAAAAACGTTTTAAAGTACCCTGTACAATTTACGCACATGCCTTAAACAACTACTTAATTTAAGCTTCCAGATTGCCTTTCTTCTGGGGCGGGAGACTAGTAGGGTAGCACTGTTACTGTTAAGAATAATAAAAAAAGATACAAAAACTAGTTCAAATGCCAGCACCTGCTCAGGTTAGTGTCCTTTGAAAGATTTGTACTTCAAAATGTAGAAGTAGAAAAAATGTATAATTTTTAAGTTCCAAACTTTAGACGTGAATTCCACGAATTCATTGTAGAAGTAAAACCCTAATTAGCCCCTTTTCATATCTTGCCTCGTTTAAACAAATACCTTTGTACAAATACATTTTATATAATAAAACGACCATTCAGTGTTACAGAAACATGTTAAGGATTTCACCTAACCTGGTTTCTGAAAAGTGCTGACTTTTGTTTGCATTGTATTTCCGATAATGTGTATATAGGTTACGAGAAAAAGAACTACCTAAATTGTGCGCATTTATACTTGCCAGAAAAAAAGTATTTTTAAACAAGACAAATGCAAAGAGAAGTCTAACAGTTACATTTCCTTTGATAACATTAAACCTTTACATTGGATAAAAATTAAAGTGTTTTAGGACCGAAATCAAGATCTGAATGTTTCCCTTTACTTTTTAGGAAAAAGGGTATTTCAAGTATGAAAGTAGGCCATATTGTTTTTTTTAATATTACGTTAAGTTAAAAGTCTTAAACTGAACATAGACATGAGAGTGAATTAAATTAAAGTAAATTGCACATGGTGTTATTTTCGTAACTATATTTGCGGTTGTCCTGGCAGCTTGCAAGACACGGGGAACAATCAAGACTTGTTCTTAGATGAGTGGGAAGGTTTTTAAAGGAAAGTTTTACGTTTTTGTGTTTTTGGTGGTCACAGAGAATGGGTGTTGTGGGGTGCTGTTTTTCCACACTTGGACCTTTGTGTGAAAATGCAGGTCATTCTTTGGCTAATCCTTTCCCCAGTGTCCATTCTGTCTTTCAGGCTTGAAAAGGAAGCTTGAGCTGTCAGGCAAGAAAGAACCATTGTGATCTGTAATTTGCAGTCCCATGCCTGTCTTAGGTTTGACAGAAAGATTTAGTGGAATTTCACAACTTTGTTAGAGTACCAGTACCACTAAGCATTTATGTATTTTATATCTGGAAGAAGGGTTAAGCATTGGCTTAAGTGGCTCTTGGAGTGATGAAAAACAGGTTAATTTTGAATGTACTTTAATTAATGTACATTTCCCACTTAGAATAGCAATTTGGCAAAAGTGTGAATATTGGTATGTGCTATTATCATTGTTCTTTTCCAATTTAAATATCCAGTTTTACATTTTAAAAACAAATTAAGCAAAAATGCAATTAAATCCTCATCTACCATTTCTGTACTACTGGGAATAGATTGTAAGGCAAGGTTTTATAGTTTCCTTTTTTGTGTTAAAGATTATAAAATGCTTTGATGATTAATATTTTTCTTAATAGATTAATAGATAAGCAGATAGACAAGCATAGCAACACAGCCTCAGTTTCACACTTTCCTAGAAGGCATTACTGTTGAAAATCAAGAGACTAAGTTCAAGATCCTGTTAAAAAGTAATTTGATAAAAAGTGCTGTTACTTAAGGACACTTGTTACTCTTTCACTTCTACCTGTTTTACATGAAAGATGCTCCATAGAAAACATTAGTATTATTATTATTGTGTAGCACTAACAGTACTGTTGTGTAGGATTTCAGAAAGCCTTTTAGGAAAGTTCACAGGTTTGATTAAATTTGGTGACTAACCATAGAACTTATAATTTATTACATTGATAGACAAAATATGTGATGACTTTTTAAAAAATTAATATGCTTTGCAAGTTCTAAAAGAAAATTGATTTACAAATAATGAAACACTAAAATAGGTTCAACATTCTACTTCTGCAGTACAGTATTTATGTTTTTAATGTAATTAATGAAGAGATAAATGTATTTTGGGCAGTCATTTGATATGAAATTATTGAAATGAAAAAGACATACAATACTGTACATATAATATTTTAGTGTTATTTTGCCTTTGATATTTTTTCTATACTAGGCAGTTTCTGTCTTAAATTTCTGTCTGTTTTGGAAATTTGCCTAGATCTCAGCTGAATATGTACTGCAAAGGGCACTGTTGTCTGTCTGCAGTTCATTGCTTCAAGTTCACGACCTGGCAGGGACCTTAACCATGTGACTGGAATTCATTGAGTTCCATCATGTTGATCCAGCAGGCCTGGGGGTTGTATTGCTTTGTACTGGAGAGGACGGCTGCTGCATGAGTGAAAGTCAGTTTGAATGGAATGAAATTGAGATATCCTAACCCAGTTAATCCAGGTCGTTTGAAACAGGGGCTGGCTTTCACAGGCTGTAGCACGGTGTGACCTTCTAGTTGCTTCAGCCAGTCTCTGTCAGAATCTGCCACAGTTTACCTTCGCTTGAGAAAATAAAACCATGCACAGTATTTGGGGCAGCTAGAGAGGCAGAAACTGTTTTTTTGTGATGTATATAATTAAATGCATCAGATAAACCTTTTGGTGAGGCAGATTCACTGCATTTCTCTCACACTAATAAATCTTAGCCAAAGTTTACCTATTGGTCGTGTAAGTTGGTTTACATTAAAAGCCATCCGCATACTTTTTCTCTCGAAAATAGCTTAATATATAAGTTATTATTTGACCTCACTGAATTTGCATAAACTACTTCCTCATTGCAGCCTTTTATATTAACTTTTGGAAAATACTGTAAAGAACCTCATTCAAACATTCTGGGATTTGCTACAAAGGAGGTACATAATAACTGTGTTGGTGTAAACAATTTGAACAAACCCTATTTCTAGTTGGACAAAACAGTTATTAAAGATTTGCTTTTGTTTGTATATGTATCATTCTGATAGCATAATTCTAGTAACAGCTGTAATAATATTGCTGAGAACTGGTATGTGTGATTCACAAATGGAGAGAGATTTTCACACTGAACCTGAATCAAAGCCTCTTCAGATAGTATTCTAAATCCTTTTTTGAAAGAGATGTAGCAATTTTTTCTCTTGAGTAGTGCTCTAAGATGAAGTGACATAGCACTTTGTGTTTAAAGTACTAGTAATGATCTGTGACTACATACAGTAAATGCAAATCATCTTTTTATTATTATATTTCAAAGTACTTTTTATTATACTCAACTAAAGTGTCTTCTTCTTGATTCTTGGAAGTCAAGTACCGTGTCACTTCAGGACAGCAAAAAGTGTTCTTAGAGTCTAAATGTTATTGTTACTGTGTTAAGGATGTAATGAATGCTATGTTTTACAATTTAAAAAAATGCAAAACTCATAATATCCTCAAAACTTTTAAAATGTTTGGAATTTGAGAAAGATAAGTACACTGCGTATTATTTTTGCTCTTGTTAGATTAATGTTGCCTCTAGGAGAGATGATTTTGTTAAAAAATGTAAAAATGTTTGCAAATATGCAATTAATTGTAACCTGCTTTTCCATTCTCTTCAAATGTAGCTTAACTTGAATAATAATAATATCTTTTGATACTTTTTTTCTGAAAATATTTTGGTGTTGTTTATTACATTTACAATACTGGCTATTACATTATTGAAATACACAGAGCAAACGTAATAAGAAAAAGAAACAAGAAGGTAAAGAATTTCCTATCCCAGATACTGTAATGGTCTTATTAATTAAAAACAAATAAACAATGAGTTTGTAATAGAGAGATGCTGAGTACAATTGATACCCCAAAATTAGAATTCTCTAGGGGATTCATTCATATTAGTGAAATGCAGTTCTAAATAAAAAATATAATAATTCCCAAAAGCTGTAGCTCGTATAACTTAGCACTTAGCCGTAGGTAATTGTTTTCTGCTGAGCTAGTTATTAATGCAGAGAAAATTGCAATTGGAATGGTGAGTGATGACTGCAACTTACACTATAAAAGAACTCTACTTGAAAGTAATTGCACAAACTGTGCTCACTCAACAGATATTTAATAAGTCTATATTACTTTGAACAATGGCCCAGGGCAGCATATGCGACATGTAAAAATGTTAATTGTACATGAAACAGACCCTCAGTAATGTTATAATAGTAATGCTTAGGAAATGAGACCAATAAAAGTAATTCATTGTGGGTAAATTAAAACCCTATTTCTCTTGTCTTCACAACAAATGGAAAGTTCTCTTTTCTTTGAAGAAAAAGAATACAGTATACAGTATGTACAGAATCCTAAAGAAATATTTCTGTGCCTACAGTTCTGTAAAGGTAAAGAAACTTAAAGGTGGCATTGTCTGTAATGATAGCGAGATTTTATATACATATAGAATACAATATAAGAGAGAAGATTTTTTCTGTAAAAAATTTAAATCTGTATTAAAAATGTGTTGCTCTTTGTCTCATAGTGAATTTAATAAAGCCACTTTTAATAGCACATACTGTAAACAGCCTAAAATAGAACTAAAACAGTAAAATCAGAGATACAAAGATGAATGTACAGATTAAACTTTACTGTACGTTACCAAATGTAGTATGGTAGCGAAAACCTTTTTACATTGGAAATGCCTTGAACCAAAGCCAGTATGCATACAAAGTTAAATCTACTGGGCTTTAGTAGAAATGTTTTATTTATTTAGTAAATATAAGAGTATCATACCTTAAATCATTGGTTTATTTATAGAATAAAACCATGCTTGACACTGGTTTTGGAAACTATTATGTATTTACATTAAGGATTCTATAGAGTTATATACATATAACTCTATAGGATTATATAGATTTATATAGAGTGCCCTCCAAAAATAATGAGACAGTAAAATCCTTTGGCATCTTCTAAAATTGTCTCATTCAACTAAATTAATGATCTAGCTAATGATGGCAACAGAATGGGTTCTGAAGTTTACAGAAATATTTAAGCTGTTTATGTACAAGAATATGCTTTCATACCTAGTGGGTGACACTTCATCATGCAGCATGCCAATGTCCAAAAATATATGACCAGTTCAGCTAAGATGTTCATCAGGAGGAAATGTAGAAAATCAATATTCAGATTTAAATTAAATTGAGTGTGCATTTTATATGCTGAAGACATTTTGTCAGGTGAGAGAGGTGAACACAATGCACACAATTTTTATTATCAATTGTATTAATGGAAATTCACACAAATAAAATAGATATAATGTACTTTCATATTAATTTCATAGTCATGGCATACTGTACATTTCTCAATGTGTTTGGATGGTATAGATTTCTCTTTAAAAAGATCAGAGATCATTGTATATGTACGTGTTGTTCAATAATTCAATAATTACCCTATTACAGTGGCTATCAAAATATTCACTCCCTTGGACTTTTTTACATTTAACTGTGTTACAATGTAGAATCATAAAGTATTTGGGATTTTTTGCCATGATCGATAGGAACCACTCTGTAATGTCAAAGTGAAAAAGAAATTACAGATCTTCCTAAATTTATAATAAATGTAAAGCAGAAAGTATGTGGTTGCATAAGGATTCACCCCACTTCACTAAATAGTCTCTGGTGCAACTAAATGTCTTTAGAAGACATATAATTTGTTGAATGGAGTCCACACTGGTGAAATAAGGGTGTTCCACATGAGTTCAGGATAAATATATCTACTGTATCTCTGGAAGGTCCCACAGTTGATTAGTACAGCTCCCAAAAAACTGCATTATGAAGACAAAAGAACTTTTGAAGTAAAACTTTGGGTCGAAAAAACAATCAGGAAAAGGGTATCGGAAAATTTCCAAGGCATTATATATCCCCAGAGCACAGTAAAGTCCATTATAAAGAAATGTAAAACTGACACAACTGTGAAACTGTGGCCTCAACAGTAAGCATTATATCTGACACAAGCCTAACAATGAAGATCATCCTGAGAACACACCATTCCTACTGTGAAGTATGGTGGTGGCAATACCATGCTATGGAGATGCTTCGCTGCATCAGGGACTGGAAGACTCTGAAGATAGAAGGAAAAATGGATGAAGCAAAGCACAGAGAAATCCTGGCAGTCCGCAAGAGACTTAAAAAGAAGTCAATATTCTGGAGTGGCACAGTCAAAACCCCGACCTCAATCCAATCAGTAATCTGTGGCAGAACTTGAAAATTGCTGTTCACTGACTTTTCCCCTCCAACCTCAGGGAACTTGAGGAATTTTACAAAGAAGAATAGGTGAAAACTGTAATGGTCAAATGTGCAAAGCTAGTAGAAACTTGGATCCAAGAAGACTCATGGATGTAATGTCTGCCCAGTGTGCCTCTACCGAATATTGACTCAAAGGGGGTAAATACTTATGCAATCATTTATTTTCCATTTATAATTAATTTAGGAGGATTTGCAGAATTTTGTTTTAATTTAATTTGGTTAATTTTATAGAGTGTTTTATGTCAATCAATGGCGAAAATCCCAGTTAAATACATTGATTCCATATTTAAACACAATAAAATATAAAAAAGTCCAAGAGAGTGGAATATTTTTGATAGGGGTTGATACATGTGATGTATGTATGTTTTTTTATGTACATCATATTAACATAAATCTGTCAGGAAACAATGGGTTTGATTTTAGGCTGTTAAATTAATGGATTTAGTATATTTCTGTATGGATTTTAAAGGGTTATTATTCTAAAACATAAAGTTAGGAAAAGTGGTATTTTCTCTGTGAATGTGTGCTCATTTAGGAAAATTACTGAGATATTTCCAGGCCCGTCTCTGACAAGAGGAAACTCCATTATGTCCTGAGAATTAAACATTAGAGCAGAACTGCATGATGTGGTCAGCAGTTGGTTTTGTCTCCCACGTGAGTTTCTCATCTTTTCGAGACTGAATAAAACTGAAGTAATTCTTAACTGAATATGTAACTGGTTAAAATTAATTAAGGTACTTTCTGCTTAAGCTTTTTTTATGTATATTTTAATCCAGAAACTATTTTAAATCATAATAATAGACTGCATGCAATAAATATAATTATAAAAAAATCCTAACCTAACCCTTGAAAAAGGGCATGCCTGTTACACTTTAATCCTTAGTGAATATGAAGAATAAAGCATCATGTGCCATAAAAAGAAAATATGATTCCTAAGCATGAACCCGCATTTATTCTATAAACTAATTATTCATAATAATGAATATATTTCATTGTCCCAAAGATGTTCATAGCATCACAATTTACATAAAAACTATAAATTGTGATTTAGTCTTATTTAGTACTATTTTATGCTCTTTTCCAAATAATGAATGAATAATCAGTGATTAGTAATTTTTTCCACATCAGTGGTTAAATATAAATTGCATTTAATTCTTTAATCCTAAATTTGAATTGGAGTTGGATTGGATAAATAGCCTACTGTGTGTGGTACTTCTATAGCACAACCAATAGCATCTTCCAGTACAGTACTATGCAAAACCCACAAAGAGACAGATTCTTAAACATTCTATACTGAAAGGCGTTAAAAATGCAGCTGATGGTACTGGTTCCAATACTCCTTTGATATATTTTTCATGCCTCATATATATATATACAGTATATATCGATCTGAATGATTCTTAACTAAATCAGTCAGAACTGGCTATTGCAATTGGAGATGCTTTGGTTTTCTGTTTAGTAAATGCCATAATGCACCAGAAATACAAATGGATTTTTCTGAGAAACACAAAAACTTTTCTTGGTTCTTTAGTATTCCTGACATACAGTATCATGAAACTACACCAAGTAATGTTTATCCTTGGAGAGCTATTATTTTTGGTTTCTATGAATTATGGGAATGTAAATATTACTTAGTTCTGGGCATTTTACAGGAGAACTGTCTAAGGAGACTACTAAGTCCACTTTGTGAATATAAAGACAAATTATGTAGCCATTGGCAGGGCTCATCAGCGTGATGTAGCATACTTTGATGAATGATATGTGTTTATGTTATAAGGAACAATTTTCAGGGTTATGGTGTCTTTTTTAAGAACAGATCACAACCAAATGAATGCCATACTTCTAGATTACTTCCATTTATTCTTACTGTGTATCACAATGACTGGGAATGTGGAGCTCTAAAGTGGAAGTCTCACTTTTTTATGTGGGGGATGCAGTTTTTTCTTTTAGTAAAACAAGTCAACAACAAACAAACAAATAATACATTTACGTGAGATACATTTACATTTACGAGATGTAAAATCTTATATGTGCAAGTCTCCAAATGAAAAATGATAAATGCAGATATGGAAAAATTCTGAATTTTTGGTAAGAAAATGAATTTCAGTTTCTAGACTGAATGTGTCAAACATCTGGGGCGTAATGAAAAGCACAGGTTCAGTCCCTGTTACTCTCTGGACAATATTGTTAAATGTGGATACTGTATCTCTGCACCTCTTCTGTTGAACCAATTAGAAGTACCTTCTGTCAGGTTAAGGCAATACATTTTTCAATTGATATATATTACTGCATGGTTTAAACACAATTAATACTCAGGTCTTTATGGCTGAGGGTTTTATGTAGGATTTATCTGAGTACTGAGCTTTGAGTTTGATTTAAATGACTGTGAACAACCTTGCATTAGGGTTTCAGTACAAATAGGTATAATTTAATAATTTTAAGCAGCCATTTACTGCTTTCATATATTTGCAGAAATTCATACCCCTCCATGTGCATTATTGTGCTATTTCATTATGTTGATACATTGATGCATTAACTTCTTTGGACAAAAATATTTTATATACAGTAACGCTTTTGTGTTCGATGTAATTAATGTAATCAGGAATTACATATTGTAAGTAGGTAGACTGATGTCAGCCGATGCCTTAGAATTATTGCATTATTCTTAAAGAGGAATGTGTGATATGCAGTCTTCTATAGTACAGTCTCATTGGGCAGGGGCACATGAGTGACTCAAAAAGTTTGATAGCATTGGCTTTCCTAAAAGTGAGTACCTGGACCTGTTATTGGGGGTTTGTGGTAATTGCAAGAAAAATATTATGGTTTCTTTTAAAAATAAAATATTGACAACTCAAAAAAAATTTAAGGATGTAACAGCGTTACAATTGTGTGTAATAAGCCTTTAGAAATAAAATAATAAACGAAAATAAGGTTTATATAGTATATGGATACAATATATATAATTTTATTATATGAACTCTGTGTAAAATGGTTTTTTAAATACATTGTAGTCCTTTTGGTACAATTAGTAAATCATTTGTACTTAAACTCCTTTCATATGTCTCTGTTGTATTTTCCAAAATGACCTTCATTGCACTGTAGGGAAAATGAGCTTTAGAAAGTAGAAAAATCTGCCTCACTGTCTTGATAAAAATGTAGTATAAAAACTTCATATTTTAATAATTACATTTATAGAACAAATGGAATATGCCAAGATTGCAAATTTGCTTTGCTGAATAGACAATAAATCATTCCTTGTATGCAGCAGAAGCCTTAGGATAATAGCATACCTAATAAAAATAAAGAAACAGACTTTTGAGATCCAGATATAAAATTGTCCATGGTACAGTAAAATACAAGAAGGATATATTCACATTTAATATCCCATTACAGCTGTTTTACAACACATCAGCAGGCCTCAGTCTGTACTATATTTTTAGCATTAGTTAAGCATGTCCATTGCTTTATCCAATTAAGTTTATTATATGTTGATTCATTTTCTCCTATTTCTTTGTACTGTGTGTAGAATAATTATCATAGCCCTGACCTACTTATATTTTCGTTTTGAGTATTTTTATTCCAGGAAAAACATCAATATTGATAAGAGGAGGCTAAGCAAAAGTGTTCTGATAGTCCGAGCTCAGGTCAGATCTGTGGACGTGGCGCATCATCACTCTGAAGACTGGAGAATTTTCAGTGCACATTCCACACAGGGTTGTCAGAGAACTCAAGAGCACCTATAGTGAGCCAATTTCTCTCACTATAAGAGATTACCAAACAAGGCAGAAAGCATCTGCTTCCATGGAGGTAGATAGGTAAAGTTTCAGTTGAGACATTTCAAAGCCTTACGAAGAGAGTTGTAACTTCTATTTGAATTACTAAGGGAAACTGTTTACATCATCGGTTATTGTGTCAGATTTTCGGAGACAGTGATTTAATCCCTGCACCTGATCCAACAGTAACCAACAGTAAATTTAAGAATAAAATTACTATCATAACTTAAAGGAAAGTGAAACAGAAAAATTGGGTTGCATCCAACCTAAGCTTAGTAGCTGTTTCCCTTATATGAGAGAAATTATGGATTTATAGAGAGGGATCCTTCAAGTCATACTAACCTCAAGAAGAATCTGTTACAATTTTTACTGAAACTAACTGAGTAGAATACTTTGCTCAATATCTAGCAACAGTGTTCTATGTATGATATGTCCAAGCCAACTAAACAGTGCTCCACATTACCGCTTTATTTTGATTTGTTGTCAGTGCATTGGTTGTAACATTTTAGGTTTGTCTGGTTGTGGGACGTTGTTTGATCAGTATGACTAGACTGTGTCAGAGACTTAAATTACACCTTATTGTGCTCTTTAATGATCAATTAATCCATTTTCTAAACTGATCTATTCTCTACGTTGTTAGAGGGGAACCTAGCCTAGCAAGCAACATGCACAAGTCAAGATACACCCTAGGGGAACTACCAATCTTTTACAGGCACACAGACACAAACATGCACACTCACATGGGCCCAGTTATATAGAAGACAATTAACCTACCAGTTATGTCTTTGGACTGTAGAAAGAAACCAAAGGATATCCATACGACTATAGTTAAAAGTGCAAACTCCAGGAACTCCAGAAATCCAAACTCATAGTACTTCAGGAATTGAACCCAGGGCTTGCTTCTGTTTATTGGGGCCTAAAAATAAAATTCCAGTATATCAAAGTAGTTTAAAAACAAGTAAATATTTTTTTCTCAACAACTTTAACCCAATTCTATCACTTTGAGGCTTTGCTGCTGGATTTTTGTTTCCATCAGGACCATCATGAATTCTAATAACATTTATAACATTTATTAGTATTTATACCTTGCACAGATTTTCACCCCCTCCTCCATTGTAGGCACGGTATAATGTACTGTATATAACAAATCATCAAATAATTGTGATAATTTAATCTAGTCCCTATGCGTTTTTACTACTTGTGTGGAATACAAAAAAGATTCAATTTAAAACTTCACTGCTATTTGAATTTTGCTAATTTCCTCCCCCCATTTTGCTTCCTTCTTTCAGTTTTGCATTTTTCTCATCTTGTCTTTCAAGAATTATTTGCTGAATTAAAAACTGGATGTCTGGTTTCTGAAAAAGTAAGGTTGGTAAGGTTATTTTTGTAGGGTTTGTGGTATCATTAAATAAGGTCAGGAAGGTCAGTATATTTACAATCTCTTGATTAGAGCTCCTGGTTAGGACCAATAGATCAGGGCTAAAATCAATCTCTCGTTTGTAGAGGTTAGATTTGATTTTTGACACAGTTGGTTAGAGTATAGACAAGCGAGGGAAGATGAAGTGTAAACTTTCTTTGTGGTTAGATCTAGCCACCAATCGGAGAACACTGTCTGAAGAGTCAGTTTACTTCATGGGTTATGGAAGGAGGTGCATGATTAGATCTCTCTAAGGATTACTCCTTTAACATTTAAGGCAGCAGTCATATCACTCTGCAACTCACAACTGGCAACCCACTGAAGCTAAGCAGGTGTGAGCCTGGTCAGTACCTAATGCCCCAGTATAGGGACAGGACACTATACCGTAAACAAGCGCTGTCCTTCGGATGAGTCGTAAAAACAGAGGTCCTGACTCTCTGTGGTCATTAATAAACCCAGGGCATTTCTTGAAAATGTAACCCCGGGTCCTGGCCTAATTTCCCATAATCCCCATCTATGAATTGGCTTCATCACTCTGTTCTCCTTCCCACTGATAGCTGAGGTGTGGTGAGCGTTCTGGGGCACTATGGCTGCTGTCGCATCATCCAGGTGGATTCTATTGGTGGTGGTGGAGGCGAGTCCCCATTACCTGCTTTGATTGGAGTGTCCAGAAAAGCACTATATAAACATAAGCTATTATTATTAATTATTATTAGTAAGGAGTTGATTCTTTCCAAAGGTAAGAAAGGAGGTAGAGCTCTCGAGTGAGAGGTTTGTCACCCTTCAGAGTAGACTGAGAAAGCAAATCCGACTTCTGCTGTGTCAAGGTCGCATGGGTTTGATTTTTAAGAAGCATCTCTGTCCAAACAGGATAAGCCAGGTAGGGTTAAGTTAATAACAGATTCTTCAACTTGTTAAAGTTAAATTACAGGTTAAATAAGAATGAGGGAGAGAAGAGAATGTAAGAGGTTTTTTTCCTGTCCCGAAATGGAGTTACAGTTCTAATATTTATGGTTGTATAAGTGCTGTAGTGGGTTTGGGGGATTCCATATCCTATGGCTCACCCTAGAAGGGTGACTGCATCTGTGTGCCATGTGTCTATTCTATTAATAGAGGCAGCTGAAAGGGATCCTGGTTCTGGATGTCTGTTGTTTTAGCATTGTGCATTGAGCAATCCTGATAATATTTTGCATACTGTAGGTGAAAAAGTCCCGTCACAGTGTAGTTACTGAGGGATTTCCGCAGAAGAGGAAATGTTGTTGTCAGTAATCCTAGAGGGATTTATGAAGAAAGAGAAAACAGAAACGTTAAACAGTAAATAACTGCTTTTGGTTTTGAAGAGAGAAAACAAAAGGCTATGGTGCAAGAAAGTGACCTTATTTGGTTAAGCTTTGTAGAAAACAGATAGAATGGAACACTGCCTGAGCTTCACTGGGTCCTAAGGGATGTTGTCACTGAAGACTGGAAGTTCAGTACCAGAGTTAGTATGGTTCTGTGCTTCTGTTATGAGACTTTGGGCTACAGATTCCAGAACCAGAGAAATACCAGGACTGTAGAAAAAACATCTAGTTGCAGGTCAGATATTGAGAGGTGGATGTCATCATGTTGCTCAAGCTGTGACCAGTGAGAGGCAGGATAACTGTTATATAATGTTTTAATTAACCATTAACCTCTATTATTTATACTATTTTTCCTTAAAATATAAAGATTTATATTTGGTAATATTTCATATACAATAATGCTAAATTGTTCATTTGGAATTAATATGTGGAATATACTGTGTATTGTCTTGGCTAGTAGGTTAGAAATTACTTTCTAGTGACAAATTGTGGTACCAAAGTCCTCCTGTTAAAATTTATTTTTTTAATAGGTCTTCTTATTTCCATTTAATTTCAGCAGCAGTTTATAGAAATGTATAATTACGTTACAAAAATACAGCATAAATACCACTTCATTTAAAAAAAAGATGTATGTACAGTACCTCACAATTACAAAGAAGAGTAGATAGGTATAATTATAGCAATAAACAGTTATGTCAATGAAACGTGAAATATCATTATAAAACCATATATCTATGTTTTTTCATAGTTTTAAAATTAATACTTCACTGAATTCTTATGGTAATTACAAAGGTGTAGGTAGAGATTTCAACAATCTCAATTAAATAAAAGTGAATTAAAATTTTTAGAAAGTTGTTGATATCTAAATTACTTTCACTCTTGACTATTATAGAAATAAGTATACACAGGGATATCATGATGAGAGTAAGCATAGACATATTTGTTTCATACTTGTCTTTTCAGTTGTGCTGCTAAAACAAATGGGAATAAAATACTTTATTTTAAGAAATACTACATCAGTGCTTCTCTGCTGTGTGCTTATAATTTAGAGTTTGAGAAACAGACTGTAGTGAATGCAGACTGATATGTACATTACTGATTAAATTTAGTTGTAGCAGTAAAGGTCACTAACCATATGACATCCAGTTCACATCTATCACATGTATAAAGGGTTATCTAACTTCTTGACTGACTGATCTAATGACAGTGCCAATAAATTAGTTAACGGCTATAGCTGAGCTGTGGCATCTTTAAAGAGAAGCAATAAAATTATGTGTGTTGTTATGGTCCTTTCAAGGAAGTTGTTAGAAAAGAGAAGTACATATGGTAAGGTTTCATGTATTACATGAAAAACATTTGTATAGTTTTTTTTATTTGAAGGCAAATGGTTGAGGTGAATTTTCTACATGGATGGAACACTTTTCTACGAACTGATTGGTTTAAGCATATTTTTTTATAAATATATGATGCAGGATTGCACTACTCTATAAAACTGCCAGATGATGGAGTGAATCTTTAAAGTACTGCAGCTGCATGTGGTTGTCAGATGTACATTATTAAATATTAACGCATTAGTGCTTTCCTGCAGTAATCATACTGTATCCATGATAGCTACAATTTCATTAAATACAATGATTACATTGTTAAAAGTAGATCACAATGTGTTAACTCTCTTCCTTAGTTGTTGTGGCCATTCCTTTATTTTCATATTGCTTTGCATGCAAGGTCCAACAGTGAGGACCCACACAGACAGGTGTATTTAACCTGACAAGGACAGATATGTTCAAGCTGAATGCGTAACCACTTTAGCTGCACACAGGTGGATTCCAATAGTGTGCAAATTCAGAAGGCAACTGAATAGCTTATTAAGGAGCGTTAATGCTAAGGAGGTGAATACTTTTCCAATAAAGATTTTTAGGGTTTTTATTTTCACCAGTTTATTTAGCTCCAAACTTTTAGATACATTGTAGAGGATGTTGTATAGATCAAAAGGGAAAACATATGTTACTCTATGAAATTTTTTAGTTGTAACACAATATAATGTGGTAAAATACAATATTTTTATCCACTGTATATCTTAAAATGTAATTACATTTAAAATGTAAAATTTAAAACTTAAATTGCTTTGTATTAGTAAACCAAACATTAAAACCAGAGAAACCTTTAATAGGAAGTATGCTAAAGCACAAAATGAGTTTAATAAAATAAATCTAATAATGAATATGTATACTATACTCTCCTTTATTAATTATATATATATATCAGAACATTTAGTATTTAATTAATATTAATAATAAATTTAGTAATAATTAACATAATAAACTGAATATCCATTTTCAAAATTACGATTGATTTGAATGACTGAATACAGTTATAACAAATGACAGATGCAAAGAAAGAAAAAGTAAAGTGGCAAAACAAGGAAGAAATATAAATGGAGAGAATTTAGAAAATAAGATTTTGCACGGGATGCTGCTTATTGACTTCTGAGTATGAAGAAGCTAATCAGCCGATAAAGGGGAATGGCAGTCAGCCAACTCTGACAGGACAGTTGCTGAATGAACATAGCATTTACCCAGAAGCATACTACAGAGCTACCAAATCTGTTTGATCTCTGTATTTGAAAGCAAAACATTTTAACTACTTTTGTGGTTTTAAGGTTTGTGTAAGAAATGTAAGATATAAGCTTGTAATTGTTCAATAGACTGTATTACTCTATAGAATTTCAAGTGGGTAACTGTGTCAGCATGTGTAGGCTGCAAATAAACAAATAAAGGTTTATTTCATACCATATCATTCCACTAGATGTAAGTTGCCTTTTTTAAAAATCTTTTGTTGCAGCAATTTTTAAATTCACTCATGGACAGATCTTCACAAAACCAGATATGCTACATTTCCTAAGTGGAATAATGAACAGAACTTCACTGTCACTGTCTTGCAGAGAGCATGTACAACAGCTTTCAGGCTTACTTTCATTTTTCACCTAAGCAATTACACTGGAAGCATTTAGTCCTCTAAAACTGACAACATCACATCAAGTTCTTAGAGCAGTGCTTGCCAATTCTTTAGTTGAAGCTATAGTTTGGCCCCGTGCTTTATGTATATAAATATATAATGTGCTAAGTATTTACAAACTGGCACCTACAGTATAAGTGTACATATTAACTGTTTCATCAGTGTGCACTATTGACAATTTAAAAGCCAGTATAGAAGAAACATTTGCATGGCCTTGGGTGCGGTTGACTACATTTTCAAAAGCAGCCTTCATCATAGGTGTACTTGTATTTTTCTGAAAATATAATCTGCGTAAATATCACATTCCTGATATTAATTTAATTTAATTTTGCTTATCTTTACACTTTTATTTGCATTTTTGCTCCTGCAGATTAAATGACAGGTTTGTGTTATGTATACATTACAAATACATTTTTTGGTTTTTATTCTTTCTTTTATACACACAAACCTAATTTCTAGAGTACCTCTTGGTTTCATCATTTGCTTGTCCTTAAGTTTAAATTTAGGGTTTGATTGATTGTTTTTATTCCCTACTGTATGGCTCAATCAATGTTGCAGATGAAGCAGCATGCAAAGGATTTGTAAAAGGGTTACAATGTGCATTTTACAACAAGCTGTGCTGACACATGAATTATTAGCATATAGTGCGTCCTGCTTGATGATATATACTATATAGTGCATTATATAATGCCTCTCGTAAGTGCAGCCCAGAAGTGGAATACATGTGAAATTTCAAAATGACCTAATTTGTTTACATGGTGTAAAAAGTGAATTCATGCAACATTCAGAGCAAACTCTTTTTTACACCTTGTAAAAGTATGCACCACCTTCCAATGATGTCCCATTTTGTTAAAATACAAATGATCTATACACATCTTTTTTAAGTGTATTTTTTAGTCAAAGTATGAATGATCAAAGTGATTACTTTTATAGGTGAAAGTTATCAGTTGTTATTTTTAGGAACTAATAATTCTAAAAGTCTGGAACATTGCATATACAGGTGCAGATTGTTACATGTAGTTAGTGGGATATAAAATGGGAAAACTGAGCTTGAAATTGTTATTTACTAACAGGATATACGTGTTTGTGTGGATACACCATTTGCATGTTTTAGACTGTGAGAAAATAATTAAAAAGGTAAGTAGAATGTAAAAATACTATTATAAGTAACATAGGGTTGAGATGTGTCAGTGGTGTTACAAGTTTGGAATAGATGTTACATAATAGTTAATAGTTAATTCTCACATCAGCTTCAGCACAGGCCAATTTCTAAAGGTTAAATATTAAAACATCTCCACTGTTCAGGAAATATTGTGTGAGGTAATATGGCTTCTTTCATGTTCTGCAAATGATTTGGTGGTGGAGAAATGAGAAAGCAGTAGACAGATACTTATGAACAAAAGTAGAGACAGAGAACATCAACTAATATTTACTACTAGAGCCCAGTATACATCGTATATACCATACCCATTATATCCCTAAAACTTACCACCCTAATGCTCTTAGAATAGGACGTAAATATTTGAAAGAACAGGTAAACATGGTCTGCCTTTAAACTTCTGCCTCCTAAAATGCAGACAACTTTTGGTCCCTAACAAAAATACATCCAGATAAAGTATGACAAAATGCTGCTAGGTGAATTTAAAATGGAAGCTTACATACAGTAATTTGACAATTATGAAGAGTACTCCATTCCCAAAATGCCTTTGGTGTCTAATATATGTTAGTCAAGAGGAATCAAAAGGTGGTTGTGAGTAGAAAAGCTGTAACTTGCTTTTAAAATGGAAATAATGTTTTACACAAAGGGTTGTATGAGTCTGGAGGAAGATACCCAACCATACTGATGATGCTGTACCCTGTCTTCTCTAAAAAAATGACTGAATGAGATCCTCAAATCTCTCAAATTAAGTTCTTCTCTCATTTGTCACATTTCTGATGTTCTTTGCTCAAAATTTAAGCATTTATTTTTGTCTACTTTTATTTTTTTTAATAATGAAAAATAGATCAGGCATTTTCCCACCTATCAGTTCATTTTCAATGTTTATAACTTTAAACATTAATATCTTGAATAACAAATGTTAAAAAAACAGCATGTTTAATCTCTTTTTATGTTTTTCATTGCTAGCTATTCATTCTTTTGAAAGTGTTCTTTTGATCTACGCATTCATTTAAAAGAACTGGAACTATTTTAAATGATCTCACAGCTTGAATTTTTATGTCTAATTTGGTGACCGTCCCGACAAGTGACACACCATGTAAGTAAAAGATGTTTACTACAATGTTAACTGACTAATGAACCATTAGCAACACCTGAGGGCATCTTAGACTGTAATGGCTACTTGGGGAAAGGAATAGGATTGACATCAGAATGGTTGGCAATTTACTGGAATCTTGCTGTGATACTTGCTGGTTACTATTGGTAACAGATAAGAGTGTTTCCTCTCTCTTATTCTTAAAAAAGAAAAAAAAGTTGGGTGGGTTTACATCAGCTTCATGTACTATGAATACCAATTAGAACAGTTTTCTGTGTATGGAGGTTAACAATTTCCTATATCTGAGACTCCTGAACAGAAATCACCAAAATGTAGAAAACCACTTGTCTATTTTTTTATATGAATTCAAAATTATAAATCCAAAATAACCACAAACATGTGAATATATAACTATTTTTTAACATTTAAAATTAGTCCTCCCCCGATCAATAATATATAGGGGACTGAACACTAAAACACCTGGATAATAGTACTTAGTGGGACAGAGTTTGGGGAAAATATTTCTAAAAGTTTAGCATACTAGTTGATCCATTTAGACTGACTCATAGAATGTATACAGCACCTTACAGGCATTTACAAAGGTGATTGCTCTTGACCCTTTATGTCAAAGATTTACACAAGGTCTGACTGGTGCCTGTTCGCACATGATGTAGACTACTTACATTATCATGCACTATATATGATATAGTATTTTTGGCTTTATGAAAATAGAATCTTATTGGATCTAACTAATGTGGCCATTCTAATGAGTCCCAGACAGCTTCCTGTCCAATAACAATTCCTATATTGCTGTCAATTTCTGTATATGACATATTTTGCTGGCAGGCTCACTGCAGTCATTAAATCTTTTTTGGAGAGCTGGTAGTTTATGCAAAAATATGGCTATCAAGCCAAAAGTATTTTTATTTTCAGATTTGTGTAATTAACCCCTTTACCTTTTTTTTGTTTTAACTCCCTTTTAAGCTGATGTGAATTGTACTTTTCAGTGTTTGTTATTTTCTAAAATGTTTAATTAAAAAAGCTTAAAAATACAAAGGAAGTATGTGATTAGTATTACATAATAACTTCCTTCACATTTACGTCTTTTAAAGTGTAACTTATTACATACAGTACTGTACTAGCTGCATCTACTAACAGTAATTACTATTTTATCATTAGAATTTAGTGAGTGCTCTTTTCAGTCAAATGGTTTTGTAGTCTATGCATTGCACTTTTCTATACAAGGAAAATTATGATATTTCAGTATCAAAATATTCAGTATATTTTTCTGAATGACAAGAAATCCCTGCATTTTGCAGAAAAAAAACAAACCATTGAAATTCATTTAAATCTGTAGTCCTCACTCCTGTTGTTGTGAGGATTCTAGAGGATTCTAGGGTCTTCAGGTTTATATTGTATTTCAGCTTGAGCTCCTAATGGCATAACTAAATCAATCATTGGCTCAGTTGGCCTTAATTACCACTGTTTTTGCCATAAAAGCTGTTGGGTTGCAGCTCTTCAGTACTAGGAGTAAGAATCACTGATTTAGATGAACCATTATATTTTTGTAATTTGCAATAAAGGATTGTAATTATTTTACAGTTTGTGATGTTATAAATGAAACACATACAGATGTCTTCTAGTTTTCAAAGCAAGGCCAAACAGTACACACACCCATCTTTTCAATGCATAATTCTTCAGTTTATGTTAATTATGATCTAGGATGGACATGTAGATATGCAATGTATGTAAATGATATAATTATCATTTAATCTGATTATACATCAGAAAGACCACTGAAACCAAATTATTCTGCAGCTAGGATCACACATTCTCCCTTCTCATAATGACAGACTACTGTTCTTTTAAATTTTCTCCATTCATTGGAAGTTTCATTTCACACCTCTCTGCACCCATTCTGACTTCACACCTCTTGATTGGCCTCTCTTTCTGTCCCCTGCTCCCGCCTCTCACTCCTCCTCCCTCCCAACCTTTGTTCTCCCGCTACTTTACCTTTGCCTACTGCCCTGTCTCTGTCACACCTGAAGAAGGCTCCACAGCCGAAACGTTGTGTTCTCTTTCTTCTTTTTTTCAGCATGGAATAAACCTATTACTTGTTCCTTTACATATACAAAAATTGAGCATCTTTCTTCTTTTTTCAGCATGGAATAAACCTATTACTTGTTCCTTTCCAGCCTACGCATGCTGACACAGCTACCCACCTGAAAGATATAATTATATCTTCAAGGGGTTAAAAAATGTAATTTGTTCCTTGAGTTTTGTGACAATGAGATTCTCTCTCCAAGAAGGGCTACCCAAGCATGACAGGTTTATGTGTAAGATCAGTCTAGTGGTGCTTAACTGTAGTAGGGTGCTGGAAACAGGTCAACAACCTATTCTGTAAAAATGTTGTTACAGAGACCTTCCATCTTTGACCCAGCTTAAGTATGCACAGAAGAGTGACAACACTGTGGATAGGTAAAACTTGTAAGGAAGCTACTCTGCTGACAAATGACAATACATATAAGGTAGTTAAAGTAAGTTCAGTAGCTGTGTCAGCATGAGTAAGCTGCAATGGAACAAGTAAAGGTTTATTCCATGCTGAAAAGAGAAGAAAGATGCTCACTTTTTCGACTGTGGAGCCTTCTTATGTTATGTTTCATTTCTTGTTTTCACACATACAGTATAAGGTAGACAGGTTTAAGAACAGTTAGAGGGCTGAGAAAAAGACTAATGTAAAGTATGGAATAAAGAGGTCTAAGATACTAATTAAAAGGCTGAGTATTAGAATTTTAAGTTATATGGAAAAAAGTAGTAAGTACTGTATGTGATATGTGAAGTTATGTTGTATGTTGCAAAAGGGTTGGGGAGGTACAGCGTACAGGTATTTAAGGTTCATATCAAAGCATTCCATCCTAAAAAGGTAAACAGTGGGTATGCTTGCTGTATGATCTTGTCTTATTTTGGCACTTGAGGCCTTCACCCCGGCCAGCCTCAACCTTGTTAAGAGGGTCAATACAGAAGCCAAGATAAAAGGAACATGAAAACAGAGGAGAAAGAAGACATAGGAGAGGACAGAGGAGAAGAAACTATGAGAGAGCTCTTTTGACAGATCACATATCCAGAACCCATCCTGGTGATTTGAGCAGTAAAAACATTTTGGAATCCAGGTCTTAATTAATGAGCTCTGAAAATATTTTATTTCTGTTTTATCATTGTGTCTTCTCCTGTATTTTGCTAACAGTGTAATGTAAACATGGAAACAAATATAGATATATCTCTACTTTACCCAGATCTTTTAATTTTTTTACAGTGGATATTGTCTTTACAGTATTACAGTGTGTGTCTCTATATATATTTAAATAAAGCAAAATGGCTACAACATGTCTGTGTCCACCCTGCGATGGACAGGCTTCACATCCAAGATGCATCTTGCTTTGCACCTGTTGCTTTCTGTGATTGGCTCTGGCTCCCCCTGTATTGGAAAAGCAGTTAGAAAATGGATGGATGGAGTATTGTTACATGAACAAGTGATTAGTCTATACAGTTTGCTGCAGTTAAGGCTAAGGGATATTTTCTCCAAAATGTGACACAATCCAGAGAGGATGTAGAAAATTACAAAAGTATTAAGTAGGAACTGTAGTTCAGGTGGGTAGCTGCGTCAGCATGCGTAGGCTGCAAAGAAACAAGTAATAATTTTATTCCATGCTGAAAAAAAGAAGAAAGAGAACACAACGTTCGGCTGTGGAGCCTTCTTCAGGTGTAAGGTGTGAGCTCACACCTGAAGAAGGCTTCACAGCCAAAACGTTGTGTTTTCTCTCTTCTCTTTTCAGCATGGAATAAACCTATTACTTGTTCCTTAAGTAGGAACTGTAGCCTTATTATCTCCAATCTGTGCGTACTGGCTACATTCTTGATGTGTCTTGCTCCTGTGCAGTTTTTTATCAATTTAATCAATTTCCCTTCGGGATCAATAAAGTCTTATCTTTTTAATATTTAGGGATTGTCATTCTTCTAGTTTAAATGTTAATGATAACTTGAAAAATACCTTGGGATATTGAAAAATTTGAAATGATGACAAGAGACTATTTAAGAAAGCAACTTTGAAAATATGATTGTTGTACAAAGACTATTGGCCAAACACATTTGTTTTTGCACCAATGTATTAGAAGAAATGTGAGTGGCAATTGGGAGTAAAACAGGAAGTGTTTACAGTTACATATAAAGACTGAAAGAATTTGTTAAGAAAGATAATTAAATAAAAACTTGAATTTATCTGTAAATCCTGCAGAATTGTTGTTTCTGTGGTTTCCAGGAAAACCTCCTATCTGACCTAGGAATCTATAAGCACATACATTTTAATCAATTTTTATTCATGTATATGATTTTATAAAGCCCTAAAAGCTCAGAAGTATATTTTCGAAATATGAAAGAGACCTGCTTGTGCATTATTTTTATTTGCAATCTTTTGATACTGTTGTGCATACAATCAATTTAATCATTGTAAGTGCCTCAAAGATTCCCCTTTTGTACAGTAGGTTTAAATCTTATCTGACAAAAACTAATTTGAGCTGGTTGTTTTTCATGAGCTGTTAGCTCTGTGCTATCTGAAGATTCTGTTTTTGTTTATTGTTGTAAATGTGATGAAAATCACATTGATTATTCTGACAGACGTGATTCTGCCTTGTCTATGTCTGTACTGTTGTAAATGTTGCGAACAGTGAACCTCTCCTTATTCTTAAGCTCCATAAAAATATTCATGCATTTCTTGAGGTTTAACTCATGTTACAACTTACACAAAGGTGACTCGTTTAACTTCTGTTAACATGTTAACATTGTAAGACTTAATATGAACGTGATGTTATCAGCTATGATCATCTATGAGCTGATCCATGCATTTGTTCATCTTGACTTTTGTTTTAAGAATACATTAGCATATTTAGAAATGAGTTATTAAGTATAAATTTATGAATAAAAATCCTTATCTTTAGTGCTATTATTTCCCTATACACTTGCACATCTTCACACAGCAGCCACCAGGTTCGCTATATGTACATCATGACAATTGCTGGTTCAACGCAGTGATTTATAATCCATATTTTTGTTAGTGTTCTGTGATAATACCCCAATGAAGAAGGTGTTTTTTTTATTTGGGGTTTTAATTTTCTATATACTCATGTATTTTGTTTTTGTCTTGCTGTCTCGGCAGTGACAGCATTATAGCACATGGAGAAAAAAGATAGGCAGACAAGTTTTTCTGACCAAGCTCCCATTGAGCCATTCATGTTTTGACATGCTGCAACCCCCACAGTACCTTACAGGATGGTTAGTGGGAAACGAAGAAGGGTTATGTCCCGCATTTACATCACTGCAAGCCTGCAGGAGGCTGAGAAACATGCAGGGGTTGCTGTTTTGCCTAGCCGAGACACCCCAGGCTGGCTAATCCCAACACTTCCCCCAGTGGCGCTTTGCCAATCATGAACTGCTGCTTGGGGAGTCCTGGTCACAGGAAGTTAGTGACCTGACTGACATTCCAACTCAGTGTCTAGGGCATAGAGTGCCTTTGTTGTTCGAACCTCTTGGGAGCTCCAGACAAGGTGTTTTTGTATTCTGCTTTTCATTCAAGTAATTTATATACATTAGTTTAAAATATTAAGTCTCTCAGCTCTGCGTCTGTAAGAACATAAGAAAGGACACAAACTAAACGAGCACATTTGAATCATGTATCCCGGTTGGTCATTTGTAGCTAATTGATCCAATCTCATTGAGACATTTCTTGAAAAACAGACTTCAAGAACATCACTGGGTAGGTTGTTACGCACACTCATAAGTATTTTAAATGGCACTTTGTCTTACAAACTTTCTTGCACTAACTCTCGAGGTAGCAGTGGCGGGGCATACTGTATTGTTAGATTTTGTATATTATTTTCATATAACCAGTCTTATTGTTTTCAACTTCCTATTAAACAACTACTAAAACATTCTGTTGAGGCAATCTTTCCATTTGTTGTAGTGGTTCATTTCTGTGAGCTGTAATGTCTGAATAGAATGAACATATATTTTATGGTTGGAAATTAAATCATTTTAATAACTGAATCATTTTAATCTCTTTGCTGCCCTTAGTGAATTTTAATTATGCTTAATTTACCCCATTCTATTAACCATTTATTCTACTCTTAATTACTTTCATTATGGTTATACTTCCTTTTCTTTATCTTACATCATGTTTATTCTGCTCATTTCTGTATAACATTTAATCTGTTATATATATTGTTTTCTCTGCAACGTATTATGCTTATTCTACACTTTATACCATTTCCTGTTTCCTTTGTTGTAAAACACTTTGGGTTCACTCATCAAGATGCTATGTACATTAAAGGTTTTTGTCTTTTTAAGGGTTAATTTGTTTTTATTTATTTTTCCTGTATCCTGGACTACAAGTTAAGATTCCATGGGGAATCTCATACTCCTGGATAACTCTGTGTTGATTTATTAGGACTTTACTGTCATTTTTTGCTTTCAGTTTCTCCTGAAATATTTCCAGCTTGATTTTTTTGCTTTAAAAATTGTATTTCTAAATTTTATTATACTTAATCTGGGGGGTGCAGAGGCATGCATCAATGTTATCTTCATGTGAATGGACTAGGCTCTTGACAGCAAGGGGATGATAACCTTATCTGCTTCCTCTCACAGATGTGTAGAAATGCTATAATTATTTGATGCATTAACTTTAATGCTGCCCCAGGGTAGGAACTTCACAGTGGAAAGTGATGGCTTCACCTATGTGCATTAGTGAATGTGAAATTATATCTATGGAATGCCTGGCATGGCAAATATAGAAGTCATCTAATTAAGTAGATGATTTCAATTAGTGCAAATTAAAATTGAAATAATTGAATATTTTAATCAGAAGAAGCAGATTTTTTTGTTGAATAATTCATTTTATGAATGAAACATTTTCATTAATTGTGGTAAAATGTTTGTATTTTTAATAATTATTTAATAATTATATACAGTTTATAAAATGAATCTTGTTGAATGAGCAATCTGTGGTAAATTCTAGCTCATGTACATGTATATATCTGTTAAATATATATGCTGCTGAACATCTGTTAAATTCATGCACTTGATTCTCTATGTGACTGTAATACTGGTCCTAACCAAGGAAATGTTTGATTGGATTACAAATTAATATTACTTGTTTCCTTCTTTTCCCTTTTTTCATGTCTTTTCTCATATCCTCAATATTTGACTTTGGAAATAGATTTGGGATGTAAATCCAAAAAGAATGAAACACTTAATCTGTATATAGCGATAACAGAATAAACATTCTATTTGCTCATCTTCTGTCAATTAACCTTCTGCCACATTTAGGAATTGATCATACATTTTCATGAATAGCTCACAAGAATTATATACATTCATACATAATATAAGTAAAAAGAAAATAATTTGAAAAGCAATTTCTCAACATAAATCCAAAGATTCATGAATTAAAAGTATTTATTATGAGCAGATGATTCACTAAGTAAAGAATACATATATGGTATCCATAATGCTCTCAATGACAACTGAAGAAGGCTCCATGGCCGAAACGTAGTGTTTTGTTTCTTCTTTTTTTCAGCATGGAATAAACCTATTCCTTATTCCATTAATTCTTTGTATGTTGTTTTAAATATACATTTCCACTATACTTATACCAAGATATGGATTTGGTTGCCATTGTCTGATGCTTCACAAATACAGTACATCACTCTGTCAGTCGAGTCATAAGGCTGCATTCAGCAAGATGACATAAGCTCGGATAACTATTTTACATTACGTTATAAACAGAATTGTACCTTCATTTAAAAATTCGAATACATCATTATATTAACATACTGTATTTGTCATTTGAATTGCACTGAGGATAAGCAAAAGTGAAAATAGTCATTAACGACGTAATTACTTCGATCCCTGCAATGTACAGTAGTTAAAGTCACAAATAATATGAGTTAGATTTTTTAAATGTTTATATTTTTATAGAACCCCAAGGAAACAAACCTGTTTCAATTTCAGTCAATAAAACCACAAAAAAAAATTAAAAATATGAGTTCATAGAACATATACTGTACATGGCTTTACTAAGGTTATCGATGCAATAAGTCAGCCATGGTCCACATTACTGTGGGCTGTGTTCTGGTACACTGAAGACTGCAGGGCATCGTCTATCGCACATGTCTTACAAATGCTTGTGGGAGTAACGGTCCAATGATTCGGCAAGGTCTGCGACAACTTAGTCTGTGGATGAGGAGGTTTTTGCCAAGTGTTTGCCAAGTGTTCAGCTTGGTTCATGTTGGACAGTCATGAAGGCCAGCTCAGCACTTAAAAAACCGTGTGTTCATAGGAATCCTTGAGCAACCCTGGTGCGTGTGATGTGGAACCCTGCCATGACCTGCAGATGGGACATTCACACAGGTCTAGGTAGAATTTTTTTAGGGAAACTAGAAAAGAAGACAGGCTCCAGACCATGGGGATAGTTCTCTTGCAGAGCTCACAGAGGTACACATTTTGTTGCTCTTCATCATACCTCAAAATAATCTTTCCTTGACACTGAGGAAACACTTTCCACTTAGACTTATTGTATGGTAATTTTGGATCCGTTTTGCCACTTCCTGTTGCACTAAAACCGATTGTTGTATTTCTTGTTTGAACCTTGTCCCTACACTGTAATCCTTCTATACTTATGGATTCTTCATCTGCTTGTCTTGAGGTTTTACTGCATGTTTTTAACTGAGAAACTGTCTTGTGTAAGTCTGTTCCTGATATGTACTGATTGGCACAGAAAGCCCCTGGATACCTGGTTGTTAGAAAAGTGATTCCTTGTGTGCCATGTTGTAGGAACAGTTGAAGGACAACAGGCTGTAAGATGTTGTTTATATGATACTGGCAATGAGACTAACCTTTACAACTAAAATATTTTAACTGGATCTCAGTATTAGATCACTCCAGACAGATCACTTACCCTGCAGGCACACCTATTGGTCACCTATTGGTAAAGATCATATTAAACTAGTTTCTTCAAAGAAAAGGTGGTGCCTTCCAATCTTTTGTTATTTTTTAACTACTTCTCATCTATGATATTTTAGTTTCTGTTTGGACTTAATGTTAAAGCTTTTCGCAAAATATTTTTGGACTTTCATTTTCAAATGTTGCCAGAGCTGATGTTCACAATTCTGTGTATCAGAGCACCCTCCATGGCTGAGCATGCATACTTACATTTTCTCTAAAAAAAGAAAGTAATTTGATCCAAAACATATCACCAAAATCATTTTATACATTTAAATGTTTAAAAACTAGATATGTGCCATAATGGTAGCAGCTTATACTGTATGTTTGGTTCTGCTTTCTTCATAACTCTACATAGTCATTGCATTGAATATTGCTCTTTTTTTTAATAAAATAAATAATTACTTCCAGAAGTTCTGAAACTGTAATATGGGTTAATATTCTACTCTGTTAATAATACTTTAATTTCAATAGAATGTTGCTTGTTCTGTCTGCATCTTTACAGGCTTTAATATTGAGTTATAGGTCAGTTTTAAAGCAGTGTGCTTGTGTTGATGGTACTAGGGGGTTAAGCAGTTTCATGCTATTACTTGCATGTTATTACTTGTATGTTTCAAAACATCCAAAGATGATGCACTGACTTTAAGGATTCTTTTGAATGCAAAGCTCAGATCCAGTATTTGTGAAATTGGACTGATGGGTGAATGAGAAAGGATGTCAGTGTGTTTATCATACAGCTGTGCCAAAGCAAAGGACGAATGAATGAGATGGAGATTAAAGCCAGTAGTTTGAGTCTGTATTCAATCACTGCAGTCACTCTGTTTGCCTCCTGCATGCTGATGAAGTACCATGAATGGTCTCATGTACTTTCATTCCAATATATTTCAGGCAGTAGTGATTATTGCTTATATGCAGCTAAGGTCGAAGATAAATTGCAAATACTTTGCTTAGCAACAGAAGACACACTCTTGTCTCCCTTGGGTCCATGAGGCTATAATGTTTTACGTTCAAAAAGGATTAGGTAGGAAAATCCTGTAACTTTAGATTTAGAATGAATTTCCTGAGGCCATAAATAATTATAAGGCACTCAAATAAGGTGAATATATTTGTGCAGTTTCACTATCAGCTCATATTTGTTTATTTACAGCAAACGTATGAAGTGATAATTAACAAATTCAAGATGTGCATGTTTTTATTTTTTGCCATTTAAAATACTTTTATTTCTAACCATATTGAAGAGTAAGTATACTACCACAGTTTTCATATCAAATGATTTTACTTGACCTTTGGCGACAGATACAGTATATCTATGCAGTAGTTTTCAGTCATCAATAAAAAAATAAAAACTTTTTTTTTATTCTAGGTGAAGTAAAACAAATGTTCAGAGAAAATTTATTTAGTCCTTGTAAATTCTGAGAGGTAAGGCTAAGAGTGGATAAGCTCCCTCAAAAACTCAAAAACTTTCTTAAGGTTACAGTGCTGTTACTTGGGTTTTGGACCAATTAACAAAATTGCACAAATATTCCCATACACAGTGTGAACCAATGAGCAGGTATGGGTCACTCTGTTATTTTTATGCCACTTTTGGTATAAGAAATAAAGAAAAGTTGATGAGAACAGGATACGATGGAGAGCTGTGTCAGCATGAAAGCAACAAAGGAACAAGTAAAGTTTAATTCCACACTAAAAAGTAAAAGAAAAAAACAGTGTTTTGGATGTGGAGCCTTCTTCTGAAGTCACACTCTGTAAATATATATTTTTGATAATATCTTATAAACTTTTAGCCAGTTTCTTGTTATATTCCCACATTCTGCCTTTGGAACTCAACTGGAAATAACTGTTGAGATTCCGCTTGTTGTTTCCTTTTAAATTTTAAAATCCTAAATGAAGATTCCCTGTCTCATATCTGGTATTGGTATCCTTCAGCCTGACCTCATAACTGATCTCCTTAAGACCTGGAGAATTTTGTTGCTCTACTGTGGACCTTCTAATATTTATAGTTCTGTCTGTGAACTGATTATGACAAAAGTTGTGGTCTAAAGTATGGGAGTCCTGTACACTCATGTTCCATACAGTACAGTATATACTTATATATACATGCTTACCGTATATACAGTAATGGGCTCATATGCTGTTATGGCATGTAGTACTTATTATGTAGATCAGCTTCTATTTTATCACCTTAACCCAGCTCTGCATTCTTATTATGCTGACTTTATCTTTTAAAATACTTAGTTCCTGTGTCCAAACACACCATATAAAAACCAGTATCATAAGACAACGAGTAAGTCATATTTAGGTATATATTTGTATTATATGGTTTTAGCACATCTGCAAGAGAGAACTCATTGTCAGAAGGAGGGTGATGGTTAGAACATATTTGAATTTCAGAGGTTGATAGACACTAAGCCACAGTGCCTACAGACTATACAGGCTGCATATGGTGGTGCAATACACTGTGAAGTGACTTTTAATTTGTGTGTTTCCTTTTTCATTCACTGCCTGTTTTTTGAAGAGTTAAGAATATGGAACGTGAATGTCTGTTGTTTTTAGCATAATTTTGATTAATTATTCTTAGTTTACTGTAACTGTAAAGACACTTGAGTGTCTAACTATTGCAAAACACTAAAGTAGCTAATTAGAGAGCTGATTGGGTGCAGGTGATGAGGTGATTTAGACAGTTGAATGTCCAGCCTGGTGAAAATCCTAGAAAGAATCCAAAATGCCCTACTTATCATACAAATTACACCTTTGTGTCATTTGTTTGTTGGAATTCCTTCTAAGGTGGACTTCCCAGCAGTGGAGCCATCCTGATGGATGTCAGTGTATGTGGCATGGATATGTGCTAATAGTTATGTACAACAGACCAATCAAATAGGAGGTCCAAATCGGATGGTTTGGGCAGGACTGTATGGTTATTACAAAACTCTAGTTCTAGTAATTGACTGTTACTGTATATTGAACTAGTTCTGGGATCTAGCTATCTTGCAAGATTAAGGTATGACAGTTATACCGTGGAACCCTACTTGACAGATTTATGGCAACTAGGCTCAGACACCAGCAACTAGGTCCTTAACATCCTGCATATTGAGGCTTTATAAGAAAAATGGGATAGAATCAAATTAAAGCATCCTGTAACCTGGTGTAAAGCATGCAATACTGATGTACAGTCTGTATTGTTTCTAGCGATTGCCGCATAATCTACTTGTCGGTGATTTTCAGAGTAAATGCAGTGTTATATATTCATATGTGTATAAGATGAGAGAAACAAGTTAGCAGTTTAAGTAATCTTCACAATTAAAAATGTATGCATGTAATAATAATAATTCCTAACGATTATGTAGTGCTTTTCTGGACACACCACTCAAATTCCTTTACTGGGGACTCCCCTCCACCACCAGTGTGTAGGCCCCCCTGGATGATGTGACAGCAGGCATAGTGCGCCAGTACACTCACCACACCTCAGCTATCAGTGGGAAGGAGAACAGAGTGATGAATCCCCATCTAGTTGAAATAGATGGGGATTATTATGAGGCTATGAATAGTAAAGGCCAATGGGAAATTTGGCCAAGACACCAGGGTAACACCCCTACACTTTTTGAGAAACACCCCGGGATTTTTAATGACCACAGAGAATCAGGACCTTGGTTTTACATCTCATCTGAAGGACAGCACCAGTCCCCATCACTATACTGGGGCATTAGGACCCATACAGGCTGCAGGGTGAGCACCTCCTATTGGCCCCACAAACACCACTTCCAGTAGCAACTTTAGTTGGATGGGAGAATTCCTTTCCCAGGAATTCTCCCATCCAGGTACTGACCAGGCTCACACCTGCTTAGCTTCAGTGGGTTGCCAGTTGTGAGTTGCAGAGTGATATAGCTGCTGGCAGAGATTGGTTTAGCTAGCCCTGCATTAGGCAGAAGTGACTGCATGTGTACTGTGTATACTGTATTTCCAGAGTGAAATGTAGTTACCATATTCTGAACATAATCATAGCAGTTTAACATGTAACTAGGAGTTGCATAGCTATTGAAAATAAAATACATTTTACGCTTTTAATGAAGTATAGTTTCATAATATACAAAGGATTTTATATGGAGACATACCCTGCACAACATTTGTCACTGAAACAAAATGTTTGTTTTAAAATTCACTATTGTGTTGCATTATGATCCAGATACTCTTTAGTTATTTATCTAATTTAATAAGATTGAAATTGATAACAGTAATACAAAAATACAAAAATGAACACTTGTGTCATGTCATCCACATCTAGAGGGAACTCCAGTGTGTCTGGTTGTCTGCGGCATTATATTTCCTCCTCGCTCGATATTGGGATCAGTTGTCGAGAGGCTCGCCTCACCAGGTCACCCCACGTCTGCTTCCTGAGGGCTTATGTCTCTTTCTGACCCCGCCCAATACCTTGAACCCGGACTGAACCTTCTTGTTTGCTCTGATCCTACCGCTACGCATAGGGTCCTCCTGTCTCGGAGGTCTCTCTCCACAGCTAGCCACAGGCTCCTGTGACACTTGTGGTAGTTGTAAAATAAATAAATCTCATTTGAGTTAAATAATTAAAAAATCAGAGCACCTTAAGTGTAAAAGGCATTAATATTTTAATAATAATAATTTAATACCTTACCAAATCCACTTATAGTGTACATATTTATAAAGAAAAAGTAAAAGTAAAAAGTCAGAAGAAAAAAGTACAATAAAATGTAAACTTATCTATTACCCATGACTTGTATACAGAAATGTATTACTGCTGTGACTGCTACAGTTATCTCTGCTATATTTCTTTTCCCTTGACTTAGGCAGGAAAGCATTACATGAGTATCTTCCATTTTAATTCTGCAGGATGAGGAGTGCAATACATCCTTCTACAAACCGAACTTTGGAAACTATCCAGCAGAATTTAATATATTTCATTATTGATTACAGAAACCACTGGACTTCTTAATTAAATAGAGATTCCAGCCTCTTCAGGAAGTCGGGATCTAAGCACAGCAGATCAGAAACACTGGGCAAATAGGTATATACTGTAACTTGAACATCTTTTCTTAATTTTTCTTAAGAATTTGAATGATGAGTTAAACATGATAGACTGGTGCCTCTCTGAGTGGGAGAGCAGTCATGTATTCGTAAACCCACCCCGTGCCCTGTGCTTTTGGGATAGGCTACGTCTGGCTGCAGCTCTCAGCAAGAGTTGTTCTTGTAAACTGCCACCTTCCAAAGTCATGATCACTAGGTTAATTGGTATCTCTAAATTGTGCCTAGGTGTGCGAACTCTATGAATGAATGCGTCTCATCGAGGGTGTCAACCCACCTTGAGTGGTATGCTTGTGGAATGGGCTCTGTGTTGCCATGACCCTTACAGATGGTGTTTGGACGGGTTATGTAAGAGGCAGCACAGCAGTATCAAGGGCATAAAAAGTTCTGAAAGAAAATGGGAAGACATTTTTTAGCATTTTTTACTGTATTGCTTTGATTGTTTTCAAGACGAAAAGCGATTGTGAGCAAGACAGCCTGCCAAATTGGGCCACTAAGATCTGGAAGGTGTATGGAGTGGATACACTACAGAGCAATGAAGCTTCTTGCAGTGTCTGGCTGTCACTACAAATAAATAATTGGTAATTTTTAGAGCTCTCTGTATCAGTTGTACTGCAACAATTTTCAGAAGATGCCATAATACAGCATTGCTATTCAGACATGCCTGATGTCTGTGTTTATGTAAAAAAAAACGAACAGAGATTAAATCTCTGAGTGTGCATTGTGGATTGTATTAGACCTTTCTAGTGTCCAAAATGGAAATGATCAAATGGCTGATTAAGAGTTTCAAGCTAATGGACTACAGTTTTTAAAAATAAATCTTCAGCAAACAAGCTTAAAAAGCTGTACTGTATTTATGAAGACAATAATATCAGATTAAATATAGCTATATTCTCTTGTAGTTTGTATATACCATTTTTTCACAGCTGAATATAGTTATAAATGTTAGATACTGAGAGGTATTATACATGGAACAATATTGTATTATATATATAGGATTCAGTATTAATGTATTGCATTTTTAATGCATCTTGAAAAGTTCATACATGAACTGTATGTACAGTACATAACCATATGACTTAGTGTTAACCAGGAAACTTTGAGACAGAATAGGATTTTAAAACTGACCTTAAACTGAAATAATTTAAATAGTAAATTCAGTGTTAATTGGTTGCTGGAGATTTATTTTTAAATTTATTTATTTATTTTTATTATTTTTATGTAGTCCAGTGAAATAATCAGCTGTTCACTATAAAGCATCCCTAGATGATGCTTTCAAAGAAATCACTGCCAAAGTTCTGTTGTTCACATGATTTAGTGATTGGCATTGGAGTTGTGATTAACAGACTAGTATTACAGTATTTACTGTGCACAAACATTAATCACAAATTTATCAGCAAAGCATAAATCTGAATATCACAGCATTTTCACAGCATCATCACATTCAGTCATGAAAGATCAATTAATCAAAATAATGCATAAATAATTAATATTCAAAATCATTATCCTTTATTTGTCTAGAAACATATGTACATACATACAGTACATATACTATATACTGCTAACCACCCTTATTTGATATATTATCTTTTTGCAGATTACTATAGTTAATGAATGCTGAAAATATGCTGTTCTGAAAATTACTTATTAGATATAGACTATAGACTATAATTAGCATTTGTTCACGACACTGAAGTAACTAAAAGTCAGACATTAAAGGATTCCTCAAAAATAAAAGTCTTATCAGTTGAAAGCCTTTGTCTGAAATTTGTTAAATTTATTTAAAATCTTATTCCCATATTAGCAGTGCAGAGAGATAGAGTTGACTTTATAATACCCTATAGCCTCTGGGCAAGAACACAAGGACATCAAGTAAAATTAGAAATCCCTTAGACTCAATTGTATGTAAATCTGTCATGAGACATGCCTTTCTAATTACTAGACCTAGATATGCTTTGCGATAATCATATACAGTTGTTCTGTTCCAATTAAATGAAGTCTGATAGATCTTATTGCATTTAAAGGGATATTTAAGTGGGTGTCCCTGAACATTTAAATGCTGTACATACTGCAGAAGACCATGGATGTTTGAATTCAAAGCAAAATAGAGCAGCCTTCTAATCCCTTTAGAAGGTTGTTTTACAAAGAAATAACACAGAGTTGGTTGGTTGAATTTGTGAAATATACTGTACCTGTAGGATACATATGCATATTTGAACATTAATCTGTTAGGTAGAATTTCACTTTCTTCTATCCTGTGTATCCAGTACCCTATCGTAAAGCTCTCTTTTTATCAATTCTGTTGCATTCATTTATGGCTGGAATTTTACTGAAAATAAATCTATTAGTGATTATTCTCTGAAACTTCTACCCTCAGTAGAAGTCGTTTCAGTAGTGTTGTATTTCCTTACATTGCATATTATTCAAGTATTATATATGCCAGCCTGAATGAAAATCTTTAGTTCTGGTAGAATGCAGATGTGTTACAGAAAGTGTGGTGGAAGATGAGGAGTAGTGAGAGAGAGGGAGGGTTTGCAGAGAGAGATAAAACTGAAGACAGGCAGAAGCAGAGTGGTTGAGACATGGCAGGTGAGAACTAGAGATCTGAATCAGACGCATGCAGCAATAAGGAGTCAATGGAGGTACTGGTGTAACAGAAAGTCAAGTAATGAAAAAAAAAGCTAATACAATAGCAATATGAGCATATGAATACAGGAAGTGTTGGACAGTTTCTTCCCCAAAATGAACTTTACTTTAGTATTATTCATTTATTTGCCAAATTGACTTCCCAAAGCAAGTGCATTTTTTTATATGTGATCATTTGATTGTCAATCTTAATGAAATGCTGTGCTTAAGGTTAAAAGAAGTGGTACTATTTTGGAAAGCTGTTGAAAGAACATTCCTTTTCTTTCTCATACTTACCTTCATTCCCTTCTATTTTATGTGTAAATGCTTCTTTATTTCCTTTGAAGTTGCAATTGAAGCCTTTTGGTTATTTTTATAATGGTATAGTAATGTTTAGAATCTAAATGATTAAGAATGCAAACTTTGTTTAAAAATACGTGATCACAAGTGAAGACTTTTTATTCAGATAAATGGTATGTATACTTTTATATTTAAAGTTTTTATTGTTTTATTGTTTTTTCACCATAGAAAAGTGAGACCATTTGCGCATTGAAAACACTCTTTTGTGTTTGTTTAGGAGCATTCATGTCATTTTTGCAATTGTCCATGGCCCCTGTTACAAAGGTATAGAATGATAGTGCCCCATTGTGTAGCAATAACCTTGTATGCCTGTGTGGTCCTGTGCAGAGAGATGAATAGTAGATTTGTTATAAAAGTATATTTCAGATTGCCCTTGTAATAACTGCAGATTCTAGCTATGAATTGTTTTTTAAAATATGATACAAACCTGTAGTAAAGACTACAGATTCATGTCAGGTTATGTCCTGATTTCCTTGTATTTTTAATGTATTGGCTATAGTGTGATTCATAATTTTGAAGCTTCTCGGTATTGTATAAAGACACTTTAATTTCAGATTCCATTAGATTAATCATCTGTATTTATAGTATATGCATTTAGTCAATGCAGAAGTGATTTGCATACCTCAAGAACTTTAGTTACCTTGTTTTTCAATAAACACTTAGGATTCAAGTTTTTGAGAGATACTGGGAGAGGTGGATTATTTCAAGAACCTAATAAGAATTATACCCTCTGTAAAGATGCAAAAGTATGATACATAACAGACTTTATACTCATTTATATTTGTAATACTTGAGGTTTTGAGATGTCTGGCAACTCTTTTTTTTCTGGTTACCTTTGTATGTTAATAAAAAACAATACAAAAACATAAGTAAAAAAATAGATTCATATCAAATCATTTTGTACTAGTAATTATCATAAATACAGCTAACCAGCACATCAAAATCGTCCAACCTTCCAAGGTTCCAAGGTTTAACTTTTGTTTATCCACCACACACTAGAAAAACACTTTGGT
Organism: Lepisosteus oculatus; assembly: GCF_040954835.1. Lineage (NCBI taxonomy): Eukaryota > Metazoa > Chordata > Actinopteri > Semionotiformes > Lepisosteidae > Lepisosteus > Lepisosteus oculatus. Next base: position 35,938,396 of record NC_090702.1, on the reverse strand, counting down.
TGCTAAAAATGACAGATTTAAGTTTAAGATTAGGTGGTACATATTCAGCTACAGAGATGTAATGTTCCTCTTCATTCTTTGATTTTGGTCTCAGTGCTTAATCATGTGCATATTGCAGATTTTAGGTTTTAAGGAATGCACAAAACATGGCCTTTTTCATTATTCTTTTACTTGTTTCATTTTCTTGCTTTCTAAATTAACACATTATGCTGCCTGTTAATTTCGCAGGTTACAGGGGAATTCACTACTGTATTTAATGAGACAGGTTTAAGTTCATTCCTTGATGCTCAGAAGATTAATGCAGTGAAGTGCAGCACTGTGAAATGTAAACCAAATGAAATGATGACAACTCCAAACCCTTGACTCCCTTAGATGAAATAAACCAGGAGAATAGATAATAATCTTGTTCTTTGGGAGTCTCTCTGGCACTTTTACAAAGTAGGTTACTTCTTATCTAGAAATCATGCACTGTACAAACGGAGATGTTGTTTTATAGCAGGATTAAAGCAAATCTTTTACTTTTTTATTTACTATTAAATTAGTTGTATTTGTATTATTGATAACTTGTGTATTCTGGGTAAAAATATACTGTTTTCTTAATAATTTCCCTGAGATCTTTAGCCATTGCTTTATGATGGAAGTTTATGTGCAATTTTTCAAACTGTCAAGCGGGCTTAAAAAAGGTGATAAGATGTGCTTTAACCAATAATGTCAACAATTTGGAGAGCAAGTTTAGGAGTATATTGAGGCTCTGTCATTTTAAGCTTGAATGACAATATGCCGTAGGCTACTGAGCTTGGACTGTCCACAGTTCCTTGAATTTGGCTGCAGCAGTGATAGCAACCTTGAAGTTAGTTGGTGCTGACTCTCTTGTAAAGCACTGTGGGGTTTTCATCTTGCAAAACGAGGGATGGATCCAATAGGAGGGAGAATCAGAGGACAGTATACACATGCCCTCATTTTCACTGTGTGGTTCAAGTGTTGTATCTATAAGCAATAGTTGGCAATTTCAAGTCAAATTTCAAAAATATATATAGTATATACATATGCTGAATTCAGTAAAAAAGAAACTTAAAGCAATACAACCAGTAACTGATTCCTATCATTTTTAATTAGAAATTTGTATTTTACATCTAATTTTAATTTTTTCAAAAAGAGTAGGGGTTTTACACCGGTATCTTTGCAGAATTTTCCTCTGGCCTTTATCAAACTTGGCCTCCTAATAATCTCCTAATAATTGGCTTCATTTCTCTGTTCTCCTGTGTTACCTTATAATAATAATAATAATAATAATAATAATAATAATAATTATTATTATTATTATTATTATTATTATTATTATTATTATCGAAAGGCACTGGAAAAAAATACTGGAAAACAACACAGGTAATTTTGACACTCATGTTGCTTTGTGACATTTCCTTCTTACCTTCAATAATAAAGATTTTACATTAGTTAAGAACAATGGATCAAATCAATTTTATGCAGATGGTGGTGAAGGGGAAATGTACATACTGTAGTATACAGAAAAAGCTTGATTTTCAGTTGTCTGTAAGCGTTATTTCACCTATCTGCACAAAACATTTTGTGACCACTTTTTCTGAATTCCCAGACCAAACTTGCCGATTCACTGGGTGCGGAGTAGGAGAGAAAGCACAGGCACCCACTTGGATAGCATCTTCTTCCGCTCAACCTGCATTGGTTTCTGTAGGAAAGGCATAGCTTAGTTAACATATTTTTGAAAAAGTGCATGATGGGTTATTCTTTATTTAATTTCCTTCACAAAAAGGTTGGATGTGCATTGTGAGTAGGTCTGTTATCAAAATGATGCCTGTATGTGACTCAGTGTTGTGCTGTGAAATAAAAGAAATGTTAAATAAAAAATACTCCCTTGGTCCCCTAAGTTATCTCTGTTCTCGTGGAAAAGGATAAGAAAAGAAATTATAAAAAAGAAAATCACACAAACCGCAGGAGAATGAGTTGGTTGAGTGGAAAGTGAATGAGTGCACTTAATATACTTTTCTATTATTACTGTACTGTAATAGACTCTATTATAGTACAGTAGTGCTGCATTTATAATAGTAATAAAAACAAGATGGAAAAAGTAAAGAAAATGCTCTCTACTAAGAATGAAAAAAACAAACTCGGGGTAAGCTATAATACAATAACCACGATCTAATTTGTTTACATATGCATTTACTTTAATTATATGAGGAAAACAATCCTTTCCCAGTTTTCAGTACTCATTTTCATTAAAAAAACTAATTATCAATATTACTAACGCTATTTCTTTATAACAAAATTATAACCAAAACGTTCTACAGGAATGCGTGTTTCATAACCCACAGAAACACATCATATTTCCCCCTGAGATACTGTATTAAGTCCTGCATTTGGAGATTTGGGATTCACAGAAACTTCAAGGTACTGAGGTTTTACTGTTTTAATTGATTTTTACTGTAATGACGCCTTTAGTGTGAATGACATTGAAAGCATAGTGAGTGTCTAACACGAAATGAAATGGACGAAGCATTTTTACAGAAATGCTGTCTGTCGGGCATTCTTATCAAGTAAAGAAGGAATGACCCCAGTATGCATTTATAATTTTAAAGAAGAAAATATATAGTAAAGTATACACTTGGACTGTTTTCTCAGGTTTGACATGTCCTCCATATTCTGTATATACTATACATATATATTATATATCACATGTTGTCATTTCGTTTCTAATATATCCATCAGTCTCGTTTTCCATCTGTCACAGAGCACCTGCTGTGACATTTGGCCACGGCTCTTTTCTGCAATAATTGATTTCCTAGAACACATAATCTGACATTGTTACCTGTTGCTGTTTCCTTTTCCAGGTCAGCTGGCTGCTGGTACTTGTGAAATTGTCACTTTGGACAGGGATAGCAGTCAGCCTCGGAGGACTATAGCCAGGCAAACAGCACGATGTGCATGTAAAAAAGGGCAAATCGCAGGAACAACAAGAGCAAGACCTGCCTGTGTTGATGGTAAGAGGCAAATTAAGTTTATCTTCCAAGTATATCAAATCAGGGAAACACTGTAAAAAGTGAAGGATTTGGGTATCTCATTGAAATGCTTATCATTATGCACTGTAGTCTATAATGATAGTTTTCAGAGGTCTCTCCATATATTATATTCTGGCTGTTGTAAATATTTGAATGCTTATAAAAATTGAATCCTCTCCAATTAAATTAAGTGCCTTCGATACAAATAGAGCTAAGTAGGACACATATACACCTGTGATGGTGTAAATTTCTGTCACACTCATGATCAAATTAGGTCCAAATGTTTTTGCAGTCTTAAAGTTTCTTCACCTTTCTCTGCAATTTCCATTTCAGTTAAACTAATGTCCATGAAACACCTTCAAATCTGAGTATCCGAGGTTAGGGTAGCTTCAGAGCAACTCTTGAGTATGAAGTAATGAAATGTGCTAGCTGTATCACCAGCTGTATTTGAGTAAGACATTGCAGCCACCTATTTCCCATACCAGACACATCTTTGATTATGTTTAACAACATCTATTCATTTACCAGACATTTGTCAAAAGTATGTTGACACTTTTTATCCCGGAAATCTTATCATATGACAATTTAAATGTAACCATAGGTGTATCCTCTAAAGAGATTTCTGAACAATGAAAAATTATATCATTATATCATTAAGTTCTTATGTGACCTGTTTTTCCTTTTTTCTACAATATCCAAGTGTTTCATTGCTTGAAAAGGATTACATTTTGAAAAGACTATGCATTTTATATGTAGAGTATTCATTTGCTTGGTTAAAAGAGCCATTAATTATTGTTTATTGAATAAACCTTGAATAAGGAATAAAGATGTCATGGTTCTTTTGAAGTTTCTTGTTTAAATTGTTTTTGTCTATGTTGGGTCATTTCACGTACTCAGCTGTTTTCTTATTTTGGATATGATTGTCATGTACTATTTTAGCATAAATCAATTATTTCTGGTTCCAAGGTATTGTGTAACTTTCCCATTGCTCTGTCATTTGTTCATGGCAATCAGAGTAAAGAAAGAAGACTGAAAATGTTAGTTCCCTAGAGCAGGTGAACAAATGAGATTTCAATGATTTAAGTTCTAAAATCTCCTCCTTTCAATTAATATTAGAATGACACCCACACAAGTTGTAGGACTCTTGGCTTTCATTCATGTCGAAAAAACTGCTCTCTATCAGTATGTGAATTTATTCTGAAAGTGAATGTTTTGCATTTTTGCACTTTAATTATGCTTAATTTTAAAATGGTAAGTGTATTGTTGAACAACATTTTGAAGTGTTTTTTATGACAGTTTACGTCACTAAAAAGTAAAGTGATATGACACATAATACTCTAAGGGCAGAATCAATTTTATAATTCAGAATCATAATTGAAGACATTTTTTTCAGGACTAGTCAGGTGACACATTTTATAGCATTTAATATCTATGTTATCTTTTCCGTTGCTGTGATTTAAAAAGCCCCACGTATGTTTTATTAAATAGTACTCACAGTGTGTATTTCTTTATTTTCCAACCATAGGTTCAGGGTTACAGACCCAGTGAAAATGGCTGGGTGGCACAGATTACCTCCAACTGTACAAAATACGTTGCCTTGTTAACAAGATTGTAAAGGACAGTATACTATTTGTAGTCTGGAAACCGATATATCATTCAAAATAATTTAGAACAGAAAAATCAGTGAGTGACCTTTTAAACTTTCGTGATTTAAAGGCATTTTGTATTTCAGTGTTGTACAGAACAGGAAAGTTTATTTCATATAAAAATGAATGTTTGAATTGTCCATATAATTAAATACCTTTCACACATTTTAGAAAAGAGAGAACTAGATTAGAAGTAGATTTCTACCCAGGCTTGTTTCCCCATTATGACAGCACAGTTAGTGTTTTCCAGAGCCCGATGCAAAACTTAGCATCCAGAAAGCAGTGGTTTAGTGGCCTTTAAAGCTCTTCTCCAGCAGCTAGTTGAGAGCTGAAGGAAAGACATTTCTTTGGTTATCAGCCTCAGAATAATCTTTCACAGCAAATGCATCAAATGTAGATTGTAGTTATGGAGGCACCGACAAGAGTTCTGTCTCCCCTTATCATGAAGGTTAATATTAAAACCTGATAAACATTATAATTCTTCAAAACATAACTCCTCAGTTGGCCTCAGACATCAAGAGTTATAAGCAGTACTTCAGTATGGTTATTCTAAATGTGTCTGTTTAACTACTTTTACCACCGATTTCAATTTTTCAGTCTGAAATTACAGAAAAAAGCTGGTATTTGGCTGAATTTCTGTTACTATTTTCCTAAACTTATTGCATTTTAATGAATATTTTATATGTAACATAATGTTTTATTTTTAATATTACATACGTATTTGTGTTTTGAAAGAGAACAATCTTTGGTTTAAAATTTCTACAAGTAATTTGTTTAGAAAATTTGTAACATATGTATGTAAAGCAGATGTACATTTGGAACATTTACATCATTTTTGCACCATTGTGAATATTTTGTATATTGTTCCTAATCAATTTATATTCCTCAAAAAATGACCTTAAGACCATTGCCTTCATTTAATGTACAGTAAGTTAAATACAGGCTCCGTAATTTCATGCTTTCTGCCCTTTTCATCATTTGTGCCAATATGGCAGTGTACTGGTATTGATTTCTATTAAGTTGAAAGAAAGAGCTGGTGCCATAGTCAGGTAATCTTCAGTGGTGAAGCTGCAAGACTGATTAGAGTAGTTGTTGAAGTCTGTGCAGGATAAAAATTATATTGCTTCAGGTGATTGGGTGGCACAATGGAATAATATATTGTTTTCCACCGTGAGAGCTTGCATCTTAAATTGACACTGATTAAAATCCATGCAATAGCTAAGACTTGGTAATAGCTAAGGTGACTTGGAGACAAAGGGCAGGAAGACTGTACTGTAAGCTTTTTCTGCTTTATCTTGACATTGATTGCCGCTATCCGATATGAAGCGTTGTAATAATACAGCACAAATCTATATAGTTTGTTTGGCCACTTTTTGTAATAATTGAATGAATATATCAAAAACATAATATTATAAATAATATTATCTTTTTTGTGGATAGCTGACCTGTGTCATAAGAGGTACAGTAGAGTAAGGCCTTTCCAAATTAAGTTATTCCTGCTATTTTATTTCATTATGCAGCCCAGTGTAAGAAAGTAATTGAATTTTAATATACACTTCCAGTGCATTCAATTATCTTAGAGCTCAGCAGTAACATGAGATGTTGTGTTAAATGATAAAACACATTTTACAGATATTATTAATTCTAGTTGAAAAGGCTATATATAGTTTTCCCAAGGAAACGTTGTTCAGAGACATTTTAACACAATAAGGCACAAAGATAAAAAAAGGTGCATTGAACCTGAAGACGTTTGTGAAAGTTGATACCTCTATGCTATCCTGCCATGACCAGACTTAGTGATTTCTCCAGAATAAACCAGGCGTGATAATTCTTTGTTCTCTGGCACAAATTTGTTGAAAAGAGTAATAATCCAGACACGTTTGGTTAAACAAATATTTATTAGCAAAGATGAGACAAACACTATGCTACACAAACAGTATGCTGCATATAACTTAAACACACAACACACAGTATTTACAAACAAGGCGTTTCAGAGGCCTAAAATCCTAATCACCCAGAAAACCCCAGACTTCTACTAAATATTAAACTCTTAATGCCAACAGAGGCCAAATAAGAGACAATCTGTTTTCTTATTAATAAATGTAACCTGCAGTTTAATCTCTATCTCAAAATAAAACACAAAATATATGGGAGCCTATCTCCCTGTTCTAGAAATGCACCCACAAGCAGGAAAGACGTTTCTAACCAAGGTATCTTTTACCCTGGAAACCCAAGTTCCCTAAAAATACAGAATAGCAAGCTTTCCCTAACAAGGTTCAAATACATACAGTAGCTCCCTTCGCATTTTGTTTGGATGATCATGAAGTAGGGGCTCTCGCCTGGTGCAAGCTTCAAGTTCCAACTCCTCTCTCCTCTCTGTTCTTGTCCTGCTCTTCCCCCTTCTTGTTGTCTCCTTCCTTGTTCTTAATGTGATCGTAAATTGTGTGTTTCTGTACTGCTCATTGACAATCATTAACCCACAACTTACCTAGGTATGCCAAGGTAAACTTTATAATGATTTCTGATCAAGGGACCCCTACATCTCAACAATCATCCTCTCTGCTTTGAAGCTAGAAGTTTTTACTCTGCCAAGTGGCACAATTTTTTCTAAAATCTCAGTCACTAAAGCTGTAACAATATAGGACAATTTTTTTATGGGATTTTTCCTTGTGCTGTGTTTTGTGTTGGTACCGGTATTTGACATCACCTCCCTATTCCTGCAATTTTAAGTTCTAAGAAGAAGTCTAGGGTAACTTTAGAACTAACATGCAGTAAGTAATTCTTATGTAGTCCAGGAAAATGGTATTGCCCTATCATGGTGCATAATGGCTCCTTTGCATTGCTGCATATATACTGTACTACACTTGAGTGCTGGATAAAATGGGTCCTCTCCAATATATAAAGTTCTTTGGGATCTAAAGAATGAAAAGTGAATTATAAATGCACTAAATGATTATTATTTTTTCTTTTAATGTCCTTTAGAGAAATGTGTTAGGAACCAAAATTAACATGCAGTGTGTCCTGAAGATCTATAGTGAATAGTTGTGTACTGTGTCCATACAATACTGATCTCATCTCCTTTCCCCCATTCAGCTTAGGTTTCTTGACTGATGGAAAAAGTATCATATACAATAAAAACGATAATCACCAAAAACAAAAAATTAAAAATAGTACTCAATTGGAAACACTGGCCTTGAATTCTTGTAGTGTTTATGGAATAGTAGTTTATTACAATAAAGTTTGAAATCTAGATCTACAGTATTTGCTGTTTGTTATTATTATAAGCATTACGTTTGCTTATGTTATTACTGGCTTAAACATTAATGTATCTTTTTTGTGGATTTCTGAGCTGCTTCTTAAAATTGATATTTAATTCTGTTTGTTCTATTATATTGTGATTTAAAATCGTGTTTTCATTTATTGCAGCTTTGTAATTTTAGAAAAAAATAGCTTTTGCCCTTTTCTTCTTTCTTTTGTGAATAAATCAATTTTGTAAATAAAAACATAGTACCACAGTCAGTTCTCTAAGGGGAGGAATGATTAGAAAGTCTGCCTTTTGCCTCTAGCATTCAGAGACTGTACTAGCAAAAAATAAAAAGTTTTGAATCTATAAGAACTGATGTATCGTGAAACATCAGTTCAGTTCAGTTTATTTGTCATACACACAAGTGCAATTAAATGCTTATTTGCATGTATACTCCAATACAAAGACATTAAGGGAATCAACAAAAACATAAACACAAAACAGCAGCAGCAACAACAAGTTACATAACATACAGCTTAAAAGAAAAAAATGAGACAAGCAGTGTGAGAAAAAAAAAACATCAGTGTGAACTAGGGGTAGAGTTCAGTAATCTGACAGCTTCTGGGAAGAAACTGTCACTGAATCTGGATGTTTGTGCCTTTATGCTCCTAATACGCTTACCAGAGAGAAGGGGAGAAAAATGTGAGAAACCAGGATGATTGTTATTCTTAGCGATACCTTCAGCCTTCCTGAGACAGTGAGTTGTAAAAATGTCCACAATAGAGGGAAGCTGTACTCCAGTGATGGACTGGGCTGACCTGATCACCCCCTTGAACACCTTCCGGTCAGACAACAAGCTGCTGCCAAACCACACTGTCATACCACATGTGAGCACACTCTCAATATCACACCTGTAAAATGTGGTAAGGACAGTTGAAGTTGAAGACCAAATTTTGATGTATCATGTTAATTCTAAATGGCTGCTGTTACACTGCTGCTGAATTCTGCAGGCAGCAGTGGAGAGATACAGGATGGAACCCAAGTTACAGAGCTTGATGGTCGTCAGGCATTTTCGGAGTAGGTCGGAGATTGTTCAACTGGAGCTCGCAGAGGAAAGCCTGTGGCACTGCCAAGGACTATGATGGCTGATTTGAGATTTAGAAGGGTAATCTTTGGGAGCTGGCTGAGGTCTGGATGCCACTGAGATCCTGAGAGTGCTCCATAGTTCAGAAGCTCAGGGTGCAGATTCCTAGCCAGGAATTAAAAGGGAACCTGGCACTCAAAGATGAGAGTCAGGATTGCTAGAGACACTAGTCAGAAAGACATTTAGTGAACCGATCCTCCAAAGGAGCTTAATGTCAGGGCATATCCAGTGTGACATCTTTGGGTTAAATCGAGGATGATTTGATTAGTGGATTGCGTACCTGATTGGAAAGAGGAGGGCTGGACTAAGAGGTGTCCCGACCGAGCCCTCAGGCCCATGGGAGAACTACGATCACTTGTGTCATGGTATCCCAAGGCAACAGAGGGCTGCAAGCTGCCTTCTGCCTGGGCATGACAGCTACAGATGCAGCCATTCAAAATGCACGGTACAAACCCGTGGTACAGTAAACTACCCACAAGCCACCGCAGGGCACCGCGGTAAGTGATTGGCTGGCCAAAATGACCGACAGGGGCACTCATGGTGCATTGGTTGGTAGTGAAAAGATTTAATCATTTAATCTCTTTACTGTGCACATTTTAATCCACTTAGTTTTGAATATTTATATGGAATTTTACCACTAAAGAGAAATTTTAGTAGCTGAGCATAAAAAGAAGAGGAGCATAATGCATCTGAAGGTCATAAATGATATTAATTTAGGAACATAAACATTACTGTATGTACATAAACTACTGTGTATGGCTGGTCTTGGTAGTTTAAAGGAAAAATACACACCAGTCTTCCATTTCTCCCTAAACATTTTAAGCATGAAAGTTTTATGAAACGGTACCCAAATATGCGATTGCTGTATAGAATGAATTTTAATTTAAAAAAATTCTTTAACACGAAAATTAAGCTGTTTACATCTTCCGCCTGAGAACAGTCACCTGTTGCTACCCAACGCAGAAACACAGCCACTAACTTGCAAAGAGAGGACATAAGATAGCCAGTATGATAAAGAAATAAATGATTATTTTGTTTATTTCTTTTGCACATTTATTTGAACATTTCCATCGATTGTACAAGCACTTGGAAACTGTCCAATCTCTAGTTCATCAGGCATTTTCTTTCACGCTGCGGGCATTCTCCTGGTCTGGCGCTGGTCTGTGTCTTCTAGGATATAATGCCAGCGAACTCTTGTTTTTATGTCCACTATAACAGACAATCTCCTTTGCTTTTAACCGAGCATTTAATAATTTCCTAAAATGAAAATGATTTACTTTATTTCCCTCACGGGATCAATAAAAGTATCTATCATCTATCTACATAAACTATCAATTCTGGGGTCTCCCTATACCAGAGATTATGGTAGGGCTTCAGAATGGTGATTGGCTGACACCATGACACCCCTCTGATTGGGAAAAAAAAGACATGCTGGTTTGCTATACATACTGTACCAGGAAGAGGATTTCTTTCTATTCGAAACGTGTATTTTAAAAGTTTAATTAAGAAGTAAAAACCTTACAGCGTACACAGATTTCGAAACTGATCAGGATCGTTATCTTTGTCTTATGCATAATAATGTTCACCACTCTGTCCAGCAAATTAATAATAAACTTTATTTTATATAGCGTTTTAAATGAATACGTAATTATTTGCTCATCACTTATTCTACATAAACACAGTGTAATTGCTCTCTGAAAATGCTTTTTCTTTTTATTTAGGCTCAGATTTCAACTATAGATTGTATTATTAATAACCATAATAACGACCAACCAACAAAAACAACCATATAAACATAATACCAAACAAAAACATAGATAACAACCACAATACAAAATCGAATATATCAAGCCATTAAACTCTCTCAAATTCCTCCAATTATCATAATCCTGCCCCTTATGCAAAACCAAACCCTTCTCCCATCCCAGTTTATCCTCTTTATTATAAACAAAATCCACCTCAATTTTCAACATAAAGCATTACACAAAATCAATACCTCAACACTCCATACTCAACAACGATAATTCACAAAAAGCCAGAACATGTAACTCCACATTTCCAAATAGACCTCATTTCCATAGCACCGCCCCTTATGCAAAACCAACATCCCTCCCCTGTTCTCTCTCTCCGCTGGCGTTTGTAATCGTTTTTATTTTTAAATAAATTTTAGCAAAGTCATGTATTTTAAAAATCTTGAGATTTCTATAATTATGTCTTTATTTAGTGGTTTCATTAGTGACAAAGGCTAAACTTTCTTGGAAAAATGTATTATGTAAACCATGTTTGCTATTAATTCATTTAGGGCTAGAATATGTTCATTGTCTTCCAATGAAAGAAGGGTTACTTTTGCCGTAGTTGAGTTGACATTAGAAGCTTGCCACGCCCGGACTGTTACACCAACGCATTAGCATGTTAAAGCGATTTAATTGAGGAGCCTAGCTTTCTTAACTAGTAAGTACTGTACTTACTGGGTTTTTGAGGGGGAGGTGTCTTTCGCTAGAAATCTCGCCCCCTTCTACTTTGAAAATACCTGTGAAACCGGTTTAATTCGTCACAGCCAGCACTCCCGCAGAGAGGGGGGTTGTATTTGCTATGTATACAGTAGATGGGAAAGCCAGAGCCGACCGCTACGCCGCCCACGTGTTATGCTCTTCGTTAATGTCTAAGCCGGAACACATCATTATATCTCATTTTGTATTTCTTTTTAAAAAAATAGTTTGCCCAGCCTAACAGTATTGTTGTTATTGTTTTTAACCTGTAAAGCGCTTTGAGGAGCCACCTTTACAATAAAGTTCATTATTATTACTATTGTTAATTTGCTGGACGGAGAGGTGAACATTATTACACAGAAGACAAAGATAGCGATTTACGTTGCATTGTGGATTGTGCTGCTGTAATACAGTCTTAAATAATTAAAAGTCTAAACAGTATCAGCTTTATTTATGGGTTTTAAATAAAGGCGATTTAAACGCGATTTAAATCAATATCAGTTTATATTGTAACGCATAGGTGACTATTCATTGTTATTAAAATTACTTAAATTCGATCATGTTGTGATATTTAGAAATATACATTTGTTTGGTGCGAGTGAAGTTTTATTTAATCTCTGAGCCATACTGATTCTTATGGAAGCCAGTTTCTGCCAGGGAGTAAAAAAAAATCATGAGCATGTGAAAGGCATGGTGAATCGGAGAATTACTTTGTATGATTGGAAACGAATGCGTGATCGGATCAGCGAAATGCTGTGGTGTTACTTTTTGTCAATGAAAAAATAAACTCTTTTCGTTTACAAAGACGGTTACAAAGAATGTGGACCAGGGTAATACTTTGAGCTTACAGCTTGTCCAAGGTCATTCATTATTAATACTATTAGTAATATCTTCGATAAAGATTTTGATGCATAAAATATTCCTGCATAATTAAAATATTTATGATAAAGGTGGTAGGTTGTGTACTTTTGTCCAACAGAACAATCTTGCTTTTATAAAATATACCGCCTTTTTAATGTTTAATGATTAACATGCTGTAATACACTGTTTAAATGTAAAAGTCTAAAGAGTATACAACTTAAATTCTTAATTGAATAAAGATTATCCCTCAGCAGTGATCGGGATTCGAAACCGACATTTTCTGGTGACAGCTCAAATGCTGTACAGGAGAGGTTAACCTATTAGCTCCACCTGGCGGTTTTACAAGGTGATTCCGGATACTATTAACATAATCTAATTTGCATACAGTAAGATGCGGTATACTGCGACACGCCCACTGTGTTATACTGCAGCATACCCCGCTTGTTTTGAATGGCTGCATCTGTACCTTATACTTATGGCAGAGTTGGTAATTCATAGGATCATCTTCCAAGAAATAATCAGTAAGGAATAATGGATGCATAAATACATTTTCAGAAGAAAAGGGCATTTTTTTCTGATTCCATAACTCAAAACATAAACAGCTCAGCTGATTAATTGTATAACCAGGCAAAATCAAATACCATTAACAGATTAAAACAAGTTCTGAGCTTTTGTCAGTATGTTTCAGATTTCCATTTAACTTATACTTAATTTATGCAATGTATAAATTTAATTTTTTTTTTTTTTAATCTTGAAGATTTACTGTACATGGTGCAAAGTATCATCATGACAATGTTGGGTGGAAAAATATACTAAGGAATCTAAACTAAACCTACTGTAGTAAAATAGTTTGTTAACTGTCACTGTAATTGTGTTGGAACACATGCACACAGATGTAGTTTGTAACAGATACTGTATATGTAGCATGGCAAGTGTGTCCAGGATTTTTGTGACAAAATTTGTATTCTGTTTTGTAAGAGTGCAGATCAACAATTGAGACATCAATATGCTGTATTACCAAATTAGGTCTCTTTCTCAGCTATAAAAAAGATAAACAACTCAACTATCTTTCTTGAACTGATTTCCTTTTTTCGTTGTATTTTCTTGCCTTGCCTATTTGCATCATGAAGTGTAATTCAGTGTGGAGGAGGTTTAAAACATCTTGAAATCAATTCCATTTTCTCATTTTATTGCCCAGATCATATTAAACATAGTGCAATAATATTAGTAGAGGCTGACTTAATGTTTTCTGCTTTAATAAATGGAATGATCTGCATAGCTGATAGCAAGTGCCATTTTGTAATATTGCAATAAATCATTGAAACGTAGTGATGAAGTGCTTGCAGGTGTTCAGAAGGTTCTGATTTGTTGATAGCATTGATTATTACTGAATTCCCGCTGCTTGACTTTTTTGTTTGTACTCTTGCGATTTATCAGCCAATGACCATGGAAACTAACCTCCTTTCTGAAAAAAACCTTCATTGAAAATAATGTGCTTATTTTATTGCTAAGATTTTTTCTTTGTGCATTATTACAATTTTTAGTTGTCACAAATAATAGAAAGGGACACAATCCCTGACCAGCCCTCTCATGATTCTTCCTAGAATGAGCAAGATGAGAGAATTGTCCTGCACTTGTTTCCTATCTTTATGTATGTTCATACAGTATATTCTAATTTGTCATAGGAAAAAAATATCCTTTCTTTCTACTTTGAAGAATCCCTATTGTAAATACACTTGTATTTTATTTTAATTTTCCTTGACTTCAGTTCAGCAGATTTTAAAGCCAGTATTTTGGCTTGCTTTTTTATTGTGTTATCAATCTCTGGAAGTGGACCTAAACGTTTAGACAAAAACTCCTTTGATAAAATGTACATTTTGATATTTGAAGAATTGTTTTTCCATGATTTAATTAGCACAGATTTACTGATTTCTTATGTGTATGACACTCCCCAATCTGTAGTGTAAATTCAAACATAGTTTCTTCTCACAGTATTATGACAAACATTTCAAATCACCCCCTAGCTCACTTGTCATTCTGCCACTTTTTTCTGCTGCTTTAAAAAATAAATCCTGCTGACATCTGAAGTCATTGGTTTTCAGTTCCACATGGTTTGCTGCATTGCACATACACAAACATTTTTTCATGCTTATTTGCCTTTGTGACGTTCTGATTGAATCCAATAATTTCACAGTGAATGCATTTGAGAAAGTTAATGAATATGCAATAATAAGAATACTAGAGTCAAGGTATAGCAGACATTATAAAGAGGAAAAATGTGGTGCAGTAGGATGCACAGCCCTCATAAGTGGAATTTAGGATAACATCCCTATTCTTACAGTGTCTTGGGTTTTTTAATGACCAAATAGTCAGGATCTCAGTTTAATCTCTCATCCAAGGAACAGCACCACAAAAACAGCAGTGTCCCTCCTCACCATACTGAGGCATTGGATTGGCTATTCTGGTACACAGGGCAAAATGCAATTTACTGATCCACCAACAAGACTCACAGCAACATATAGATGTTCCATCCCAGCTGAACCTTGCTTAGTTTCGGAAAGCTGACACAATGCAGGATACCTGGTAGTAATACTCCTGTCAAAACATATGATAAATGATAATGCAAATATGCATATAATGCATATATAATGATAATGCATACGATATATGATAAATGCTTTGCAAAAGTCATAGACATCTTGGACAAATTCAGGATTACATTATACTGTATGTATACATGTTATGAGTCTCAGTAATTTTCCTCTGCTAGTGTTTTTTACTATTATAACAACAGTGATCGTTTTTAATACAGCTAAGTTTGGATAAGAAAACAAAACAACCTCAGCATTTATCAATTTATAATTCACATTAATCAGAATCTTCAAAACCTAATCAATGCTGTTCAAGGTAAACTACACATGAGTGGCCAATAAAAGTGTTTTAGTAGCTAATCCATTACATTTACTTTTCAAATTTAATTTTCTCTTTGTCAGGTGTTCCTCCTCCTTAAACAATTAATCAACAATTAACAATTAAGTTATTAATCTTTATCCGCACTTACAGCTAAAATGTTTATTTTTGTGTAACAAGACAAATCTATGAAGGGTGACAGTTATTAAAACCTTTCCTTACATTTCAGTAGAATATATTTCTACACATGAAGGAAAAATAAATGAATGAAGATAATATAACAATGAAGATTAGTAATATGTGAATATTGTCACGATCGCTACTCCTCCTCTTAAGGGCGCTCCAGCCCTTCCTCGTTCTTTCCCGTTCTGCACCTGTACCCTATTTCCATTCCACCTTAAAAGACAGACGCAGACGTCATCTGAAGTTCCTCATTGAATTCCGCTTCGTGAGAGGCCGGTGTCCTGCTGCGTCTGGCTCCGTTATGGTTTTAACCTTCTGTTCCTGATTCCCCTCCCTTCGCCGGTCCTGACCTGGTTCATTGTTTTAATCCCCTGGATGGATCTCCTGGCCTTGGATTTTGCGTCTGTCTTGGATTAACTGGATTTTTTCTAGGATTGTTCGCCCCGTACTCACTCCCCCTGGTCTTCTGCACCCCTTGGACACGCCCCCTGTCTCCATACCCTCTCCTGCATGACTTTTTCCCCAGTGTTTCCTCACAATTCCGGATCGTGTCGTCTGCATAGGGCCCGGAAAGAACTGTTTGTGACAAATATACACTGTGACCGTTATTTTAGGAACACCTAATAGTGAGTTGGTCCCTTGTTTGCCCTCAGAATGGCCTGAATTTGTCAGTTCATGGACTCAACAAGAGGTCAAAAGTGAAGCACAGGGATGCTGGCCAATGTCGACTCCAATGTGTCCAGTGTTGCAAATTAACTGGTGGTGGATCCCTAGTCTGAATAGCTTGATTGGATTGAGATCTGGTGACTGTGAAGGCCGCTGCATTGAGCTGAATTCACTGTCATGTTCCTGGAACCATTCCAAGACTTTCCTAGCCTTGTGGCATGGGGCATTATCCTGCTAAAAAAAACATTCGCCAATGGGTACACCAGATCAGCAGTGACTTTCAGCTAGTTTGTTGCATTCAAATCTGTACTGTGAAAACAAACCCCACACCATTACACCACAACCATCAACCTGCATTTGTGACACCCAGCAGGATGGATTGTGGACTCATTTGGTTTTTGCCATATCCTAGTCATCCCATCAGTGTGACACAGCAGGAACCAGGATTCATCAGACCAGGGGATGTTTTTCCAATCCTCCAATCTCTACTGTTTGTGTTTCTCAACCCACTGCAAACACATCTTCTTGTTTTCCACTGACAGAAGTGGAACTTGGTTGAGTTATCTGCTTCCAAACCTAATCTGTGAAAAGGTACAGTATGATGTGTTGTGCTTTCCGATGTGCCTCTTTAGGCACCACTGTTGTCCTCAGCTGTAAGTTGACTGATTGTTGACCATCTGTTACTCTTCACAAGGCGTGTCAGTCTCTGTCTGTCCCTTTCATCGATGGTCTGTTTCCAACAGCAGGAAAGCCATTTGCTGGATGTTATTTAAGCGGTGGTGCATTCTTCCATGACATTTTCATTCATGAAAACCCCAGCAGAGCTGCTTTACCTGATACACTTATGCTTTCAGTAGCACTGTCTGCACAAATGATGCTCTAGCTGATTGAGCAGTCGATTATATGGGAAGGCAAGGTATACCTAACAAAGTGGACACGCAGCATATAATTATTTATATATAAGTCTTAAATATTAAATATATATAGTAAGTACTTTGGTACAGTAATTTATTTATTTTACTCCTTTACAGTGAGTGTGGTACTGCATTTCTCTTTCACAATAGAACATATTTCAAACAATGTTTCAATGGTTGAGTGTGGTTATTCACTGTAAGATTGTGGTGCATTCCCACATACAGTACCTATTCCACTATTTCTAGAATTTAATATTTGTATTTGCTTTAGTAAAGAAGCACACAAGTTGAAAAGAAACACCTAATTTACAGTTTTCTGGCACAATATGTTTCACAAGAAAAATAGTGTTATAAATAGAGGGGTTACAAAAATAGAGAAATAAAATAATTAAAATAAATGTCTAAATAATCATAACTCCCAAATTGTAAAGATTATACCAGGATTATGCTCAAAATGTTGGTATTATTTGCAGCTAGTGTAATTAGAGGCACCTTAGATCTTGTTATGAGTTTACCTGAGCTCACATCATGCACACTTGGTTCAACAAATATTTATTAACAATGACAATGACTTAGTAAACAACATACAACATTAACAAACAATATACAGTTTACTTTATTTACAAACAAGATGTATTCGAGGCATATGTCCTGACTCACCAAAAAAAAAAAAAAAAAACCTTGGTTGCAAAAGACTGCTTTCAAGTATTCAAGTTCTATATATCCAAAAATAGAGATAAACCAGCTTTTTACACCAAACAGTATACAACCTAGAGTTAAATCACTATCTATAAATTGTGATGCTACAAAATGAATGGGAATATATTTTCCTATTTTAAAAATACATCCACTAACCAGGAGAGACTGTTTTTAACCTAGGGATTCTCAATACAGGAAGTCAGAGTTTCCCATAAACAACAGAATGATATGCTCTTTTAACAATGTTCAAATTTTTACCTTGAATCTGGTTTTAAAGGTTAATGAGAACGATCACTATCTCTTCTCCTCTCTCCTTTTGTCCTGCTATCTGTACTTCCACGTCCCTTCCTTATCTTTTCTCTACATTGCCCTTTTACCCTCAGTTCCTTGACTGTTAATGACCCTTAATCATGTATCAGGAACTTCATTTAACAAGGTAAACCAGATGATACATTTGATCAATGTATCCCAGATCCAGCAAAACTCAGTAAACACTTCATTTTCTTTCTTCCTTTTGAAGCTTGGAAGAGAACTGAAATTTTTTACACTTGCTAGGTGCTTGAATACCTACAGTAGCTATAATAATAATATGAATGGTGTGAGTATACTTTGTATTGTCCCTTTGACTTGTGTTAGGCAGTAATGTGAGTGTCAGTCATGTAGATGAGTTCACTTGGTCTTTGTTATGAAAACCCTGGAATTTTTTTTAACATAAAATCCCCTCAAAGAAGTCCCATGAAATCTTCTTTCCGAGACAATTTTGCAAGGGGGTGGTCAGGGAAACCCACTCATGATCGATGAGCTTCATTTACGGAGTAATTCCATGGTAAATTTGCAATATCTCAAGACATTTTGATTTGCACTTGTGTTAGGGGGAAGGTGGGGTGTGTGGTTTGTGGAAAATCTTAGCTTATGAAGTGTGAAGAGACTGTAGTTTGTTCTTGAAAAATAATGATTTTTCAAAAGATACTTGTTCTAGCTGTCTTAGTCAGTAATTCTTCCTCCAACAAGTTCCCTAAACCTAACCCATCTATGCTGTGCAGCTGTGGACACGGAAATGGGACACTGCACACACAAAGTTAGCTATCTTAAGATTTAGTTTTACATTTTAGAATTCTCATTATCCTTTAAAAAAGAGTCACTTATCAAACTTAACAAGATACTGTTCTGAATTGGAGTGATGAAGGGTTCTGAAAAATGCAAAATATGTTTCTTTTTGTTTGTATTACTTGCAAATATATATAGATATTTTTATTTTAAAGGCATGACTTTGATCTGCCATTAGGTAGAAGAAATTAATCTTGAGCCACTGTTAGTTTCAGTCTTTTTCTTAGGAGTACAGTTCTAAGTGCAATATTACATGTATCAGAACAACTGACATCAAAAGACAGTATTATCCGTGGCATTATACTGTCCTGTGAATGTGATTTTGTAAAAATGGATTGGAATGTGGTCATTTTCAAGATGAGTTGCTTTTATGATTATTGTGAGATACTACATAAGGAACCTGATGTTTATTGTAGAATGTTCACAATTGTATCTGTAGTTTAAACATTACAGCCAGGAGATGTCAGCAATGAAGGTAATTGGCAATCAACTGAACTAATTGTCTCATTATGTTATTTTCAATATTTCCACTATTTAGTTAATTTATTATCTCCTTACTTCCCATTATTATGGACTTCAACAGATTCATAAAAAATCCTTCAGATGGCTAATACAGTTACCAATCTTGTTTCAGAGAACTTAATGTCCATCCATTTTCTAACCGCTTCATCCAATTCAGGGTCATGTGAAGCCAGAGCCTTGGCAAGCAATAGGTACATTTTTAAGCAATTTTATATGTCCTTTAATTCATTGTGTGCCTGTAGTATGGAAGCATCCAAAATATGCCACATATAATATATCATCAGTACTGTGATGAATTGTTTGGTTCGGTTATCATTCTTTTAGAGATGGACATTTACTCATCAGGATGTCATATTAATCAGTAATCATTTCTTAATAGTGTATGTATCATACAATTGTGTTATGTACAATATTGAAGCTGCAAATATGAGACATTTGTTGACCACATGACCTCTCTGCAGTGGCACTAGTAGTGGATCTCTCAAGATGACTGCTCCACACTAACTGCTGTTATGCACTCTTATGATGCAGGGAAACCAAGTGTTTGTTTAGTCAAAAAAGAGAATCATGGGGAATCATATGAGAATGACTAAACAAAATAGTTTCTTTGTTGTGGAACATGATGTGGATGGTTTTGATAAGTTAGGATGAGTGTGTGTGCTGAATAATGACCACAGAAGACCAGGAGATCACTGTCGCCAACAGCAAAACAAGTTCTAGTCAAGTCATGATGACAATATGCTTGACATGACTTATTAGGCAATATAACAATACATGCTCATACTGTACATGGTGAGGACTATAGTGCAGTGCATCAAGCAGTTTGATTTTGAAAGGTTACCACAACTTACTATCATCACACTGTCAGATTTTTATCTCTTTGCCCTGATAACGGAAACTCTTTGAGGCCAGAAATTCAGTGATGATAACATGGAGAAATCAATATAATTTATAACAAGGGCATCCATATGGTTTGATAGGAGTGGTAGTAAATTGTCTGAATATAAAAAGGCTACAGTATATGTGCATAAGTGGATGACTCAAAAATTAATTCTACCTTGGTGTGTATAAACAAATATGTGTCCTAAAACATAAATATCATACAACATAGAGACAATACAGACCTTTTATTATACAGTGTATGAATATTACAGCTTCCCAACCACTGAATTAGATCTATAGGTTCATTCATCATCCATTAAAGACATGAATTATTCCATCAAGAGAAAATTACACTTATAAACCATTATGGAATATAATATTCAATAATTTTGGACTATATGACAACCTTGTTTTTGTTAAACTTTAACTGATATATTTTTCCAAGAAAGTCTATAATGAGATTTTTAACAGATGTCATTACTAATAGTTTTTTTTAAGCAACGTAAATATTTAAGGATCAACTCTACTATTATACTGTAAATATGTAAGAATATGAACTTTATTTCAGTTTCCCAGAGCATAGATGTGTTCAAGATCTAATGAATACACAACATTACTGGATGCAATATTGATTTTCCCATACCCCACAATGTATAGAAGAAATAGGAACATTGCAATGTAATTGCTCCTTCAATAAACCACTAAAACGGTGTGTGAATCAGACTGAAATACATAAAATCTATCAGATCAAAGTACAAATTTACACATACAAAGGCTGAAGCATGGATAGTTTAATTCTCTAAATTTATAGTATTACTTTGATGAGGTATTGTTTCAGAAGTAGGTTGCACAATGGCTCTTCTGAATATTCAAATAAATTAAGCTAATTTCTGTCCTTACTTTTATTAATATCCTATGCATAGTAATTTGCTAATTGTGTCTCCTTATACTGAATATAATACAATATAATTGTAGAAGGCTGTAGTAGTAGCTGTCAGGAATGTTTCAGTGCAGAGAAACATCAGTATAAATGTGAAGAATTAACTATACCGTGAAAGGAATTTATTCTCAGCAGATATTAAGGCATACATGAACAAATTTTAGAAGTCTGTGCTGTGAGTAGATCAGATAGCCCTTTAATTTTATAATAGTATGCACATACATAACAGAAAGCATTTGCCATTTGTGAAAATATTGTTTGTTCACTTTGATTATTGATTTCCTTCCAAAATGTTATTCTAACATATTATTCATACAGGTTGACAATTATTTATAACCTAGTTTTATAATTTTTTCAGTTTTATGTAGACATTTACTATTGATTTCCACATTGTGTTATTACATTCTGTACGGATTTCAATATGGATAATGTTGCAGTCATAGTGGATAAATAAATATATTTGAGATATATGTAATGTGGTGGCACAATGGTCTTGCAGATCCACCTTGACATCAATGCCGAGCAAAACATGTGAACGGATGGTGTATGAAGGGATAAACCGATTAAGTTGGGACAGTGTTGAAATGATCCAATGTCTGTGAGGCCGAATGTAGCAGTGAACACTGAGCATATTGGCTGGATAATTCATACTGACAGAAGAGTCTGACAAGATAATTCATGAACAGTTGCAGAACAGGAATGTTGGTGCATATTGCTGTGCTGGAGAAGATAACTCTCTTGACACAGGAATTTGGAAAATCTTCATCTTTATTCACTGCAGCTGTTGCAGTGAGAGCTTAACTGGCTTTCACTCCCAAAGCTGCAATTGGAGTGATTTCTACTCAGAAACTACCTCCAAACCTGACAGCTCTACAACTTTTACCACAGCAGAATAGCTACTGAATATAAGTTTTCTGGGGCTTTTAGATTTCTTCTTATTCCTGCTAAATCTGTGTATCTTAAAGTGGGTAAGGTACTGAGGCCTGTATTTATTAATCATACAGCTTCTCTGAGCTGACCTCTGACCTTATTTGGCTAATATTTTGACACCCAGGAATGATTCCTTCTCCTATGATATGAAATGACCATTTAAATATGATACAGAAATCCATTATGTGGTTCAGTATGAACTTCATAGGGGGAGCAAGGGATGTTATTATTGTGCCTATTCTTAACATGAAGTAGTTTAATTAAAGTTTAATAATAATTCCATACATTAACAGAAAAAACACTTTTCCTAGTAAGGGTCACAACAAACTAGAGCCTATTATAGAAGGATTGGGTGCAAGGTAAAACCGAGAGTACAAAACTGCTGTCACCATGGACAGAATGCCACTCTGTTACAGGGTCATGGACAGAAACAATTTAGAATAGCTAAACATACCAAAAAGCACGTCTTGTGGAGGTGGCAGGAAATTAGAGCACTCCACATAACACAAGGATAACACAAACAATTTACACAAAGTGCATAGCCTTAAATTAACTACAGGTACTGTGTTTTGAATCAGATGACAAAATAGTAGTTTTCCATTTAATATGATTTTAATAGTTACTTTTTTAGTTCTACAATATCTTCAGCATGTCAAGTCAGGCATATTATAACCACACATGTAATACAGATGCAGCCATTCAAAGTTCGCGGTACAAACCCGTACCGCACGCAAATACGCACGAACCACCACGCTGTACTGCGGAACATGATTGACTGGCCAAAATGACCCACAGGGGCACTCGTGGTGCATTGGTCGGTAGTGAAAAGATTTAATCATTTAATCTCTTTACTGTGCACATTTTAATCCGCTTAGTATTGAATATTTTTATGGAATTTTACAACTAAGGGGAATCTTTAGTAGCTGAGCATAAAAAGAAGAGGAGCATAATGCATCTGAAGGTCATAAACAATATGAATTTAGGAACATAAACATATTATGTAAACTGTATATTGCTGGTATTGGTAGTTTAAAGAAAAAATACACGCCAGTATTCCATTTCTCCCCAAACATTTTAAGCATCAAAGTCTTACAAAGTCTGTTTCAGTGGTTGTCACATGACTGGATCGGTAGAGTGATTGCTTAAGCGACTGACTTATACGCATGAGGTCAGCTGTTCAAATCCAGCAATCGCTATGAGTTTTCTTTTTACAAATAAACATTTCTTTGAAAAACTAAAATAGCAAATATTATGGACACTACAGTATATTGACATTTTTTATATTTCTAAATATCACAACATGTCCGTACTGTATGTACACAGCGGTACCGCAGGGTGTCATGCCACCGATCCAGTCATGTGACAAGCACTTACACAGCAATACACATATCAATGGAAAGTTTTATACTACTGTTTGTGCTACAGTATCTGAATATAATTATATCGTTTTTAATTTCTTTAGATACGTGATTCCATATTATATTCCCTGTTAATCAAATTCTAAAAGTATGCTTTTGTTTACTCTGATAACGAGAAATGGTTAAAACAATCAATGTTCACAAAGTATATAAACGTACAGTAATATGGTCAGAAGGTGCACATAAAAACATTTCTGAAATATCCACATGTAAGACTTTGATGCTTAAAATGTTTAGGGAGAAATGGAATACTTGTGTGTATTTTTTCTTTAAACTACCAAGATCAGCCGTATAGAGTACAGTTTACATACAGTAATATGTTTATGTTCCTAAATTAATATCTTTAATGAGCATGTGAAAGGCATACTTTGTATGATTGGAAACAAATGTGTGATCGGATCAGCGAAATGCTGTGGTGTTACTTTTTGTCAATGAAAAGATAAAGTATTTTCGTTTAAAAAGATGGTTACAAAGAATGTGGACCAGGGTAATACTTTGAGTTTACAGCTTGTCCAAGGTCATTCATTATTAATACTATTAGTAATATCTTTGGTAAAGACTTTGATGCATAAAATATTTCTGCATAATTAAAATATTTATGATAAAGGTGGTAGGTTGTGTATTTTTGTCCAACTGAGCACTCTTGCTTTCATAAAATATACCAACTTTTTAATGTAAAATGATTAACATGCTGTAATACACAGTTTAAATTTAAAAGTAAAGAGTATACAATTTAAATTCTTAATTGAATCAAGATTGTCCCTCAGCAGTGATCGGGATTCGAAATCGGGGGTTTTCTGTTGACAGCTCAAGTGCTGTACAGGAGAGGTTAAGCTTTATTAGCTCCACCTGCTGGTTTTACAAGGTGATTCCAGATTCTATTAACATAATCTAATTTGCATACGGAACATTGCGGTATATTGTGACACGCCCACCGTGTTTTACCCCAGCGTAACCCGCTCGTTTTGAATGACTGCATCTGTATATGATCTAGAGAGCTCATCAACCCTTTTATTGATAGAAGTCATAGTATCAGCTTCAACAGCATAGCTGGGTAGCTTGTCCTATATTCCCACATCTCTGTAGTTAAAGATGTGCTTCCAGTTTTGTGTTTTAAATGTTTTTCTACAAAGTTTCAGCCTTTCTGTTATATCTAGAAATTGAGTAATTCCAATCTTCTGTGTGGCAAGTAAAATAAATCGCCTTACTAAGTAAACCATCTCTCAAAAAATGCTGTAGAAGGCATGAAAAATTGAGCAAATTAAAATTAGTCTTCTTTTTTACCAGGTCTTAGGAAGAGCAGCATGCTATACACCTGGTCTCCATTGTTTGGCTCATCGGTAGTCATTTTGGCTCAAAGCCGATTCATAGCTTAGATTTCAGCCAAGATGGCTTAAGCCTTCCAGGGACAGTCAGAGTGAATTTTTCATGCAGAGTTGTAGATCCATCACAGAGACCAATAAAGAACCCTGAGGTGCACAGCTGTTGTGGTACAAATGCAATGGTCAATTGACAAAAACTGTGTTCTATTGCACAAATAAACGATCTCCCCTCTGTTGTAATCATTACATTAGTAATCTGTAAATTACAGAGTGGATTTTGATAGATCCTGCTGTTAACTTAAAAAACGTGAGTTAACCTTGCTCCTGTGTGTTTTAGGCATTTTTGCAAACTTGTGCGGCCCCTTTTTGTGCCTTATGCTCAAAAGATTTGTTTGCTATTTGTGCCATAAGCCGAATTGAAAATTATGTGACATGGAGCTTTTTCTGATTACATAACTAAGCTCTGGAATTCCATTAGAAATCCTTTATTCTTTACAATTAATAAAAAAAACATAGTAATTTTACACGTTTTAGAAATAAAATCTGATCAATTGATTTTGTATTGTTCTACTCTTTTCATTATATAGAAATACAGTTCTATGTCAGTGTTCTTCTGAAGTATTAACCATTTGGTTTCAGATAACAGCTGAGTTTTTGCAATTATGTTTTTGAATGTTCTGGTCAATGTGAATTAAACATTACTAAATCACAAAGCTTGGATTTTTCTTGCTCAAAGCTGACATAATAATTGACTGTTATATTGTTATGGAGGCTTTCAGGTTTTTTTTAACATTTTATAATGTTCAGACTCATAACATACTGTACATATGCCATTAATCCTGATTGCATCTAAGACTTATGATCATGTGTGTATTTTGTTTATTATTGTGGAGTTTATTCCTATTCATGTAACAAGAACAGATTGAACCAGTATATGGAAGAAGACTGAAATCAAGGATTTTGATTAATAGTGCTGTATAAACACAACACTGTATTACACAACACAGACTATTTTCAAAGTAAATATAATTTATATAATAATATTAAATAGTTCAGATAATAGTCTTGTATAATATGAAAATCCTGCACTACAGTGAAGTAGTTGGTTGACATACTATTAAAGACTCAAGCATGGGGGTATTGTTCCAGGGGTACCATATCACCCTGCAACTCACAACTGGCAACTCACTAAAGCTAAGCAGGTGTGAGCCTGGTCAGTACCTGGATGGGAGACCTCTTGGGAAAAACCAAGGTTGCTGCTGGAAGAGGTGTTAATGGGGCCAGCAGGGGGCGCTCACCCTGTGGTCTGTGTGGGTCCTAATGCCCCAGTATAGTGACGGGGACACTATACTGTAAACAGGTGCCGTCCTTCGGATGAGACGTAAAACCGAGGTCCTGACTCTCTGTGGTCATTAAAAATCCCAGGGCGCTTCTCGAAAAGAGTAGGGGTGTAACCCCGGCATCCTGGCCAAATTTCTCATTGGCCCTCCTAATAATTACCCTCTATGAATTGGCTACATTACTCTGCTCTCCTCCCCACTGATAGGTGATGTGTTGTGAGCGTTCTGGCGCACTATGGCTGCTGTCGCATCATCCAGGTGGATGCTGCACATTGGTTGGTGGTGGAGGGGAGTATCCCCACTGATAGGTGATGTGTTGTGAGCGTTCTGGCGCACTATGGCTGCTGTCGCATCATCCAGGTGGATGCTGCACATTGGTTGGTGGTGGAGGGGAGTCCCCATTACCTGTAAAGCGCTTTGAGTGGAGTGTCCAGAAAAGTGTATATATATAAGTGTAAGCAGTTATTATTATTACCATAGTAACAAGTAGAGGTAAATTTCATGCTGAAAAGCAAAAAGAAGAAAAAATACAATGGTGTGGCTGTGGGACCTTCTTCAGGGGAATTAGAGGGATGCAAAATTATGTGAGCAAGAGGAAGAATTGTGAAAATGAAATAAGTGGGAAAGTGAATGGAAAAGGGGGTCTTTAAAGGATTTGATAGATTTCGGGGAAGGTATGAACCTAATTTAAGGACAAGTTTGGCTTCTAAATAGGAGCTAAAATAATTTAAAATCTAAATTTGTCTTCCTGGAATAGGAGTCTCTGTGAAGGGACACAGACAGTAAGTTCAGTGTATTCATGACTAGGAGAGCTAAAATGAGGAACTATTGACTCATTGTTCCTCCTTATCCATCCATAAAGATAAATACTATTTTTATACTTCAAAATAAAAACAGAATAAATAAATAACTGATAGCTTAAAATAAAATGGCTAATATTTCAATAAAATATTGTCTGAGAATTGTGTCTGAATTAAGAAGGAAAAACCGAAAAAAATAGAACAACACAAAATATCTAAGACACACACAATATTCAATAATATACATGTACACAAATACAGTAATACAATAAATGATGACTTTACACTTATATGATACCCAGTGCCATATCTTCCCCAAAAAGTAAGCATAGAAACAAAAAAAGTTGAAGTGCAAAATTGGATTTTTTTACATCTTTATGACATGCATGGGAAAATTAATGTGATATTTTTACTGTTGTATTCTGTAGTTAAATTACAGGGGAAAAAGCAAGGAATATTAAATCACTATAGTGGTAAAGCCTCAATAATTAATCATGAACTTTTATTATCTTTGTGCATTTGTAGTAGAATACAGAGTTTTCAACATAATGAAATGGAAGAAACCTTGTTTTAATGAATACCAATATTAGGGTACTAATTTATTTTCTGTGCAAGTCTTGAACAAGTATTTATTTTGTTATATGTTATTGTAGTATAAAGTATATTGATGTAATTCACTGCACTTGTAGACCTCCCAGGTTGCACGTGTTGGAGTGTGTGCATTGATTTATGTTGTGGGTTTTAAAAATTCCAATACAAGTTGACTGCAACTCTGAATGTATTTATTGTTTTATGTAGTTTTATTTAAGGGTAAAAACACAACTGTTATTATTGTTAGTGTTGGGTTTGTTTAGTACTTGAATTCATGCCAATTAGTGTTTTTATTATTGTTGTTTGTATATTATTTCAAATATATTTTATTTAAACCTAAAATCAAAAAGAATATTCAAATAATTGTATACTTTCCCCCTTTCTCTAACTGCATTTTGGTATCACCACTATAATGTGCTGGCCTTGGATGAGGCATTGTATCCCTGTCATAATGATATAAAGCACCATTATTATTTTTAATTTAGAAATTAATTGAAAACCTTTGTATTCAAAAACTAGGATTACTGTCTGTGAATGGCATAATGAAATTTACTCACTAAATTACTGTCATTGAAAAGTTTTGTATTTCCTTTGGGAAATATCAATGCACTATTTTAATAATTGGAAGATTTCAGTAACAGGAATTTGCAATTTTAATATGGGCTATATCCTCCAGGCAGTGTTCCAAAAATATAGAAAAACCTCTGATGGAACTAAAGGCAAGGATCTAGATTCTTGTTTTAGTATTGTAGTATGACAATAATCCTCAATTTAGACCTGCACATTATTTGCTTGTGACCAGAATTTCTGTATCTGTATCTCCTGTATCTTCAGAAATCATAATCATCTTCAGAAATCATATGTATCTTCAGAAATCAGTATACAGGTTCTGATAGGCATGTATTTCAAACTATTTTTTTAATTTACCAATAACGTTCTCATACAAATACTTGCCAATACTAATACCATGTTTTTTAGCAATATCTCTAATACAGAATCCTATTTTGATCAACACAATAGTTGCAAAGTTAAAAGCCAGCCCTCTCTGTGTTGAGAATATGATGTAAATGAGACAAGCTAACCTTGTTAACATTGGGAATTGACATTCTTTGCACTTGTTCTGTATTCAGTATCCTGTATCCTATAACAGTATCCTAATCTTTGTTTGTCCATGCCCAAGAAGGAACCATAGAAAGGTGATCTTAATTGAGGCTAAATTTAATGTGATATCCTACTGTGCTGTAAATACACTGCCAGAATGAAAGAAGATGGTGAAATTATATTATATGTGAAAACAGCAAACAAATGGAAAGCAAGTTGCTCTGAAAAAAATATTTATGGAATCTGTAAATACATGGACCTGATGTAGTATTGTATTTACAGTAAGTATATTCATTCAGTTAATCGTAATAGATTTATGTTTCCTGGTACAAAATGTATCCATTTATCTTTATGGATGGATAGAAGACAACAAATTATATTAATGTTAAAGAACAACTGACAATGAGTCAATTAGAATTAAATGCAAAATGGAATGTATTAAGTACTAAATCACTGCATATTTACGGTACAGTTGTACGGTTCACCTTGAGTTGTTGTGATCAGGTTTTTGAATATTCTGAGTAATGTGAATTATAGATTGCAAAATGACAAGACTGGTTTCTTCTCAAAAAGGATGAGCTGTACTATTACCTGTCAAATGTATTACAATGGTAAAAATCATTATTGGGTGTTTTGATTAAAATATAAAAACTCTTCATCTAAATATAATAAAAGTCCCAATTTTGTCTAAAATGCAGCATATTTCTGCACAGCAGTGTATGTGTTTGTTTTGCATACCTTAACAAAAAAATAAATAAAATAAATGTAAAGAGAAACTAAATAGTTTTTCAAAACAAAGGTAATTAATCAAATTACTGAGTTTAAGAGCTGTTTTTGCCATATCAAATGGATCTCCCCTTGTTTTGAACATACAGTTGGCTCATGAATTGTTTGCATCCTTGATAAAGACAAACAAAAAAAGCTGTATAAAATAATACATATTATAATACATAATGTTCTTTTGGTAATTAAGCTAATATTTTACTTCTGTTTTTCTAGCTTCTCAAATATTATGCTGTTACTGTTTTAACTGCTGGGAATATTAGGGAAGTGTACAGTACTTTTTCAAAGTTGGAAAAACAGAAAAATAAAATAAGTAATTATTTGGCAGTTTTTCATTTGTTTTGGATCTGCGTTTTATATACCTGAAGTATGATATGAAACTTGGAAAGGTTAGGCCTTGATAATAGCTGAAGATTATTCCCTGATGTGTCATTTACTTTCTAGACTCTTGATTATTGAGATGGTGGCAAATATTAATTTTAACTACACTGCCCGAATATACAATAAATATTACAAATACCAATATAAAGAAGCAATAACTTTCCACAAAAAGATGCAAACGACTATAGGTAAGTGGAATATAAATTATTGCAAACTCTATGAAATCCCTTATAAATACTTCCATACTTTATAAGTGAGTTCAGAAATAAGTGTTGGCTATCAAAGGGTAAAATCAATTATCTCAAGAATAAATTGAAGACATATTCAAAATTGGATTGACCTAGAGTAAATCAGGTTAGAACTTTTAACAGATAATCAAGGGCTAGTTTTGAATACTCTTTCTTTGGCTTTAATATTGAGGACTTGACTCATGTATATTCAAAACTGCAATCTTTATCTTTTACCCTAATGTAAATGGAGAGGTTTCCAAATGCCAGCTGTGGGAGAGAGATATTTTCAATATTTAAAATCTAGAAACGTTTGTACTATTAATTTTCATTTTTTCCATTGTGGTTAGTCTGCTCATATCATACTGTCTTTACAACAAGTAGCCCATATTTTGTCCATAAAAAGATCTGTTGACAAAGGTGGTGCAACAATCATACAATAACATATAAAGATGAGTAGTCCTATTGAGTATAATAATAATAACCATCATCATCATCATCATCTTGTTTATTCATAATTAGAATGAGAACTGGCTTTACAATTAAAATGTATGTTTCTTGGGGAAAGGGGTGAGAACTGGAATTCCAGTGTTGTATAATACAATATACTAGTATTACACAATGTACTTACAGTCTGCCAAAGAGTACAAATCATTATCTGATCAACGCAGTGACCCACAGTGACTTATACAATTTAATTAAATAATGACTGTTTTTTGTTTCATTTACGTAAAAGTCAATAGATCAATAAATAGTTTTATTAATGCTAGTTTGATAAATGTTTTTTTTGTGGTATCACACATAACACTATTACTAATGGATTTTAATCAAATAGAAAGTTTGTAAGCAAGCTTATTGCTTGGTCCCCTTGTGTATTGATATCAAAATAACTATGTTGCGTTGTCTTATTGTATTATTGGACAGGATGTTGCATGTTGCCTGTATGATTGGACAGGAGATTTAGCACCTTTGCTAATCCCCTTTTTTCTTATACATTGCAGTAAATATTTGACTTCATAACAACTGCCAATTTTCATTGGTTTGGGATGTGCTGGCAGTTTTGCATGTACACCAATATTTTTGCCTAGATATTTGGAAATCAAGCCGAATATATTAATGATATTTTGATTATTTGGATTGGTATTGCAATTTAAAAACAATGAATTGTGTTCCATCTTCAAAATTGACAGTGATTTAATGCCGATAAAATGTATTGTTTAAAAAACTTTACTATCTGTAAGAAGTTTAACAGCAACTGCATTAATACAATTGACAGATTAAAACATTTTATTGATAGCTGATAGTTATCATCCTGCTCACTCTATGAAAGGTCTTGCAGTGTGACACAGCTATATGGGATAAAACCAATCCAAGATTCAGAGGAGGATTACCCAGTAAATGCAGAGAGCATGTTAGAATAATACAGGGTTCAAGGTTATCTAGATAACTGGCTGACTGGTGCTACTCTTAAAGCTATTCACACTGAAACGGATGTTGCATTAAAAAAGTCATGAAAAAGCCAAAAATAAGTTTCCTCTGTATTTTAAGGAGAGGTACATAACTTTGTAAATAAACCCTTTATCGTATTTTAGTATGGCTCCATTATTTTCAAACAAGAGGAAATTCTTTTTATAAGACAAGTTACATAGACCAGAAAACTAACCCTTCACTAGTCTCAACTCCTTAAACGCTGGATAATGTTTAAGGTTATAAAATAGAACATACCTAGATTCTTACGAGAGGATGTGAGAATTTTCTTGACGCTCCAAACCTTTTTAGATCAATGAACTTTCGAATTTAGCACGCAGCTGCGTAGTAAATTGCGGACTAGTTAATATGGTAACATCTGGAAATCATCTCCAGCTTCGAGCTGATTTACATTGAAAAAATGTACAGAACAAAGTTGAAAACCAGGCGAATTTATGATTGGTACGGCGCTAAGGGCTCAGTATTGTTGTTGTTCTAAGTAGCACTTACTGCAGCGAGCTCTAATTCAGAACATTTCAATTAATATCATTAGTAAATCAGAACATAGTCCAGGTTAATATATTATTATTACTTTGTCTCGTGATTATATAAAACTGAATGACACATACAAATTAAAGTTAGTTTTTAATTTCAGAATGACATTTATGCGAAAATATATCAGATAAGGTTAAGCAACTACTAATGTGATACTCAACTGCAATTAGTCACGAAACAAAAGAGAACAGCAGCTGTGGGTTTGAGTTTGAACTTGTAGCGTATCATAGCGACTTTATTTCCATTGATAAATGATGTAGATTCATACGGAGATCCTTCAGACAAATAAGCGAGCACAGTACTATCTTGGTTTTAAGAATAGGGTATTGTTTCTGCAATTATAAATATTATAAATGTAAGGCTGCATTTGTTGCACTTTATGTCTTATGCACTCTAAGTATTAAATATTACAATTTTACAAGCAACGTATGCATAGCAGATTCATGAAGTAGCAACTTTATTATTTGCACTATTTTTTAATATGGTCCAGTGACCCACTTAGTATGCTAATTAGTTGCTTAAACCATATGAAGAGGAGGTTTACTTTAATCCCCTACTTCAGTAACCTCTTCAGTAACAGCAACTGTTAAAGTGGGTTCGTGCAGTTGAGCACAGGTTTAGTACGGAACTGGGCGGTCAATTTCAGCAGTCAAATTAGTTGAAATTGGTTTTAATTTAGAAATTAATTTATTTTAATTTAGCAATTGCACTAATGTAGCAAGATGCTGGATGCTAACCACGGCTTCAACTCCAGTGAGTACGCTGCTTTCAGCTCATTGCAATTGACACCTTAAGTTTATAAACATTTTATTATTATTTGTTTCGGTATTACAAAAAGAAACAGAAAAAAAATCAGTTCAAAATCATATTAACTAATTATAAGAATAATTATGTTGAAAATTATTGAAATGTTATAGTTATGAAATATGCTACAAGAAAGCCTACAATAATGCTTACAAAATAGGACATTGATGGGTAGATTGTAGTCTACCAGAAGTACAGAAGTTGAGGCCAACTAACCTAAATCCTTATTGCAAAGTACTAAATCAGATGGGAACGGATCTTGTCCAAGTTAATTAATTTGGAACTGTGTAATATAAGACTTTACTAAAATGTGC
This sequence comes from Lepisosteus oculatus, assembly GCF_040954835.1. Taxonomy (NCBI): domain Eukaryota; kingdom Metazoa; phylum Chordata; class Actinopteri; order Semionotiformes; family Lepisosteidae; genus Lepisosteus; species Lepisosteus oculatus. The sequence continues at coordinate 35,905,124 of NC_090702.1, read as the reverse complement.
ACGTCAAAACAATTTACCATTAATTTCTTTCTCATTTTCAATTGAACTAGAATTATTGATACACCAAAAAAAACGTAACGTAAATGTAAAGTTCTGTTTAGATCAAAATAAAACTGGATACAGTAGATAAAAATAAAGTGGAATAATTGTGAGTATATATACATTGCCTGCCAAAACTATTGAGACAGCAAAAATAAACTATGTGAATATTAAGTGACCTTTTATATTGGGAAACTCACTAAAACAATTTGTTCACAGAAAGTAAAGCTCAGAGTGTAAATGTCAGTATTATTTGTATATGCCCTCGAGGCCACATGTAGTCTCCAACCCATTGAATTTAACGCCAGTTGTCCCTTGTTACAAAATTAAAGTCATAGCCTACATAGCACTATTGATTCTGGATAATGCATTAGTTTACTAAAACACAGGCAAACAAGTGCAAAAACTAATTTAAGAAATAATTATCTAAATAATCCTAGATGGACAAATGACCAACACCTTCTACAGTTTTAATTTTATTTACATTTTAAACTTTTTAAGCAATTTAATTGCTTCTGGCATTAACTTTTAATTATTTCCACTCAGTAAGCTTGCGGACGCTCAAAAACTGTATCATTCAAAATGTATGCATTGCTTTGTAAGATATTTTACACAGTATAAATATTTGACAGTATTGTGCAAAATATCTTTGCAGTATTATTTTAAATCTTTCTCTGTAACAAATATGATATTTCCATGTTTTAATTTTGATAATTTAGCAGTTTGCTAAATATAATAAATGCCAAATAAGTAACATTATTCAAAACTGTAAAATAGTAAAGGAATGTAAATACATTGAGATAAATGATTGGATAAAGCTGTTGGTAAATATTATTTTGTTCATTTATGAAAAATAATAAGGTAATTACTTTTACCTTTTACACAGTGATTACACGGATGAAGTGATTATTAATTTGTATTATTTCACAACCGTACTAATCTTGTACAGATTAGGTACAGTATTATTTTTATAATATTTGACATGTCAGTCAAACAAATCTCATTTACAATAATGACCTTTGAAACTTGAAGTGTGATAAAAAAACAAGATCAGTTTAAATGAAATAATGTTACGTTTAAATGGAAATAATGTTAAGTTATTAGAAGGATTAATCAAGTGAAGGCAATCTCAAACTTTTGTCATCTTTAAAAATGTTAAATATCTGTTATCATGCTCACTTGGTTTTGTTAGACATTAGTTTTAATAGTAATTAAAAAGTATAATTTTAAGAGCGACAGAGATTACATCCAATAATAAAAGAGATTCTCAGATACAAAGCTACAGTAGATAGCTTTAGTTTACTGTGTGATTCATTCCAGCTGTTTGATTTCAAGTATATCAGTGTGATGCTCCTTGTGATAAGCACTTCTTCTTTTTATTACTGTGATTTACGATGCCTACTGACATTTGTTTCTTGCTTCCATTGCACTGTCTATGAAGTTTCTTGGATCTTACAGTTTTGTTGTGCCTGGGGCACTGTTGTCTTGTTCATGCTTGTGCTGGCCTTATGTTTCCATTTTGTTAGCTTCTTGTATTTACCGGTACTGTGTATATACCGTTGTTGCTAATTTAATATATTTAGTAAAAGAAGAAATCAATTGCATATACGTATTCCAAGTCACCTGGATAAAGATTATAATTCTTATTATGTCTTATAATTAAATAATAATAATTATTATTTAAAATGTGTTTTTCTAAGACCTGTTTAATAAATTAAAGTACATTATTTCCTATTATATTATATATTTGGACAGGATTTTAACTTTGAAACTTTTTTTTATTTAGTAGGTACTTTTTTAAAATCAGGTAATAAATAAATAGTCTAGGTACATTATATGAGCATTTTTGCTTCTGATTTCTTTGAAGATAAGCCCCCCTGCATTACTTTCTAAAATATCAGCTTAAACTCTTCCAGTTGTTCTACTTCTACCAGTTCCTGTACTTTGCTTGTTAGAAAGCAATCAGGATTATGTTAATGCAGGTCTGCAGAATTTTGCATCAATTCTGCCAGTCATATTTTTTTCTTTTGTTGTTGTTTTGTTTTAAGCATAGAATGTGTAGATGAGAACAGAAAGAAATATGTGGTTTCGGTAGAAATAGACAAAAATGCCTGCAGTAGAAATCTTCTCAATGAATGGAAGTATTGTGCATTGTCTTGTTTTAAAAATATACAGTTTTCACCTTTATAATAAAAAAATAGAAATGGGATTGGACTGTGCATATCAGTTTCATCATCACAGAATTGTTAAAATATTTTTTAAACAAAACAAATGGGGCTTTTGTGTCCCTGCCTTTCTTTTATTATTGTATGAAGCAGCATAAAAAGTAGAAGTCATATCAGTGATTGTCCTTGGGATCTTGTGGTATTCCAGTAATAAAAATGCTTGTATATGGTCCCAGAGTGAATAAGGACATACATCATTATCTCTCCCCTTCCATCTAGTTGCAAAGCTTATTTAAACATGTAAAAAGTGTACATCCTATCTTGTTGCTTTAGAGGGCATATTTTATAAGTAGGTATGATAGGACAGCAGCATAGGAATGGAATTGTTTTTAACATGGTAACAGCATGTTCTAGAAACTTGTTAATTCTAATTCTGTTAAGACTAATTGCTTTTAATCAGACAAGAAATAAATATTGCAATGTAATTTATTGGTGTGTACTACATATATACTGTACAGTGGATATCAAAAGTCTACACACCTTTATTGAAATGTCATCTTTTGTTGATGTAAAGCCTGAAATCAAGACAAATCATCATACCTTTTTTCATCTTTAAAAAGATCTTGTAACCAACAAAATTTAAGTGAAATACAAATGGATCATTAAATAACAAATGGATTAAAAAATAATAAAAAAATAGAAACATTCAATGAACTGGTTGCATAAGTGTGCACACCTTTTATAAAGGGGGTTGTAACTGTGTTCCAGATCATGTACAAAAGTAATTTGCCTTCACCTGACATCAACTGAAGTGATTCTGATTAGCCCTAAATAAAATCAGCTGTAGGATTTCCCTGAAGGTTTCTGGGTTGCATGGTGCAGAGATAACCATGGTCCACAAGGTACTATCAGAAGATCTTATTGTTGAAAGGTGCAGATCAGGAGAGGAATATAAAAGGATTTTGAATACATGACATATATCATAGAACACTGTGAAGACCATCATTAAGAAGTGGGGGAAATATGACACCACCAGTACATTGCAAAGATCAGGACGTCCGTCCAAAATTGATGATCAGACAAGGTGAAAGCCCATCAGAAAGGCTACCAAGATGACAATGGCAGCCTTAAAAGAGCTACATGGCAGAAATTGGCCACTCCCTGCATACAACAACCATTTCGCCTATTCTCCACAAGTCTGAGTTTTGGGGTAGGGTGGCAAGACAGAAGTCTTTTCTCACAAAAAGAACATCCAAGCCAATAAACATTTTGCAAGAAGACATATTCAGTCTCCCAAAACCATGTGGGAAAATGTCTTATGGTCTGATGAGACCAACATAGAGTTTTGTGGCCTTAATTCCAAAAGATATATTTTAGTATTAGTTAAAGGGTTTGCACACTAATGCAACCAAGGCATTGATTTTTTTTTATTTTTAATTAATTTTCATAAAAATTATCCATTTGTTTTTCCCTTAAATATTGTTGGTTACAAGATCTTATTAAAGATGACATGATTTTAATGTCTGACATGATTTGTCTTGATTACATCAATAAAAGATGAAATTTTAATAAGGGTGTAGACCTAAACTTAAACTTTACAACTCCAGTAGGTAGGACTGAGGGACCTCATATAGTAAGGAAACCTACATAAGATCCCTGCAATTTTGGTAAATGTTAAACATCTTGCCTAGCAGTTTGTGACACTTCAACCGTCTAAGGTTAAAGTTAATTTAATCATTTGCATACAGATCTACAGAAGCACAGACTGTCACAGAAGCATATTAATTTTAGGCTTAGTATGAAAACATTTTTAGACATGCAGTAAATTACAATTTGATGAGTAAAGGTTTTTTCAAAATGAACCTCTGGATTTAACCATGTATTTTGTTTCCTTGCACAATTTCTATTTTCTTGCAAAAAATTAAAATATGCGTGTTAATGTACATTATTGTTTAATGCTGTTATTGTAACACTATCTTTTTGCCTTCGATATTTGACAGGGTATTAATATGTGCTTCTGCTATGTAGATATTCTTAAAAGTCATTGACACATTTGCAATATGGGCACTGAGCTTTGTCTCCTTTACTCCCCATTTCCTTGTTTCTCTAACATAGTTGATATTTTACAATGAGAGTGATATCTGCCACACAGTATTAGCAATACTGGAAAGTCTTAAAGCCACAAGGAGTACAGCCTTGGTGAGTGCAGTTGAAGAAGCAAATTAGAAATATGCTTCATTTTGGAGAATGTACAAAGAAAAGGCTTACTCTATACAAGGAAAGTTCAATACCAGAATTCCTAAAAAAATGAATATGTTCCAGATGAGTAAATGTATCTGTTCACTGTAAGTAAGCTAGCTAGTCTTTGAACATTGTTTTTTCCCTTGATTTTAAATGTAATGCAGTAGGGAAATACCTCTTTAGTTCTATTTTACCATACCAAGTTTACAGACATTTATTTATCAATTATCATCTCAATCTATCATGAAAAGCATCACTTTTTATATATTTTTCAAACCCTGCACATACTAAATTATAATGAAAATGCTACTGATAATCTATGTATGATGATAGAAGTTTGGATTTTATCTCAGAATTCCCCTGTTTGTGCCCTTCTTGGTAGTCAATTGATATCCTGTTCAGGATCCAGTCTCACCTTGTGTAGTGCTAAAAATGACTCTCAGAACAAAACTTCATATTGAAAATGTTCAAATTTTACTGTAGCTGTTTTAGAGACAGTCTTTCACTACCCAGAAGAACCTTCAGACTTTAAACATTAACAGTGAGTTGGAGGTACATCAGAAATGTGCAAAGCAGAAAGCAAGTCTTCAGCATCTTAAATACAAGGAGATAAGGCATATATTCAGTAATTGTCCAATTTCTCTGACCTTGGTACTCTGACTAATACAGTATTTTGATTCCCAAGAACTTGTGTTCCTGATGTCTGTGTTCTCACAGTACACTTTTATTCTTTATCAAACAAGTTATTCATTTTATATCACATGGTCAAATTTAAATCTCTGACTCTCCTACCTTTCTGAAACCCTTCACCTATGTGTTTTTTTTTTTATATGTTCTGAGTTGGTGCTACCTTTATTGGGAAAATTAGGCCTTTCTTTAATGGATTGATGGTAGTTTGAATTTCATGACTTGACTGGGCATGCATTATTTTTTCTTTTGATAAAATACCTTATCCTCAAGTTTATTTAATGTTTTACAAGTTTAGAAGTGTGTTTTAAATTGACAGGTATTTTCTCATGTAATGCTAGATATATATTATATTTTGAAATGCCATTTCCACAAATGTTTAGTTGATTTTTTGGTAGACATTTGTTCTGGCAGAAGTTTGGAAGTTTTATGACACATGTTGGTCTAGACTGTTTACAGCACAGTGAAAGTGACAACAGAAATAAGGACATAGTACACAACCTTTTTGTGTAGTATATCACTGATTGCTATTAATCAATATAGCAGTGTTCTACCAGCCAGAAACTGGCATTTTGCAGACATTCAGAAAGGTTAGTGAAAGATGAAAATTATGATGAGGTGAGCCATGTGTTTCACAAGTATGATAAAATAATACAGTGAATTAGATCATTTGCATACTAAAGAAATTAGATTGTCGACACTGCCAGCTGTTGTTAATCTACCAACATAACAAGAATTAAAAAAATAAATTAACTCTTACGTCCATGATTGAACGTAACAACCATCACACTGCTATACAACAGCACGAGGAAACCCGACAGCACAAAACACTAATCCAATGACCACCACTAGAAATGTTCTTGAAATATGATGTATCCACAACACAATATTTAACAAACTGTTGAAGTTAATAAAACATTGCCTTGTTTGCAGGTCAGAATCACAACAATCTTCCAACAAATCATAGAAAAGCCTGACAGCACAAAGCACTAACATGGAATACTCATTTGATAGTATTCAATATGTGCTAATCTGCATCGGTAATTGAGAAGTTTATGGTTTCCATACTTTTATGATGAATGCCACACTGTTGAAGAAGGTGATGTAGATGTGCAGCTGTGTTTGTTGTGTTTGTTGTGTTTGTTGTTGACTCCTCAATTTCATTTATGTGAAAAATCCTTATTTGTTTATTGTTTGTGAATACTATTAAAACAGATTTGAAAAGTTAAAAAAAAAACAGAAAAGATGTAGCTCCTGTTTTATTTCTGAGCCGCAGATGCATTGCATATGTTGCCAGTGTAGATTGTCAGGAATTGAATGAAATTGACAGGGGATGGATAAGAGAAAACTGTTTAAAAGACAGTGTGTTGTGCTCCTAATATCTGACTAAAGTTAGATGAGACTACTGTTATGAAAATAATGGAAAACGAATGTAACCATTGGATTAAAATTATGGGGGTGCTCACTGCACTGAGCTCTGTCATGTGCAGTATACAACTTACAGTAGGCTGTATAGCAAGTACATACAGTTTGTATATCATAAAGATATGGTTGATATTTGTGAATGTGAGATTTTTTCCCAGTGCACGAGACATGAGGTCTCTGTAAAAAGATTAGCAGTCCACTTTAAAAACTATAATGTTTTCTCGTGCTTGTGTACTCTACAATAAGTGATACCATGTTTTTTACAGTGCTCCTGGGTCCAGTGCTTCACAAGTTATAGTACAACTGTCAACAGTTTGAAGATAATGTGATTTCAGACAGTGGAAGAGGAATGAGTTATTGAGTTCATGGGTGTTTGATTATTCAGCATTGTTGCTGATAGTACATGTTTTTGCCTGTGTTGAGGAGATAGATAGTGTGACCAAGTTAATGGCGCAGTCATATGGTGATGCTGTAATGATGGCTGGATGTCAGGCTATGGTTCTGTTTCTATGTTGAATTTTCATTCACAGGTCCTGATACAAACTTGAAAAATTCAGGTTGTGAAATTATTTTTTGACTCTGAATTGCCATGCTTATTTATTTACATAATCTAAGTGGGCAAAAACAAGAGATGGCATTGTGCAGGTGTTTATTGATATGATAAAGCTATATTGTGATTTTGTAAATAAAAAATATATTGAAATATTTATAATAGAACATGAAACATATTGTATAACAACTGTTGGGTGTTCACAAAATATACAGTAGGTAGCTCTTTTGGTCTATTATTATTTTCTAACTGCATACCTCCTTTTAAACTCATTACAGTACCTGTTAATCATCTAGTATACTTGTTTGCCTTTATTAATATTGACATTGCAGGTAATGTGTGCCTGTCTTTCTTTATTTGGCTTCTGATTTGTTATTGAACACTTTTATTCAATTTTGATACCAATGCTATTTCTGGTATTTTATTTTGGTCAAGCAGAGTATTCCATTAATAAAAATGTTTGAGAGGTTACTGATTGACCAATCATATTAATGAAATACAAAATGTTTTATCCAGAATTTCATTTATGTGACATATTACAGTATTTATACATTAGTCTATTGTATTTCAAAACCTTATTGGATACTGTACATGCCATGCCTTGTTTAAGTTGTCCATGCTTCTCACAGAGATCCAACCACTGATCAGTTGCATCTACGTGTACACAGGTTTACCACACTCAATTTATGCATAATATCTACATACAGTACATATAGACCTATTACTTGTTCCTTTACAGTATATATATGTATTACATTTTACATTATCCAGTTCCACATCCATCCATTTTCCATAATCCAGTGCAGGGTTGTGGTGAGCTGGAGCCTAACCCAGAAAACAATGGGCACAAGATGTGATACACCATCTATCACATGGTACACACACATGCACTTACAGTACATACATGTTTACAGAAAACATAAACAACCTAGACATATAAAATAACCTAGACAGCACATCCAAGATTCACATTAAAATTATCCCAGCTAGAAGCAAACTGGGTTCCAAAACCTGTGAGGCAGCAATGCTTACAACCAATTCACCACTCCAACTCTCTATTAGAGTACGTATATGTTACTTATGATTAAAGGTGTGATGAGATCTACTTACGATGAACAGCTGTAGTTCCATTCCCAAAGGGAAGATGACAATTTATTCATGTAGCACAAGTAAACAGTGTATTAAAACAACACTTTATTATGTAACACATATATTTTCAAGTCAAATACCCACTAATGTATCCACCCTGTATTCAGCTATCATGTGTATGTTGATATATATTATAAAATAAAGGACATATCATTTACTGTCATGTAAATGTTATCTTCATGACATTGGCATTACTTTTAATAGCATAACACCTACTCTAATATACTTACACTAAGTTTGTATTTACTGTTCATATATACATAATGTATGATTTATGTCTGAAGTTTATCCAGTAAGCTCTAGTGATCATGATTTGTATAGTGGATATATTTATAAACAAACACACTTATACACCATACTTAATGGGAATATTTTGTCATGTGTCTCTGTGCATCACAGTTCATAAAATGATTTAACTTATGCTTAATGAATCTAAAACAAATGCTTACAAGTGGAAAGACTTGCTACATTCCTTGTTCAGTAAACTGTTGCAAACAAAAACTGCACAACAAGAGTGGAGTGAGGTCAGTTTGGTAAGACGGCCAATAGCAATCATCTAGTGACTTCGATCCCTGCTGTAGCCTCATTGTCTAGTTCACTATCCAATTTTAAAAATCAGTGGGTCCATGAGGCAGATCCACCTAAGCCAGTAGCATCTCTTGGGGGACCTATATACATAAACTTCATTTATAGGGTCCTTGTGCCATACTTGCTGTAACCTTTAATATTAAATCTATGGGGAATCATGAAAGCAAGGTGAGGCCAAAACAACCCTGGTGTAAATAACACTGAAGTAAATGGTAACCTTAATGTGCTCACCCTTAGCTTCTGAAAAGTCTAACCTTTTTTCCCTTTTAACCATTAACCATAAGAGAAAGCTTAAACTGTTTTCCATTTAATCTATAGGAGAACAAAGTATTGTCCCTTCTATCCTACAAGACATGTAACCCCTGTTTCCCTAGTATGTTGATACAGTAACCCTCAGACTGTTTTTATCCAGCTCCATGATTAGATGACAAGACCTGTGTTTGTTCCTTGTTTCAGGTGGAGACCTTATTCCCACTGTCTTGTGCAGATGACTGCACCCTGATCTCTCTGACTTCTCTCTGAGCCGCACACCCACCCACTCTGATAACTCAGGGAAACAGCTGTTCGTTTATAGCTCAGCACATTATTTTTGGTGAAAGATACCCAGATTTATATTTGGCCTGTAAATGTACGTTATGTGTTTAAATACTTACCTGACAATAATATTGCTTAACTATTTATTGAACACTCTTTGATCTTTGTTAGTGGTGATTCAGTTAATTCTCCAAAAACATTTGCTACAACATGCATATTCTTTGAGATTGTGACACAAGACTCCAGGACAACACTCTTTGATCTTTGTTAGTGGTGATTCAGTTAATTCTCCAAAAACATTTGCTACAACATGCATATTCTTTGAGATTGTGACACGAGACTCCAGGACAACAGTTTCACTGGCATTCAATTTGTAATGATCAGTTTTTATGTAAGGGTATTTAATAAATTATATATTTGATTGAAACAGCTATTTGGTGAAACTATACTTCTGTATCTTGCAGTTAACGAATTAGATGAAAGCTGTATCTTGTTTTTTTCTTGTGCTCTTTTTGAAGTAGATTAGTGTGAATAAATTGTGTGACATTCCTACTATTTGGTGGAGAGTCAGGAACAAGTGTATAAAGTGATAAATGGATTATATTTAAATTAGATTGTAGCATACAGTTGTGGATGTACATTTGGACAGTTTAAGTTTCTATCTTTTCAAAACAGTACTTTAACTTGTATATATATATATGATGTCAGCAAGAAACTGTGGATTTAAATATTATATTAATTAAATAAAAATACCAAATAGTATATTAAATAGTAATTCCGTACTATTTGGTATTTTTGTTATTAACATACCAATTTCACAAATTAAATACTTCCACAAAAGTTCAGATATTTATATATTTCATAATCATTGCAAATTGAGATCTAAATGATTATAAGACCAATAAGGAGCACAGGACATTAATATGAAAAAAGAAAGAAATAGGTTATGTTTAAAGTCATATGATACTGTGCTGAATGACTCTTTCATCATATGTTCATTTTCAAATACATTAAGTGCAAATTTCACGGCTCTCATACACATTCAAATCCAAACAGATTCTACTGACTATTATTATGGCATAGAAAAAGAGGCAGTTATTAACAGTAATTATATAAATAAAGCAATATGATTATGTTTTTGCATAATCTAGGTCCTTATACAGTAGACAGATAAACTGAGAGTTATTGAAAATACAACCATGTTACTAAAGATGCAGAAAATACAGATTGATTTATGTCTCAGGCCAAATAGACTGCCCGTAGTGCTGGGGCACTTATGACACATTAACATTCAAACCCATTAGCAAATCAAAGGAGGTTAAATTCCAAGGGGGGTTCATTCAATTTTTTCAATGAACAAGCACAATCTCATGTGTGTCATCCATTCCTATTAGCGATGCTCACAGGCAATGTGGCATCAACATTACAAGAACATTTATATCTCTAGAGGAAATCATATTCTGCTTAGCAAGAAGTGCTGCATGCAACTCAGAAAGTGTACACAGTCATGGATCCAAACAGGCTTTTTCAGTGCATGTTAGTGGTGCTTCCATTCCCCCAAGGTTCATGTCAGGCGAATATGATGACCAGTCTATCACAAGTAGATTGTACTGTGCCAGTTGAGGCTTACAAAATTGTGTAACATTTGGCCATGCCTTGTCATATGTAATGTCTCTAGAAGAGGTTTTTCTATGCAATGGTAGCAAATGCAATAGTACTGCTCTCTGCTCTTTCTTACTCAAGCACATCACTTGAGTGCTTGAGTGTTAACATTGTACTATTTACAGAACACAGCTATCTATAGAGCCTAGGCTCTTTTTGTGTTCTGGTCTCCATATCCATTACATTATTATCTTCAATTAACTAAATAGTTACCTTTTATGTACTGTCCTTTTGCATTTTCCAGCAAAATAATTGGTTGCTTTGGTCTGTTCTGTACTGCCAAAGAAAATATTTCTCACTTTATGATGATATGTTATTTTACAAAAGGACAGAGGACTTAGCAATTAATTTATCTGACATTATACAGAAGTGTTATATCCTCAAAGCTCAGCACCAAAGGTCTGACATTTTTATTTGTTTCTGTAACATTCCCACATGGATCTTGAAACAAAATATGGCTTTCAAAGTCTATAATTCTGCAAGATTATTACATTCAGTTTTACTTATTTATATAACCACAAATTTTGCTGAAAGTTGAGAAAACTCAAAGCTCAAAATTCCCATTTTAATAAGTATTATAACTGTTCTGTGCTAAATCACTGAAACATTGCAGTTTAAATATTTAAATGTATGTCCTTTGATTAAAAAAAAACATTTTCTAAGCACAGTATATTATAGTTACAAAACCCTTGAGACTTTAAACCTGAAAAGATGTTGTAATAACAGGAACATTTATTTCTCTGTTATCGAGGGCAGGAGCAAGTAGTTTGTAGTGGAATACTGCTGATAGTTTGCCCATATGAAAGGTTTTGCATTTGATCAGGGACAATGGAGTTTCAAGAATAATACACCTGTCAGCTCAGGAGAGCTTCAGTCTTTGACAAGAACATTCTGCTATCCGTTTTAACACAAAATGCCATCACAGTGCAGCGGGAATACTCAAGCTCTGTTCTCTTTTATGTATTGTTCAGACTACCTTTGGAGAAGCAAAAATCTTTTCTTTTGAATGATCACTTTATCCAAATTGTAGGAGTCTACTGGGATTGTAGATTTGAAGTTGATCAATTCAGGCAATCATGAATAAAAATAGTAATTTTACCTTTGCAGTCTCATAGTAAATTAAGCAGTAATTCTGTGTCTTCAAGAGTTATTTTACACTAAGAATTAAGTGCTCAAAAAGATTTTGAATAATCTTTCTGTTGTCTTGAATAGACAATAACCCTAGTGCAACTTAGCTCCTCTGGTCAAATTATTTACTTTAGAAATGCATCCGAGATGTGTCTCTTAACACAAACCAGGACACCCAACACTCAGTGCCTCTTTTTCTGCAACCCCAAGGTGGAAGGAGGGCCTATCTGGAGGTCATCTGTCAATTATCAGCAACACGAGAAGTCTTGTGACTAAGCTGTGATTTCACATGATCAAAAAAGTAATACAGTTGGACTTTTGTTGACATGCCTGAATGAAAACGTATATTCAGTAGTAGCAGCTACAACCTGGGTAAGCAAACTGTGTTCCTCACCATCTCCGTTGTTCTCATAGATGAAGCCAAGTCAGACCTTGTGTGAAAGCTGTTGAAAAGCCAGTTGAGATAATGTTTAAGTCAGATTCATTCCTATATTGAGGAACCATGTTCAGCGCAATACTAAGCAGATCTTCTCATTCCTGATGTATACATTTGTGACAAATCCAGCTTCAGTCATCTCACAGAATGTCCAGGCCAGCATTTGGATTTGGATGAATATAAATTCAATGTTTACATTCTGAATCTTGAGAATTAAACTTTTATACCAAACACAATTTTGATACAGTTCAGAACGGTAATTGTCTTTGGGTATATAAATATTATTTAATTATGTGAGACTTATTTAAATTAAAGATTGACAATAACAAGTGTTACTGTTAAATCATTCATCCCTGTTAAATCAACCTTGTTGATATTAGTATCTTTGTAATCCCTGAGTGATAAAACAGGGATTATGTTTGTATTAAAGCAGGTAGATTCACATACATTATATTTTAGTCTTGTTGGTTTGTTATGCATGTTTTGTTGTTGTATTAAGAAATTCATTATATTGGGTGGAATACCAAAGGTAATGGCAAATATCATTGATCTCCATGACTCCCATCTCTTTTACTGAAAGACAAACACAATGTACAGTATTGTGAGGTGAGTGGAAACATAGAATGAAGAGGGCATTACAGACTTGTTAAGAAGGAAGTACAGAATTGTGTATCTACTTATTTGAATACTTCTGCCAAAGGAAAGTCACACAAAGATTTTACTGATTCAGTACTGGGTATGTGCTTTCTTTGTAACACTCACCATGTTGCATCATTGCCTCATTGACCTAATAAGATTTTGATATTAAACTAGAATGGACTATCTGATGAGTTCCTGCTCAGTTCTGCTGGGCCAAGGAGTTGCCTTTGAAGAGTATGAACTCAAAAATCAATGATGTCACATAAATGCTTGATTCACCGAATGCTTGAAATACTCTAATTCACCAAATAAAAGTGCATCAGCCCATTAAATCGAATTCTAGCAGATGTGTTTTTAAGTCTTTTTAAATTAAACATACATGTTTTTGCAGCAAGTTGCTGCTGTTGCACTAGTCAATAAGCATAGATTTCTCTGTCATTTTAATACAGCAAAATAGTAGTGTCAATAAAGTCTCAATATCACGATTTATGGTGCACTTTGGAAGCAACTGTAATTAAGTGTGTTCTAACACTCAACTATCTTGTATGGTGCTGGGTATTTGCTAGTATCATAGTCAATGTACATTAAAACGTTTCATAATATGCTAAGCATAGGATCCTGGAATTAATGTCCTAGAATTTGATTCTGCCTAACTTGTGACAACTACAGCATAAAATGACAGATATAGGGAGTAGTTTATAATATAGTCCTTTTCTCCCACATTATGTTGCTGTATTTTTAATCAAACCATGAATACTCAAACTGAATGTATCTAATAAAAGAGCAATAGCTAGCCTCAAAGTTGGAGGCAAACTCAGTTGACATATTCTACACTGTCTTCACAACTCCCCTTTGTGTTTCATTTGTCCATGACACTATTATTTGTGAGCAATTGTTATTGAGTGCCCTCTTATTTTAAGCCAGTTTTCTTGTCTGAACAAAAGGTTTCAAGTTCATACTGTTCCCATTCTGCTAGCTTCTCAGTGCAAATTCTTGACTGGTTTCTTTGCTTTTTTAAATTATATTTGATGTAGAAATGAAGACCACTTTGAGGGCTTCCTGGGAAAAAATATTAATGTTTTTTGACAGTTTGTTTTATTCTACAGTTGATTTCCTCTTTTGGCTTTGTCTGTGTATACCAACCAATTTTTCTGCATCTGTTAAAACAACCAATGCTACTTTAAAGAAGTTCAAGAATTTCCCTCTTTTAAACATGTTCTAAACCTTCAGATCATTATTTAACATGAGATAAACATTATAAAATGTCACTGCAAGACATGATTCAATCTAATTACTTTATTTTAGTACTACTCTATGACAACTTGACAAATATATTTTTCAAATATTGAAAAGCTGATTGAAAAAGGTTTTTAAAGCCAGGAATTCTTTCTTGCAAGGAACTTCTCTTGCTAAAATGTTATTTTTACCAACATCCCAGGTGAAGTGGATGATGATTTAAAAAGTTTAAATTGACAAAAGTTCCTTTAAGTAATATTAGGCTCACAAGCTACTAATGATCCCAATATATACTTCTATGAAAAGGGTAATTATGGATACCCAATCATTATATTCATATCTCCTTTCTTTTAGCCAGTGCCTGAACTGGGCTGCTATACACCATACTGACACTTCTCAATATGCCAGATATTTATCATGTTGTGGAAGATTCCTGCTTTAGGTAATGTGACCCAGAGGGCGTTGGCTGATAAATTACCTTGAAACCTGTGATGATTTAATACGGGAGGTTTTTGTGATTTGCTTTCAGTTTTGAAAAATAAAACAAAATACATTAAAAACCTGTTCCAAGCTAAAGCTATTAATCTCCTCTCCATCATACTTGTCTCCAAACTGTTGCAAAGATTGGGCTGACAAAGCTTAAATTCTCCTCAGTGACACAAAGTTTTTTACACATTTGTAATTTTTCCAAACTCAAAGTATATTAAGATAGGCTAGGGTGGGCTCTGATCCAAAATTTAAACTACACTGACTTCGGCCATCAAACTCCAATAGGCTGATGAAATTGATCTTCAGACAAGTACCAACATACTTACTGGGGCAGATGAGAAGATGGGACTTAGACTTAACATTCAGAAGTTCAATATCCTCCATCAATCCAAATGAACAAGCCCCAAAGCTACTGATTCAGATCCATTATGAGTGTTTAAATACTAAGGCCACTTCCCATATCCGGGGCATTATCTTTAACTGAAGACTGATATTGATGGAGAAATTCTTTGGATGGCTGATGAAGGGAATATGATGTCAAAAATGGAATTAAATTGACAAGCCACCATGTTTTCTTAAGTATTCTTAGTTTACGGGAAATCAGACTCAAGGTTCCCAGGCTTTTCTTCTGTTTTTCAAGTAAATCAATGATGTGGCATTACGCTGTTTACACAAAGTGTGTACATTACTTTTTAAAAAAAAATAGGGGCAGACCTTTAGTATTAACACTTCTAAAAACACTTTCCTCAGCTGGGATCACAAAATCATGTAAATTCAGAAGGGATGCTCCCAGTGCCAGTATGCTTCATCACAACATTTAATCTAAAGTAATTACATGCACTAACTGTTTTACTTTAAAAATATAATTAAGATATATAACTTTAGTGATATTTTTTAGGTAAACCTTTCACATAGTGAAAAGTTCATGAAATCATCTCAAAGTACATGTACTGTAATTAAAAGTTAAATATTCTTGCTATTAATAAGTTGATTTAATAAAGAATTTCTTGAATGGAAACAAATGTTTCCCAGTCCTTGTGCTGCAGTAATGTTCTGTCTTATGGTTTTAATTCCAACTGAACTTTGTTAGTTTGGCTCATCAAGCTCTTAAACTGAACATATGACTTGTGTATTTAAAGTTTCAGTTCTTAAATAGTGCTACAAGGTTGGAAATTAGTGCCAGATGCTGGATTTCTGTTCTCTTTTCACTTATGCTTATTGTTTTTGGGAGTGTTTGAAATTGCCCTTCCTATCTGTGTTTATATAACTGATAAACAAGAGCTGTAGTGGGAAGCTAAAGGGTAGCAACAGCTTAAACGAAATTGATAGAATTCTGTGTGTGATGTTTCCTGGCAGAGACACATATAGGACACTATGTAAGCCATCCTAAGTTCAGATATAGTTCTGAGTGCAAAATCAATCAATTTGTTCAATCATGAGATCAATAAGCTTAATTGTTTTTAGGAAGAGAAACAGTATTTGTTAATGCAAATTATCCACTTAATGCAAATATATGGGACGGCAGGAAGAGATATTAAATGTCTGAGATAAAAACAACTGTTTAATATTGCAAGGAGCACTTCATGCTTTTCTATAACCATAATTTATTAGTTGTCTCTTCACATTCCTAATTAACATGAATTTGTTTTCCATAGTGCTACACTCACTGTGTAACACACATGTAGCCAAGTGATTATGTAAACCTTTTGAATACGTACTTTGCCCCATCCTTCTGTTTTTTTTTTTTGTTTATAAATGTGGATTTCTGATATAATAAATCCTGAGATTCAGATTCTTTATTATTTCATCCCTGGTATGTTATGTCTGTTATAGCTGTTATGTTGGAAAGTAGTGTGAGTTTACATCAGACAAGTGCTGATCTCTCCTGAGTTTCAGAGCTGATTCCACCTCTGGTCAAGTTGGTGATTCCATGTTGAGATTATGTGTTTTAAGAGGTGGCATGTAAATGTGATGTTTCTCTTTTTGGAAGAAGAATGCGCTATATCACAAAGATCTTCCTGTAGTTCTGAGTAACTGTAGTTTACTTAAGAATACTAGTAAGGTTTGCATCTGATAATTTTGACTTGGGAAAGTGCCATTTTGCAGGTAATATAAAGTGTGATACTTTTAATAGAGTATTGTAGTTGGGGTATTGAAATACTGTTTTTTTCAATGCAAACACCTAACCATCCTTTGATCAGTCTAATATTATTTTTTACTTTTTAATATATTTTTTTTTCTGCAATTATATATTTTATGGTTTTAGACTTTTTGTTTCTTTTTTATACCTCTTTCACCTTTTATGATGTCATGTCATGACATTGTTCTTGAATGGTTTCTACTTGCCAGTAAGCCTGTTTCTTCTGAATTGTTCCTTGCAATTAAAAAAAAAAAAAAAGTTAAGCAATAATAATAGTCATTTCTGTTAATAAAATAAAAATTGAAGCACATGTCAAACCCAAGATTGGGTATGCTGTTTTGAGTAATTTAAAACTTTCTTGTTTCCCTTATAACAGCTTTTTATAACAGTAAAGCCTCATTAGAAAACATTTGTCTTTCAAGACTATTAAAGATGATTGTTTTTTGCTTATCTCAATCATTTAAAATGAGTATTTATGAATAATTTCTTTATAAAGTAGTATCTAAATGTAGACAGATGAAAACACAATGAAGACGCTTTGAAACATAAATTGAGATTTCAGTCACAAAATAAATGTTATAACAATTTTGTGTTTAAATATTTAAGTAATCTCTAGATTGATAACATGATCTGAACAATTTTATTTTGAACAACAACATTTAGACCAAGTATTTCCATTTCTAATACTCTCCCTGAAAATACACAATATATGTTGACTTATAACAATAAAATAGTGGACCACTAACACACAAATCTAATAGACATATTCTGAGACTTCCTCAAATATCTTGTCCTTGAACATCTGTATAAATAACATACATTAAGATCTCTCCCAATTATTAATATGAATGTGAAACCCTTTTCTTCTCATCTGTAGTTTTGATTACTTATGGTGTCAGGATAGTCCTAGCCTGATAGGCATTCCTGAAGCTTCTAGAACATTATCAGAGAACCAAAGTTTGGAAGGCTGTCTCCAAGACTCAATTCAAAATGTGCACATACATGTATTTCTCACATTAAGTGTCACATTTGACTTGCTTCATTGAATCTTCCTGAATGTTACACCATGCAATAAATTGAAAGGTACTGTAATGCTTTATGTTCATTTTTATAGTATTTCATTTTATAGAAGAAAACTGTGCAGTAATATACAATATTTTTTTACCATGTCCTTTTGTTATTTAGCATATTTGTGTTGATTTGTACAGTGTATTAAGTGCATACAGTTCAGGTATATATCCCCTGCACATAAGAAGAACAATACATTATATTCCCACTGAGCTGCAAATATTAGTGTTCAATAGATAGCAATTTTCCTTTTACAGAAAATCCCAAGGAAAAATACTGTAATGGAAAATGGAAAAATACTGTATGTCAAATCTAGTCCTTTACTTGCTATTAGTTTTATTGTACATTACATTATCTGCAACAAACAAGATATTCTGTTGAACCATTATGTAATTTACTACATTGACACTATAAACTGTAGTTAACTGATTAATGATTCTTCTTAAACAGAGTATATGAGCTGTGTAGCAGTGGAGCTCACAAGTAGTTCACCCCGTAAAGCTCAGCCCTGTTGTCCTGACATAATGGAGGCTTCACAATGGTAGCAGTGAAGTAAACATTGTGTCGCAAACTTGCATGTGAGTTTCCACGAATTGCGATGAGAGGTGGCCCTTTTTTTCACTAGTCTTCATAGTGACTAATGTGATTCTGTGTATGAGAAAATAAATACAGGTTGTGCAGCAGACATTTCAACACATAAACATTCCAACGTAATTTCCATTCAGAATTAACAAGTAAATAGTATTTGTTGTCAAAACTGTCTCAAAATTTCTATTGGATTAAAAGACATGTATTCACAAGCCTGCTTATTACAAATTCATAGGGCTGCACACATCACCAGACGTTCTGTTGCCTTCTACGCATACCTGCAAATTGTAGTCTTCTTTGTGATGTAAATTGGAGGTTTTACAAGTTACTCTCTACATTTCACTTCTATGCACGCATTCCTCTATGCACTTGCAGTTCCCATTAATATTATTTCCTACGTTTTCATAAAAATCATCCAATCTACACTTTCTGCATTCTTATGAAGTACTGTTACATCATGTCATATTAGCAAAAGCATTTAACATTATTTAGCATTTGCTTTTCTCAAAATACTAGTGCCCTTGGGAAATGGCATTTGTTACCTGTCCATATTATATTGACAATATTTGACATTGTGCTTTGAATTGTAATATTTATTAGCATCTCCTAAAAATTACCATCAATAGGTGTCATAAACATACCAGTCATATCAATATAAATAAGAAATGTTGGAGTCTGTGCTATCTCTTAAAAACAGAGAAACCCTGACATTTTTCTTCCACCTGCACAGCTAAAGGAGGTAAATGTCAACTGTGACAGGAGTAATTTCATTAAAATTATTGAATTAAAAAATCATAAGAACTCTACTTATCAATTTCTATCATGTGGATTTTTCTGTATGAAACCTCTACATTTTTAATTGATACAGGTTGAATATGTTACCCGCTGACAAGTAATAGATATTACTCTAGATATTATTTTCTTAAGAAATTATTGAAAATCTTATAATGAACTAATTAACGCAGTTTGTTTTGAGCCTCGGTTACTCATTAGATGGATTTCTAAACACATTTGTGTAATTTACAATATGCGGCACTATGTTACAAACGAAGTCATATAATGCAACCCTGGTATCATGACCAGTTACATTAATATGTCTGCATTCAGAATTATATGCCTTAGTACTGGCATCCAGACCCAACAATTTTGCTAACTTAAATGATGTAATAAATATTGTCAGTTAATCTTTATTTATTTAATAAAGTCAGAGTTGACTGATGATATGTCATAGGCATAAACTGGGTATCTTCTTGCTGTTTTTCTAACTCAGAGCACCCAGCTTGTCTGTGTACTCTCAGAGCATGAAGCTCCACTACGTAAAAGCAAGCAGACACTGTCTCAACTTGTGTTCCACTAGGTTGCCCTCCGACTCTGTGTCAACATATAGCCGTTAGCACCTTGACTTTACACCGTCAGATTGCATCTGTTTATTTATATGGTGGAATTGTGACTTGGAGCACCTGGCACATCGGTTTACAACTACTGAACTAGCAGCTACTGGTTCACCGGGTGTTCCACAAAGCCTACTTTTCGACTTCCTGTTGGCATGCAGCTAAGGGCACCTCCACCCTGCACCATAAGGCTGCATCTCACATAAACACATCAACTTTACTAATCATTCAAGCAGGATTGACCCCGCTCAGGTTCCCCAGTCTGCCTTCAAAGGCTAGCAACACTGTCCTCCACATACTGTAGTTTCCACCAATCTGCTTCTCAAACAATCTGTAAACACAAATAGCACGGAAACAGTCTGCTTTTTGACGTGGCATCAGTGGCATAGACATCACGTCAGACTTTAAACAAAAATACATACTAATAAAGCAGTGCTCCTAGCGCCCAGCCAGTTGGCTCTTCAGCTTTCTGTCATCATATACAGTAGCCGCTTGTGCCTTCATCTTGATCCACCAGGGAGTGTTAACTGGCAGCTACTAGTGCAGTTCCCATGCCCCATCAATCAATATCAAAATCAACAGAAAACATTCAACTCAGAGCTACTGGTGCATCTTGAATCCCACCACCCTGTGCTCTTCACATATGATCCAGGGAGAAGTAACACCCTTCTCAAACACTGCCAAAGGCAAGAATCTAGTCATACCCTTCCTTCACTCAATTCTTTCTGTGTCGAGTAAGCGTCTTCCTTGCCACACCTGTGCTCTCTGGACTTCACTCACCAATTCACTTACACATAATATTTTAACTGTTATACACTCACACATATTATATTTACTCAAATAAGTTATTTTAGCTGACACATACTTTTTACTTAAATGTTTAACTTTCATTCAAATGGGCATAACATGTGGCTCATCAGCCTTGCAGCTTCCACAGTCCTGTTCCTTTGGCACAGCCCCAGAATAGGCTGTTTTTAAAGTCTTGTGGATGGATCACCACCCACTTTCTAGATCCTGCTCACTCCCCAGTGGAAAGCTGCAGCCTGCTTCACTTGTTGGCTTCCACTATCATACAACTCATACACACAGCCATCAGCCTTCTGCTGAATATGTGACTACTTTTAACACTCACACATCTTTCAGTCTTCTGGTGAATAAGTGTCTACTTTTAGAAGTAAATAAATTAGTGATTTATTTGTATTCTAATTCTGATTAAAACTGCATATTTGTTTAGGAATTATCTTACTACTGTGTCATGCAAAAGTACTACCCTGCAAAGTGTCCATATTTTATTAGTATCAGATCTTGCAATTATGATACTGATATTCCAAATCGGCCTTTATATTTAGAGACAATACAATCTACTCCAAACTGAAAAAGATCAAATGGATTGTACCATGTTTATTACTTTAAATAAGAAAATTAGAATGTTCTCAGTATTTGCTCCCTTTTCTACAGCAGCACTAAATCTATTCAGATGTAAAAGAACAGCTTGAGCTGCTATGACTACAACAAAACATTTCCTGTAACTGTTGATCTGTCTCTCCCATTTTGTGACTGGCTCCCCTGAAGCATAGTTCAGGACCCTATGCAGATGGTATAATCAGGAAGTAAGTGAAGAAGGACATCAGGGGAAGGTACAGCAGAATTAGGGGGGGTTGACAGACAGGGGGCGGAGACAGCGGTGATCCGGTGCTCGGTGGGGGGAAAAAAGGCAAACAATCCAGATAGTCCAAAGGGGGAAACCAGGGCGCAGTCCAGAGTCCAGGAACCGGGGGATCCATCCAAGACAGACAAAGCTAAAATCCGGAATGGGATCCAGAACAAGGAGTTAAAACAGAGTAAGGAAGCTAGGCACTCTGAGCCCTGGACTCAGATAGTCAGGACGTCGGGGAATAAGGCCTGCCCTCAAGCTTCCCGTGAGCCTGGGGAATAGGCAAGCCTTGTGGCGCCCGTTTTCCAATGCTGAGCCAGGAATAGCGAGAGCTCCAGGCTTAAATGATGAGAAACAGGGGGCAGGTGCACATAATCAACTATAATAAGAAAGGGTTGGGGCGCCTTTAAGAGGAGGGATGACGATCGTGACACATTGGTTGTGAAGAATTTTGACCAGTTATAGAACTCCTTCAACTCTGTTACATCTGAAAGCTGTCTTGTGTGGTCAGCTTTCTTCAGATCCTGCCACAACATTTTTATAAGGTTTGGGTCCGGACTTAGACAAGGTCTTTTTCTGAAACCTATCTTTTATAGATTTGCTTGTATGTTTAGGATAATTGTCATGAATAGTCACATTAGCCAAGCCTGCAGCTTCTTACTGTATATGTTATCTGGGGTTTTATGTAACTTCCTTGAAGATTTTTGAGTATGTTCTTGGAGAGATTTTGGTTGGAGAACTGCACCTGGGCAGAGTGGCTGTGTTCTTGAACTTTCTCCATTTGTGGACTGTCTACAAATGTTTTAGAGGGGATTGGTGGAGCCCAATATCCTTGGGAATGGTTTTGTAGCCCTTTGTGGGTAAGCATCATTAATTCTTTTTCTGAGTTCCTTGTCTTGTTTCCACACAATAGCATGATGAAGACCAGTGTCACAATATTTCTTATTTCCAAACTTCAAGATCAACCTATTTAATTATATTTTTTCACTTACATGTTCACATCCCTTACTGAAATGTAACCATTTAAAAATTGTGTTGGAAATAGTGGAGAATGTTAAAATTGTAAAACCTTTACCAAACACATTTAAAATAGTAAGTATTCAAATAGCTCCCAGCTATACCTCATATAAGTACAATGTTACATGCCAAATACCCATATAGAGAATAAGGAACATGTTAAAAAATCAATATCAGATGACAATCAGTGTTTATGTTTTTGCCCCAAAATGAAATAAATGGTAATTCCTCTATCAGCTTTGAAGATGAGCGGTGAAATCCCTTTCCCCAAATTCCATGGCTTATGTAGTATTAAGTTAAATTTATTGAGTTTGGCTCACAACTGTTGACATGATTGTGATATACTATTTCATAGAGATAGTGTCCTACTGAGGATGTAATGATGTTATTTCTGTCTTATCTCCTGAAGATGAACTGTGTGGTGATATGTTTTTTTAAGGTAGATAAGATCCAGGTTGTTTTTATTTTGTAATAGAAATTGCTTTGGATTTGTTCCATCTGTTTTATTGAGCAGTGTGACAGAAATGACTAGATAATGAAGGACACAACTGTTCATTTTTGAAATTGATTAAAATGTTATCTTTGGCTTATTTTGTCTCCAAAGGCTTATGTATTGGTGATATATAACATCACTACAAACCCCATCAGATAAGGCTTGTGAAATGTAGGACTTTAATTTAATCCAATTTCTAAGATGTAAGTAGGTCTTTTCTCCTTGTTTTATAGTAAATTGGATTAATAATTGGGGCTAACAGGCTATCACAATCAAATTGCTAGTTGCAAAACACTTCGGAACGCATTACCGTATTAAACAGCTAAGTGACACCTAATTTCCTTTCATCATGCTCTACCCCACAAAACTGTAATTTAACCAATGACATTAAAAGGCCTATTGCAATGGGTAAATTGTTTGATCTTTAGTTTCTTTTTAAATATTTTGATAGCTCTTTATCTTTTTTTAAATGTAAATACTTTATAAAGTGTTTATTGCAGGAATCATTGGTATTGTAAGTTACTCCTTAGATTAGAGGTTGCAATTTCCAGTTATAAATATTGTATAACCTATAAAATATTATATACCTTAAATGTAGAGTTAATGAAACAGTAGTAACTGATCCTACCATTGATCCTAATCATTAATAATATTTATAAAAATAAATCAGATAATTCTGATATATTTTAAAATAATAACATTTTATTGATAATAGTTTGTTTCTAATATATTTATAGAGGTGTTTAAAACTGTGTCACCACATCAACTGTACAATTAAATATATTTAACTAAATTGTAGATTTAATCATAAATCATGTAATTATTACAATACACGGAAGTGATACAGAATGATCAAAGTATATTGTGTCTGACCGTAAGACAGATGCTGTTGTACATTGAAATGTATCTCCCAACACATCAGATATATTTTCCAAATAATCTCATGCAGGACTGCACTATTCTGTAAAACTGCTGGGTGGTACAGTAAATGTTTAATATGCCATTTTAAGTTAATGATAAAAATTAAGTGTATTTAGTGCATTAGTGGTTTCCTATGCTAGTCACGGTATGCTGTACAGTAACACTAACGTAATGTTACATTTTTTCATTTCAAACAGCACACAGAATTATTAGTAATTGCATAGAAATATATAATTATAAAACATATTCTTTTAGATTTTGATTGTAAACTATATTATACATAGTGGTTTTAATTGACATATTGCTTTTAAAAGTGTATTTTATTTTGATTTAATAGGTTGTTCAGTGGAAGAATTCTCGTGTGCTACGCAAAACACCTGGGTACAAATCCTGGCCAATGCCTAGCCCTGTGGATATAATATTTCTCCAATAATTATGACTTTTATTAGTTTTATATATCACAGTATGTTAGATATTAAATTTATATTTAAATGAAATTAAGGCTGTTTCACAAAGCAAAATTAATCAGTCAGATAGATAAAAAATAGTTATTATAGCCTGTTGTGAACATAATGTGTTTTTCAGGTTTACATATGATTGAAGTAATCTCTATTTTTGCTAATTTAAGTAATTATCACAGTATGCAAGTAGCAATTGTGTTTGTATGTGAAATACTACTGGAAAGTAACACTTAGACTGAACGTATGTTCACCCTCAACAACCGCATCACTGGTACAAGACGTGTAAACAGATATAAATTTTAAAACAAATCAATTAAAACAAAAGTTATCAACACTACTTCTCACCTGCTTGTGAGAGCGAGGTGTGCCCAGTATGTGTTGTGTTTAGCTTACTGAGGGAGAAATGATTCAATGAGTACTGGTTTATGCCCTTAAAATTAGTGTTTGTCCTGCTTTCATTCTGACATATCAACAAAAACATGTACCCCCCACAACCATCTTCCACTCGTCTTCCACAAGGCTTCTTCAACTCCGTGTAGCTCTGCTTGAACCTCATGCGGTACAAGGTGATCTGCTCCTCGCTGGTGATCTCCTTCCAGGATCCTCTCTCCTTCAGCTTCAGGCTCTCCTGTGGCCTGCTCAGCTCTCGCTGGTAGGGATGTCCAGCAGTGGTGTTTCCAGGTGGTCCCAGTACATGGGCAGAGACATGTCCGCCTGCTTCGTTACTCCATGCCTGTGACTAAGGAGGGGTGGGGACATGGATAGGTCAATAGCAGTATTATTCTCTTTTGTAGTTCAAGTAGGTAGCTGCATCAGCATGCATAGCCTGCAAAGGAACAAGTAAAAGGTTTATTCCATGCTGAAGAGAGAAGAGAGGTTTTTCCTCACATCAGAAGAAGGTTCTACAGCCGAAACGTTGTGTTTCCTTTCTTCTCTTTTCAACATGGAATAAACCTTTTACTTGTTCCTTTGAATTCTCTTTTGTGGTTTATATTCCACTCAAAACAGAGACTGTGACATCTTTCAGGTTCAGCTTCTTCTCAGGGTGTAGCAGACATGGAGAGATTAAAGAAAACTAGTTATACCGGTTATTTGACCACCATAGAATAAGCCACCTGCTTTATTACCCCTTCAATTTACAATTGGCAACCCATCAAAGATAAGCAGGTGTGAGCCTGGTGAGTACCTGGATGGCAGGCCCTTTGGGAAAGCTAAGGTTGCTGCTGGAAGAAAGCTTCAACAGAGAGTACACCTCACCTGTGAAGACCTCTAAAAGCCCTCCTGTTTTTTTAATTAAATATGTGTGAATTCCTTCTGCATGTGTGCTGGTGACAATAGACAACTATACAACTCCTCCAGGGTCAGTAATTAAATCCAGGTGTTCAGATCCACTGCTGCTGCTGCTCCACAGTGTTAGGCATAGTAATCATCATTATCTACAGTATGATGTCTAAAATCTTCATCTACACGTGTGTTGTTTCCATTTTCTACTTTTATATGACTACATCCTATGGGTGATGTGCATGATACTTAATTTAAAAAGTCTTAAATTTCATATTCTGTGTGACTTTGGAGATTGAGATGTTGGTTTTTGCATAAAACTTATTAATAAGACATAAATATTTCATTTTATGCATTTAATTTTGTTTGCATTTGCAGACCTGAGTAGGAATATGCATATGAAGGGAGTGAGACCACAGGTGTGGATAATGGGACATGGCCTCTGTTTCTATAGCCCAACTTTCTTCCAATTGATGTTAACACATATGCTCTAGCAGGCAAAGCGAACTAGTACACACCATGAATACATGAAACCATGGATGAGGAAGTGTCAGGGAAGCACCCAAGTTATTTTATTATTTTCATTACTTATTGTGTATTTTATTTTGTGTTTAGTTAATGAATTTAAAGTTAATGAACTTTATAAATTATTAAAAGTAAATTCTTATTTACAATACTATGTATTTTTAAGCTCAATCTATATTCTTCTTCTGGGATCCCTCGAGTCAAATATGCTTTCCCTAGGAATTTACAAACCTGTATACAAACTCAAGGCAGTCTGGTCATGGATGCAAAAATGACTGAAGACACCTATTCTTGATCTACAAATCTTATTTCAATGAAAGCAAGGATTTTCTTTGCCAGTGGTGGTGGAGCAGAAGGCTTTTCATGTTAACTGTAGGCATAATTGTCACTGAGTCTCTTCTGTTGCCTCAAATAGCTGAACTCCCTTTGAGATTGAGGACTTCCAAACTGTTCTATTTAGGGTAAGTTCTTACCAGCTGTTTTGAGCCCAGAGAACTCTGTTTGAAGCAGAATTTTAGGGAGTCATAGAACCACTTTTTCTGACCGCCTGGTGCCTGAGTTTCTTTCGCTAGTTAGGAGTAAAAGATTTGCTTAGGCATCCTTGAGAAATTACATGCCAAGTCCTTGAGCAACTGGCTACTGGTGAAGAGGGAAGGCCTATGCTGCTGGAAGCTACTAGTCACTAAGTTTGCAGCTACAAAAAGGTCAGATTTGCTTGGAATAAGTAGAAGCACATCCCAGCAGCTGTAGCTGTGACTGAGCAGTCCCATTTGGAACCACCATGCTAACTCCAAACAGGGAAGAGGCTAGAAAAGGTGCCCTAAAAATAGTCTAACAATATCCTGTCTGACTCACTGCAACCAGAGAGAGCACATCTTTAGCGGTTGAAAAAATATTGCCAAAATAAAATGTTGGCTCTTGGAACGTCAGGATCCTGATTGATAATACAAACTCTAAGTGCCGCCTAGAGTCACACCACAATTGTAACTCGTGAACTGAGTCAGTTTGACAACCAAATTGCTGCCCTCAGTGAAACCTGCCTCGCTGATGAAGGACAACTACCAGAAATTAGAAGAGGCTATATGTTATTATGGAAAGGGGACCCATCTTATGAAGCACATGTACAGTACATGGAGTAGGTTTTTCCATTCATAACAACTTGGTTAATAGCCTAAGTGATCTAGGCATAAATTAATACTTCATGACACTGCATCTAAAACTTGCCAAAAAAAAAACATGCTACCTTTATCCAGCATACGTGTCAATGCTGGATCAGAGAATGATTTCAAAGAAGCCTACTATAGTTCACTCCATCCGTTGCTTCTCAATACATAAAAACCTTCTTTTAACAATCTTCACTGAGTATAACCTAGCTATCACCAACAACTTACTTTGTCAAAGGAATAGGTTTAAGACCTCTTGATGCCACCCTTAATCCCATCAATGGCTCCTCCTTGACTATGTTATTGTCAGAAGGTGTGAAAGTAAAGAAATGAGCATAACACATGATCAATGTAGATTGGTGCTAAACAGATCACATTTGTGCAGTATTGACCCTGTAACTACTTCTTAAACATATCAATCAACAGAAATTCCACTGGAAAAAAATCTGTGTTTATAGACCAAAGGACTGCAATAAAAATACAATTAAAAGAACAACAGCTAAGAAAACTTAACATCCTGCAAAAGCCCATAAATGCCCAAGATTACTGGACAAACTGCAGCCTTAGCCATATGTAAAACCAAACTTGGCTTCACCAAGAGGAAAAGCCATGACTGGTTTTATGAAAATGATCTTTCTTCTTCTTCTTCTTCGCATTTTCCCACTTATGTGGGGTCTGCTTGTTTGCACCAATTTTTCCACTTCGTATGGTCTGCGGCATCTCGGCAGGTGACTTGTGCGAGGCGCATGTTGTCTTTCAGCCGATCCAGCTAGCGCGTAAATAGTTGTCCATGGGGCCGGAGGCCTTCCACATTCAATTCGGGGGCAGTCTCCATGTCCATACCATCACAGGCGCGATTCCCTAATTTTCTCAGTGATTGGGGTGACTTTGAGTGTTTTTCGCACCTCTTCATTCATGACATGGTCTAGTCTTGTCAAGCCAAGGGTCCATCACAGCATCTTCATTTCCATCGTAAGGAGTGCCTGTTCATGTTTCTTTGTCGTTGGCCAGCATTCAGTTCCATACATGGCCACTGGTCTGACCACTAAGCGGTAGACTTTGGATTTTAGGTGCAAAGGGATCTTCTTGTCGTACGGTACTCCAGTGACCTGCCGCCATTTCATCCCAGTGGCGCTGACTCGCGTCTTGGCATCTTGGAGGGTAGTGCAGTCGGAGTTGACACATGAGCCTAGGTACTTGAACTGGGTCACTTTGTTCAGTTGGACCCCACCAGCTGCAATTGTGCCATTGGTTTGATCACCGCATTCCAGGTACTCCGTCTTCTTGATATTCAGTTTCATCCCAAATCGTTCAAGGCGTGTCTTCCACTCCTGTTGCTGTTCAAGGCGGTGTCGCGTTTCACTTCCTATCATAACATTGTCTCCATACAATATCGTCCATGGATGCCTCGATTGGATATCTTTGGTCACCGTATCCATGCAAAGTTTTATGAAAATGATCAAGTAATTAAAGATTTTATTTACAAAAAGAGAAAGTTTTTTATAGCTTGATAGCAAAACAAATACTCCATATAAAAAAGTAAATCTAATATTGTCTGCGTTCTTCATGATGGTTATGATGGGTGTCATCCTCTTTAGCAAAGTAACCCTACAAATTAGAACTGGCGGGAAACAGGAATGCATCATTGCATCAATGCTATTTTCTATCTTTTTATGCATGCTTCATCTCACTGAGTCAGGACTCCCTAGAGGAATCTATATCAACTACAGGACTGATAGGAAGATTTTTAACATCAACTATTTCCACGCTAAATTCAAAATGATAAGATCATCTGTAGTGGAGTTCCAGTATACTGATGATGTCCAAGTGAGCACCTCAGAAGCAGAACTCCTAGTCGTCATCTTACTCTCTGAGGCATACATTAGGATGGGTCTCACACTAAACCCCCAGAATCCAAGTTATTTTTCCAACCAGTAAATGGCATATGCACACCTTCCCCCTCTATCACAGTTAATGGTGCCACTTTGGAAAAACATTCCCAGTGTCCGAAATCTTCGCAGTCATCTCTAGTAATAGCAGCCTAAAAGATGAAGTCTAATATCTGATCTCTAGAGCCAGATTTGCCATAGCCCAATTCAAGACCAGAGTCTTTGAGGACCACATCATCACTTTTAATATAAAAAAGTTGATGTGTACAACATGGCTGTCATTACTACCCTAATATAAGGGGCAGAGACATGGACAATAAACAGGAAACACCTCAAGGTCCAGGGAAAATTTCAGCACCACTGCTTAATAGGAATTCTGCATTTCAGCTGGCAAGATAAGAAGCTAATAACTTGCTTTATTGAAGCAACTATCATGAAACATCAACTTCAATGGGCTGGGCATCTTGTTTGAATAGTCTGGAAGCATAGTCTGGATGGTAGGGCAAAAAACTCAGACAGTTGGAAGACACACCCTGCAGCACTTTAAGTATTCGGTATTCAGTATTCAGTGGCTCTTCAGCCAATTTCCTTTGAGCATCTGGACCACAGCTCGTTGACCCCACCAGTGTGGGCAGCTGGCCACTTAATTTCCACACAAGATTTTCTGCCAGGGTTTTCTCCCTTAGCCTTCTTCCTTCCTGATGTCACAAGGCAGGTGGCCTGTGACATCAGGAAGGTACAAGGTAACTTCAAGCTACCACAAGGTAGCTTCACTATTGCCCTATTAGCCAGCATATTTCCAGGTGATTCCAGACTGGCCTTTATGGTAACTGTAATGGTCTGGGTGGGAAAAGTCTCCCACTTTTCATAACCTGCCCGTGGAGAGGATGAGGGGTTGGAATTTGGGAGGCTTTAAAAGGGGATTTAAAATGTTTTTTTTAAGTATAATTTGTTTAATTTCTCTCATCCAATATAATCAGGGAAAATTTATTCTCTACAACATGGACTGCTACCTACTGCTATATTCTTGCTCTTGGTGTCTATCCCCCTCCATTATCAGCACACCCAATTGATAATCAATGAAAAACAATAGTTGGTCTGCAGTTGTGCTTTTCTGTCCCTTCTTCTTGCAGTCATGTCAAGGACAAATAAAGGGTAATCCCTACAGCACAATAAATGTTAGTTATCTATTACCCAAGGTTCAGTTATAGATGTATTTTGTAAAAACTAGTAGTGTCTATGGGTCACCTACTGTAGGAAACTAAAGCTAGCTGGAGCCTTTTTGATTTAAACAATGTTTAAGTGACTGAAGATAAAGAACCCGAGAGCTTACAGGTGCCTGAACATAGGCAAATAGGGACCGTAGAAACTTCCTCACACACAATGAGCCTACAAAGGGGCACTGCCCTTTGTAGATTCTCTGGGAGGTGAGATAGACTGAGAGTTTTTTTTCACTTTCTGAGATAAGGCCTTTATTTCTACATAGACACATGATCCATGCCATCATGTAAATGTTAAGACCTATATAATGTGCTCAAGCCCAACATCTCTGCATCACACATATTCTGACATGAGTTGATTTGTAAATGTGTTTGAATCAGTTTTTTTTGTTGATAAAATATAGGCCTAACTAAATAACTGTTTTTCCAGAAATAGTAGAGAGAACATTTTTCAGATTACTATTTCAAAACACAGGATTTTTAAATTAATGTAAAATATTTGGTCCAGTTAGCTTATTATATATCCTGATCTATTGACATAGTTTCATATCATGGGTATTAGTTGCATTTAGCTTGGATAAAATTGGTTTAAGATACATCTGTTGAGTGCACAGAATGTCATACTAGCACTGACATCTTGAACACATGTAAGAATTAATGTGTTTCAGAATAGGGAGCAAGTGTTTTCCTTGAAATATTTATGAAAAATAGGAATATACTTAACAATATACTGTATGTCTTGTGTGTAGTAAATTTTTAAAAGGTCTAATTTACAAGTAAAGACAAGGTGAAAAGCATTTTCTTGTTTCCTAGTATAAGCTATATTTTCCCCAGTCTTTTTTTCACAGAAATGAGATGTGTTTGAAAATAAATGTGCATTTCCCCCTCTCTCTAAGGGCTAATTCAGGTGGCATCATATGTAAATGTAAGTAGATGAGTGGCCTACTTTTTAAAAATAGATATTTAAATATGTTAAGATACAAAAATATAATCTTTTTATTTTGTGCTTGATAAAAATGCCCTTTATTATTTGGAATGTAAGATTGTAAGGATGGAAGTACTGGGATTTTAAGCTTTTGGTGTTTTGCTAATTTTGTATAGATCATAGAAATTTTGTTTCAAGTATTTTGCTGCGATATAAATGATGAGATAAATTATGCTCTTTTAGATAAATTAAAGATGTTGAAAGTGACTGTTTAAGGAAACCTGGCTTGTTACTACAATAGTATGACTTCCATACTATGTCTGCTTGACCATTTGCCAAAATGTCCTCATATGCACATACAGTAAGACTGACCAGTTAGGAATTCAGCAACTATTTAAGAGCAGAAGCTGAGGCATTTGGTTGATTTCTAATTACCTAAGTTCTAATAAAAACGTTTAAGTGGGGTATTAAAGAAATAACAGATTGTGTTCAAATCAGCATCTGTTTCATTCTCATTTTCCAAGTTGTTCAGGAATGGCATTATTCAACCTGACAAATACCCTCAAACCACACACCAGCTTGTTAGAGCTGAAGACAACACATACGTTCTGAGGCACTTTCATGGCAAAGCCATCTGCTTTATTTTTCCACTACAATCCTGGAATTCAAAGAACAAAGCTTTAGGGCAAACTTGGTGTTATCAGTAAGGCCCCCAGTCTTTCAAGCATCTAGCCAACAGCAGCTGGTGGAAAATAGACTGAAGATCCCACAGTTAAACCCACCTGACCCGAACTTGAATGCTCAAATGTACTCTGCTACTGAGAATAACCTGTTCACAGTTAAGAAGTGACATTTTCTTTCTTTCAGTTATTGAATCCCAAGACTATGTGATTTGCCCTGAATGGAAAATTTATCTTTAGAGAAACTTTAGCGAGAATTAGAATATACCACTGGAAATATTAATCTATAAATCTTGAAGAGGTTACCTAAATGTAATGTAACTATATTTTTTAAAAATATGATAATTGTATCATGTGACATTTTAACATGTATTGTCTCCTGCCTAGTCAGCTTCAAGAATTATAAAGATAGTTAATATGCATTATGTATATTTTATTTATTTATTTTACTTCATTTTAAATCATGTTCTTTATTCTTTCAAAAAGTGCTCCTTATTTAAGTCTTAACTACATTTTTATTGTAGATTTTAAGTTAATTTGTGTTGTAGACATGGAACTTTTATCTCCTATTGTTTCATAATTTGTGTCCTCATTCTTATAATGGCAATTCTAGAATTGTTTATTCTGTTTTTTAGTTTGAATATGTCTTTGTCTCATAGTTTCCTATGCATGTATTGTAAACAGCTGCTAATAATTATATTATTTGATTGTACTTACAAATGTCAATTTTACTCAAATCATGCATAGACAACCTCTGAAATATGAGCCTGGACCTTCAGAATACAATTATAAATCATAGCTTTCATAACAAAATGTTAAAAATGTAAAATGTGTTTCTGTATTTAATAGCAAACGTTAATACACATTAAAATTGTTTTATGTATGTATTATTATATTTTCAGTGTGTCTTTGGCATCTTATCAAACATATTTATATTTATCTGAAAGAAATAACCACTACTTAAGTACAGTTTACCTCAGTGCAAAATTAATATTGTTGTTTTTTTTTCCTTTTGCAGCACGAATTGTAAAGACAAAGCAATGGTGTGAAATGCTACCCTGTTTGGAAGGTGAAGGCTGTAATTTGTTAGTAAATAAATCAGGCTGGACTTGTACGCAACCTGGAGGCCGAGTTAAAACAACAACAGTAAGTTACACAATGTTTCCATTTGCCCGGGTCCCATACAGTATGTCCTTAATATCTCCCAGAACTAAACTTCTCCTTCTCCTCCTGTAAACAAGAGAGGTCTTTTAAAAAATAATGCATCTCTCAGCGGTAACAAACTAGTTGGGAAAAATAAATGCAATTTGGCAGATATCTGCATGAAAGCATTCCAGAACATTTACATATTTATGAGTTCATGTATACCTGGAGAGCTCCAAAATAACTTATTAAATCTTTTGTCAAAGTGTAATTGTTAACCTATTTGCTTCATGCAATGAAGCAAAGATTGTAATACCCATGTTTCTCCTAAATGGAAAACAATAGTAATTTTTAAAGTGTTCATTCATACTCTTTGTCTGTTGGTGTTCTTTCACAAGGGAATTGGGACACTAATATATTGTTAAAAAATGAGAATTAGGTTTCAAAATGATTATTAAAGCCTAACTTGGAAATCAATATATTTAACTTTTAATGTTTGATAGTACCACATTGTGTATAACCCTCCCCCCAGCAAAAAAAAAAACAAACTGAGCAGATACTCGAAATTGATTTTTAAATCAATTCTTATTTTTCCTTTCATTAATGAGCCATTAATGTCAGTAAATATGTATTTATTTTATTGTACTTTATTTGAGCATCACACTGGGTTTACTGTAGTCTGTAATTAAGAAATTATTTTTTTTTGTAATCAAAAAGTACCTTAAACATTATGAGAATGAGAATTGTTCTAGTGACATCTGTTTTGCTGATGTAAAAGTATCAGAATGGTGACCACAAAATAAAATAAACTCATGGAAACTTGTTTTCTGATCACAGTGGCTTATAAAATAGTGAGATGATTTCATATTATATGTACTTTGCTAAATTAATATAAAGTTTTAGATATTTTTTTCTTTATTACTCTTTGATCCTGAATGACAATAATATTTAATGAAATCTTAAATGTTTAATTTACCAAAACATTTTATACACTTTAGTTTTCTTAAACAAAGGTGATATTGGTTTGATATCTAACAGCCCAAATCCTTTAAAGGAATTGTTCTGAAGTATGCAAATGTTTTTAAAAAAAGGAAATATTTTTTATGTATGTATAAAAAAAACATTGTCAGCCTTAAAAGAGTGAAATATGTACTGTTTATGAAGATAAAAAAGCTTCAAAGAAATAACCCATTCTGTATCACACAGTGAATTTCAGGGGTGGATTAATAAAAAATCCGGGGCTTTGTCAACAGCCAAGGCACAGATTAACTTGATTTAATAGAACACATGCTGTGATCAGTCAGGATATTTTTTAAGCACCACATTTCATTCAGTTACACAGCTATTAGGGGCTAGTTATATTTTACAACGCAACAGTAACTCCATAAATTACTATATCAAGCCGTGTGCTTTTTAAAAAGAACTTTGTTATCATACGTTATATTCCTCAGATACTGATACTTTTATGGAAGAAAGACAAGAGAAATAAATGCCCCAATGATAAAAATATCCTAAATCGTGTTAAAAAATTGACAGACTAGACAAGGTTCTTTAAACAGGTTGAACAATGTAAGCTCATTTGAAGCCATACTTGATAAAAAGGGCATTCAAGTTGTCATTAATAAAAACAGTCATCTTAATATATAATATATAATATATAATATATAATATATAATATATAATATATAATATATAATATATAATATACTGTACATATAATATGTACAGTATATGTTTTCTGTTTTTTTCACAGAATATATCAGATTACTAGAGCTGTATTGCATTTCCTCACAATAAATCCTTATTCCTCATTCACAATTAATGAATGAATTACATTATTTCAAATAAAGGATGCTAGTAAGTTTGTCTGCAGTTGTATAAGGACTATTCAAATTCAGACACAATTCTGATATAATCACATAACATAATAATTCAGTTGCTGATTGGGTTTGCGTGTGCAGCTCAGTTCTTGAAACTTTGTGAGAAGGAAACTATGGTGAGAGAATTGCCTCTTTCTTGAAACTATTCCATTGCTTTTATGTTACTTTGTTAGTATTATTATTCTTGTATTTGAGGCTCAAATTATATTCAGGCAAGATTTGTCATCATCCTGATCATCACATCTGTTTTCTCTCTGATGAGATCTATTTCAATGTGTTTCAGAAGTGCAAAACAAAACTGACAAAAACTGAGTCTTTCTTAAAGGACCATCATTCCAAATGGATATTTTTGTTGACATGCTTTCCTTTAGCTATATATATTCATTTAAATATAATACTATAAAAATAGAAATACTAATACAATAAGGGCATTTGATTACATTTATTTTAGATCATAGATTTACACAGAACATGTATGTAAAACACAAAATGTTTCTTTACTGAGATGAAAAAGAAACAGTGAGTTGTCACAGAGAAAAGCAAAAACGGAAAAATCTAATATTAGTTAGCTACATTTATTCACAGTTGTGATTGTGATGCACAAGTGATCTACCAGGGATCAATGTAATGTCTAAAGATCAGAAAATTTGATCTGTAGCTTTTGTATTTTTAAGGTAAAAATTGTATTAAAACTTTGGCTTTTTGCTTGAAGCTCAATATAAAACATGCAACTTACAGATACTTGAGTCAAATACAGTAAGTGCTTTTGACTGTGATCTCGAATTCCACGAATTGGGATACAATTGGCTAAGTGCCTCTGGGCACTGATAGGCTGCAGTTGAATGGGGAGTCCTTAGATTATTGCATACTAGTGAGTGCTGGGGAAGTGCCTGTGAATTTGTGATATTTATCAGTAAGAGGTGTGTCAGTCCTCTTTCTGACATGATAACACAGTTGTTTGCACTCTGGGATGGGATGCAAAAAGAAGCCCACATTTCAAAGGTCTTCATCTTTCCTGAGTTGTAGCTTTGACCGTGGATGTGAGCAAATTACTTTATTTAATGACAATTGAAAAACAGTTGGTATATAATTAAGAAATTACTGTAACTGCCGATTCAAAAAGTGTTTAAAGTCCAAATAAACTATACGACATCATATTTATGCATATTTATGTTTTATTTTTATCTGTTCTCATCTCTCAAAGCCATATTACAGATAGAACACTTGTCCAGTATTTCAGAAAAAGTGCAATAAAAAGGAAGATAATTGCTATACAATGTCTTAAAATCTTTAAATTCCATAAGCCTTATCACACTGACTGTGATCTGGTTAATATGTGCTAAATTTCATTTGTCTGATAATTGTATCATTATAAAGTTTAAATCTGACATTATTATTGTCTGTAACATAAAAGTATCAGCGGATAATGGCACTTAAATTAGAAAAAAAGTAGTTACATTACTTTATCTTCATAAGATCCTTCTACCAACTAATTTGGGGTTGGCTTTGTAGCAGAGCTACTCTTGTCAGGGCAGATTAATGAGGAGGGTGCCCCATTCCCATTCCTCATGGAATGGGCAATTTAGCATAGCCATGCGCCTAATATAGAACTGAAGATTCATAAAAACAATTCTCTTAAGATATTTGTCAAAGTTTTATCTGTTTCCTGTTCATATCAAAAACAGGAAACAGCATATTCATATTGGCAACCATCTTTAATTTCCACGTGTTTAGAAAATGAAAGAATAGTTATATACTGAATTTGCCCAATTAAGCTCCCATTGGGAAAGAAATTGGAGGAAACTCAAGGTGGGGGATGGGATTGATTCACTTGTTTAAGTTAAATGCAATATTACTGCAGGGTTTTTCAGAGACAGTGAAATTGAGTGCTACTGACAGAGAAGAAAAAGGAACTCAGATTTGCTCTTTACACTCACATTATTGCTCAAAACATCCTTTATTTACTAACATGTTTTTAATAAACATTTGTCAAGAAAGTATAGAAGACGACAAAATCATTAATAGAAAAAATGATCCCACAAATGTACCTAAGACATCCATAAAGCCTATACATGTACTCAATGGACAATAAACAACTTTATGTAACAGGGAAATAACAAAGTTCAGTGCAAATCATCTTACTTAAATATAAATATT
Source organism: Lepisosteus oculatus (assembly GCF_040954835.1). NCBI lineage: Eukaryota > Metazoa > Chordata > Actinopteri > Semionotiformes > Lepisosteidae > Lepisosteus > Lepisosteus oculatus. Next base: position 35,867,560 of record NC_090702.1, on the reverse strand, counting down.
TCAGCAGTGTTACTTAAAAAGATCCATATCACTGGTTTCGTGTAATGTTATTTTAGGTAAGGACATTTGCAAATATCACTTATCTTGGTCTGTTAAATTAGCCTGTAATTAGTTTTAATTGAGTCCCTTATTATTAATTTAGCTTATATGTTTATCTAAAGTGTGTTAAAATAGTAATAATAATTGCTTACACTTATATAGCACTTTTCTAGACACTCCACTCAAAGCGCTTTACAGGTAATGGGGACTCCCCTCCACTCCCCTCCACCACCACCACCAATGTGCAGATGATGTGACGGCAGCCATAGTGCGCCAGAACGCTCACCACACATCAGCTATCAGTGGGGAGGAGAGCAGAGTAATGTAGCTAATTCATAGAGGGGAATTATTAGGCCATGATTGGTAAGGGCCAGTGGGAAATTTGGCCAGGATGCCGGGATTACACCCCTACTCTTTTCAAGAAGCGCCCTGGGATTTTTAATGACCACAGAGAGTCAGGATTACGTCTAATCCGAAGGACGGCGCCTGTTTACAGTATAGTGTCCCCATGACTATACTGGGGCATTAGGACCCACACAGACCACAGGGTGAGCACCCCCTGCTGGCTGCACTAACACCTCTTCAAGCAGCAACCTTGGTTTTACCCAGGAGGTCTCCCACCCAGGTACTGACCAGGCTCACACCTGCTTAGCTTCAGGGGGTTGCTAGTTGCTAGTTGTGAGTTGCAGGGTGATATGGCTGCTGGCCATATTATACATGTATTCATACCCAATTGTACAGATGGGTATTTTACCGAGGAAATCTGAGTGAAGTACCTTGCTTAAGGGTACAACAGCAATGCCTCACCTGGGATTTCACTCCACAATCTTTCAGTGAGTTCAGAGCACAGACTACTTGTCATTGCTACATAGACCTTTGCTGCATTTTCAGCAGAAAGCATGTATTAGGCAACAAATGCAGTGTAACTTGCATTCCTAACCTGTACAGCTTCTGTTCACTGTGAAATTCACTCTATGATGTTATCTCCGAGGCATTATGTTTGTAATTTTACTAAAATAAATCAAAAATAATTAAAAATGAAAACATTGAATTCTGCAGATTGAAGAATACTATGTTGATGCAATGTAAATGACTCTAATCTGCCTACATGTTACATATTCCTAAACTTTCTAGGCATAAGAATATTCAGGTTAGGTCTTATCAGTGAAATAAAATTGAAAAATAAAAGTATACACTATGGCATAAAGGTAATCAAAACAGAGCCATTATATTTCCCCTTAGGCACTGGTTTTTATATACCTTTAAAAAGCAGGAAATGCATGAAGAAAATATTACCTTTAATTCAAATTTATGAGTGGGTGATTGCTTTAACATGGGATCTGATTTTTTATAAGATGGTATACTAAGATGGTATAAGTTGCTTTCAAAGCAAATGAAAAAGTCATTTTGCCATATCAATTAAGAAAGTCAAATTATTTTTCAGTAGCACTAGTGAATATGTGCATCGCCACTGAGCACTGCGCTGAGACAAAGGTCTTGGAAAGCATATCCAATACAATAGTGTATATGATGTTAATTTTGTTTACAAAGACAATTTCAAAGAAAGTCTGGTTTGAACTTAAACTTCTGGTTTAAACTTCAGGTACTAACCCATTGTCAGCCTAGGAGTATCTGTTTTAGACATAAAACAATACTGATATTGGGATTTTAATGTAAATTTTTTGAGTCCTTATTTGAAGAAAACAAAATCAAGATTTAGCTGATCATGACTTTTATTTGATTTAGACTTCATTTTTATAAGAAATTAACTTCATGTTTTAATTTATTGAAATATGTCTCTTGGCTAATTTTGTTTAATAAAATTAGGCATCTACTCATCTCCAGATACTTGGCCACAGTTTTGATGATGTAAGTTCCATAGCATAAATTATTTATCTTGTTTTTGTTAACAGTAATTGGTGACTTCTTTGTATTAGGCTCCTAAGCAAAAACCTGTATGTATTATTTAAGCTTCATCAGCAAAAGCGTTGCTATGAATTACAAAATGAATTGCGCTTTAATCAGTTTTTTTTTTAAACAAAGTGTGTTTAAAGACACTAGTCTACAAGTACTAATTTGTCAAAATTATACACTTTGAGCACAGGTTTATAAATGACAAAAACAGTTCATGTTCATGAGGCAAGGTACGTTTGCGCACACACACACACCAACCACAGCACCCAGCAAAAATCTACATGAACGTGAAAAGAACCTGTAAACTCCATGCAGGATGTGTAAATCCAGATTCAACACAAGAACCTAAGAGCCGTGAGGTTGCAGTGCAAACACCACTGGGCTGCCCAAGGTCACATCCAAAGTTTAGCTGAAAACATTTTTATCCAGTTCTAATTAAATCTAAGATTAGTACTGCCTGTCACCTGTACCCAACAGATACTACCATGCATAAATAGGGACTTTCAAAAGAGTTGTATGCTTAAGTATTTTCATGAAAACAAAACTCATTAATGCAAAACCTCTTAAAACGTCAAGACAAGTATGCAGTATCTATATAAAACTCCATTCATGTAATTCTTTAGTGTAATAAATGTGCATTACTGTAAGGTAAGAGCACGATGCACTGCATTAGAGCTCTTATAAAGGATAAATGTTATTGTTCAGGGAACTGCTTTCATAATTACATTGATATGTCCTTTGAAAACAGCCATTCTGGATTATGTTATGATGTCCATAATTCTGTCATTTGTTGGTGTTTATTAATTTGGCTTATTAAATAGACAATATAAGATTTTTGTTTGATGAAGGAATTTGTCATTCTTCACCTACATAGACAGGCTCACTTTTTCATGAAAAAAGTAAGTGTTGCCATTGACATTATAAAATTAAATGTAAATTTTGTTTTTAATAAATTAGGATACTCTATCACAAACCATTGCTGGTGCTTTGTTGTACTATGGAATTCACACTGGAATTGTATTTTTGTAAATCCAGAAAAATGGAAAAACGTATTATGAATTATGTTTTCTTTTAATTCTTTTTATGGCAAAGCATTTTTTGACAGAACCAATGTTTCCATCTATTAATTATGCACATTCACTCAACCAAAGATGTTTCTGTGATTCTGTTATAAAAAAACTGTTTATTTTGTAACATAAAAAACAGCTTCTTCAAAATGACAGAACTTATAAAATAGGAATTACTGTAAATGCAAAGGGAATGTGTATATTACTAATCATTCTAACTCATTCCATCATTGCATTTTGACACTAACATTCTCACTACAGAGAATGCAGCACCCCCTTTGTTATCTTCTAACATCTAAATAAAAAAATGTTTTATACTGTGTGATAATAATCTGTTATGGGCTGAGTTTTCTGTAAGGACTTTAATACATCTCCATACAGATACCTGTGTATAGAACATACAGAAATCTAGATAATTAGCTAAGAAAACAACACCATTTGTGCTGTGTTGGGGTCATTGTGTTCTGCATTGTAATCTTAAAACAGGCATGTAGTTGTTCACCTTGATAATGATGTTTCTTACTAATAATAATTAGAAAAAAATATATTTAAAGCTACTCTACATTGTTATAAATATCTGCCAATACATTTCTCTCTGGAAAATTTTTAGGAGTTTTTTAGTTCTATTTTTAGATCTGAGGTAGGAAAATAAATGAAGATGTAAGATCATTTCTGATTAGGTCTGATCCTGAGGGATTTTCTATATTTTAAAATTGAAACATCATCAAAATCTCATCAGAAGCATGTACGGAAGTGTTTTTTTATTATTCTTTTATTTCTTTTTTAGAATTATGTCTTTTTAATTTTTAAGAATTGTATTTTTGAATTTTGTCTTCCTGAAAAAAACAAACCTTTTAACAGTTTGGTAGTTCATGATATTAAAATGTAACTATTTTATGCTAATTTTCAGGATACCTCAGCTTATATCAGAAGCATCAGTTATTTTGACTTCTAAATGTTTGGAAGTTAACTATGTCTTGCTAATCAAATAATGCAAGAGCAAAACTGCAAATCCATACGACCTGAAAAAGACCCAAAACCAAATGTAGTAAAGTTTATAACTATTTTAGGTATTGTATAACTATTATAACTATTTTAGGTATTGTACGGTATATATATTTGAATACGGAAATAAATCTTATTATGGTAGCTTGTTTTAAAAAATCTAATATATGACTTGTGTAAAGAAATGGTACAGGATAAGGCATATTTTTGGTAAGACCAAATTTTGTGTAATCTACATTTTACACTTAATTTAGATTTTGCAGGGCTCTGCTACAGAGTTGACCAAATTTTACTCATTATCAGTTGTAAATGCTTGTCATGGTTCTCACTGTGAAGATATGTACAAAACAATGATTACTGAATTCACTTTCAGGCATTGGGTCTTTATTATTCATGTGCTCTTTTGCAGCTAAAGTAGTAGGTTTGATCTTTAATATCAAAAGTAATAGATTAACTTCAATAGAAAGAAAAATCACGATTTGCTCTTCTAAAACATTTAAATGTTTATATTTACATTATGTCCGCACTTCAGTCATGACTTACAGGTATTTATGAATTAAATGTGCTCTACCCTGAACTACTGAGAAAACAACTAAACTACATGACATAAACTATATGATATTATAGCTTTACTATAAATTATGGATACTAAAGTATGTGAGCCCAGGTATAAAAAATGTATATTTTGTTGTGTTTATTTTTGTAAATTAAAAATCAGATGTTAAAGATTATATCTTATCTCTAAGTAACAGTGACAGCTACTAATAATTATCCAAAGTTTATGAATTATTAAAAATAAAAGGAAGGAGTTCACTTATGTTTTGAATTAAAAGAGAATCAATCCACTACATCATAAGAAATGACTTAATGTACGATTTCTTTTAGGTGTTCTTCAAAACTTTAACATTTTTCACAGCGCTCTGTTTCTAAAGATGAGAAAGTCAATGTAAAAACATTCATTAATCTGAACCTGTTTGTATGTATTTGGTGGTGTCAAAATAGAGAGGGCTTAAAATAAAAAAGAACATATTGTAAGAAAAGCTAAAACCGATAGGAGGCCTTTCAGTCCATAGATGCTCATGCTGTTACAACTTTCTAATTGATCCCATTGGGTGGCTGGCACAACAGGGCACATTAAGATGAAGGTTTCATAGAATCACAAAATTTAGGACAGCTGGTATTATGTGCAAAGAGGAAGTGTTCATAATATTAATGCTCGGGACTCTTTTTTCAAAGTTGTCTGCATTGGCTTCAAACAGCACATACAGTGTGGTTATAAAGTCTTGCAGTCACCATGGGTATACAAAAGGCAGTGGACGGAAAATTAATCTCTGTTTACTAAAAAGAGTATCTCACTTATTGAGTTATTCTTTTCAAATGTAATTGCAAGATTCTAAACAACCATGTATATTTGAAGCACATACAGGTTTGTGCTTGCTGTTTGGGAGTCAAATTAAATCCAAATGCAACACATGGACATCACCTTCAGGAAACGAAGTTCTAAGTATAACATTTTTAGATTTGTTATGGAAGACATATATTCTAAAAATTATTTTTATGTGCTGGTTTTTGTTCTTAATTCATTCAGGATATGGATAATTCTGGAAAGCACTATCTGCTCAGTCGACATATAGCTTCTTCTTGTAACAAAACTGGAACCATAAAATAAAAATCAGAATGAAAAAAGGAATTGGCAAAAATGCTACTCATTTAGTTTTGCAATTACAATGTGTAAAAAAATGGCATGTAAACACATGTAAAATGATTTGTAGATCACATTGAATGTGATCATTTATATAATACTGATAAAAGAAAAAAGAAATTGACAAATTCTCCAAAAATATTTAAATATCTAAATATTTAAAATAATTATATTAACCATATCTTCAGTGCCTGCAATAGAGCAACAACACATTAGTAATAATAATGAACTGGAATAATAATGAACAGGAAGAAGATGTATATGTAGGCTACAGCCCCATAATATTCCCTTTCAAGTGGGAATTGCAATAATCAGAACTTTTGGGTATTTCAAATTAAATAATCATAGCATCACATATATCAGACATCTTATAAAGCACAGTGTATTGTTATTTAAAAGGTACTTTGTAAGATAAAACATAGTAGTTATATTCAGGAACACTGTGAAAATGGATTGCTAGTTCTTTGCTGAGTTTCTAGCAAGATATAATCAGCATTGATAATAGTTAATGGGAAAGTTACCAACTGTAGAAGACAATGAAAAATAAACAATCTCTCTTGTTCCATAAGTGCCATTGACAGTAACACCAGCTCTCGTACTATGGTTTTGTGACACTCTGACTTTTAATCTATTGTACTGTTTTAATGGTGAAGCTTTTATTGTAACATCATAATTTAGGCATGTGGCATGTCTAGAAAAATCATCTACATTTTGTCTTAGGAGAGTAGTATTTGTTTGTTTGTTTGTTTGTTTGTTTGTTTGTTTGTTTGTTTAAAGGACCTGACAACCAATGGCATATATGACATACATCATATTCTATATGATGGAGGGTGGCCTTTGATACATCTATAATATATTACATTTATAGTATATAGTACGTTTAGAATTGCTATTTTATATTCAACATTAGAACTGCTGATTACAATTCATCTCAAATATCCATAACACTCCTCCATTAATCTAGGCCAAATGAAGACTCTCAAGTTTTGAAATGTATCATCAGGTTAGTCACTCTTTTTCTCCTAATGAACCTGAAAGGAGGACTGATTAGTCCATGGTTAACACATGTGGCTCCCACAGGTACCATCTTGTCCTAGAAGTTCCCTGTTCTCTGCATCAATCATGCACACTAGACATAATCACACACAGTAACTGGCACAGAACTGATTAAAATGTGCAGACTTGAAGAACTCATCATACCTGTACATTTTATGTTTAGCTTTCTTTTACATGAGGCACCTGCCCATTAGTACAGTTACTTTAATTTTTGTAAACAAAAATATACTACAAGAATTTCAGTTTTAATATGTCATTAATGTACAGTACTGTACATCTAACACTAAGGAAACCTGGCTAAAATATATTTTGAGTAGGTAGCTGCATCAGCATGGTAGGCTGCAAAGAACCAAGTAAAGGTTCATTCCATGCTGAAGAGAATAGAAGAAACACAATGTTTTAGCTGTGGAGCCTTCTTCAGGTGTGTTAAGACATACCTGACATACGTGAAGAAGGCTCCACAGCTGAAACATTGTGTTTCTTCTCTTCTCTTTTCAGCATGGAATAAACCTTTACTTATTCCTAAAATACATTTTAGATGAACAATTAGACTCAATGAAGCACAAATATAACAAAACGTTCAAATGCTTTAAAAAGTATATAATATAATTTTTTTTATATCAATGCACCATTAACTTTCGGTCAATATACCCTTCATCAATGAAAATGGAGCATTTCAAAATAACATTCATAATTAGAGCAGTAACTCAAAGTTCTAACTGTCTTGTGAATATTCATCTATTGTATTTAAAAATAAACCTTTTTATATTCTTTTTTATATATTTCTATTTTAATATCATTTCAAAATTTTACTTTGCAGTATATTTATTTTGTGATTACTCCATATTGTACAGTAAATATGAAATAATTTACATTGCTTTTAAAATGGGAAAAAATATAAATAACCTTAGACAAAACGTCAGAACTGTTACAGAAATTCTTTAGAATTGCTAATCATTCAAAGCATTATCACTTTTCAATGGTAAAATATTTTTGCAAAATTATCTCAGTTTATTTAAAAACCACAGACCATCTGAAACTGAACCCATTAGCGACATCCATATTTTCTATAATGTCACTACTTAAATATATTTGTTATTTGCTCATAGTGTTATTCTTGATACAGATATGCTATTTTTGATTATTAACTCAGAAATAGCTTAGTGATGAATAGCTCAGAGTCTACCCCAGTGGGGTTGACTAATGACACTGTCACCATTGTGTCCTGGTCCTTGTCATCAGCCAAGCTTGTTCGCTTCTCAGGTTCATTTCATTTCATCAGTGTCGCTGCCTCACAGCCCAGTAAGGTCAGCCATTACCTTTCTGTAAAAACAAGCTTTGAATTCATTACAAACATTTCTGATTACAGTCACATCCATTTAATTTATTCTATGGTTAGGATAGTAAAATATAGTAATGCCATTCTTTTTTTTTAAAAAAAAAGAAGAGGATATAGTATTCAAGGAAAGAAATAGCATTTAGATTTTTTCATGTCTTGTGTTCTAAAATGTCTGGGTTTTGGGCTATAGCCGATGCATTTGTCGTATAATAAGAACCTTGTTTGATTTATATTCAGACAAGGATCCAATAATTTAGCATAAAGAGATTAAATAGGTATTAAATAACAAAGTTTTCAGATATTGCTATTGCATGCCGTTACAATTTGTACCCCAATTACTGAATTTACCTCCTATGCCTGACCCTAAAACGACCAAAATCATACCTGTAATTTCAGGCACTATGACGTGATGGAATTCCCTTTCAAAACTTAAACAAACATGGCGGAACGCTTTGCGAACCCGACTGACAGAGAAAAACATCTACTTGTCAAGAGCAGACTTGAAAAAAACAACAAAACAGCAAACCAATATGGGCCTTAACAACATTAAAAAGGTACAGATGAATCTATTTCAAGTCAAACTAACCTGCATGTTGAATGGTTGAGTTTGCATTTGTTGAAGAAAGAGATTGATACCATATCTGCCATTCGAATTTTCTTTACTGTGAAATAGTTCTGCATGTGGAAAGAATAACATAAAAATGGTTATGACTTAATTTAAACTTTCCCAACGTTTGTAACTAACTATATTGTTTAAGATGATTATTTCCCCTACTTTTACATATATTCTGATGATTCTAAAAATACACTTCTAAAGTCAATGTTAAGTTGACATTTTTTACTAACACATCTGAAGTGTGATGCTTAGTGTAATAGAGATGCACAATAGTCCTATTAAGTATGAATCATTTTCATTTTATTTTAATGTTAATTTTTTTCTACATCCACAGACATGTCCTCTGATTACTTAGTCTTTTAAGATCCTATTGCACTGCTCATAAGAGGAGGGATGTTAATATCTTTTTCATGGCTAAATTTTACTATGGGCCTGCTTAGTCTGTCCTCCCTAAATTCCCTCCTTAATTTAATGGGTGAAGTAATTTCTCACTTCTCCACCTGATCTGCTGTGGTGGGGCTCCTGGTACAAGGTACCTCTTGTTTGTCACCCAGGTGAGTCCTGCACCACAGTGGTGGTTTGGGTGGATCCTCCAGCTATTTTTTGATGTGCTTTGGAATGGAATGAGATTAAAAGGCCCATGAAAAGGCAAGCAGTTTATAATTCTAGTTGTAATTGAATACTATTAGTTGTCTCATAGTCTTCTCAATCTTCAGACAGTCCCCCTACACTTAATGGGTTCAATTAATAAAACATTAAAAAGCACATGAAATAATGTTGCAATAAATTGATATTTTTGAGTCTGTGCCTTTATGATTTTAGTCTGCCTCAGGCAAAACTATCTCTTTACTGATTCAGGATATTAAGGGATTCATATTCTACATATACAAATAAAATGCACTGTGATCCAGTTTTAAAGAATTGTCAATATTGCAAGTTATTTTGTCAATTATAGAAAACTGCTTATTTGATGGATTCCTGCCAAGGTCAATATTTGATTTACAAAAATAATACTTAGCAACTTACATTAATATAATGCAGTAAAATGCATAGATTCACACACAAATTTATGTATATAATTTTTAATATACAGAATTTAAAGTAAATGATTTTCAAGCAAGAATTCCACTAGTTTCTAATCAATATGCATCACATTGATCTTCATGCAAGATTTTTACTATAAATTAACAGTATTCTTCAGACTAGGATTACAAAACTACCAGTTATGTTTAGTTGTAATGTTTCAGTAGAGTACAGTATAAAAACACAAACTCCATACAACCTATTAAGAACTCAAATAATGTTAATGCATAATGGCTGGAGGTGCTTGTATCATAATGATACATAACTCTGATAGAAAACTATCGTCATACTATCCAACATGACTGTAAAAGAAACTATAGTTATGAGTATAATTTCTGTGCCTTAATCTGAAGAAAGTGTTTGCATTCTAAAAAAAGGAAAACACAAAGTTTCATTATATTTTGGAGGACTTTATACATATAGTTTCCTTGGAATTGCCACCGTCGTACACTGAAGAATCCAAATTGAACTTCAGTCTTTCTAGGTTTGTGTTACATGCAAACAGTAAAAATACCTAGCTCTTCTACTGAATTCATCTTGAATTTAAATTACATTTACTGTTCTCACAGTAGTCAATAAATCTCAGCTTCCATTCTGCCTGTACAAACTGTACACACAAGCACATAAAAAGACAAAGTATAAACTATTGTTATTATGTCTTATGTTTTGTGTTTGTTTTAATTTTTTTCTAATTATGCATGCTTACATGACTTGTGTGAATTACTTTTACAATACCAAAATGCAGAATTCAGAGAGGTTATGAAAGAATTGCTTGGATTGGCATTCTTTTGAGGGAAATGGTTTTAGATAATAATAAACCAGCAGGAGTAAGTAGCTCACTTTGCCTTAGGAGCACTTCACTTAATTTGCATTTTAATTCCACTGAGATATGTCTAAGATGTCTTGCTACGCATTGCCATTTTTTTATTTGTACTAATTCAAACATAACTACTATATCGCTAGAGGGCACTGTAGATCAAATTATTTCATACAATAAAAAGCATGAAATTTTAGAGTAGTAGCGTTTGTAATGTACTTGATAGCCCTAAACAGATACATTTGTGTTTAATAAGGATTTTAACATGGTTTTTAACCTCAGTAATCCAGGTTCATCTGAAGCTGTTCTAAAGTGGAAGCATGTTATTTCAATTTTATTGGAATTTATATAAAACATGTTTGTCTGATCCTTGTTCTTTCAACCTCTTTTTTTTAATTACAGACTACAGTATTAAAACTGTGATTCATCAGTCTGAGAAATACCCATAAATACTAATAATCAAACAGTATTTAGAAAAAAAGATTTGGGAGATACCATAAGTTCACAGCAGGTATTACAATATTCAGTCACTTTCACTGATTTATCTTTTGTAATTAAAGTGCTATGAAAAAATTTATTGTATATTATTATTCAGAATAATTGTAATTTTCATACAATGGTAAGTTCAATATACTAGATGTAGCATAATGTTTACTTTTCAAAGGAACATTTCAACATGTTTAAATTAAGGAGTGGGTAAGATACTGTTTGTTTCTTTTGTTTGATGTTGTATTGAATATTTACTGCTTACACTCAAAATAACAATTACTGTAATGCGAAATGTTTACTTATGTGTTCTTATTGATTCACAGGTCTCCTGACAAATGTAGCAACAGAGAATCCTCAGAGGAGCGGTTTAGACTCTGTGTGAGCTACTTACCTTAGTCAAGTTTCACTGCTGTGGATCATCTGTTGTATCATCAGCTCAACTGTCTCTCTACATTGTATAGGACAACATAATTCCTTATACCATGAGCTTAAGTCTGTTCAACACCACACTGGAGTACGGGATTGAAGAATGTAGATATCAGAGATATGACTGAGCAATACTACAGTCCATTGTGAAATCTACACTGGATTTAATTCTGCTATTGGATTTTATGTTGCCCATAACCGATGCAGAAGAAGCTGGTTTTCAAAGGAATGAACCTGGGGTTCCCGCGGACTAAACAAAAGAGCAAGGGAGAGATACTCTTAAGAACAGTATCTGGACAGAACTTATTTTGTCACTCTCACAGCATTTTTGCCAACCAAAGAACAACAACAATAAAACAACTGAAGTGGACAAGGTTAACAGGTGTGAATAGCAAAGGTCCATGGAATGTTACAAAATTAGCTTTCACACCACAAACTCAAGTCCCTAATGTTTTGTGGAGCAACTGTTCTGAATTGACCAGCTCTAATGGAGCACAGCAACAAGATGGCAGTTAATGCCTTGTGACATTAAATATGTGGTTTAAAAGGAGCACCTTTAAATCTTTGCTGACTTTTATTCTTGGACTTAACACATTGCTGTTTCAAAATTATAGAACAACTACACATGCGCACACATGTGTATATATGTGTGTATAAATACACATATATATATAATTATTGTGTGTACTTTCCAATTGCATTTTTTCAATCTCTGCATATGGACAATTTGCAATAAGCATGGATGGTGACAGTAATAGAACAAATCATTTATTATTGAAGGAAAACATAGTAAAGAGTAACAGTTTGGGAAAATTCATTAAATGTATTTTGAAAAGCCTAAAGCTATATATTTAACAGTTTTATATGTTGTATCTTTGTAGAAAACCTTATTTAACACAAATAATGTGGTCACTATGCCAGTCATATAAAGTGGATTCAAGAAAAGCTATCATTTTGCTTTTTTTTCCATTTGATTGTTGAATTATATTTTTTTACCCATTGGAATATTTTGAATTTAAAACATGTCCAGTAAGAACACTGTAGAAATGAAAATCAACAATAATAGTCTTTATACCCCATTGATATTAATATATTGAACTACTGTACTGTTTAAAGGCTTATTTGTCCTATTGTACTGTATAATAGCGTGGGGGACGTTACTCATTGTTTCTTTTGACTTTTTGTTGTGTTGCACAGCACAGACCTCAGAGTGATGATACTTGACTGGATAAATGAAAAAAATAGAAAATTTACATAAAGCTACTTTTTTATTCTGAAAATATTTTAAGAAAGAAATAAATACATGAAAAAAATATTATTTTCTAAACTGAGATCTTCAGTCTCAAGAAAGAAAAAAGGAACATAAACAGTTGAAAAATAATCACAGTGGATTTCGTAAGGTTATTATTTTATGTTAATACTTTCTGTGGCTTTCTTTATTATTTGTATTCCACAATATACACTATAATGAAATAAAATATCCAATGAGTAGAATCAGTATCACAACCAAGGTAATTTATTTTTTAGGGTAATTTTAGGGCATATTTTTTCAAATCAATTATGGCATTTCCAAATTGTATAACACTGCAACTTTTGTATTAAATCTAAAAAGTATTTTAGATTTAAAATGAATAGGCAAGAACATATCTACTTAAACAATATTTTAACTGAAATTAATTAAATGACATAATAAATTAAGGATTTGAGATTCTATGAAAGGGATACATTTATAGCGTTAGTTGAAGTGCTAATGACAAAATGAATTACTTTTCACTGGAAAGAAAACCTTGGAGAGCACTCATAAAATACATTTACTGTAGGTTTATACTGTTTCATTATAGTAATACTTATAGTGATTGGGTTTACATGCTTCATAGACACATTTCATTGGTCTTCTCAAATTCTAATTTGGAGTTCTATAACATTGCAAACAATAAAAGCTTTTAACTAAAGTGGTTTATTAAAATGTCACAGGACTCCAACATAGTGTTCTCACAACTAATACATCTATTATTTTTAATCAATACATGTAAATCACTGCTTTTACTTAGAATGTTATAGATATTCTTTGGTTTGGACACATTTCACCCTATTTTTTTTACTTAAAGCAAACAATGTGATGAAATTAGGAACTGGGTTTAGCTGAACAGAGTAGAACCTGACCTATCTCTTTGTTTTAGAACCAGATCCAGTTGCTCCCTATACCCCCTACTGCCAGCTTCTCATAGTAAAATTACTCATTTCAGCCCAAACCCCCTTAGCAGGAATGGTGCACTTTCTAAGACAGCACATGCTTTTCAGATGACCAGAATTAACTTCCTACACATTATGTTGTTACCACTGTTACCACCGTTAAGTGTCCCACTCAACTATATTTTCAACTTTTGCACACATCATTCCCATTGTCAACTGGTGTATTTCTAAATTCACAAAAAAAAAGAAGATGAATCAAAAGAAATGAGTCTACAAAAAAAGTAATTACCTATGGCTGACACTACAAAGTGTCCATAACAGAATTGCACTACACACATAAGGATGTTTTAAGTAGCTGGTTCTGATCACTCATAGGGTGATCTTTATGATGAAAATCTGGTCAGTTTCTCTGAGGTAAGAATTTACCAGGGCTAAATTCAATTTTGTTTTCATTGAAGTATTTACTTTTTTTTCTTAATAAACATTTTGGTGTTGACTGGTGGTTGAAAATGATATTTTCTCTATGTGAAAAGTTGTTTGTGGAAACGGTAAGAGTGTAAAAGTTAGTACTTCTTTATGTGGAGACCAAAGATCGATTTAGTCATGCAGTGAACAAGAAATTTCTAACTTAAATTGATTATGTTTTTGTTATGAGTCAGGATACAGTTACAGCTTTCATATACTGTATACAGGTAGAGACTTGCACACTGACATACATTTATATGTATCTAAGAACCTATAATGGAATATCTTTGAAGCACAGTATTAAATGGATAATTTAAATCTCAGAGATGTTTCCATTGTCTTTTTCAGTAATTACAAAGATAAACAAGTAGCCTAGATAAAGCTACTAAAGCTCATCAGTGTTTAACTCTCCTTCTTAAAATCATTCCATTATTGTCTTATCTTACACTTGGTTAATGTTAAAACATTTAAAGGTGTGCTCTACTGTCTTTGTGGAGCAAAGCCTTTATTATAACTTTGTTTAGCATTCATTTACATTCCTTTTGGGTACCTTTGGGCTTCAATACTGGAGCCTCCAGGTGAGAGAAAGAATAAAATAATAATGAGATAAAAATTAAGACATGGCTAAACTACACTGATGAGCTGCAAATAAGGTAAACCTGGTCTTAGTTGCTAAATGTCTTCACTGCTTGTTTATTGGTGGGGCTACAGAAAAAGGTAATGGAATCAACTTTATATTAAGTTTTATAAATGCCAACAGCAGTAAGTACACAAGTCTTCTTGCATAATTTCAGAAACATTTTCATATATAGCCACCATGCTGATTAGTTTTACAGAGCTTTATAGTTCATTTTCTTATGTTTCCTTCTGGAAACTTCCTGTAATAGTGAATGAGTAGGATGAAAAAGTGATCTCTGTAAATAATCTATAATCGTAAAAGGGCTGTAATTGCAATAGTGATGATGTTTGGTGGCATGGTAAAAGACACCATTTAACATTAATTTAAATTTAAAATGAGTAATGCCAAACAATATTTAAAACTCTCTACAAATATATTGCCTGCCGAGCACCCTTGTGCTACTTTTCCTGCCCCCTTACATCCCATCTTCACCCTGGCCTGGCAGCTTATACGGTATACAGTCAGTATAGAAAGTCTGTACATTTTGTGGCCTAAAAGCCTGAAATAGACACACATGAAATTCCAATTTACCTTTATTACACATTGTAACACAATCTCCAAGTGAAAATCAAATGCTCAAACATGAAAAGTAATTGCAAATGTTTCACATTGATAGACAATGCATGTGCTTTACTTAGCGCCTTGTCCAGATGCTCCCACGTGTGTTCTGTCGGGCTTGTATGTGGTTGTTTGATGCCTTTTTTCATTTCCACATTGTCAAATGGCAGTGTGGCAAGTGACACCATCATTATGAAGCACACGAATGTGACAATATAAGGCACTGAGATAAAACAGTAGTAGTAGGTGGTTTATTGGAACACAGACATAACCTCCAGCAAAACAGCCATCAACAAAAACAAGTTCATTTTTCCCACTATGCCAAACAGCAGCCTACACCATGACACTGACACCACCATGTGTTATTATTCTCTGCAAAACGGACTGGACCCATAAATTAATTCACTGTTATGTAGTTAAGTCAATTGATTCATTAAGATATTCTAAATCTTTAACCAGGAATCCTTATGATAAAGTATACTTGCACAATAAAGTAAAATATGTACTGTACATGTATTTTATATACAGTACATACAGTAACTGAGTCCAACAACAATATTTTAATTATACACTAATAAACAATGCTACTTAAACCATATTTAGCAATAAATGTTTTTAAGACATTATAACATTTAAGTGTCAGTGGGTTTTCATAATATAATGTTGTAAAATGCTAGGTGAATAAATCTGTTATTTTTTCATTTTGATACAAAAAAGGTATAGTAACCTACTCAGTTAATTAGAAGTATGGCTACTATTGTGTGTAATATGAAATATAGCAAAGACCCAGTCATCCCTTAGCATCATTAAAACACTTTTACTCAATTTTAGATGTTAAGACATGTTCCCCATTATTAGTGAGTGGTGCTAAAATAATGCAACCATTGAATATTAATATGAAATATCTTTTAACACCTACCTTCCAATTTTAATTAAATTCATTCAGAAATACTTTATCCTTAGGAGGGCAATTTAAAGCAATTTATTATAAGAGATTTAAAACAATTCCAAAATATTTATGAAGCTGGTATTATTTTTGAATTGATGTTTACCCCACCTACTGTAGGAGCCAATCAGATCCCTTGACTTAATATAAGTGATATTGAATAATATAAGAAACATTGCTACTTTTATGCCTTAAGGTGAAAATTCCAAAGCACACGGTTTGTCTAACTACTAACCAGTACTATAGCTGTATTACTAAGTTACAACTCAACTAGGCCAAATATTGTGTTATTATTTCTTTTCTTCATCATATTATGAGACTGGAATATTTTTGTTGCTCTTATTCTTTGGTAATACACATAGATGTACAGTATGAATCAAATATATCAAGTATGGTACGTACATACCTATACCTCTGCAGTTCCTTTTCAAAAGTCAGTTTGGCTAAATTGGACAGACATTTACTGGTGTTGTATGTGTGTGTGTTTTTATGCAATTTAAAATTCAAAAAGATTATTAACTTTCCCATCATTGACGTTGAAAACAGTAGTCAGAATTATGAATAAAACACTTGTCAGCATGAAAAAAGCAAGTGTGTAAATCAGGGCATCAGTTTTACACAGGTCAGAGACATGGTTTCCTTGGAACTGATATGAATTGTACATAATTTAATTGAACAAGTTTCAAGCTTGAAGTTGACTACTGTCAAAACATTTGGGTACAATGTTCCCAGAGACTCCATCTGAAATATTCTTTGTATTAGACAAACTGACACTTCCCTACTCTTTCAAATCTTATTGTCAGATGTTCACAGATGTTGTCAGTGAACTCAAAGAAACAATGCTAAGAGGTGGTTTAGTCTTGGGAACTTTCTTCTCATATTCTTTTATGTCTAGGTTTGTTTACACTCAGCCACAACCCATTTTCTAAAATTGATGTTTGTCAGTTTCTGAGAAATCTGCTGAAATATGGCAGCAGTGTTCCACATCTTGTCCCCTGATCTTATCATATCTCAGAAGCTAAGCAGGTTTGCACCAGAACTGAATTGGGGGAATTCTAAGTAAAAACGTATTGCTGCTGTAAGCACTGTAGTGTTGTTGGGCCAGTGACTGGTACTTCTCTCTGTAAACAAGGATTTCCAAGATAATACCCCATTATAGTAACAAGTGATACTGTGCCATAAAAGCTGGTGTCTTGACAATGCAACAATGACATTTTAAATCAATGTCCTCACTGTTTGAAAATTAAGGATTCTAAGACTCACTGTGAAAGAGCAGGAGTGTTAAGATCCTTTCTAATTCAACTGGTGAAGTACTGTTTCCTTTCTCCACCTGATTAGCTGTGTAGAGGGCTGCAAGCACATATTGGCTGCACATATCACCAAGGTCACTGCCACAGCTGCAAAAGGCTTGATAATCTGGTTATTCATGGTTGCATTTTCTTCAGGAAAATATTTATACAGATTGGCACTGATGGAAGTCAGGTGGTTTTAATTGGCTCCACAACCCAGAGCAATTCAGTTCTGTTTCCTTGATAGTGTTATTTAACAATTGGAATGGGATGATTGTATCCATTCCAATCTTTATTTTTCAGAGAGCTAGCTTCTGTTAAATTGCAAAATGTTGTTGTTTTGGTCACACACAGTACTTTCTGCTTCTTGTAATGAGACACTAAGAGAATTCAGTTTGTCAGACATGTCAGCTAGATCGGCCAAAAGCACAAGCCAGTGGGGATCAACAGTGTCTCTGCCCTGATAAAATTTGAATCTAACAGAAAAACTCAAATTTTCTTTCTCAGTTCATGAACACTTTGCATCACTTTCTCTGTGGACAAACAGTTGTCCTCTTTGTAACAACAGAGCATTATGCTCTACTCCTATGGCTGCACAAATAAGAGCAGAGACATGCTTTTGTGCACGTTTTTTAATAAGATTTGCATTTTTAGTAGCAGAACTTAGAACCACAGAATGTTCCTGAACCATGTTTCTAGTTGCAAGGGCTTCACAGTGTATAATAAGTCCATAATATATGTAAATCAGTTTCAAGCACTTTTTAAACTGGCCCTCTCTAAAGGGCTTCCTTAATGTTAGATTAATGCAGACATTAAAAAGTCATTTAAAATGTTAAATTACAAGAATATTTCCCCTGAACTCAGTCATGTTTGGCAGTGTCGAGCACAT
This sequence comes from Lepisosteus oculatus, assembly GCF_040954835.1. NCBI lineage: Eukaryota > Metazoa > Chordata > Actinopteri > Semionotiformes > Lepisosteidae > Lepisosteus > Lepisosteus oculatus. The sequence goes on along the minus strand of NC_090702.1, from coordinate 35,848,988 downwards.
ACAAGACAGAGTATGTGATAGGGTTACTTCTAGGTTACATCTGCATACTTCCACTGGACCATCCTAATCCTATGAGTTGCACTCTGGGGAGCTCTTACATCTCTTACTGTATCCAAGCTCATGTTCTGTAACTGACTGGCACTCTTCAAACCTCTGATGCTCCCAGAAGGGCATGAAATGGATCTCCCACCCACCTGCCCAGTGTAACTCTACTGACCCAGACATGGAGTCCCCTCTACTGGGGGATATCCTATTATCTTGGACCACCTGCACTGATACTTACTGGTACACTGGAAACCTCTGACCACCTTTCCAACTCCAGAACAAACTCCCCGTCACCTATCAGTGTGCACACTAGTCCAGGCTGAGGCTGGGGTGTCAGAGCACTTGCTTGGTCTCCAATGCGCTTTTTAATATGTTGCCCTAATATGATGTTGTCCCTTGGCCACACAGCTTACTCTCTATCTAATGCACCAGGTGGTAAACCTAGCTTCACACACCACCATCCCCATAACAATATGTACCTTAAGCTGAGATCCCCCAGATCCAGATAACAGTAGGGCATCCAGAACCTGAATCAGGCATCCTGCACTGAATCCTCTGCCTGATGCTCCTGTTCTAGACCATTATCAAGATGTCTCTTCTCTTGGCATGTCTGAAAGCCATTATCTATTTTTCTCTACAGAAGAAATCCATCTCTACAACAACTGGAGTTCTTATAGGTGGAAAATCTGCATCTATGTTTCTCCCCTGCCAAGGGTGGTGATGCCAGGAGAAATGGAGCTTGAAAGAGACATGGGAAGGACACATGTACTCCAAAGCTCCACCAGTGATCCGTCCACTCTCTCACCCTCTCCTCCATTGGAGCTGTATGTCTTCATCTCACAGCAACCACCTGCATCTAAATCAGGACATCACAGGGAAATACATTCTGTGTTCAGAAGAAGAGTATCCCATCATAACATTACATATTATGAAAAAAGCATTAAGTTTGTATCTTTTGTTAATTGTAAGGTATGCAATGCAGGTATTCCATATACAGATGGTTTACCAGTGACCATTTTATTTTTATTTTTTAAATAGTTTTTAATGCTTATGAGTGTGTACAATTTTTAATAGGTGTTGTTTCTTTTTCTCACAAGAATAACAGTAAACCTTTTTAATAGTATACACAAGGTTGAACTCGTTTAAGGGCTGGTTAATCATGATTGTGTCCAAAATAAGAAAAAAAATATTATTGGGACATTTCTTTAAATTACAAAAAAATACATACCTTTATATGCACTTCTAAAAACAATGGCATTCCAAATTCCAAAATACATTTAATGTTTTCATTGAACTTCTGTATTTTTTTCATTAAAACCAACATGCTTTTAATTATGCATGTATGCTAGATATGTTTTAGGTTTTGTTTCTTTGTCACAGAAAGTCGGGAATGACACAAAATAACTGGATGACCTCTTTGGATCAATTAGTTGTTTAAACAAATTACCTAGGTTTGAATACCCTTCTCTTGTTTGTAACTATTCTTATGTTTTATAATATATATACTGTATACAGTATATTTAAGCATGCATGCAATTTCTTTGACCCTGTAAAACCAGTATACAGACATTTCTTTTAAATATTCAGGTTTGAAGTTTATGGAATACAGTAATGTAAGCATACACTATAGAAATCAATGTTTGAAGACAGAATCATTGGCTTAATACTAGTACAGTAATAGGTAAAGTTATATTAATTTCGTGAACAGGGTAACATTCAGTTATCAATGGTTTAATGCTGCAAATCAAAGTTGTTTACAATATAAATCTAGTGTAAAATCCATACAGACATTTGAAGAGATCAATATCTCATGTTTTTCACAGTTGCTAATCTTAGGAAAACTAACACAGCAAAAAGAAAGCTAATATTAGCAACCAATGACATGCTTTTTTCATGTATCCAATGTTATACAAGGTCATTGTATATTATAAGAATAAAAACACAAACAACTTCATTAACAACTGACAATCAACTAAAGAAATATACATAGTTACTCAAAATAAAAATTATCTAAAATATACAAAGCTAGAAGAACAATACTTGTGCATTAAATATCCAGTAATTGCTTTCAAGGCCTGTATTTCAAATGTTCTGGATAATGCCATTGTACAAGCACATCATCACGAACAGATTGTGTAATGGTTTATAGAATAGCAGGAATGTTATTTCAACTGAAGGTAAACACAGATGTATATGCAGTTTTTTTTAAGAGGCTTGTTTAACAAAACAAAATCCAGTACCACAACCTTGTTGATATCAGTGCGACTTCTATTTCCAGCCTTAAGCCCAAGACCGTTGTGAATTTCACTATGGTATAAGTATGGCTTCCTAACCCAGGACATTTCAATACCTTTGGAGATCCTAGGGGATTACATTTACTTAACTATCACTATGATGAAGTACAGTTTCCTCTTCTAAATGATCCACATCACAACACATTCTTTCCCTTTAATTTTCCCAGACATATAAAAACATATATTTGGCGTTTGGAATCTGTTAATTGAATTGTCTTCACTTGGTTTCCTACTGTACTCTGCATAAGTTATAAAATGTTTCAGCATACTTTTAATGCTTATTACATCAATAAACCACAAAAGATTTAGGAATGGCTTCCCCTGAGAAATAACATTGAATGCTACTAGTTGTGCAGTGGTGCACGGTGCAGATTTTTCCAGGCTTCCCAAGGGAGCACTTTTGTTTAGAACCTAAGAAAGCTTGCAAATGAGAGGAGGCCATCATGCTCATCTAGTCGGGTTTGTAGTAGGTTGATTACAGGAACTCATCTAGTCATTTCTTGAAAGAAGTAATGGTATCATTTTCAATAACATGGCTGGATAGCTTATTTCAGACTTCACCCATCTCTTTGTGTAAAGTAGTACATTCTGATCTCCATTAAACACTGAGAAATGTGTATATTTTTATTTTTCAGGCAAATGTGAATATTTTAATGAAAATTCAAACGTGCAAACTAAACACTATAATGAGTGAAAGAATTTAATTCTCCCTCCTTTTGCTATGAAGAATCTAAATTAGACCAGGTGCACAACATTACTTTGACAAGTTACACCATTGAATGGCCTCTGAGCACAATAATAGTTCACATGATTTCAGAAAATATATCTACAACATTAGAAAGGTTAGAAATGAAAGAAGGCCATTTAGCTCGTTTTGTCTATGTACTAATAGTTAATTGATCCAAGTATCTTATCCAGGCGTTTCATGAAAGAAGTCACCATGTCAGCTTTCAATACCGTGGCAGGTATCCTGTTCCATGCTATTGTCTTTGCAAGGTTTGGGAATGAAATAATCAATACTGAGTTTGAATCCATTCACAAGCAGCAATTCACAAACAATTTAACTTCACTGATATATTCATCTCCACACATTACATTTTTTTTTCTGAACATGCAGTTTTTTTTTTAATATTGTCTAGTATGTGAAGGAGTTAATTTGAACAATTTGTGCTTGACTTCATGAAAAGTTGCAGGATTGCAGTTGTACATAGATATTGTGAAGCTGAAGGTTAAATCATTTATAAAAGGTGATTACCAGTCTCTACAGAATCTCACGCAGTGCACCAGTGCAAAGATGGAGCCCCGGCCTGAAATCTCTGCACTTTCAAGGAAAGGGGATATTTGTCTTTGTCATCTGGCCTTTCAGGTTCATTTAGCATCTTTAAGAGACTGCATATATTAAATCTTTTTATTAATTGCTGCTTTTCACAATACAAACAGATGACATATGTAACAAGACTGGCTTTATTTATTTATTTTATTCCTTAAATTAAAATAATGATTCAAATTACCCCTATTTATTCAATATACTTTAAATTTGGTAAATTTTAATACATTAGTTAGTACATCCCACTTGATGTTTAGTTTTTTTTTAGAAATTCTGATCAAGGCTATACTTTTTTTGTTGTCTCTCCCATGCCTTCATATCTTTGTAAACTGGAAACACTTCATGTTAAAAATCAAATGAAAAGGATTATATTAGAACAAATAATGGATTTCAAATAGCAACTGTTGCAAACTTTATAGAACACTGTTTATTATATTATAATTATATTTTTCCAAATTTTGATAGAATTATACTGTAATTCTATAGATCATATATATAGATACAGTACTTTTCATTGGTAATGCAAACATTGGTGCACAAGACATCCTGACAAAGGAAGGCAAAACTGCTGTGAAGTAATTTAGATAATATGAGACAAAGTATTACATATTTTAAAGAAAGTATATACTGCATATGTTTATTGTATGAAAAATTATCCTCTTAGTTTTGTTGTTCTTAGTTGTTGGCATTGGATTACTGCTGAACACTTCAGGATGGAGATGTAACAATAGTATGTATTAAAACTTGGCTAACCATATTTTAAGACTAAATCTTTATATTTTCTGCACACAAATGAACTTGTGTGCACACATTTTAGTAAAGAAAAGCACAAAATGAAGTACATTTTAAAAAAGCTGGATGTTGAGACTTGTCGCCTTGCTTGGCAAGGTGCTCCAAGCCCTGGACTCAGAGGTCAGCATACCGTGTTAAAGCCTATGACCTCAGGCTACTCCTGAGCCCAGTGATAGGCGGGCTTTCGGGCGTCCATCTTCCAAAGCTGAGCCTGGAACTGCGGAGACACCGTGTTTAAATAAGACAAAGGGGATGAGACACGGGTGAAACTACTAAACTAAGAACAATACAGAAAAAGTCAGTATTAAGTTGTACTTTTCAGTTCAAAGATTGTAGATTGACTTTTAGATTAATGTCTCTTAATACCAAATGTGGGTGTTTAAACATAAAAAAATAAAGAAAAATAAAAATTACATGCAGTAAATATCTACATTATGCCACTACTTTCTTTAATTAAAATATTTTAATGTTTATGTTATACTACCTTGGAATAGATTTAAGTCTATGAGCATGTACTGTATATCTTGTTTTTACAAATCAAGCAAAAGGTGCACTTTAACACTATCATGTGCTATTTTCAAATTATTGCTTCAGTGGACATTCAGCATTACTATAAAATGTTTGTTACCACCTCTGAACGCAGTACATATTTATGGACCTTCATTTGCAGGGGACCTTTTTACAATGGCAAAAAAGGATCTTACAATCAAATTAGGTTATGGCCCTATTTTATTCACAGCTTACTCCATCTTACTGTCTCTTTAGAGATAACAAACAGTCTCAAGTCAGGGCAAATGACGAGGGTTGGGCATAGTTCAGTTCAGTTTCAGTTCAGTTTATTTTCATATGCACAAGTGCAATTAAATGCTTATTTGCATGTATGCTCCAATACAAAGACATTAAAAGATCACCAAAAACAAACACAGATAAGCAGTAGCAACATTAACAAGTTAAATAACATACAACTTAAAAAAAAACATCAGTGTGAGCCAGTGGTAGGAGTTCAGTAATCTAACAACTTCTATGAAGAAACTTTCCCTGAATCTGGAAGTTCATGCCAGAGGGCCAGCACCCTTACCATGTAGACATGTCACTGCTACAGAAACAGAAGTAAAGGATACCAACACTAGGATGGTGATGGAAGTGAAATGGACAAGGTAACTGGACTTAAGATGAGCATGGATGAAAGCCAGAAAGAAGTCTCCAACCCAATTGTGGATTTTCTGTCCCAAGAATTGTTTTATATATTGGAAGCTGGAACGTAAGGACCCTCTACCAGACAGGGAAATTATGGCCTAGTAGCACTTCAGGGATAAAGATGGTCAGGTAGTGGGAAAAGGAAACTTGATTCGGGAGAGACAATCATCTATTCTGGTAGGTATGATGACAACCACCAAGCAGGCATGGCACCCATGGTCATATTTAAATAATATTTAAGATCATATTTAAATAGAAAAAAATAAGTAAAAAACTATTGTATGCAAGATTCAGCTCCAAATTCTCAAAGTGTTCAGTGGTAATATGCTACACATTTATTGAAGATGCAGAAGAGGAAAAAGACAGCTTCTGTGACAGTTTATAATGCATCATGGAAGGCAAAACATGCTAGGATGTCACTCTAGCACTTGGAGACTTCAGTTTCAGAGTGAGAAGTGAAAATCATGAGCAGACAAGGCCTAGGAACTATCAATGGTAATTTTGTGAAGGAAAAAGGTTAGTGATGGGTGGAACATTGTTCATGCAAAAATATATTCATAAGGTGACATGGAGATTGCCAGATTGTAGAACTGTTAGCTAGATAGAGCATGTACTTAGTAACATGAAGTGGTGCAGCTCATTACAAGATGTTAGGGTCAAACGCGGAACGGCAGTTTTCACAGTCTTCTCATAACAAGACTGAAGTTGAAACTGAGAGAGGTCAGAAAAGGCACTGTAAGGAAGGAGTGTTTTTATGTGGACAAACTAAAAGTGATGCAGGACTTTTGTACAGTCCTCAGGAACAAGGTAAGTATTTTACAGGAAGAGGTAGAGATTATGATCCAGAGCTTCGACAGAGCCATGGAAGAGGCAGGGAAAGAGGTGTTGGGCTACAGACAGAAGGATAAGGTAGAATGGATCAGCAGTGAAACTTGGATGAAGACTGAGGAGGGAAAGAACTTGAAGCAGCAATTACTGGCCACCAAAAGACCTCAGCTGAAGGAGTGGGTCACTCAGGAATGTTCAGCAAAGAACAAGAAGATCAAGAAATCTGCACAATGAGACAAAAGGAGCTTCACTGATGCTCTAGTGGCAGAAGCAGAAGAAGCTCATCTGAAGAATGCAAACCAGGTCTTCACCATGCTCCATGCAGTGTAGAAATCTATAAAAGCAGGACTAAAATCTAATTGCTGGGTCTTCAGAAGTAACATACTCTGTGTTTGCTCTTGCTGGGACATGTTTTAGGAATGTCCCCTACTTTCTCATTACGAATAGTACTTCATTGGACACCACATGTAAAAGGAAAAAGAGGCGGAGCCTCTTGGATGCATGCACATTGGAGTGGGAACTCAAGTCCAAGAAATTAACCTCGGAAACAGCACTAAAAACAGCAGTAGATGGACAGAAGTGGAGGCTTCTTGCATGTACCTCATGGTCAGTTGTGGCACAACAGAACCTGAGAGATTCACAGGAGCATCTTCTGTTGTGTTTCTCTGTTGGTGAAGTGGTATTAATTTTGAAGATTTATGAATCTTAATTATAGACATAAAAATGAGTATTTCCAGCACAGAATATGAGCTATAAAGTAGGGCTTAACAATGGTGTATCTTGTTATTAAAAGGACAATTTCTGATAGATTTCTTGTAGCAGGGAAACAGAGTGATTAAAACATTAAATGTATTACATTCTAAGTTTGGTTAGTAACAGTTATAAATACTGCTACTGTATATGTAGTTATGCATCTATCTATAAAACACCATAAGAATCCATTATACTAATTGGGTATTATTGGGTATTAATTAAATCATATTACTGAGTTTATTGGAATTTGTGTGCACACACTAGACAGTAGATGACTAGCTGTAGCACGTAAAAAGTATTTGGAATCAGCACCAGAATTTAACTTGAGGTGGAATACTGTTTTTCTTTTTTTTATAAATAATTGCATTCTGAATAATATGATATTTTTTAAAACTTGTGTGAAATAATAGCATGTTCCGTTGACAGGTTAAATATGTGCCTTAAGCTTTTAAATATCCATGAGTTCAAATCAACAATTAAACTAATACTTCAATTTAATACTTTTGATAGTAGGAGCAAAACAAACATAGAATTCAGGTTTATTTAATAATTCAAAATGTATTTCAAATACAATACCTGTATAAATGTTGAATCACAAACAAAAAATACTTTTATCTCATCAAATAAAATCTGTTCCAAATTACTGTATAAAGAAAAGATCTTAAAGCATTTTATTAAGGTGACATTCTGAATACAGGGAGGTAGGGAAGTTGAATGAAATATACCTTAGTATTTTATTCATGTCTCTCCATAAACATTACACTTGAAAATATCATAGTTAACTTTATAAAACTGACAGAGACTGACCAAATCTACTAAAATGTTGCAAATGCCTAGATCAGAGGTACCCCACTTTAATTTAGTCTTCAAGCTTTACTGAACCAAGCTGTAGAAGAGATTGACAATATGTGCCAACAATAAGACCTATCTGGGACTTTGCATAAACAACTATGGATAATGATCCTCCATTTAGAGTAGTTTTATGCCTCTTTTACTTTTACACAGACACTCTGTATAGCAGAGAATTCCTGAATGTAAGCCAAAAGGGAAACTCAAGACTTCAGAGTAAAAGCACAGATTGCTCTAGATGTTGCCAGGAGCTTTTTTATTGAGCAAACCTGTGATACAGTGTTTTTCAACTTTGACAACCTCCCTTCCTACCACTGCAATAATAATAAAAAATCTCACTCAAGTTCATAATCATGTCTTGATATGTGGAATTTAGTTTTAGAATTCTAATGAAGCTCAGCAGCTGGGAGACAAGCAGCTCATCTGAAGATTAAATGAGAAAAATTACCACCTTTGCCAGTTCCTTTAAAAACTCATTTACATTCTGTCAGCTTCCATTAGGAATGGGGACAGTGAATACAGAAGGAAATATGCATGAATACAGCCATAGTCTGGCCAATCACAGTAATTCTCTCCCTGCTTACAAAGCTGCCAGGAGATTTTATGGTGTTGAGCCTTCTCAAAACATTGGATGATAATCTGTCCATTTGAAATCCTACTTTAACAGCATTATACAATTATATTCACCTACAAATATTGCCACAGGATTGTGATTGTTAAATGCTGAGCTATGAATAAATATTTTTTGTATAAGAGGGCTTATGCACAGAATATTTGTTAAAAAAACAATACAGTAATTTATTTATTGGTCAGCTAGATCTTACATCATGCTGTACCTTCATTGAGAAAAATAAATTTCTTGTTTAGTATATATACAGTAGATTTATATATACATACACAGCATTGTAATTTTACAATTATTAACATTCATTTTTAAACACATCAGAGTCCTTCCAAAGACTAAGTTCAATGTTTGCTGTTGTCTTCAGTCATAATCACACACAATTTGTAAATAGGGCAACTAGCAAAGTGCTGCATGTATTCTGTCTGATTATTTAGTAATAGAAGATAATGAGCATGATATTCAATAATCTATATTTCAAATTGTAATTGAAAATTGAAAAATCAAAATTGAGAAACTCATTGCCATGTCTTAACAGTGTATTGATTTTCTAAAAACAAATAACAGACCTATTGACATATTTACTTTTTTACACTGGTGTGCAGTTGTGAGTCATATATTTGCACTATATTCATATTTAGTGTATGCAAAAGTCCCTCTCCAGATGTCACTAGGAACAAGAGTTTTGAAATAAGCAGCACATGGACAAAAATGGATCACCTGTGCCCCCAAACAACACTTTGTTGCTGCAGAGCAGACAAGAGGCATACAAACTCAAGTACTGTTTAACATACAAGTATTTCTAGGCCTCTTTAGGATGGAGATTCATTTGCATACTCATCAATTATTCAACATTGATGTTCAGATCAGAATACTGTATCAGCAAGATAGAACACAGTATGCCAATGAGATGTAAGTAAAGATATTTTAGTTCATATTTAGGCATTCATTAAGTAGATTGATCTTCTGTTAGGTTCAAGATAACTGTGAATACTAAGACTATGGTGAAGAGCAGACAACCTTTCTCAAGAATACCACAATTAATGTTGCATTGGTTTTTATTTTAGAAAATACATGTATACCTGATATGAGTGTAAACTAATTAATTGTATTTATTTAACTTTTCTGATAACTGTTCAGCTTTTTGTAAAAACCTCTTCAACTTGAAATACAGAAATAAACATTGTATGCAAGATCATATAAAAATTACAGACAAGTTTATTTGCTATGAAATGTACCACCATCAGTTATTCTGCAGCTCTTTTCCACTTTTGACTTTGGACTGGCTGGTATCTTGTTTACAAGGTTCTTTCTTCTGTTTTTAACTTTACACAGTATTCATGACCTTACATTCTTATTTATTTTTTAAGAAGGTTGTTTTTACAAGCATCCAAACAAGGCCATTCTTCTTATATTTGAATTCTTAATATGAGGGTGTTAATTTAAAACCATATTAACTTGAGAATAATGCTGCACATCATTGATTTCACACTTTATTGCACCTGCTTTTAATTTGAAAAGTTATTTTTAAAAGTATGAGAGAAGAAAATGGTTGAAATCCATCAACTACTTTAGCTATCTTGACAGTGTTATGTTTGGAATGCGTAATGAGCTGTTTCAAAAGTTAAAAATGGACAGATATTGTAAATGAAAAATGCCAAACTTCTACTAAAATGGCAAAAATCAAGTCTGCAGAGGTGAAACCTTCAAAAGTTTGTATAAGAGTAATGCGAAGTTTGTATGCTTGTTTTTTTCTTTTAAATTTGAAGTGCCAACATATTGCCAAGAGTTGAGTTCCTCACAAATATAAAAATAAAAAAAATATGTGTACATATGTATGGGTCCACTCCATCTTATGATGGAGTGTTGAACTTCCAAATAAAATGAGTACACACATTTATTTCAAATAAGAGGTTTACATAATCATGCCAAAAGTTAGTAGTGAACAGTGTGGAAAATGCATTGAGTCAGTTTATTGTGCCTGTACTATAGACATGTCTGGAGCACGCAGTTATTTACTTTTTTACTTTTTTTTACTTTTATTTACTTTTACTTTCAGGGAGCTTTTTAAATGCCATTTATTTTATTTATAAAAGTAACATTATAAATCACTTTTTCCTCATTTAGGAGGCATTGTCACGTTCGTAAACCCCTCCTCTTAAGGACACTCCAGCCCTTCCTTGTTTTCTACTCATCCATCTCACCTGCTCCCTGTTCCAACCCCCTTTTCAGCTCTCCTTAAAAGCCAGGCACTCACTCTATTCCGGGCTCTGCTCTGGTTTCCGTACCAGGCGAGTCCGGGACCTGGAAGCGCCTGGCCCCATCAAGGTTTTAGTTTCTGTTCCAGTGCCGGTCCCGACCCGGTTCCTGCTTTTAACCTCGTTTGTCTTGAATGTATTTTCCCCACTCTACCCTAGATCGTGTTGTCTGTATAGGGTCCTAAAAGAATGCTTTCGTGATAGGCATTCTGTCAGATCCCATTCAAAAACAAGGAAGCGTAGGCTTTCAGAGGGAGAAGAGAACAAAGAAACAAAAGATGGATGGGCCCCTGGACACATCTGCGTCCATGAAGAATGTTTCATATTGTTGTGGCTGAGATACAGCTTAGAGTTTTGTTTCCATGGATTGCTTTTTTTACCTTTACAGCTGTGTTTTGTGTGCCTGACTCACCTGTAACCTACGGTCATTAAAGGGCTACTGAGTACTTTATCTTAAAATTTAAATATTAGCATTTCTCATTTTGCTCACATTAGTATCTATATTTCCTTTATTTCCTATACTGTATTATATTTTAGAACTTATTCTGTAATCATTAAAAATAATGAATACTGTAAATTAAATTAACTGGGGGACCTTAAATATGTTTTTGTCTATTGAAACTTTTTTTGGATCTTGCGCTTGTCATATCAATTAAATACTAAATTATGTTTACTGAAATAAGCTATATTTTTGTTGATTTTTGCTTTTCATATTTTCTTTATGAAAATGAGTGTAGAGACATTACCTTACTTGCTTGCTTTTTAAAATATCATAGACTTTCTTTATTACATATTTCTAACATCTAATTTCTCTTTAGAAATTAGAGCTGTGATTGATTTGCAACTAATATAGAAATGCATTATATAATATTTTGGCAATATTTGTAATGTGTTTAAGTGTAGACAACACTGCTAGAAAGGGTTTTTGCTGTTGTTGTTCTTTTATTTGCTGTGTTAGGAGCTTACATACTATAAAACTATAGCAGGTGATTTTATCTGAATGATATTACTACTGGTCAAAACCAAATTAGAATTGATGATTTGTTAGCCACAGCTGTGTGATCTGTAGTTATACCTATGGCAATGAAGTATCATATTATGCTAATGTATTATACTAATGAATGAGGTTAATTGTAGAATTTCTTAAGCTTTCTGGTGCTTCACAAACTTATTTTGAATGATACTAATTAAACACTAATGCTAATGCCACAGCTCAGTGCTAAACACGAAATATCTCACTGAGCAGACTGAGAAAAAGTAAAGAATCAGAATATCTAAAGCTTGATCTAAAATCAAAGTAAAGCTACTCAGAGTGCCCAATTCAACCTGATTAATTCTACCCTTTAAGGTAAAGTTATATTATAATATTATAACTGCTCTCATACCAAATACAGTAAAAACTGTTTGGCAGGTTTATGATGCTGACAGAAATGTGCAGCAACTCCAGGGTGACTCTGTGGCTTAGTTTTTACGAAGCATAACTTCACCATCCAAGATCCAGTATGATATTATTTTCTTTGACCAGAATGCTAGGTAATCTGCATGACACTAGTGATCTACAGTATATTACAATATCTAAAATCATCTTTAATGTGAACAAAATAAGAATCAGTTAATACAGAAAACATATTTTTAGATTAAACAGTATATTTACCAGTACATATATTATATAATTATATTTTCTACAGTATATACATATTAAATGCTGGTTTACTGATCTGTTATTTAAATGTCTTCTTGAATATTATCCAAATTTCTCCTTGAAGGTCAGTGCCAAAGTTAAAAGCATGTTCTGCTTCAAGGATTTCTTCTTATCAGGCCAGGAAAAATAACAATGACGTCAAAGAAATGTACAAAGACAGTTAATATCCTCAGAAGTTGAGTGCTGAGTTTCCAAGGATAATGAGATATTTTTTTAGCAGAGCAACAAGTATTGCTTTTCGTTTGTTAAATTTCCTTTTTTTCTAAATCTGAAAAACCAAGGAACTTTAGGAATGTATTAAATTTGCAAAATATCCATGGTAATAAGGAAAAGTGTTAAATTTCAAGAAAAAACAAGGATAAAAATGTGCATGAAAATAGAATTTCTTATTTAGACCGGTACTTAAATATCATAAATATCCAAAAATACAACCAATTAATTTGTATTGAAGACAAAATCAGATAATATTGTCATTTGATATTTTCTCATGTTGTCTGGTTGGTTTGTTGACAGAATTTAACAGTTCTTCTGTGTTGCAGCAAATAAAATAGAAGCATACAATGAAAATGTTTGTTCAGCACTGTCACTCACAGATTTATCTTGCGGTAAAGGCTCATTTACTATAATACAAACATGCTGATATAACAACGAATATTCACTAAGCAGTCCATTAAAAGGCACAATAAAAATAAGAGTGCAAATGAACTAGAATTGTGCAGTCTTTTCCCCTATCACAGATTGAGATTGCTTACTACTTTAATGCATTATCTAATTGTGCTAATTTGAGATCAATGTCTGAGGCACAACAAGGCATATCACTTATAAACCGTAGGAGATATTTTAAAAGGCACTTCATTTCTTTGGGTTATTAACTCCAATATTAGTTTAATGTTGTCTAACAAATTAAAAGGATAACAAATAAGTCTCAATCAAATATATTTTGTAAAGGCTTTATCCTCCTACCAACAAGCTTGCAAAATGCTTCCGAGATGACTATGCAAAGTTATATGAAAACAGTTACATGTATTTTGCTTGACTTGCTTGTATTAAACCATTTTGTTGTGTAAGCAAATTTTGCATTTCCTATCTAAAAGGCATTGCATTTTTAGCCATGAACATTTAATGTCATATCAAATAAGATGTATATGTGATTTATGATTGTTCTTTAACCAGCTTGATCTTCTTGAGTCAGCAACTTAGAGAGGATCCTTGATACAAAATAAAGATAAATTTAGCAAAACAGGAAAAAGAAGTATTAACAATTAAAATTACACTGAAGGAACAACCACCTCATCTCAAAGACAGTGAAACACTTTACAAGAATGTCAATATAAATTCAATTTATCAATGCAATACTTTTATAAATGTTTGAAAGCTGCAAGAAAGATGCATATCAGGTCATATAAATGTACCACTTAAAAAAATCAGTATTTTTTTTAATTTTGCATTGTTTTCTTATTTGCAGACCCAATTTTAATTTCAAAACACTAAATTACAGCCAGTTAGTTTTCAATTGGTGGGTCACATATCCATTAAAACAGTTCTTTGATTGCTGAACTCTTTTGAAAGGCATGACATGATTTGCAATGCAAACAAGAAAGAATTAGAAGACTAGCAAATGCACAGCAATTATCGGCTCGTATTGTCCGATCCTTAAAATGTCAAAGTAAATTGCTGGGTCTCAGCTGTACATAGAAACAACACCATATTAACATCAACAAATATGTTTTTCCAGAAAAAAACAACAACAAATGGTTTCACACATTACGGTAATAATATATCCAAGCTTCTACGGTTTTATAGTGCAAATTTCTATTATGGAACATGCAAATATTAAATGAAGTATTTCCATTTCTAGTCACTGTGTTTTAGCTATTGTGTATTACCATAATAAAACCTTTGTTACAGCAAGAGTAGCAACTTTGTTCCTGGAATTAAACGAAGTATATGGCAGCCATGCTTTGCTCTGTACTTTTAGAATTCAAAAAGAAAAATGCAGAATATCCTGCACGTGGGTTACTTGATGGCAATCTCAACTTGGCTGTATAATGTATTAACATCCCATCTTCTTTTCTGCAGCTTATTAAGTTATGGCTGTATTGTGCCATGTTTGTAGGGCTATCTCTAGAAATAATTTCTGCCAAATAACCATATACCTATTTTAGGTATTGTCACTGTGCAATACTTAAATACAGTACATGTTTGACTAATGTAGATGCATGTGTCATATACTGTAGCTTGTGCAGTTTTGGAGTTTTCTATGTGTGAGCATGGGTGCTAATTTGTTAACTGAAATAACTGTTTATTCTGGTTCATGTTCATCTCTTACTACAACTGTGTAACTGGGAGAAAGGTATTTTAAACATTAAAATTGTAGTATCTTTAGTACTCATTACATTGTAGTCTTCTTTGAACACAAAGAAAGCACACAAACACCATATATCTTCACAATTTGGAAGATGCTAATAAGCACAGAAAACTTAAAATACACTCACTCTGCATAATTGCATAGTGTTAAGGCCAATGATCATTCAACAAAAGAACATAAGGGCAGTTTCTAAATGAGTGGAAGTCAATCAGCCCATCTAGTTTATTTGGTCGCTAGTAGTTAAATGATCCAAAAATCTCATCCTGCTGCTTCTTGAAATTAAGCCAGGGAGTCAGCTTTGAGAATATGGCTGTGTAGCTTCTTACAAACTCCCACAAACATTTGTGTGAAAAGAGCCTCCATATGTCAGTTCTAAATGGTCTTCACTTCCAAATTTTAATTTTCTGTCTTCTGATTCAAACTTCACTGGTGATTCTGAAGAAGTCCACTGAGTGACCTTTGAGAATTTTGAATGCTTGAATCAGGTGCTCTGGCTTAAAGTGTTATTTTTCCAAGGTTCAAAATATTTAGTTATTTTACTCAATCAAAGTATGACACCCCTTTAAGCCTGGGAATGCATCTTATTGTTTTTATCAGTACTGATTACAGAGAAACAATATATTTTTATATTGTATATACAGTAGGTACATATGTAGAGTTATAACCAGTCACTGCTCATTTGCCCTCGCCTCCATCGTAAGTCTTTCCTCCTGTTCCAAAACCAGCCTGAGGATTTCTCCATGGCCTCCCCCCAACCTTCAAACTCCTATTAACTTAAAAATACCATGTAAGTGTACACTGTGATTGGTGATGTAATATAGCAATCAGGATTACATTTGGCTGTGTTCCAGTCTTGTAATATTGAAAATGCAATTTAACTATGTCTGCAATTAACAAGCTTTAAAAACAAATGGATTTAGTCTGTATGCATTTAACCATTTTATGCAACCAGTTGAAAAGGTATATTTAATACAACTGTATGCTATGCAAGTATTTTATGTACTTGTACAATATACAAAGAAAAGTAACACTGTGCTCATGATCACTTTCAGTATAAAAAGTACAAAATTTCAGTTTTATAAAATTTAAATCACATTTTATAAAGACTTTAGAAATTATAAATATATATTTCAATATGTCTGTTGGCAATCTAAGCCACAATATACAGTTAAATATGTGCTATGCTTTACAACAGCCATTATGCCATGATAAATCTTATTTAATTGGACTACTTGTCTGGTTTAATTTATAAAATTGTAACTGCCACTGTGTTCTTCAGAGGACTTCCATTGTAAACTTAGTTATTATGGTTTTGAGTCCAGAAATTACAAAGACTTTTATCTATTCTACAATGTGTACATCTGATCTTTTATATCCATATGGTATTGTATCCCCTCTGGCTTTGTAGAGTTGCATTTGAATGAGAACTCGACGTGTTCTCTGTGAATGACATTCTCCTATACTAAAACCCACTATGGGATCCAAAATCAGGTGATATAATGCAAACTAACACAAACTGGTGGCTATTCTAAGATAATAAAAGTATGTCAATGCTGTAATTCTGCCCACACTAAAGTGTCCATAGAAATGTATGGGTACCACTGAAACATAAATACACTTATACTGACATATTACTATAAAGAGAAAATAGATTTTTGTTAAGTTATTTAGCTAGTACAGAACCTATATTCTAACCGATTGTAAGCCAACAGAAATCAGAAAACTTTTTTTCAGATTCTAATGGCAAAAAATACCCTTGGGAAAGCTGAAGACTCACCATTAAGTCACATGATCTACATGAATCACATGGTCTTGTGGTGTTAACTGTGCACAATAGGGATTCTTATTGCAAAACAGCAAGGACTAAATGATGTTTGGAATGCTTTAATTTAATCCTATCTCTTCATTCATTTAACAGTGTAATACAAGAGCTTGCACTCGGCAGTAATGCATCTTATGAGTCCTCAGGGAACATTTTGATGGGGTTAATGGCAACTGCTTGGAAAATGATTTGAAATCACTAGGGTTCTATACATTCAAATAGACTAATAAGGGAAGGGTCTTTTTCCAAAATGTATTGGGTCCAATACACATAGGTTGTATTTTAGTGCCTCTCAGCATCTCTGTTTCTTAAAAAAAAAGCCATATTAAATATACTTTTTTAGTTTTTGTTTTATTATTTAAACAGAACATACCACAAGGGTATACATAAGACAGGGCACTATGTAATGTATATTTTTAAAATTGCTGGATGCACTTACAATCTGATCAAAAACAGTAAAAAGACATAGAGTTTAAATAAAGTAACCATATCAAAGTATAGAAAACAATTTCAAAATTTAAGATTCAAAAATTGCAAATTGTAAATGTATCAATCCATTATCACTATCAATCTATTGTTACAAACTCTTAAGTATATAGCATTTGGTGTAACTTAGTCCTCCCAACATATTACTGTAGCTTGTAATTTCTACTGCTATGAATAAGGATTCAGGTACATTGGAATAAAATATGTTTCTTTGCTTGCTGAATTACAAGTGGATTTTACCTTAAATAGGTACAACATAGGAAGACACTATTCGGTCAGTCATGCACACTTTTGAGAAATTACCCCAATTAAGTAACTGATCTTGGTCGTTTAAGTTAGGCATTAAAAATAATTCTACTCTTTAAAGGTCATCTTCAAAAAAATATATTAACTAGCTTCAGACTAGTCTCTCAGGCAAATCCTTCCATGGTCATGGCCTTATGACTGTGTACCCTGGGCTATCTTGTAGGAGGTACTGCAGGCATATGGTGTGCTGGGGCTCCTTATTCGTGGCTTCCAGTCCCTGTATTTGAGGAGCAAGAGTTCACATTCTTAGTATTATGTCAAGCCATTAAAGGTGGGCATCAGACTCAAAGGTGCTTCTTGTCTCCGTTCCTGATTGTGATGTTTATGGATAGGATATAAAGGCACACCTCAGGTATGGAGTGTATCCAGTTTAGGGACCTGAGGATTGCATCCTCATCTGACTGTAATTTCCAGTGTGCATTGGAGAGGTTTGCACCTGAGTGTGACTGAATCTGGATAAGGGTTAGCACCTCCAAATTGGTCTTCATTGTTCTGTCCCAGAAAATAGTGGATTGTTCTCTCTAGGTGAGGAGGGAACAGCTGCTCCAACTAGAGGAGTTTCTGTACCTCAGAAACATGTTTATGAGTGAGAGTAGAGGGGATCATGAGATTTACCAGTTTTACCTTTTCTTTTCTATGCATCAGAAAGATATTACATTCTTAATTATGATTGGTTGGTTTTTGATTGGGTTTTCGTTAGGATAATCCACAGCAGCTACAGAAAGAGCAATTGTAGAGAATTTTTTTATCACATTTGAAAATGCTAATCAAAAATATGTTGTGGGCAGCTACCCACCTGAAAAAATATGTTGTGTTGTGCATTGAGAGAGCCTTTGGTGGCATCAGGGCCGAGCCTGTCCTATTAAATGGAATATCCCAGGAAAATAGTACAAAAACAGTGGATAGAGGCATGAGTTAATTATGTGGAATGCTGAAATAAGGATCATTATCTGTAAGTATACATAGTAACAATTAATAGGTTTATTCCATGCTGAAAAAAAAAAACAAAAACACAACATTTCAGCTGTGGAGCCTTCTTTGGATGTGAAGGACCAGCCAGCTGAAGAAGGTTCCACAGCCAAAACATTGTGTTATCTTTCTTCTCTTTTCAGCATGGAATAAACCTATTGCTTGTTCCTTCGCAGCCTAGGCATGCTAACGCAGCTACCCACCTGTAGAGCTTTTCTAGCTTCTTTCACTTCACCTGTGGTTTTACTCTCATGGATCACAACAAGGTTCACTCTCTGAATCTCCACTACTTTCAATTCTTCCAGCTAAGTCTGTTTTCTCTCATCTCATCAAAATGGATACAGTACTGCCTTTACAGGAGATGGACAAGTCAGTAATTTAAAAAAATTAAATATAGTGTACTTTTGTATGGGAGGCATTGTCTTTGTTTATAGTTGCTGGTGATGAATTGTGAGCTGGTACACTATAGCTTTTTCTGCTTTATTATTAGTTCTAGAACTCCATTCAATGAACCAGAAATGCCCGTGGCTCTGTCTGTGCACACATTTATATAAATGCTACCAATGTCCTCGTTCATTGTAAGGGGGAATAGTAGCTTACACAAAAGTAAATCCTTGTTAACTTCACCATCTTGCAGATAGTGAACAAATGCTAAAAATATAGCAAGATCTGCTACAATTGTTGTTTCATCAAGTTGAAAACAAAATAAGTCACAGTTTTCAGGTATATAACACTGTTTTTATATTTTTACTGTAACAACAATTCAAAGGCTAACTGTGCTGTTAGATGAATCTCAACCTTTTTGCAGCTGCTCTTTTCAACATTACACTCACAACATCCAATATGCAGTGCTTGATAAAAGTTCCTACAATGTTGTGCACTTATCCTGCAATTGCTATTCTCTTACTTACTAGATAGGATGCTTCCAATAACTTTTCATTTATGGTACCTCTTAATTGCACAAATCCTTGCATTTTGTCAGCCCATCAATACAATTTCTTTGCCAACTAAATCGATACTGTATGTTGACTTTGAAGATATCTCTTTATTTTGGCTGGCACAAGCAAGCTGCTATGCCAATTTTCTTGCACACAACACAAAGAAAATGAGACAAATCCTTGGACCCTGTAAATATAAAGCCAAAAGACAAAATTGACAGTTTTTGAACACAAAAGCAGGCTGACATTAAGATAATAGAAAAACACACTAAAGAAACTTACAGCTCAAACTGAATCTGAAATTGAACAAATAAGATTGCAGCATATTTAAATTAATCAAAAGTTTTTTTTTATGTGATACAATTCAAAATGTACATGTCAAAAATGGAAAACAGCATTATTAGATTTCAGTGGTAGAACAACTCAGTCCAGTTAACTTTCCACTGGAAAAATAATTTGAGAATCACTGGTGTGTGATAACAATAGTATAACAACAAAAGATCAAGAGTGTATAATAAAATGGAACCTATAGACCTGGAAAGACCTGAAGGTGGAAAAAGTCTGCTCAGTCTTCCTCAAAAGGGAAAAATGTAGGAGACAGAGGATTCTGAATATTGTCCAACAAAGAAATAGGTCATAGCTGAACCAATGCCAAAACATAAGGTGATAGTGCAGACAGGGAATGTAAGAAGTCAAGGGCTAGGGCTGTTAGAGGCACATACTGAGGTAACTGGCCAGTTAAAATAGGTAACTGTTTCTTAATAGGACCAATTTGTTTTATAGTAAATATATCAACGGCACTTGATATAGATGAGTGATTGTAAATAAATACATTATTGCAGCAGGTTGTGAGGAGCAAATGTGAAGCACATTCGAGTTTTGACAAACTCAAATCGGTGTTTCAGTTCCCAAGAAGATTTTGAGGGGGTATTTGAAGATTTGGTATGCTATGCTTCTCTTGGTTGATGCAGTACCACAGTTTGTATAACTGTAATTTCTAATACCAGCATTACACCTGACAAGTCTAGAGTTAAATTGCTGCTTTCTGTTTGACTGGAGCTAATTTGAAATTTGGATAAACATCCTTACAATCAGCTTCCATGCTTACAAGGCAAAAACAATGTATATACAGTATACTGTATGTATACAGTATATACATACTGTATGTGTGTTTGTTCTTGTAGGAATAATTACTGTAGATAACAAAAGACAAATGAATGCATGTAGAATAGGGAAAATAGATAAAAAATAATACCGTAGGATACAGTATTCAGAGTAGTGGACTTTTACTTTAAACATTATTAAGCATTAAAATATTAATTTTAAGCATCACCTATCCTCATAAGCCCTGCAAAATGTGATCTTACTTATTTAATATGTTTTCTCTGCTCCTTATATAATAGACATATTTTATTATGTAAAGGTATGCTAAAATAATTATTTTTTATTAATTTAATAATAATGTTAAACCTTCTGGGCTATGATGTCAGGTCTACCCATTGTCCTTAAACAAACACTAAATTGATTTAGTGCACTACCAATTTTATTTCCCGGTGTCAAAACCAAAAATTAAAGAATTATAGCATTTTAGAAACCTACATTTCTTATAACTAGAAAATAATCTGTTGTAAAAATCAGCATTCATTTTTCCAAATATTTTTCTCTGCAATACATCTAAATTTTAGTGGCAAAATATGGTTATACAGTATATCTCAGTGACGGTATCTAAATCCAGCAGGAGGCAGACCTTTCATCTGATATATAATTCTCTGACAAGTATAATGAGAAAGTGACCCTCTTTTGCTGCACAGTTTGTGCTCTTGTTATTTGTCATTCCTGCCATCATGTCAGTGTTTTCAAATTTGAAAGTTAAATTGTTTCAAATCATGACTGTGATAGTTCACAAAGCCAAAAGAATATACTTGTATGATTGTTTTTATAAATGGCTCATCTGGAAAAGCATTTTCTGCTCAGTAGAGAATTTCACCGCAGGGCTCACCATATTAATTTAGAGAAATAACTGAGATGATGTGTGTATAAAGATTGCTCTTGCCATATAAATATTTATGTGAGAGGGTACCTCCAAGTCACTTATACAATGTGAATCATAAAAATATCACATTTAATTCAGATATAATGCTAAGATTAAATCAAAATAAAATGTCCATTAATTTGGTGTATAAAAATAGTGACAGTATATGACTATCCACATAATTCCAAGAAGGACAAATATGACAATTTCCTCTCTGATTCAAAAAGGGCAAATTGGACTTAAAGTTTTGAAAACTGTTCAGCATTTCTTTTTTAAATATAATGTGTCCTCTACTTTTTCTAGTACATACAGATGTAGCCATCTAGAATGTGCATCATAACTCAGCATAGCAGAAAGCATACTGCAGTACAACCATGGGCCTCTCCAGTGTACCTCACTGGACCTTCACAGCCTAAAACAGATCACTAAAGGGCACTTGTGTTCTGTTAGGTGTTATTGAAATGGTACAGTAGATTCATTTCATCTGTCTTTTTCTCTGTCTAATAATCTGTCTAAGAGGGTGTCTGCGGTGAAGGCCTGTGAGGTGAATGGTCAGTGGACCCTGTATCGAATCTGTTAAAGAAAAGATCCAGCTCATTTGCCTTCTCCAGGCCTCCCTCACTCTGTTGGCCACCAGACAACTTGTATCCGGAGATCTTCCTCATGCCATTCCACACTTCTCTCACATTGCTCTCCCTCAGCCTGTCCTCCATTTTCCTCCCTTAAGCCACCTTGCTCTCCCTAACTCTCACCTTTAGCTCTTCCTGCACTCGCCTCAGCTCCTCCTTGTCACCTGCCCCAAAAGCCCTCTTTTTCCTATTTAGGACGGCCTTCAGATCACTGGTGATCCAGGGTTTATTATTGGAGAAGCAGCGCACGTTACTGGTGGGCACTGCACTGCCAACACAGAAGTTTATGTAGTCAGTGATGCAGTGGGTAAGACCATCAATGTAATCTCCATAAGGCTCACAGAGTATCTCCCAGTCCGTTGTTTCAAAACAGTCCATCATTAGCCTCAGCTGACCACCTCCTTACTGTCCTGGTGTTCACTGGTTGCTGTAGGACAATAGGCTTGTACAGAGATAGGAGATGAACAAGGTTGTGGTCAGATCTGCCAAGGTGGGGGAGTGATGAGGAGCTGTAGGCATTCTTGACATTAGACAAACATTTAACAAACTGACAAAAAGTAGGCAGAGTAGAGGAGAGTGAAACATGATTAAAATAGCCAGTTATCAAGAACATGGCTTGTGGGTAACGAGTCTGTAGTCCAGCTGTAACAGTGTGTATGACGTCACATGCTGAGGCTGCATCGACAGAGGGCTGAACATACACCAACACAACAATAACCTGTGAGAACTCCCTAGGTAGGTAATATGGCCGCAGCCTAACTGCTAGGAGCACAATGTCCGGGGTGCATAGCTGTTCTTTTACAGTAGTATGATTAAAGTTACACCATTATTTACAAACACCGCCAGCCCTCCTCCTCTCTTTTTAACGCTCTCCTTGATTTTCTGATCCACATGCATCATCTGAAAACTCTCTATTGTAGCATTATCGTCAGGAACAAGTTAATTCAACCAAGTCTCTGTGAAGTACATAATAGAGGACTCCTATGGCTCCTCGTCAGTGTGCTATCTCCTCCATTTTGTTGGCAAGAGATCTTACATTCCCCATTATGATGGAGGGTAAAGAAGGTTTATACCTTCTTTTTTAGCCTGACACGTTGCTCCAGATCTACAGCCTCGGCTCCGTTGTATTAGTTCTCTGGGGATCTCCAATCGCTCACCTGAGAATACTGACGACTTCTGTAACATGAAGAGCTGGTCTCTGGTGTACACAAAAAAGCCTGGTTTGCCTGCCAGTTTAAAACGTTGCTCAGAGACTGTCATAACTCCGAGAGAAAAAAAAGAAACAGAAACAAAAACGAAAGTAAACGATATTTCAAACTAAAACTAATGTAACTACTGGTAGTAACAAAAAAAAAGACACAAATATCAAAGTAAACAGGCTGCCGCACTCATGGCTCCATATTGGTCATCAATCAGCTTCTTGGTGTCACGGATATCGGAAAGGACGAACCGTAGAATGGCAGGAGAGCATAGAAGACCCTATGCGTAGCGTCGAGACGGGGGTTAGTCCGGGCTCAGCTGTTCTGGGAATGCCGTATAGAAACCTATGCCCTCAGGTAGCGGACGTGGGGCGACCTGATACTAGGCGAGTTTCAGGACATCCGAACGTCAATGCTGAGCAAAGGCAGAATGAAAGACACGGAAATATATAGCCCCAGAGAGAGAGAAATACCGGAAGGACAGCAAAGAACCGGAAATGAGAGGCAGGACATAGAAGGAGCGCCCTCTGGTTGCAGAGGGTGTGACACTTGGCCAATCAGAGTGTAGCTTATTCAGTATATAACTTGAAGGTTATCAGAATGAAGGGGCCTCTTGTTTGACTTCGGTCCCGCTTGGCTTAGCTTCGTTTTAGTTTCGCTTTTGGTTTTGCTTGGGCTTCGCTTCTTAGTTTTCGTTCGTTTCACTTTGTGTGTGTAATCGTATAGCTTTGGCTTTGTTGGTCTGTTGGTTCATGTTCATCTCCTCGTACTTTTGTTTGTTTGTGTGTTTATCCTTATTTAACCATTACCTTGCCCAGATGTATTGTATCAACCTCTGTGTTCTTTTGTACCCTGTTACTTGTGTCTGCTCCCTTATTGGTATTCGTAGTTCACTTGTGTGTGTGAACTTTTGTGTATAGGGTTAGTTTTGGTTTTTGGGTACAGTTTGCACATGTAGTTGATCTCTGTATTAGTAACTTTAACGAACATTTCTTTCCGGACCCTATGCGGACGACACAATCCGATGGAGTGGGGAAACACTGGGGAAACGTCATGCAGGAATACGGGGCTGAAGACAGGGGGGCGTGTCCAAGGTGCGCTGGTGCATGGGGAAGATGTGGCCGAGGCGAACAATCCAAAAGAGTAGTCCTTAGAGAGAATCCAAACAAATGGGTAAGTCCAAAACCAGGAGATCCATCAGAACAAAGAATTAAAAACCACGAAGGCCGGGTCGGAACCGGCGGACGGGGAACAGGAACGGGAACCGAGGTTAAAACCTTAACGGGACCAGGCGCTTCCTGATGGAAATCAGATGCAGAGCCCGGAAGAGCGTCAGCGCCTGGCTTTTAAGGTGGGCAGGGAAAGGGAAACAGGTGCAGGGAATGAAGTCTTTAGTGAAAGGGCTGGAGCACCCTTAAGGAGGGGGGACTATAGTCGTGACAGTAACACTAGTTTAGGATGGGTGAGTGCCATTTTGTCTTATATGGTTTTCGGTAGTCAGTGAAGGTTAGCTAGGGTGTTTGAAGATGCCGAAGACCGATTGTTTCGGGTTTTCTTTTGTAGTCAGGTTAGCTTTCCCTCACTTTCTTAGCCAGCTCCTTTTCATTTTTTGTTTTCTTTTCTTTGGCAACGCTCTAGTTCCCTCTCCCTGTGTGTTATTGTGTCCTATTATGTACCAGTCACTTATTCACCTTAAAATAATCCCTTTTGCACCAACACTTGTTACAAGTCAATTAATTCAATACTCAAAACTTTTTATTTTAATCTCACCTTGTTTTTGTTTTTATGTACTTTTAAATTTATGGTTTTAAAGACACTATATATAATACTTTTATGACTGAAGACCTAAAATAAAATATATATTTTTTAAATTGCTGTTTATACACAATTACTAATAATTCAATATAGTTCTACAATTATCATACACTATCAGTCTCATACAGTATTGTGAAATATCTCATTTGGTATTGTGGTAGCACAAACCGGCAAAAACACAGCATTAACAAATGGGACCGGTTCAGTTCGCCCTTATTGGGAGGAAAGTAACTGCTGAAGAGTAATTCACGTAGTACGAACTGATGATTGTCCAAAAACAAAAAGCTTAACTTTCTAAAACTGCATTTAGGTCAAAGATATTTCCGTATTTAAAATTAAATTTGTGAAACAGCACAAATAGCAGTCTCTTTAGTAGTCTTTTGTTTGAAAGCAAATACAACTGCAGGAGCAATGATAAAGAGAGTTCAGTGCACACACACATAACTTTTAATTTTAATGGTTTATTTTACCAAACTGAAAACAAACATGAGATGTGATACAGCACCAAGATTCTGTTTTCCTGAGGTTTTAATTTTGTGACAAAGAACAAAAGGACAATGAAGCAGCTATTCATGACAAATCAACTCAGAGATGTTTTCAAAGGACCAGAGAATCATTACTGTATACAGTATAATCTGATCAATTTGATTAGAAAAGCAGCATAATTGAAAGTAAAATTAGCATGTCTTGTGATAATCTTCTGCTAGTAACCAGTTTACATGATAAAGACACCTCTAATGATAGTAGTTCAGGTGGGTAGCTGCGTCAGCATGCGTAGGCTGCAAAGGAACAAGTAATAGGTTTATTCCATGCTGAAAAAAAGAAGAAAGAGAACACAATGTTTCGGCCGTGGAGCCTTCTTCAGGTGTGGCTCCACCTGAAGAAGGCTCCACGGCCGAAACGTTGTGTTCTCTTTCTTCTTTTTTTCAGCATGGAATAAACCTATTACTTGTTCCTTTGCACCTCTAATGATATTTGAGTGGGGGGGCAGTTTATATGTTTCATATTTAAATCAGTCCATCCATGATATTGTATTATTTATTATTTTAATATGTAACATAAAATTATTAAAAATGTCAATATAGTTCACAACAGTATATTATTTATTGTATTTAATTATTAGAGCAACAGACCTAAGGTCACTACAGTGGCAGGCAAGAACACTACCACTAAGCTAAAGAGTTAGCCTAAATTAAACACTACTACCGCTACATTACACTGCAGCAAAGTATTATATATGATATATAAATATATACGTATATGCTGTATAAACAACACCCAATTAAAATTATTGATGTTATATTTGCTTACAGAGAAACTGAAACCAAAGGGATGTGTTTCGAAATGAAACGATCCAAGTAAAAATTGCTCAACTTAAACCCGCACAGAATTACTGAGAAACACACTAGGAAAACAAAAGCATATTATAAATTAAAAACATTATAGTATAGTAAGACATTCAAGTCACTACTAACTTATTTTCTTTTTTATGTGCTTATTTGATTTTAAATCTCATGTGTTTTTAAAGCCACTATGTATAAAACATTTTAGCAATCAAAATCTGAAATAAAATTGTATTTTCTTAATACTATTTATACACAATTACTATTGGTTTTATATATTGTATGTAATTTAAAATGAAAATAAAAATCTGTTAGTGTTATTGTACAAGATGCTGTGTGCAGGAAAACATTAATGGGTTAATGCACATTTTATATTTAGTATTAAAATAAGATTTACTGACACAGCTGATATAAGGTGCAGAATTGAATCATTGCGACACTTGAAAGTTTTAAAGAGTAGTGCAGTCCTGCCTCAGATTATTTGAAAAAATAAAAAAGTTGTTTGGTAGTGCATTTTGTCATACTGTGATAGTTGTCATGGCATGGCGCATTGCACCTCGAGCATTCTGATTTGTTGTCTCTGTACAGCTTGTGAAAGAAATTCAAGTTAATCACTCAATGATTAGGAAAGTGAAAGTGTATTCATCTTTGACATTCAAGGCCCTGTTTCGGATATTAACCATTGCTAAGTCATTGCTGTTCAGAAGCCATATTTCCATTCATTGACCTCTGAAGCCCTTCATCACTCTCTCAGAACACTATTCACCAAAACATTGCATTGAATATTGTTCTGCCTGGAAAATTGTTTCCATAAATTCCACCTTATCTTCAGTGTTCTCTTTCCCATGTTCTACCTTCTAACATTAAACTCCTTAATATTATTCTCTCACAATAACAATATGAATTGAAATCCCTGAACTACCATATCTTGTCCACAAATCAGCTTGCTACAGTAAAATAACTCCAAAAACAAAACAGCTTCTATCCAAACACTCTATTACTGTGGAAATATCTGCTGTATTTCCTTGCTCTGAGATTGCTACAAATCTTCTGTTGCCAACTTTGTGCCAAGATTTGTGTAGCATCTTCTGCTGTCATTGAGAGGCATGAATTACTGTGATCAAAAACCCTAGATCAGCACTGGTCTGATGCCTTACATATTAGAATTGGGTTATCCACTTAAGGCTTACATACCACAAGGTCTGCCATTAAACAACGTTGCATCAGGGTTCCTTTACTCTCTTCTTGGGTTCTGTCAAACTTTGCCCCATGACCAGGATGCTGTTTCTGCAAGCAGGCTAGTTAAGCCAAATAAATGTTGAGCACTTCCATCTCTATGGATTATTAATAAACATTTGACAAAAAAGTGAAACTGAGTTTTTTTTAAATAGACTTTATTAACAGATTAAATTCACCCCTGTCTGCTCTCCTGCTCATAAATATTTTGCCAGTTGATGTCTTTGTATATCTCTCTTGCATTTCTCCTTCCAACCCATCTTCACCCTTGCAGGAGCTCCATCGCTCATTCCTCATTAATGTCTGAAGGAGTTTATGTCAATTATATCCCTTCAGCCATGCTTCTTTTTCCTCAGTCACACAAGTTACCCCAAATAAACTTCTACTACGTCTGCCTCTAAATTGCATAAATTAGGATTTCGCTGAATTACTGATTTTATCTCTTTGGAGTTAGTCATGTATCCCCAAAAGATTTTCTAATATGAAATTAGCAGAGAAATGTTACCTGGAGTATTACATAGCATACAAATATAATCACCTTAACATTAAACAAAAAAAACTTCTTCCAATCCCATTCACCAGCTTTTGTGCTCCATTAATTAAATAAAAAGCTGACTGAAAGAGGATGGATGCTTTTGGGCTATGGTGCCGGAGAAGACTGTTACGGATACCATGGACAGCAAGGGTCACCAATAAAGATGTTCTGGAGCGCATCAAGCCAGAAATTTCGCTTGAGGGAAAGATCACCAGACTTCGGCTCACTTATTTTGGTCACGTGATGCAATCAGATTCATTGGAGAAAGCAATGATGCTTGGAATTGTCAGTGGAACAAGAAGACGAGGCCGCCAAAGAAAGCGGTGGCTCGATGCCATCAAAACAGACACTGGCTTAGGCAAAGAACAGCTGAAAGAAAATTTCAGCTTGGAAAGAAAGTCCAAGACCAGAAAGCGTGGTGATTGATGGCCTATAGAATCGCCGAGAGTTGGATCCGACTGACTGGATAACATCATCATCAATTTAAGTACCCATGACACTTGCAATTTCAACTTCAGTGGGTATATACTAAAAAATATTTGGCAAATAATTTTTAAAAGATTGAAGTAATGAAGACGGCAATTTTAATTTGTGGGCACACATTCTGTTTCTCTGACAAGTTCTTTGTTTTGCTATCGGCAAGAAAAATCTCATGAGGCCTTATTTGTTCAGAACCCGGAAATAATTGGACATATCAAGAGACTGCCAGACTCATACCACAAATACAGTCAATCTGTTTTCCTTTTTAAATAACATCCTTTAGGCCTTTGTCTCACCTCTAATTGAATTCCAAGTGGTGTATACTTTGTAATCTCAAGGCCACGTAGATCTTCGGGTAATAACTAAATAATTTGAATATGACTAATGCCCCTTTAAAGTTTTGATAATGTACAGTTGTTCTTCCACATGTCATAGTGATTCTGCCTGACTTTTATTTTACACCTTATGGAGCAGAAATATATAAAAGACAGGCCAAAACACATTTCAGCAATGAAACATTTCATTTGCTTTTAAACTAAGATGAGTTTAGACTGTATGTCTGTATATTCAGATTAAATATAATTTAATGATAATAAAATATTTTTAAGAATCTAGGGTATTTATATAAACAAGAAAGATCAGAAGTTCTTACAGTGATTCTTGTGGTAATGGGAAATTCACTGTGTAATTCCTTTTAAAACTTCAAAGGAGTTAAGAACATAACAAGATGTGTGCATGCATTCCCTTTATGTTTTCAGTTGTTTCAGCCTGATGTGGTATTTCTAAAATTGCTTTGATCTTCAACGTACCTCATTAACACTGTGGCATCATCCATGTAATGGATCAAAACGATCTCATATGCAACACAATATGAATGTTTCTAAAAGATTAGATAAACATGTTTAAAACATTTTATGGCAAAAAGTGTTTTCTTTTGTATAACTCCAATCCAACAACAAAAATATTTCTTCTCAAATATCCTTCTTGAATATTTCTTTTGCAATCTCAAATATTGAAAAAAAAAAACTATTTGGCTGCTTTAGGACCCCTGTATCATGATAATAGAAACAGGTAATCTATTCAGGTTTCAGATCTTCAATATTAATAATTTAGTGGCATTACACCATTAGTGTGATTATTTTTATTATTGTTTGTGCATGCACATTCCTTATAATTATCTGCATCATAAATTGTCTTATGCTTGTTTTTAAATAATTCATGATTTATTTAAACAAGAGCACACAAAAACAACATTTATGTATATTAATGCGATATTAACATTTGAAATTCTCTGTGTTTGAGTTATAAATACAAATTGAAATGTGTTTGTATAAAGCATGCAGCTAGTTGAGAAAATAGAAAATATGTTAATATTTTGTAATAAATCAAACACTCCAGTTAATAAATAGAAATAATTCACCAATAATAAAGAATAATAAAGAAATTAAATGCAAAAGTAGAATGGTGAACCTTTTAAGTAACACTTCAATAAATTGTAGCTATGTATTGAAATGTACTGCAAGTATCTGAGGAAGAGTATCTGAAGAAGGAAGAGCCTTATCTTCCATCCAATTTTTCAACTGCTTTATCCAATACAGGGTCATGAGGGAAGCCAGCAAGAAATGGGAACTAGGTAGGATACACTCTGGATGGGATGCAAACGCATCACAGGACACATACATACACAAACACTCACAGAAGGGCCAGTATTACAGAAGCCAATAAACCTACTAATGCACCACTATTCTGCCCTACTGTATCATTACTTACAAAACCATTTCGATTGAGTTTTGGTTATGAAGAAGTAGAGTTTTCAGTTTGAAAGGATATTTTGTTTAATAAATGTCAGTAGAACACCATATGTCGAAAAAGTGCATTTATGAATTGATGCCTTTGTTTTGACAAATACATATCTAGCTGATAACTGATACACTAGGTGAACCAGATTTTTGTTTATTTGCAATATGGATTTTATAGGCATTATTCTATAGAAAAAAATAAAAGGTCTCAGAATGCTTCTGTCTTACTTGAATGAACATATGTTTTGGAACAAGTAATAGGTTTATTCCATGCTGAAAAAAAGAAGAAAGAGAACCCAACGTTGCGGCCGTGGAGCCTTCTTCACCTGAAGAAGGCTCCACGGCCGAAACGTTGGGTTCTCTTTCTTCTTTTTTTCAGCATGGAATAAACCTATTACTTGTTCCTTTGCAGCCTACGCATGCTGACGCAGCTACCCACCTGAATATATGTTTTGTTTGTTTAGATATTTGTTTAGATTGTTTTCAGCTTCTGAATTTCCAACTGTTTAAAACATAAAAAAAGTTGTGGAAAATGTGCACTGACAATGTTATGCATTTTATCACGATATCAATGCTCTGTTTAGTAAAGATGTAAAAGAGATATTTTATTCAAATATACTACCATATAATAAGAAAAGCAACATTTTGGACGAATCTGGTACTCTGTGATTTTTTTTTTGTGAAGTCAAAACATACAGTATACTTTAAGTCAGTAAAATACAGTCTAAGCCTCCAGGTGGATGCTGCACATTGGTGGTGGTGGAGGGGAGTCCCTATTACCTGTAAAGCGCTTTGAGTGGTGTGTCCAGAAAAGCGCTATATAAGTGTAAGCAATTATTATTATTAATTAAGCCTGTTTTTAAATTATAACCTACCCTTCAGGTAGTGTATTTCTCTGGTTATTAATCATCTTCTGGTAGGGTAACACTCCTTCAGGAACACATAAAGAACCCTTCGAAATGTCAAAATATGTCCTTTAATATCCAGTGGAGCAATGCAAAAAAAATGCAAGACTGTCGTACGCTTTTTTGGAAATATAGATCCAACAGAAATGCACAGCTGGTACAGCAACAACTACGTAAATGTATCAGATAGACAGAATGTAACAGCTCAAATACTTTTCAGAATGAGCAGTTTAGCAATTTTTGCAGCCCTGAGGTAGCTGAGCAAAGGGATGATCTGTGAAAGCTGGAGAACTTGGGTGCAGGGAACCATAGAATATAAAGTTATTTCATGCAACAAACAGAACAAACAAGTGGCGCAAAATAAAACACCCCCTGATTACTTGGAAATTTATATTTAATTTTTTTTAAAATATTCTGAGTAGGTAGCGCACAGTTTTTCACAATATCATTAAAATTAATTAGGATATTGGATTAAGGTATTAATACTGGCATGCACTTTGCTAAAAAAAACTATTGTTATAGCTATTGGAAGTGGCTATTAAGGTGTCGTAAGAATTTAGAGACAATGGTCAAGATTTAGCCAGTGTCAACATTTGCAGGTCTCTGGAGCTGTGAAGCAATAAAGGAACTGAGGTGTTTGCTGAATTGTAGGGGGTCTAAAGGCACAAGGGGATTGTCTGATTTGCCTTGGTTAATAACATTTTTGGTAAATCATTAAGAGTCATCACCAGCCACATAAATAGGGAGATGGTGAAGGAGGGAATGACAAGAGAGGATGGACAGTGAAACAGGGAGAGAGAAGAGACAGTGCCAGGTGGGAGGTCCTTACTCTGTTGAGCCTTTAAGACCAGATCTTAGTTATGTATTTAAATAATATTTAGAGAGCTTGCTATTCTGTTTTTAGGAAACTCTGATTTCCTGTATAGAGAATCCCTAGGTTAAAAGTGGTCTCTCCTGGTTACAAAGAGAATTAGTTTTGTAAAAAAAAGTTTTAGAATAGGGAAATAAATATCCCATTCACTTTGTTGCATCCAGATTTATATAGAGAGATTTACTGTAACTGTAGGCCGCATTCTGATTAGTTTAGAAGGCAGGTTTATCTCTCTTGTTGGTCTGTGTAGGCTTTATACAGGATTTGAATACTTGGTATCACTATGAGTTTTTTTTAGTTGGTCAGGAAAAAGGAAACCATGTGTATGTTGTATTTTGTATTGGGTGTGCTTAGTGTGTTATTGATTCATTCTTAAATATCTGTTTAACCCAGTGTACCTTATTTATTACTCTTTTCACCAAAGCTGTACCAGAGAACAAAGAACTCAGGTGCCTCTCCTCTGTGCCATTTATGCCAACCTCTCCTGTGTATTCTTTACACATTGGGGGTTATGATTATTTATTTTACTTATAGATTATCCACTCTGTATTTTTTGTTATTCTGTATTTTAATCATACCATATTTCTAACACTTCAGGTTTAGCATTGGTTGTTCACTTGTAGGTCTGATACTGATTCTGATTTTTCATTGGATGGTAATTTGTCATAATGTGGACATCAGAAAGTGTATAAATATGTATTTACATCATACCTAAATGTGTTTAAAAACAATTCCATAACCTCTTGATGAACACTAAATAAGATGAAAAAAATAAAAATTCACATAAACAAGCCAGGGCCATTATTACTAGCTGAAACTGCAGAAAATACTTGTCAGCTCTCAATTGCTTAATGGTGTCTTCCATCATTTTCACTTTACTTCTCCCTACTTGGAATTCTGCTCTTAGGATGGAACTATGAACTGTTTTGAATTAATGCATGCCTATAATAACACTTGCCCAGATAGGTATAAAGGATTATGCATGTTGTTCTGTCATGTTATGTAGTGTTTATGAAGTGATTATGGCAGTGTTTATTAGCTAAACTCAATAAGCTTAAAAATTCTATGGAAGTGGGATTTATCAGATGAATAAGTAAAGATCGTTTTAAGTTGTATCACACTCTTGAATCCAGGTATTGAACTTGAACTTGAATAAATTAAAAGCTTAGTATTTTGCTCATTTACGCAAGCCTCCTGTTTGTCTTTTATTTGGTCTCTTACCATTAATGAACAAATGTAATGTTATATTTCAAATTATTTTTTTAACCCTTTAGTAGTATTCAATTAATTCAAACGTAATACTGATGTTTTGTCATATTTGAATGTATTTTTAGGTGGGTTTGACTGTTCCTAGAAACATTTTAAAACAAAGCACAGTTTCAGGCAGCAATATATGAGCTCAAGTAATAATTTCCAATTTTATCATATGTGGCTGTTATCTTTCATTACCATGGATCATTATATAATTTGTGATTATTAAAATGTTTTGCTTCTACACAGCAAATTTGTGGTGTTAGGAGATGCACATGCATATTACAAAAATATATGTAATTCAGAAGGTAATAACAAAACACAGGTAATCAAAACCAACAAACAAATGAAGCCTAAGCTTCGCCGAAGCAAATGGAAACATGAGCCGAAGCTAACCGAAGTTGAGCCGAAAAGCTGACTGAAGTTGAACTGAAAGCTCTTGAGGTCAGAACTTCGTAGGTATTTGAACTTGAGGTCTGGTTGCTGATTGGTCGGGAGTTGATTGATGATGATTTCACTGCGGTGATGGTGTAGTGGACCAATGGGGGGGGGGGTAGGAAGGTGAATAAACAAAACAAAAACACGGACACACATGGACACGTAACAATTACATGGAGGTGCTGTAGCAAAAAATATTTAAAAATGAGAAACAACAGTAGAAAAAGCTTATGAAAATATAAATACCTTTTTTATTTATTTTGACATTTTATATCTTCTAGACATTGTGAGAAGTCTGTTTTATTCAATCCTTGGAGTCAATTAAAAGAAACAATATGTCTCAATTATAGTTCCTAGATCCACTCTGTTCATCTAATTTGGAAGAAAGCTCATTGATAGATATAGTTTTTATTTCACGGGGCAGCATTTTTTTACTGCTTTTTTCTGAGTGTTAGTCAAAGTAGAGAGTCCTGATCTGTGTTTTAGGACAAAAAATAAATATAACAATACCTACCTATTGAAACATTCAGAAGGGTCATTTTTATACTGTAATTAAGCTTACAAGTCAGGTTTTACTCACTCTGAAAACCATGGGGAATGCAATGTTTTACTTTATGATTAATGACAAGACAGGCTAGGGCGGCCCATGCAGACTTGTGGGCATTGTTTGTGTTACACAGGGCAGAAGCTGGAATTGCTCAATGTCCTGGGTCAATGTCTTTATCTTCCCTACCTTTTCTTATAAAGGAACTGTTGCATTCTTATACTCTTACTACTGAATTTATAACAACATGGACACAGTTCAAATTATTTGGTAACATGTTTGCAATAAAGTAAATATTCAGTTATAAAATATATTGTTGCTAAAGATTATGTGGTAGTAGGCTAATTGAGCTCTAGTCAATAGTTTGGTTTACAGGAATTAAAGCTATGAAGAACAATATGCAGATTTAAAGCTCTAGGATGCAGACTTCATTTTTACTTTTCATATTAATCTTTCGGCTTTTAAAAACTGTGTTGCTTCAAATAAATTGTAAAAGGACATTGATATGGATATACAGTTTTGTGAGGAAGGAGTTAAAGTTATTGTTTTTCAAAGTCTGTCACTTCAAATGTTTCTATCTAAATTATATATGCACTATACGAAGCCTAATGCGTTTTTATTCATTTCAGTATAATAACTTTTCAAGCTTTTCTTAAATGCCATCTAATTATACACTGTCCCACAAAGTAATTAATATGACAGAAGAGCTTAGTTGTAGTTTTTTAAGCACTTTGATTGGAAAGGAATCTTTTAAAATTTTCAGGCTCTATCCATCATCATCCAGCAACAATCTGGTGTAGTAATTGACTCTTCCTTTTCTCAAAAAAAAAAATGATTCCTGGATGCTCTATTAAAAAGCTAAAGTTATTACAAAATAATATATTTATGTGAACAAATTTAAGCTTCTTAGATTGTAATCAATCCAAATTCAGGTATTGATGGATTGTATACTCTAAGTGATCAATTGTAGTGCACAAATGTCCTCTTCTGTGTACGGGTTGTAAAGGGTGTATGAAAAGGGTAAAAAGCAACCAATTTATATATCCCCAGGCCACATGCACAATGATAATGGAGCTGAAATTATTATTGCACTAGCAGCATCCAGAATGAGAAGGAGGAATTCCTTAAAGAGAAAAAAATAAGCAGCTGCTGAGATATATAGCAGACTACCCACTAGCACAAATTTACAGCGCACATCAAATGTCATTTGCCTGACCTTCTTCAAGAACAGTATGTCCTTATGTGAAGTCTGCCCTCCCAGGCTTCTGCTGAATTGTGTGATACACTAGTTCATGTCTGTAACATTTTTGAAACACAAACCATGAAAAGTCCTGTAATAGTTACTCTTTGCCATTGAGTGTACAGTTTGTTTCATCCTAAATACCATTTAGAAGCTGCTGTACAACTGGATCTGTTACCGGAACATCAATTGCATTGTCTTGGATTTTTTTTATACTTCTCCTGCATTGCAGTAACAAAGTTTCTTAAACATTATTCTATATTTACGATTCTATAGTGTTTTGGCTATAACTAATTCATTATTTTTTTCTGTGTGGTGGTGCAATAATAGCAGAAGAGTGAATATAATCAGTCCAGTTGCCATTAAATGAAATCAGTTGTATGCAAAAGAAATGCAGTATCTAGAGTGCATTATTTTTATCATTGTGTCAATTCAGAGTACAGGTTTTTAATTATTAAAGTCAATGATAAAGATACAGTTACAGATTTTAATTAATTTTGTTTTTTTTAAAGTTATTATATTTAGTTAAATCGTATCTGAGTTATTTTTGTAATTAAAATTTGTAACACTCGAGGAAATGAGGATTGCATTGACGATTTTTATTAACTCGTTGTGTCATGTCATTTACCAAACCACTTTATACCATAAGGTGTCACGGGAATCTGGAGCCTACCCAGCAAGCAACGAGTGCAAGGCAGGGTACACCCTGGATGGGACACCAGTCCATCGCAGGGTAAGTGCATGCCAGTCATACATGGGGACAATTTGGAGGCCATGGTAAAGGCCGAGGAGGGAAATTTGGCCCAGACACCGGGATAACTCCTTACTCTTATCGAGAAATGCCTGGGGATCTTTAATGACCATGAGAGTCAGGACCCCGGTTTAACATCTCATCCGAAAGATGACGCCCACTACAGTATAGTGTCCCTGCCACTATACCGGGGCATCTTGTATAACCTCTAATATCCCTCAGAGGGAATATTTGGTTCAAATATTAAGTGTCTGGACCCTCACCCACTGTGTGAGAGTAGGAACCAGTATGCTTACTAGTGGTGTGTAGCATCTTGGGGCTCTTACTGAAGGGAGCTACTGTACCTGTATTTGGAAATTCTGGGGTACTCTAGCTTAATACAAATCTTGTCTTCCATTTTACTTTCTTGTCCTAAAATATAAATGCTAACTACAAATAAAAAGATGTCTTTTATTATTTATTGCTTTTCATAAAACATGATTATTGTTACTTAAATAAAAGTTAAATGAAAAACTGAATCAATGAAATTTGAGTACAATGTCCCAGGATATTTGAAGAAATAACTGCTTCCAAATTGCTACCCATGTAAGATGTTGCAGCTGCTTGGACATGCACCGAGAAGGCGCCACCTTTTTTGATGATGTGTAAAATGGCAAGATTATTAGAATGCTGGTTTGCAGACTTTTGCCTTTTTTTAAATTATTTTTTTAAAGAGATGCAACAGTAGCTCAAACAGTATGGAGGTGTAGCCAGGAGAGCCTATCGGGCCAAGGAGCAACGAACTATTTCACACTGTAGTAGCCATCAAACACCACTGAGGGATCAGCACCCTAGGGATTCAGTAGGCAATGATTGGAAAAGAAGGTGACATCACTTAAATGCTGGAGAGCAAGTTGAGGGAAAGATTTCAGCTTTGCAACTAGTCAGAGAGAAGTGGTGGTGCAAGGAAGGAGTGCAAGAGGCAAAGTCGAATAAATAACTTAAACTACAGTGTTGTGGATAGTAGAGATAACCAACAAAGAAAAAACTTCCTTTTTAGTGTAAGAAAGCAGACAGAAAAAGAGAAACACACTCCAACCTTTACTAGGGAAAAGGGAAGCCTAGCAGGGGTCAGTTTTAAAGACAGCACCAAACTGGTGAAAGGCCCAGTTTTCTGGGCCTTTTACAGGTAAATGCATTCTGAGGCATGCAGATATTTCAGTTACTTAAAGAAATAAATGTGAGACATAAACCAAAATAGAACCTATTACACCAAAGTACTGCAAACAGGTGTCAGAAGACTGGATCAAATGGAAAAATCATAGTCTTGGAGATATCAGTTTTAGTGTT
Source organism: Lepisosteus oculatus (assembly GCF_040954835.1). NCBI lineage: Eukaryota > Metazoa > Chordata > Actinopteri > Semionotiformes > Lepisosteidae > Lepisosteus > Lepisosteus oculatus. The sequence continues at coordinate 35,811,035 of NC_090702.1, read as the reverse complement.
TAGAGTTAAGAAATTTTAACACTTTATTCACAAGAATAATATGCAAAATACATATACCAATTTACATTTTTATAATTCTTTTTCCCATGAGCAAATACCCGCATAAAACTGTAGATGTATAATATTTGTCTAGAATACGGCAGATTGCATGTAAAGCGTGTTATGTGTGCCATTCATAGATTACTTTGCAGCATCTCAGAACTGTAATTTGTATATTACTCAAGTTTAATATGGAAAAACAAGTGCCTCCTATATTGGCAAAAAAAAATCAGAGCTTTTAAACAATAGAATACTATACAATACAATAATGTACAATACTGTACAATATGGCTGTGTAACATCTCTTTCTGCAGTCTTATTGGGGAAATGGCATGATCTATCATGGCTTATTGAGGATTGGGAATCAGGCTATTATTACTTGGAGTGGAGGACTAAAAGGGAGCAGAACAATCAATAATCGGGTGTGACTTCCAGAATATTGCCAGAATACTTGACTGGCAACACCCAGGGGAATGTTAAGGTAAATAAAAAGAAGCATTTCAAAGGCATTTCACCGATCGTATATTCTAGGAATCAACATTGTAACTTTCAAATGAACCTTAATATTCATATCAGCTTGTATGTAAACTATTGCAGTAATCACAACCACCAATAAAAATATGTTTGTATTCCTAGTATCTATTGTAATATTTTTCCCATTTGAACAGGTTTTTAACCTTTTCTAAGCCCTGCACCACTTAGTTTTGCAGTAAAATTAAAAAATAATAAAAATGAGAATTTTGGGAACTTTTTAGAGTGGTAAAACTAAAAGTACATATAAAATCTAAAAATATCTGGCGTGTCTTGCATCTACAGAAAGAACCACTGCCTTAGAGTGATGTACAAATGTGTTGATAATGATTTTGCTATTACTTTAAAATAAAGAAGCTGCTTATTTTTTTAAATCTTTGCACCCATACAAACTCTGATTATTTTTGTTTCCTTTAAATATCAGAATGAAAGCTAAAATCAACACAGTAAAGTAACCTATAATGTTCTAAAATGTTATAAAACTTCAAATTTTCAAAAGTTTAAAATTTTCAAATTTTAAAAAGCTTCAAAAAGATTTAGCTATAGTGTTACTTTATGGGTGTCTGGCAGCCTGTAATGACTTACATATAATCATTTTTGTCTTAAAAAAATAATGTTACACATGTACTTTTCTTCAGTTTCAGTAATGTTTCTCCAGACTAATGGTTAACAAGGCTAACATTTCAATCTTTTTGTGATATTCTTAGCTGTGAAAATGACCTTATTATTGCCACCTCAATTTTTTTCCAGAGTCTTTCTTGCATTTACAATGCCCCCCCCCCCCCAAAAAAAAAACCCCAAAGTAAAATAATGCATGTGTTAATATATTGGTTAAAAGAATTAAAAGGTTTTGGGGGTGGATTCATTGACAATCCTACTTTAAAACATTGAAGACTTCCACTACCTGAAGAGCTCTTTCTGGTTATTTAGCATTGTAATTATCACTAACCCACTTCACTCATAAGTAAAAGACTTACAGTATTCTTCAGATTTTACTCTATTGTGAATGAAAGATGAAAGATATTATAGAAGACAAGTAAATCTGGATTAATATAACACAAAATGCAAGAGATTGAGTAATGTAGAGTATCCTTGGAAATAGGGTAAAATCTATAATTATGTAACACTTTATTTTTTTTTCAAGTAAATCCAAAGGTTTACTAGTAAAGTGTCATAACCAATTACCCATGTTAAAATACATGCAGATAAACTACATGACACGTACAGTTAAAAGATGAATAAGCAGTGAATTAAACTGAAATCTGTGTTCATGCCTGCTAGCCTTCAGCTAAGCACCAATGAACTGAATATATAATCTTATTTAGATTCTATCTTAACCTGCATATGAACTCACAGGATATCATTTCAGCACATTTAAAAAATACTATAAATCGTGAGCTCAGCCATCTACCGTACTTGACTGAAGCAAGTCAGGTAAAGCTGCTTCAGAAGAAGAAATGTTTGGTGACAATAGGAGTTTATTTTGTACAACTGAAGGCAGGCTGATTTGTTATATATATATTTATATTAGACAATATATTCCATTTAATATAGTCCAGATTAAATTGACTATAAAACATAGAAATTGAAAATAGCCCCATGCAACAATTGATCTTGTTCTCACATTGTGCAGTGTTCACTTACAGTATATGAACACTGCACAATGTGAGAACAAGATCAATTGTTGCATGGGGCTAATTTCAATTTCTACATTTTGTTGTTAATAATGTAATGTGAATTCCTCTATCTCCCGGACAACAAAATGTAAACCTTTAACTGCCAAAAGATGTTGATTATATATGTATAATCTGTGGACACTGCTTTGAATCTGTGGACTAGGCCACATTTTATTAAGAAATGTGTGGATGACAGTGTGCCTATAAAGACAGTTCGGTTTTTCCTAACCACAAACCAAGTTTAATAGCGATTTCTGTAACAAATTGTGGGCATGATCAAAGGCCTTTAAATCTGGTGATCTGGACCTTTATAAGAAGGTAAGGTATGACCTGTGGAGATCATAACAAACTAGAAATACAAGCGGCTTCTTATGATGTGTGCCGAATGTGGTAGGGAATTCAGACAATGACAAACCATAATGCTAAAATAAGCAGTGTTACATCCGCTGAATTCTCTCTCCCAGATGAGCTGAATGCCTATTATGCTCGGACTGAGAAGGTAATCACAGAACCTCTGATGGCAGAGTTCACAGTCGTTGATATCATGACCGTGCCTGTCATGGAGGCCGATTTGAAGGAAAGGTATTGTGCCACAACTCCTTTAAAATCTATTAAATATTGTAGGGAAAATGTTTTTGTGTAAGTATACCTGGAAAGGAAAAGGTGTGATTTATTTATTTTTATGTGACTAAAAGTTTAAAACTTTTGTTTTACCATTATATTGGAGGTTCATTTAAAAACCTGTAAATATTAACATGAATTTTCCTGAAATACTAGTCTGTGGATCTCAATTTCAGTATTGCTCCTTTTAAACTTCAAACAAAAGCAGAATAGAGCATCTGAAATGCATTGAGGCCCACAAGTAGATCTAATATTGTTAGCTACACAGTTTCTGCTGTATTTATATGGTTTGGAGACATATTTATGTACATCTATATTTTATACAGAGAATACTAGATATTTTCTTTACTTTTTCTTTATCAGATCCTTTGAAGCATTACTTTAAAAATAACAGCTTTCATAACAAATGTGCATTAGTTAGATACTAAACTACTGTCAAGGCAAAAATATATACAATATTAAATTTTATAAAATAAAATATGTCCGTGATACTGCTTAAATGCATGCTTATTGACCACAAAAATGTTTAGAAATTTAGTTTAAACATAATGATAATATGTTTATATTGGTAATTCTTTCAGCTAATATAAAATATTATCTTGTTATATAATAAGAAAGAAAATTAAAACATTTCCTATTTAAATAGAATGTTATTAGTATTAAGGCTGTGTACTGTTGTCTAGTTTATTTCATGAGTTTAACTATAATATGTAGCTCTTTTTTCAGTAAATCTGTGCTTAAGTATATAATGTACCATTATAAGCAAGGAAGTGTACTTTTGCTTGTAGATGGCAGCCTAACATTTTCATTAAGTGTCTCCAGACAGCTTAATGTTAATCCCCTGTTGAATGCTTACAGAATGTTAGAGAGAAAAAGATGATATGCTTAAAAAAACAGAATCAAAGCTTTACTTTATAAGCCTCTTAGTGACTTGCCAGTTTTGTAACAGCAAAGTATTATGTAGCAAAGAGGTAATGAAGACATATTTTAAAGTAGGAAAGAAAAATAACATGTTGTAGGGTATCAGAAAGTGACAGATATACAGTAAGTAACTCTGCCTTTTCTTTTATGAACACTGAATTGCAGTAGGTCAGATGGTGTTGAATGTGTAGCGAGGGCAAAAAAACATTAATTTGCTTGTACTTTTAGAACCTATTTGATAAAGTGCAGACAAAATTCTGTACTTAATGGTCAATTTTATGGCCAATATAGAATAAAAAGAATAATACAGTACAGGTTCCTGAGTGATTTACAAGGTCCAATATGAAAAGCAGATGCCATGTTCTATCCAACATATTAACAAGGAAATATGTTAAAAGGTAAATAAGATAAAATAATAATAAAAGACACAATAGTGAAACAGAATGGAAAGCACCCACAAAAACAAAACAATACAACAGGAAGTACGTATATCCTACATTAAAAAACTGTGGTAATTCTACATCACATTTTCACTTCTAATAATCATGTTAAATGTACAAAGACATTATCCCCATTCACCTACAATAGGTAATCTTCCTTTTTGTATTATATCATGTGTGGTTATCTGAAATTATTTAAATAATTATTTAAATAACATCTTCATAGATATAAGCTTATGTTCTTTATAACAATACATCACATCACTTTCAAATACCTGTTTATCTAATTCATGGTTTTAATTGAATATTTTAAGTAACTACTTATAAACTTAAAGTGCAGATGAGAATGAGAATTAAGATGCTTCTAAAAACATAGGAGTCACATTAGGATATTTAGAAAGGTAACACATCAGCTACAGAAATAGCTGACATTATCCCATCCATCCTGGCCATCCCGATATTGAAGAACAGTAAGTTTTCTGGATATGGCTCCAGAAGCAGAGCTAGTAGAAAAGGAAATTACATTACATTGTTACATTAAAAAATGAAATTAAGGGAAGCCAGGGTTGAACTAAAATTGTGTGAAGTGAAAGACTTTGGTATGTGGAAAACTAGCAGGAGTCAATGATTTTGGAGAGATGTCCCAATTATTTTGAGAGAAAGTTGCAAATTGAATGACTGAAGTTACTCAGAATGGCTGGATGGCAAATTAAAGAGTACAATCATGGATTCAAAAAGAAAAAGAATGCTTTCACTGTGAAATTTTGTCCACTTTGAGAAATACTAATGTTATCTAAATAATACTGTTCACTCTACACAAAGGCTTGCAAATACAAAACTACTGTATTTCTGTAAGTCATTATTGAACACAATACAAACCATTGTTCTGCTCTACAAAGAGCGAGCATCTTGAAAGTGCTCAGAATGTAAACTGTAAACAGATATCACTTAGAACCAAGTTGTCTTCAATTAGTGGAGTTGAAAAAACTGCTTGGCAGTTGCTGAGCAGAGATGAAAAATGCTGGAAGATCCCGATTTCATCTACTACATAGAGCGGAGAGTAACAGAACTTACACAGGCCAGGGCCAGATTTCAACATACACATATGATGTCTGTTATTCAATAGACTTATTATAATTAATGGATAATGTGATATGTTAAAAAGCTGTATATTTTACTTTTCCTACGTTTTATATGAAAGATCTAGAAAATAAATTCTGTGTTTTACAGTGCTCCCACTAAGTATTGGGATAGTGAAATAAAAATGGTGATTTGTGGTGTATACTCAAGCAATTCAGATTTAAGGTAAAGAGATGAATGTGAGGCAAAGATTTAGGTAATCTTTTATTTCTGGGTGTTTCTGCACATACTGTATATGCTTTAATGCTTTACAATAATACAAAAATGTTGTTTTACACACCCCATTTTAAGTGAACATATTTAAAGTTAAATTCAATTTAAGCTTAAAAATTAGTTCAAGGGGAGAAGCAGGGGTTAGTAAAGTAGAGAAAAGAGTACCCGGACCGCATGGGGAAACCCAGGTGACTGACTGGGTTGGCTGACTCGGCAGCCTCAGGGGCATAAAAACATGAACACCCCTGACTCGCGGAGACTTGCTTGAGAGGTGCTGCCTCACGACTGGGAGCTAAGCCCTCAGGGGTTGGGAAGGAAGAGGAAGACTCCCCAGGCTGACTGAGAGTCACTATGAGAGGTGCTGCCCTCAGGGGAAAGCCAACCTTGTGGGATAACTCAGCAATGCACACACACGGAAACTAATACATGACAATACATTTATTAATACATAAAATGTGCATATAAACATAACAGATCTTATAGTGAGGGTTAGAAGAATACAAAAGGTATATATTCAGTAACAAAGAGTTACAAATACCAAGAGGGACATACATTCAGTATATCATTCATTTATATTGTTTCATTAATGAGCTTTGATTACAACTTCTACACTAGATACTCGCAACCAAGTACATCACTCAAAGGAATTAAACTTATATAAACTCAGGTTGAGGTAACAATTGAATTCTCGAGCTGTAATGCAGAATGTTGAATACTGTGTGGATCTGTGTGGATTCAGATCTCCCGCGGACACAAAGGAACAGTGGCAGGAGAAGGAGGGAGAGATTTCTGCTGCAGCGCGCTAGCAGTGGGCTCTCTGACACTAGTCAGTGTTGGCTTAACTAGCGAGAGTTTGCGCATATGGAAAGTGACTGTGGGTCCAAGCACTGTGGGTCACACTCTTTAGATGGGAAGGAGGCCGGGTCATTCCCAATGTAGCACTAGTCCTGAATCCTGAGATTCAGCTGTCCACAGTTCCGACCCCAGTTCACTCATTGATCAGGTGAGCGTTCGCGGTGGGTTCACAAGGTTTGCTGCTGGGCTAACCTTGGGCAGATCTTTTGGTTACGCATGGCAACCTCCGTTCTCGACTCTTAGAACAAAGTAAAGTCCCGGCACTTGGACACACTGGCCGTTATGTGATTGTCCTAGATGAGTCTGAGAATGTCCTGGAGGAGCCCCTTTCTGGGCCATGTGCTGACTGTTTTATCTGGAGGAACTACGGTCATTCATGGGCTGGATGTTCCGCGGGCATTTGAGACCCACGTGGGGTTACCCTTCCCTACCAGTTCCTGATTGGCTGATCGAGGTGGAGGATGAGTAACCATGCTCTCTGACATTAGGGTTGTAAACAACCTGGGATGGGACTCTCCCAAGGAATCTCCCAGACAGTAAGGCACCAGAGATTACCATTTATTAGGCTGGCTGGTGAATCTCAACCTTGGGAGCTGTTCCTTATCAGGAAACTCTATCAGCTAGAAAAACACCTTAAATGTGAGCCAAATGGAATGGCCTCTCTGTATCCAGTACCACTGAGATAAGGGAGAGAGAGACTGGCAAGGGAGCAGCAAACTTAATTCCTGTGTTTTTAATAAGCCTTGCCGCCTCACGTCATTAAACTCTTGGTTTGTGCTTGGTTTTTTGTGTTTTTTTGCCAAGCCTTTCCTGCAGTCATTCTGTGGTACAATCATTAATTACATCATCAAAAAAGATGAGTGAGTAGATTCCAGAGGCAGCCATGCATGCCCAAGCCATGACACTACCGCCACCATGTTTCACAGATGAAGTAGTATGCTTTGGATCATATGATGTTTGTTCCTTGCTCCACACTTTTACCTTGCCATCACTTTGGTGGAGGCTTATCTTTGTCTTGTTTGTTCCAGAACTCTATTGGCTCATCTCTGTACTTTTTAGCTTATTGTATTGTATTCATTCAATTGTTGGTGATTCTGATAGGTTTGCATCTTGAGGTGCAGTCCTTATAATTCTGCTGTTGAAAACTGTGGTGTTTGTTGGTGATTTCAGTCACAGATGTTTTAGAGTTGAGAATAAAATGTGACATTCTGTATTTTGATCTCATATTCAACTTTTCATCACAAATCTGAATTGCTTGAGTATACAGCAAAAATAGTAATTTTGACTTTACTGTCCCAGTACTTATGGAGGACAACATATCACAGTTCTAGGTAGAATGAGCGATTGCATCTTCAAGAAAGATCTCTATATGCAACACATACTGTATTGCTATTTGCTTGCTGTTTCATTGTGTTTCAAGTTGTGTGATACATTTAGGGAACAATGTCATTTACCTAACCACTAAATGGATCACAATTATCCATAAGCTATAAGCTCGTTTGTCATTAATAACACCTACCTCTAAACAGATTTGTTTGTTAATGTAATTTCGTAGTTAAAATAAAGACCTTTTAATTACTTCTTTTTAAAACTGTTAACTTGAAGTATATATGAACATTTAATAATACTCACAAAGTAAGTATCTCTTAGGTTTTAATAAAATAATTTCAGTGTTTAACTGTGGGACAAACATAGTCAAAGGACTATGCTTGAATAATGTAACTCTTGGGAATCCCAGCACAGTTTAAAAGAAAATACCATGTGATTGTTTAGTTGTAGAAATAAATTACTGTACTTAGTTTGCTAATTGATATCACTATTCTATAGTGGTAAAGTAGGTGGCTAAACCATGCCTTTAAAAGCAGTTAAGTGATCAGAAAAATGGAACACTTAGAGTCATAAACATGTTAAATGTTAAAGGCAAAATGTGTATCCAAACTGTGTAGTATATGCTGCTATATGTATAGAATTAAAAATAAAGAGATGTTACATTAAAATTGTACAATGCACCTGTAAGACTTTGTTTAGTACATTGTATACAAATTTGGTCACAATGTTACAAAATTGTATTGTTATTCTGGGATAAGGAACCAGGTACATACTTGCAATTGAAAAAATATCCTGAACTGCCAATCTAAGAAACAAAATTGTTTTACCCTTGTAAACAGAATACTAAGGGATCTGATCGAAGACTTCAAAACCCTTAAAGGCATTGTGATAAAACGTAACGATGATTACTATAAAATTAACTTGTTCAGAAACAGTAGTGAAACACAAACTGGAGGACACCAGTGGAAACCTATGTGGAGGTTTTAAAACAGAAAAGAGGAGGTACTTATTCATTTGAATAGTATTTATTTTCATTTGAAGTACGTATTCATTAAGTTTAGTTATTTATTTATACTTATTTGTTAAGTTTTTTTTTTTCTGGAGTAAGCTCTCTAGCCATGTTATTGAAGCTGATACCCAGCTAGATGAGATCTTCAGATCAATCTGTTACTAGCAAACAAATTGGTTAGATGGATCAAATTCCATTCAATCGCTCCATCATAATCTGTTATGTTCTTATGTATGTACAGAATATATCATTTTTGCGGAGATGGTATTCTAAAAGAATTGGGAGGTCAAGGTTTCATTTTTCACTATAGCCATTATAACACATAATAGGTAACAAAGAACAAGCCGAAGGATTGGAGTCTAAGTGATGGACGTATTTCCACAGAATGTGTAGCTTTGTTCAATCAAAGTTATTTACTGTATAGGCACAGAAGATGAGAGATGACTTTAAAACAGAATTGAACTTTAATATTCTCATTGGTATTGCTGCAAAAATTGCTAGTTGTCAATTAAAGGACAGATATTGTTATGAAGTGTCTTTAAGAACCTACACACATTGAGTAACATCTGGCTAACTTCAACATTTCCCTTTCTCTGAAGCTTCAAGAGCAAATGTTTGCGGAGTTGTAGGGATCTAAGATTCAGTAATCAAAGCAATGTTTACCTAATGTTAATGTTTACCTTGGTTTACCTTAGTTAATTAATTTCTGTGTAAATGATTAAGTGTCAATCAACAATCCAGGAAGACAGCATACAACAGGCAGGTAGGCAGAGAAAGCGGGAAAGAGAGAGAGAGGATTACAGGAGAAGAAAGGCAGAAGGCGAGAGCTCCTTGTTCAGATCATCCAGAAAGACCATATTGGAGCTAAGTATTTAGTATTTTAACTTTGTTAAGAGAGCTAGCTATGCTGTTGTTGTTAGGAACTCTGATTTTCTGTGAAAAGGATTTTTGGACTGAAAATGGCCTCTCCTGGTTAGTGAGTGCATTTTTAGAATAGTTTAAAAGGCAGCTTGCTTTTATTTTGGCCTTTGTAGGTCTTATATAAGATACCTGGAAGGCACACTAGGGTTTTTCTGGGTGGTTAGGACGTGGGCCTCTTGGACACATTGTATGTAAAATCGTAAATAGTTGGTATGTTGGTTGTGTGTTAAGTGTAATATTTGTTTAGCCCAGTGTGCCTGAATTATTACTCTTTTAACCAAAGCTGTACCAGAGAACAATGAACTCAGTTGCCTCCAATTATTCTTAACATCACTTTATTAACCCTTTACAATTTCTTGCATTAGGAATTTGTCTTTTTGCATACTCCAGCTTGCTCTCCATTAGACACACAGACACACAGATAGGGAGAGAGCCTGGGGTCAGAGCGCAGGGTCTGCTATTGTATGGTGCCCCTGGAGCAGTTGGGGTTAAGGGCCTTGCTCAGGGGCCCAACGGAGTAGGATTCCTCTGCCGGCCGCAGGATTTGAACCGGCAACCTACCACTCGGCCCCCAATTGTAACCACTCGGGTATATTTTTGGCAAAATCCTTACAAGTTAGGGGTTATGGTTTTTATATGAATTATTGATTTATCCACTTTGTCATTTTTTATATATTTCTATTTTGTAACTCTCTATATGTAAAACTATTATATCAGACTCACCTGACATTTTATTCAGAATGTAATATTTCTTAAATCAATGTACATAACCAATCACACTAAAATGAACTGGAGGATTCTGGGCAGAACTTATCATGTCTGCCAAGCAATTTGCAGCATTCATTTAATCAATCTTGAATGACCATGAGTTACTCAAGTTACTTTTATTATTCCTTAGGTACTAAATTATTTCATTATGGAGAGAATAACTGAGGTGAATTACATCTGTTGAATGTCAAATCTCAGTGAAAATGAAGGAAAAAAACTGAAAGGAAACATAATGCGTATTTATAAAGACAGTCAGGCTTTATGCTTGGTATGCTTGTGACTGGACAGCTATTGCATTGTCTGCAATGTTTGCAGCCTGTTTGGACAGTTACATTAACAGTAATTTCTAATCTGGCAAAACACTACAGCTAGTAACAGTCCAACAATACGCCATGATCTATGAGAACACAAGATATGGCTCATCATATGATGTTTCATCTACAGTATGTGATTGTTTTCTCACTGTTGGATGTACAACATCAGAAATGCCAGGTCACAACAAGTGTTTGCAAAATGATTGCATGGTGTTATATTGATTAACTTCTGGAATATCTTTTGTATCCGTTCCTTCAATCTGTAATTGTAATTTTAGCCTATATTTACTAATTTTCATGACTACATTCTATGAGAATAAAACTTTTCCTCAATGCTTCACATGTTCAACATGAGATCATACCAGTTTTGTTGTAGATGTTGCAGAGTAACACGAAGCCCAATTGAAAATTATTGGGATAAGACGGGGTGACATATGCTGTCTATAACTAAGAATGCTATGTATGCAATAGTGCTGTTATTGTGACAATTCAGTAGTCTTAAGGCTGTAAGCTTGAGTGATATTGTACAAATGTTGGCTTTCCATTCATGTCTATTGAACCACTAAACATTATGGTTCTTCAATGATATACAGTAAGATAACACTTCGTGTAGTTTCATCAAGACCAGTAGTGGTTCAGTAGCTGAGGTTGTGTCATAAGTTTCAGGAGCTTGGAGGAAGAATGTGCACAGGTATTGCATTTTCATTTTGTTATTAAAGATCAGTTACATCATAAAACAGGGTCCTGAGGTTGGATGTAGGTAGTGAACCACAGGGGGAGTGTGCATACGTGTGTGTCCAATTGGATGATATTGCCAATGGTTCCTGTTTTGTGTGAGAGTTATTTAGGCTCAGGGTCTAACAAGTGGGCTTGGCAGGCTGGATCTGGCCCTCAGTCTGTATTTTTGGGACCCCTGGTTTGTAATATACTCTCTGGCTGTCATTCATGCTATTTTGCATCTGGGCTATTAAGTATGAGGTTGTGGGCTCAAAAACAGGTGGGACACTACAGTTTTACCCTTAAGGTATTGTACTTAAATTATTCCTCTAAAATACATACATTTAAACAAGGTTTTTGATAATACTATTAAAAGTATCAACCACATTTTGAATCAACCAGATTACTTAAAACAATTATTTTTATTACATGAAAACAAATATTTTGTTTTCTTCAGAGATGTTTATTTTCAGTAATGTGGAAGGTAATGTTTTCTTCCAGATCTGAGTGACAGTTCTCATTTGTTATCAAGGGATCAGAGGTGACTTGTTTCTTTTATTTCCCTGACAGAGAACAAATTGTTTGGATTATGAATATCAGCTGGGTGCTGACAAGTGAAAGACATGGCAAGAATACAATGGCCAACTAAACTAAAACCGTTTTGACCTTGAAAAGGGAGAACACATAAATAGAAGGTTCAATATATCTTTTTACTTGGCAGTAGAAATTCAATAAATCTTCTTGGCATATATGTCTATGAATTAAGCTAAATAAATCCTTCACTATTGATTCTGAATATATGGGTTTTTAAAAAGTCAATGTAAATTATGTAATTGCATTAACCTGAGCAGCAGCAATAAAACAACAATAAAGTTGTTTTCTGGAATTATTTTTTTACAACATAAATACAGACACGGGAAACTTAATCGCTGTGTGTAGCACCTCAACTGGATATCCAGGCAGAATGGATAATACTTCATCAGTGAATTACTTTCTGAGATCAGTTGAAAGATAAGTAATGAGGTACAGTAGTTTTTACGTTTCTATCATTTTGAATCACAATGCTGCAAAAGTTATTTATTAGATAAACATAACATAGGCAACCACTATTTATGTTTTCTCAAACATTTTATTATATTATAATTAACAATAGCAGTGACAAGCTCCAATAAAATATTTTATTACTGTATCCTAAATTGTTTTATTTACACTGTGACATTTCTTGTAAGAAATACTGTAAAAACAGAATTGCTGTGTCTTTAATTGTGCAAGGCAAAGACTTAACATAAACTACAACTTTCTTTCAATTAAAGCCACTAATACAGATTGAGTAATGCAGGTTTGTTGTTTGAAACCAGAGATTTTTATCCTGTGGCATGTGTAGCTATAGGCCTTCTGACACAATAAAACATTGCCACTACCACTATCACCAGCAGGCTATCCTATCTGTCACCATGCTCTCTTCCCACTCACTTTTTATAACCTCGGCTTCGTAGTTATTAATTTAAAACTTGGTAAATAAAAGTTGCAAATAACTTAACATCATTTATTTTCATATATTATTTCTTAATTATGCTGAGTTACTTGTAAACCAGGCTTACTTCAATGGCACTCTTCTAACTTGACATTCAGTTCTGATATCTAAACTTATATTGTCTTAGTTTTTTGTAAGATTGTCCTTTTCTCATATTATTGTTTTTGTAATATATATTACTAAACATTATTATCTCTAGGATAAATTCTCTCTTTAGCGCTATTGGTGTAGTAATATAAAAAACTAGATCAAGTATTGAGGTGATTTCAGAATATGATGCACAATGCAAGCAGCACAAGTACAAAGACCCAGCACAGTTCCTGGTTTTGACTTTGACCTAACTCCAACAAAGTGAAGTGTAATTGAAACACTTGACAGGACTCTCAATATTTGGGTTGCTGCATGGCTTAGGGAAAAAAAAAACAGTTTTGACTGTTATTTATCTAATTCTTATTGTCACCATTGTGTCTTTAAGGCACTGAAGGAAACAATTCTGGCTTAGTTACAGATTTCTAGAAGTAGATAAAAATAACAAAAATAGATAAAATTTACTTAATAGCACACACACATAACCTATTACTCAATGTTATTTCTTTTACAGATTGTGTATCTGATTTGATCTGTTAAACCAATATGTTTCTTTAAAAAATAGTAACCAGCATTACAATATACAAATATCATTGTCCAAAGCTTTTGTGTAAGCACCTACAGATGCAGCCATTCAAAATAGGTGGGGTATTTTGCAGTATACCCCGGTGGGCGTGTCGCATCAAAACGCAGTATCACGCAGTATCACGAGGTAAATCGCGTCATTTGACGTCATGCCGGAAAGTATCCGGCATCACCTTGTAAAACCACCAGGAGGAGCCAATAAAGCTTAACCTCTCATGTACAGCATTTGAGCTTTTAAATTTAAACTGTGTATTACAGCATGTTAATCATCAGTCATTAAAAAGTTTGTATATTTTATGAAAGCAAGATTGCTCAGTTGGACAAAAGTACACAACCTACCTTTATCAGAAATATTTATGCATCAAAGCCTTTACCGAAGATATTACTAATAGTATTAATAATTAATGACTTTGGACAAGCTGTAAACTCAAAGTATAATTTCTTTAGCACATTTGTACAAGCACTTGGAATCTGTCCAAGCCCTACTTTGTCAGGCATTTTCTTTTACTGCAACGGACATAAAAACTCCCTTGCTTTTAACAGAGCATTTCATAATTTCTAACTACGAAAATTATTTAAACTGCAACACTTATCATTCAACCAGAGCTCAAAATATCACAAGGATCCTCAAGAGCACACCAAAGACTGCATTAAAAGATACTTGTATCAGATACATGAGAATCCAGGCTTTTCTATCAATGCTTTCTTTTCCGTATACCAGATATTATGGAACCACTTCAGAAGGGTGTCAGCCAGTCAGATTCCAGGAATCGGTACTTTAAAGAAAAAATACACACCGGTATTCCATTTCTCCCTAAACATTTTAAGCATCGAAGTCTTTAACTTATATGTGAAATAGCGTGTAAAAAAGTGGTAGTTTTAAGCTTTTCTGCTTATGTAATATGGAATCGCGTATCTAAAGAAATTAATAACGATATGATTATATTCGTGTACTGCGACATTTCTTTGAAAAAATAGAATAGCAATATTATGGACAATCAATTGACTTTTATATTTCTAAATATCACAACATGATCGAATTTAAGTCATTTTAATAACAATGAATAGTCACCTATGTGTTACAATATAAACATTTATATTGATTTAAATCACGTTTTGATTTAAATCACAAACGCGTGTTTAAATATATGTGTTTTTTGATTCACAATCAGACAAATGCAACATAAATTGATATCTTTGTCTTCTAAGTATCTTAATAAACTTTCAGCATAGCTTTCTCCCCGTTTAGATTTATTTTTCTTGGGATCTTGGGATCAAACGTGGAAAGATTAGATTGTTATCGTTTTTATTTTTTAAATACATTTTAGAAAAGTGTAATCTATACTAAAAAGCTAGATTACACCTGCTATAAAGATACATATTGTAATACTTTCGGGCTCGGATAGGACGGACACAAGAACTCAGACTTGCGGAGTTAAATCTCAACAAAACAACAACAAATCTCAATATCTTGTACGAATTATTCGTAATACAAACCAAAAATAGCCTGCAGACTCTCTCAAATTCCTCCAATTATCATAATCCCGCCGCTTATGCAAAACCAAACCCTCCTCCCATCCCAGTTTATCCTCTTTATCATAAACAAAATCCAACTCAATTTTCAACATAAAGTATTACACAAAATCAGTACCTCAACACTCTTCACTCAACAATGATAATTCACAAACAGCCAGAACATGTAACTCCATATTCCCAAATAGACACATTCTCATTTCCATAGCCATTTCATTTTCATTTTTAATTTTTTTTAGCAAAGTCATGTATTTTAAAAATCTTAAGATTTCTATATTTATGTCTTTATTTAGTGGTTTCATTAGTGACAAAGGCTAAACTTTCTTGGAAAAATGTATTTTATGTAAACCATCTTTGCTATTAATTCATTTAGGGTTAGAATATGTTCATTGTCTTCCAATGAAAGAAGGGTTCCTTTCGCCGTAGTCGGGTTGACATTAGAAGCTTGCCACGCCCGGACTGTTACACCAACGCATTAGCATGTTAAAGCTATTTCATTGAGGAGCCTAGCTTTCTTAACTAGTAAGTACTGTACTAACTGGATGTTGGAGGGGGGAGAGGTGTCTTTCGCTGGAAATCTCACCCCCTTCTACTTTGAAAATACCTGTGAAACTGGTTTAATTAATCACAGCCAGCACTCCCGCAGAGAGGGGGGTTGTACTCGTTAATGTCTTAGCCGGAACACATCATTATATCTCATTTTGTATTTCTATAAAAAAAAATTGTTTGCCCAGCCTAACACTATTGTTGTTATTGTTTTTATCCTGTAAAGCGCTTTGAGGAGCCACCTTTAAAGGCGCCATATACAATAAAGTTCATTATTATTATTATTGTTAATTTGCTGGACAGAGAGGTGAACATTATTACGCAGAAGACAAAGATAGCGATTTACGTTGCATTGTGCATTGTGCTGCTGTAATACAGTTTTAAATAATTAAAAGTCTAAACAGTATCAGCTTTATTTATGGGTTTTAAATAAAGGCGATTTAAACGCTATTTAAATCAATATAAATGTTTATTTTGTAACGCATAGGTGACTATTCATTGTTATTAAAATGACTTAAATTCGATCATGTTGTGATATTTAGAAATATAAATTTGTTTGGTGCGGAGTGCTGAACCAGGGAACTATTTACATGGAAAACGGGCGTTTCCAAGTGCTTGTACAATCGATGGAAATGTTCAAATAAATGTGCAAAAGAAATAAACAAAATAATAATTAATTTCTTTATCATATTGGCTAGCTAATGTCCTCTCTTTGCTAGTTAGTGGCTGTGTTTCTAGGGTTAAGGTTAGTGTTGGAACAACACCTACACATGTTCGAATGCATTTGCTGTGCATTAGAATGTATTTGTAGTGCAGGACAGGTGTTGTTTTGCCGTTTCCTCGAAAAACAATTTTGGCCCAATTTTGCCATTTTTGCTAAGCCGCGTGGCTGTCAAAAATGGTAAAAAATCTAAATTCTCAATCTACACTTTGTAAATGCTAAACTTTCTTCTTTTCTCTTTTTAAACCTAGAGGAAGGAACAAGTTTGGCCAAAAAACTTTATTTTCCATATCACCTTTAAAAGTGGCATCTCAAAGCAATACAGTAGATGAAAACCACAGATTACAAAGTAAATTCCCAGACAAACGCAAACGCGTTTTTAATAAAATGCTTTTATTCATTCAGCAGAGAGAGAGAGAGAGAGAGAGAGAGTAAAACCTGGGTGTAACAGCTGTTCCTTTTTCTGATCACTCGCTCTGGATACACGTCTCACCTGTCCGGTTCTTTGTTTTCCTAATTTGCTGATTAAGCCTGCTGCGATCCACTCCTGCCCTCACACCTAAAGAAGACTATTTTAAATTTCTTTGCGCGGTCCATTGTGCAATTAACCCTTGTACGTGCTGTCCTTAAGGTGATATCACATAAAGGTGATATGTAAAATAATGATTTTTATTATTGTTATAGAGAAACATGATCAGATTTTCCCCTGTTCAGAAAAAATATCTAAAGTATACTAGTTTGTCACTAGTATACTTTTAATACAGTCTTTGCTGTGCTCTTGAGGATCCTTGTGATATTTCCAGCTCTGGTTGAATGATAAGTGTCGCAGTTTAAATAATTTTCGTAGTTAGAAATTATGAAATGCTCTGTTAAAAGCTAGGGAGTTTTTATGTCCATTACAGTAAAAGAAAATGCCTGACAAAGTAGGGCTTGGACAGATTCCAAGTGCATTTTTGCAATTTACGTTGCATCGTGCATTGTGCTGCTGTAATACAGTTTAAAATAATTAAAAGTCTAAACAGTATCAGCTTTATTTATGGGTTTCAATTAAAAAAAAAAGTCAAAAAGCTTTCTGGCAAGAGGAGACACCCAAATTAATAATGTAACATGCCACTGTTGGTGCATGAACAAGGTTATACTGCTATTTCCTTAGATACGCGATTAAAAAAATTTTTTTTTTTGAATCCCCGGCGGAACCGGGCATCCATAAGAATCAAGTAATAGATTTATTCCATGCTGAAAAAACACATTCAATAAGAATCAGCGCTTTTATATATTGCCTTTAAAGGTGGCTTCTCAAAACGCTTTAAAGGATAAAAACAACAATAACAACAACAGCAATATTGTATTTTATTGCACTTTGACAGATCGTCCTGAAATCAATTGTTGATTCTTCTCTCTTTACTACTTGTTTGGAGTGACTGAGCTCCGCTCTGTACCACACAATGATCACCCCAGAGTCTCTGCACCGGGTTATTTGTGGTTTTTTGACTGAGGGCAAAAAACTCTCTCTCTCGCTTGCCCCCCTCGTGTATTGTCTTTTTTTTTGTGCTGTCCTTTGACAAAACAAGCCTCGCCAGATAATGTGAATCGAAACCTGTTTTTCTAGCTTTTAAAGTCGTGCGATGTGTAAGCGGGATCACATCATTATATCTCACAACAGACAATGTACAGTGTGTACTATTCTTGTGTTGCGGTACATGAATATAATTATATCGTTATTAATTTCTTTAGATACGCGATTCCATATTATATTCCCTTTTAATCAAATTCTAAAAGTATGCTTGTTGACTCCGGTATCACGTTAGTTAAAGACTTCGATGCTTAAAATGTTTAGGGAGAAATGGAATACTGTTGTGTATTTTTCCATATAAATATTCAATACTAAAACGGGCACAGTAAAGACATTTAAATCTTTCTACGACCGACCATGAGTGTCCCTGTCGGTCAACCAATCACATACAGCGGTATTTTGCGTCAACGGGTGTCATGATGCGCGAGGCCATAGCCAATTACCTCCTGTATGTGTCTGTGCCACGCACTTTGAATGGCTGCATCTGTATGTAAAATGTTAACCCTATGAAGCAAACACTATATATGATTATAGTTTTAAAGAAGATCCTGACAGGTGAAAGCAGTTGACCCTGTTTGAACACGGTGGACATAATAATGATACAATTAATAGTCTCAGTTAACATCTAGCACTCATGCATCTGTTCATGTACCAGAATTGAAATAGAAGCTTAGAAAAACACACCCAAAGACATCAGCTCTAATAACATATCTATGCAACATTTGCAATTGACTTTATAAATCATGTTATTTTCTTGGAGATAGAGGGGAATTGAAACTTAAGACTGAAGAAGACACATTTCAGCATACTAAGTAAGAGTCAGACTCTTCCAAACATGTTTTTTTTTTGTTATATATGTAAAACAGGATAACTGAGAAATTTCTTGATATATTCATGGTTTTGTGTGTGTCCCTGAGTCTACATCATGTGAATATACAGTGTCAAATGTATTAATGTCAAATATGGAAATACTGCCCATGTGGGAAAACTGACTGTAGAGGTAGCCAAGGTAGCCAATCCTAGTCATGAAATTACATAACCGATATGTTACCCTCAAAATAAAAAAAAAAAAACATGATCACTCTGTACTCCAGGAATACAGTTGCACATTAATTATCACATTGATCAAGTCAACTTTCTAAATAGGTCAAAGTTAAATCATTACTGTTTAAGGTTTTGATCACTAAGGCCCACTCGATTCTTTTGTCCCTTGTCTAAGGTAATCGGATGTCATGCCTTCTAAGAATGCAAGGGTAGACAGTAACTAGTATTGCTGATTGAATCTAGAAATGGGCAGATTCATCAAAGGAGATTTAACAGCCATTTTCAGTGTTGTATAGCATTACTATAAAATATCTTGCTTCAAGGAGTATGACAGTGTTGATGCTTAGATACAGAACATCGTCTGTTGTTTTAAAGTGCACCATTTCTACTTTTATACAAATTGTAAAGAATGTTCATACAAGAAAGCCTTAATTCAGCAAAGTAATGAAGTTTTATCATTTCTATTTTTCTGCTGTGCCTCTATTTATCCTATCACTATCTATGTCCCTCATCTATCTGTTGTTTCATCTCTTCCCCCCTGTCCCATACTTCTTTTAAACACATGGTCACTGCCTACGACTTCTCCCCATGGGTGTGAACATAAGGTGTCATCATTGTCTAGCTAAATCTAGCAATTGGCAGCACCATCTTCTATTTTCTGTGTCAGGCTTTTAAAAAAATATATTATTAGTTATCAATAGTTACCACTTCAATACCACCTCTATAGTTATTGCAGCACTCTGGGAAGTTGTCACCTGTTTTTTTTTATACAAACTGTGTTTGCTGTCTGTGGGGGACTCATAAATTGTTGTAGCAAAGTGATCAGTGTATTATGATCTCGAGACTCAAATTCCTCCAATTTCTCTGCTATTGAAGACAAAAAACTGCCTTTTTTGAGATCACTAGGTTAAAAAACTAAAAACATTTAAAAGTGGGATAAAGAGAAATAAAATGAAACAGTAGAAGCTATAGCTATTGGATACAATGCCAGTGTATAGCGATCACAGTTCAAGGGGAGAGGTGCCCTTTTAATTTATTTGATTGCTAGTATTTTTAAATCTGAAACTTCTAGCTTACATGTTACAAAAATATTTGCTGGGCAGATTGGCCCTTGTCTTTGCTAAGCATAAAGTAATATGTGGGTTCACTTTGTAAATACCTGTCAAGATTATTTAATACATTAAGAAGCTTCATATTTTGTTATACGGTACTGTATATCAACTCAGTTTGAACTTCTTAATTATATGCCTTTATGTCAATTGTGTGCCTTACTTTGGCTGTTAGGAGTAGTATGAAAGTGCTGCCAAAGTAAACAAAATAGCTTGAAGGATGATTTAAATGTTGTTAAGAAAAAATAAAGAAATTTAGAAACACTTAAGCAAAAATCCCATGTAAGACAGGAAGGAAAGTCAGTAAATGTACAGTATGCACATAGCAAATAAAAGTCATAGCTGTGTGAAGTCCACTGTTAGTTTATTTTTATGCTCATCCATAACTTTTTTTCCTCAACTACTTGAGGTAATTCTTTGACAAAGAATACCAATTAAAATTATGTTGGTTTGGTTCCTGAGCCACTAGTTTACCTCCCATAAGCCATAAGTATTCACTTAGACTGGGATTCACATTTTGAAGAGTTTCCTTAACAGCATGGTTGAGCAACAGAGCAATTCATTAAAGGGTCCATTTGTAAACGGTTACTTCAATATTCAGTCTAAATCACGTCCCACTGAATTTTCAGCTGTTGTGTCACTGTGAAGTAAGTTCTTGAAGGTCAGAATATCAACTTGACGAGGTCATGGACATAGGACATGGTTGATCTAACAAGATGTAATCTGTGTAATAACAGTCATAATGACCTTGCTTTCATGTCAGTGAGACCATGGACAGGGAGAAAACAGTGTGCAGATGACAAGATTAATGGAGGCATTATTAAAAAATATCTGGAAACTTTAAGAAAGATTTTTATAATAATTGAATATTGTGTGCACAACCATAATCTTTTTTCTAAGGGCTAAATGCAAATGTGCTTTTACTTAATTCCTTCTCTGAATGGACCCTGAATTAACATTTTGCCCTTTAAACTACTACAGTAAAGACTGTTGTTTGCATACAAACCATGTTTAAAGTGTATTTGAGTAGTTTAGACAATTCAAATGAAGACAGCATGTTTCAAGTAATTTAACTAGATTTTGATAGTTTACATAATCTGCTTGGTTAAGGGAACAACTGTCTAGCCATAAGGTCAGAGACATTGGAACCCCTCTATTAGATGAAATGGGAAAGGTGCTACTGCAAGGGAACAATAAGGTAAAGGGCTGGATACAAAGTTAGAAATGGGAAACTATGTTAGAAGTCTGGTTCGTATGCTTAATGGAGTAGAAGTGTGTGAGGCTGGGGTTGTCCTCCTCCTGAATGTTTGTAAAAAATATATTTTTCTATGGTATTTATTATCAGTGATGTATTCCTGTATAAGTGATGTATAAGTGAGTGTAAAAACATTGTCAAATAGAAATCATCATACAAATATTGAAGCATAGTTATCCAACCCATAAGCAGTCACATCTTAGCCCTCCTAACTAAACACACCCCTTTGAAATGTAATTGTATCCTTTTATCTGTTCAACTTTCCTGTATACAATAAGTCTCTGATTAAGTCAGTTATAATTTTAATTAAAGAAGCTAGTCGTTTTCAATAAAACTCAAGTGATTTTATTTTACCACATTTAGTGAAGTATTTAAGATTAATTATATACTTTCATTACTGTGTATTTGCTTCACTTCTTATAGCCTGTTTATAAGATCACTTTATTGGCCATATACAATTTCTTGTATTAGGAATTTGTCTTTTTTCACATACCCCAGCTTGCTCTCCATGAGAGACATAGACACACAGAGAGTGCAGGGTCAGCCATTTATACGGCGCCCCTAGAGCAGTTGGGGTTAAGGGCCTTGTTCAGGGGCCCAATGGAGTATGATTCCTCTGCTGGCCATGGGATACAAAACGACAACCTTCTAGCCACAGGTGCAGAGCCTCTGCACCACCCCAATGTTTATCACTGTTTGTATAAAATTGTAAAATATGAAAATATTGTAATATTTATGCAAAAATGACAAAGCATGCTAGGATTAAAAGCATTATCTTAGTAACAAGAATAACAGTTACTTATAAAGATGTCTATTAATGTTACACTTTGATTTCCCTTTTAGTGAAACAGTGAATTTTTCGTTACTTCCATAAAATAATTTTGCATCAGATGTTGTTGGACCCAAGTAAACTAGCAATTATTTTTTTAAACAGATAATATAACATAATTCTCTCTCATACCATATGGCAGTAGAAGTAAAACACCTTCAATCCCATATTGTATGTGAAACACACAGCCAATGAAACCAAGGAGTTCATCAGGATAAAAAAGTGCAAAATTTTAGACTGATCAACTCATTCTCCAGATCTACATCCATTTGGTAAATAATTTTGCAGATTTTTTTAAAGTCAGAACACTCAAGAACAACAAGAATTGGCAAGAACTCTAAAAGGGTGCAGTAAAGCTCTGGCAAAGCACGTCAGATACATTGGCTCTCCACAATGCCTCTTCTACATGATGAGTTTGGGTTGCAGACTTCATGTAGTTATTGCAGTTATTGTTTAAAGGGCTATACAGGCAGATACTAATTTTTAGTCTCTAAAATGTACTTATAGTAAATATGTACCAGTACTTAAGGGCACTTGGAATAATTGGTTTGAACACAAAATATGTTTGTGTTCTATTATGATCGAGGGCATTCATGAAATTATCCAAAAAGTACATTACAGTATGCTTGTCATTCATGTTAATCCCACAATTACACGTTACAATTTGTTTGACTGCAAAGCATAAAACAAAATTATTTTTTTCACTCTGGTGACCATGGCCGGACTTCGGCATGGGGGAAAAAGGCAACTGCCTAGGACCCTCAATGCACAACATCACATATTTTTAATTGGCACATTCAAATCTGAACTAAAAATTCCTTTTAGCGGCTCTTTCTGTTGCTCCTGTGGATTATCCTAATGAAAGCCCAGTCAAAAAAATGACCAATCATTATCGAGTACATAATGTATCTGAAGTGCAAAGAGAAGAGAGGAAAAAGACATCTCAAAACATTGAGAAGTCTAATCAAGTCATTTTAATAATAATAATAATAATAATAATAATAATAATAATAATAATAATAATAATAATAATAATAATAAAAAACTTTATTTTATACAGATGCAGCCATTCAAAACAAGCGGGCGACACTGCATTATTTTGCGGTGCGCTTTACGCAGTCTACCGCGAGTTACCGTAAATTCTCCTATAGTACCGCAAGTAAAATAATAGTATCCGGAATTTCCGCAAGGTGGAGCTAATAAAGCTCAAACTCTCATGTTTGAGCTGTCGCCATTGAAGTCTTTAACGAAGATATTACTAATAGTATTAATAATGAATGACCTTGGACAAGCTGTAAACTCAAAGTATAACCCTGGTCCACATTCTTTTTTTCATTGATCGTCTTCATAAAAGTAACACCACAGCATTTCGCAATCACGCATTTGTTTCCAATCATGCAAAGCACAGTTATTTTTGAGAATCTCAGATTCACCATGCTTTTCAAATGCTCATAGAAGAGATTGTTTTAGGAACATAAACATATTACCGTATGCAAACTGTACTGTATGCAGTATGTATGTGTATATTTAATGTCTTTACTGTGCTCCTCAATGAAATCGCTTTAACATGCTAATGTGTTGTTGTATTGTTGTAACAGTCCGGGCGTGGCAAGCTTCTAATGTCAACCCGACTACGGCGAAAGGAACCCTTCTTTCATTGGAAGACAATGAACATATTCTAGCCCTAAATGAATTAATAGTAAACATGGTTTACATAAAAGACATTTTTTCAAGAAAGTTTAACCTTTGTCACTAATGAAACCACTAAATAAAGACATAATTATAAAAATCTCAAGATTTTTAAAATACATGACTTTGCTAAAATTTATTTAAAAATAAAAACGATTACAAACGCCAGCAGAGAGAGAGAACAGGCGAGGGGTGTTGGTTTTGCATAAGGGGCTATGGAAATAAGGTCTATTTGGGAATGTGGAGTAACATGTTCTGGCTGTTTGTGAATTATCGTCGTTGAGTATGGAGTGTTGAGGTATTGATTTTGTGTAATGCTTTATGTTGAAAATTGAGGTGGATTTTGTTTATGATAAAGAAGATAAACTGGGATGGGCGGGAGTATGATAACTGGAGGAATTTGAGAGAGTTTAATGGTTTGATATATTTGATTTTCTATTGTGGTTGTTATCTATGTTTTTGGTTGGCAACATGTTTATATGGTTGTTTTTGTTGGTTGGTCATTATTATGGTTATTATGTTTATTGTGTCATTTTTTATTATTGAATGTAATGAGAGAGAGACTCCAACTTTTAAAATACACATTTCGAATAGAAAGAAATCCTCTTCCTGGTATAGTATGTATAGCAGACCAGCACGTCTTTTTTCTCCAATCAGAGGGGTGTCAGATGGTGTCAGCCAATCACCATTCTGAAGCCCTACCGTAATCTCTGTTATAGGGAGACGCCAGAATTCTGTCCCATAGTTTAGATACATGATAGTTACTTTAATTGTTCCGTGAGGGAAATAAAGTAAATCATTTTCATTTTAGGAAATTATTAAACGCTTGGTTAAAAGCCAAGGAGATTGTCTGTTATAGTGGACATAAAAACAAGAGTTTGCTGCGGCGTTATTGGAAACCCAAATTTAACAAAAAATCGCTGACATTATATCCTAGAAGATACAGACCGGCGCCAGACCGGGAGAATGCCCGCAGCGTAAAAGAAAATGCCTGATGAACTAGGGATTGGACAGTTTCCAAGTGCTTGTACAATCGATGGAAATGTTCAAATAAATGTGCAAAAGAAATAAACAAAATAATAATTTATTTCTTTATCATATTGGCTAGCTAATGTCCTCTCTTTGCCAGTTAATGGCTGTGTTTCTGCATTAGGTTGCAACGGGTGACTTTTCTCAGGCGGAAGATGTAAACAGCTTAATTTTCATGTTAAATAATTTTTTTTAATTAAAATTCATTCTATACAGCAATCGCATATTTGGCTACCGTTTCATAAAACTTTCATGCTTTAAATGTTTAGGGAGAAATGGAAGACTGGTGTGTATTTTTTCTTTAAACTACCAAGACCAGCCATACACAGTACAGTTTACATACAGTAATGTTTATGTTCCTAAATTAATATCATTTATTACCTTCAGATGTGTTATGCTCCTCTTCTTTTTATGCTCAGCTACTAAAATTTCCCTTTAGTGGTAAAATTCCATATAAATATTCAATACTAAGTGGATTAAAATGTGCACAGTAAGGAGATTAAATAATTAAATCTTTTCACTACCAACCAATGCATCACAAGTGCCCTGCGGTGGCTTGTGGGTAGTTTACCGTACCGTGGGTTTGTACCGTGCATTTTGAATGGTTGCATCTGTGTGTTTTAGAGGTCCATATTCTCACTCCTTAGAATTGTTTTGACTGAATTTGTAATTCTTAATTTAATGGAGTTTAGAACAGAAATTCAGAATGAAAGTTAGATCCTAATCTTCCACACTTCCACTCCTCCCTTTTATATAAATCTCACACCTACTGTAGGACTTTCCCTTGTGTACCTCTCTCACATCACCACCCATTACTTCATCTACAGCCTTTCAGGAGCTCACTAGGTCAATCTTGGCAGTAGTGAGGGTGTTTTGGGCAGCCTCATCCACACGGCTAGACTGCCATTACCACTTACTCACTGCATATTTTGTCCCTCTATCAATTCATTATGATCTAACTGAACTACTGAAATATTATGAATGGATCATCTTTATAGTGTAATTACAGTGTAATTCTAGTTCTTGTCTTCATAACATTACATGTAATACTGTCGATAGATATCACCCTGTCTTGACTGACTGGAGAAATTACCTTTATTGCGACTGATGAAATTATAATAGATGCAGGAGATTTGTTCACCCGAATGTTTCTAGTACTGTATGTGTAACATTTCTGCCTCTTCTGTACTAATACTATTTCATAGATAGTATAGCTTTCTGATTTTTTATTATCATTCCTTTTAAGATAAATCCGTTCTATTGAACAACATATCTTTAAAATGCTGATTTATTATGCTACTTTACATACTGCATTCATTACTTATTTCATATTGATTTCATTTTAATTATCTTAATCTCTGCCTCATTCTTGTTAGGATCACATCTCCCCAATGTTCCTCTCGTAGCAGGATGTGGGCAACTGAGGCAGCAACAGTCTGATTGATTGGGTTATGTTGATGGCCAGGATGGTGTCAATGTTGACTCTCACTCAAGGTTTGCAATTTCAGTGTTGTTCTAATGAATACAGTCTAGCAGGGAACAATCAGTAACAACGGTCACACCCAAGTCGTTCAGGAAGCAATTAGGTACTGGTGCATGGAAATGTGAGGAGTTGCTAAACCAGTTTTAACCAGACCAAGAGAGGAAGAGGGAGAGCAGGAGAGTGAACAAAGGAGTGATAAGGGCCCATAACACCCAAGGTCAGTACTCTCACACCTCTCAAACAACACAAGCCTCCTCCTGGAAAAATATTGGGCAAACCCGTTTTCAACAGGGACAGTGGAAAACCCCCTGTGGGGGATTGGCTAATGGGAGAAATAAAAAAAATCTGAGCCGGAACAGAGGCGGCTCCTGATTTGAACAAGACCCTGGAGATAACACAAGGGAAGCTGTAGAGTGCAAGACCACGAAGACAAGGACCCATTGGTTCAGGAATTGATGACCATGGGAGACACTGGCATTGGGACAGAGGTACTGTACAGAGACTTTTAATACCTGAAGGCAAAGAACAAAGAAACCGGGCCAGCTAGCCTATACAAACTGAGGGGAATGTAGTACAGCCCGCAGGGGATTTCTAGTGTAACCTGTACAGGGACTGGGGAAATTGGACTGCGTGGTACCCCTCTCCTTTAAGTGGCTAGTGTTCTCTGAGCCATCAAAGACTTTACAGGTACTAAGAAGAAAGATTCTAGTGGCTTTTCTTCAGTACTATACAGAGAAGACTGCTGTCCCTCTGGATTCATTATTGATCCCGAAGGGAAATTGATGTGTTACAGCAGTCTAGCCCAAGAGAAGCAAAAAACAAAACATGAGCCTTGAAATGACTTTTTGTTGTTGTGAATACTGTATTTGTTGTGCCTTTGGGTGATAGTGAATGTTAATGTACTTAGAAAATAAAAAGGGCACTTAAACGATAGAAATGCTTTGTCACTGGTCTGTGTGTCCATTTGTGATTCTGGGAGATAAACAGAACCTGTGGTGATGTAGAGGGGCCCTAGCACCCTGTTTGTATTGCTAGGTGGCATAGTCATATATGAGGCAGGAAATGATTCTTGTTTGAGGCGTCACCTCACTGTGACACTCTTACCTCTGTTTTATTCTGAATTGTCATTTCCGCCACTTCATTTTCAGTTTCTGTCGACCCTGAAGGATTTTACAAGTAGGGAAAATAAAAATATCACCCATAAGAACCGCTTGTTCCTTTTTGATTTCAGAACATAAGAATAATGTTATGATTGAAATGTGAATTTGGTGTCCTGCAGTGGCTTTCTATGGTGTCTCCATGGCTTTTGAGGGTTTTTTTTATTAGTCTGACCCATATAGATTCTGAGACCTTTGATTCATTTAGGTTAAGTTCCTTTATCTGAATTCTTTTTGATATATAGTGCTATATCTCTACCTCTTCCATCTTTCTTGTCTCTCTGGAATACTATACCTACAAATGCTGTATTCTTCAGTATTTCTTACATCATAGTTACAGTACACGTTTTTGCAGTAACTTGTATTCCAAAATTTCTGTAGATTCTTTACCCCTATAATTCTAGTTTAAATGATCCTGTATTTCTCTTGTACATACTTGCCCTAAACAGATTCCTGTCCTTGTCATTTACTATAAATGTACACCATTAAGAAGGTATACATAGATCTTGCTATAGAAAGGTTTCCAGCTGTCAAAAAAGCCAACAGCTTTTCAGTATATAATGCCCTCAGATATTCATCATATTCACTTATCAGTTTGTGCAGTTTTCCTCTTTTGCTTGGTGGAAGCAGGATCAAAGAAAGGATCACAGATAAAATTTGCTTTCAGTTTCCAAGGTGAATTTGGTTTGTATGGATAATCTGCTGATTATGGCAATGTTGCTTGTCTCTACATGAACAATATGAACAACAATCTCAGGTTTGGCACCTGCCCCTCCTGTGGGCTGGTCTGCTAATTGAACCATGTTAGTATGCTTGGCACCATGGTTGTATTGCTTACCCACTGCATATCATATGTTCATTACTCTTAATAATGCAGATTTCATTACCCATCACTTCCCCCTTTTGCATATGTTTTAGTGAAACTGGCATTGATTTAAATTACTATGTCTGTCTGTTTGAATTTGGGTCTCTAATTGCTGAGGAACCACAGTTACAGCTTCACTGTAATTAAACAATGCCCTGACCAAACAGCATATCACTGGTTGTCATACCTAGTGTTCACATGGACTGTAAGTAAGGACTTGGAGATGGAGAGGCTGATTGACATTTAGACATCATAATGTAAAAGGAACAGTATGAATATATAACAATAAGCTTCACATTGGGATTCACAAGTTATATTTATTAATAATTGGTTCAGAAAAAATAATTTGATAATTTATTTGTGTACTTAGGAATTATCTGTTAATTAGGAATGACTAATAAATGATCAACATAGCAATTCATGTACCACTCCTCCCAACATGTTTTTTTCATATCATTCACAGAAACTTAGATATTCTCTCCCATGTAAATCTGCATTAACACTTGCTGCTTAATCTGCATACCAACACAATTTCATACAAGTGAAATATCAAGTGAAAATAAATTGTGACTTATCCATTTAGAATCTGCCACAAGCATTTTTTCCATTATATATTACCCAATGTTTGCAATACAAAGACCATATTGAATTATTTATTAATCACAGTCTATTAACTTTTTTTGGTAACTGTAGTTTTTAATGACAGAATACATATTTATTTATGTGGCTAATTACAAATAAGTGGAGAAATTGCCTGCTATCTGAGCATATTAACTTTCTTTATATTCTTCTGACCTTGAACATTTGTCAGAGTTGCTTGTTGATTTTGTTCTATAATCAATTTTCTAATCACAATTTACAGCTGTGGCAAACAGAAACCCTCATGAATTGTTCGGCAGGTATTTGCATATACAGCAAGTGAAAATATGTCAAGTCCAGCTATTTTATGACCTCCAAGGACACTTGAAAAATAAATGATGAGGGTTATTTATCATCTGAAGGTTCTTACGACAGTATTACCAGTCTTGCTATTGTTATTGTAGTCATTCACTTGTCACAACCACAATACATTACTAAGGTAAATAAAATTGTATTGCTATTAGTGTGTCTACGACCATGAGCATGTCACTGTAGATCTATTCCTGAGTTCATGCTTAAAAACACAATAGATATTCATTATAGAATATCCATGTGCATGTGGTTTAGAAAAAGAAAATACAAGTTTGATGTACATTAAATATTTTCAAGCTAAATTGCACTTTTGTTTTCAGATTTGATAACATATGTGTAATAAATAATACAAAAAAACATTGAGCTATGGGGACGTTTTAATTCAAAGGTTATTCTTATACACTGGAGATAATAACAGTCACCAGCAGGGCTGGCCCTAGTTTTTTGGGGTCCCTAGGCAAGACCTCGGAAAAGGGCCCATACAGATCATGATTTACGCATACAATACTATTATCAGCTCCCAACACAACCTTATTTTACTACATAGAACAATAAAATAAATTAATTATATAATGAGAACACCTGTTTGAAATACACATACTGTAATTAATAACTTATAAACCAAGAACACAAGTCACACATATTACAAAGACGCTGAAAAGAGAAGAGAGAAAACACAATGTTTTGGCTGTGAGCCGAAACGTTGTGTTTTCTTCTATGCTCTTTTCAGCATGGAATAATCCTATTACTTGTTCCTTTGCAGACTATGCATGCTCACGCAGCTCCCCACCTGAACTACAATATTACAAAGATAGCGTATTTCAACACTGGAAGTAATAAAATGGAGCATTAACAACAATAAATAATGATAAACAGGATCTCTGTTACTTCCAAAATTTAGAAAATCATTCCTTACAAATGATTGCATTGAAACCTTTGTAGAAAGGAATTGCAGAAATAAATATGCAATAAAGTAAGAAATAAAAAACAGATCTACTCAATAATAAGTGAGGTGAGATCAGTAATGCTGGGAAGATGGGAAACCTTTATAAAAAACATTTTATAAATCGATTTCCCTATATTTTCGACCTCAGGTTTGATTTAATCAACTTGCTGCTCTCTGCTCTTGCCGCTATCACCGGGAGCAAGACTGCAATCCATAGGGCTACAGGTTGAGTGCACAATATTCCATTTAATGAAATACAGGAGAAACCACAAGGAAAACAATGTGTTTGTCGATCTAGCCAGGCATTTGTACAATTGTGGGAAATATGAATCTGTTCACTTCTAGTAAAAAACACCTCAGGTGGTCTACAGTACATCTCTGGTTTGAAACTACCATTTGTTACTTGGATTTGACTGGCTCAAAACTAAATTAAATACAAGTTATTACATTATTAGGCATATTGTGCATTATTACACAGTAACATATTTGTATTCTCTCTAATTGACTACAGCAATGCTCTACTCGCTGGGGCATCTAAATCTACCCTGAACAAACTGCAGTATGTCCAAAATTCAGCAGCCAGAATCCTGACCAGGTCTAGTGCAAGTGTTCACATTACTCCTAGCACGGAGTCCTTGCACTGGCTTCCGGTCAAATTCCGGATAGACTTTAAAATCCTCATGCTCACCTATAAAGCTCTACATGGTTTGGCACCTCAATACCTGTCTGAACGCCCTACGCCCCACCTCGCAACCTCCGCTCTTCATATTCTGCCCTCCTTACTGTCCCCCAAGCCCGTCTACATTGTATGGGTGACAGGGCCTTCTCCTGTTATGCCCCCAAGCTCTGGAACTCTTTGCCCAAGGATATCAGAGAGTCACCTTCTCTAAACTCCACACTCAAAACCTTCTCATTTCCATAGCCCAGCCCCTTATGCAAAACCAACATCCCTCCCCTGTTCTCTCTCCGCTGGCGTTTGTAATCGTTTCTATTTTTAAATAAATTTTAGCAAAGTCATGTATTTTAAAAATCTTAAGATTTCTATATTTATGTCTTTATTTAGTGGTTTCATTAGTGACAAAGGGTAAACTTTCTTGAAAAAATGTATTTTATGTAAACCATGTTTGCTATTAATTCATTTAGGGCTAGAATATGTTAATTGTCTTCCAATGAAAGAAGGGTTCCTTTCGCTGTAGTCGGGCTGACGTTAGAAGCTTGCCACGCCCGGACTGTTACACCAACGCATTAGCATGTTAAAGCGATTTCATTGAGGAGCCTAGCTTTCTTAACTAGTAAGTACTGTACTTCCTTGGTTTTGGAGGGGGGGAGGAGTCTTTCGCTGGAAATCTCGCCCCCTTCTACTTTGAAAATACCTGTGAAACCGGTTTAATTCGTCACAGCCAGCACTCCCGCAGAGAGGGGGGTTGTACTTGCAGTGTATACAGTAGATGAGAAAGCCAGAGCCGACCGCTACGCCACTCACATGTTATGCTCTTCGTTAATGTCTAAGCCGGAACACATCATTATATCTCATTTTGTATTTCTTTAAAATTAAAAAATCGTTTGCCCAGCCTAACAGTATTGTTGTTATTGTTTTTATCCTGTAAAGAGCTCTGAGGAGCCACCTTTAAAGCCGCCATATACAATAAAGTTCTTTATTATTACTATTGTTAATTTGCTGGACAGAGAGGTGAACATTATTACACAGAAGACAAAGATAGCGATTTACGTTGCATTTTGCATTGTGCTGCTGTAATACAGTTTTAAATAAAAGTCTAAACAGTATCAGCTTTATTTATGGGTTTTAAATAAAGGCAATTTAAATGCGATTTAAATCAATATCAATGTTTATATTGTAACGCATAGGTGACTATTCATTGTTATCAAAATGACTTAAATTTGATCATGTTGTGATATTTAGAAATATACATTTGTTTGGTGCGAGTGAAGTTTTATTTAATCTCTGAGCCAGGGAAACGTTTTATCATACAGCGTGTACAATTCTTGTGTTGCGGTACATGAATATAATTATATCGTTATTAATTTCTTTAGATACGCGATTCCATATTATATTCCCTTTTAATCAAATTCTAAAAGTATGCTTGTTGACTCCGGTATCACGTTAGTTAAAGACTTCGATGCTAAAAATGTTTAGGGAGAAATGGAATTCTTTTGTGTATGTTTTCTTTAAAGTACTGAGACCAGCCATATACTGTATGTTTATGTTCCAAAATTAATATTGTTTATGGCCTTCACACGCGTTACAGTAAGCTCATATTCTTTTTATGCTCAGCTACTAAGATTTCCCTTCAGTGGTAAAATTCCATATAAATATTCAATACTTAAACGGGCACAGTAAAGACATTAAATATACATATACATACTGTATACAGTTCTGTTTGCATACAGTAATATGATTATGTTCCTAAATCAATCTCTTTTATGAACATGTGAAAGGCATGGTGAATCAGAGATTCTCAAAAATTACTGTACTTTGCAAATGCGTGATTGCGAAATGCTGTGGTGTTACTTTTACAAAGACGGTCAATTAAAAAAAAGAATGTGGACCAGGGCAATACTTTGAGTTTAGAGCTTGTCCAAGGTCATTCATTATTAATACTATTAGTAATATCTTTGTTAAAGACAGCTCAAACATGAGAGGGTGAGCTTTATTAGCTCCACCTCACGGAAATTCCGGATACTATTATTTTACTTGCGGTACTATAGGAGAATTTACGGTAACTCGCGGTAGACTGCGTAAAGCGCACCGCAAAATAATGCGGTATGGCCCGCTTGTTTTGAATGGCTGCATCTGTAAGTCTTCTTTAACTAATTTAGAATGTATTAGAATTACTTGAGCAAGCAACAAAATATATTGTTACAGCTTCCTGTGACTTAAAAAGTGTCTCTTAGCTTTTAGATAAAGTTTGTGACACTAGGAAGAGTAAACACTTCTAACTTCAAAGCAGAGGGGATGTTTGCTGAGGTCTGGTGGGGCCCCTTGAGCAGAAACAATAGTAAAGTTTATCTTAGTATGCCTAGGCAAGTTGTGGATTAATGATTGCAAAGGAGCAGGACATAAAGACACAGTATAAGTTAACCTTAAGACCACAGGACAGGGGAGAGAGGAGAAAGAGAAGCACGGGGAAAGGCAGGAGGAAGAAGCAAGGAGAGCAGAGAGAAGAGAGAAGAGTCCAGAGGAATTAAGACTTGAAGGTTGGGCCAGGCGAAAGCCTTTACTTCTTGATCAACCAAACCAAACCTGACTGGTGCTAAGTATTCAAACCTTGTCAGGGAGAGAGTGCTTTTCTGTTTTTAGACAACTTGGGTTTCCTGGTTAAAAGATAACTCAGTTAGTTTTACTTTTATTTTTTGTTTTGTTTCATTTGTTTAATTTGTTTATTTTTATTTGCTTTGGCAACACTGATTGTACCCATGGTCCTGCTAATAAAGTACCTTGAATTGAATTGAATTGATTTAACTGCAGGTTGCTTTTTATTTAGTTAGGAGGCAGCCCATCTCTTGTGTGGCCTCTGTAGGCATATTAAGAGTTTAGTGCTTAGTAGCAGTCTTTGGTTTTCTGGGTGACCAGAATGTTAGGCCTCTGAAACACTGTGTCTATAAATAATGTATATAAAGTAACATCTTTTGTTGTGTGTTGTGTCATTGTTTTAAAATATCCGTCCAGCCCCATTTGAAACAATATACTATACTATGGAGATTAGTAAAACTTTAAGACTTGAACATGGCACCACATAAATGCATTAAGGTGTTAAAACTTTTTTTTTAATTACAGGTAACAGAATTAGATATAGAAACTGTAATTTCAAATCTAAAGCATCACTTTGGGATGTGTGTTAGGACCACTGCTCTTCCTAATGTGTATAAATGATCTAAATTCCAGTATAGTCAGTAAACCATCTGTTGCTAAAAAAAGATTAATAAAATATGATTGACTCTGAGCATGCTATAGAAGGTGTTATCATCTATATTGTATATAAGTATTTAAAAAGATTGTATTATTTTTTAATTTTTTTCTCTACAAAATATTTATTTGGACACAATCACTTTTTTATAAACATGACTTGAATTGTATGGTATTATCTGCAAGCACCTAGGCACATTTTTAAATTGAAGAGATCCTTAAAATATGGCATCTGTTTTGATATCACCTGCTTTCATTTTTTTCCATTTGGAAAGGATCTATCATAGATAATATTTATGTGGGAAATAAAAAACTCTTTCAATAGTTATAAAATACTTGCTTCAAGCTGAAGTGACTTAAGTGTTGATGTCACAATTCACCAATAATGTAATATCCTTCAAAATTCCCAGTGTCTCTTGTTGTATTGTTTCTGTTTGCGTTTGCTGTTGTGTAAATGTTAAGAATTTGTTTGATATCTAGAATTTGAATAAAGGTTTTATTAATAATAATCAATTATTAATAATTGATAATAGTTGATTTAAACTAGAAACTAGAATAAATTATACTGGTTCCTTAAATAATTAATAATTAGTGAAATTTTGTCACTCATCTGTGACAATTAATTAGCTGTGCAATTATATTAAAATATGAAGTTTGATTAGGGATCTGCATCAGCCTGTGAGCTACAAACAGTTATGAATTCCACACTGAAAATTATAAAAGATAACCTCCTTTCAGTACGAGGCTTCACCAGAAACATTGTGAACATTTTGAAATGCTGGGTTAAATTCTTCCTTCTACTTTTTAATTCCAATAATACATATATTGCTTTTATTTACCTATGAATTTAAATTATGTATACAGTCAGAGGCTTCTTTGTGTTCTTAGTTTTATTACTTCTTTGCTGTGTCTTCTGTGTGGTGTCCAAAGTGGATGATCCGTTCCAAGGAACTCCCCTCGGAAACAGTAGGCAGTGCACATCCACAGAGCCACCACACCACCCACAGTGTATTACACCATTATCATATACTCACATATATTTTATAATATTTTTGAAATCACAAGGAGCAGGACAGTTGCCATTGATTTAGTAAAATATGTAATGTAGGGATCTCAGAACTATTTTTTTTTAGGTCTGTAGCGTTTTCTAATTTTTATTTCAGCTCTTACAGCTGAATTCACATTGGAAAGGACCATCTTTACAGTGTGCAGCATACAATGCATAAGTGGAATATACAATACATCATCAATAAAGACCAGTGAACCAGTTCCAGAGGCAGCCATGCATGTCCAAGCCATGACCCTATCTGATGTGTACAGATACATGTTGTCTGCCAATGTCCAAAAAATGCCTCCAAACTCATTGGGTGGCAATTCACTCTGCAGCAAGGAAATGACAGAAAACTTCATAAACAAGCAACAAATGAAAGAGGCTGTAGGTGAGGCTAGGCAAAGCATCTCAGAGTAACATATCCAGAGTAGTGATTTTTGTGGATTGCAGTTTTGAAGCAGTCATTGAATGTAAAGGATATGCGATCAAAACAATTTTAAATTAAAAACTGTAACATCAAATTATAATACAAGATAAAATGCTTCCAATATCAGGATTAAAAGATGACTAATCTTATACCTTAAGTAGTTTACTTTATTTTTCTCTAACATTATGTTCACAGTGTAAGTCGGCAGTTCAACTCGCATGCCAAAAAATAATTAAATGTATTTACATATTATCACATAGTAAATGTATTTACATATTACCACATAAACATACAAAATATTATTACAAAATATTACTCTTTCCTGATAAATTATACCTCACTTGTCCCCTAAAATATAGATTAACATTCCCGTAGACTAATGGAAACACAGCTGCTTAAGGAAGTAATGATGGTTTGTGTACAACCATAAAAATATCCCACTCTCTAAAATTGATGCTACATTATGAGAACTTTTTCTCTAACAGATAATGCATCCCAGGGATACAAGCTCTGCCTGATTTGTGCTAAAACAAAATAAGTACTCAAGTGCTCATATAAATGCCCGAAAATATTTGTTAGGTATTTTCAACCTTTTCAGTCTTTAAAAGATTTGCAGGAACTTTTGTCTGTAGGGAAATGGAGCATGCTTGTGATGAGTTTCTGGATTACCCAGTTCATCCGTTTGTTATTTTCTTATCTAGTTAGGGCATCTTTTCACAAAGTTCTCCACCTGATTGTACCTCCAATCCCAAAGGAAGAGGTTTCATATTTGTGGGGTTTGTCAGTTTTCTGTTTCTAGTCAATACAACTGATATCTTCGGCCATGTTCCAATTCTAATTAAACAACGCAGTACCTGACCTTAGAATATATCACCATGCCCAGTGACCCAATGCCATCTGTTTTTAATCCTAGATACTGTCTGTAATTGGCTACACGATACAGAATATTTAATGGCTAAATAATAATTTATATTGGTGTAAGTTGTTATATACCCACAACACAGAACAAAATATTGTAGATATGTCAAATTGATTGCTGAAAGGTCTGATGGTTTTCTTGTGGCTGCTAACTGGAGTAGCCAATCACAAAGAGATTGTCAAAACAAGAATCCCAGGTTAAGGCTGGGCTGAAAATTAGACAGACGACTTGGGTGTCTGTCACTGCTGGGCCATAATTTCAAACTCAGGGGCTCAGATGCCAGCACTCAAAGCAAAAAAGACTGGTAGCAGAATTACAGCAGAAGTCATGCAGGAAAGGGCATGAAGTTAAGAAAGTGAGTGAGAAGCTGTCACTATGCTAAGCTTTTGATAATCATTAGACATGTCAGCTTTAGCTGATCATTCTTTTTGCTGTTCCAAAATGATGGTTGCATAGTTAATTTAAGTTAAATGCAGCGAGACAGTTGAGTTTGGAAAGCACTTAATGCTGGAGATGCAAAAAAAAATAACTAAAAGAAATATTATTAATTTTCTGAGAACATTAGGAGGTAGCAACAAAATGGGAATGGGTGGCTCTTGAAGGGACTGAGCATAAAGCCCTAAATACATTTTAAATAAAGAAGGAAGAAAAACTGTGCTGGGGATAGCAGATTATTACAGTACATACTGTACACTGAAGTAGTAAAATCAAAATTAGCCTTCGAGGAACCAATAAGAAGTCCTTCAAATATGTGGTCATATAAAAGTGATTAGTGTGAAATGTAGAAAGCTATGCAGGTTTAAAGAGAAAGAATGATGTGCATGGCATAAGAGATCCTGAAATCCAGCATAAACATCAATAAAATATTCTGTCCAATGTACCTGTAACAAAGTTTTCAATCCATTGCACACAGCAGATTGTCAATAGATCCTTGAAAAAGCAAGCAACAAAATGAGAAAGTAAGACTAGAAAAAGCATGTTATTGTCTAATTCACTCTGGATTCATTCTGGGTAAAGTTTTACCCAGTAAATTGTAAAAGTTTTACACATAGGTCAGAGGAATTCAGCGTTATAGGAATTGAGCTACAATCTACTATTCAGATACCCACACTAGCTATACTGTAAAGTGGCTAGGAAGTGAAATACATTTCTATGATTGCCTTTAAAAATTGGAAGTGGGATAAAGCAGTGGAAAGGACAGCAATGTGTATTGAGCAATAAGTAAAGCAGATCTGGTCAAATCAAGTCAGGGACTGGAAAGTTTTTATACATGAAAAGCCAAAAGAACAAAAACAATATCCAAACAAAGCTGCCCTTTAAGACCAAATACATTTACTCTGACATTGAACTAAGTAGAATAATAAGATTCAGCAAGTGAAACAGTTGAAAAAATAAGCTAAATAGACACTATCCATGGGTAGAAGCAGGAAACAAAACAAAATCCTTGTTAATTATGTCTGTATCACAGAAATGGCTGAATTCAGACAGCAGTGGGGCAGACTGGAAGTAAAGAATTTTCTTTTGCAGACTTTATTTTACATGTATAGATGATAAGTACAAAGAAAACTGTTTTAATACAGATATAGTGGGAAAATGAGTTAAGTTAAAACCTCTTTAAATGAGCAACCATTCAGTCAGCCACAATAAATTGATCCACTTAGAGCATCATGGAATCTTGGAGCTTAAACTTGAAAGCAAATGCTTTCAAGCAAACAGCAAATGATGAGAAAGTCCACTCATCAGGACAGGTGATGGCTGAACACTAGATCCAGTGCACCAGGCATCAGAGGGTACAGACTTCCCGCATGCCAATGATTAAATCAACTGCAAAAGTGAGACATTCGAGAAGTTGAAGAGAGCTTTCAACAACAACCACTTGATCAGATATTGCTATTATTAACAATGTGTTTTACATGGGCATTCTGCCTACAGCCTTCCAGTTGTGAGTCCAGAGCCTTATGCACTATTAAACACACCTAGTAATGATCATACTTTGGGAAGAGTGGTTTCCTGCTCCTGTAAGACCTCGGCCAGTGATCAGATTAGCTGTGCCTGAGAAATCAGTTGCACAAAATGATTTATAACCTTTTGTATCTTTAAATTTATATTCTTCCAATCCAAGTCATCGAAAGACATTATTGCAACTGTAGAAAAGAAATTCTATACGTCAGGTTCACTGAGAAAGGCACAGTACATTTATTAGGAATAGGTAATAGGTTAATTCCATGATGAAAAGCAAAGAAAGGAAACAACGTTTCGGCTGTGGAGCTTTCTTCAGGTGTGAGTTATAAGTTTATTAATAAGTTTATATAATATATTTATTATGTATGCATACAGGAATTGCTCAGCCAAAGGAGCAACATGCAATTCAAACGTTTCTCATTTATATTGACAACCAGTTACAAAAACAAGCACAAAAAAGAAAAGTTAACATATTTGTGCAGTAAAGCGTAGAGCAAAGATATCGCAGGACAAAGACCGCTTATTTACAACTCCAGACATCCACTCCCTACTAGTCCTTGAACATTATTTTAAAGTTTGGTGCAATTTCAGTGCCGCATAACCTCATCTATTGCTCCCGTTACTCCTCAGGCAGTTTTTATGACCAGACAGAATCCTTTTCTTCACAACCATTTGTAATTGTTAAATGTATATTTGATCACTCAATTGATCAAATTGCTCAAAAGTGTACGATCAGGAAAAAATGGATTAGATGAAACAATAACATGCAGTTGAATGCCATAGCCAAGGACATCTGCTCCTGAATTCTTTTTTAAAGTTCTATTTTTATACTTCTACAAATAGTATTGATAATAACCCAATGACACTGGATATAATATATCACTTTTTTAGAAGCTCCAATGTATGAATATACATGTGAAGATCAATCTGTATACATTTTACTGCTTACAAAATGTTCTGTATAAACCTACGTTAAAAATTGATTATTTCCTCAGCTGGATTGCCAGTTAAGAAAAACAATAATAACAATAACAATAATTATAATAATAATAATAATATTATTATTATTATCATCAATTTGTCTTAGTCTATGATTGCATGAAGATTCCCAAGGTTTCCCTTTTGTACAACAATCAATATTTTAATAGCCATATATCAGAAAGATAAAAGATAAATAAATGTTGAAGTAATGATATAATGAGATAGTAAGATTTTTTTTCTGAGCACTGCAGTATGAAAAATGAATCCCCTACACTGTTGATAGTTGACATTAAGTAGACAAAACAAAGGAAGAAATGAACTTATACTGAGACATTATGACATGAAGTTATTTCAAGTAGATCTGAAAAAGTAATAGCCTACATAAAAAAACAACAACCCTATTATATGATTTTATAGTTGCAGACATAATTTTTTATAGCCTAATAAAAATGTAAAAATTTCAACACTAGAGATACCTAAAAACTGCAGGAAATCAGGCATTCACAGAAGATATTTTAAGCTGTATAAAAAATTGACTTGAGGCAAAACTGAATGTAAAAATATAAAAAACAATTTTCAATTGGAGTATTTAAAACAAAAAGTTGTGTAAGTTGGTTCAGGGCACAGCTTTCAAGAAAGGCAAAAAACAAAGGCTTATTTCAATAATATGGAAATAAGGAAACAATATATCTTACAAGTGAAAATAAAATGTCCCAGGGTTTGAATACACAGAGCTCAATAACACCATGTTATGCCATGCTCATGAGAGCAAGAAAACTGTCTAATGATAACATTAGATGTTAGCTTAAAAATGCCTGGATTTGTGAAAACAAAGTCAAGTCAAGCTTTGAGGTATGCAGTGTAATTTGATTACAGCATGTAAAGTGCACACCACTAGCTGAAACTGACAGTTGTGTCATAGAAACAGATGTGGGTGTAATGCAGTGCTTTTGATAATGTCTAGTAGACCTTCTAGATGAACAGTGATCTGGATGTCAAAGCACTTCCCCCATAAAAGATAGTGTAACCTGCACTTGAAGGCATGATTAACAAAGAGACATGTGTGACACTTGCTGTCAGGGTAAACCAACTCAACATTTCCCTGGATAATGTGAACAACATCATCCACAGGTAGGCCAGGTACTGCAATTTGTGCATCTTATGAGTAACAGAGGCACTTGGATAACATACTTTCCGTATCAGACATTTACCTTGCTACACAATCATACTAGGCTACACACTGCACACTTACCTGTATGTATATTTAATATACTTGTGTTAAAGGTGGGAAGTGCCAGACCACCCACCTCACAGCCCTGGCCTGCACCAAGTGGTTTCCAATCCTAAGGAACCAACTGTCCAGCAGACAAATTGCAGCCTTGACATTACACACGATGGCTACACCTACAGTAAGTTCAGTTTAAACAGATTTTTCTGGTCAAGATCACAGTAAAAATGAAAACAAAAATCCAAATTTTTCTTATAAAAAGTGTCTAGATGTTTTAAATTATGAAGCCTGAAGACTCCTAGGGAACCCTTTCTCTTTAAAACAGAGATGCCTGGGTGTGGCGGAGCTAGTATGTCACGGTAACGTTATCCCTGTGCATAGCAGGGACCCCAGCTGCCTGGGTTGAGGGAGGTCACCTTTATCTCATTCGGCTGGTTCCCTATTGCATTATGCTGGAGACCTGGGTTTGCACCCAGGTGTTGTGGGACTAACCAGTGTGGTGAAGAAGTGAGGGCACGAGCCTGCACAGAACCGCGACGGTCACATGGGCATGTTTTTTTTTTAATTGAGATGCCTGGGCAATATTTTTTAATTGATATGAAATGAGGCAGGAGTTTCATCTCCTTTTCTCTAAATCTCTGTCATTTATGTGAATGCCCTTTCGCTGTCAACCAATTGAATTTTAATAACCTACTGATTTTTAATAACCTTTCAGAATGTGCATGCCAGGAATTAACACATTCACTTTTATTTATGGATCCTTGTGTCACTAATTCTAATGTCAATATTAATCATACTGTTAATTCCAATAAATGTACTGTACATTATATATTATTGAAAAATAATATTGTATAAATTTAAGATGAACAGCTTACTCTTTAGTGTGAACCTTGTGTTCTCTAATCTCAGGCTCATTGTTTTTACATTTTAAGCAGCTCACAAGCCTCTAAATGTTCAGTTGTTAATTGGCTACAGGAGGGACAAATAATTGACTTAATATTTAAAAATACCTGTTCACAGACATATTTAGATTCAAAAACTAAAAGAAGTGAAAATGACACTTTCTTTAAACAATCACATTT
This sequence comes from Lepisosteus oculatus, assembly GCF_040954835.1. Taxonomy (NCBI): domain Eukaryota; kingdom Metazoa; phylum Chordata; class Actinopteri; order Semionotiformes; family Lepisosteidae; genus Lepisosteus; species Lepisosteus oculatus. The sequence goes on along the minus strand of NC_090702.1, from coordinate 35,769,030 downwards.
CAGAGGCAGGGACATCCAACAGGTCACAATAGAAAGGGTGTAATCTCTCTTAATGGCTTCCATTATATGCCACATATCCCTTTAAAGTCTATAAGGTTGTTTTTGAACATAATAAGTCAATGAGCTGCATTTTAAAATCCTAAACACTCATCCAGTGAAATACTTTCAAATCCATGTTATTGCTATCACAGTTGGGGTTGGATCAGGAAGAAACCATCAAGTCAGAACTTTGGGAATCTTGAAATACTGTATAACAGAAAATTCTGATTCTGAATAAAGATCGTGCAGGTACATTCCAAACTCATCAACATTGCTGGTTTTTAATGGAGTTTTTAATAGCAGAAAGTGTAGGTGTCAAGAACCCCAGAAAAATAATTACAAATTTAAAAAGAAATTCCTTCAGTCTTTTGTTTGCTCTGTTCCCTAAAGATGGAGGTTTAGTTTCTATATATGCACAGTGATACCAGTTGGAAACATTTGAAGTGTGCCAGATTTATCATCATATCTTTAATGTGTTTTTGACAATTTCTGACAAAATGATAATTAATTGCATCATTACAGCCCACAAAGCCTTCCGAAACCTTCTCAGAGCTTAGCCAACACATTTATGCAACGCAGAATGTCCTTGTATGCACTGTCCCCTCAAGCAGAGTTTGATACTGCCATAACATTCAATATATTCACTACTGTTGTCATCACATATTTAAGATCAGAATTATAAATCATTGCACAAAGATTTTTGATAAATAATATAATGAACATTTTCCTTTAGGTGACAATTCTGTTTTTCTTGCAGGGGCACCATCAGTTGTTACACAAAATATTTAATTCTTACCATCATAAAGGAATTATAACTAACACAAAACACATTTGTCTATGTGTCTTTCATCAAGAGATATGCCTTGATGGCTTTGGTAAAATCAAGCTTATCATACACTTTAATCCAATCATCACTACTTAGTACATTGGGCACATCTCTGTTTATGATATCTCATATAACATTTTATAATTTGTCTATAAACTATAAAAACCTGACATGCAGTTTACTCTTTTGTATAAAACAATAATTTAACTAGCCTTGCCTGTCACAAAAAATACACTTTATTCTGTTCTGAGCTTGCTGAACTATCAAATAAACTTTATTCCTGAGTTTGCTGAACATGCTGACCAATTTATGAGCCGTTAAGGAAAGAATTCTACAGCTCTTCAGTGTGAACTGAATACATTGTAGATATTGAAAATTTTAAGAAAGGTTTGGTGAAAGCTACAGTGCTGATAGACCCCTGATTTGTCCCACCATTCCACCTTTTAATGGGATCTTCTAAAGAGGCTGTCACTGTAGTGATATGTCAAAAACAATATGGCACACTGATGTCAACTGCCTATGTTCTACACCGTTGACAGGGTGTTAAAAACAATATCTATTCCCCAGACATTTACAAGCAACGTTTTGGGCTGTGATTATTTTTCTGCATCACTGGACTGAACATGCTTAGGTTGCAAACACCCCACACTCTCCTAAGCCAAAATTCTGCAACTAGACACAGTTCTGCATGGTATACTCTAGAAGCACTTCCCCAGTATCCCAATATCTCTGCTGTTGTAAAATTCCAGGGTTTATCTTAAATGTAGAAATAAGGCTCAGATATTGAGATTAACATTCAATGTAATATACAAGCAACATCACTGCATCAATCTATCCACTTGTCCCATAAAACTATTATTGTAAGAGAAGATAGTACTGACAAAATTACTGTATTATGGTTATGCTGTTAACTACAACCATACAGTACATTATAACAAATCATCACATCATTTTAATGTGTCCTGAAATATATAGCATGTGATATTTTGATCTCTGTTTTAATTGTACTGTTAGAAAGCATTACTGGAAATGGAGAAACAATAGAGACGGTTTCACAGTAATATTGCTGGCCTGGTATCAAAAATTATATTCAAGATTTGTGTAGCAGATGCCTTCTCTGCTTATAAGTTAACCCTCCAAGACATGCATACAAGTCTACACTATGACTGTCAACTCCAGAAAGCCCATGAATACTCATACACATTGATTTAATTGAACCTCTGGCAAAGACAAACCAAGGTTATCAATAAATCCTTGAGATTACTGATAAATTTACAAAAAGGCTGAAGTTGTTTCTAGAAGACATACTGTAGTAATGCAGCTCATGTAACTGTGACAAAAAAAATATCCCACATGTTTTCAAAAGTTAGGGCACTCCAGTGATTAAATGTACACACTTCACAGGTAGCATTGTTAAAGATACGTAGAGCTTTAAGTATCACACAAGTACTTCACATTTCACATCACCCACAACCTTCAGTAGTAGGGCAAGTTTGTCACACTCTTCAAACTATACTGAAAAATCTTAATCAATAACAACCAAAAAATATACTTAAATGTTGTTTTTATGCTCTGTACCTATGCAATTCACACTGTAAAATTTAGAATTTCTCATACCTTGGGAGCTGACTTTCTATGAATACTGATATAGACAAAGAAAACCCGCATTGCCTGACATTTATAAAGTGCAGCCTTTGGCCATCTAATGAAGTGGGTGTATAGCAAAGGATTGCATTATTAAAACCAAAACAAAACGGATGATCTACACATCATTGTGTTGTCATCATTCCTACAGTACATTACTATACAGCATTCAAACATGATCACCATAAAGGGGAGATTTAACTGTATGTATGACTGGAGTTGCATTAGCAACACTATTTGCATGAGTGTTTTCTCCTGAACAGGCCCCTCAAGCATTCAAGGTTTAATAATATGCTTCCAGTTCTTTCATGTCATCCAGAAACTCCTGTGCTCTAAACTTAGCCAGCAAAGCTGCAATATAAGATATGGTAAAAGAAATGCTTATACTAATTTAAATAAAAATGAAAGTACAGCATCTAGGTGGTTAACATCCATCCATTTTCTGACCACTTTATCCAGTACAAGGTGACCTGGGAGCAGGAGTCTTTCTCAGAAAGCAACACATTTTGACATTGACCAATGTCAATGAGACTTGGAAATATAAGAGAGAAAGAAGCTTCTTAATAACAAAAAAATAGACAAAACATCCCAGTGGACAAATCATGCTAAAATATGAGAAAAAAATGTTGTGATTTCTCTAAATAAGAGACATAGGGGAAAATAAAAGAAATCCTAAAAAATAATGTGTATAATGAAAACCAAAGAAAAATATATAGTATAGGACAAATAATAGCCTTTATCTTAAAAAGGCATGGTTAAGTGAGGGGTGAGACAAACAATGGAAAAGTAAAGGTATAAGAATAAATATATAATAAATACCACATACAATGTTAATAAAACTTAAATGTCTAACATTTGTTTTGGTAGAAAAAGTATTTAGTGTGCAGAATTCTAAGCTTTCATAACATACTGTATACTGAAACTGAAGTACAAAATTACTGTATTGGTTTGAAAAACTGAAGTATCTTTTTATAATAAAAAAAATATTGAATGTCTTCCATTAACATCAAGGTTAAAAAGATTAACAAATTAAATAAAACTGATTTTAACGCTTTATTTAGAAAAATATGAAACTTACACACAAATCTACTGTAGTTATACAAGTGATGTAGGAAATGAAATAATATTTTATCACAACATGACACATTCATTTGTGCTCACATGTCAAACTCCTACTTGTTTTTACTATTCTGTTCTAAAAATATCCAGTTTGGAGCCACATCAACATTTTTTTTATTTCAATTTAGTTTTCATTTGAATGTTTAATCATAATTGGCTCAAGGTTATGTTAAAAATTGTTTTGTGCAAGTATGCTTTTTAAACATATCGTAGATCAAATCTATATTTTGTTGTTTTTGTACCTTGGATTGGAATTCTACTATTCTGTGAAATCTTGCATAAAGCATCAAGACAATTAAAAATTAAAAATAATTTCTTATTTTCACTGTGTAAAAAAAAAGGTTGTGGTGATGATGGGAATATCGTTAATTATAGCAAGTAGGAACTTCTGATAATTTCTTTCTGAGAATTTCAGGATTGTTTAAACACATGTCTATTATGTAAGTAAGGTATTGTAAATGACTGGGTCCTTTTATACGTATACACATAAGAAGGATTTCATAATCTGCCCTTTCTGCATACTTATTGGATAACAATTGATGGATCTATGGATCTTTTTCATAACTTCATTCACAACATCTATCCATTTTCTAATTGCTTCATCCAATACAGGGTCAATGGGGAGCCAAAACCTATCCTGAAAGGCAAGGAGCACAAAGCAGGATACACCTTGGAAGGGACACACACAGAGCACACATGCACATACTCACTTCAGGGCCAATTTTCCTACCTGCAGGAAATCCACAATCCTAAGTGCACTCCCTCTTCATTTCCACGTATATTCTGAGGTCAGGTTTTCATTGCTGTAGTACATTTCTGGTTTCACTTTGACATTACTTTTCAGGATTTAAATTATTTTCAAGTTCCCACTATTAATAGTAATGTCCACTAGTTAATACTTAAATTGGACACTTTTTAGAGTACATTCTTATGTGATTTTGACATTTACTTACCATATTGTCTGGCATATCAAATAAATTTGCTTAATAATTCCAAACTCATTACCTCCACTTTTGCTTTTATAATTTGTATATATACAGATATTCACACTCATTCATTACTTTGCACTTGTCTTCATTAAATATAATTTGCCAGGTATCTGCCAGTCCTGGATGTTGTTTGAGACTTTTTGCTATACACATTGAGCTTCTAATGTATAAGCTACTCCCATTGGTTCTGTGTTACAAATTTCCTAAATTTGCTGAGTACCAAAAAATCGAACTAATTTTGGTCAATTATAAAGAGCAGCAGGCCTAAAACTGTTCCCTGTGCTTCTCCCTAAATTGCTTCAGCACAGATAATATTATTTCCTCTTATCGTATCTCTCTGCTTTCTTTCCATTAACCATTTTTCAATCTATACACATACTGTACATTATATTTTATTCCTACAGCTTTCAGAGTGAAAATTTGGCCATTTATGTATAATCTTCTCAAAGCCCTAGTGGAAATATAAACATACCATATAACAAATTATTGATCATTGTCCTGATTTCACTAGGAATAACAACACCCAAGAATAAAGTATCATGAAAGAAATATGGAGTGAAAATGTGTCCTAACTCGCTTGGCTGAGTGCTGACCTCCTGGCCATAAGATGAACAGACCCGGACCCCCATGCAGGGTGACCTAGGGGTAGTTGCAGAGGTAGAGATGGGGTGGGGGTGGAATGCAAAAGATGTACGCAAGGGAGAGATGGGGATCACGTAGGTATTTATAGTGTTTTAGGAGAGGAAATTACATCAGGAGTGATTCCTAATTACTGAGGGCTGATTGAAGTTGTTTGTTGTCATCCCTCCTGACCATTCGTTACAAAATAAATTTTCTTCAAGAAAGCTTCCAGGTTTGTTAATGAAGACATTCCCTTTCTAAATCTGTGTTTTGATACTACTTTTTCAAAAAGGGTCACTTTACAATTTATCTTACTTTTTCCTTGTACTTAATGAAACTGACATGCAACTGATTAATCTATAATTCTATTGTTCACTATTGTTCTCTTTTTCTAAAGCTTGAAATTTATGTATGTGGGGTACACAACCCCAATTATTTGATTATACAGTATAATCAGTAAATTATTCCAGTATTGTGTCAAAACATGTTTTTAAAATGTTTGTCTCATAGATTTTTTTCTAACCCTTTTTTATTGTGAGTAAAGTCACTACAGTAGACTCAGGTTTTATGTGGTTCACTTTTCCAGCCTTGCCAGCAAAAGATGCATAGCTCACATGAATAACCTTCTGTCTACTTGTACAAATCAAATATTCATTCTTGCCATACAGGTATGTACACATTAAACTGGTCACCATAATTTCACCATTTAACAAGTTCAAACTCAATTTGTAACTCTAAATCAGGCACATTTCTTGACTTGCCTTTACTCTCTGTGCTTGTTCTTTCCCCTTCATAATTGTTTTCGGTTTACAAGCCATACTGAAGGTGATACCACATGATAAAGCACCACCATGCTGAAGACGCTGAAACTAGTTCCCAAAGCATAGCCCAGGTGTGTTGCGTGCCAGATTTGAATGAGTAAAATTTCCCGCATTGTTTGATTTTTTCGGCTACCGTGTGTACATGAATTTGCATAAAAATATTTTGCGTAAAACGCTAATTTACTTAATTCCTATGGTATAACACTGTATACATGAGCAGGCTGAAACCAACTTAAAATGATTGTTGTGAGTTGCTCAGCTGGTGAGAGTGATGTAATGCAAAATAATTTATTGTTATATAAAAATGTAATAATAATATATACACTTATTTAAATATTTATGCATATAAACACTGTAAATGGTATTGAAAGGGAAGAATACATGAATTCAGCCTGGGATACCAGTGTTTGGTGTTACAGAAGACAATTTGGGGCTAGAGTCAGCTTTTAATGTTTACATATGGCATTAAGATTGTTTTTTTTCTCAGTGTTACTAGTTATGATGGAACTATACGTAGTTTTTACAAAAACATAAAATCCATATTAAATTTCAGGGTGACGCATAACACATAAATATGATTGCTGTGAACAAAGGTATAGTGAACCTGAGCTTTATATGTTTAAATCTGTATCTGGAGGGCTGTGATACGAACTCATGCACAGTTCTATCAACAAAAGTCCCTGAAGCAGCTGTGTCCCAATTAAAAAATTCTCACATGAGTGGCTTATATTTACATTTAATTAAGACCCCCATCTCTGTATGATATAAACAGAATGCATGGTGGCCATTCATTTGAGAATTAAAAAAATATACCCCTACTAACAGTGTTAATTGCTACACACTAGAATAGCCTGTGTTCTGCTTTTAACTTTGAGAAATTGTGATACTTACTTAATATATTGTCTTATCAAGAAAAGACAATCGTCACTTATGGAAGCAAAATGTGAGAAACAAGATCTGATATAATAAAAATATCAACAACATGCAAGTTAGACTACTTACAAACAAGGCGACTACTTACAAACAAGGCATCTTAAATGTCCTGATCATACAGAAAAAAATACAGACTGCTAGCAAGTATTAAAATCTTTTATAACACCTAACAGGCCCAAAAATAGATATAAATCTGCCTTCTACTCCAATGAAAATATGACCTACAGTTAAACCCTGTGGCTACAAAATAAATGGGAACCAATCTCTCTCTTCTAAAAATGTATCCAATTCCAAGGAGAAACTGTTTTTAATCTAGGTTTTCTCTAAATAAAAAATTTAAATAAATAAAAAAATAAAGTTTCCTAAAAACAACAGAATGGCAAGCTCTCTTAACAAGTTCCAAATACTTGAATATGGTCTTAAAGCCTGATCAGAACAAGGACGTCATGGGACCTCTCTTTTCTTCTGTCCTTGTGTCTTGTTGTCCTTTCTCCCTGTGACCTTCTCTCTCTCTCTCTTATATTCTCTGCCTACCTGCCTGTTTTATCCTCTGTTCCTTGGTTGATGACCTTTAATTATTTACTTTACCCAGAGCTAAATTAACCAAGGTAAACCAGACAACTCCTTTGATCAATAGCACCCAATACAACTTGGTAAACATCTCAGTTCCTTTTTTGCTTGGAAGCTCCCAAGAAATGCAAATGTAATGATTAGCCAGGTGTTAACCATTGTCCCTAGATTCTTAAAACACCTTAACAGTCACTTTCAAAAACCATAACAATATTAACTTAAAATGTGTACACTTCACCATCTTTTGCAGAGCTCTCCAGTTTCTTTAGGTGTCATAATTCTTTTTCATGAACAAGTTCCACAAATTAACCTCATAAAACTCACATTAATATGCATCACATCTCCTTTATTATTTTTAAATTGTAATAAAATGTAATTTATAATGATGATAATTCAGTTTGTTTTACTGCTTTTTCCAATTTATACTCAGTCACAGAGATCATAGTTATATAATAATTTTAGCATAACATTTATTTAATGAATAAAGGAATATTTATACGAAGTTAAAATACAAATGTGATATTTGTAGTCAGACCCTAATCTCTAGTTGTCCCTTTAAAGTCCACTCCCTTGACATGAGTAGGGTTACTGGATTTTCAGAATTAGAGATTAGGATGTTTTTGTTTAATGAATTTGTGAAGCATAGAAACAGTTTCTTTTGCTGCTTATAATAGAAAACACATTTGTTTTGTGCTAGTTAAAATATACCGTACTTGTTACAAAATCTGTTGTTTAAGACAGTATGCTCAACAACAAGAAAAAATACTTTTAAGGGATAGACTTCATTACCTTTGCCTGTACTTTATGTCATGTCACTTACCAAACCGCTTAATACCATACGGTGATGCGGGAAGCCGGAGCCTACCTGGCAAGCAATGAGCGCAAGGCAGGGTACATCCTTGACAGGGCGCCAGTCCATTGCAGGGCAAGTGCAAGCCAATCATACATGGGGACAATTTGGAGACCAAGTTAAAGGCCATGGTAAATTCCCTACTCTTATTGAGAAATGCCTGGGGATCTTTAATGACCACAGAGAGTCAGGACCTCGGTTTAACATCTCATCCGAAAGCCGGCACACACTACAAAATAGTGTCCCCACCACTATATTGGGGCATTAGGACCCACACCTACCACAGGGTGGGCGCCCTCCGCTGGTCCCACTAACACCACTTCCAGCAGAAAACAGCTTCCCAGAAGGTCACCCATCCAGATACTGACCAGGCTCAACCCCACTTAGCTTCAGTGGGTTGCCAGTTGAGAGCTGCAGGGTGATATATAGTTTCTATATATAATACAATGCTGCACATAGAAACAACAGTTAGAGCTGCTGCTTCAGATCCTGAGTTTGATTCTCACCTCAGGTGTCTGCACGATATCTGTATATTTTCCCTATTTTCATGTGGGTTTCCTCTGGGTTCTGTGGCTTCCTTCTACTATCCAAAGATTTACTGAATAGGTATAATTGGCTATATTAAGTTCTTCCTTTCTCTTTGGCCATGTGATGGACTAGTGTTCTGTCTAATGGGAGACGGTTAGTTGTGAGCTCTCAGAACCTGTGCTTCCAGAATAGGTTGTGACTTAGTTCACCAGGAAAGAAGACGTTCTATTAGTGGACAATGCACTTCATGCAGTTTGCTAATTTCAAAACATCTCATGTGTTTTAAAGTTGTTCATAAGACAGCCAGTGATTGGAATATAGAGTCATTGTGTAAAGTTTCTATATCAGCAAAATAATCAAACAGGTAGAATTTAGAAAAAAAATGTGTCTCACCTGTGCAGGCTCCTTTTCTAAGCAGTTTCTATCCCCACAAATAGAACCTTAATCCCAAAACTGCTGCCTAAGTTCTTTAAGGGTTGCTGAAACCTGACAGAAAATGGATAGCAATGCTTTTTTACAGCACAGTAAACATTTTTTTTATAGAATCTCATATTGAATACTATTTAACCTCCTAGAAAATTCAACAGCGGAGGGGATGTCTTATCCCTCATACATTGAATCACAATCCATCATAGCAATCAAAAGGATCTAAGATGAGGTCTCTCCTGAGAGGGATTTTGAGAAGTCAGCACCGTTAGGATTAAAGATGCAATACCTGAACAACTGGCAATCAGATGTTTAGCATCTGTAGTGCAAGAATGAGAACTGAAAAAGTTCAAAAGCCATACTAGAGAAAGTGCATCATGTTGCATAAAGCTTTTTTAATATGTTGCATACTAAGATGGATGTAATAAATTAGGTTCCTATTAAATCTAATTTCTCATACTATAATGACACCACTTTCTCTCAAAAATCCAGCTTTAAACATCTCAGTTAAGAGGTCTATTACCATATTTACTTTTTGAGGTATTTTGTTATTTCTTTAAAAAATAGCAGCAATCTATGCGGCTTTGCAGTTTTCTATACTTGAAAGAAACCTTGAATGTTTTCTCAACCTGGTGTTAATGCAAATTTTGCCTGTGCACCTATAATTGTGTTAGATAGATAATACTTTATTAATCCCGTAGGGAAATTGATGTAATGTCTGATAATCAGAACAAATTGAATTAAACGTTATGACTTTTGCACATGCATAACAAAACATATTTTTGCATAAATCTAAAATAAATTATATTTCTGTCATCTCCATGACAATGAAATCCAGCGTCTGGGTAAAATCTTAGATTTTTACACATAGGACAATACTGACCAACAACAACAACAACAGTATTCCCATCAGAAAACAAAAAATATACACAGATACATTCATACAGATGCAGCCATTCAAAGTGCGCGGTACAGACACGTACTGGAGGTAATTGGCTACGGCGTCGTGCATCGTGACGCGCGATGACGCAAAATACCGCGGTGCGTGATTGGTTGACCGACAGGGGCACTCGTGGTCCGTTGGTCTGTCGTAGAAAGACTTACTGTAAACGTCTTTACTGTGCCCGTTGTAGATATTGAATTTTACCACTGAAGGGAAATCTTGGTAGCTGAGCATAAAAAGAATAGGAGCATACTGTAATGCGTGTGAAGGCCATAAAAGATATTAATTTTGGAACATAAACATACAGTATATAGCTGGTCTTGGTACTTTAAAGAAAAAAATACACACCAGTATTCCATTTCTCCCTAAACATTGTAAGCTTCGAAGTCTTTAACTAACGTGATACCGGAGTCAACAAGCATACTTTTAGAATTTGATTAAAAGGGAATATAATATGGAATGGCGTATCTCAAGAAATAAATAAAGATATAATTATATTCATGTTGCAAAAGAACTGCAACGGACATAAAAACTCCCTTGCTTTTAACAGAGCGTTCCATAATTTCTAACTACGAAAATGCCAGGTGAAAGGATTTGTAAACATATTTTGTTAAAGCAAGTCAGTTTTTTCCGCAACACATAAAATACATTTTTCCAAGAAAGTTTAGCCTTTGTCACTAATGAAACCACTAAATAAAGACATAAATATAGAAATCTTAAGATTTGTTTTATTTAATGTTGGTAGCAGGATGAACTGTCAGAGTGTATATTTTGTTGCAGAGTTGCTGCAAGATGTTAACAGTGAAAAAGGTATTTAGAAATGAGTTATTTCAAGATGAAAAAGAAAACATACACGAAACATGGTTTCATTATGACCAGAATCGGTCTTGAGATATTTTAACTTGATTTACAGTATTTGAGAGGTATGTCTTAACACCGATACTACAGTGCTTAAGTACTGCTCACCTATATGTTTCTAGGTTCATATTATGCATTTCATACGGTCAAGTTACTTTTGAGCAACTAATAAGAAGCGCGAAACGGTATGCGTTTTAGTTTCGTTTTGTGCTGGGACCCGTGGATTGATTAGAGATATCAAGTACATACAAGTCATTTTTTAAATGTTGTAGTTGAAAAAATGTTACGAGTACATCATCTATCAACAATTACACGGGTCCTAGGTTCAATTCCTGCCATCCTGTGTGTGTGGGGTTTACATGTTCTCTCTGGGTTACATGGTTTTTCTCCATATGTGTGATATGACTTCCTCTCGCACTCCAAAACATACTGGTAAGTTAATTGGTTTATGGGAAAACTGGCCCTGGTGTGTGTGTCTTTGTGTCTGTCTGTCCTGTGATGGACTGGCGCTATGTCCAGGGTGTATTCTGCCTTGTGTCCGTTGCTTACTGGGATAGGCTCCAAATCCTCTGTACTGGATAAAGAGATTAGAAATGGAAGTAAAGGCACTGTGCGGATGGAACTATACACGGTGTTAGAAACCCACTCACCGTACCAGGCCACCACTGCATCACACAGCTGCCAACACACTTCACCGTGCCAGGCCACCACTGCATCACACCACACAGCTGCCAGCGCACCTCACGGTGCCAGGCCACCACTCCATCACCCACCTGCCAGCGCACCTCACCGTGCCCGGCCACCACTGCATCACACAGCTGCCAGCGCACTTCACCGTGCCAGGCCACAACTGCGCCACACCACACAGCTGTCAGCGCACCTCACCGTGCCAGGCCACCACTGCATCACACAGCTGCCAGCGCACCTCACCGTGCCAGGCCACCACTGCGTCACAACACACAGCTGCCAGTGCACCTCTACATACCCGACCACCACTGCATCACACAGCTGCCAGCGCACCTCACCGTGCCAGGCCACCACTGCGTCACATAGCTGCAAGCGCCAGTGCACCTCTACATACCCGACCACCACTGCATCACACAGCTGCCAGCTCACCTCACCGTGCCAGGCCACCACTGCATCATATAGCTGCCAGGGCACCTCACCGTGTCAGGCCACCACTGCGTCATACATATTTCAGCACCATATATTTCATGGATATTATGGAATATAATGGATGGATATCTTAGTTATCTTTCTAGTTCACAGGTTTGCATGCATAATTTAATTTTGAAAGCCACTGAGACATCAGGTACTACTGTTGTATTTATGAAAAAGAAACAAAACAAAAAACATACTAACAACTGTGCCATCCTACTCCTTAGTTAATACATTTTATTATTCATAAACAGTTAACATTGTTAGCAAAATATTTTGAATTATATTTAAACCTATTTTTTCTTTGGTTTTGTATTTAACTTATTATATGATAGTCAGACTTAATGTATATTTGAACAATGAAAATATATTTTTACAAGATTTTACATTAAGCACTTAAAATTAATATGGTTAATAATAGTAAACTGTAACATGCTGTAACAAGATCGGTTAAACTGCGAAGAAAATGCTTTCAGAGAAAAAGTTTCAGGTGTGAAGAACATAGATCTCCAATGCAATTTCAACCAAACCTGTTCCCACACACCCTGCCCCCACTACCATTAGAATATACACAAACATTTTAGCGTTTCATTCTGAGCAGAAGACCCTCACACCTGAAGAGTGCTGGCTGTGACGAATTAAACCGGTTTTACAGGTTTCAATCACAGACCATGTGACATGGGAGTCAGGAAACTACAGTAACACACAACCAAAATCCGCAATATGGAAACAGAACCTGTGTAATTGTTGATAGATGATGTACTCGTAACATTTTTTCAAGACGAACTACAACATTTAAAAAATGACTTGTATGTACTTGATATCTCTAATCAATCCACGGGTCCCAGCACAAAACGAAACTAAAACGCATACCGTTTCGCGCTTCTTATTAGTTGCTCAAAAGTAATTTGACCGTATGAAATGCATAATATGAACCTAGAAACATATAGGTGAGCAGTACTTAAGCACTGTAGTATCGGTGTTAAGACATACCTCTCAAATACTGTAAATCAAGTTAAAATATCTCAAGACCGATTCTGGTCATAATGAAACCATGTTTCGTGTATGTTTTCTTTTTCATCTTGAAATAACTCATTTCTAAATACCTTTTTCACTGTTAACATCTTGCAGCAACTCTGCAACAAAATATACACTCTGACAGTTCATCCTGCTACCAACATTAAATAAAACAAATCTTAAGATTTCTATATTTATGTCTTTATTTAGTGGTTTCATTAGTGACAAAAGCTAAACTTTCTTGGAAAAATGTATTTTATGTGTTGCGGAAAAAACTGACTTGCTTTAACAAAATATGTTTACAAATCCTTTCACCTGGCATTTTCGTAGTTAGAAATTATGGAACGCTCTGTTAAAAGCAAGGGAGTTTTTATGTCCGTTGCAGTTCTTTTGCAACATGAATATAATTATATCTTTATTTATTTCTTGAGATACGCCATTCCATATTATATTCCCTTTTAATCAAATTCTAAAAGTATGCTTGTTGACTCCGGTATCACGTTAGTTAAAGACTTCGAAGCTTACAATGTTTAGGGAGAAATGGAATACTGGTGTGTATTTTTTTCTTTAAAGTGCCGATTCCTGGAACACCCCTCTGAAGTGGTTCCATAAAATCTGGTATACGGAAAAGAAAGCGTTGATAAATACAAGTGTCTTTTAATACGCTCTTTGCTGTGCTCTTGAGGATCCTTGTGATATTTTAAGCTCTAGTTGAATGATAGGTGTCGCATTTTAAATCATTTTCGTAGTTAGAAATTATGAAACGCCCTGTTAAAAGCAAGGAAGTTTTTATGCCCGTTGAAGTAAAACAAAATGCCTGACAAAGTATGGCTTGGACAGATTCCAAGTGCTTGTACAAATGTGCTAAAGAAATTATACTTTGAGTATACAGCTTGTCCAAAGTCATCCATTATTAATACTATTAGTAATATCTTCAGTAAAGGCTTTGATGCATAAATATTTCTGATAAAGGTAGGTTGTGTAATTTTGTCTAACTGAGCAATCTTGCTTTCATAAAATATACCAACATTTTAATGACTGATGATTAACATGCTGTAATTCACAGTTCAAAATTAAAGGCTCAAATGCTGTACATGAGAGGTTAAGCTCCCCCTGGCGGTTTTACAAGGCGACGCCGGATGGTTAGTCACGTGACACACGTGAACTGCGTGCTACCCCTGTGGTATGCCGTGAAATACCTCACCCATTTTGAATGGCTGCATCTGTATATATTCACATATAATTCATAACGAGTATTAAAACCTCTGTGTGTACCACACTCCATGGCTCCTCCAGGCCTCCATGGAGCTCCAGCACAGCGATGTCCTCAGGGCTTGCCTTTGCCCTACTCCCATTGTATCTTTCTGTTGCCCTTCATGCTGTTCTTGTCACGGACGTCCAAAGGGACTAACCGTGGGGAGCAGGAGAGCGGAAAAAGACCCATATGCGTAGCGGCGAGACGGGAAAAAGGCCCGGGCTCATTAGTGCAAAGAGTTCAGGAATGCCGTATAGAAACCTATGCCCTCAGGGAGTGGACGTGGGGCGCCCTGGTGCTAGGCGGGTCTCAGGACATCCGAACGTCAATGCTGAGTGAGGACAGAGTGCAAGACCCGGAAACATATAGCCCAAGGAAGAGAGGGACAGGAAGGACAGCAGACTGGAAACTAGGGACAGGACAGAGAAGGAGCGCCCTCTGGCTGCAGAGCGCGTGACAGTTCTCTCTGTGAATGACGTACTGTAGAAGAGTATAATAACTTTCTCTGAAGTGTTTCCATGATTATAGATATATGCCTCCCAACATCAGATCTTCTGCCCGGCTCCTGCTTTGCACTGACTTCCTCTCATGGGCATCAGTGAAATCATTGTGCATCCCCTTGCTCCAGGTCTGTGCCCCTATATTTAACTTGAGTCAATACCTACCTGCTTTAGTAGAAATATTGTGCACCTCTTCTTCTGTTCTTTGAGAGGCCGCCCAACCACTCATACCTGATACCCCTGTCCTTGTTTTCCATTTCACCCTTTGCTCACTTCAAGTATTCTAGGAAAATTGGCCCTGGCATGAGTGTGTGTCTATGTGTGCCCTGAGATGGCCTGGGATCCCATCCCAAGTGAACCCTGCCTTGTGCCATTTACTTGCTGGGATAGGCTGCCCCATCACCCTGGACAAAGCGGTTAGAAAATGGATGGATGGATTTCTAAACTTTGTTTAAAATCTCATCCAAATGTTGGCTCCTGCTACAGCACAGTGTCCTGTATCGCCACACTGAGGTATTTTTTGGGGAAATGCTGGTCCATATGTGTCACACAATGGCCTGAACAAGGCCAAAGTAGGTCCATTTTTTCTCAAACTGGCTCTGCCACAAAATCACCCAAGCAAACAAGTGCAGTCTATTTACAGTGCTCCCAGCCCCCCACACCAGAAAACAACCCCCCCCCCCAAAAAAAAGAAACAAAAACTAATTATTCAAATAAAGGTAAATCCTCTATCTCTCTATCTCTCTATGACACTACCTAACCACCAACAACCAAAAACCTCTTAGGCTGAGGAGCCAGCTTAAATAGCTTTTAAGTCCCTCCCCCTCTGGAACTTACCATATCTCTAATTCAAAGTGGTTTTTCCCCTTTCCATAAATAACCCTTGAGAACTGGGGTTAGGTTTGGCCTTTTGATGCTACCAAAGGCTGACTCTACCCAGAAGTACTGACAACAAACGGTGAGTAACATCCATTTTGAGAGTGCTCTCCATTCACACCACAATACTCACTCATACCTGTGTTTGAATGTATGTTAAATTAGGTATGTTTATGTCCGTGAATGTATATGAAATTAAATAATAGCAGGTACTAGTCAAGCCCTGAGTGTGCACTCTCAGGAACTTATCTAGCAACCGCTCAATGGAAGGTGTATGAATGTTGTATTTTCCGTGCTATCTGTACCCCATGACAGACTCCTTTGTCACAATATGGAAGATCCACCAACACCACTTACAACCATAATCCTAATGTTCATTATTTTTACATAAGCTTTGAAATCCTTTTCCAAATACTCAACTGATAATAATCCCCTTAAACTGACAGCAAACAATCCTGTTACCCTGTTATGGAGTGGGAGTTGGTTTGGCTTCTATAGTTGAAAATTGTAGTGAATGTGATGTGTACAGTATGTTTTTATTGGGAAATGTGTACTAGTTTGGACACTGCATTATGGAAAATATATTGCTGCTCTGAAATCACTCCAGAGGAAAAGCAACCAGACAGACTTCAGAAAATAATCTTTTTAGTCTTGAACACAGAAGATTATGACAGGACCTGATACAAGTATGCAAAATCCTGAAAGGCGCTGACAAAGTCAACCGAGGGTATTTCTTCAGGATGAACAATGTGAAACATTTACCACAGGACACAAGTGTAAACTATGTAGAGGTACACTTAAGGCTGTTAAACAGGAGGCACATCTTTGCCCAAAAGGTTGGGGACATATGGATCACATTACCCAGCCATGTTGCTGAAACTGATACATTTTCTTCTTTCAAAGAATGACTGGATGAGATCCTTGGACCAATTATCTACTAACTACACTGTGTGTTTGGCACATTCTTAAATGATATCCTCCAGGAATAAGATGGTGTGAACTATCACCTGAGATTTCATAGAAAAAGAGCTTTTCTTTGTGCAGGATTTGACTTTTCAAAAGGTTTGTGAAGCTTCTTTTGCTACGGAATTGAAAGCAAAAAACAAAAAATTCAAAAGAACAGCCGTGCTATGTACATAAAGTGTGTATCATAGTGCCAGCTGATAAAAAAGTCATTATTTGTCTATGTCAAACAGAGGAAGTGAGTTTTGTCTAGACATGAGAAGGAAAAGGGCCAGGAGAATTACATAAATAGTAATTGTTGTGGGGAGCAGCACAGAGCCAACTTAAAAATGAACCACACTACATATGTTTGAAAGTGGGCCATATTGATTGTATGTAGTATTTGGTGTTGCAATGTTAACGGCAGTTCAAGTGAACTTTCAAGGAGATGCTATGGTATTTCAAGTTCTAATGGATATTACCGTTGCAACTGTACCAAAGATAATTTATGTGAAATGGTCTGTTGAGCATGTGTTCAGGATAGAAAAACCCTTACCTTTACTCTGCAAACTCAGTGTTTAACTCGCAATCTAACTGGCCATTTGTGCTTTTGTCTCTAATTACTGCCAAAGACAACATTTCAGTTTGCTGGGAAGACACTGTCCAAACCATTGAGTTGAAGAAGAACTATATCCACTTTCTACAATGCAATATCTGTTTCACACTTCAGCATGTTATTTTTTTTTCACAAATGTAAGCTGTCCCATGCATATCTGCAACTAGAATTGCTAACTATGTCAAAGTAGTACCTAGGGGTAAATAACCACAAGGGTTTGTGCAGCTAAGTTAATTGGTTTGCCATATAGTGTCCTCACTATTTTCTTCCCCAATTGAATTGATCTTCCAAGTTTTGAAATAAACGATTTCTTCACAGCAGAAACAAAAGTGAAGCATATTTAACTTTCAACTAAAAAACATCAACATTCAACTAGATTAGAACACTATAGAATCTGGGTGAATTTACCAAAATGTAGTTTCATGTAGAAGAGTGCAGAGTATCTAAGGTATTTTATTTGAAACAATGGGCCTGAACCCAAACAATGAAAAGCTCAAAACTGGTGCATGCACCCTAGCCCCAGAATAACTGTTGCATGCACCCTCACCCCAGAATATGATTTGTCCGTAGTCATTTTTTGCCTACTGAAGTATTGTGAATGCTTCTTATCAAGGATTTCCATCATATTGAAACCCCTTCATAACCTTCTGTAATGCAACAAATCCTAGGAGTGGACACCACATTGGATTGAGGCTTTCATATAATGTAAACAGATTTTGTTCAAAAGTCATGTGTAGGTACAACAAGACCAGGAGAGGGCTGGCCATGACAAAATACATCTCAGGATCACATTGCTGGGAACAATGGGCTTAAATTCCAGTCTCTTGTATTGTGGGCCTGCTGATAATTTAATTTTAATCAGAACACATGACTGCAGAAGAAAAGTTGGAATGTGGTATACCTGACTTTTCATCAGTATTACAGATCCAGAAAACAAATGAAGAGGTCGGGACACCAGATAGAGAAAGTCAGTGGGTTACTGGTATAAAAGCATTCCCTACCTGTCAGTGAAGACCTGAGAAAACATACCTATGAATACACCGATCAGATTGTGTTTGCAAACAGTTAGAACAGGAAACAAAATCTGGCAGTGGACCATGATAGATTCCCCACTTCCACACAATGCATTGTTCTGTAGATATCTTACAAAAATGTTTCTCAGTTTAAAATCTTATACACTCCCTATACAAATGGTGATGCATAATAATGTGAAACTTTTCCATATGCTGGACACGAGCTAATTGAATGCTGGGCATCTTATTTGTGTTTTGTAGCAGCCAGTGGTATGGACATTTTTTCCTGAATTATTATGTAGTGTTTAACACAGATGTGCTAATTTACATTTCAATCATGCTGTCCTTTAGGACTACCTCATGCTTTATTACATATATAGACTTCTTTCTCTGACATGGGGAGACAAAAACAAAAGACACATATTTACAATAGTTATGGATTTTGTGTGTGGCATTTATTAATTTTACAATTCTAAAGTAATGTAAAAAGTAAAGTAAGATGGAACAGGAAGTGTCTTCTTCACAGCATGTTGTTTTTAATCGTAAGTAAGCCAAACGCATGGACAAAATAAATAAATACATTTACTTTCATGCCACAAACGTTAAAGAATTCCATGAAGTAATATCCACAGACACCTATACTATACATCAACTATACTATTAGTGGCAGTCTTTATCTAGGTGCCATTATTTACAGTGCTGTTTTGCAAGTGATATTTAAAATAACATTAATACGTTTGAGCAGTGCATGCAGTAACAGTAAATTGCAATATTACAATTTAAATATATTTATCTAAATATAGTGCAGAATTTATCAGCATCATACAGTATGTGACAAAGTCTTTCAAATCACTACTTAAAACTTTTATTTTACTTTGACATCTTTTTTGTTTTTTACATGTGTAATACAAGTTTATTTGCTTTTAAATAAAATGTTTTTAAACCCACAGTCTATAGTATATTTGTATAATTAAAATTTAAACAAGATTATCTGTTTTCTAATTACAATTTATACACAATTACTAATAATTCTGTATACTGCATATAATTAAAAATATATAATTCTATCAGTGTTATAGACCGTTGTGATACCCATTTGGAATTATAGTAGAAATCTGGTAATAACATCCTGTTTTGACGCAAAGATTACTGCAGAAAAACACTTATCAGTAGGTTAATGCACATTTAATACCATACCACAACCACACTCAACTGCGGTGCTTTAAGAATTCACAGCACCACCTGGCCATTTTACAGAGTACTGCAGGCCTGCATCAGATTATTTAAAAAAATTAAAAAGGCATGATGTAGTCCTGTCTGTGATACCATGGTGCCTAGTGCAGTATACTGGCTGAAACCTCATGCATTGTAGATGACACCATCTGTAGCTGCCATCTATCCTTTCTCCCGTACAAACTAAATCTATGTACTGATGCAGAGATTATTGTCATTGGTGAGGTTCTCCAGACTCTGTAGTTCTGTCAGGGTGGTCATTGGATTCTTGGTCAGTCATCTAACCCATTTGCCAGGTTGCTTGGTTTGCGAAAAGGACTGCTCTAGAAAGAGCTTGCATGGTTTTATATTCTTTCTGTTTTCTAATGATGGACCTGACTATGCCCCTGAGAACTTTTAACATCTTACCCCTCCCCAGTTCCGTGCTTCCTCAGAACATATATGGACAGTTCCTTGGTCTTCATGACAGAATTTCTGCTCAGACAAGCACAGTCAACTCAGGGACCATATATAAACAGCTGTAGTTTTTCTGAAATTATATCAACCAAATTGAACTGATAACAGATAAACTCTTTCTTTTAAGTTACATGTAAACATAAACTTTCTTTCCACTTTCACGTTATAAAGAATAGATACAGATCTTTATACAGAATAAAGTTCTGTAGTTCAGTGACAAAAAACCCATATAAATGAATACTTATGTACTATACATCTTTGATGGAGAACTACGTAACTTTTTCCATTGTATGAGTTTTCTATATAACATGTCATAAAAAAATCCAAGGGGGCATGAAAACTTTCTGAAAACAATACACATCTCTTCAGTATTAACATTCTTCCATTACCTGTGCTTTGTTTTCCATCCATTATCCAGTTCTCAGTCCAAGTGCATAATCTGTGTAATTTAAAAATTCATTGTTTATGATTAACATTCTCACAAGACTTCTAAAAATACATTGTATTGTATGTTCAGTGTGAGCCCATTACTAATGTATTATTATTACTGTTACCATCACTACAGGCTTCCTAGTCCTTGTAAGATCACAAGGTATATGCTGAGAATCATTTAAAAAAACAGTTCATTGACATTGTTAAACCTTTATTTTTAGCCAAAGTGGAATAAAACTAATGTATTGCTCTTTGTTTATTTAAACTTGTTTTTTATTTTTGTGACATTGCCTTTTTCATTGTAGTTTTTCATTTCATTATAATGCAATCAATATATAAACTGCAATTTATTGCAAATTATATAATGATTAGAATCCCATTCCCATTTTATTTTAAAATGTATATACTTAAAACTTACAGGACCACAGCATACTCAGTTAATTATTTATTAAATGAATTTTAATACCTAATGTAAAGTCAATTACATTAAGACTTTTGGAATGATTAAAAATAATTGTGCATTTTTACAAAATGACAAATAACCTTATGTACATACTGAAGTTTCTTTTACATTTCTAAAATGAAATATTTTTTTCTATTACATTATAATAGCTAATTGATAAATTGAAATTTCAGCAACATGGTTGGATGGAGATGATGACAAGTCAGTCAGATCATGTACAATTGGTAATTAATTTCCATCAAGCAAATATGGATTAAAATGAGAAATATGAAGACTTCTGACATCACATTTGTCATAAGAGTATATGTCATTCTGAGGCCATTGCCCAAAGATGACACCAGATTTGTTGAAATATCAATTTTACACATGGCTTCACTTGACTGCTTGCACTTCTTCTCTGTTCCGATGATTTAATTTTTATGTGATTATTAATTGATGAATCTTAAAGGGAGTGGCAAAATATCTTTAGATACCAAAAAAGAGACCAATTTATGTATAGGAATACAGATACACTATAATATAATGGCCATTCAATCATGAGAAAGTCCAGAAAAGCTTTGTGATTGATCTACGAAATGTGTGTCCTAGTTTATATGGTTTTATTTAACTAACTATAAATAAAGATCTAAAGTATTTTATTTCTCCTGACACTGTTATTACCATAGTGAAACAAATGGGCTTGCATTGTGAACTGCACAAAAGATATGACACAGATCTTTTTGTAGTATAGAGACCATTAAGTTTATTTTGTCACCTAATTATTTCTCAGGAGAGGTAATTAGCTACCACACAGCACTGAAGACAGCATCACTTGAAACAGCTTCTACAAAAGCATAATTACACAGTCATCTTGGGACTGGATTACAAGGACAGATATTATAGATTTAAAAACAAAAAGGGTATTTTAAAATGTTTGCACATTCAACTTAATCAATAATATATGTTTATATAATGTTATATGTATACTTATCAATGACTTTGGAACCTTTAAACATTTTATGTTACCGAAGCAAACAATACATTAAGCTTTAATGGTTTGATGTTTTCTTTTCTTAATTTTCCAGTAAAAACAAAATTAGCAGCTATGCACTGATATTTTTTTCTGTGCATTAAATTATAGGATGAAGAATTAAGTCCTGCAACAGATATGTTAAAATATGATATTGTTACAAAAGGTTGTTACAAAAATGGAGAAAAGCAGGAATTTACCAAATAGATACATAAATAAGTTAAATTAAATAACGTAATTCCCAACTTGTGAGGATTTTGCCAAGAATTTACTGGAACATTTGTTATAGCTAGAGGAATTTGTATTCTTTGTCCTCTGGCACAATTTTGTTCAGTAATAATTCAGGCACACTTTGTTAAACAAATATTTATTAACAATGACAGTGACACACACTACACATAACAAACTTCCACCTTTCCAACAAAATTCAGGGGTGGATCAGAAAGCTTATGTTTTGGCAAACATCTGTCATCAATGACAACTCTGAGGTAGTTGTCAGGCGTTTTTATGACAGAACAGTGTGCCAAAAGCTGATTTAAAGACATTTATAGGGGCTCATTTAGATGGACTGAAAAGTCAGTTTTGAGACTATTTACTGGAAAACATTGTGGTCTGTACCACTGACAGCTGGATTAGAAATTCATATTCATAGACAGCTAACACAGGATTATCACATGAATTTGAATAATTGTTTTATCTCACAACTGACTTGGCTTTGAAACAGATGTTTTCAGAGAGACCACTGGTTGACTTTTGGATCTCAGTGCAAGCACAACCATTTCATTGAGTGAGTAGTTTTTTTTCCCCACTATTATTTTATATTTCATTTGATGTGGCAATATGTTTTTTTTTTGGCAGGGTTGCACACTTTTTCACTCATCCAAAAGGGGTTGAACTTACAAGAAGTTTAAGAACAGCTGATTTTAAAAAAAGTACTTTTCAATCCCTCCTCTGTAGATTCCATGTATTTTGTGATTACTGTTTAATCTCAGCTCTTAATTACTTTAAAATGACTGAAACCAAAATTTAATGAACTGCTTGTTTTTAGCTCCTTTCAGCAATTATCTCTTATGTTTTCAGGAATAAATTATGTTTTTTTCCAATAATTATAGCAAACAGATATAAGTTTAAGCTTACTTTTTAAGGTTTGTTCTCTCATACGTTTCTGAACAAATACCAGAATAAATTATGGCCATTAATTAATTTTGGAAAGAAACAGGCAGGAATGAGTCTGTGTCAGATATTTCCATAATAAGCATTCTTAATGATGCATAGCCTTGTGGTCACCTGGTCATTTAACCAATAATCATGCATGGAAGATGTTTAGATGCCTAGTAAGTGATAGAGGGAACATGCTAATTTTTCAAAAAATTTTAGGCAGAATCTAGGTTTTTAAAACATTCAAATGAGTGTTCCATTGAAGAGCTACATACATAGGGTTATTTAAATCACCTAGCCTCTTTGGTAGTTAATTAGGAAAAAAGCTCAATTTGAATAAGTGTCAGAAAACATGGGGGTACAGAAGACCAGGATGGAGAAACTGATTGAATTTAGGACAGAAAATGAATTCGCAGTTTGCATTGTTTTCTGCATTTTATTTTTAATTCTGACATCTATTTAATTGTAAATTTAAAGATATTTTCAAGGATGCTATGTATTACATCTTCTAAATTGGCAGGATAAAAAAATATGGAAAATAACACTTAACATGTTGTTTTACCAGACCAGTAGGGTTCTTTTTTCAACATCATATAGCTAATTTGTCTTCAGCATTTTTTCATGTGAGTATGAGTGAACATTAATGTGTATGTGCTGTCATACCTGCATTCCCAGCGATTAGTTTAATAAGAAAAAACATTCTGAGCAACAAACAAATGAAATAATAACTAATTATTGCAATTAGCTGAATTCTAGTGGTTTGACTCTGTGATGTACAGTATGATCTATAAATGCATGTATTTCACTGGGTTTCTGAAGCTGAAGGAGTCTAATTTTTAACGTTCATGAATACTTGTCTTCTGACATCTGTGTATGTGTATTAATGAAATAGTATTTCTGGAACCAATATAATAACTATACAGTACATGTTATATATTAGGAAAATATAATTTTGCCAAGCTATTAAGTCCAACTTCGAATACCATATAACAATGTTTTTTATATTGATGGTAGTAAGAATAAAATGAACTCCAATTTTTGGCAGCTTATTTGTAAAGGTTATTGAGTACCCACTTATACATACCTTGCCTTATGAGTATCCATGGTGTGACATTTATCAAGAATGTCCAGTTAAATGTCAGAGGAGGAACTTCCAGTCTTTTGTCTAATTAGGACATGAAAGTCATAGAATTTTCCTTTTATTTTCCTTTTATTTTAGGTGAACATTGATCTTTTTCTAGCAACATTCAGGAGTGCATGTTAAGCAAACTTTCTTTAACAATTGATACAAAAAAGGATAAAGCACAGACAAATGGGAAAGGATGCACTTCATTTATCAAAAAGAGAAGACTTATTGTTTGCAGATTTTAACCTATAGGAGCTTCCTTCCCCAGTGAGACTCACAAATCTTGCAAAGACAAGGGAATACTGCAGACAGGAAAGTATAAATTTTGAAATTCTGCAGATAGAGACACTTACATTTTTTTTTCTCAGAACATTTCTATAGAGTTTTAAACAGAATGCCTACACATTATGAGCAAAAAAGAAAGTCAATTAAAAAAGCTTTAAAATTATTTAAACTTTGGTGTGTGTTTTCTTAATTGCATAAATACACATTGATTTAACCATCTAAGCCAATTAAGAGTAAATTATCGTTTATTATTCTGATCAGGGGTGTGCCTAGTTATACAGTAGGGAATTTATTAGAGTAAGTTAAATGGAGTACCTTGCTCTGCCTGTGCTGAATCTGGAAATAAAACCTAAAACCTCCCAGTTACTGTACAACATCAGTTACAAGTGTGTACTGCATGTTGCTCTTATCCAAAAGGAGAGTTGGAGGCCCGCAGTCACAGATGTAAAGATTTTTAGATTGTATATTCCACCCTTTTTATGTACTGAAAACAATAAAAACTGACATATTTGACAGCGC
This sequence comes from Lepisosteus oculatus, assembly GCF_040954835.1. NCBI lineage: Eukaryota > Metazoa > Chordata > Actinopteri > Semionotiformes > Lepisosteidae > Lepisosteus > Lepisosteus oculatus. The sequence continues at coordinate 35,743,805 of NC_090702.1, read as the reverse complement.
ACAGCTGTTTTCCACATTACGTCTTCCTAATTGAGTCCATCACAGGTAAATTCATTATCAACATGAGATGCAAATACTTAAAACACTTATTTATGTTCTGTCCACAACCCTCTATGCAAAGGACTTTAAAATATATATTTTTTATTCTGTATAGTTCCCTGTTGCAGCATTTTGTTATACTGTATATACTGTAGTTTATTACCTGTGGTTATTTTGTCTTCTCTTGTTGTGAGTCTGTAGCACCATTGAAGCAGGAAGGCATGATCATGGCTGTAGTGATAGGGGAGATAAATAGTAGCAGGCTTTGCGCCTGGGGGACTTTGATTGCTGCAAGAGTGAAGTATGTATCGGTGTTTCTCTATGAACTGTAATATTCCTTTTTACTCTCTGCTGTGGATATAATGTAGCACATCGTACAGTATGTTTGTGTCCTTAAACACTTCCGTTCTTAAATCTCAATGAAACTGTGTTTCATTATAATCTAAAAAAACGATTGAATTAGTATCCACTATCATTGCACATAGGTAGTTTTCTGATTAAAATAAAACCACAATTAGGATGAGCATAAAAACAGTTTTAACTAAATAACTGCCTTCAGCACAATTCAGACGCTAACAACAACCTGAAGTGAAGTCTGGTCTATGGATTAAACTGTCTACATATAGAATCCCCTAAATTTGTCTGTTTGAAATGTGAAGGTGGATTATTAGTAACAGTTACCTAAAGACTGTATTTTACTGTATTTTATTGTTTACAAATCATAGACAGTACGTTTTTTTCAATAGCTAGTTATTCAAATTCTGTACAGCCATTTCTGGAAGAAAACCATGTTATTAGCTTTGACAATATGGTAGGGCAGCTTGTTCCAGATCCCAGCAACCTTGAATAAAAAAGTGCCTCCTGTTCTCAATCAATCAGTCTATTGTTTTTGATATCACTTTTCACAAAATGCTTTACAGAATTCTATAACATTTCTTATTGCATAGCAACAGTTGACCAGGTGGGCACAGAGGAGAGGAGAACAAAAAGAGGCAGTTTAGCCATACATTAATCATAATAATGATTGGATCTGCAGAGATGAGGGTTTGGATCTTGCTGTCCTTGCCTCTTTATCGGGATTTTCCAAAGTAGCAACTTTCCTGGGGTCCTGAGGCTTCCTGGGTTGGCAAACTTTTGTCTAATGTTTCAGGTTCTGGTATCAGAGGTTGTAAGGCTTTCCTGCACTAGTCATACTATACAGTAACATTAAGATTTTTTTTGTTTTAAATAAATACAGTGTGCAATATTAATTAGTAATTGTGTATAAATAGCAATTAGAAAACATTTCATATTTTTAGTTTTTAATGGTAACATAAATTAATATGTAAATACATATAATGTATTTAAAAGCGTTTAAAATCATATTTTATTTTTTATTTTATTTTTGCATATTCTAACCTTGTCAGTGCCTGCCACATGAAAAATAGAAGTAGGGTTGCTTCAAAAAGCACAATTACTCAGCCTGACATACATGTATAAAAAAATGTTTATTATAGGTTTTTAGGAATGTAATGTGCTTTTTTTAGGTTTACATATGTATTAAAATAATTTATATTTTGTCTTAATACTGATTTCAGGAATAGGTTATTAACAGATAATTTTAGTTTAGATTTTGATTATAATGCTATACTGTAATGTAGTAGCTTAAAAACTATACAGTGTTTTTCGGTATTGTGCGGATATATCGGTTAATGTGATTCATACTGTATACATAGTGTAGTGCTTACAGGTTCACGCAGGACAAAGGAAAAGTGGAGACGAGATAGGAAAACCAGCAACTGCTTTTATTTCCCTATCAAAACAACACCAGCCACGGGATTTACACACACATAAGGGGACCGATGGAACACGTACACATGTTTAGAGTGGTAACTCGTTAACAGAAAACTACACCCTTACAAAGGTACACAGGACACTTAAACTAACATAAATCGATTTACATGAGCAGGGTCAGCTGCTGGTCATCGTGCAGACCCTCAGACTCCCCCCGGCTACAATTCCCAGCCTGCTTCGCGGTACCCTGAGTGCCTAGGTGTGTTTCCGCCGCACCACCAGGTGTGGGCGCTACAATAGCACGTTGGGAATTGTAGTCTTTTTTCACTAATTCAATTCACGTGGCCGATGTTTTAAAACTGTAGTACATGCTGTTTAGGATAGACTTCCTGTTCCTTTTTAAATATACTATACTATCTCTGAATAAAAAGGGGTAGAATTTTCACTTGCAAGCTAGAAGGTTCTGGGTTTGATTCCCAGCCAATGAATGCATTCAATTAAAGAAAAGACATTTATTGCCATTTACCACTTTGGAATTCTTATTTGCACTTTTCTCTCAGGACATGCACAGTACATCGGATGACCCAGTACAACAGACAACAAATAGTGATAGTATGTATACCTGATAAACAACCACAACAATAAATACATGGTAGAGAACACAAAATATGTGGAAGTGAACAAAAATATATGGTAGTCCAAGTCAAAAGTGCATATATGTTTATGATACACACTGCCATAGGGTAGAAGCTATAGAATTCTGGTTCTGCAATAAAAGTTCGTGAGTAGCTGCTTCCCATACCACATTTCTTTAGGTAACACAAAAAGTAGAGGCACTGTTGTGCCTTTTTCAGACTGGCAACAGTGTTGTGAGACCAAGCCAAGTCGGTGGAGATCTGCAGATCGAGGAATCTAAAGTAGTTTCCACTGTTGTGCCCTTGATGCTGACTGGGGCGTGACTCTCTCTGGGTCTCTTGAAGTCCGCAATGAGTTCTTTTGTCTTATTGAAATTCAGCGCCAGATTGTTGTCAAGGAACTATATCGTGGGATGCGTCATCACTAGTAAAATATAAGCAATAATATGTGTAGTACATCAACATTTTATTACTTCTCTGAATAGCTGAATGATACATATTAAATTTACATTAATAAAAACTGAATAACGTAACTCTCTGGGGCTAATAAAGATCACTTTATTAGCCATTTACCACTTCTTGCATTAGGAATTTGTCTTTTCGCATACCCCAGCTTGCTCTCCATGAGACACAGACAGGGAGAAAAGCTTGGGGTCAGAGCGCAGGGTCAGTCATTGTACACCACCCCTGGAGCAGTTGGGGTTAAGGGGCCCAACAGAGTAGGATTTATCTGCCAGCCACAGGATTTGAACCGGCACCCTTCCAGCCACAGGCACAGATCCTTAGCCACAGTGCCACCGCTCTGCCCTATTTCTGAGGGACCCGGAAAGTATATTTCCAGGTCACTCATTCCTCTTCACTCAGCATTGACGTTTGGATGACATTCCATCTCATTTCTAAGATGGAGAAAAGATACTATAGATATTTTTATGTTATGTACAAACAACTCATAAAAATGTAAAAAATATGTTAAGAATGTTTAAGCTAATTATGTGCCTAATTACACATACTGTATAAACCTAACTTTGATCACTTTTAGTGATAAAGTACATGGGTTTTATGGAAAACATAATTTAGTTAGTATAAAAAGTATGGTTTTAGCCAGATAGGGAATCTGATTTGGTTCAGCTTTTTCCTACTTTTCTGCATTTTTTTTAAAGCAGTGGCATTGTAGAATATGATGACTTCAAAATACTGGAGTCACTGTATATCTAAACTATACACTATGATATACCAGAATATAAAACATAGTAATATAATATATAACACGTTATCATATTTGTCATACCACATGACAATTCTAGATGAAGTTATGATTTGAAGTGAGAACATCTAATTTTTCATCCTCCCTCACCAGTGTTTAACAGGAATTGTGATAATACATTATGTCTTGTATTTACAGTATGCATTCTGTTATTATGTACTGTAGGATGATTCATTTAGTCTACCCTAAGCATCTGATTACTAATGAACATATTGTATAATCTGTAAGGACCTTTAATTTATGATACATAATTATAAATAAGGAAATGTAATACACAATACAATCAAAGCAACAAAACACATCACTATGATTTATTTCTTTACATCTGGGGCATTACCAATAAATGTAAATTTGAACTAACCATTGAACATTCAGAACGTTAGTATTTCATAAAATTATGGATTTTCTTTTAAAAATTACATAAAAATATATTACATCTAACACCATTAAAGAATATATTGTCATTCTGACATGTGTCCCTATTATTTATTTTCTTGCTTGTTAAAAACAATTCTGCCACTGTGAACTGCAGAATCAATTAACGAGTTCTGTCAATGTTAACAGCCAGGGCTGATAGAGCTGTCATATTCACAGAGTCAGATTGGCTTGAAACCGACCTTTTCCATTAGTTTCTTCACCAACCAGTTTCCTTAAATCAAGTAAATATTGATCTTTTTGGGGGAAAACATCACTTCACTTTACGAAAATCTAGAAATGGGAAAAGCACACAAATCTGTCACATTATACTGGAATCCTAAGCAATTTTTGTTGTGTTGTTTCTGTTGCATTGGGTATTTTTAAAGCAAAAGGTTTCTTGAACAGGGCTTCATTACAATGAATGACAAGTTTAAATTAATTCTTGGTGAATCTAAAATCTTTTCACAGTGAAGGGGTAGATCTCAGTATGCTTAAAATACAGTTAACACCTTGATAACCTTTTTATGTACTGTGGGATGAACAGAAAATTATTTTTTGTTTTACAAAGAAAACAATATTCACGCCCTTTTGCCTTCTTCCTACAGTTTGTAAGATAAGGTGCATATGTTCAATAACTCCCTAATACATATTTTATACATATATACATATACTTTTTGTGTCAAATCTTGTTGTAACCCCTCTACTTTCAGAGGTCAGTCTCTTGTAAACAAACGTTTAGATTGTGAGCTTAAGGACTAAGTGTAAATTATTTGGATACTATTTGATTGAATGTGATGTTCTGGCAACAGTTAGATCCAGTATTTATGTCATATTAATATCATGATATGGATTGAATAAAGTGCTCTCTTTCATTATTTTTTTTCTTAATACTTCTATTAAGCCATCAAGGCCACATTTCTTCTTCTAGTGACATTTCATCCATCTATTCCTGTGTCATCACCTGGTAAATGCTTCTTTAATAGTCTGATTTCAACAATTGTAAACCTTAATTTTTGACTTTTTAAAAGTATGGAACAAAACATATGTTATTTTTTACTTTCCCGAAAAATTGTTATCGTTAATTTTTTGTTGATGTTGTTTTTTTCAGTATTGTTATGTTGGTCTCTACTCTAAAACTAATTTATCCAAGCAGAAGGCTTGAAATCAATTGAAGAGAATGGAATTGAACTGAATAGTATGGTCATAACTTCCCAGTTGTCTGATCACATATGTGGCTGTGTGAAATATTAGATACAGTAGTTAAATTTTATATAGTTAGATAAATTCCTAGTTAGTAATTTTGTAAGCATGTTTAAAAACAACCATCACTCATTTCAACATCTTCTGTTCATTACCTTCAGTGTTCCCCTTTACAATATCCTAGTTTATATGTGGAAAGTTGAAATCTCACAGTGATATATACAGTATATACTTACTTTTGCTACATACCTGCCATATCTTACCATATAGTAAGGTTGTTGTGCTCATGTCTGCATTAGATAATCTGTGGCATACACCTTTTGTTCAAACCTTCTTTCAGAAAGTCCTACAGCAATTGCCCTTTTTGAAGATAAGAATACAACTAGTTATCTGGAGGGAGATTTAACCAAAGTTAATCAGAGTTGAGAAATAAGGAATAAATAATAATATATAATACTTCTAGTTTTATACTACACATCTGAAATTTCATATTTTGAAAAATTAAATGGATGCAATCGTATTTATTCTGAAAGATTGGAACCAGAGGTTGTATTGTGTGTACATTCAGATACCAAATCATTTTTTTTTAGTCTGAATACTTTTTTTTTACTTCCACTGATAACCAATGATGGTCTCCCATGTGGGCAGTTAAGATTTTTAGGGTTCACAAGATGTGCTAAACGTGGTCAAGTGCTAATTGAAAGAGAAGAATGTTTGTAGGCTACAAACTGTGACATTGTCCAAATAATGGATTCATTTTTTTACACTGTGGAATGTGTATGGATAGAAAACCCCTCTTTTCACATTATAATATTGTACTCAATTAATGCAGATGTCAAATCAGTTACTTTTGTATCAATCATCCAAAGTTTGTTACATCCAAAGTGGGATCCAATGTAAACCAGTACTACTGTTATATAATTATAATTGATTGTCTACTGAAAACTGAACTCTAATATCTACTTTAGGTTTCTTGCATAATATCTAGCACAAATGTATGCATCTGATCTGGTCAGCTTATTTAGTACAAGTTGTTGCAGTTTCCTTATGCCTAATATGGCAGTAAATAAACTCTTATAAGTGTATTCAGCAGTTGAAAACCCAAAAGGCATCACATTAAATAAAAATGTATCAAACTAAGTAAATGTTAGATTTTATATTTTAAATAAAGTTTTTACTGTTTTGTTAAATGGTGAAATGTCAGCTATTGATTTTCTTAGGCTTGACCTACTTCAAATGGGATTATCTTCAATGGCTTCATTGAACCAAGCAGGACACAGTCCCTTTCCAATTTAAAATCTTGGCTGGTTTTCAGAAGCAATTACAGTGTGTTTCCAAAAACAGTAAACATTTCCCTAAAATGAATTATTTGTTAATTTTACTGTTGCATTGCTAGATGTGACTGCAAAGCCTGCTGTAATAAAATCAGTGCCCCATCACAATATGATCTATAACCTACTAGCTTATCTAATTTTCCCTTTTTGTTTCAACCTAGACAAACAGCTGAAGTTATGCTGTCCATTGGAGATCTCTCACTTCCTTTCCCAAGACACACTACATTTTGGGAAAAAAAAGCTTCTGGTGTTCAGTAAAAGTTTTAGGACTTTGATACCATTAAGTTGCTCAGCTGTTCAGCTGGATAAATAGAGAGGGCAGCAAGAAGTGCAGTTGGAGTATGGAAAAAGGTTTTCAATGTGTTTGGATTGTGTTTTTTACCGCACTGTATCAATGAAAGCGCACTGTGGTTAGCCGATGGATGCATTTGTTTATTAACACCAGCCTATGAGAAGTTCAGAATTAAAGCTCCTACCCAACACAAGTTTGCCATCCTAGTTTTACAGTAATGCAGAAAAACTTAATTCATTTAGATTCAAGATTATTAGAAATTTAGCCTTTAATTCAACCAGCAAAGTAATTTCTCACTTCTCCATCTGATCTGCTGTGTTATGGACCTGCTGGTACAAAATATCTGCCAAACATAGATTTTACACTTCAGTTGTGGATGGCTTTGTATTAAGCAGTATAAAATTATGAGATGCTTGGAATAAAAAACACAATACAGAAACAAAGTACAATTATTAACACCACCGGTTGCTGATGAAGGAATATAGTTATTTTCAAAAACTGTCAATACAAATATGTAATTATTAACAGTTTAATAAAGATATTACAGTCACTTACTCCCAGTGAACCTTGTATATTTTTCTAACTTTATATCAGTTGACTAGTTTTAAATTACATTTCTTAAGAGCAGTACAGTTACAAACAACATAAAATATGTCATTTAAATATTGGTGCTTCTTGTTTGTAATGCTTCTTATGTAAGCTATATAAATCCATATAACGTTTTGATTAACAGCAGCTAAGTGTCTATTTCCAAATCATGGGTGTGTGGCCTGTTTCAAACTTCCATAACCCTTTATATAATAATGTGCTAAGAATACGAGGCACTCCCTGTAGTGCCAGCTTGTATTCTAAGGTTTGTGTTTTAGTACTGGTTCTGAAGTTTGGTGGTTTGACAATTTCAATGCCTTTGAGGATTTTAAGTCAAAACCCCCTTACTGTCTTCTCTGTTCAAGATTAAAAAGTATTTGGTTCTTTTAGCCTGTCAGTATAAGGAATTACTTCAACTCTGGAAATGTATTTCGTTGCTCATCCAACGGCACCACATCAAGCAGTATTATCACCATCAGTGATATAAGGAGCCATTGATATTAGTTGGTTACAATGCTGAACAGGACAGTCTGAATTACATGTGCTATTAAGGCTGTGGCCATAGCCCTCATTGATGCATGCTCTATAATATCTCTCATCAGTCTGAAAAGGCTTTCAGAAATCCTTAGAAACCCTTAGAGATAATCATCACTGCTAGGAGGAGATGCAGGTAAAGTTAAGACCTGTCTTCCTAACTCACTTCATCAACTTATTAAGTTGCCGAAAATCCTGACTGTGCACCCGCATGTAGAGATGGGAGATGGGGCTCTCCCACCAGTAGTATAACTGCCACATACCATGATGGTGGCAATATGGAATGGTGGTTCTGTGGGACTGGAGATTATTATTAGCATAATGGTGTTACTGCAACCTTGGTAACCGTAATTAAAAAAAGATTTTGTCCCTGTTATTCTTTTAACATTTGTTCTTGAGTTATTGTGCACTGTTTGGACAGTTATACTGTATTAAACTCTTTAGAGCAGCATGTATCTTAGGTAGTAGAGTCTCCTACCCTGGCATTACAGATTCTAGAGTGTAGTGAAGAGTTACTGTGAGAGGGAATAAGTCTGCAGTCTTTTGGGTTGAATAAATTTCCAGTAACAGAGCTGCAAAACTAGAATGGAACCTTTCAATAAAATATTATTTTATTGGGGATAAATTCATTTTCTCAGTTCTTCTCAAGCAATGGGACTTTCTGAATGCACCACAGGATGCTTTAGTGATTTAAAAACATCTGTGAAAGAATACAAAGGATTTGTCATACATGTTAAACATTTTTATATTTTAATAATTAAACCATGTAATGGTACTACATGGCTGGGATAACATGCAAAAAAAGTTTTGCCATTAGTTCAAAGCTGTATTTGCCACCGATGACAATACACACTACTCTTGTCTCCTGAAGAGTGAAATTCTCCTAACCTAATCAAATTTCTCTATTAATATGAAAATGTGGAACAAGTGATTTGAAAGTAATCCCATTTTACCATATTGGACAATCTTATCTTAATCCCTAATCAGAGAATTTGTTTGCATATGTATTTCTCTTACAAGTTTGAAGATGTGGAAAAATACTCCTATCAATACCCAGCAGTACATAAATACACATTTTCATTTTGTAGGCACCCTTAATTGGTCCATCCATGTGTATATCTTTATACTCTACAGATGCAGGAAGACAGATTTAGGCATGGCATCCGTTAGGGCAACCAAGATGAAAAACCTTAGGATCCTATGCAGAGAAGAGAGAGTGTTCGAGAGAGGGCCGGGACAATAGGCACAAGCAAGGTTGGGGTATCTGAAGCCGAATGTTAAGCCAGGGTCCAGGTCCAGGAACGAGAAATGGAGGTCGGAATCCAAAGGAGTCCTCAAAGAAATCCAATCCAATTCGTTAGGCAAAGTTGTGGTCAAAGAACAAGCAGAGAGGTCTGAATCCAAAAGAGACGATCAGAGAAGGCAGTTGAAAATGCGAGGTAGAAGCTCTAGATGAGAAACTAATACCGAACCTAGAATAGTGCGTACAGAGGGTTTAACTATGGCGTGTACTGGATAGGAATTGATGAGGAACCGCCATGGGCGATAGTCAACATGTGCGGAGGCGCTTGTAGTTAAAAGGTATGCGCTGAAGCCCATTAGCTCATTTGCGAAAAAAAACTCTGGTGGTTTTAACAGGCACCATCCTTCTATCTGATGGAAGGAGGGTGAATTTTGTCTTATACAAAATCATAAGAAATTTAAACTTTAAATGAATAAATATATGCAGTGGTTATTATCACTACCTACACATGTGTGCTATTCTATTGTACACTATGCATTCTGCATTCTGCATATACACAAATTAAACCAAAGTACACCAATACAGAGATAGAACATGTTTCTGGAATTCTTGAGGTGCACTTGAATCCAGCTCTCCAGCTCTTCCAGATTGTAAACACAATTGTCTAGTATAGAGTAAATTACATTTTGAAACTATGTGGCTCTTAAACTTTGTAATATTTTCATGACAATAGTAATGCAGTACAAATGGTAGGATTTCTAAACTGCATGTAACATCCAGCCTACATTGTCCTTCTGAAATAATTGAAATAACCATTTTCTCTTAGTGTTAGCCAACACAAAAAAGCATTTAAAGTTCAAATAGTGTTTTATGTCTCTCTGTTTAAAAAACCACACTCCTAACCGTAAGGTGTTCTGATTTCCAAGTTAATGGGAATGCAAACAGAATTTTGCAATTCTTCTTCTTCTTTATTGCTTTAGCATTTGCATTGCATCCTAAGCCAGCAAGCAGCATCACCATCAGCTAGGTGCAAGGCCAACAGTCCACCATTGAAGTGCGTCAGCGGGCAGTCGTTCACAATGTGTGACATAATCTGTAGTGCATCAGAGCTGCATTTTGGGTCAGTTGTCTGACCCCATTGGACAAGGTTGACTGCACAGCGACTCTGACCTGTCTAGAATCGGTTCAATATTGTGCACATTCTTTGCGGTAGGTCGAAGCCAAGAGGACAAAAAGATGGCTCTGCCACGTGGGAGTGGTTCACAACATCTGTTATTGACCACTCAGCACTTCAAGCTGAAACAGCTCTCTTATCCTCTGGCGGCGGATCCAACCAGACTGGGCGTCTCGAGGACAAGCGTGCTGTCGGATGAAACACAACTAAAGAAATAGTGTGGAATCCAGTTCTCTGCAAAATAAGTTACAAATAACATTTCATAAATGAACATGCACATTGTTTTTTACACTATAAAGGAAATCAACAGATTCAGACATAAAAAATAGCAAGATTGCGAGAAAGGTATTTTCAAATGTTAACACTGCTACAGCACATTGTCTGGACCACAAAGATCAAGAGAATAGTTATTAACAGAAGTGATGTCTTACTGCTTTCAGATGAAGAGATACAAGTAAAGCTTAAAAAGTCTTTTTCTTACAACATTTAGGAATACATTGCAGAGTATGCAACTGTTGTTGAATGTGAAGCATTCTGATATCCTGCACTCTTGAAGTAGATTATATACAATCAGATACTGTACTTTTAAGGGTCACAACGACACAAAGTTAGCTAAGAATGTTTAGTGTCAAAAGCCTATCACATCTATTAAATACATTAGAAACTATTAAAATGTTTTTTTTTGCTTGAGATTGTAATCAAGATAACAGGAGGAAGAAGAAAAACATTTTCTGAGAAGAGTTTAGGTAATTTTAAATAATGCCAACATTTGGCAAAATCTAAGAAAGTTGAACTTGACAATGGATTTTTATGTTACTCACTCGATATTTGTTAAATGATTTCTCAAAAATAATTGTTCCCCTAAATAAAAAGACCAAAGAAGCTGATACTTTAATTATATTTGGTTCACTCTAACAACTGAAATGGAGAATAATTTGCTAACACAATGTCCTGATTGAAACTATTAGCCCAAAATGCAAATAGTTTTTTTTGAAAACTTGTTACAAAATGGAAATCAGCTTAATAAATCATTGTTACAACCTAGAATTAAAATAATTGCTGGCTTCTCTCAAACTGGTTAAGAACAAAATAACTTGAATGTTTGAAAATATTTTATCCATTTGTGAAAATAACTAGAATAATCATTGTTGGAGTTGTGCTGCAGGGAGGAAATATACTTTAGCTCTCCTTTTCATGCACAAGGGCATGAATAAAAGTGAAGCAATCAATCAACCTTTACAAGTAATATACAGGGATTTTGCCAAATGTTTGTTAGCAAAATGGCCCTTCACATTTGGCTTGACTGGTGCATGTGTTATGTGTAGCTTAGTGCCTTTGAGATATACTTTAAATCCCTTTCAAGAAAATTTGCAAAAATTATGTTCATTAGTTATTAAATGCTGTCAGAAGGAGATTTCACATCTATTGATCAAGTATAGTGTTTTAACACCATGACTAACAGTAGGAAAATAAACATACATCACTTTCTTGTTGAAGATCTATTAACAAATGTACAAGGGGGTTAGCAAACCATTTGCTTGTAGTTTTATGACTTATTATATTACTAAGGAAAACATTTATTATGTTTATCTTGCTGCCTGGAAGCAACTTCAAATAGCCACTTTCCAGACTGTGTGAAGACCTGATAAATGTTAGTTAATCTGCATTGTCAGCCTATAGTTCTGTAATCATTCATCATGTGTTTTTAAACTACTTTATCTTATTATATCTATAAACATATCCATAGATCCTAAAAGTTAAAATGGTCTCAATACAATACTCTTCCTAACTATAGACCTCAAAGTGACTTTCTGTATTTTTGACAAACCCTGAAAATTATGTTTTAATATAACTTTACAAAGTTATTACATTAGTACATCAGCCTGCCCAAATGTGATGAAACACACCTTAAATGTGTTAAATAGTCCTTAAATTATCAGATTGAACCCATTAGAGAGATGTGAAACATCTGAAGGAAGCTTTAGATGTACAGTATGTAATAATGTAGTACCATTTTCAAATCGAACAAAGAGCGAGAGAAAAGCACATGCTTTTTGGGGAACAATGGTATGAATGAGATGAATTAATTAGAATCTGTAACACTGAAACAGGATCCTTAATTGCCAAATATGGTGCTTAAAGTGCATTTGGCTCAGCTTTGATATCAACTCTGTAATTTCAGAACACTAGTGCTGAAGAGATTAATTCATGGTGATTGAGTTTCCTCAATGAACAGTATCAGATGCTGTGCCAGTCTAGAAGACTGCCAGAAAGCACACTCTACTGAAGCTTAGCTTGCATTTTGAGGAGGTGATGTACCGCAGGTAAGATCACAAGTCACTGTTGATTTTGTCAAAGTGTAATGAGTCTGCATTTATAGCTGTCTGAGATTAGTGTATTCAGAAAAAAACATGTATTATGTTTATGTTGTTGATGTATTCAGTAGGAACTATTTCAGGATATTAATTTTAAGTAACAAATGAGAAGAATGTTTGATATGGGATACTCAGGAAAAGAGTGATCTAAAAAGGTAACACAGTGTACAGAAGAAAAAGATCCTGGAATATGATTTTTGGAAATGTGTAGAACTAGTATAAGAGGTCCTAATGGTGTGTCTGCAAACAGGGAATATGAATACATTTTTGTTTGACTACCGGAATATGAATGGTGCTCTTCCTAGGTGAAATGTCAAGATAGATTAAGATTGAAAGCACTTTTGTTTATAATGTGGTGTGTGGATATAGAACTAAGCAGATAAGGACAGATTTTGATACCAAGTGGAACCCCAGAGAAGAATTCACAAGGAATAATGACATCCAAGAAACAGATGCTTTGCAAATATTTATTGGGAATTTAAATATAATTGGTTTTGGCTTAACCCCCTTGGTAAAGAGGCAGCCTCCTGGCCATAGGACAAAGGGTCTCGATCCCCCATTCAGAGAGAGAAGTTAACCTGCAAAGGTCGAGATGGGGTAGAGGCAGAAAGAATACAAAAAATGCGAGAAGATGTCTGTGTGCAGGAGTTATATACTGTATATAACAAAAGTAGGTAATGACTGTGATTTAAAACAGCAGGGTGAGACTGGCTTGCCTGTTGTTATCCCCCCTGAACTTCAGATAAGAAATCTAATTTACAGTTACAGTTCACAGACAGTTATAAAGGAAACTAGAAGGATTTGTGAGACAAGGGGCTGTAAACTATTTTCTTCTGTAAATACACTTAAACCTATGGATGGTGTGACTTATGGTGAGAAGTTGGAGGTTTGCAGAAGACAAAAAGTAACAGTCATTTCAGAAAAGAAATGTTGTTCCTTTGCTCTAAGATCAAGAGTCACAGACTTGATTCCACTGTGTCCAGGTTAACAGTTCTGTGGAAGCAAAATTGAATAAATAAATGATGTGGAACCATAGTTTATTTTAAATGACTGAGGAGGTTTAAGAGCTTGTGCTGAATAAGAACGAGAGCAAAAGGAGGTGCTGAATTGTTTTAATGCAGCTAATTGTGGACAATGAAAAGACAATGAAAAGGTCAGAAACAAGTCTTAGAGTTTCAAAGGAGAGGCATTGTTTAAGTTTTCTCTCAGCTGAAAATCCACAGAAATCTCAAAACCCAAATCAGGGGTTATGCGCAGGGGGTGCATCAGTGAGAAGAAAGTAGAAATGAAGAATGGAGAGGAGCTTGTAAATGAAGGAAGTAGAGGGCTCCAGAAAGTGTCAAAAATATTTTGAACTACTTTGGCAGTCAAAAGTAAGACTGGTTTGTTTGTACACCCAACGAGTGCCTAAAGTTTAATTTTAAATTAATAATTCTAAAAGCATTGGTATTAAAGGCTGATTTGATCTATTATTTTATTTGTGCAGAGAAAAGTTAAACTAGGGGAGGCAGAAGAGAGCTTTAGGTGAATATCAAGTAAGCCCACATTCCAAAGAAGCCAAGAAAGAGGTAATGTAGATTCTCCTATCTCAGTACCACTGCCTTTTTAGCTAATTCACATCAATGTCAACCAGTTTTGTTTCTGCATCTAAAAAAGAGCCAAGATTAAGGCTATCGCTTAACAAGCACTCCTTCCATATGAACTTTTAAATCTTTGTATAATATTGTCTATAAGTAATCCAATATGACCCAAGAAGAATATTTAAGTTGAACAATTTTCATTTTATATTAGCTATAATATTGTCCTTGCAAATAGCTCAAGTTCACATTCCTCCTAGAAAACCACTGATGAGGGTTCTATGAAGCCTGAATTAAAAAAGAAAAAATAGAGAAAGCCTTTGTTTTGCAACAGAGTTTTAAAGATTATGCATTGGGTGTACAGTATAGGCAACCTCACAGCCCACAGAATTCTATAGACACACAATGTCATGATTTCAAACCCCTCCTCTTAAGGACGCTCCAGCCCTTCCTCGTTTACTCCAGATTTCCTGCACCTGCCTCCAGTTCCAGACCCTTTCCTATAAGAGCCATTCGTTCCTGCCAATCTGGGCTCAGCTTTGGAAGATGGAAGCCTGCCTACCAGCAATTCCAGGAGGGGCTCGACGGCATAGACTTCAGAACGGCATCCTGACCGTCTGGGTCTGGGAGCACCTGGCCCCGTTACCCCCTTTTATTCCCCCAACCGTTCGCAGGATCCCGCTCCAGCTTTTAACTCTTGTCTGGTCTGTCAGGATGGATCACCCGGCTTTGGATATTGGCTTTCTCAGGATATTCTCATGGACTTCTTTGCCTTGGAACCCCCCCCCAACACCAGCGCACATTGGCCATGCCCCCCTGTTCTTCCAGCCCCTATCCTAGTTTCCCCCCCCCCCCCGTGTTTTCTCAGTCCCCTCCGGATTTTGTCATCTGCAAAGGGACCTGAAAAACACTTCATGACAAGCAATGCAGAATGGGGACAAAACAAGAGAAGTTACAAGCTTGCAATGCAATTGCAAGTCCAGAGACACAGAAAGACTGTCTTCACTAACGATATCTGTCAGACTGTGAATGTTGTTTTTACTAACATGTGGAAAAGAATAACGAGAAACCTGTGGATATGGAAAATCTGAGAACGTGTATGCTGTCCTTAATGATATTGTAATAATTACAGCTATAATTTCTTACAAACGTGTCTCTAGATAAAGTGTGTTACACCTGGCAGTGTAAACATTTCCAGTTTCAAAGCAAAGGAAGTGAAGGGGGGTCACAACTGAGCAATCAAAACAATAATATAATTTACCTTGGTTCACCTTAGTTAATTATGTTCTGGGTAAATGATTAAGTGTTTATCAGCAGTCCAGAAAGACACCATATAAAGAGATTAAGGACAAGGAGGGAAGAACAGACAACACTACAAGAGATAGATTTGTTTGTGATCACCCGGAATTACCAGATTGAAGATAAGTATTTGAACCATGTTAAGAGAATTTTCTAATCTGTAGTTTTTAGGGAACTCTGATTTCCTGAGTGAAGAATTCCTCAGTTAAAAATGGGCTCTCCTGGTTAGTGGGTGCATTGTAGAACAAGGATAGTTCTCATTAATTTGGTGGCATCCAGGTTTATAGAGGTTTAACTGCAGGTTGTATTCTACTTAATACCAAGCAATGTTACAGGGTGAACTGAGGGTTTAAATAGTAAAGGAAGGGTGTGTGAGGGAAATTTGATAATGAGGGGTAAATTGAGATCATTATGGAAATGAGAGCTTTAAGAGAAGTGGGGGAAAATAAATCGATCTGTTCTACTTGCATCTACCTGTTAAAACGTTAATAGAAGTGTTCACTGTGATACCAGATAAAAAGGTAATCTCAAAACCATGGTAAATTAAGAGTTAAAAAATGGCATAGAAAAATATACTGTATGCTGGCTCTCTTCTCTGTGAAATTTAATGGAAACTGATTAATTAATTAATTGGTAGCAAGTATTTCAGCCTGGAATTAATGAATTATTTACACTGATAGAGCACCAGATCACTGCACATATTTAGTAGATGAGGCGAAGATTGAAAGCATAGCCAAACTCTACAGTATTTAACTAGATTTATTCTGCATAGAATTATATACTACAGTACATTGAGTATTATTATCAGTAATAGGTGTAAGAGTAGTAGATGCATGAACATCTTTGACTACTGGCTAAAAAGACAACAACAAAGATTGAAGTGGCATCCCTACTGAGTATATATAATAAACCTGGAAGAACAGTTGTTGTCAACATTAGATAGTTTAGTGTATAACATATTGATCAATATGATCATATGGTCAATAAAATCTGATTCCAAGTTTATATAATCCACAACATATCATAGATATTTACATAACATGTGAATGTGTACCCTTCTTTTTTTCTTTCTTTTCACTGAATAAAAGTTACATTTTGAATGTGGGATGGTGCACCAATGTCTTCTGAACAAATATACGTTGGTCATTCTGAGAGCTGTGGCAGCCAGCAGCCATGTTACCCTGCAATTTACAATTGGCAACCCACTGAAGCTAAGCAGATGTGACCCTGTTCAGTATCTGGATGGGAGACCTCCTGGGAAAAACTAAGGTTGCTGCTGGAAGAGGTGTTAGTGAGGCCAGCAGGGGACGCTCACCCTGCGGTCCATGTGGGTCCTAATGCCCCAGTATAGTGACGGGGACACTATACTGTAAAACGAGCACCGTCTTTCGGATGAGATGTAAAACCGAGGTCCTGACTCTCTGTGGTCATTAAAAATCCCAGGGTGTTTCTCGAAAAGAGTAGGGGTGTAACCCCGGCGTCCTGGCCAAATTTCCCATTTGCCCTTACCAATCATGGCCTCCCAATAATCCCCCTCTATGAATTGGCTACATCACTTTGTTCTCCTCACCCCCCCCCCCTCTGACGGCAGGCGGAGCGACACGCCAGTTGGAGTATTCTCAGTCGCATTTAATGGCAAGGTCAGCTCAAAGATTTGGTTCAAACCCCCAAATGGAGATGGGTGTGCCGACAAGCGGACCCTGCTGATGCAGGATTAACGCTAGGATGAGGGAGGTGTGGTATTTTTTTAATATAGTATTTGCATTTTTTATTTTTAATTTGGATGTGTGGATTGCATTTTTTTCTAGATGCGTCTATTTAAATGTCAAGTTTTTGCAAGAATACGCCTATTAGTTATATTACTTAGAATAAGCATATTACAAAAAAACATTTATAAAAAGCATATAAAATACTTTCTTGGGTGGATTAAATTGACAAAGTGTTAATCATTTGCACTACATTTACATTAATGTTTTTGCATAAATAGTTGATAAATTATTAGACATGACTGAATGGGTTAATTTAATTTCCTCCACCTAAATGTACACTTAAGATTATTTTATAACAAACCTGTCACTTTGTAAAAATATATCCTATACTGTACTTTAAGACACTCTCACTTTCACTGTAGTTCTACATTGTCATTCACTTAAACCAAAATCCCTTCAACATTTATCCAAAGTCATACAATGCATATCAGGGTAGGTTATAAAGAAGATCTATCACATCTTAACAGCTAGAAAAAATATTATTTTCAGTTACGGTCATCAAAACATACAAATAAATTGGTATCTCAAAAAATAGGTACAGAATTGTGTATGTGCACTTAATATAATAATAATATATGTATACATTTATTTTTATATTTAATATAAAAATTCCTTATATAGCACTTTTCTGGACACTCCATTCAAAGAGCTTTACAATTAATGGGGACTCCCCTCCATCACTACCAATGTGCAGCCTCCACCTGGATGGTGTGACAGCAGCCATAGTGCACCAGTATGCTCACCACATGTCAGCTATCAGTGCGGAGGAGAACAGAGTGATGAAGCCAAATAATAGATGGGGATTATTAGGAGGCCATGATTGGCAAACGCCAATGGGAAATTTGGCCAGGACTCCAGGGTAACACCCTACACTTTTCAAGAAATGCCCTGGGATTTAAAATGACAACAGAGAGTCAGCACTTCAGTTTTAAATCTCTTCTGAAGGACAGTGGGCCCCTTTTTACAGTATCGTATCCCCGTCACTATACTGGGGCATTAAGACCCACACAGACCGCAGGTGAGAGCCCTCTACTGGTCCCACTAATGCCATTTCCAGCATCATTTTT
Organism: Lepisosteus oculatus; assembly: GCF_040954835.1. NCBI lineage: Eukaryota > Metazoa > Chordata > Actinopteri > Semionotiformes > Lepisosteidae > Lepisosteus > Lepisosteus oculatus. Next base: position 35,725,225 of record NC_090702.1, on the reverse strand, counting down.
CCCAGGAGGACAAATAAAAAACTACAGGGCTCATCTTTTCATGATTGATTTTAAACGTTTTATCTGTCTTTCTCTTTCACCATCATATCCAAACGTATTTAAATTTGACTCACAAACCTAATTAATTACCCATCTTCTTGCTGTGTAGGATCACTTTGACTATAAAAAGTATTTTGACTGTAAGATTTTATTTAATTTTCATAACATCAAACTGTTGTCTCACTGCAGCCCTACAATTTCACTTCAGTGTTTGAGATAAAATCTCACTCTAACATGCTGATGTCCCAACAGAAAAAGCAAATTATCCACCAGCTGTGATTTTTTAACTACTTTGTGGATAGAGTATATGAAAATATCTGCCCATCTGGCATAGAAGGAGAATAAGGGACTCAGAAATTCACGAGGTGAAGTATCAAGGACACAGGCCAATGGCTGCTCCCAAGATAGATAGCAGTGGACACAGGAAGCCAATTTGTCAGAACCTGGTTTGAGCAGCTGGGGACTCAGGGACCCGTAAAGTGCAGGTTGTTAGGAAATCGTAAGCAGGGAGAGACCCATGTGCATTCCTTATTGTTATTAAGAAAATTAATTGGTTTTATTAGCTGTATTTTAATTAGAGTTGCAGGCTGGGCTGTGTAGAAACAGCAGTTGTATGGTGTGTAGATTACAACACTTCAATCAGAAATCTGAGTAATATTGAATTTCAGCTGTGTTCAAACTGTGAATTGCTCGGTGTATTATTCTTTCTTTCTTCCACCTGTCTTTCCCAGCTGAGTTAATAAGTAAGTATCATAGGGAGCTTCTTCATAACAAAGCTCCCTTACCTCTGCTATACTTCTTTCTATATATGTGTTCATTTTTCAAATGAGGACAGTATGGAGACACACTTTTTCTTATCTCTAAAACAGAAAAGATTTACTTTACCTTAAATTAGTAATTTAATTTAGTTTCTAGCTTTATTTGTGTATTAAATATTATTTCTTATAAGAATTATTAGTCTATTCAGAATACTATAAAGAATGTAGATCATATGGTTCAATTTTACAAATGTATCAATTTTGAAATTGAAATGAGGCCTTTTTTTCTGTGAATATATGTGCAGAAAGCAATTAGGACATAATATAATTCCTTACAATTTCATGAGTTTGAAAAATCAAAATATGCAATGTAAGAATGTATAAAAAACATAGTTTGATCTTGCAATTTCCTAATAGTGTTAAGGGTGTTGTTTTGCAATCACCATCCATATACAAGTATGGTACTTAAGGACTACAAAATGCTTCATATGGCAATCAGACACTGAAATATATAGAATCAGTTCTGGCTAGCAGAAATCAAGAATAGGTACTGATATAATGTGTGTTGAGATTTCTTTTCTATGATTTAAGGTTCAGTTATGAATCTTGTAAAATCTTCATTTTGTGTTACCATCACATCTGGTGACATTCTGTCCTTACCTTCCATGTTCACTCTAAATGTTCCCACTTGAGCATGAACCTGCCTTGTCCTTTGTCTCAGCTTATGTTTTAACACCCTTGTAAAAGTAGTTGTAATCGTGTGTTTTTGGATAAGACATTGCTCATTGCCATTTGATTTTACCTCATTGGGTTCTAGCTAGAGGCCTCTGAGTCTGTTTCAAACTATCACATTATTCAAACTGTCACATTATTATTAATGATTTAGAAATTGCATAAACAATGTGAGCCTTGTTGTATTTCCACTCCTCCTTGACTGATTTAATTGCTGCAGGACATGGAAATATCATTAGAGAATACCATTTAAAACTGTATATTACACTCAACAAACAAAAAAAAGGATGATTGTTATGTCATGGAACATTACTTCAGAATATGTCTGTTTCTCTTTCTATGTCAAGAATCTGTAAGTGATGCATTTAAATAAAGTACAGTTTCCTCACATCCTATGGTCATGAGCTTTGGGTACTGACAGAAAGAATGAGATTCCCGGTACAAGTGGTGGAAATTAGGTTTCTCCATAAGGTTGCTGGGCTTACTCTCTGTGACAGGGTGCAGAGCTCAGCAGTTCAGGCAGTGTTTAGTCACTGATTCTCTACAAACCAGGACTCCCGCTGGAGGCGTACTGCACAAAATCAGGACACACTGGAGGGATCATATCTCTTGGCTGGCCTGAGAATGTCTGGAAGTCCCTCAGGTTCAATTCCTGGGGTGATATCTGTGTGGAGTTTGTATGTTCTTGTTGTGTTCACATGGGTTTCCTCTGCATGTTCCACTTTACTCCAACAGTCCAAACATATACTGGTAGTGTGCGGATTTGTGTGTGTGCCCTGAGATGGATTACCATCCTGGCCAGTGTATATCCTGCCTCGCACCCATTACTTGCTGGGATAGACACCTGTGACCCTGTATCCTAGGATTGTGGTTAGAAAATAGAATTATTCCACCATCATGCTAATACCCATCCCTTCATCCTATTGATAGATATAATTATACTCACATTTGTGAAATGACATTAAATTAAATGTATCTTTAGTTTCATTACTGTGAGATACCTTATTCAAATAAAACATACATAACTTCAGTGAGGTTAACAATGCTTGTTCTCCATTCATGTGAGAACATTTAAGGTAAAAAGTCAAATTATCCATTTGGTATGTCTGAGTCTGAACTATAGGGGAAATAAATCAGAATATACACTGACAATGAAAGAGAATAAATCATGGTGAAAATGAATGTCTCCTCAAATCAAGAGATATATTTTGTTAATTACACATTTTACCCCAAAACCTTTTTCTTACAACACATTAAGTGATAACAAAAAATATGGACTTTCTAAAAATATAAAATTGTTTTATTAAACTATTGTCAAATCTTATTTATCCCCCCCCCCCCCCCCCCCCACAGCTGGTTAAAAATAGGTTTAATTTCTCTAGCAACATTCTAGGAAAGTTTGTATTTAATAGTGAAGTATATAGGAGACAGTTATGATCAGCTTTTCCCACTTTGCATGTATTGTTCATATTGCTAGCTACATGCAATATTCTGTCCTTGTCTACATTGGCGCTGTCTGCAAACTTGTTTATTAACTACACCAGTAACAAGCTCTATGAAAAAACAGATTTCTAAATGCCTAACAACCATTATTTAAGAATTTATCTTTTATAAGCCACTTTATCAAAAGCCTTTTTATATTTATTATATTATATGGTCTGTATACTTCTATTGCTGTTACTGCTTCTATCTGCTGTTGTTGATTGTTAAACACATTGATATTACTGTATATATTTTCTAAATCCCTGTTGATTATGCCCTAGGATTTTATTTATACAGTATATAGGACATTCTCTGTTACAGACGTCTGTATCTACAGTACACACTTCATGTCTCCATGAATCCTGGAGCACCCTGTGTGCACAACTTGTTTTTTCTTGTGTGCCTTTATTGTCCGCTCCTTCACTACTGTTGTACTCCAGATTGTTTTTCATTTCTTAGAAAAAAGAAAGAGGTAATGAAGGCTTGGTTTCTACTGCTAATCTACCTCAATCTTATAAGTGAAAAGATGTTTCCCCAGTAGTCTTGTATCATACAGTATGTATGGTCTTGGAGAATGTAACTAATGTGTAAATGGACAAAGCGTTTCTTGATCTTCTGTGCTAGCTTTCATCTTAAAGTTAATCTGTAATGAGATTAAAAGTTGGGTGAGGCATTACTAGTATCCCAAAGGTGATGTCTGTGCCTCCATCCCCAGGCATATTCCAGTTCCCTGTACTCTGTTTACACTTTTTTCAGAATGCTGGACATATTCTGGCCCAGGCTACCCTCCTGTTGCAGCTTCTCTCCCCCATCAACTTCTTTGCTGACATGATTCTGAAGTGGTCAAAAGCTCAAAGGATCCTTATTTTCACATTCCTGTCTCCCAAGGCACAGGATATATCTTAGGTTCGCTTTCCAGGTTAAAACCAACAAATTCTGCCTGCTGCTTTTAGATTGGACTCTCATTTTACCCATGTTTTTCAAATGTATAGATTGTTGGCCTCTCTTTGCTGCAGCTACAGGGAACAAGTATTTAAAGTTATCAGAAAGACTGATTTGTGCACCATGCAGCGAGGTAGGCTGGCTCTTTCTCACAGACAACATCTGTCAGCCTAGTTTTACAGTCAACCTGGGGAGAATCTGCTAAGTGATATACAAAAGGACCACATTCCTGGATCTTAGGATGGGGTTTCACACAATAAGCAAGTTTAACTTTCTTGTGATAATGTTGTTTCTCTAGGCCTGTTTCACATCAGTTTGAGGTGGATAATGATTGACAGTGGTTTGTGGGCCTACTTCACCTTCGGCTATTTTTTGTTTGACACTTTTGCTTTGCTCTCATGTAGCAGATTACTATTTTTTTTAATTATTAGTTTGAGAATTCTGGTTTTGGAAAAAAGTAAATTAAATGTAATTAAGTAATTTAACAAAACCATAGGAAGAGTGTGAATACTTTCCAAGGTAGTATATGTCTTCAAAGAGATCATTATTATGTCATGAGCAGTCTAAACCAGCAAGGTGAAATTCTGTGATTTATTTTTAACGTAGTCCCTTTGTGGACTTTCAGTTTTGCCTCTTAGAAGTGTTTTAAGTACTTTTATATGTGCATTTTTACATTGTAATCAGTAGAAACTGCAAAGAAGTTAAAAATACAGCTAAAAATATAGCTCAAGTATGTTTTCTATTCTCTGCAGGAGTTGATAGCTTACAAAAGCGACAGCAGCTGCCATGTTCCACACTGTCCTTCACATTTCACTGGTCAGCTAGCAGTAATCAACACACATTACCCACATAGGGCTTGATCCTAATTATTATTTGCAGTCAACTATATAAACAATCAGTGATGTACAGTGTAACTGGTAAATTGCTTTTCACAAAACACAGAACACAACACCAAGTAAACTTGAAGGAATAATCAGAAATTAGCATGGAACCCAAGGCTATATAGTTTCACCATTGTTTTTATTTATTTTTGTATTATTTAGAGCAAAACATCAGCATAATTGCTGGGACCCTGCATCTTACTATAAGGGTTCTCTTTTCTCCGAACTGAAAATATCAATCTTTTATTTACAGACTTTCATTTTGTTTAGAAACTGTAATTTTGGATTATATTACATGGGGAAAAAGGGAAAAAAGAATCTGAAAGTATTAGTGATAAACATTGTCACATTTGCATAATTCCATTAAAGAGGATATTGCATATAATCGAACTCTCCCAAGGATATTGTGATCCTGAGGTGACAAGAGGGTACAGTACAAGTCCCACATGTTTTCAGACTGATGATTTTGGAAAAGTGAGTTTGGTGTCAGTTTATGGAAGTACAGCTGAGGTGAATGGAGGTGTGCCTGAGGCTGTGATTCAGATCAATGATCAAACTTCATAGTTCCAGAACAAACATCTTTGAAGCCTTCAAGTCTGTTTACTCATGTCAAAACAAAGTTCTCTCCGGGCCCTATGCAGACGACACGATCCAGGGTTGAGTGAGGAAACACTGGGAAAAAGTCATGCTGGATACGGGAATGAAGACGGGGGGCGTGTCCTTGGAGTGCTGGTGGTCGGGGGAGGTGTGGCCGAGGCAAACGACCCAGGGGTGAGACTACCGGGAAAATACAAACAACAGGGCAAAAGTACAAAACCACTTTGGACGATCCATCCGAGACAGGCAATTTAAAAACGGGAACCAGGTCGGAACTAGCAGGGGGAACAGGAACAGAAACTTAAAACCATAACGGAGACAGCCGCATCCAGGTCCCGGACTCGCCTAGTGCGGAAACCAATGCAGAGCCCAGATTGGAGTCGGCGTCTGGCTTTTAAGGGGGGACTGAATAGGGGCTGGAACAAGGAAAAGGTGCGGGGAATGAGGCAAACAAGGAAGGGCTGGAGTGCCCTTAAGAGGAGGGGTTTGTGATCGTGACAATTGCATTGGATCTGCTTTTTAGAATCATTATGCCAAGACAAAGGGCAACAAAAAAAATAATCGTCACTGCCTGTGGTGAATGCCAACACATGAATTGCTAAATATACAGTTCTGTAGTTCTGAGTTAACACATCACCTTAATACATGAACATTTGAATGGTCTGTCACTACATTTTGCAGATAGAACTCTTCTTGGCTTCAAGATGTACCAGTGGTCTCCTTTCAGAGAAGCCTGCACTTAATCTTGATCATTGCACGTTCTTCATTTACACTCATTCCTACCAGAACCTCTCTCCAAGCTCTGTTGTGTCTGCTGCTAAAGCACAAGAGCCAACAGACTACATCTGTATTACCTAGACTCTCTACATCAATTTTGGAGGTCTCATTCTCATCCTCTCCTGCTGGAGCATAGATATAGTCTCCTAGCCCTTGCCCTCCTGCCTGGTAATATACACCATATTTCTAACCCATGGGAGTGGCCAGTTATACACAGAGCCAATCTTTACCACCTGTACATTTCATTCACACTGGATTGTCAATTAATCAATTAAGTGACTTTAAACAAACTACTACATTCACCATCACATTACTCTAGCACTGGAGTGAGTGATTGGCTCCAAGAAAGTTATTTGGGATAAAAGTTTAACTTGGCTCAAATTAAATGTGCTGTTAGTGTTTAAGCAATGTCCTAAATTCCAAAGTCATAGATGTATGCAGATGAAAACATGAGAGCACCAACACAGAGAAACTGACTGACAGGAGCTAATGCTATATTGTCAAACTAAAAAGGTGACACCTGAAGAAGGTGTCACAGCCAAAACATTGTGTTTTCTCTCTTCTCTTTTCAGCATGGAATAAACCTATTACTTGTTCCTTTGCAGACTACACTTGCTGATGCTGAAATACTAAAAAAAAAGATTATAGTAGTTTTACCATTCGTATACATCCATTATTTAATAGCTTTATTTAATACAGGGATGCAGGAGAGCCGGAGCCATGGCATGCAACTGCTGTAAGGCAGGATATGCCCTGGACAGGTCCATCACAGGGCTTACACAGACACAAACATGCACATGCTCACACCAGGGCCAACTTTCTCAGAAGCCAATTAACCTAAGAAATGCTTTTGGACTAGATATGGGAAGGAAACTGGAGCACAAGGAGGAAACTCACATGAACATAAAAACACCATGCAGTGGCACCCCAGAATTTGAGAATGGCTACAAAGGTGAGAAAAAAAATAATTTCATTTAGATATTTTTTGTATTAATAACAATTGTTCAGAGGATCTCATCCTGCTTTTTCTTGAAAGAAGCCATGACACTTACTTCATCAACATGGCAGGATAATTTGTTTCCATTTATGACCTCTGCTTCATGATTTAGTGTTGATTCTGATGAAATCCACTGAATTGATTTTATTAGTACCTTTGAGGATTTTGAATGCTCTACTTCAGTCATGATTGTTTTAACCTATCAGTGTAATATTTACTTTTACAGCTGTGACTAAATCTAGTTGATGCTCTCTAGAATGATTTGTGAGCACCAATATCTTTTTATAAAGATTGACTAACATTGTACAAAAATTCTAAATGTGATCTTTCTAGTGCATTGTACAGTTTTCAGACAACACTGCATTATCTATATTGTATTCTCGTAACTATATATCCTAACATTGTTTGTCTTTTACATTGCTTCCATACACTAAAAGACATAAATAATGTGCCAAAAAATCACTTTTTCACACAGGGCCATGTAGGTTTGGATTTTTTTCCCTTAATAAAAACCTTCATTTAAAAACTGCATTTTGTGTTTACTTGTGTTATCTTTGTCTAATATTTCAATTTGTTTGATGATCTGAAACATTTCAGTGTGACAAACATGCAAAAAAATAAGAAATCAGGAAGGGGGCAAACACTTTTTCACACCACTGTATATATACTGGATCATAATATGTCATGGTCTCGTTGCTGCTTTTCCTAGCTTATAAGACTAAAAACAAATGTAGTTCAAATAGGTAGCTGCGTCAGCATGTATAGGCTGCAAAGGAACAAGTAAAGGTTTATTCCATGCTAAAAAGAGAAGTTGTGGAGCCTTCTTTGGGTGTGACACCAAAAGATTGTTATTTCGTTCTTACATTTCTCATTGTTTCAATATTCAAACATTCAACACAAACTCTTGCATGCAAAACAGAAGCCCTTATTGTACATACTATGGAGTTTGTATGTTTGCCCCATGTTCCTATGAGGAGTTTGCATGTTCTTCCCACGTTCATATGGGGAAAATTGACTGGGGTCATTTCCAAGATGTATCCTGCCTTGAGACCAGTGGTTAGAAAATGATAAGTACATGTTATAAGTCATAAATGCTAATGATTAGTTTGTTAAGTTACTGCTACTGAATGAATGTGTCTATACAAAAAAAGTTAATGATTTTACTTTTCTGACCGGATTGGAGACAGACAAAAGCAATTATTAATTGTATTGCTGTAGAGTAACATACTTTCTTTTTATGTTGGACCACTCAAACTTTAAGAATGAAAGTTAAGGTTGTAATGAATCAAAGGCTTTGCAATATCTTAGTAAATAACAGATAATGTTAATCTTTCACTTATAATCATTATAAACTTTAATCTTTAAACATTAATGATTAATAAAAATCTAAAGAAATGTGGAAAGCATTTTAATTCTCATTTAATTTAGAAATAAGACATTTGCATAGCATTTGTATTGATTCTAGCCAAATTATTTCTCAACTAAGAAGATATTAGGGTTTTCTTATAATGTTTGCTATGCTGTTAATTTGAAATAGATGATTTTTACTCTTATCAGCTCCCCCCAAAATCCGTATTTTCGGAATGTTGTGAACTTTCTTTTATTATTTTTTTTTCAGTTATTAAACTTAGAAAAAAATCCATCAGAAAAAAAACAAAGGCCTCTACATCTTGGCATAAACCATCGCGTAACTCTGCAGGCACATATCTAGGGTTATTAAATAAGAAGAATCATGCTGAGGGAAGTTTAAACTGTTCCAGCCACTGCTGTGTTCAAATCAGGCTTGATCCGTCACAGACCTGGCATTGCTGTGATGGGAGATATAGGAAACACGATAGTTTAATGTTACTGTGAATCTGATCCTTAAGAGGTAGCTGTTATTTAAGTGCCGGCTATTTTTCACTGACAGTGATCGATTCTATTAGCATCATGTGGATCCTTTTTTCAGCCTGCAGTTTTTTTGCAATAGGTATTATAATACTTGAATGTGGTATTTAAAACATTTTAGCTGTTAGCAATACAAGTTTTTATAGTTGTATATTGCTGGAGCCTCAAGACAATTATCACTTCTGCATATTGTTCCCTTTCATATGATTCATTCTCCAAATACTAACAAGATGATGCATCATTTATTTTTATTTTTTTATAAAAATGGAAAGTTTCTTCTTTATTTTTGAACCCCAAAAGGCATCTCAGATTTATCTTCTTCATAAGATCCATAATCCAGGGACTCAAGGTCCAACTTCTCATACATTATGTCTGCTGTCCTTGGCAGCTTAATGAGACTGATTGTTAAGGGTTTTCCTTTATACAAAGAGGACACTACCTATTCTATCAAGCTGTTTGAGTTTCAGGTTTAAAAATATTTCATCTTTACCATGAATATCACATTTCCGTACAATGTTATACACTATAACAAGTCTCAGGGCTCTCAGACACATAGTCAACAAATGTTCAATGCAGGATCTTCCAGCACATACCCTTACCAGACCATTTGAATTGGTCCTTACTTACATTTTCCTTCATCAGTATTTTCTAAAAGTTTAAAAGTTTTTGTGATGGGTACAAAGATGGGATTGATCAAGCATTTTTGTTGGCTGGCTAGAGGAATGTTCCTCCTATAATAGTTTTGTCACTGAAATCTAGCTATTGCATTCATGACTGAGATGGTTCCTACAATGACCTTGAGGTGTCAACTGCTGAAATATTTCTCTATTGCAGCTTCTTTTTTCACACATACAAAAATGTATTTTCCTAACAGTTTCTTGATATTCATCATTTATACATTGACAAGAATATAAAAAACATAAGAAGGTGAGGGTGTCATGGATGACATCGCTGCCTCTTAGTGCTGGGGCCCTCTGCTCAACTCCTGGGATGCTATCTGTGTGGAGGTTCACAGTGTATGCTCTCCCCATTTTCGTGTGAGTTTTTGCCAGGTGCTCTGGTTTCCTCCCACAAAGACATACTGGTAGGTTAATTGGCTTCTTGGAAAATGGACGGACATCCTGTCCACGGTGTATCCTGCCTTGTGCCCAGTTGCTAGAAAATGGTTGGATGGATTCAGTATCTGAATATTCAAAATCAAACATTTAGTCTCGTTCAGTTTCTTAAATGAGTTTACACTTTAGGGCTCAACCACTTTTTTGAGATACCTACTCCATAATATTACAACTTATGTGTAAAAATGCACTTTCTATTCTTTACACAAGAGCTGTGATAAGAGAGTTTACGCCATCCTGTACTTTAGCTGCAAGCTCCTTTTTACTTGAGATAACAGTAACACTTTGGCTTTAACTAATAAGCTTAACAAAGTAACAGTGCGACACAATGGTATATAATGATTTTAAAACAATGAAGTGTCACAAAAAGCAATTCTCAACCATACGTTTGTATAAATCCCTAATTTAATAATGTTTTTATTGCAATGCAATATTTAATTCTATGTGTATAATATTATTGTGATATAAGTCATATTACCAGCATTATATTACATTATTTTAAATAATCCTTAATTATTATGTAAAGGTTTAAGTGGTGGGATTTTACAAAGCATTACACTCTTAACAGAAGAGGTATTTTTCTTGATAATTTTATTATTAGAAACTAGTGTTAAGCTGAGGTACAGGAATTTGAAGTATGGAACAGAAAGTTTAAGAGAAGACTCACAGGTTATTGCAGAGAGTACAATGTGCCGGTAACAGTCAGATCCTGGATTAGTAGTCATTAGTTAATAATAAAACTTGATTGTATTTTACATTCTGATTTAAAAAGTTTATTTGTTACATGGTAATTGAATTTATTTTGTGTTGACATTTGCAAATAACCCATAAACAAAGGTATCCCATGTAAATAAATTGATTCCTAAATTTGCCTTCTGTGAAATAGTACATCAGATTATATACTGAGAAATGAATGAATAGTGATAATTGTAAATTGCACACCAAAATGACAGAAAAGATTATTAAAATAGCATAAAATAAGACATTGTTTCTAACATGAAGGCATGCAGTAGAGTCATGAGATACACACGAAAATAATATATTTTTTATATATTAGTTTATTTTTAACAGTTAAAGGTATGGCTTTGTTTTTGTTCATATCAGCCATATGTGCTCATTTACCAAGGTCAGTAAGTAGGGACACATTTCTGGTTATTTCTTATATAAATAATGCTTTGATTGTAACTTTCACCCTATTTTAGAAACCAAGGTCATGCAGTAATCTCCTGCCTGTAATCTGTGACACAATTTTCCCCCAAGAGTGTTTTTTATGCTTTTTATGTAGTTACACTTTTCAACTATAGGATTCTTCATCATGGAGATGACACTGAGATAATCAATTCAAATTACTGTGATGCTTTGTGATTTTCTCTCTTGTATTCTATTTATTTGTTTATTGAGATTAAATATAATCTCAATAAACAGATAAATAAAATACAAGAGAGAAAATCGAAAAGCATCACAGTAATTTCAGATGTTTACCTTCTGTTACAAAAATTCAAGACAAGTGTTTTTGTGAAACTGTTTAAACAATTACATGTACACATAGGACCCACATTGTAACTACTGAACCATTTTTGATTAGAGTAGAGAAACAAGTTTTCATTTATAAAGTATGTGAATTTAGAGTGGTTCTACTTGAAATTTGTCAATTCCATGTTAAATAAACTTACGAAGAGAAAAATCAGAAAGTACCAGTAATGTAAAAACAAAGGACTGCTGCTGAATATTTAAAAAATAAGTTGCGAAACAATGGAAACTGTTCCTTGGTCTCAAATGATCCCATTTCAGTGACATGTCATTAAAGACTTTGAAAACACAAGTCTGTAATATGCTTGTGTAATGTAATGCAAACATTTTCTTAAAAATATCCCAGAGATTTAATAAAAAGCAGTTGTTAGGCAATAAATATTTAACTCTTGTAACTCTAGAATTATCATTGCATATTAGTAATAATTTATCTGCTTTTTTGGTCTGCTTTGTTACCATTGTCTTCTGCATAACAAAAAAAATGTCAGTGATAATTTACTAAAATGAAAACTGTGTCATTAACTGCTATATGTAACATAGGAGGGGTGAATAATTCTCCTGAAGATTTTAAGGTTGATTGATGGTGTTTTCTTAAACTCTAAGCACAGCTTTTATTGCAAACTAATAGCAATATTAACGAATTACTAGAGGTCTATGAAAAGCCTCTGAGTTTCCAGAAATAACTAACTATAACTGATATTTTGGAAATGAATGAAAAACACGTATGCAAACATGATTATGATAACACTTTTAGCCCAGTCAAAAAATTTGAATGGCTAACCATTGGTAAAGAAGGATCTGGGTGCCTGATGCTAAAACAATTGTATTAGCTTTTTATCTTGAAATAATTTGCAATATTTACTGGAATAGTAGTCAGTGAGAGAAAGTAGTACATTAAATACTTTATGAATTGACTTCAGCAATTTTTGTCTGTCCTGCAAGTTAAGTCCTAGTCCCCTTTTCCCCATTCTCCTTTTACTTAAAGTTCACATGCTCTTTCCTATCTGTCAACTGCTTGAGGGTGTTGGGACATTATTCTGTACCATCTGTACACTCTCTATGGATTTTTGCAGCCTTCTGAAGTGGTGAATGTTCAAAGCAGGTGCTGATTTGAAGATAGGCTGCTACTGTGCACATGTCACTAGGAGAAGAAATCTGGATGAAAAAAAGTGCAGAACTATTTGACATACATTTGTTGCTTGTATGAGAATGTCATCTGTTATGTGAATAGATTTTATTTCAAATTAAGATGAAAACAAAAGTTTTTGTCTATGTTTAAAAACAGTAATGGTATAATTTTTGAGCTTTTGGTTTGCTGTAGCTTAAATACTGTATATACGGTAGATAATATTAAATTTATTTTAAGGGTTTATTGGCATGCATCAATCTAAAATTGGAAAATAAAAATGATGAGGATATTACAATTATCTGTGACACAGAGCTGGGATAAGCCTTAAAATAACTGCCTATGCCTTTTATTTAAAATCTAATTATTTCATTGCTACTGTAGATATCATATCAGTAAAAATATATATCTCTTCGGTTAAGTCCCTGCCTGGTCTATTCTGATTCTGTATGCTCCAGTTTGATGAGTGGAGACACTGTGCTGTTGATAGTGGCATTCTTCAGATGTTGCTTAAGGCTGAGGTCCTGAAAACCTGTAAAATGATTCAGGTCTCTTGTTTAAATTTAACTCTTGGATTGCACAGTTGTGCCTGCTTAAGTGTTCCCCTTAATTCAATTGGTTTCTCACTGATGACTGATCTTCCCTTTAATTGGGATACCAGGGCATAATGTCTGCTGTACATCACTCAGGTGGTGCAACTCAGAATTGGATAAAATAGGTCCCATCCTATCTGTAAATCTCTTTGGGATCCTTTGGAATGAAAAGTTTTCTGAAAAATCAAAGCAGGTCTTATTCACTTAACTTAATGCAACTTGAGTACCTTTTGATAATAATTAAGCACATCAGTTAAATAATCCAGTGCTTAAAGTATGAATCAGTCCTTAAAATACAGGTATGATCATTTTAAAATCATTTCTATAATGCAGCAGCAGCCCATGCATGTGGTAGGTTAGTCCCATGAAGTTTTGAAAGAGACCACAAAGCAAAAATAACATCTTCCCAGGGAGCACGGTTATAGTGTTGCAGTTAATTTATCCTTAATTTACTTTATTGGGATATAGCGTAGAAGAGACAAAAAAGCCTGTCCATCAATAAAAAAGGAAATTGTCTCAATGAGGGCCAGGAAGTGAAGTCCTCCAGAGTAAAGGACCACCAGGTCCAACTGAAACACTAACAGCATAAGCATCAGACACACCAGTCTAAACCACTAAAAGAAATATAAAGCCACATATAATTTGAATAAAAGAATGCTCACCACGCATTCCTGAATATTCTCATGTTATTCACTGATATGTACTAGGAAAAAAAATAAGACTGAGACTGGAACCTGAGGGACACCACATATGATATTATGTTGATAAGGTATGATCTAACCCCGTTCAGATTTACTCTCCCATACTTTAAGACAAGTTAGTTAAAATTGCATGATCCACATTACCAAAAGCATGTATGGATACAATTTTTAAAATAGACATAGGATTTTAATCCGCATTCCCAAGTAAATTTCTTATTTTGACTTTATCAGCCTGTTATATCAGTGAAATCCAAATTGAAATTCAAAATATTAATTGGTTTAAAAATCAGCTTATCAAGAAAGTTGACTACAAACAAAATGTTTGAAAGTCTGAAATTACTCATAACTGAAATGTAATCTAAAAGTTTTTATTAGGATGTTTCCTTGGGAAGTGTCAAAAGTAACTACAATTAAGTTGGTAGAGAATTATTGACACTTTAGCGGCTGCACCATCACCTTTAGCCATGCACATGCAAGGTGGGTTGGGAACAGCACCTGAGGGGCGAGACTTGGGTTACCGGACTGTATATGGGATGAGGGCTGTGAGGCTCTCTCTTTCCTTCCATGTCTTTGTACTGTGTAGGTGTTTGTGCGGTCTTCACTGTGTCCCTGTGTGTATAACCCTCTTTTGTGGCTTTAATAACTGTGCTGCCAACCCACTTCAGAGCTGTATGCCTGCTTCATTCCATACCAAAACCCTGCGGCCGTTACAATATTAAGAAAACCTTTGCATCAAGTCACAAACATGTACATCCAAAAATTAGAAAGGTCTGCATCAAAATAACAGAAATCAAACTTCATCATCATTAGTCATATTTAACTCTTGCATTGTGACTACAAATTCTACTAATTGAACCAATCTAAAAGGCATTTTTGAATCACAGTCAACCTGTATAAAATTATCTTTTAGAAGTCATCATTTTTCTTTAGAAATAGTTCAGAATTTCTTCACACTTGGTAACTGAGATCTCAATTTCAATTACAAAGGAAGACAAGGAATTAACGAGCCTATTGATTTCTGAAAAAAGACCCTTGGAGTTATCCTTAATTACCTCAACGAGAAAAAGAAACATCTTTCTAACCTTAAAGATTCATTATACTTCAATAAGTGCTGTTTCAAAATATCATAATGAGTTTGTAATTTTGTAACACTTCATTTACGTTCTGCTTTGCATCAGTTTCTTTTCATTTGATGGATGGCATTGTTAATCCAAGGTGCCATTAGCTTTATAGAAACCATTCAAGTTCTAATTGAGGCCATCATATCAAAAACAGCTGCTAAATGACAATTAAGTCCATCACCCAACTCATCAGCAGATAGCGAATTATCAGGGGAGAGTTGTAATAAAATAATACTATAGAAATGAAGAAGCAAGAATATAGTTTTTGAGAATATGTATGAGATGATTTCTAGTTAAAGGCAAAGTAGCCTCAAATAAGGTGCAAGAATTATGAATTATTGAAAACTATAAAAAGAAATATTAAGATGATCCCTAAAAAAACTAAATACAAATGTATGATCACAAGTGTCATGAACAGACACTTTAACATGCCAGAAAAAAATGATAAGGGCAAAATAGACTTGCAAAGTTTTAAAATTTCAGAGATAAAAGACAGCAATTAAAAAGAGTAATAACTGGAAGTTGAACATAATTATTAAAAGTAAGAATTCAAATGACGAGAACCGCATATATTTTTCAAATTTGCTTGAAATTTTCATGAAATACAATTGCAAGACCAGCCTCTCCCTAAATGTGAGTTTTGTAAAAAGTCAAGATTGTTGGACCAGATAATCAGATACATAATCTTTGGTAATATACTATACAGATGCAGCCATTCAAAATGCGTGGGCGATACCGCATTATTTTGCGGTACGCTGTACGCAGTCTACCGCAAGCTACCGGTAAATACCGCTAGTTACCGTAAATTCTCCTATAATACGACAAGCAAAATAATAGTATCCGGAATTTCCGCAAGGTGGAGCTAATAACGCTCAACCTCTCATGTTTGAGCTGTCGCTATCGAAGTCTTTAACAAAGATATTACTAATAGTATTAATAATGAATGACCTTGGACAAGCTGTAAGTGTAAACTCAAAAAGTATTGCCCTGGTCAACATTCTTTTTTTCATTGACCGTCTTTGTAAAAGTAACACCACAGCATTTCGCTATCACGCATTTGTTTCCAATCATGCAAAGTACAGTAATTTTTGAGAATCGATTCACCATGCCTTTCACATGCTCATAAAAGAGATTGATTTATGAACATTAACATATTACCGTATGAAAACTGTACTGTATACAGTATGTATATGTATATTTAATGTCTTAACTGTGCCCGTTTAAGTATTGAATATTCATATCTAATTTTACCACTGAAGGGAAATGTTAGTAGCTGAGCATAAAAAGAATAGGAGCATACTGCAACGCGTGTGAAGGCCATAAACGATATTAATTTTGGAACATAAACATACAGTATATGGCTGGTCTCGGTACTTTAAAGAAAACATACACGAAACATGGTTTCATTATGACCAGAATCGGTCTTGAGATATTTTTAACTTGATTTACAGTATTTGAGAGGTATGTCTTAACACCGATACTACAGTGCTTAAGTACTGCTCACGTATATGTTTCTAGGTTTATATTATGCATTTCATACGGTCAAATTACTTTTGAGCAACTAATAAGAAGCGCGAAACGGTATGCGTTTTAGTTTCGTTTTGTGCTGGGACCTGTGGATTGATTAGAGATATCAAGTACATACAAGTCATTTTTTAAATGTTGTAGTTCGTCTTGAAAAAATGTTACGAGTACATCATCTATCAACAATTACACAGGTTCTGTTTCCATATTGCGGAGTTTGGTTACGTAATATTATTTTCTAGATTTCACGTTGTGAATATATGATTTGAGCAAACAGAGCCGCAAAGCAGTACATTATGGGTTGTTGTTTTTTTTTGCAGTTTTATCTAGAACAAGCGATGCTTAAACCTTTGTCTGATTTTTGTGAAACTATCCACACGACAGTTACAGTACCTAGGAGTTGACTTCAGTGATGTCACTGATGGGATGTTTCTAAAAATCCATCCTTTGTAAAACGTCTTCTCTAGTTGTCCTGCATATGTATTCGCTAATGAAGCTGTGTGTTCTGAGCCTGGATCTCTACATTTCTGTATGAACCAGCTTAGAGGGCTAAAGACAGCTTGTGTTTAAATTGAGTGTAAGGCAATTTATGCTTCTAAAGTCATGGTCAGCATTTATTTTTGTACTGTGCTGTAAACTCGTTCTGTGCCAAGTCACATTTTTTTATAACGTTTTTATAGCGTTATCAAATACGGTGTTACTGTAGTTTCCTGACTCCCATGTCACATGGTCTGTGATTGAAACCTGTAAAACCGGTTTAATTCGTCACAGCCAGCACTCCGGTTGTAAAGTAGAAGCAGGTGAGATTTCCAGTGAAAAACACCTCCCCCTTCTTCAGGTGTGAGAGTCTTCTGCTCAGAATGAAACGCTAAAATGTAATGTAGGCTCTGAATGGGTTCAATTATGATTTGGGCTTGATTAAGGTCGCTGCCTTTCATCTAAAACCCTACTTGAATCCTTCTAAACTAAAAACCAGTGTTAGTGAGTTCTAAATAAAGAGGTATCCAGGTAACATTGAAACGGGCGGACAGTCTGGGGAGATCGCCCGTTTTCCATGTAAATAGTTCCCTGGTTCCGCACCCCTTGGTGTTTCTCTCGCTCTCTCTCGGGTCACCTGATCATTAGCTCGAAAGATTTGAGTGCTTTGTGTATATTCTAATGTAGTGGGGGCAGGGTGTGTGGGAACAGGTTTGGTTGAAATTGCATTGGAGATCTATGTTCTTCACACCTGAAACATTTTCTCTAAAAGCATTTTCTTTGTTTAACCGATCTTGTTACAGCATGTTACAGTTTACTATTATTAACCATATTAATTTTATGTGCTTAATGTAAAATCTTGTAAAAATATATTTTCATTGTTCAAATATACATTAAGTCTGACTATCATATAATAAGTTAAATACAAAACTAAAGAAAAAATAGGGTTAAATATAATTCAAAATATTTTGCTAACAACGTTAACTGTTTATGAATAATAAAATGTATTAACTAAGGAGTAGGATGGCACAGTTGTTAGTATGTTTTTTGGTTTGTTTCTTTTTCATAAATACAACAGTAGTACCTGATGTCTCAGTGGCTTTCAAAATTAAATTATGCATGCAAACCTGTGAACTAGAAAGATAACTAAGATATCCATCCATTTATGATGGTGGCAAAGTGGTTAGCATTGCTATCTTGCAGCACTGGGGTCTTAGATTCAATTCCTGCCATCCTGTGTGTGTGGGGTTTACATGTTCTCTCTGGGTTACATTGTTTTTCTCCATATGTGTGATATGACTCCCTCTCGCACTCCAAAACATACTGGTAAGTTAATTGGTTTATGGGAAAACTGGCCCTGGTGTGTGTGTGTTTGTGTCTGTCTGTCCTGTGATGGACTGGTGCTATGTCCAGGGTGTATTCTGCCTTATGTCCGTTGCTTACTGGGATAGGCTCCAAATCCTCTGTACTGGATAAAGAGATTAGAAATGGAAGTAAAGGCACTGTGTGGATGGAACTATACACAGTGTTAGAAACCCACTATGAAATGGCAGCATCTCACTGAGAATAAAATATTTTATAGTGCTGGCTTAAGGAAACAACCTTTCCACCTCTCTTGCACATCAGTATCCATACCTAGTTATTTAAACAAATTGCCTCTAATTATAAACACCTTAATATGCTGGCTCTGTGGATCCGCATCAGCTATGTTTGCCCATTCCTTCAATTCATGTGCATCCAACACACAGTTCAATGCCAGCAACTTTACTAATGCCAGTAATCTATACTAATCTGATCAATCTAACTGCCAGTTTTCTGTGCTTTCTCTATCCTGCTAGATTTGCAATTATTCTGAAAATTTTCATCTTGAAATAACTCATTTCTAAATACCTTTTTCACTGTTAACATCTTGCAGCAACTCTGCGACAAAATATACACTCTGACAGTTCATCCTGCTACCAACATTAAATAAAACAAATCTTAAGATTTCTATATTTCTGTCTTTATTTAGTGGTTTCATTAGTGACAAAGGCTAAACTTTTTTGGAAAAATGTCTTTTATGTGTTGCGGAAAAAACTGACTTGCTTTAACAAAATATGTTTACAAATCCTTTCACCTGGCATTTTCGTAGTTAGAAATTATGGAACGCTCTGTTAAAAGCAAGGGAGTTTTTATGTCCGTTGCAGTTCTTTTGCAACATGAATATAATTATATCATTATTAATTTCTTTAGATACGCGATTCCATATTATATTCCCTTTTAATCAAATTCTAAAAGTATGCTTGTTGACTTCGGTATCGCGTTAGTTAAAGACTTCGATGCTTAAAATGTTTAGGGAGAAATGGAATACTGGTGTGCATGTTTTCTTTAAAGTACCGAGACCAGCCATATACTGTATGTTTAAGTTCCAAAATGAATATCGTTTATGGACTTCACACGCGTTGCAGTATGCTCCTATTCTTTTTATGCTCAGGCACTAAGTAAAAGGAGATGCTTCATATTGCTTGACTAATTTTAAAAACTAAGTTAAAAATGCAGACGCTCCCTCGGTGCGCTGCTCTGGTGCGCCGGCTCTTACACAGTGCCTGTCTGCTGTAAGCGTTACAATATACATACCCAACACTGCTTGTACCCATCTGTCATGCAAATAAAACACCTTGAATTGAATTGAATTGAGGGGAGAGGGGGGGGAATACTAAAGCCAATACTGGCTCAATGGGCTTTGACGTGCTAATGCATTGGTTTAACAGTCCGGGTGTGGCAGGCTTCCAATGTCAACTCGACTCGATTGGAAGACAATGAACGTATTTTGTGATATTTAGAAATATAAATTTGTTTGGTGCGAGTGAGGTTTTATTTAATCTCTGACCAAGGGCAACATTTCATTTTTTCAAAGAAATGTTTGTTAAAAAATAAAGTCACAGTTTCATTGGATTCAATCACAGACCATGTGACATGGGAGTCAGGAAACTAACACACAGAGCCACCGGATTTAATAACGCAATGAAAACGCTATAAAATAATGTGACTAGGCACAGAAAAAGTTTACAGCACAGTACAATAATAAATGCTGACCATGACTTTAGAAGCATAAATTACCTTACACTCAATTTAAACACAAGCTGTCTTTCTAAGCTGGTTCATACAGAAAATGTAGAAATGCATTAGCCTGATTATGATTAAAAAACACATAATTAAACACGCGTTTGCAATTTAAATCAGAACACGATTTAAATCAATATAAATGTTTATATTGTAAGACATACTGTCCAGCCTCCATTTCTCTATAAAAATTTACTCTGTTGCACACACACACACTAGAAGCAGGAACTGCTGTCAGAAGGGAAGATATGTTCAAAATATCGCAAATATCGATCATGTTGTGATATTTTGAAATATAAAAGTCAATTGATTGTCCATAATATCGCTATTCTATTTTTTCGAAGAAATGTTTGTTAAAAGAAAAGTCCACCACCAGCTGGATTCAAACACACAACCTGCCAATTGGTAGTCACGCACCTAGACCAGTAGGCTACAAGACAGCTCGCATGATCAGGCAGGCGAAACAGCCCTACACAGCCCTGTCGCAGTACACGGATATAATCATACCGTTATTAAATTCTTTAGATACGCGATTCCATATTATATTCCCTTTTAATCAAATTCTAAAAGTATGCTTGTTGACTCCGGTATCACGTTAGTTAAAGACTTCGAAGCTTACAATGTTTAGGGAGAAATGGAATACTGGTGTGTATGTTTTCTTTAAAGTACCAAGACCAGCCATATACTGTATGTTTATGTTCCAAAATTAATATCGTTTATGACCTTCAGATGCGTTATGCTCCTCTTCTTTTTATGCTCAGCTACTAAAATTTCCCTTTAGTGGTAAAATTCCATATAAATATTCAAAACTAAGCGGATTGAAATGTGCACAGTAAAGACATTAAATGATTAAATCTTTTCACAACCAACCAATGCACCACGAGTGCCCCTGTCGGTCATTTTGGCCAGCCAATCACTTGCCCTGCGGTGCCCTACGGTGCCCTGCGGGTTGGTTACTGTACCGCGGGTTTTTACCGCTCATTTTGAATGGCTGCATCTGTATTTCAGTTAAAAATAAAAAGCGATATTATAAACCACTTTGTGGTTGGCATTGGAACAGAGTTACTTCAGACATGGCATGTTATCAACATGGGGGCCCTACTCCTGCTCTTCGTGAACCTGGCAATTTATCATGGCTAATCAAGCTACCAGCATGCTGTTGTGAGCGTGGAGCAGACCACAATGTAGCCTGATTCTGTAGTCCAGAATCAAACCCTAGCACTGTGACTGCCACCATGCCATCCCAGATTATCAACAATTATAAATAATTGAAGATATGTTTTTAAAGGGTGGCATTGCTGCCTCCCTGCACTGCCTCACTGCACTGGGGCCCTGGATTCAATTCCTGGCATGGCATGTGCTTCTTCTCCCAGAGTTCATGGGTTTCCTCTGAGTGCTCTTGTTTCCTCCACACAGTACGAAGACATGCTGCTAGGTTAACCGGTTTTTGTAAAATCTGACCTGGTGTGAGTGTGTGTGTATCAGCATGTGCCCTGCAGTGGACTAGCATCCCATCCAGGGTGTATCTTGCCTTGTACTAAATGCTTCCTAGGATAGGATTTAGACCACTGTGACCCTGAAATAAATGGTTATTGAAAAATGCTCAGTTTTTATTTGAAAAAATCACATCAGAATAAAATTGACTTGACAAGGGAAAATGGTGACAAGGAGTGTAACAAGATTAAAATTAGTTTTGGAGATTTTTACTACTTTACGTCAAGCAACGATGGATGGGCCACTGTTTTACAGTCTATAAATTATATGGATTATCATAGAAATCTCAGATTATTCATTAAGAGCTGTGAAATTTCAGGAGGATACTACATTTCTCTTCCTCTATAGGTTAATAGTGAAATTAAATCATATAGCACAAATATTGTAAGAAAAAAGATTTTCTTACAATATACATTTTGAATTTGCTTGAATGGTCTAATACCTGAACCTGAAGTTTCCTGAACTGAACTGGTTTCAGAAATGGTCACATATCTATGAAACCCAGATTCTCTGAGACATTACTTTGCCAACCACCTATAGAGGAAAAATAATTTGCTGAGCATTTCACACCTCCTAATGGCTTGGAGAGGACAAGCAATTATGATATTCCTACCAAGTGCTATTATTTTATGACTAAGGGATTGAAAGTGTTTCCTAAGTGTAAAATTCTCTGATTCTTGTTTTTTTTTTTCCCAGACATAGACAGTCATTGTGAATGTTTGTTTATTCTAAGATAAATCTTCTATTTGTATAGAAATGTTAAGTCTGTGTGTATTGACTCTCCTCTTATGTTATAGCAGAAAAAAAAAGATTTATGTACAGTTGTAAAGTGATATTTATGCACTACTTTACTAAACAACATTGAATTTATATAGCATACAAACAGTAATTCTCATCATTTTTCATAGTGGCATGTGATCTGAACAAAGCCCTCGATAAAATAGGAGCACTCATCTTTCCTGACTTTTATTATTAATTGACTATAATATTCATACAGTGTATCCAAAGTGTTGTGAATGTTGTTTTACACATGGAGAACATAAAACAAGGCTTTTATATCTCTTTGATTCACAACTTTGAGACATAACTAAAAAGTGTCCATGACCTTCAAGGAACATAATGTTAATGCACTATTTAACTTAGATTTTCTACAAACCTTAGAAATACAATTAGGCTTATGAATATAAGTTTAAGATTTTTATTAAGAAACTGATTTTAGGATTAAAACTAGATAGACTTCAAGGTTAAAAGCAATTTTCTAGTAATTAGGAAATAATCAATGTTAACATGTTATAACATTAATATTAATATATTTTTTTTTGCAGTAACCCTATTTTCTGTATATACCTTCATTGAAACATTTAAAAAAAAAACTATGCAATCCATGCATTTTAAACCTCTTTAAGTTGTAGGTCTTGTGGGAAATACTGCTTAAGCCTAAAGACAGATTAAATAAGATATTGTGCATGGATAACCATTATAAAGCAGAGTAGTTGTGAACAATAAGTCATGGTTTAATAAAATCTCTCATGTGTTGGAAATTTACCTTTGTACATTTAGACTAGAAAACAATGATAAATTCATCCATCCTAATCCACTTTACAAATGAGAATTAAGAAATACAAGCATAAAGCATAAAAACAAGATGTGGAACACACTGTATGTATATGCCTCATTCGCATGTCCACAGGGTGTTACATTAGTCATTCTCGTCAGTACACTTAAATTAGTTATGTGTATCTGTAATACCCTCTCAACACATTACCACCAATTAACTGGAATGTAGCCCACCTAGGTCTTCACACAGAAATTAATTATCTTCCAGCTCTAGTCAGTTAAAAGTGAGATTAAATAGATTTTGAACATTAATAAAAAGGCAATGATAAGACAAATTGACTCTTAATTATTCATTGAGGTCCAAAATTGATTAATTTTTTCTTCCTTTTAGAAAACACTTAAGGGTCTCCTATTTATTATCACGATATATTTTAATTAACAGACCATTCTGAACTTGATAAATGAGTAAATTATACGGACAATTTATAAAACTAAAATAAGATAAGGCTGACCTTTTATGAAAATGACAACCAACAACATTCACTAAATCACTTCAGAGTGTCAGAACTGACATGAACAAAGTTTGCTGAAACATCTAAAATCTTTATATATACTGTATATTTGTGTGGGCACAAAACATCTTTGGTGGGACTATGTTGTAAATAATTTACTGTATGTTTAGATCTTGAGTAATACTTTGCTCCAATAAATTAAATAAACCACCCCAAAGGGCTAAACCTTTATCGTCTTTTACCTCTGTACCATTCTAACTAAATCTACTATAAAATAAAATTGTGTAAGTATGAAGTCCAGTTGTTCATGAATAAGTTGCAAGCAAGTGAGGAAGAAAGTGAGGAAAATTACACAACTAAATTATTAATTTTGAAATTCATAGCTAAAATGCAATCTTGTGATGTAATCACTTTTTTTCTTCTAAGGTCCTATTTCAAACCTATTTACAGCCAGATAAAACGTTAAAAAAGTGTAATTACATAATTATAATTACACTCCAAATATGTTAATCAATTGAAACATTAAAAATAAAAGAGTGATTATTATTATTAGTCCAAGCCCTTCCTAACTTAGCCTCAACTACTAAATGGGCTTATTGACATGGGCCTGTCCTCTGTTACTCTTCTAATGACTGTGTAACATGATATGATAATACAGCTTAAAGATTAACCAAGGTAAATGACTGTCAAACGTTAGCTATAAAATCATAAGAACAGTTACAGATTAGAGGAGGTAATTTTCCCATTTGGTAGTTAATAGCTAACATATCCAAGGATCTCATCAAGTTTATTCTTAAAAGAAACTAAGGTATTGGCTTCAAAAACTTGGCTTATTGGAGTACATACAGTATTCCCACAAACCTTTGGGAAAAAATGTGCCTCCTGTTCTGTTTTGAAAATATTTAACAGCGTTTAAATATGGTGAAGATAAATATATTTAAATGTGCAAAGTGGCAGATAATTTACCACATTAACATTCCCTATGATAGGGAGGAATATTAAGGTAAAGTTCAGGCTTAATCAAGACCCATTATTTTAATCTTTGAAGGAAATTAATTATTCAGACACACACGAAAAACAAATAAAACTAGACTTGAATGGTATATGGCAGTGCTTCTCAAACATTTTGGACCAAGTACATCTTATCATAGGAACCAACA
The DNA here is from genome assembly GCF_040954835.1 of Lepisosteus oculatus. Lineage (NCBI taxonomy): Eukaryota > Metazoa > Chordata > Actinopteri > Semionotiformes > Lepisosteidae > Lepisosteus > Lepisosteus oculatus. Next base: position 35,700,121 of record NC_090702.1, on the reverse strand, counting down.
TGAGCATGCGCGCACACTCTCATACACAATATAAAAAAAACAGCCCTGAGCACTTAGTTAATTTAGATCTTACCGCCTTGTACCCATTTTCCAATGCTAGCTTACACTTGCAATGCTGTGTCAGGTTCAGCAAAAGAGCTAGTGTCTGTGGCTGATAGGGTTACCATACATCCAGATTTTACCAGCCATGTCCTCTATTTTGATCCTTATACTATATCTCTGTCCAGGGAGAATGTTCAAATATCCAGAAATGTCTAAGATTTCTACCCTATTATTTTGACCATGAAAATAAGTAACAAAAGTTATAAAGATAGTTAGAAAGAGAGAATTTCTTAACTTCTCTAGTTCGTTTTGTGACCTACCTGTATGTTGTCGTTCAGTTTTTGTCTTGTACGTGTATGATTATGTCATGAGAGAGCAAAATCGGGGGTTAATATCAGTGTCTTTTCTCAGTCTGTGCAGTGCAGTAACATTACCTCGAAAGGCTCCCTATTTTGTTTCTCATTTTCCTACCCTCAAACACAATGCCAAAGCGAAAGTGTAAATTTACAGCAGAACTAAAAAATAAGTTTCCGTGTTTTCGAAGTGACATTGAAGATTGGGAAGCTAAATATTTGGTGTGTAAGCCTGGTACTTTTGTCTCCGTGGCAAATAAAGGTGTACTTGATTTGCACGCTCATGTTAACACACGAAGGCACAAAAAGGCAATTCGAGGAGACAGGAGACATTCTCAACGTTTGTGCATGATCTTTCGGAGCTGGCATTAGCGCTTTTGGTGTCTATTCCTTTCAGCCATGACATAATACTTGATTTTTGCGAGGTATTAATTTTTGATCACTTGTTCTGTTGGTGAATGTGGCGCTAAGCTGTGTCTCTGAAAGCTCAAGAGGAGTATGAAGTACGTAGGCTGCGTATTTGACACATAAACTAATTTTATTAAAATAGAATATCTGAAAACCCATCTCAAGCTTTCTGAAACCAATTAAGTAAATTACAGATGAGGGATCGATTGGAGTAGGGAGCAGAGCATGTTACTTATGAAATGTTGCATCCGGATAAGAAAAAAACTAAGCAGATATATCAAGTTAACCTGCTTAAAGAATGGAGAGAGAGATGGTGATACATGCGAAGGAGAAACAGAAGATTATAGAGATGGGGATCCAGGTGCCATCTAAGTGTTTAAAACTAGAGATGTCTCATCTCAGTGAGGGGCAGCAGCAAAAGTTTGTTGAATTTGTTTCCTGCACTCTGTAGTGAACCAGGATGCAGCACTATCATCAAACACACCATCCAAATTAGAAATAAAACACCAATTCGGCGAAAAGTCTATAGGGTCTCAGAAAGAATGTTGAAAGGCCGAAAAATAAGATTGGGAGAATTATCAACCTGGTGGTATTGTACTATAACATTCTATAGGATTCATCTCTTCATCCACCACTGTTTGTGATGCTACCTGGAGGAAACATTTTTAAAATGATGATAATCAACTTTCAGTAGTGATATTTAAGTCTACCTCTAATTATAGTCAAATGTAGACTGAGTCACACTAAGATAAATGACTGTATACATTAAGCCCAACCCTTAATTCAGTGCAACTTCCTAAAACAAAGTCAAATCTCACATTCTACTACTTCCCAATGATTAAAAACAACTTCTTGTTTTCAATCCTTTTTACAAGATCTTCCTGGCTGTGACAATAAAAACTTTAAGAACAATAATTGAGATATATGTGAAATTTGATGAGCTTTAACAATATAATATACATATCCTTTCTTCTTGAACCAGACATTGCAAGACAACAGTGCATGAGATGGGACAGCTGAAGTGCATGTTATATAAATACCTTAATAGAATTAATGAACTAATTTAATTGTTGGTTTAGGTTTACATTTCCTTAAAAGGTCTTCAATTGCTTCAGAATTCTGAAACTTGAGGTCTCCAAAGGCCTAATTTGAACATGTTATTCTGTGATGACATTTTTTCACCACTTTCTTATGAAGTCTTAAATTGCCTTTCATATTCTTAATGTTTAATTGTGTACATAATCTAGCTTCATTATGATTCAGACCTAGTCACTACTAATATACCTCAAAGTGAATCCTCTGGTCTTCCTAGATCCAACATTAGATTCTACGAGTACAACTTTTACTATATAACATGAAGAAAACATTATAGCATTCCTTCTCTACCTTAGCATTCATCTCCCAAAAGCGATACCTGTCAGGAGCTACTACTACTGTAATTAAAAGATGTTCTAGGATGTTAGTATTGTTCTGTTTCAGAATTCTTCTAACTGTTGCTGGTACCCATTGACTGAAAGAATGTTAATATAGCACTCATTCATAAAAAAGGTAACTGTACTTTTTACTTCTATTAAATGTAAAGTTATGGAAATTAGTATTAAACTATAGGATCATTTTTGTCAATAGAATTTTAAGGAATTGTCAGTATGAATATAGAAAAGTTAAACCTTGTTTAAATAACTTGCTAGAAATCCTGAACAACTTATGGCGTTAATAGATATAAACAGAGCACATGATACAGAACGATAAGATTATCAGAAATCATCTGACTGTGAAAACTGCAAGGTGTGTTCACTGTGAAGGTGGAGCCCTGGATTAAGGGTGACATGTTGCCTTAGCAACCACAGCTGACCTGGCTAATTTAGGATGAGCTCCAGCTGTGGAGGCCTTTTAAGAACACACTAAGAACTTCACTGGAGGGAGGAGCAAGCAGCATTCTAGTCCTGACCCAACCACTGAAAAAGGAGAACACTCCAGTGACAATCCCAAAGGGGATTGTGAAGAAAGCATTGTGTTTGCTTCCTTTTATTTTCATTTTCTTTTCTCCTGTCCTGCTGTGAGGCTGCACCAGGGCAGGTTGAGTTTTCTTTTGTATTTTGGACTGTGCTAAATAGGGAAACTCCAGGCTGGATTCCACTGTTCAAATTGGAGAACTTTTCCCCAGACTCGACCACATTAAATAGGGACAGTCCAGTCGAGATGCTGCTGTTCCAAGTGGTTCTTCCTCTTTTTCTTTTCTCTTTAATTTTTCTTTTTTCAGCCTTTTATTTTGGGTTTTTCCATCTTTTGCTGACCTCACACGGTGCCTCCTCCCCCTCAAATGGGGTGGTGACTTACCGGTGTTCACTGTGGCTCCTCCCAGGATCCTGCATTGTTATGGAATATTGTGTAGGACTTTTGTCTCCGCAATGCAAAAAAGCTAATGTAGCCCTGGAATCAGTTGGCAGAAAAGCAACCAGGCACATTCCTAACTTTAAAGCAGTTTCCTATTCCAACAGACTTAAATAATGGAATGTTTTTAATCTTGAACATAGACTGCAACTGGATCTGACAAAGTTAGACATTGACAGAGTTAACTCTACCAGGTTATTTAGAATTATCGGTAAAACATGAACCAGAATACACAAGCTGAAGAGGAAGTGCATCTAAAACTGTAGAAGAAGAGATTATTAAGATTAAATGGTATGCGGGTCTGTATCTGAATTACCCATGTTATATTTGCTTCTTTCAAAAAATGTCTGGATTTAAGCCTTGGATCAATTACTCACAAATTAAAAAAATAGATGGGCCTAATTGTATCCTGAAATTTGCTAACTTTATTCTGACCACTAGACTAACTGATACAAAATATGGATGAAAATTCAGAAACCTGCTGGTCAAATAAAGACAAATACTTATGTTCACTTTTTTTGCTGCGGCATAGTATTTGTATGTTAAGATATAACTAACAGTATGTTTAACCAAAACATTTAATTCCACTGGTTAAAATAATACTTAAACAGTAACTTGCAAAAGTACAATATTCCTCACTTCCAATTGTGTAAAATTTTGTAGAATTAAAAAATGTATACAAGATTTTTAAATTAACTATTTTTAAACAAAACTAGAATGTTTACACTATCTTTTTGAGTATAAGAAGTTAATTTCATTTCAAAGAGCATAACCATCTTTAATATATTCATACAGTGGTTATACAACAGTCCGACTAATATTATGGTGCATCATGGCCCATCATGAGTGATCAATTAAAATTATGCCAAAACGTTTATTCAATATCCAAAATCCAACAAAATATTTTTTCTGAAAACACATGCTAGAGTGCTAATTTTTTATGGTTAGTTTATAAAGATTTGTAAAATCAGAAAGAGTATTATTGATTTAAAAAGATCATTATAATATGCTGCTATATCTGCTTTCTGCAGAAATTTGCCAACACATTACAATCTGGACAGATATAATAAAATAGCTGTTATTGGGAAACGTTCTAATACAAAAAATAAAATACCACATTAGTATCTATTTTGCCTTACCCATATGTTAGTAATCATGCGGTGTCTTTTGTATGTTTAAATTTAACATTATCACTAATCAAAGTTTAAAGTTCTAAAATGGTGCATGAAACAAAAAGCCTTTACCTAGTTAAGTGTAACAATTCCAACTGTAGGAGTAATAAAGGAGTGCAGAGACTGACTTTCTATTGAAACGAAAAGCCAACAAAAATCAAACCTCCTGGGCATTATGCCTATGATGGAGGCCCACTGTTATTGACCTTCTTTGACAATCCATGGCTGGTGAAAGAAAAAAATCAGTCTTGAATATGGCTTGATACATACACCATTAGAACGAATATGACAAGTTTTGAATTTGGGTTAGTTGCCGTGTGTGTTCTATTTTAAATCAAGACATTTATCTCAAGGCATATGAAGAATCTCTCTAGTGATTGTTCTGTTTCAGTGGGCATTTTAGCCTTTTCTTCATGTAAATGAAGCAGAAGACAGGGTTTTTTTTTTAATTATCCATGCATTGGGTCAAATGAAAGCTTTTGTGCTGTGTTTGTGGTAATATTTTTAAATAATATTAACCAAAACAATGTCATTGGAAAGATGTGAGTTTCTTATATATTTTCTTTCATGTTAAAGTTAACAAAAATAAATAATATATCTCACAGTGATATTATGCAGTCCTGTATAAGATTATTTGAAAAAATAAAAAAGCCACAAAGTGCTGCTTTCAGTTAAATGGCAGTATACCAAATGACACCTTATGCATTTATGATCTGTATCTATACAGGATGTTGAAGGAAGGAGATTAGCTAAGAGTTTCTGCATTGAAACAGGTTTTAGGAATTGACTTCAGTGTTTTTTTCTACATATCCTTTTTCATTCACAGTAGAATGTAACTCATTTAGTTGGTCTTTCTTACTGTTTGAATACATATTTTCTGATTTAAAGACATAAAGCATTTTAGGTTTTAGTGGTATAAGTTTACCCTCTAATTAGATCTTTTTTTATTAGACATGATCCACATTGCCATTGAGTCAGGCTGTTTTTTTTTTCAACGGGATGTTAATGCTGCTGTTATATCTCTATAACGGAAACAAAGAAATATGTTCTAAGTGAACAATTGCCAAACTGTTTTCTAAGGTGCTATCAAACTGGCTGGAAGTCTGTGTGACAAAATTAGTTTATCACCGTTAGACAGATTTTATTTAAGGGACTCTTGCACCTTATTTATGTTCAGTGTCATCCATATTATACAATTGGCTGAAAACATTGTCTCTTGTGGTGCCTTTTTTTAGTTGATAGCTGAGATATGTTTTGATAAATTCATTGGAAATATCTGGGGTGACTTCTTGTTTTTATGTTTTGGGAGCAGGCTGGACTAGTGTGGTTAAAATTTTCTTAACATGCCATTACTCCATTTCAGTAAATGGAGTTTTAACGAAAGTTCAGGAGGCATGAAGGCAGCCGAACTAATTAAGCTCAGCTGGCGTAATTTACAACTAATAGACCTCAGCCAGGTGGGTTTAGACGAAGTTTTCACTAAATCCAATAAATTATTCTGCCATTACACAATCTTTATCTGCTCCCATTCCTCGTAAACTTAAATAACATTTTTAAACAGGTAAGGTTGAACAGATGGACTAATTTTCCTGATTCTGTTATACCTCAAATGTCAGTTAAAAGAATAAATGTGTTCCCCCACTTGAATTTGTTTTATTCTATTATTCCTCTTTCTCCCAAGTCGATTTGGATAAATTACATTCTACAAGTTTGTATGTGATATGGAAAGAGAAAAATTGTCTATACTATTGCATGAAAGGTCTGTGGGAGGTCCTGTTTTAACAAACATTAAGTTTTATTGCTGCTCTTTTGTTTTGCTTTCATTGTTGTTTAAACTGAAATTCTCGTATCTTGGTGCTGGTGTTGAAGTCAAAACAATATATTGTTAATAAAGATGTTCTTCATCTCAGATATTTCAGTTGCATGATATTCTGTATGTTCTTTTTTTCTACTTTAGTTTGTGCTCTGCAATACCTATGGTGTTCACGGACGGTGAGATTGTCCATTTAAGCCCCCTTTATGGAGAATTTTTGACTCATGGATAGTTTCTCCCATCTCAGTGTCTGATCTCTGCTGGGAGCGGCTTGCAGCCTGCAGTTGCCACGGACAACCACAGCACTCCCACAAGCGTTCCCTCATCAGCTCTCTTTGTCCACCAGACTGGATGTGTATCAGTTATGCTACTAATTGTCTAATTAATTACACTATTTAAGGCCTGGTTCACTGTAGGACAGGCTCTCTGACATTGTTGAGCTAACATCAAGTTAGCAAGATGACAGCTCATCCTTCTGAACTTGTCACTACTTCTCTCTTCATCTGAAGTTACGGCACCAATTCCAAGTTGCCTCACTCCTACCGTTTAAATTCACTGAGTGATCTGGCATAGGGCATCTGACCCTCAGCCGGTCTTCGGCATACCTCCCCGCTGCCTTCTTCCAGGTGATTATTCTGCTCTTATTCAAGACCCGCTACTACGGTCATGTCTCCTGCCGGCCTTTTTTATTTTGGCTCCTTTCGGTTTCCTGTGCTAAGACCTGAAGCTGTGTGCTTGGATCCCTGATGCTGCAGGTACCTGTGGAGTTCCACTAAAGTTTAACTCAAAGTCACAGGTAGCCTCAGAGTGTCTAACCTTAACCGCTTTCCTCCTTATCCAGCTGCTCAGTTTGAAGAGATTGTCTGATCTAGGCATTGTCTGGGGGCCTTCCACTCTTACTCATTGACTACTCATGTTCAAAGCAATCTAAGTGGTCTTTGAAATATTCTTATTCTCCTCCTACACTATGCCTAACTACTGAATTACAATTATTGCACAAAGACAAAGGCTACTCTAATTAATGAGCTCATCAAATGGATTTTGTGTATATAAATTATTTTGGTTTGCCACACCAAAGTTATTTAATATGTAACTTTTCCATTTTATTTCATACATCTTTTTCTTTCTTTTAATTAATTTTTGTTTTTAATTTGTGGAGTTCATCATCTATATAACTAATATTACCTGCTATGTCCATGTGCCACGACCATAAGCTATAAAGCCAGGACTATGCAGGAATCTGAATACTTTTATGAGGCACTATACTACACATAGTCGTTACCAATGTATTTATTTAAACTAAAACATTCCAGACCAATTAATTTGGAATCTCTGCTTCACTTTATGAAATGATGATAGCATAAAATGTAAACATTCAAACTTTTCATTCATTTTTAAAATTTATTTTTTTAAAAAAGCAAATCATAATTGTTATTCATAGTTCTCTTATTATGCTTGTACCTTTAAAGTAATTGCAATTTATGTCATACACATTTATATTAATTACTACAATTATGTTAACTGCATACTGTTTTGATTCTTTACTGAGTAAAGTATTTTATTTATATCCATATTTACTGTAATAAACATACACTATAAATTACCAGCGCTCATCGGGACCACAGCTGTTGAGAAATTAAAAAACCTGCAACTGAAGCACATTTAAAATTACCCAGAAGTAATCAGAGCCAAGGAAAATATTTCATTAGTAAAATGCATATACAGGTGTGCTGGTACTGACTCAGACCTTAACACCCAATAAAATATAAAACAAATCTCTTAGCCAAAGAAGCAAGCAAATCCCATCTGTTTCAGGTAGCACTAGATAAATTAGTGGAGCAGTTTAAAGTTTCAACTATTCATTTATGTTTTGAGATTAGTAAAACACATTCTGAAGTATGCACAGTATATAACGTTTATTCACTAACTGAAATAATAGCAAGCTGTTTTAATTGAATTTGTCCATGTTGTTTACATTTTTGACAATAATCATTGACATGACATTATGTTTTAAATCTATTTGCATTTTTAACAGTGGCTACATATAGGAGGTCATTATCTTAATTTCTGAATTTGTATTACATTTTGTATTATTACATTTTATTATTTTGATATTAAATTGTTATATAATTATGTTCATAAAGTAAATAAATTAGATGAACGTTAATAGGTTTGTTTATCCATGATAATTTTTGCTGTTTACAAACAGATAATATCAGAAACAGCAGACTGTATAATGTTACATATTCATCAGACATATTTGTGCATCAAAACTTACACTTGTATTATTTTATATTCTTGATCTTCAGTCTAAAAAGGAACCTCAACATACATTTTTTTATATTTCAAAACTAGAGTTTAAAGTTAAATAAAAAACAAGTCAATGTTGCATGGGAATTATATTATTCTAGTGATTCTTATAATATACAGAAAGATAATATGTGATTCATCATATTAATTAATAGGATTAAATGTCCAGGCTTTAGCTTAGGGATCTGTCTGTTAGCAATAACTGCTCCAGTACATCAAGGCACACAAACCTGAACTGTAGTCTCTCTAACATAAGGAAAGACCAGCCCTCCTAGGAATATCAATTTAGAAGTAGCTTCGTGAACAAGGATTAATACTAATAAACTCCACACACCAGTCCGCAACGCACTCCCATGGTCCTTAGTCTCAGTCCATTTGCATATATCAGCCAAAAGGCCAAGGTTAAGTCCTAATTGATGTTCAGTTGCATAGTCCTTGGCAGCGAGCCTCAAGCCAAGCTCACTAAATTTTTATTCTAATGATGATCTTAAATAACTTTCTTGCAATATAAACCAATTAAGTTTAGCCAATTTAAAAATATACTGTAACATTTATTTAATGAAAAAAATGTAATGTGACAACTGTTAATGCACGGCAATTTAACACTGCTTTTGCAGAATAAAATGAGCATCCCTGAAAATATTGGAAGATCTTGTTATCTATTCTGCTTTGCATGAAAGAGATATACAGTTTTATAAACATTAGTTCTCCATATACAGTATAATGTCACACATACGTGATAATGATGATACAATAGTTCACCCTTTACCTGAGGTCATGTAGTTGGTTACCTTGAATGTGCAATAGTGAGAGAGTACTTGGCCTGTAAAATGGCCTGGGTGCATATCATTGTGATCTAGTTTAATGGGATTGGTATTACAGCTGCCAAGTATTGCCCCATTAAGAATGAGACCATGTAATGAAAGTGCATTGAATTTGAAAAGACCCTCATCAAAGTCATTTACTTGTTGTAGGGGCAGTAGACAGAATAGACAATGTTCGTTCAATCAGAGTCTGCACAGGTCTGACTACAGGAAAATCCTTGTTGACTCTTACAAATGTGTGGCGGCAGTATTTCTGGTATATCTGGCTATTGAAATGCATAAGCAAAATGTCCAGATCTAGAGCACAGTACCATTATGAATCCAGAATTTTGCACATCATTTCCAGTACACATAGGGATGTGGAGAAAGACAGCACATGAATTCTAGCCATCCTGCTTTCTGAGAACTGTTACAACGTGTTTATATAATGGCGTCAGTTCCCATTTGATATTGTGGGAAAATGGAACAGGTTTTCACTGATGTCTGTTTAAATGATTTCTGTGATACATCACTTTTCTGCAGGACCATCTCCTAACCATTAACTGAGGTGTTGCAAAGTGCTGTGGCCTTACATTTCAAAATGACAACTATATGGAAGAAGAAAAGCATTGAGCTTTGTTTGGCCGGCTCCTCTGAACCCCAGTATGTACCATATCCATGTGGATATATCAAGACAGGGAATTAAGGGAAACATATCCTACTTGAAAGGCATGTTGCTCCAGGTATGGCAGAAACTGATTGATATTGTGCAAAAAGTCAGACAGTTTCTAAAGAATTTGCAATGTAACTGAATAATACTCTAAATGTATTAAGTGTATATATAATGTGTTCAGTTTCCATTAAATAAAATAATTGGACTCTTGTTGTTTTATAGGTGCTAAAATAATTTGTTATTGTCCTAGTAACGTTGCTAAAATAATTTCCTAGGATGCACTTTTAAAAATATAGGTGTGTGGAAACAAGAGGTGACTTTAAGGATAAGCAACATATTAACGGTAAACCCACATGCATTGATTGAATAATTGGTATCCAGAGGGAATGAAAATCTACATTGAGGGAGATAGACGATAGAATGGGCTCTGTCGGTGTAAAACTCCCCCTTCCGGGGGTGGACCTGCTCATCCCTTTGGGGGGTATCCAGTGTGCCTTTATAGGACCCTCCCAGTTGGAGCTCATCATTCCAGAAGCTAGGACAGCTGGGACTACAAAAGCGAGGCATCACCCTTCTACCAGGCCTCTGCCTCCATACTGGGCACGCCCCCACACAATGCCACAAACTGATCAAATGACTGATAACTAACAAGGATAATGAGTGAAGAGTTAAAAAATAAAAACAAACAAGAATTTTCCAAGAGGGGAACACCAAGTTAGAACAAGGATCCAAGAGGGAACCTGAGAAAATTAATAACAGACCACTTAAAACATTATGGTGATACTCTGGCTGGGTAGTGATCAAGTAGTGAATGTCCCGAAATTGTCACAACAGGTTGGTTAACAAAAATCACTGGCCAGTGCCCATATTAAACATCACTGAACCTATTTGTGTCTATACTACCACTATACTACCAATTTCTCCTTTCCTAATATGAAGATAACACCAACAATTGTGAAACATATGAAGATTTTTGATAGAAAAGGCTTTCCATGTTTTATGACCTTTTGTATTTTTGTTTTCAACAGTATAATAGTGGACTGCGGTCATATTTCTGGATCATTCTATTAAGATGTCTTTTTTTCTGTCACAGTTCTTAAGAGGAGAAATTAAACCAATATATGCTTGTAAGAAATTCTGTAGCTGCACCTGACTGAAGCAGCACAAATGCTTTGGATAAACGTCCCTCCTATTTTATTATTATATAAACATTTTAAAGGACAAAAACAGACAAAATTTAAAATGGAATGTAACAAAATATTAAATTAAATTTTAACAAGGCTAGTGGAGATTAACTGTTCACTACTCCAGAACATCTTCAAAACATTTCATGAATTTTAATGTCAGAGAAAAAAATATTTCTGGCCTAATTAGTTGAAGTAATTAGTGTTTGTTAAAAATAATACAAGGTCTCTGATTATGCAAGCAGATTTTTAATAAGAGTCATTAACATTCATAAGGAATAAAAACAAAATAATGTATTTTCTTTTCATCATAAAAATTACAACATGATCATGCTTTATACATAATAACAACTAAACACAAGTTTACATTGATATATCAAAGATAACTCTTCATCAAAAACAGAAAAGGATAGATGTGATCTTTTTACAGATATAATATAAAATAGACATTACTTCACAAAAATCCAATACATTACTAAATTGTTCAATAGTTCTGTAACTACCCAGACGAGCTATTTACATTACTACTGTTCCAAACAATAGCTATTTTTAAATATGGTTGAGATAATTGTGATTTACGTACGGTTGAGATAAAGTTATAAAACATGTATAAATCACAAATTCATGTTTGTTTAATCTATCTTATGTACAGAATCTTTATATAGATATGTGATGACTGTTTAGATCATTTAATTGTTTATCTCAATTACCCAACACGAAAAAGCTCTGAAACTTTTTTCTTAAAACACCTTAATTTGCTGTTCAAAAACATTTGGTGGAATAGTTGCGTAAAACTGTTATAATTTTGTTAAACTGTGGTTACACTATCAAGCTTTGAAACATCTGAAATAAATCTACTGTAACTCATTGTTAAGTATTGTGCGTGGATTTTGCTATTTAAATAATCTCCACGCTTACAAGAAAAGCAAATATTGTATAGCTGACTTTTTATTTACTGCACTTAGTAAAGAAACGTTACAAATCAGAGAGGACATTCTGTCCTGTTAAGGTTTGTTTGACTAATTATATTTAATTGATCTTTGGATCTCCCCTAACTGTATTTTAATACAAGCCAGAGTATCAACTATGACAGCATGACTGGATAGCTTATTCCAGACTCCTATAACCTTGTGTTCTTGTCTTTGTTCTTGTTCTTCACAAATTCACGAAAATCACAAATAAACTATGGTAAATAAGTACCTGTAAACTGTCAAATGTTTTCAAGCAATTCTACTCTTCTAAGTCCAAAACCCATTTCAATTTACAGTTGTGCCTTAATGTTCTATTTAACAACTATGTATCAAATAATTCAAGGGTTTACTTTGTCACTGACTTTCAGGATTTTATATACTTTTTTAACTGCATTTATTCATATTACAAATTGTTTTTGCTTATTTACATATTTTATTATCTGTAATAATTTAATAATGAATTGAAACTTTGTGATCACAAATCACAAAGTATGTTACAGCCTTAGGTTTAGATACATTCATGTAATGTTTCATATTGATAGAACCTTTTTACCACATATGCAATTGGAGAAATTCTCATGGACAACAATGCAACAATTGTTGCATTGAGAATGGACATTCTGAATGTAAACAAGAACAATTGTTGCATATGTTTCACTTGGAGTGCATCTACTATCCCATATTGTATTAACAATGTAATTTACAATTTTAGTGACACATTCTCTACTACTAGGAGACAACAACAGACTCTAAATGTTGACAGGTGAAACCGCAGTAGCACTACAGAAACAGTGCTATTTATTTTTACATATGACTATACATAATGTTACATGTAATCCCCAACATTGTCATGGAAGGTGGATAATTTCTGGGGACAGTGAGCTTTATTAGAAAGGTTTCCCAAGACAGGTGTTGGTCACTGTAAAAGAGTCCATTCTTAAACTAAATTAAATCTCATCCATTCTGCATTCTGGCATGTCAAGATCTCATAATCTACCTTAGACTTTTGCTTTAAAGTAGTATAGCTGTTTTAATATTTAAAAATCATAATTTCCTATAATGTAAAAATTGATAAGAAAAGGACTCTGATAGAGGGCTAACTCAACAAACACAAAACATTGCTTAGTGACAACTGATTGGACCAAAGCAATTTTACATATCAGTTTTACTCCTGCCTGGCTCGTGTTTCTTTTTGGGGCAGAGTGGTGGCTCTGTGGTTAAGGATCTGCACCTGTGGCTGGGAGGTTGCCGGTTCAAATCCTGCACCCGGCAGAGGAATCCTACTCCGTTGGGCTCCTGAGCAAGGCCCTTAACCCCAACTGCTCCAGGGGCGTCATACAATGGCAGACCCTGTGCTCTGACTCCAGGCTCTCTCCCTGTCTGTGTCTCATGGAGAGCAAGCTGGGGTAAGCGAAAAGATAATTCCTAATGCAAGAAATTGTAAAGGGTTAATAAAGTAATGTTATATATATATATTATATATCAACTGGTACCAGTTACAATAAACTGCTTATTATGAGGAATAAATTGAAACATTAAAAAATTGACTATAATGTGTTTGAGCAAAGAGTTCAAGAATAATGTCTCAACTTTCAGAAAAAGAGGTCATAATTATTTTTAGGAGGGATGTTTTTTTTAAATAAATAGATTACTAAGAAGTTATTACTGTAGGTGTGTAGTTTAGTAAATATGATAAAGTGTTTAAACTAAAATCTTTAAGCTATTTAAGGGTACAAAAGTACAGCAGTTAAGTTATTTTAACAACTGCATCTATATTCATTTTTCTTTAAAGTACATTATATTTGTTTTGTTAACACTTGCTCATGCTATAACTTAGGAAGGGCTGGACTTAGGAAGCGTGACAACAAAAGTTTGGTGCAAAAGTTATTTATTTTTAAAAAGTAAAAGTGATAAGTGACTGGTACGTACTGTATACAGGACACAATAACACAGCGAAAAGGAACTTGAGTAGTGTCAAAGGAAAGAAAAAAACAAAACCAAACGGATCTAGCTAATACAGTGAGAACTAACGTAACTAACCCAAACAAACAAAAATAAAAGAGTCTGCGGCATCTTCACGCGCCCTTACTTCCCTACACTGACTAACCAGAAACAAAATACACAAGTGGCGCACGCCCCTAACCTAATGTGTCTAGACACAACCAAACCTACGTGTGCACAATGTAACCCGACGACCTTACCTATACCTTTTCCCCTGGTGTACAACAAGTTCACAGTTAACAATAAAACAACACAATTGAACCAATTGCATGATTATGGGATTATGGGAAGAAAATACACGAGCAAGGAATAGGGTAACAAATGAGCACAAGCAAGGCAAAAGGAAAGTAACAAGTGTGGGCAAGGTAATAACAAAACACAGGTTATTAAAACCAACCAACAAACAAATTAAGCCATAGCTTTGCTGAAGCAAATGCGAACACAAGCTGAAGCTAACCAAAGTTGAGCCGAAAAGCTGACCGAAGCCGAAAAGCTCTCGAGGTTGGAAATTCTTTGGTATTTAAACTGTAGTTTCTAGTTGCTGATTGGTCGGGAGTTGATTGATGATGATGTCACACCTGCAATGATGGGGAAGTGATGGAGGGGGGGAACCTGAATACAGGAAGCGGAAAAAAACAAAACAAAAACACAGACACGCACAAGGATGAAACAATAGCACTCAGCTGTTACTGGTGCTTTTTAAGATTTCTCTGTAGAACGGGAGTAGGCCAGTTAACATCAGTCTCTCTACATGAGACAATCTCTTTCAGCCTGCTTAAACAGACTGTTGGTCAGCATACAGAGTGCTGTATTGCAGCAGAAAGTGCATAAATCCTAACACCTCACAAGTGATATGATGCCCAGATCGGCATTAGTCAGTCTGCTATTTCCAGAGGAGTACATATCTGGATTCACACCCTGACTTGATGTCACCTGTCATAAATCATATGACAAGGCCAGAGTGACTAACCCATTAATAAGTAATTTGCAGACATTCACTTATACATCTGATGACATCACAAAAGCTTTCACATGACTGCTACCGTTGCTGTCCAAGATGAACCACTAAGTAACCACTGATTTCTAATTTTGTAAGTCTTAGATCTCTACCTTGTCATAATTCATGATGTGTGCACTGTAGTTGATAGGGAGGTGTCCAAGAACATAACCCATTCAAAAGTTCTCTATAAAATAAGTTATCATAGCATGCACTGAACATGAAAATTACAGAGATATTGGAAGCACAAATAAGAGGATTAAGTAAATAAAGGTAATTTAATCAATCCATATCAATGAACAATTTGTATAAAGTAATACAGATGCCCCATGCTAATTTATTTTTCTCCTGTGTAAGACTTTTAAGATTTAACAAATTAAATTTAACATCACACACCCGAAGAAGGCTCCACAGCCAAAATGTTGTGTTTTCTTTCTTCTCTTTTTAGCATGGAATAAACCTTTACTTGTCCCTTTGCAGTAAATGCAGGCTGACCCAGCTACTTAAATTTAACATCCCCTTATATAAAGCAGGTTTCATCAAGGATTTATTTGTCCAGCCCAGTAAGTAGCATAGACCTTACCATAAACTTGTTACTGTAGGTTGTTATACACTGTTTATTCCACACAATGTATTGTGGATATCTGATTAATTTGAATTACAAATATACGGTATATATTCTTCTCTGTAATCTAAGGTATGCCACAAGGCACCTTGAGCTTTCTGAGTGGGCCCTTCTGTAAAAAATAATTGAAATAATTGTGTTCGTTTGGACAAGATTTCTTAGGAAGGGGAATAATGCGGGAGGCTGTCCATACTACATGAATCTGGAGAATTATTTGCCACACTGGAGCTAATTTTCTTGCAAAGAACTTTAAAATAAATGCACTTATATTTTCAAGATCATTTGCCTTACGAACACTTGAATATATTTATGACTTGACTTTTTTGTCATTAATAATAACCCTTTCTGAATTGAACAGTGAAATTAACTTTAGAATGTTAAAACAATCATCAGAGGTGTCTGCTACATATGTTAACTGGTAAAAAATAAATTTATTTCATTTGAAAACTAAAATTCATCGTCAGTCACTATCAATTTCCTCATTGAAGACATTTGGGTCAATCTCTTAGTGTTGTCCCAGAGGCTTCCTTTTGTGTTTTGCAGTAACGACAGATACGTTATTTTTTTCCAGCAAATCAGTACATTAGTAAATTGATACATCGATAGATCCATCATCCCTCCCCCTGCCATCTTCTGTTAACAAAACAAAACTGATATTTACAAACCGATTTGAGAACAAAAGATACAAAATATGGGCTCCCCAAAAATCCCACACAGCAAACTCAGTCAACTATCCACACACAACCAAACTAGAAAAAACTTCAGCCACCACAGAACCCAGAACAAAATTAAAAAATACTGTACTGTATATCCAAGTCTTCCAATCTAATTTTATTTTCCTCCTCTTCCTTCCTGTTATTATTGTTTTCTTTTATATTCTTTTTCTCTTCCTCTATCCCTTTCATTTTTATTTTTCTCTTTTTCCTTCTTTCTGTGCCTTTTCCCTTCATTGTTTACCCTTGAAACCCATCAAAACATTTTACAATAATCTGCAGAAAAAAAAAACAATTATTGATACCTTTTTATTGTCCTTTGTAATGAAAGTGATTTTTAATAAATGACAAGAAAGGAAGCCAAATTTGATCAGATATGTCTTTCTTCTCACGCAAAATAAATGTAAGTTTCTCCAAGAGCTAAAAGTCAAATACAGTACTTGAGGGATTCACATCTGCATATGATTTTGAGGTCTAGACTAACAAGATACATTTTTGCAAAACAAGAGATATCAATTAACATTCTAACTTTATCTGGGTCAAGAGCCAACTTGTATAGGGACTTAAGAAGAAACAGCTTCTTTAAGTCTGCATGTGAACAATGTGTGCATTTTCAATTACTTTGTTTGATTCCTAGGTGCTATAAAAGTACCCTGTACATTTTTTGATCCAGTTTCTAATTAAGGAAATCCAAATTATCAAATCAATGATTGCTTAATAACAGCTTTGTATACTTTAAGTAATAATGGTTAAAGGAATGCTCAAGTTAATTACAATTCCCTGGTAAATGTACCAAGCGGGGCTTTACACTCTGATGAAGCACAGCTTTTAGCACTACCTTCTTATTGGTACAAACACCTGAAGGCATGTGCTTTCAGCTGCCTAGTTGAACAATACTGGAACTCACTCCCTGCCTTCTACAGTTTTTAAATATAAACTATAGACTTATCTGTTTAGTCAGTGTTCTAATAAGTATTTATTTTATTTCATTTATCCATGTTTTTTCTCTATTTTAATTTCTTTATTTCTGTTCAGTGCTATAGTAATCCCTTGCCAACCGTACGTTCCTGAAAACCTACGCAATAGCTGTACACATACTGTAGTTCGTAAATGTAAGACCTTATGGGGAAAAATATGGTTAGTGCAACTTAAGTCACAATTCTACCTATTAAAATCCCTCAAAAAACTTCTTACACTATAATACAGCAGATAATAACAACAGAGGTAGCCCTGTTACAGGGTGTGACTGGAGCAATAAGTACTGTATATTATGCCCCAGGGGACACAGTGTTTGAGCATGGGTCATGAGATTTACTGACCTTGATAGGAGGTCTTTATGTCACAGTGCACATTTGGCAGATGCTAATCCCAATAACCAGACACTCTAGCACTTAAAGATGGTCAGAGTAGCTAACCGAACATAGAGTTTAAGTATTGTCCACAGATGGACTACACTTAAAACTATACAATGGATATTTCTGAAAAACAGATTAGAGTTACTATGTACTTCTCTGCGAATATGTCTGGAGCATCAAGCACAATTACAAACAAATATAATATTCAAAGTAAAGAACAATAAAAATAAAGAAAATGCAATATACTGTAATGTACAGTAATAAGAATGTCATGATATTATTAGAATATCACGGTAGCAAAAACTTCACAGTTTCTTAGCCCTAGAGATACAGAATTTGAACAAAATATCAACACTGCAGTGTTTGCTACAACTTGCTTTATAGGGGTAAATTTGCTTCAGACATGATTGATAATCATAGAAAGAGACAAACTGTTTTGTAAACTTAGCACTTGTGAGTGAACAGAACTATGTGCAAAATGCATGCATTTATTATTCAGTATTATATACATTATTTTAAAAAAGATTTTTTTTGTTCATTTTGTGGTCATTAGTTTAAGTAAAACAGGTCATTAACAATTGAAATTCTTTTAAAAAGCTTAGTACACATTTAATAGTACTTTGCTGCTTACCTTGCAGTACAACAATCAGACCATTAGTGAGTGAAAATGTTTTTCACATAGTCAATTAAAACAAATAAAGATCATAATAAGAATCTAAAATGTATGAAAGTAAAAAAAGACATACCAGCTATTCATGGTTCTACATCATTAATTTCTTGTGTCTTCCTCCTTCTCTTTACTGAACCCAGTATCTGACCTGTACAGTTTTATGGAACTAATTGCTTTGTAAATTGGCTTTGCAATGAGCAGCCCACATCATTTCTCAGTTGGAGACTCTGTGGTTGTACATTTCTAGCAATTTATAATGGTACATGATTCTTCCAAGTGTGAATAATAGCCTTTTAAGGTTATTTCAGACAGGCAATGACCACTTAGGTCACACCTTAGAGATCTAATATACTGCACTCGTACAACAACTTGCACAGTATCCCACTCTGACATTTCATTTTGAATTTTCAAATTACTGCTAACTATTTCTTGCATGCTATTAAGAAAAGTAAAATAAATAGCATTTTAATTTAGTAATAAAAACTGTTGGTTTAGAATTAAATTACAATATTTTCTTATGAAAAATTATAGTGGATTATTATTACTAATTATTATTTTTTAACAGTAATTGTTGAGATATATAAGAAATAGTCAGTTACAAATTAAAGAAAAAGTGAAAAAATAACAGGGCCAGAAAAAGCAAACTGGTGTAAGTGATGATATTTACAGGGGTGTTCATATTGGTTAAAACCTAATGTAAAGTTTAGAAATAAATGCATTGGGTAAAGGGGAGCTGGTGAGGTTTCTACAAAAGTACAATCAAAAAAGGCTGAATGTGGGCAATGATTCTGAGGTGAAAGTAAGACTTTACAAATTGGTTTATTTGTGCATCAACAACAGATCTCAGGATCAAACTAGACCCCCCAGATTTATCATAGTAGGGCATGATTTGAGGCTGCTCTTTCTATTTGTATGGAATTTAATAAATGAGATGTATCTTCACTGGAATTTATGTGCATCACCTAAAATGTTTATCATATTTAAATTGAGGAAACTTGAGCTCAACCCAGTCTGAATAGAAAAAAAAGAGACATTGCATGAAGAATCAGGTGAGATACAAATGTAAAGCTGAATGCTGCAGTATAAAAATCAAAGTGGATACCCTCTATGCCAGTAAGATTGTCTAAAGGGAATTAATATAATAAAAACAGACCAGGCTGTATGAAAAAGCCTTGGGGATACCTGTAGAGAGGGGGACAAATCTGAACTGAGCTATGCTGCCTTGCAGCTCTGGGGCCCTGGGTTCAATTCAGGACCCTTGGAGTTATCTGCTTAAAGTTTTTATGTTCTCCCTTGTTCATGTACAGATGCAGCCATTCAAAATGTGCTGTAAAACCCTGTACCATGGGAAAACATCTACAGCCTTTGGCTGGCCAAAATGACGGACAGGTGGTACTTGTGGTGCATTAGTTGTCAGTGAAATGATGGCTTCTCTTTACTGTGCATGTTTAAATAAAAATAAGAGGAGCATAACGTTTCTGAAGGTCATAAACAATATTAATTTAGGAACATAAAAATATTATACAAGCTGTATATTGCTGGTATTAGTAGGTAAAATAACAAATACACAACAGTATTCCACTTTCTTCATAAACATCTTAAGCATCAAAGTCTTTCACTCAGTTACTTACTGTGGTTATTTTGGAAAAGTTTTTACATGCTCCTTCTGACTATATTAAGTTTATATACTTTATAAAAAGTTATAATGTTTTAACCTTTTCTATGAATACTTGCGTTCATTATCGTAGTAAAAAAACGCATACTTTTTAGAATCCTATTAATAGGGAATATAATATGGAATCGCGTATCTAAAGAAATTAATAACGATATTTAAGGATTTAATTATATTCATATAGCTCAAAGTATTACCGTTGTCCGCTTTCTTTGTAAACATCTACCTGCCCTTTTCAGCTTTAGTCTAAGCTGCTGAGTAGCTCGTTGGTATAATGTTTTGTTGTATGACTCACATGCTGGAGGTTGGGGTTCAAATGCAGCTTGTGGCATGAGTTTTCCTTTTAACAAAAACATTCCTATGAAAAACTAAAATAGTAAATATTATGGACACTATGTTGAATTTTTTGGTATTTCTGAATATCACAACATGTTCGAAGCTAAGTCATTTATTAAAAACAACTAATAATTTCAAACTGCTTGTACAGTTGTATTTTGTTCGGGGTGATTTGTCACTGTTTTCACAACCTGTAATTTATTAAATATCTATTTTTGAGACAGGGTGTTCCAGACCTCGGTTTAATTTCTGAAACTCCCTCTGTATTTCCTGTTTTCACACAGATAAGAATAAATTACATCTGCAAATCTTCACCGGCAGAAAGATGTTCTGTACTCAATAGCTCCTTTACCACAGTACGCATTATGTTACATTTTTAAGCATCAGTCAAAGTATTTTTGCATGGGAGGTGGGGATGAATTTTCAGTAGCATGCCCTCTGTTGTCATTGTTTGTTGCTCTTTAACATAAGGCAATCAAATGTTTTTTTTTTCCATACTTTAGTTTTAAAACTTGAACAAAGACGTGCCACATGTATACAGTGCAATGTTGTATACTGTAGAGACCGTCACACTCTATGGCAGCAGAAGTGAGCAATTACCTGCTCGAAAACAAATGTGTTCTCAAAGGCATATACTGTACAATTATTGCAATATTTGCAAACATTCCCGATACATAACCACGTGAAGTACTCTACATTGTTCTATTTTGTGCTGTGACAGGAGAATACACACTGTATTTATTATTGTTGTTACTGCTGCTGGACTTCGTGCTTTGAGTCGCCTACTTCTTCGACTAGCTTGCAGAGAAAGTCATCGCCCTGCTTTTTGTCTATCACTTAATAAAAAGGTCAATGTAGAACACATTATTTATTACTGTTGCACCTTATTTATTTTGGGGCTTTATATTTACATTTATAATAGAGTCCCTATTTTATTGACAGTGGCTTAAGAATTATGATCATCTTAAAATTCAGTTCCATATCTGCTCCTCCCCAAAACTCGAATTGGTCCCTTGTGTAAAAATCCCAACAAGTTTAGCTACATTTGATCATTTTAGACGTAAAGCGTAGTTTCGTTAAAGACAACTTAAAGTGACTATTCAGTAGGTATTGGTACATGTTCACTTTAAGTATATTTCAAAGTGTAAAAGTCAGTATTTGGATGTATATGCCTTGAGGCAATAACAGCATGACACCTACAACCTTTTTAGCTCTTTGTTTAAAATGCTTGAGGTGTTTTTCTCCTGTCACATTGAGTTGCTGGTTGTTCTTTGGGTGTTCTGACTTCATTTTATTTTTTTTGTTCGGCATTTAAGATAAAGACATGCATTTACATGTGGAGACTGACCTGTCAAGTCTAATTCTTTTGCATTTTTTCTTTTGTTAAACTTGTATTTTGCATTGTTTGGATGATTTGGATCATTGGATCATTGTCATGTTGCATGTAGAAGCGCAGTTAAATATGAAAGCATTTTCTTTTACAAAAAAGCTGCATCATTAATAAATAACTAGTTAACCAGTTCCAGAGGTAGCAATGCATAGTGTAAATCACAGATACCGCTGTTTGACTATAAAGCAAAAATAACAGTTCTCATTATCAATTTTCACTAGAGTTTTATCTGGTCATTTAAGATATCCACTCAACTTTGCTTTGTTTCTTTCATAATACATTTTTCTTAGAACAATTGTGAAAGGATGCCAGTTCACTCCCCTCAACTTTTTTTTAGCTGGAATTTAGTTCAGACCAAGAGAAATCATTTGGTCTGTACCTGCAATCTTCTGCAATATTTACTGTTTGAACCAAAACATTTACTACTAAAGTATAGGTATTTGAGATATCTCTCAATGACACATTTTCCATTCTTTGACACCTGAAAATGAGGTCTGTGGGCTTCAAATGTAGTATCATGGAATTTCAATTAGTTTCAAGATATATGAAAAGATTTTTACTTTTTAAAAGATAGACAAACTCATTTATTCTATGTATTGAATAATCTTTAAAAGCTGTCCTATCCATCATAATTTATAATAGTCACATATCCCAAGCACTCTGATATTATTTCATTTATTATGATGAATCTGATTTTCTTTGACTGACCTTTATCTTTTTCTTTTCCATTCTGGAGGTTATACAAAATAATGTTGTAACCAGAACTATTATCAGATTTGTATCACTATTGTATGAGAAAAAAACAATTAAAGCTTTCTTCTGTGATTTGATAACATCTCATTCTTCGTTGTTCTGTTGAAATAGGTCTATCATTATTATATCAAGTGAATATAGTTTTAATATGCAGACATCTCAAATTAAGATAAACTGATAGAAGTAATTAGATTTTTATTGTTAGCTAGGGTAAGGATGAGGCTAGGTCAGAGAAACAAGCAGGACTCCAGGTACACTTCATTGAGTACTATAGGAATGTGCATTGGTCCGAAATTAATGAACATTTCTGTTTTGATATTTTCTGAACAAATATATAAAAACAAAATTCTCCATTAATTAAGAAAAAAACTGTAATGGTTTTATTCACCCTCCAAATTAAATAACAAGTGAAAATTATAAAAATCCATGTATTACTATTCCATTGTCTACTGGCAGTACTAGAGAGGTTGTTATAGTGTTTAGACTGTAAATAAGTGTGTATGTAAATTTCTTCGCACCCTTCAAGTGTGTACGAATGGCGAACTGACTGTGGTCTTTGTGATTTTTACTTGATTAACATGCAAAAAAAAAAGCAAATCATTGCGAACACTCGGAACACCTAAAACCCTCCCCCAAGCTGTCTGAATGGTCAGAATTCACTGAATGACAGCTCTTCCTACCTATTAGATCTGCAGGCAGTCATTTTGAAAATATTAGAACCCCTTTTGTTTGGTCAGCAGCTATCTTCAGACATATGATGAAGATGTATATCTTATGGAAGGACTTTTGAATGCAAGTATAATTGCACATTACAAATGTCACAAATTGTGCTCGTATAGTGAGGGATTAGTGTATTTAAAATATTCTTAACATTAAATATAATATCTATAAGTAAGTAATTTGAGGTGAAGGGGAGCAAAACAATAATGATTACATGTGTCATCAGTAATATTAGAGTTACTGCTATTATTTTGCACACATGTGAGTCACATTTGGAACTGATGAGAGAATGAAAATCAAACAATTTCAATCCTTTCTTTCTGTTTTTGTTGACCTCAGTTTCTACTAGTTGCCATTATTCTATTGCCATTGTGTAATCTTGGTGCTCTCATACAGAGCTTACATAGGATCTGTTCAGCATACTTCCAGACTTTTCTAGTCCTATGTTCCTACTAGGGGAATGGAATCCATTTCTTCAGGCAACTGGTAAAACATATTGGACAAACTTATCTCTGCACTGCTTTCCCTATGGTGGAAAAACCTACCCATTGTTGTCACAACTGCAGAGTCATTTGCCATCTTGGAGAAGACACTGAAAACGCATCTCTTCAGGATGTACATAACTCCAGAATCCAATGACTGACCCTCGCTACTGACTATGTGCATATGTCACTACATCCCGTCTTTCAAGCAGCACCAAAACCCATTAACACTGTGCAGCACCATAAAGATTAATTAGCACTGTGCTTACTGTTTTCTTTAGTTTCAGTTTGAATTGTGATGTTGTTACTGTATATGCATCTTACACATCTTCACAATCCAACATTAATTTAAGTCACTTTGGATAGAAGTGTCTACCAAACGAATAAATGCAAACTATTCTGGTATGTAACATTTCAAAATAAAAAACTCTCAAGAATTAAAACTCGGGGATTATTATAATTATTATTAACAATCTTCATATCATTATCAATCGTGGCAATATAATCATTAGTTAATGTAATATCTCATTTACAATAAAAAATATTAAATAGCAATTGCAAAATGGAGATATCCAGTGCTTTGAAACTGTAGCAGAATAGTACAGTCATTGGATCTAAAGGTGAGTGTTGAACAGGTGCATATATGGTATCTAGTTCCAGCAATTTTGGTTCAGCAATAGTGTAAAGTAAGATAAATAAACTGCATTGAGAATATTGTTTGCAACGATTCTGTATATGTTTTTATTATCTGTATTTTATTGTATTATTTATTACATTATTATTTATTACAATACACAGTACTTTATTGTATTAAATTGCAATTTCATGTGGTCATGAGCCTGGAGTTATTAACATTTGATAGATGTGTGATTAGGCCACCTCCAGTAATTGACTAAGTATTAAAATTTAATACCTGTACTCCTTTTATTAAAATACTCACTGACTATTCAAATATTTATGTTTTAACTAAAGAATTCTTCAAGTACTGCATTGGAGCTGCAGACTGTTTTAATAATTATGCCACATATCAGCTCTGTGGTTAAACATTTTGCACCTATTGCTATCATTAATTAAAATGATTGAATCTCACTGAAAAGCATTAAGTACTTATCCTTACATATTTATCCAAAAACTGAAAGATGTGCATGTGAAAATATGGATTAAAACTAAAAAAGACAGTCTGACACATGCTACACAAATGAAAGAAAACCAGACTGCCTAATCCCAGGAAAGACAGTTTAACAGAACCACATACGGATTTTTGTGGACACCTTTTGTCAACAGATTTGTGTCTGCTTCCTCCCATCTGTCGCCTCCAATTCACTTTTCAATCCTTTTCAAAATACACATCAAAGAGGCCCTGTAAACCTAATAGAATTCCAACACATTCTTCTTAATCATTGTCAATACCACACAGCAAACTTTAATTTATGAGACTCTGCGTGACACATTCTAATATATTTTAATAAAGTCAATATAATGATATTTCAGGATTTGTAATTTAATTTGCAGTGTGTCAGATTAAATTGGTATCCCTAATAAGAGTGCCTTCCAATATCATGTACTGCTTAATATTAAGCAAGATAGGGATCAAGACCACATAGTCATTAACAGGGTGAACGGGCAATTACACCATGCAGGCCAAAATGGTGTCTATGAAGAAATGGTATTTCAAACTTTAAATGGCATTTAAGGTTGAGGTTTAGGGTTTGTAAGACAATTGTGATGGTTGTTATTTGAGTTTTATTTAAGCACAATTCCCCTTCTAACAAGGAAACATCAAGGAGAATGCCTTCATTCCAAATTTCCCAGATGTGGGGAAGGAGTCTATCAAACTTACCATTCCTTTTCTACTTTTTCAACTTCATTCTGGAGCTAGGCACTGATCAGATGAGGTGACTCTATTGCTCCTGAGTTAAGGGGATAAGCAATATACAAAGATAAGGTAAGCTCATGAAAGATTATTTCAGGGAATTCATCAGCTAATCATCAATGTTCTCTCATATGTAGGCTGCACCATAGAGCAGGTAAAGAATAGAACTCTAAATCAACAAATAGGGTGGTCTGTGGGTCAGTTTAATACTATATATTGGTTTCTCTGAAATCTGCATTTTTCTCCATTAATTGTAAAATAGTAGACTTCTATTGATGTTAGTTTGAAATTGTACTTATTTCAAACTGTGATGTGCTAACCTGTACATCTAAAAATGTTTTGTATATACTGTATGTAAAAGTAAATGCCTTTAACATTAAATCATAAAAGTATGCCAAATTTAATTAACAGTCCTGCCAGGGCATTTTATTTTTTTTTCCAGAAAAATGCATTGCTTAATGGTTATGCCACCTGAGAGATAAGTTATAAAGACAATCACTATTTAAAATTTACATACTAATTGAAACAGCATGCAATTATGAAATGCACATTCACCCTCTTCAGAAGGGTGCTCTGAAATAATAAATGAGTAGACAACCAGCTACATCCCAATTTGTCAACAGCCCTCAAGAGGAAACTTTTAAAAGATTGTATCATGACCTTAAACCTTTGAGCAGTAATGGTGACGGATTAATTTCTTTATTTAAATCATTCACAATGGACTCAAATTTAATTAATAAATGAATATTTCTGCCTGGATTTTCAGTTCAAGAATAACATAAGAATATAGGAAAGATTTCAAGCAAGTGGTGACCATAGATCCTATCATACAGAAAGTAGCTAACTGATCCAAGGTTTTTATTCAATTATTTGTAGAAAGAATACAGGGTAACAGGTTCAACAACATGCTGGGAGGCTTGTTTCAGACGTTTGTGTAACAAATCCTCCTGTTCTCAATTTTACTTTTCCATAGTTTTTTTCACTTATCCTTTAGTTTGCGTTTCTTTTGTTTCTGCAGTTAGTTTGTCTGACTTTGTCAATGCCTTGGTGCGTTTAAGACTGAGAACAGGACTTCTCACTTCTTTATCCAAAGGGTTGTGGAGTATGGGAAAAGCTACCTAAGCTGTTCTTATGTTCTTACCTGCTGGTCCAGCAGTATTTGTGTTGCTGGTTTGCACCTTTGTAATATTTTTTTCAATTTCAATATGTTCTGAAAATAGGCAGAAATGTGTTACCAGGAAAAAAAAGATGAAGATCACTCTGACAATTCTTGCTTGTTTTAGCCTTACATTTTTATCTTGATGTCCCAATTGAGATGCCACATAATTCCTATTTTAATCTTGTTGATAAATTTCTCAGTATATCTTAAGATTATGTACTAAAAGTCTTATTATGAATTTGTGTTACAGATTATTACATGGAGGTAGATCAAAACAAGTAATGAAATTATTCAATCTCACATAATGTATCGAAATATTCTATGTTAATATACTTAAATACAGTTTTATTCAATAATTTTAATTATTTTGGTTTTTTATTAAGTTCATGCCCAATTAACTATGCCAAAGTAATTTTGAAATCATGATAACAATACTTTAAAAATAGTGCATTGTGTTAAAAAGTATCATTCTTTGTTGGTACCAGCATTCCTTGACTATAGTCTTTCACCACCAATAAGCTGGAGGTCTCATTTAACTCTAGAATTTGACCACTTTTTGAAAAAGTACTACATATTATCATATTTTTATGAAGCTGAAAAAAGAACCATTTATGTGCATTAAATTAAAAATCCATGTTTGGTTATTTATTCTCTTCTAAGTAAAAAGTATTATATCAATGGTTTTGTGGTGTAAACATAAGAAGCTTCATACATAAAGTAAAATCACAGTCATACATAATAACTTGCAAACCTCATCTAGACTGAAAAATGAAATTAAAGATTTTAGAATAATTAGCTGAATTGGGTATAGTTAGAAATTTCCTGATTAAAAAGATGAAAATAAAAACGTTTGATTTCTATTCCAGCCTGGAACCTTCAAAATACAGTAGGCTCTAAGAGTGACTTATTTTACATTTTCAAGACAAAATACAAGAATAGAAATTACGGTATACCAATAATTAGTTCAATAAATGGTTAGCACATCATTACAATACCAGCCCCCTACCATGAAATGAAGCATGTTTTATAAAATCCACAAAGCCATGTGAAACTTTCCCCCTCTGATAAACAGTTTCTGGTTTGGCAGTCTTTTATGAGAGTAAGAGATGATTTTGTTATAACATCCTTTTGGGAAATTAATTCATTTTGCTAAAGTGTCTTAATAATTACAGTGACATCAAGGTTAATTGCCTAATCTGTATTGCCATAGAGCAGTCCTGTAGAAATCCCCACACAATCTGTTCTATAATTAGTGCCAGAAGATCCACATATAGTCGAAAGCTTTGACCTAAATAAAGTTTCTTTATGCAGGTACCTAATAATTACAAACTCAGAAACTGCTGTCAATTCATTATTTGTTTAAATTGTTCTATAGAGAATAGTGAAAGGATTAGGTCTCATTCAGTAATCGTGAAGAATTCATCTTGACAGAAAGGAAATGTATTCCACCAGAAGTGTCTATTACTAGTGCTGCTGGAAAACTTTGTTGTTGATTTAATTTTATATCTGCTCCTGATTTTGCGCAAATACAAAAAACATCATCAATAAACTGAAATAAGGCAACCTGGCCCTCTTCTCATAAGCACAAGAAAGTTATCACTTTGAGGATGGTGAAGCTTTTATCAAACGGTAAAAACTACTACACCTTTCATTTAGAAATATTCATATTTTTGCTTTTTCTTCAGTAGTTTTTAAATAAATAATTTGTGGTGATATCATGAATGATAGTGTGGTCTGCTTTCTTAATTTACTTAAAATCTAAGTTTTGTGAAGTACAATATAGTTGTAGTAAAATACTAACATATTCCTTAATAAAATTAAATACATTACAATATACATTTCAATGGTGATATCTTTTATAAGAAAAAAAGCAAAACATCTATAAATTTAATGGTCATACAATTTTGACAGTTATTAGAAACCAATTATATCCAACTTTTGAAAGTTTTTTTATTTATGGATAATATATGCATATATACAGTACATGTTGCTAAGTTAAAATAACGCATTGAAAATAATTAACATAGTAAAATAAATTGAAAATAATGTCCTTCTTCTGTTATTCAAAGATTAAAAAACTTAGTCAAAGCCAAAGTTTGCTTAGCAAGTAAAGCGTTCATGCTTTTGAAAGATGACAGTAAGATGGTAAGATTGCTCACCATTTTATTATTTGCTATAAAGATGATCTTATCCAGGTTGACTTAAAACCTGTAAGTTTAATTAGTACAGTGCAACCTGGATGTAATGTCTCGTTAAACAATTATATAAATGATATATTTTGGATAAACCTTAGGTATTATCATATCCCCCAAGCCAGATGTTTCATTGCAATATAGAGGGGCAAAGTCTGCAGTCTGCTACAAGTTGGTACAGTATGTTTTTTTGTCATCTAGCTTTGTCAAGTCTTTCTTTGGTTAAAAAAGTAATTATATTTAATGACTTAAGAAGTGCAAAGAGCTTATATTTTTTAAAGGTAACTTAAAAATTGTATGCACATTAGAGTCTCTAAAGTTTCAAACTGTTCTGGTCTCTGAAGAATCCTGCAACAGTTGTTATAACCACATGACAATTTGAATGGACTTATAGATTTGGGTTTGTTGATGAAAATCTGATATGTATCACAACAGATCTTCAGATCTGTTTGGTGTTCCAATGATGAACTTTTCAGTTCCTGGTAAGATTCTCCAACTCCACATCACCAGCTTTCCACCACATCCACTTGATCAGATACCTCTCAGACACACATAGTTTTGCTGCTGGGTCACCCTTTTCAAGCTTCCTCACCTCACTGAAAATTGAGGTTCTCTATTCTTATTTTACTATTTTCAAGGCAAATATCAAGGCAAATATCTTCATGACCTTCTGTACCCTCAGATCCCAGGTGCAGTCAATATCCTACATGCCCCTGCTCACATAATGCTTTATCTGCAGTAATGATTTTCCTACTAATAATAACTGAGCTGAACATTGTAAATGATACATTTCTTTTTAAAATGAATGTCCTAAAGAATTATGATTTTTTCATTATTTCTATTTAAGGTTCACAACAAACAAGCCAGTGTAACAGCCTCCTTTAGCAACTGGTGATGACATCAAGAATCATGACCCTGAATTTCAATTAACTGGAACAGCCCCCTGTTGCCCATTTCTCTGCCTCCCCCAATGTCTGTTGTACTGTATGCCATCTACTTTGCTTTTCTATTTCTGTTTCTTCTTCTCTCCATGTTTCTTCTTTGTGTCAAATACAATACTTGTTTCTTTATCTACGATTTGTCCAATCATCTTCCTTCTGTCCCACCCTTCTTCACCCTCATCTCTTTTGTTTTGTTTTTCTATACCCTTAATTAACTGAGTTACAGGCCTTGGCTCTAAAGATGTATTCTATACTACTACATTATTTTCTGACCTGTCATCTGCCCCTGATTCATGTATCCTGTCCAACATTTGTTTTTGCACCACTGGCCTTGGTTTCCTTTCTCTCTGCCCCTGCTGCTCTTTGCCTTCTAGGCCTTAGGTCTGTCAAGTGTCATACCCTCAACACTGCAAACAAGGGTCCAATCACCTACTCTCTCTATCCACTCGTCTCCAACGGTAACTCTGTGTTATGAAGCGTTAATCAGGACCCTACGCAACAGCAGAATCCGGAAGGGAGTGAAACAGACACTAGGAAGAGCCGACGAGGATCTGGGCTGGTAAATGAACAGAGGGGCGTGTCGACGGTGCACTGGTGCTCGGGGGGGGGGGGGGCGTGGTCCAGGCGAAAATTCAAAGGGAGTCCGAAGGAAAAATCCCGAGTCCAGAGCCGGGTGATCCATCCAGGATAAAACAAGACAAAGTTAAAAACTGGAACGGGACCAGGTGCAGGAAGAAGGAATAAAAAATGGGGATAACGGGACAAGGTGCTCTGTGCTCTGGACTCTCTGTGCTGGGTCAGGATGCCGATACGAGGCCTATGCCCTCAGGCCGCGGACATAGGGCAACTTGGTGGTAGGCAGGCCTCCGGGCGTCTGTCTTCCAATGAAGAGCCCGGAATAGAGTGAGCATCTGGCTTTTAAGGAGGGGCTGGATTGGAGACAGGTGCACATCATTAACTAAAATGTAAAAGGGCCAGAGCGCCCTTAAGAGGAGGGATCACAATCGTGACACTCGGTGGTCACTCTTAACAACTTCTCACATCGCCAAACCTCTTAAGCTTCTCTTCCTCCAATATTTAATCCTACACTCCCTGTCCATCTCCCAAGCATCTCTCTATCCACATCCCTTTACCTATCCATTCTAATACCATGATGTTGAACCTACCTTCTCTTTCCTTGTCTCTCACACGACAAATATTATAAACTTGAAACATTCATCTTACTAATTTTTGTACTCATCCTTCTGGTTCTTACCAAAGTAAATCAGTCAATTGCAACATTTTTCATCATGCTTAAATCTACTGACCATCACTCCTGTAGTTTTTACATGGAAATTATAATCTCAGTATTTCCTAACTTTCCTAACAGAAACTTATGTATTATAGTTACATGCACATTATTTTGGATATACTGTACCTGTTTGTTTCAGGGACTTATTGCTATATGAACAGAACAAAACAATTTTCTGCCAAAGCAGCAGTTCGTTTTCTCCAGTAGAACGGGATTTCCTTCTGGTGAACCCTGGGCACTGAACTTTACTACCATATTTTTGCTGGTGTCAAATCCCTCTCATGCAAGATTTGCTCCTCTTTATCTCATGCTTTAAATCTTTGCCCCACAGCTGACTCTAGGACTGACCTTGATCCTTTCACCTACAGTGTTCCCCCCATTTTGTCTCCCCCCATTAAACCCAAGCAGCAAGCCTCCTTAAATCCTTGCAATTCTAAAGATATCCTTGCCATTATAAAGGTTATCCTA
This sequence comes from Lepisosteus oculatus, assembly GCF_040954835.1. NCBI lineage: Eukaryota > Metazoa > Chordata > Actinopteri > Semionotiformes > Lepisosteidae > Lepisosteus > Lepisosteus oculatus. The sequence goes on along the minus strand of NC_090702.1, from coordinate 35,668,363 downwards.
CAGTATGTTGTTTCTGGGAGGTCATCAAGTTTGCAGTAACTTAATTTCCTTTTCCTGCTATTTCGTCCAGACCTGCAGCTACTGTGGCAAAGCTCATGCCTGCTCTGTGTACCCCTGCCTCCCTTCCACAGCCCAATGTCCCTCAAGTGCTCCTAAATAACTATTGGGCTATTTTCCACCTCAACTGATATTCCTGAACCTGCTGCTGAATTACTTTGCCAATCCTTATTCACTATTTACTGTATAGCTTATTTTTATTTTTCTGTTTATTTCCTCTCCATTCCTCTCCTGTCGTTTAAAAAAATCTTCAGAATCCTTCTTGTAATCTTTCGGAATGACACTTGTGTCTGGTAAACTGCAATAGTCTGACCTGTTTCAATTATGTGTTTCTGTCACCTTCCAAAGACTGTTACCACCTGTAGATTTTGGAACTTTTTATCAAGGGCATTGGTTAGCAGAACCCTGTTCTTTTGAGTTCTTCTCTATCCCACCTTGTGAACACTTCATGCCTTAATCGAATTATATCAAATCATTGTGGCTGCCTCTCTTTGGGGCCACAATTGGAACACAAATCAATTCTTATTCTTTAAGATAGCCTTCACAATCATCCATATCATCAATAAAGGAAGAATTTCCTGTCTTAATATCATAAAATGCCTCAGTTGTCTAAAATGGTTCCCTCTAGCTAATCAGTTTCTAATTAAGGTTACCTTAATAGTATTGCTGGCTCCTAAAACCAGTCAAGATCCTTTCCTCCTTTTTCCAAGCTGTTATAATGTTAATTTTCTTTTCTTTCATTTCCTCAAAATCACCTCTTTTGTTATTGCAAAGAATCACTTAAGGCAAAACTATCTACAGTTCAGTATTATCTGTGTGTAATTCAGGTATTCAACTATATTGAATCCAATTCAACTCCAACACTCCAAAATGTCCATTCAAGGTAAATGATTACCACTTCCAGCAGACATATTGTCTACCTGCATTCACACTATTAGATTTTGTTACCATTCTCATTTGGTTGATAAAACTGTGAAATCCATCTTCCATGTTTTCTTGGGATTCAAGAGGTGCTTTGAATTCATAGCTTCCTGTGATGGAGAATGGGAGAAGCTACATCAGCCAGGACCACCCAGGCTGTGGCTCATCCTGTGGGCTTCAGATTTGTTTCTTATGGTGAAGGAATCTATGGTCAATTGGCATGAACACTTTCACTGCTCCTGAAGCATCTCTTGGTAGAAAATATACATAAAGTGGCCATTATCAATGTATTTGCTAAAGATTTTATTATATTTTCATCTTCCATCTTCTCTGCAGCATGCTGTCATTCAATCTAGTTTCTCCATATTGTCTTCATCCACATTCTTCAGACCTGTCTGGTCTGCTGGCTATACAATGTCACATGAAAGGGCAGAGATTGTTATCAAAGCCATTGAGATTGGAACACAGACAGACCTAGGAGAGCAATTACATGAGCAATTGGTCTTGATGCCTACACCTAGCTTGCATGCATGTCACAGAGGTAGACATTCTGCTTTTAGACAGGTGTATACCTGCAAACATAATACCACACATAGAATCAAAATAAGAGCTTTAGCAAACACTATCGAAGCAAAAGATTTAATTCAGAAAGATTTAGATTAAATTCAAGATGGGGTATACACTTGGCAGATGATCTTCAATGTCCAAGATATTTTGAAAGCAGGTAGCAAACAAGTATAAATATCAAATTGGAAACAGTGAACTAGAATTTTCTATATTTTTAATATCTTATATACAATGTGGAGAAGCAATTTTAAGATACTGTGAAAAGGCAGATGGTTCAGACCAGGTAGAACCTTGACTGCACTGAATTTCTCAGATGGTAAAAGAGAGTGACCCACCGACCTCAGTCACCTAACCAGTTTGGGGAAGACAATTAGTCAGGTGACTATAAAAAAACAGACAGGACATTGAGTCTTTTAAGGGCTCTTGAACTCTGTTCTCAAGGAAATCTGTTGTACAATTTCATCAAAGGGGTAAGAGATCAAAGCAACAATCGATGGATGAGCCCATGGACATAAACAATGTACATTTTGGTCTAAGGAGAGACTTACATTTTGGAGTTTATGTGCCCAGTTCTATTTGTAGTTCATTACAGCTCAGACAGATCTAGGCTTTTGTTTTGTTTTGTTTTGTTTTGTTTTGTTTTGTTTTGTTTTGTTTTGTTTTGTTTTGTTTTGTTTTGTTTTGTTTTGTTTTGTTTTGTTTTGTTTTGTTTTGTTTTTCTTTTCTTTTCTTTTCTTTATTGCAAGAGTGTGATCCTTTTTGGATTTGAAGTGAAGTGGTGTGTTTTAATGTGAAAAGGCCCCCGA